>NC_092783.1:9892095-11217095 GCF_047496795.1 Chiloscyllium punctatum | reverse complement strand
TGTGGGGACAGAGTCCTTGTATATTTAAGGCTGAGATAGATTCTTGATCAGTAGGAGGAAGAAAGGGTTTTGGGGGAAAATGCAGGAAGGTAGATGTGAGGAATGACTGATCAGCAGTGATTCTATTGAATGGTGGCACAAGCTCAAATGGCGAAATGGCCTGCTCCTGTTCCTATTTGTGGTCATTTTAGGCTAACTCTGTTTCTCTTCACAGATGCTGCTGGACCTGCTGAGATTTTCAGCATTTATTGTTTATTTTCATTTGAATTTGAAGTTTTTCTTTTCTTTGGGTTTGGAATTGAATTTTCCAATTCCTGACAGTTGTTTTTGAATATTTAGATTAGAATTTGGTACTGTGACTGCAATATGCATGTTGGAATTAATTTTTATACATTTTCTCTCTTTTGTTAACCTTCAGTTCAGAAGGCATCATTCAGCTGAATTCAGATCAGTTTTAGAATTATGTAACTCTTAACGATATGAATTTAACTAAATGATACAGTTTTGTACAAGGCTCGATTCCCAAAATTCTTCATAGATAGCAGGACAAGTTGAAAAGACAGCTCAAAAAGTTATAGGAATTGTTAACTTTAGACAGACAGAACAAAATGTCTGAAGTCATGCTAAACCTTTTCAACATTGGTTTAGCTCCAGCTAGAGTATTGTGATTAGTAAAGTAGCTCCAGCTACTTTAAGAAGGACCTCAAGGCCTTAGAGCAGGTGCATATGAGATTTAGTATAATATTTAACCAGAGAGGAAAATTGTCAGCTATGTGGAGAGAAACGGAGTTCTTCTCTTTGGAGCTTTGAAGATTATGGAGGCATTTAAGAAATTCAAAATCATGAGGGGTTTAACAGAATAAGCAGGAAAAATTATTTTCACTGGCCTGGAGATTGGTTTAAGCTAATTGTCAAAAGAATCAGAGGTGGGAGAAAGTGAGGACTGCAGATGCTGGAGATCAGAGTTGAAGAATGTGTGCTGGAAAAGCACAGCCAGTTAGGCAGCATCTGAGGAGCTGGAGAATCATCAGGAATTCCTGAAGAGCTTATGCTCAAAATGTTGAAGGACATCTGCTTGAAACGTCGATTCTCCTGCTTCTTGGATGCTGTCTGACTGGCTGTGCTTTTCCAGCACCAAACTCTTCTAAAAGAATCTGAGGTGACAGAGAGAAAAGATCTTTTACACAGCAGGTATGATTTTAACTTGTGGTAATATAAAGAAGTCAATCAATTTTCAAATGACAATTGTATAAATACTTCAAAAATTGAAAGAATTGCATGGTACGAGAATAGGAATAAGGTAGCAATTAAATAACTCATCTAGGTGAGGTCTTACTTAGGGTCCATGAACTGAGGTGTATTTCCTGACTTTGTTATCCTAGCTCTCCTAACGTTGAGGTTCTGAAAGCTGTTGTGATAGTCTAGATCTATAAAAGCAGTCAAACTTTTATTTCTCCACAGGTCCTTGTGTCTTCATTTAGAAAATGTTCTTCTATATCCGATTTGGATCCAAAGTGGTTAAACTGCATTTCCTGACATTGCTTCATTTTAACTAATCTATTTCCCTTCATAATTTCCTGATTCCAGTTATTACTTACTGTGTGTTCTAAATTAATGTCATCAGCAAATTTGTTATATGATTTACCACATACTTATACATTGAAAAGCTGAGAACTCAGTGTAGATCCTAGGAATCATTGTAATCCTGTCCATCTATTCCTTCCTTTCTACCATTTTCTTAACCATAACCAACCCATGTTATGATGTGATATTCAATTCCAAACTTTTTTGATTTTTTTAATGGCCCTCTTGGGCTTTTTGAAGCCCATAATGACAATAGGCTTAACATTTCTTCATCTATCATGTTAATCACCTAGTCAAAATAAAATTGACTAATTAATCAGCCATGATTTACCATTTAAGGAAGAAATCAATGCTGACTCTTAAATCCGCTTCTACTTGTCTGTTGCTCTGTCTCTTCTGAGAGATTTCTGCAACTTTCTCACAAGTCATGTTTAATTGATGGTCCTTTAGGTACTTAGGATTTTCTACACTCCTTTTGAACATTGGAATAACGTTTGTAACCTTCTAATCCAAAGGCACTTCCTAACTGTGAAGGTTAGGGAAATTATGAATAGTACATCAACAATTTCTTCATACATTTCTTTCTAGGATCCGAAGAATTAACTTGTCAACCCACGAATCTAAATTGAACAGTTGGGAGCATCAGTGATTTCATGGTGGTTAATAGATGAAATTTACCACAGGTGATTTGATAGTGGGAAATGCTGTTTGGTTGTGTGACAGCACTTCCGTACATAAAAATAAATGAACAGGAGGCCCTGGTTCAAGTCCCACTTGCTTAATATTTACCTCCCTTGGTATTCATTTTTGTGTTGGAGAAAGAGCATAAAAAATTGGTGTTCATTTAATAAATCTAACATACTCTCATTGCCTATTTAGCTGGTCTGCACCTGTTTACTGCTCAGTATTTATAAAGATTTTTGCAAAAAGTTTTTAATTTATTGAGCATACCTTTTATTACATTTTGCCCCTATTACTATGATAGCTGCATAAAGAGAGAGCACGATACCAAAAACACAACATTTTCCACATATGTCAATAGCTTTCAATTTTGCTGCTGCTTTGGACACTCCTTCACTACTCATTTGTCATATTGTTTGACATTCAGTACTTGATGAGCAGAAATTGTCTTGGAGCTGCAACACAAACTGTTTCCTTTCCACTGTTCCTTAAACTGACATAGATCGTTTAGTTTGACTTTAAGATGGCTTCATGTGCCTTGCCATTAACTTTCCAAGCCTTCTCCAGTACTTCCGGCCTTTGAGGTCTTAGATTTGTGCTTCTTTTCATTCTTTATTTCAGTTGCATCACAGTTGTCAGTCAGTTGACTAGGCCTTGAACTCAGGAATACACTCCCTGTCTTCCCTTTTCTCTCCCTTCCTTTTAGATTCTCCTTGAAGACCTATCCCATTGATCAAGTCTATGATACCTCCTAGTTTTTAGTGTCAGAATAAGAAGTGCCTTTATTAATATTGCTCTTGTCCAAGTATCTTGGGGCATTTTGAAATGAACGATCTAAATGTGAGTTTTATCTGTGCTTTCTTCAATTGTTTAAGGATTTTTTATTTTTATTGTAGGCTAGGGAGTTGAGTACAAGAAATCACAGTCTGAGAATGACAGGTCCGTCATATAGAATTTAATCAAAATATTTCCTCAGAGTTGTCTACTGTGAAGGGTATTTCCATCTATTTAAGTCAGAGATAAATAGATTTTTGGACATTTGGAATCCAAGGGATAATGTTGGTAGGTGTAGCTGAGGTAGAAAATTAGCTGCAATCTTAGAATGGTGGGACAGGCTTTTGGGGGACTTGTATTTCTTTTTTATCTCTCCTCGTCCAGTCCACTAAATTTCCATTTTCCTTTGCATTTTTCAGCTATTTTTAGCTTGAAGCTGTGGCTCACATTATTTGTTGAGCAACATTGCTTAATTCTGTGAACCATCTGCCCTTTTAAGGATATGCAATGGTTTTTGGTATCATACCTTTACATATTCAGAGTGTTTTAGGTTTACTTTGATTGCAGGTTTGCCCTACCCCTAGCTATCAGCTCAGTTCATTTTAGTAAATAAATTTCTTGTCCTTCAGATTTTTTTTGTAAATTTAAAACTCTCAACTGTCCATCCATCTGCCAAACTTATTAACACATTCAGTCATATTGCTTTTTCCTGATTTAAGACAAAGAATTGAACAATTTCAAAAATCGAGTGTAGTCTATTTCCAAGCATATTAATTCTGCACACTCTCCTGAGTTTTATACTTGTACATCTTCTCTTTGACTTAACAAGCAAAAAGGAACTTGCACCTTTTTGCAGTTTTATTTGTACAGTTTTCACTGCTGTCATTGTTTTCTGTAATGATGCTCATCTCTCCCCAGTTTCTTTGTCCAGTTGAAAGATACTGTTAGTTCCCAGCCATGTAATGTGCAGTTACATCTTCAAAAACAAACAATATAGTCAAAGACTCATCTCACCTCATTACACTCTCTCACCCTCTTCCGTTGGGCAGAAGATATAAAAGTTGGAATACATGTTCAATCAGATTCAAGAACAGCTTTTTCTCCGCCGTTACCAGACTTTGGAACTGACCTCTCAAATGTTAATTTTAACGCTGCTTCTTTCTGCACCTTCACTGTGCCTGTAACACTGCATTCTGTATTGCGCTATCTGCCTGTATTGTATGCAAAATAAGACTCTTCGCTATCTTGTTACATGTCATAACAATAACTCAAACTCAAATGATCTGGAGATGCTGGTGTTGGACTGGGGTGGACAAAGATAAAAATCACACAACACCAGGTTATATTGCAATAGGTTTATTTGGAAGCACTTGCTTTCGAAATGCTGCTTCTTCGCCACCTGATGAAGAAGCAGCGCTTTGAAAGCTAGTACTTCCAAATAAGCCTGTTGACTATAACCTG
Source organism: Chiloscyllium punctatum (assembly GCF_047496795.1). NCBI lineage: Eukaryota > Metazoa > Chordata > Chondrichthyes > Orectolobiformes > Hemiscylliidae > Chiloscyllium > Chiloscyllium punctatum. The sequence goes on along the minus strand of NC_092783.1, from coordinate 11,212,595 downwards.
TTGTTATGATTTTTTAACTTGGTCAAACTCAAATAATAGCTAATACCTCATAATCTTTAAGATGAATATGGACTTCTAACTATTTAATTTGTTGTGCAAAGTGAAAGCTGTCCCCACCGAGCTAATACATTGCTTTTTCTCCCCCTCACTTCTGACTTGCACTTGGATTGTCCCTGCGACAACAGAATTTTTAGTTCGGTCGAGTCAGAACTAAAATAATAAATGTAGATCACAAAGTACGGAAAGTGGACCGGGAGAGATGTTTGAATATGTTGAGCATGAGACACTGGTGGAAGCAGTATGTCATTTCTCTGCATAAAAACCGACCTTTCGGTCCAACTTGTCCATGTCAATCAGATATTGTAAATGATTCTAATCTACCTCTGTTTGCCAGCATTTGGCCCATTTCTCTCTCAACCTTTCCTGTACTAATCCAGATAGCTTTTAAATGTTGTAATCGGATCACCCTCTACCACTACCTCGGCAGCTCATTCTTTACATGCACCCTTGCATGAAAAGGTTGCCCCTTAGGTCCCTTTTAAAATCTTCCCCTTTACCCTAAACCTATCTTGGACTCCCTTATCTTGGGGGAAAATTCTTGTCTATTTACCCTATTCATGCCCCTCATGATCTTATAAACCTCGGGTCATCTCTCAGCCCCTGATACTCGATGGAAAATAGACCCAACCTGTTTAGCCTCTCCCTATAGTTCAAACCCTCCAACTGGAGGAACATTCTTACAATCTTTTCTGAACCATTTCAAGTTTCACAACTTTTTCTTTCTTATAGCAGGGAAATGAGAATTGAATGCAGTATTCCGAAAGTGACCTAACCAATGACCTGTACAGCCACAACATGACCTTCCGACTCCTATACTCAACGCATTGACCAATAAAGGCAAGCGTAACAAACACCTTCACGAGCTTCTCCATTTTTGATTCCACCTTCAAGGACCTAAGAACCTGTATCCCATGGTCTGTTTGTTAGGCAACACTTCGCATGACCCTACCATTAAGTGTATATGGCCTGAGCAAGAGTCACCGGACCCAATGCATTAACTCTGATTTCTCTTCACACATGCTGCCAGACCTGCTGAGCTTTTCCAGAAACTGTTTTGTTTTTGACTTACAGCATTCACAGTTCTTTCAATTTTTATGTCCTGCCTTGATTTTTCTTAGCAAAATGCAATACTTCACATTTATCTGAATTAAACTCCATCTGCTACCCCTTGGCCCATCTGTTCATGGTCCCATTGTATTCTCAGGTAACACTTCTGACTGTTCATTACAGCACCAATTTTGCTGTCTACTGCATATTTATGAATGATACCTCCTATTTTCACATTCAGATTGTTTATATGAATGATAAAAAGCACTGGACCCAGCACTGATCCTTGTGGCACACCACTGGTCACAGTCCAAAAAGCAACCTTCACCACCACTCTGTCTCCTACCTTTAAGCCAATTTTATATCCAAATGGCTAGCTCTCCCAGGATTCCTGATGATCAACATTGCTACTGAGTCTACCATGTGGAGTCTTTTAGAATGCTTTGCTGAAGTCTATATAGACTACGTCCACCGCTCTGCCTTCATCAACCAGCTTTGTCACTTCTTCAAAAACTCAAATCAAATTAGTGAGACACAATTTCCCACACTACAAGCCATGCTGATTTATCCCTTATCAGTCCTTGCCTATCCAGATGCATGCACTATAGTATAATCCCAATGTAGTGATCATCCCTTTCTTATTATCCAGTTCAACTCTGATAACTTCACTGGATGTTCTTACAGGAATATCCTCCCTAAGTACAACCCTAACCAAAAATGCCACACCCCTCCTCCCTTGAAACCCCCCCCCCCCCCCCCCGCCTCACACGCTCACTATCCATCCTGTAGCATCTATACCTCGGAACATTTAAGCTGCCAGTCCTGTCCATCTCTGAGCCGCATTTTTGTAATAGCCATGATATCCTAGTCCTATGTTTCCAACCATGCCAAGTTCATTTGCCTTGCTTGTTAGGTCTCTTGTATTGAAATAATATCAGTTTTCTGGGCCTCTGGCCTTTATTTACCTATGGATTGTGATGTGCGTGAGAACCAAAGGTCTTGGTAAAGAGGATGCCAGTAGGCACAGCAGCATCTTTTGAAGACATACCAATATATCACCAAGCTCACTTTCCTTCACCTGGATTTTGCAGAGATAAAAGCATCTCCAGCCTCTTCCGAGGAAGCCCATGATGTCTTAAAGGTTTTTGTGGGAAATATTATAAGGGATTCTGTCCCCTACCATGAAAATGCTGTTATTCATTGTTTCCCTGGATGCAGCTTATTTCCTCAAATGCCAGGAATGAATTCTCTAGATTCAGTGGTTGAAAACGTGTTTTAAGAATAAATTGCTGGTTCAGTTGTACCAGCAGATGGGGCTATAGAACATGCTTATCCCAATTTGCCTGCAGTTGAAGGCTATGCAGTTGTGAATAAATTACTTTGGCCTTTTTTCCTAGTTTAATTTGACATTTTTATTTATCCCTTTTGGAACAATTTTTGCAACCTCTGATCTGAATTGGTGATCATAAGTTCTATTTGTTTTACATCATAATAAATTTGATTTCTGTAATTTGCAAACAGCATTTGAGGCCATTTGTATTCGTTTTTCCTGACCTGACTTCCCTGTACACTAACACTGTTAAAAAAAGTTATTTGTTCTGAACTAAATGCCATAGCTCCATATGTAATACAACACTGCTTCCAGGGAAGATGGACAGTGAGCCTCATTTGTACATCAGCTTGTAATTTTTCTTCTTAAAATGTACTCTATTCTGTTGTGAATGAGGAGAAGCAAAAAAGTCTAGTGTTCTAAAAGTAACATGGCACAGAGGGGAAATTTACCTGCACAAGTCATTAAATTTGGCAGGATGGGCAAAGCATACTAAAGCTTCTGAGTTTTATGAATATGGTCTTGAGTACAAAAGCAAAGAGCGTTATTTGTGCACATCACTGGCTAGGCCAGCATTTATTGCCAGTCCCAAATTGCCGAGTTCCACATGCAATAAAATGCTGGTTCAGTCTAAACCAGAAGTTCTGACTAATTCTGGGCACCACTACTTGGATATGAAGGAATTTAAATAAGAATGGTTCCATGGATGAGAGATTTCAGTTACATGGTGAGATTGGAGAAGCTGACTTCTCATTGAAGAAAATATTTGAGGGGAGCTTTGATAAGAGGTGTTCAAAATCGGAAGTCTGGTGTGGGTAGATGGGAAACTGTTTCTAGTTATGTAATAGTTGAGAGCGAGGAAAATGATTAAAGGTGAGGCCAAAAGATCCAAAGGCATGTGAGAAAAACTTTATGTAGTGTGCAGTTAAGATCTGCATGCACTTCCTGAGAGCATGACTTTCAAAAGAGAATTTGATAATTATTGGAGGAGAAAATAATTGCAGGACTACTGGATGATACTAGCTGAGTTCTACGTGGAGAGAGCTAGCACAGAGAGTAGACCAAATGGCAGCCTGTGCTGTAGTTGTTTGAGATTACTCACGATAGTTGTCAATCCTGACATAGTTTCCAGTGCAATGTAATGGAAAAGCCAGCCAACACTTCACTCTTTGAAAACCTTTCATAATTGTGGAAAAAAAACCCTTGTCGCAATCCCCCTTAATAATCTGTTTCTTAAAGTTTTAATTGTTTTGTTATTTTTTTTGTAACTTGTCATTAACAACATCCTGCTGTTTGGAGAACCTGTAATACTTTAATCTTTTCGTAAATTTCATAACATTGCCAGGATGATTTGCCTGTAATTGTAAAAGTTACATGTTAAAGTCGTCAAACAAGTTAACGAGTGGGCAATGGTGTAAAAGGTAAACATGAAAGTGAACAATTCATAGCTCAATATGTTGAATGAATTTTAAGCCACGAATTGCTAAGTGGCCGCTCCAAATCTAGATGTTTGGAGTTTCATGATTGTGGATTATGTAAAGCAGAGACATGTCAGAGGACATGAAGTTTAAAGTGATCTGTTAAGTTATCACTGTTGCAAGTGGATGAGCAATTGGTTTTGCAGTGGTATGGATCAAGAATATCAATCATGTTGCTTCTTTCTTCCGTCTGTACCCAGCACGTTGCATGGGCACATCTTCATATCGGAGGTGATGGACACCAACAGGTTTTACAGTTCAAGGTGAAACAGTTGGGTTGAAAGCGCTGGTGTTGTCAGCTTTGCAGCTTCTGCTACTGGCATATGAAATGTGAGAATGAAGGCATTCCACTGTTCAGCTCTGATATCATTTATGATGCAGTGTTATAATGTAACTACAGATAGGCATCAGTGATGTAACGAGCCACAAAACTTTGAAAATCTGAAATCCTTGAGCAAGGATGCTTTTTTTTATATATTTACTGTGGGTCATAATTGTAAAAGCATTTAATTTTGAAAAGTGAGCATTCATGGCCATTTCTTTAAAAAGAGTTAAATTTGTGGTTTACAACTATTGAAATTGTTCACATATAATGAATGGGATTGGAAAGTATTGGTGCACATTTGATTTTGTTTTGATATTTTTGTAGCAAGCTTTTTGTTTTCTTGTCAGTAGAAATTAACTTACTGCGAATCCTCTTCAAATGATGCCTACCTTGAAGAAGTTCTCTTGTCTCTACAAGGATCTCAGTGAGTCTCTCACTGCACCCCCAGGTCATCTCCTCTGCCCTGAAGCTCTTCAATCACGTCCTGAAACAGACTCGCTACCACAGCTGCATTTCCTTCCTCAGGGTTTATTCCTGATGAAGGGCTTTTGCCTGAAACATTGATTTTCCTAATCCTCCAATGCTGCCTGATCTGCTGTGCTTTTCCAGCGCCACTCTAATCTTGACTCTAATCTTCAGTATCTACCCCCACCCATTGTCTAATGTAGTCTACAATCACCATCAGTCTGGCCCAAAACAGCAGCAGCAGAAGCATGCAGACCATGGAATTATAATCTTAACTGGTTTCCACCCTGAATATACCCATTAAGTTGCTGAGATCAACGTTTATTTTTCTGTTTGTCAGCTTTGAATTCTGCAAGATAAAATTAGTAATTTGAATAATTTATGTAAAGCATGCCAAAATTGTTGAAAGCAAATGTCAAATGGATTTTTTGATGGTAGGGAAGAGTGTAAACAAGGTGAGAGAGAATTTGAGTTGAGGTGGCTGAAGGCTGTGCTGAAATCTGTAGTGTGAGTAAAACCTCCATAGAGCTAACTAAGATTATAGAAATAATGACCAAAGGTATGGATTAATTTGAAAACCATGCTAAAGGTTTTGATTCATGTACTGGGAATGACAAGGACTTAGAACAAGTAGGCAAGCATGGGACAGTGCCCATTGCAAAGTTTGTGTTTGAAATATGAGTAGTTTGTGCATGTTTAGATATTACATTGCCTTGTGCAAATTAGAATTTGTGTTGGATTGAATTAGGAAGGCTATCTTGGAAGGAGATAGTGAAATTAAGCTATGGGTGAAAAGGAAATACTTCTGTTGTATGAGACTTTGCTCCAGTGTATACTTAGTGGTCACTTGCAATCTGTTCAGTGACTGATTTCTCTGAAACTGAAGATTGGGAAATTGGTTGGCACACTGAAATGAGCCTTATTTTTAATCTGACCATTCCACTCGATTTGGTCACTTTTATCGTTGCTTTCTATGATTTATTGATGTTTTTAGATTTTCTTCCATTTGCTCAATAATGGCAGGCTATGCTCAGCATTACACAAATATCGGGCTATACTGCATCTAATAATGGTTAATGAGTTTGCAAAGTGGGTGTTTGGCTGATTTTACCCCCTGTCTCTCCCAATCAGCCATTTTACAGCAGTGTTTGAGAACATACTAAAGACTTCCGTTATTTGCTGCATAGCAGCTTCTTTTAGAAAAGGCTGCTGTAGTCTACACTCAAATTAAGCATCAGCTAGTTAGTGATTTGCTTCTGCTATTATCAGAAGAACTGTGATGTTCCCCTGAACCTCATTTTCCAAGCAATCAGCCCTTCACATTCAAAAGATTATCCTCATTGCTTTTGCAACCTGTAATGTGATGACATTATTAAATACACCTTCTCTTTCAGCATTTCAAAGAGACCATTCCCTCCAGGGTAATCTCTTCCGTAGCATTCCAGTGCCATCCTCTCCCACGATGCCTTTCTATGTAAGTACAGGTGATGCAACCCTCCCCTTTTACTTCCTGTCTAAAGCCCAAATGCTCCTTCCAGGTGCGACACTGAAGTAAGAGATGTCACATCTATTCTATTTGCTGCAAGTGATGCAGTCTTCTCTACTTTGAGAAGAACAAATACATAATGAGTGGATTTACTGACCCTAAATTATGACAGAGGTCGACCCAAAATTTAACTCATTATTGGGACCTTTGCTACATTTAGATTACATTTAAATTTAGAACCTCAGCAAAACTTATTCACATTTAGAGAAATTCTAGAATCCAGGGAGCTAGCCCAAAGAAGCTAAACAGGGTGACTGGTTCATCAATGGAAAATGTGATTGAATAAGTACATTTGATGTTGAAATAGCTGATACACTCACTGGTCATAAATAGCACCGACTTCAATACTGTCAATCCAGTTTGTTTGCTTCCAAGGCTTGTGTCCAACCTCTCCTGGAATCCAGGTCTTGAGCTCATCATGTTTAAAAAAGCAATGCTGCATTTGCATTTTATAGTTTATGGCCATATAATCATGCATGTAAGGTGTTGAATGCACAATGAACTAAATGATAAATTCTGCTATGGATGTGCATATGTAGAGTTGATCCATTTATGATCTACATTTTTGCAAATTGTTGTAATAATTACTGAATTGGTTCTAGTTCTATTTAGTATGTCTTGTAGGGAATCAATAAAAATCAGTTGAGGAGAATAGATGTCATTGTAATTATTTTTGATTTTTGGATTCAGATTTGGGTAATATTAAGTTATTACATCTAACCCAAGTCAGAATGTTGAGCTCTCATTGGCTGTCATGACCATGTCATGATTGAAGTGGGTTTCCTCTGGGTGCTCCGGTTTCCTCCCACAGTCCAAAAAATGTGCAGTTTAGGTGAATTGGCCATGCTAAATTGCCCGTAGTGTTAAGGTGAAGGGGTAAATGTAGAGGAATGGGTCTGGGTAGGTTGCTTTTCCGAGGATTGGTATGGACTTGTTGGGCCGAAGGGCCTGTTTCCACACTGTAAGTAATCTAATCATAAACTCAAATGCAATTTGCCTTCTATGTTTCCAATTGTTGAATTCTTTTGTTATTGTATTTTTGCAGAGGGACTCTTTGTAAATTATTGTGACAGAAAGAAAAGAATAAAAACCTGAACTATGTTCTTATCAACTGTCGATAAGAAACAAATATGAATTAAATCTGAAAAGACATTTAGTCTTTCCTTTTTAAATCTGCTTTGAAGTGGTCATGAAATCCAGTTTCATTAGTAGTTAGGAATGCTGAGCAGGTGTGGTGCATTCCTGAAACTGAGATTACTCAATAGGTACTGCTAGATCTACTGAGTATGTCCAACATTTTCCATTTTTATTTAAGAATATAGATTCATTTCCTACATGTGCAGCTTAATAATCCCATTTCAGATCTCTTTCAAATCATTGTTTCTAACTGGCAACTAATGATGCAATAATACTCTTGATGTCCTGAAATTTGATGCACTAAGCAGGTCAAGATGTAGGCAAGAGGTCAAGGATAGAGTCTCGATATCATTGAAGCAATATTTGTGTCATCTTGACATATCCAGTGAAGGTAATGGTATGAGAAAAGGTATTCTGGTTGTATTTTACAGGGCAGAAAGAGGGAAGCCATTCAAATGATTGTATGCATGCTGGCTTTCAGAAGGCCAGCAATTTAAGAATCCTTTCTCTTGCCTTTCTCTTGCGTTCCTGTTTAAAATAAACTATTCTGTTTGATGCATGCATTTGATAGTTAGGAAGGTGTCTTAATCTCAATTTATCTAAAGTTAATTAGATTGCAATTTATAGTAATCAAGTAGGAAGAGTAGCAATCTTCAGAGTTAACAGCAGGACTAAGAGTGGTTTCAATAGCAATTATAATAGAGATGACTGGTCAGATGGTGTGCTGCATTGGCAGCTTCTGGACAAGAAGGTGATTCACAGTGAGCACATCTGCAGAAGTGTTTGCAGTTGGAGAGACTTCAGTTCTGTTTTGAAGAGCTGGAATCTGAGCTCCAGTAATTGCACCATATAAAAGAGGAAGGAGGATTACCTGGTTATTTTGGTCTCTGAGACAGGCACATCCTTTAGATGAGGTATTTCAAACTTTGCTATGATCAAGATTGGGAGGGCATGGTGATCAAGGGGGCAGCTCTTAAGTTGAGTCCTTGCAATTGTCCAACAATAATGAGATTCCTGCCACATGTGTGGATGAGTGTGCGAACTGTAGGGAGGATGAATGATCTGACCATAGCATTAGTACAGGGAGCTATTCAAGTGGGAGAAGAAATAGGAATGTAATAGAGGTAGGAGACTGTGTGGATGAGTGGATGGACACTTTTTGTTCTACAGCCATTGGTTTGTGTTCAAAGGTTATGCTGTCTGCCCGGTGCTATGGTTAAGGACATCTCCTTGGGATTGAAGAAACCTTGGTTTGAGTGGGGAGGGTGCTGTTCTTGTCCACATTGGTACTAATGATAATGCTAAGACTGAAAGAGATTCTGCTGAGAGATTGTGAACAGTTAAGAGTTAAACTTTAAATACCAAATCTTGAAGGTGATATTCTCAAGCCTAGTACGTGAGTTACAGGAATATTTGCATAGCATTTTAAAAAAAAGTCAGAGTTAATTGCATGCCTTTAAGGTTTATGTGGAAGGAATGGGTTTTAGTTCATAGAACACTGGTGTCAGCCCTGGGATAGAAGAGAACTGCTCTGGTCAGACTGGCTTTGCTTGAACCATGTCAGGACCAGTGACCTGGCAAGTTGAATAACTTGGCTTGAAACAAATTCAGAGACTAGGATTTAGGAGAGGCAAAACATAGGCTTTTAAAGTGAAAAGGTTATGGCAGCATTGTAGGGCAGCTATTTTGATGACATTGAGTGTACAAGCATTAAATCGATCAGAAAATAAGGTCAAAGTGGGGAGAAAACAGTAAAAAGCAAAATTAATGGCTCTTCACTTGAATGGACACATTATTCAGAACAAAATAAATGAATTAACTTCACAAATAGACCTTTAAATAGGCATGATCTTATAGCCATCATGGAGACCAAGTTGCAAAGAGATCAAAGCTGGGATTAATTAAATAAAGCAATTAAATTAATTAAATGTTCAGAGGTTTGTGACCCATCAGGAGGTAGCTTTGTTAGTATGATATGGAATAAGTTTGTTGGGAAGAACTGATTTTTGGACTGAAGAATGTAGAATCCTTCATGGATGGAGGTAAGGAATAACAAGAGGAAGAAGACACTGGTTGGAGTAGGTTATAGGCTCCCTAACAGTAGCTATTCAGTAGGACTGAGAATAAATCAGGAGATGAGGACATGCAAAGGAGGCAGTACATTAGTCATGGGTAACTTTCATCTCGTACTTTGGAAAAATCAAATTGGCAGAGGTAGCCATCTTGTGTATTTGGATCCAACCAGGCTATTTTAGATCTAGTAATGTGTAATGAAGCAGATTTAATAGATGATCTGAAGAGAAAAATCCCCAAGAGGACAGTCCATAACATGACACTGTGTTTTGAGAAGGAGAAACTTAGGTCAGAAACCACTTAAATAATGTAGTTACATGTGAATGAGGGCAGAATTGTACGGGGCTGACTGGGAAAGAAGTTTAGCAGAAAAAAACATAAAATTGCCATACTTACTACAAGACTACTCTCTTCTTAAAGAAAGATGATTGGTGGTGGTTTAACCTGAGGGTCACCATGCCTCAAGTGAAGGGAGAGGTTGAGAAGGAGAGTCCTTCATGATAAATTCAATTCCAACAATGACTGAGGTTATGCTGTTTGGCATAGCAACATGAACCAGCTGACCAGCCAACTGAACTAACAATCCCTTCTTAGCAGAAAAGACATTTGAGGAAGAATGCCAGATGTGGAAGAAAATAGTTCATGACTGACAGCAAAGACATGCCCCAATGGGATAGGAGGATTCTAGGAAGGGGACAAAACAACCATGGTTAACCAGGGAAATTTAATAATAGTTTCACATTGAAAGAAAACAAAATGTGGTAAAAGATTAATAGTAAATCAGAGATTGGGAATGTTTTTTTTTAAAACCAGTAAAAGGGGTACAAAATAAATGGAGAAAATAAACTGAAGGCAAACTAACTGGTAACACAAAGTTTGATTTTTATCTTTTGCAGTAGTCTTCACAGTCAAGGACAGTAATAGTATTCCAAAAATTCTGTATTCACTCATGGACATGGCTGTCACTGGTTGGCCAACTTTTATTGCTCATCTCTAGTTGCCTTTGAACTGAGTGGCTTGCTAGGCCATTTCATAAAGCAGTTGAGAGTCAACCATACTGATGTGGATTTGGAGTTGTGTGAGCCAGACCAGGGGAGGATGGCAGATTTCCATCCCTGAAGGACATTAGTGAACCAGATGGGTTTTTCTAACAAATAACAATGGTCTTCAGTCTGTTTTTAATTTTGGATTTTATTCATGGCTGACAAGGCAAATTAGGGATAACAATAGATCCAAGGAAGGGGCGTACAAATGGCCAGAAAAAGCTGCCGACCTGAGGATTGGGAGCAGTTTAGATTTCAGCAAAGGATGACAAAACAACTGATTCTACAGGAGAACAGTAGAGTATGAAAGCAAGCTTGCTGGGAACATGGAAACTGATTGTAAGAGGTTCTATAAGTAAATAAAGAGAAAAAGATTAGTGGAGATGAACGTAAATGGGGAAACTATAAAGAGGAAACCAAAGAAATGACAGACCAATTAAATATATACATCAGTTCTGCCTTCATAAAAGAGGCAACTAATGTATGAAAAATGTTGGGAATACTGAATCTAGCAAGAGGGAAGAACTGAAGGAAATCTTAATTATTGGAAAAATGGTATTTGGGAAATTGGGAATTAAGGTGGTTAAATCCAGGGTCTGATAATCCAGAATACTTGAGGAAATGGCCCTAGAAATAGTTGATGCATTGGTGGTCACCTTTACAAGATTCTATAGACTTTGGAAAGTGCCTACAGGTTGGAGGATAGATAATGTTTCAAAATGAGTTAATAATCTCACTATTTTAAACATGAGGTTGTGAAAAAATAGAACTATAGACCGGGTTAGCTTATCATAATTAGTAGTGCAAATGCTGGAGTCCACTTATTAAAGGTTTAAAACCAAAGCACTTGGGGGAAATAGTGACAGTATTCAGCAAAAATTTGAGAAATCCATTTGGTTTGACAAATCTACTGGAATTTTTTTGAGGATGAAACTAGTAAAATTGATAAGGGGAGCTACTGGATGTGGTTTAGTTGGAATTTGATAAGAGATGCGTATGCAAAATTGAAGTGCATGATGTTGGAGTAGTGTACTGACATGGATAAAGAACTTCACTCTGATTTGGACAAGTTGAGTGAGTGGACCACCGCATTGCAGATGAAGCATAATATGGCTAAGAGAGGAAAGTGGGATCTCATATCAGCCACTTTCTCATTGGCTCAGTGGACTGAATGGACATCTTATCCTGTGTCTTCTGGCCTTGAAAGACATATTAGCTGAAGCTACTTACGAAGCAAATAGTTAATCAGTGCATTGCTCAATGTTAAGGAGAAATATTAGAACTGTTAATTTTTTATTATGAAATGAATTCTAGTTTTAATCTTTATATGACTGAAACCTGTCCTATGGTAATCTCTATTGTACCACCTTTTTATATCTTGAATGTACTCTTTATGTTCTTGATAATGTCTTGTGTTGAGTTGGTTTGATATGTCTAAAAGAATGTCCTTGATAAACAGAAACAAAGGGAATGATATTTTATACAAGCTTTATTAAAAAGAGAATGTAGATCTCATTGTTATTTGGCTAAATAGGTTACTTTAATAAAATATGCTTACACGTTGGAATTAGAAACTATCACCGGATGGCCACATACTGTTACTTTTTCATTTTCCATTTCTGTATGTTATCCATGTGTTTTCTTTTAAATTACAAGACAACCTTTACTGATCAGTTCCAGTAGAGACTCGACAATATGTTGAATTCTCCATCATCTCTGGAACCAAGTAGGAAAGCAGCAGAATTACCAGCAAAGAGCTCGAAGAAGGATGTCATAGATCATAGAGATGTGCAACATGGAAGCAGACCCTTTGGTCCACCTCATCCATGCCGACCAGATATCCTAAATTAATCTACTCCAATCTGCCTGTACTTGGCACATATCCCTCTTAAACTTTTCCTCTTCATGTCCCCGTCCAGGTGATTTTTAAATGTTGTAATTGTACCAGCCTCCACCACTTCCTCTGGCAGCTCCTTCCAAACAATCATCACTCTTTGCTTGAAAGTATTGCGCCTTCCCCCAGGGAACATACCTTGTCTGTTTACCCTTTCCATGTGTCTCATGATTTTATAAACCTCTGTAAGGTAACCCCTCCGCCTCTGACACTCCAGGGAAAACAGCCCCAGCCTATTCAGCTTCTCCCTATAGCAGAAACTCTCCAACCCTCGTAACATCCTTGTAAGTCTTTGCTGAAGATTTATTGGAAGCAAATGACCAATGGCAGTAACAGCTGCTATGTGTATTCTTTGTCAACAGTTAAGTTTGCAATATGCATGCAAATGTGAATTGTTTTCATGCTGGTAAGGACATTAGGGATTTTTCAAAATGCTCTTCTTCAAAATAACATAGTGGGACCTTACACAGCCCTATTGGGGATGTATCATCTCCCATCTGAAAGGCAGTACCTTGAACATCATCATTTTCCTTCAGTATAGAGGTGTTGGTGTAGATTGTTCTCTGGTCACTGGAGCTAGACTTTCATATGATTTCAAAGCTCTAGCTGTATGATGACACTTTACTAGCAATTTCATATCAAGATGTATGAATACTCTGGTTTTACATTTACAGTATTTTCATTTTATTCCACAATAAACTGTCATTGACTTGATAGGTTGAATCTAGTTTAATCTTAGATATTTGATTTAACCCAACACAACAACTTTAGTGGTTTATTATGTGCAATGTATGAATTAACCGATTATAAATTAAGTACATCACAATACAATTTATCTGTGACCTGTGTCAACTTGTCAAAAGAAACCTATAAACTTAATGAAGCAAGTTGCCAAGGAAAAGATTTTACACTGAAGGAAATGCACTGCACAAGCATGCCATATGGCTCTAAATTTCAATAGAGTAGCTGAGTTAGGTACATCAAACTCTCCAGCATATGGAGTTCATCCAGCATATGTTCACCTTCACCCTGAAAGTCCCAGCTTAACATTGTTTCATTATGTTTAATAAGATAAGATTGATAGACTACATTCCAAGAAACTTTAATTTCAAGGAACTAGAAAAGCCCCAAGAGATTTTGAACTCTCAAATGAATTCCCTTCCAACTGTCTAGATTTTTCTCCCATGTGTTGTTCTACATCACACTTGCCTCAAATCATTGCTTCCTTAATTAAATTGATTTACAACTGCACAAATCAACAGTTGTAGCATGTGACATTCCTGTCTTGAGGATTGGAAGGAGAACAGCATTTTTCATTTTAAAGTGCAGTGCTAGTATTATAGAGGATGGTTGTCCTTGAACAATGTAGGATATTGTATACATTCTTGATTCCACCAACTGCTGGCTACAGAAGTGGGCAATCAAAATGCACTACTTTTCCAACCCTCAGCAAAATTTTATTATCCAAATCCTGCCATATGTTTTAATATTATTGAACAAAAATGTTTTTTTTAATGAGATGTGCAAGGTGGTTTGCATTGTGAATGCTGCAGCATCTTTATGCAGGAATATCTTTCCTTTTTTTTAGTTGACAAGTTCCTAGCCATTGACTGTAATTTAGATTGATAAGACTAATTCAAATGAGACGTTGAGTTACTGCAACAAATACTTAATTGGCTTAACAGCCTGTATGACATGAGGACTTGTGCTCATTTCATCAAGCTACACTTGGCAAGGATTCCTAGTTTGTGTCAGGTGACAGGCACACACACGCACACGCGCGCTTTTAGCGAAATTAAAAAAGATGCTGCATTATCAGTTTTAAGCTTTAGTACATGTCAGTGGGGAAAAAAAATGCTAAAGGTGGGATAGTGGCCATTGGCAAGTAATTTACATCTGTCTGGTACACCTATTTTGAATGGCATTTGTTCAGGGTAAATAGTAGATGAAGGGATTTTACTTTGTATGCAAAGGAGTCTACACTTACCAGCATCAAGTGGAGTTTGGAACTTCAGTTCCATATGTTTTCTTGGACTAGCAGAACATTTTGTTGAATTTTCAAACTTTCTTTTCCAAGCTGGTTGGTGATCTATCAGTTTGCTAAATAGTAACATTAGTCATGATATTGTTGTCAACTGTGAAGGAATATTATTCTTTGCACCTTGTGCTGAAACTGCTCTTTTTAAATGGTGTCTTGATGTCATTGAGTGACAGATCTGATGATCTATGGCATGTCAGGATTAAAAAATAACATTGGTCTTGAACCTGTTAGATTGAAGTAAGATGTAATTGGGAGAGAGAACGCTGGATGAAACAATAGTTAAACAGGGAAGCCAAGATGCTACTGTCTTAGTTACTCAATAGTGAACACTGAAACCCTCACTGTTAGTATTACCCTACAACTCATCCTAGTGTTTTTGACATTGAATGGAGGCTAGAGAGTAATGTTTTGGACTGTTCAAAGCTTTGCACCATTTATTTAAAGGTTTAAACTGAAGATGCATCTTTGATATTGATGACATTGTTGCTCCTAATACCAATCGGTGTAAATTGATCTCCAGTGAATGCTGGAATATCTTGTAATCGAATCAAACTAAAGTACCAGAAAACTTTAGGTGGTTTTGCATGAAGGTTGCTGTACCTGCTTAAAGCGGTGTTCATCCATCACCAAGCCCAGAGTTGGATAAATCCTTTTCTGAAAGAACTAGCATTGCAAGGTAGTTAGAGCAATGCTTTGAGTTTTTTTGGTTACAGCCTCCTTTATCACTTGAAAGTTAATGTGACCTTGGTTACAAACAAAAATCATAATTACAGTATTGTGACATTCAGAAGATAATTATCAAAGTTTTCATATTATGGAACAATGTATCATACATCACACTAATATGAAAATCTTTTGAAAATCCAAACCCTCAGTGACTGGTGCTGCCAGTCATTGAACTTGTGTCTGTCTCTGCTGCTGCTGCTCTTGGAACTATTTGATTATAGGTGCATAATTATATCACATTATGCTTCACTAGATCCACAGTAGCCAAAGTGTCCGATGCCAGCACTTGTAGTGGGTTGAAAGCTCCCTTTGCTGCTGATTTAAAATTATCTTATTCGTTATGATCCCATTTGTTGACTTGTTATTCTAACTGGGATTGCGTCGCATAGTTTGGGAACATCTGAGTTAGAGTAAAGTTGAGCGAGTACAATATTTATTCTCTACATGACCTGAATTTGACATATGATGTGTAGATAATACTAACCCTCATAAAGCATAATGGTTAAATTTAATGAGGTAACTAAAAGAATAAAGGATTGAAATGTTATTTGTAAGTGGGTCGAAATGGTATGAGTATATAAGGGATCTGACTAAGAGTTATAGTATGCTAGAAGAACGGTGAACGTATTTAGTCAATGATATTGATCAAGCTGATGCTGAGGTTAAAAGAATTCTGGGTCTGATAGATTGTGCAGTCATTTGTAAAGTAACAATCAATAAAGATAACACCGTGCTGAGCCAAATTTAGAGAGTATGGTGAAGTCGCCGAGCTAAGGCTGCCACGAAAACTGCTGGAACTCAGTACATGATAACTTACTTATCAAGACTGAACATTTCAATGTTGGGTAAGTTAAAATCCTTATCTTCACTTTGTAAGAAAATGTACTGACTTACAGTTACAGATAACTGTAACTTTAACAGTAAATTTAAAATAAAATCAGACTTAGAAATCAAACGCTGAAGCACTTTGAAGAATAGTTTATACATGATTTGTGACTTAAAGAAACAGAAGAAGACATCAATTTATATTGAGCCTTTTGTGTCATCAAGCAGTCCCAAGTATGTACTGGTCAATAAGTTAATGTTGTTCTGTCTTATTTCTTGATAAACTAACGTGTGGTGAAAGCTTGCTTGTGAAATACTTTGTGTTGTGGGTGTTATAGTCATTTGTTGCTTTTGTTATGAATTGATCATTTAAACCATGATACTGAGGAGCCCAGAAGATGATCAATGGATGAAGAACTGTCCTCATGCTGTCTAATTATAGGCATTGTGCTAAATTTTGATCACAAATTCTCTATGCTGATTTAAAGTTGGAAATTGTTTGGTCCATGAAGTTTTTAATGACCAGGATATTTTCACTAATTGCTGGTATCTGGCTTATTAATCTGGAATTTAGTAATTTTTGTGATAGAAAACAAATTTGATTTTATGCTTCAATCATCCCTATTCATGTTGCTGAAGTTTTAACTCTTTCACCAATCTGCAATTAGGAAAACACATGAAGTAATAATCACTTCCAGTATGTTCCTGTAGTTTAAGTTACTGACTAAAACTGGCAGTATAAAGGTTACAACTGAGTTAATACAACACCTGGGCAGTCCTTGTATTTAATATGTTAAAGGTGAAGAACTGTTCTCTAATATATCTTTATAAACAGATATAAAATTACAGTAAGAGTTTGACTTCAAGTATAGCTACCCAACTTGGCACAAACCACTGAACCATTAGGTGAGACATGAATACATGGAAATTGTGATCTATTTATTTTAACAGCAGAAACATACTAAATTGGACGACATCTAAAAATGTGAGGATATAGACTACAATTTTTTTCATTTCATGCTTAAAGCTGCTCTACATTGTCGTGCTGTTTGAGTGGGATGGTGGTGCATTTATCACTTATAAGTAGTTAAAATGTGAAAAATGAACCAAGGAAGATGGTGCATCTGTGAAAAATAGCAGTACTGCAGTCATCTTCACACCTTGTGTACAATTGCGTAGGTTGAAATATTCATGGATTTTTAATTTAGAAAATGCATTCACTTGATAATGAAGAAGAAACCAACTGGATGTCTAATATCATTGCAGGAACACACACATTACAACCAAAGTGTGTTCTAAAAGCATGCCATGGCATGAGTACTGTACCATGGTAACCTAAACTTGAGACTATATTTTTGTGGTATTCATATCATGTAATTATTTAGCCAATCTTTTTGGGGGGTGTGAGCTGAAAAATAGTCTCCACTTCCCAATTAATTCTTCTGAATTAAACTTGTGCCTTTTTGCTTCAATTTAGAGAGATAGAAGACATTGTAAATCTGGTCCAATCAGTTGAAATATATTTGCTGTTAGCGAGTTTTGAGAAGATTTATTGCACAGGTTGAGGTTCTGGATGTTGGTTTGCTAGCTGAGCTGGAAGATTCATTTCTAGACATTTCATCACCATATTAAATAACCTCTTCAGTGGGATTCCTGCTTTCTATTTATATGTTTGAGTTTCTTTGGGTTGGTGGTGTCATTTCCTGCAGTGGTGTCATTTCCTGTTCTCTTTCTCAGGGGGTAGTAGATGGGGTCTAACTTGATGTGTTTGTTGATAGAGTTTTAGGAATTCTCGTGTGTGTCTCTGTTTGGCTTGTCCTAGGATGGATGTGTTGTCCCAGTCGAAGTGGTGTCCTTCCTTATCTATATGTAAGGATACCAGTGAGAGAAGGTCATGTCATTTTGTGGCTAGTTGATGTTCATGTATCCTGGTGGCTAGTTTTCTGCCTGTGTCCATTGTAGTGTTTGTTACAGTCCTTGCATGGTATTTTATAAATGACATTTAGCTTTGTTTGTTGCCTGTATAGGATCTTTCGAGTTCATTAGCTGCTGATTTAGTGTGTTGACAGGTTTGTGGCTACCATGATGCCAAGGGGTCTTAGTAGTCTGGCAGTTGTTTCCAAGATGTCTTTTGATGTAGGGGAGAGTGGCTCGGGTTTCTGGATGTGGTTTGTTGCTAAGAAATCGGCAGACTGTTCATTGGGGACCCAGTCTTCTTGAATACACTGTGTAGGTGATTTTCCTCTGCTCTGCATAGTTTCTCTGTGCTGCAGAAATATTGTAATTTAATATTTGGTCTGTATGTGTTGTTGTTCTGTAGACGCTGGTTTGAAGGACCCAAAGACACACACACCAAATACCACTAACTTCATCAGCAAGGACAGTATCGTCAAGCTAGTGCACCTATGCCTTACCACACACTTCGCCTTCAACTACAAAACCTACAGACAAACCAACTGAACACCCATGGGATTTTCTATATCAGGGTGCTTAGCAGAGGTAGTAATGCAGAGACTTGAACAAACAGCTGTGCCAACCATCCAACCCAAACTTTGGGTCCGCTATGTGGATGACACCTTTGTCATCACTAAACGACACAACTTAGAGGAAAACCTTCAAGACCCTCAATAATACTCTAACTGGCATAAAGTTCACCTAAGAGGAGGAAAATAACAACAAACTACCATTCCTAGATGTCACAGTAGAGCAAACAGTCAATGGGGAGCTTCAAACCAGCATCTACAGGAAAACAACACGTACGGACCAAATGTGGAACTACAGAAGCAATCATCCCAACATTGACAAACAAAGTTGCATTAGAACATATTTCAATGAGCCACCACACACTGCAGCACAGAGGAACTACGCAGAGCAGAGGAAAATCACCTACACAGTGTATTCAAGAAGACTGGGTACGCAATGAACACAATCCGCTGATTTTTTTTTTCTCTCAGCAACAAACCCAAACAAGCAGACAAAGCACATAGATTAGATTAGTTCCAGTGTGGAAACAGGCCCTTCGGCCCAACAAGTCCACACCGCCCCGCCGAAGCGCAACCCACCCATACCCCTACATCTACCCCTTACCCAACGCTACGGGCAATTTAGCATGGCCAATTCACCTGCCCTGCACATCTTTGGACTGTGGGAGGAAACCGGAGCACCCGGAGGAAACCCACGCAGATACTGGGAGAATGTGCAAACTCACACAGTCAGTCGCCTGAGGCTGACTGTGTGGAGTTTGCACGTTCTCCCCGTGTCTGCGTGGGTTTCCTCCGGGTGCTCCGGTTTCCTCCCACAGTCCAAAGATGTGCAGGGCAGGTGAATTGGCCATGCTAAATTGCCCGTAGCGTTGGGTAAGGGGTAGATGTAGGGGTATGGGTGGGTTGCGCTTTGGCGGGGCGGTGTGGACTTGTTGGGCCGAAGGGCCTGTTTCCACACTGGAACTAATCTAATCTAATCTAATCTAATCTAATCTAATCTAATCTAATCTAATCTAATCTAATCTAATCTAATCTAATCTAATCTAATCCAGAAACCCTAGCCACTCTCTCCTACATGAAAGACATTTCGGAAGTGACTGCCAGACTATTCAGACCCCTTGGCATCATGGTAGCCTACAAACCTACCAGCAACTAATGAACTGTTCTTCCTGAGTGGGTAACTCTCATGGAGTAGTGTCAGAAGTAGGACCTTTAACTAGTTCAGCCCTGTCTCCTGTGTTAACTTGGTCAACTTATTCTTTTAGAGTGCTGTTTGCTCTCTCCAGTATTCTGGCTGCCTTTGGATGGTGCATGCAGTGGAACTGTTGCAATATAGAGACAGCTCTTTGCAGATCTCCTCGTTTATTTTAGCTACAAAGTGTGGTCCATTGTCCAAGCTTATTGTTTCTAGAAGTCCACAATGGGGAATAATTTCCCTCAATATTTTTACCACTATTGTAGCAGTTGGGATTGCTTCAGTCCATCTACTAAATACATTGTTAAAAGTATTATTTACTAATAGTAATGTACTGTAGGTAATTCCATAAAATCAATTTGGAGACAAACAAATGGCCCATTAAGCAAGGTGGCAATTTCAGAACCACAGGGCATCCCTTTTCCAGCATTAATCATTTTACAAGTTAGGCATGCTTTAGCTCATTTCTCAGTTGCTTTCTGGAAATCTGCGTGCCACCAGGTTTGTAATATGGTATTAACCATTCCTTTCATGCCCTAGTGCATACAGTTATGCACATAATCAACTAAGATTGGTCGGAGCAAAGAAGGAACACAAACTTGTCCTGCAGCGGTCACCCATAGCTCGGTTTGAGTGTCAAAGGAGCACCCAATTGGAGTCCATAGTTTGTGCTCCTCAGCAGGGATGTCCCCCTGTAATTTCTGTTTTTCGCCGAGGGTTTGGCATACCTGTCCTGATACTGTTTCTAACCAGGTTTTGCCAGGAACCCAGTGGAACCACAAGTATGCAGTGTAAGGCCACCTGCTTGGCAGCAGTGTCTACCTCCTCATTGCCTTTGGAGACGGTATCTGTTGTACCAATATGAGCCGAACATTTGATTACTGCTGGACTGGTTGGCAGTTGCAAAACCTGCAAGACCTTATGCACAGAAACCACATTACTAACAGGTTATTCCGTGGATGTTAAAAATCCTCTCTGTTCCCACAAGGCTCTGTAATCATGGTCCACACCCAAAGCACAACGAGAGGCAGTATCTATATATTTGCTGATTTTTCTCTTTGCTAAGTTAGGGCAAACAAACTCAGCTTTCTGTGCTGTCAGCAGAGTTTTAAAAGTTGCTTGCTCAACAATCTCCGAATCGGTAGAAGAAAGTGAGGACTGCAGATGCTGGAGATCAGAGTTGAGATTGTGATGCTGGAAAAGCACAGCACGTCAAGCAGCATCCGAGGAACAGGAGAATTGATGTTTCAGGCATATGTAGTGATGAAGGGCTAATGCCCGAAACATCGATTTTCCTGCTCCTCAGGCGCTGCCTGATCTGTGATTTTCCCGCACTACAATCTCCGAATTAGTGGTAACTGCATATTCTGAACAACAAGGTCCTTTCCTATGGAGGGCAAAAAGTTCAGTAATACTGCATTAATTTGGCAGCTGGACACGCTGTCGCGCCAGACAAGCATATCGTCCACATATTGTACTACTGTCAATCCCTGCGGTAGTTCCAAGGTCATGATAAGGACACTTGGCTGTCCAATGGCCATATCTCCCACAGTTAAAACAAGGGCCTGCCATTTGTCTCTGGGAGGATTTCACTGTCTTGTTCTCAGTCCTTAAGGTTCAGTACTGGGGCCTGCTTGTCCCACTTTCCAGGGTCCCCTCAGGAAAGGATTACTCAGCGGTGGTTGCTGGGCGGCATCTGCAGTAGGTTTCACCCCCAGTGGGTATCCTGGTTCCAGTCAACCTCCGTCGGGGTTGGCACACTGCATATAGGGATCACAAGGTTGCTAGACATATTTACCTGTAAGTTGGATTGTACTTTGGGCTTGTTCTGGCATCCAGTAGAGACCACTGCTGGCCTCATTTACGATCTGGAAGTCCTTGAACCAGTCCTAATTGTTTGTTCGGATCATGTCAGCGATACCAGAAAGATTACAGCGTAAAAGCATCATGTTAAACAGAGGTGAGTCACCTTCGTAGTTAAAGGCTTCATCACCTGCAAATGTTCTGTAAAAGACATCAAACCGCTCCTAATAATCAGTTCCCAACTCTCCAAGGTTTGGTTTGCATTCCAGTGCTTTACTAATGTTTACAGGTTGTATGGCTCATTCTAATGACTAGATTAAGTGGTCTGCCTGGGCATCCTTGTTAGGGAATCTCTCCTTCAAGTCCTCATAACTACGGACTGGCCCCATGCCATCCTGGCCCATCTATTCTTGCCGCTTGATAACTACTTAGGATAGGATCATACAGCAAAGAGCAAACAAGTCCTGAGGAGTGGCATTCTACATCTGTGTTGTCCTTCAGACTTTTTGAGCAAATTGGGCTGGTTTCCTCTTGTGATCAGGGGCTTGGTTCATTATCATTTCTTGAGGTTTCCAGGAGACACAAACTCCAATTATTGGTTTCTGATCATGAGCAGCAGCTCTGAGCGTTGGTAACTGTCGTATTGGACACTGCAATTGGGGTCCAGACTAGAGTCTACTAACCCTAGTACAAAGATCAGACTGGTCCTCCTCAGAATCCTCATGAGAGGATTTCTTTCGAACCTGTTTTCTGGGGTTTATTTTTACCCGTTCGGCCACACAGGATCCCTCAGGAGCCTTATATGGTGGTGTGGATGGTGCAGTATGTATGGGCGGGTAAACGTATGGAGTGGGCATTCTAGGAGAACATACCCATTCCTTATCTCTATTGGTATCATCCCTCTCATCAAAAAGGGTCTTTATGCCAGACATGGCTTTGGGATCTCGAGAAGAATTGGATTCATTTTACAGCACTGCTGCTTTGATCCTTTTACCTTGCTCACCCTTAGTGTCTTTACTCTGTTTCTCCTTTTCCCTTTTTCACCTCCCATCTACCCATTCACACTTAGCTTTTGGGGGAGTTCCATCTGCTGTACACACCTCTGTCTACCTATCACATGCATTATTCCTCCATCTGGCCAGTAAAGTCTCTTTCCATTTACTGTCGGCTTTACCCTTCCATTCTTTAATAATTTCCACTTTTCTCACAGTTTTTCTTCCAAATTAGGTTTACCGCCTGTTCGTAAGAGGCCGCAACCCAGGTTCCTAGTTTCCTGACCTATGCAGAGGATACAGAACCATTGTTTCATGCATGGTTACAATCTGTTTACAATAGCACTTAAAAGGATGGGTGTCTTCGTATCTCCTTCAATACTTGAATATTGTTCAATGTCACCCCCACATCTTCATCAGTTTTCTCAGATTTTAGAACATTTACCAAAATTTAATTCAAACAGGATTGCATTTCCAAAATTCCAATTTTCACGAAGTACATTTACAATGAGAAAATTGTATCATTCGGAATTAAAGATTAGCTTCCATATCAAAACAGTATTTGGAAACTCACTCCAGCCAAATGTACAAATTTCCAAAATGTACACTTAATTCAAAACATTCTGGAATCTAGAGTTCCAGGGGATAAAACTAAACAAATATCATACAAGGCCACATGTAATCACCAATGAAAAAAAGTACATTCAAGATAGATCGCAAGGAGTTAACACTTAATTCAGTGAACGAAACATCAATATCTCTCGCTCTCTCGCTCTCGTGTGCTCTCCCTTCCCCACCCCTTGCCCCCTCCCTTCCCCCCTCCCTTCCCCCCTGCCCTCTTTCTTCCCTCCTCCACCCCCCTCCCCGTGTGTTTCCTTTGCCTTTTTGCTTTACTCAAAATTTCCACCAATTGTTTTATGCCATCACAATTAAATGTACCATCACGTGGAAATGGCTTCTCAGTTCTTTGTTTCCATTTCACCCATCTCTCCCTCTTTCTGTCGCCCTCCCTCTCTGTCTGTCTCGTATATGGACATCACAATCATGCAACCATTCAAACTGGGTGTCATTTCATTCACATATTACAATTTACCAAAATGTCCAATTTCTCAGAAAGACCTCTAACCTCTATAAATCATTTTCCTCATTAGGTATTCTCTCACACATAGTCTGAAAGGTAATCCTGTTTCCAACTACATAGAACGACTGTCCCATTGTACCTTTATGACTACTTGTTCTACTATATATAAATTTTCAACTGGCTATATCAATACTACGGAGTGAGAATTTTACCGAGCCTGCCTCCTTTTTTCCATAATCTCATAATTTCTATCACCCAGATCCGAAGGAGGCAGCTCTCTGAGCCAAATCCATCAGATAGTGACGACCACCTCGCTGACTGGGGTCCCCAGTCCTAACTCGTTACAGATACTCAAAAAATACAGTGCGCAGATTCCTCAAGAACAAACCACAACAAGCAGACCAAACACAGCCAGAAACCCTAACCACCTTACCATACATCAAAGAAGTTTCAGAAATGACAGCCAGACTACTAAGACCCCTCGGAATCCTAATAGCAAGAAACCACCAATGCTCTCAAACAAAAACGAACAAACTTAAAAGACCCAGTATGACCCATGGACAAAACCAACGTCGTCTACAAAATTCCATGCAAGGACTGCCACAAACACTACATAGGACAAACAGGAAGAAAGTTAGAAAGGATACACTAACACCAGCTAGCCAAAAAAAGACACAACCCTCTCTCCCTCGTAGCACGACACATGGATGAAAAAAAACCACCATTTCGACTGGGACAACACATCTATCCTGGGACAGGCTAAGCAAAGACATGCCAGAGAATTCCTAGAGGCCTGGCACTCCAACCACAACACCATAAACAAACACCTAGATCTAGATGCCATCTATCAACCCCTCAGAAAACGAACAGGAAATGACATCACAAACCCCAGGAACCCCATCCAGGAAAAAGATATAAATAGAAAGCAGGAGAAAACAGCTTCGCTTCACTTGGAGGTCACCACTGATAATGTTACCTAGCCAGGTAATGAAACGTCTGGATAGCAAACCTACAGCCCATTAGGAAGCACTGTCTATCAAAGGTAACTTTTCATGTGAAACCTACTTGCAGTAAAAAATAGGAAGACAACCCAGGGCGATCAGCAGCCTGAAGATTGAAGACAGTGGGGAAGACAGAGACTGTGTGGTTTTGAGATTCAGTTAATGTAATGTTTAATACGTGTGCTATTGGAGCAGCATTTTATTTGAGCTGGGGTCAGATAGTAAGTAGTTAAGAAAAAGGGGGCTTGGATTTGTGAATAGTTGTTGTTTAGTGCTCCCCATTAGAGCTTTAAAAAATTGTTACTTTGCTTTAGTGGAATTTAGGAATTCTCTGTCCTCATACGAACAGATTACGAGGTGAGGCATGCTTTTCTGGGTGTCTGGTTTAATTAACAGAAGGATTCGACTTTGGCATCGTAACACAACACTTTCTACATTAGCTATCAGTTGCTATGTGTCCACTCATTCTGCCAGCCTGTCCCTTGTCTTGCAGAATATTACAGTGGTCTTCACAGCTCTTCCAAGTTTTATGATTTGCAATTTTGAAATTGTACCTGCTACTCTTAGGAGTCATTTAATTATAAATTATGGACCACAGTGGAACTGGTAGTAACCCTGGGGGATCCTCACTGTTAACTTGTCTACGGACCAAACATTGATTGTTCACCATGACTGTTTCCTGTTACTCAGGAAAAATTCTATCCATGCTGCCACAAACCCTGTAATTCATTGGTTTCAAATTTGATAGTAATTCTATTATGTGGCCCCTTATCAAATACCTTTTGGAAATTCATAGGCTGCTCATCAACCATCTTTGTTAATTCATCAAAAAATTTAATTAAATTCACTAGAAGTGTGACAATGGTAGTGAAACTGAACTAACAATATTCAACTTCCATCATTTCACCTTAGGCTTTCAAAAACAAAATGTGGCTTTAAAAATTATGTTGATAAAACCTGTCTGCTGTGTCCACCTGACAAGCCAGAGCAGTCCATGTAAAAATTACAAAATCAGTGGCCTTTGATTACCATTTTGCCGTCCCCTAGAACTGATACTCTTGTGAATTGATGCGTGTGAAACAAAATGTCTTTTTTCAGCAATGTTCAAATTGAATTTTATCAAGGGGCACTGAAATTCAGTAGAACATCAAGAATTCTGCATCTCTTATTTACTTACACTTGTATGATAACCTCCACAGTCGAGCTAGATGTGAAACATACAAAAGAACCATATTTCAATTGCTTGCTTGGATCTACAAAGCAAGGGGGTAAAAAAGCAAAAAAAGCAATGTGGACTGATGACTGCAAGGATACTGGAATTCCTTTTCTCCCCCTCTCTATCGTGTAAACCAGCACCATTGATAAAGCAACCTGGAAGCATCTTCATTCATTGATAACTCAAGGTCTGCAAACTTCATCAGTGCTGCAGAAACAAGATAACAGTTAAACAATTGGACTTGTGCCTTATCATTCTCACAATCCAATGGACTATTAAAGAGCTGGAACTGCATTTTGCCTTTACCTTCCTGTCAGAACTAGACTCCCTTCAGTATTACCACCCATTGTTCCTTTGTAGTTTAACCTGCAAGTCCTTCATTCCAATTAAACTGGGACAGATCTGTTCCCAACTAAAATGAGCTCTCCCCTGCAAGTTTTTAAATATAATACAGATTGCTCCTTGTGCTTTTCCATAGGTAGTCCAAATTTTGTAAAAATTTAGAAATCACACAACACCAAATCACAGTCCAACAGGTTTAATTGGAAACACAATAGCTTTCGGAGCACCACTCCCTCGTCACAACCACCTGATGAAGGAGCAGGGCTCTGAAAGCTAGTGTGCTTCCAATTAAACCTTTTGGACTATAAACCTGGTGGTGTGTGATTTTTAACTTTTGTACACCCAGTTCAACACCGGCATTTCCAAATCACAAATTTTGTAAGTGTGACTGATGAGTAATCCTTACATGTTCCCTAACTGATATTTGATCCATTTAACCAACTAGATCTGCTTCTGGGGAATACTGTACCCCCTTTCTGTTAGGCTACAATACTGGTCAAGGAAATTCTCAATACATCCATGAAATTCTTCTATCCATTAACTTTTTAAAAAAACATTATTCGTTCATGGAATATGGGCATTTCTAGTAAGGCAGTATTCATTCTGCATCTATAATGACAGTCCTATTTCTGTGGGTCTGGAGTCTTATCTAGACCAGACCAGGTAAATAAATCACGTTTCTTTCATTAAAAGATATAATTGAAGCAGATGAGGGTTTAGGGCAATTGATGGTAGTTACTTGGCTGTCATTAGTTTAGCTTTTCATTCCTGATTTTTAAAAAATTTGCATTTCTCTATCTGTTTGAGTAGTATTCACACCCAACTATGATCTCAGTCTGAATTAGGATAATTAAACTCAGCCATCTTCACCATTGTTCAGTTTTGTAATGACTCTGCAACTTTGCCCATTATCATTCTGAATAGTTAAAGGCCTATAAAATAGACCCAGTTGTGTAATATCTCTACTGTTCTATTAGGTCAAGCTAAATAAATTCTGCCCTTGACCCCTTCACAATGTCTCCTCCCTCCACTGCTATATTCTCCATAAATAATAAACTGCTACTACCTCTTCAATCTTTCCTTTCCTATTTTTCTTGAATATTTTACACCTAGGGATATTTATCACCCTGCTGCTGCTTTTTTAAAAGCTGAGTTTCTCTTATTGCTACAGGAGCATATTACAGTGTCATGCACTTATTTGCACCTAATTCTCAAGCATTATTCACCACACATATATTTCAAACATGCACTGTAAATTTTGTTTTGCCATTATTGCATTCCCTCTTAATTTGACCCTACCTAATTCATGCATCTGCTTTAGTACAGTTTAATGAAGTAACCAAGGCTTTGAATTGCATTCATTTGTTTTTGATAAAAATAAAACATCTTACAGTTTCCTACTCTAGTGCTAATCCCATACATCTTGTTTCTCTTCCATAATGCTTACCCTCAAGCTGGAAGGCAAAATGACAGCCACATATAAATTGTGCAAAAGAATTAATGGTATGGGGGGAGGGGGAGAAAGAGGGAATATGTGTGTAAATGTAATGCAGTAGGAACTGCTGGAGTGTCTACTTGCCAATTTTTGAAATAAAATTGGTCATTTGTGCCGCTATGAGTAGCTGTTGGAAACTCACTTAGCCAGCAGCATTTATGATTAATGACTAAGAGTTAAGTTGTTTCTTGGAATCTTTATTTTGAAAACTCAAGTAATGGATTTCTATATGAAACCTTGATACTCAATCGATTCAAGCGAATATTTTGCTTTTTACAGAAACCTGACTTTGGTAATTTTTCAAAAGTTACAGGCATTATGTTGTAGTTGGCAGCATTGATAAATATGATGTGGAGGAGCTGATGTTGGATTAGGGTGGACAAAGGTTAAAAATCACAAACACAAGATTATAGTCCAACAGGCTTGTTTGGAAGCGCTAGCTTTCAGAGTGCTGCTTCTTCATCAGGTAGATGATTGGAAGATGGCTGTTGTAACCCCCTTGTTCAAGAAAGGATCAAGGCAAAAGATGGAAAATTATAGGCCAATCAGCTTAACCTCGGTTGTTGGTAAAATTCTAGAATCCATCATTAAGGATGAGGTTTCTAAATTCTTGGAAGAGCAGAGTCTGATTAGAACAAGTCAACATGGATTTAGTAAAGGGAGGTCATGCCTGACAAACCTGTTGGAATTTTTTTGAAGAGGTAACAAGTAGGTTAGACCAGGGAAACCCAGTGGATGTGGTCTATCTAGACTTTCAAAAGGCCTTTGATAAGGTGCCACACGGGAGGCTGCTGAGCAAGGTGAGGGCCCATGGTGTTCGAGGTGAGCTGCTGGGATGGATTGAGGATTGGCTGTCTCACAGAAGGCAGAGAGTTGGGATAAAAGGTTCTTTTTCAGAATGGCAACTGGTGACGAGCGGTGTCCCGCAGGGTTTGGTGCTGGGGCCACAGCTGTTCGCATTATATATTAATGATTTGGATGAGGGAACCGGGGGCATTCTAGCGAAGTTTGCCGACGATACGAAGTTAGGTGGACAGGCAGGTAGTACTGAGGAAGTGGGGAGGCTACAGAAGGATCTAGACAGGTTGGGAGAGTGGTCCAGGAAATGGCTGATGGAATTTAACGTGAGCAAGTGCGAGGTCTTGCACTTTGGCAAAAAGAATAAAAGCATGGACTACTTTCTAAATGGTGAGAAAATTAATAAAGCCAAAGCACAAAGGGATCTGGGAGTGCTAGTCGAGGATTCTCTAAAGGTAAACATGCAGGTTGAGTCTGTGATTAAGAAAGCGAATGCAATGTTGTCTCTTATCTCAAGAGGGTTGGAATATAAAAGCAGAGATGTACTACTAAGACTTTATAAAGCTCTGGTTAGGCCCCATTTGGAGTACTGTGTCCAGTTTTGGTCCCCACACCTCAGGAAGGACATACTGGCACTGGAACGTGTCCAGCGGAGATTCACACGGATGATCCCTGGAATGACAGGTCTAGCATATGAGGAACGGCTGAGGATACTGGGATTGTATTCGTTGGAGTTTAGAAGATTAAGGGGAGATCTAATAGAGATGTACAAAATAATGCATGGCTTGGAAAAGGTGGATGCTAGGAAATCATTTCCGTTAGACGAGGAGACTGGGACCCGTGGACACAGCCTTAGAATTAGAGGGGGTCATTTCAGAAGAGAAATACGGAGACATTTCTTCAGCCAGAGAGTGGTGGGCCTGTGGAATTCATTGCCACGGAGTGCAGTGGAAGCCGGGATGCTAAATGTCTTCAAGGCCGAGGTTGATAGATTCTTGTTGTCTAGAGGAATTAAGGGCTACGGGGAGAACGCTGGTAAGTGGAGCTGAAATGCGCATCAGCCATGATTGAATGGCGGAGTGGACTCGATGGGCCGAATGGCCTTACTTCCACTCCTATGTCTTGTGGTCTTATGGTCTTATGTGGAACTGGATCCTGCTCCACAGCTACCTGATGAAGGAGCAGTGCTCCGAAAGCTCATGCTTCAAAATAAGTCTATTGACTATCTCCTGATGTTGCGTGATTTTTAGTATTAAGAATATTATTGTTTGAAGATCAGGATAATGTGTGCAGATCCTATGCAAGAACATTTTAACATGACATTGGCTTCAAAATCTCCAAGGGATCAGAACTGGATCAGCAGAGAACTGGGTTACTCAGATTCTTAACATTGTGAGGATGCATTCCCAAAAACATTGTTGGCTATGAGTTAGCCTCTCAACCAAAATCCTAGCATGTAACATGCTATCCTAAAGGAGAGGGAATCGGTATAGAAGGAAAGCTGAAATAAAACTGAGATTGCACTAGACTTTGGCTTTAAACAGGAATTTGAAAATATTTTGTGCCAGTTTTTCAATCATTCAGGATAGATTATTGATGAATTTTGTTAAGTAAGCAGAACTAGCTAAAAACTTGCTGATGTCAAGAAAGCGCTAGTCAATGTTACTCGGACTGAAGAAGGATACTTCTTCCCTTCCAAAAATATTTTGCAGCTGGATACTTAATGGCTGTAAATCTTCCAAAGTTTATGATCGCATGTGCTTTGTGGGCTTTGTAAAGAGGGCCTTGAGTTCAATGTGCTGTAATTTTTTTCCCTTTGAGTGCTATGAAATGTTAGGAATATATACATAATATTACGATACCAAAGAGAGAGGTTCAGTGAGCTTGGCTATAGGCAGTTAATAAAACTAGTCAAAAAGGCTATATTGCCAGATTGCTGCTATGCAATTCCAGTTTGATATAGTTTCTTGCTGGAATTTCTGCTTCAAGTATAATACATGTAACATTTGCTAATCAGAGCACATGAATCACTGCAGTTTTAAGAAGTGCTACTTGACCTGAGACAGAATGGAAACGGAAGAAAACAAGAGTGTTTCTGCACAGTTCTCCATGTAAGAAAACACTTGTGCAATGTCTGGTCTGTTATCCACACCTGTGAACATAATGTTTGACAAGTAAAGCAGCAAGATTTTCTTGAACTTGTATTCTGGGCACGTTGTTGTTTATTGACTTGTGTTGGGCAATCTATTTTAATGTCAATTCAATAAGTTGTTAAGCAGGGTATTTAACAAAGTCGTCTTTTACGCTTTGGATCATTGCGCAATAAATCAACAACCAGTCAACTTTGAATTTTGTGTTAAAGAATTTAAGATGCATTTGAAGTAGATTCAATGCTGCTGCATCAGGCTGACAATCATGATGAATAATCAAATAATTTTATTCAGTCTGTTCAGATATGTTTAGACAAACGCTTGGGGCAGGTAGGACCTGAACTTGGGTGCCATTTTTCAGGAGGTAAATAATTAGTTAATTACTTAGTTTATTCCCTGCAGCTATGCTTGTTGAGCTGTCAGCTGGGCCTCGTAATCGTGTAACATTCAGCTTTAATTGGGGCTCTTATGGTGCATTGGTAATCTCCCTATCTCTGGGCCAGATAGTCCTTAGTTCAAGTCCCAGTTGCTCCAAACATGTGTCTGAACAGGTTGATTAGAAAATATCTGGCTTTCTAAGTGTGAGTGGTTGTTGATTATTAAAATCATTACTTCTGAGAAGCTGGTGTTTCAGATACAAAAACTGAGCAGTGTAAATGTCGAACTTGTGTGAAGTTAACATATAGTAACCTAAATCTCTGTCAAATTCTGATCAAATTCAAAGATTTAAGGTAAAGGGGAAATGTAAAGGGGCAATTTGTCTCTCTCTGCTCCTGTCTCCGTCTTTACATTCTCAGGCAAGTAGGAAGTACTTTCTCATGTAGCAGCAGTGGTTCAAAAAGCCTAATCTGGAACAGTGATCTCAGGACAGCTTTAGTTTCTGTAATAGGAGTCAGCATGCTAAGAGTCACCAATCCTTAAAAAGAGCAGAGGTGCAAAAACGTTGGTACCAATAAAAACTGCCTTGGAGAGTGAATCGAGTTTGAATGTAGTTTTACTGAAAGTTAATATCATGTTTATTGAGGGGTTGCTGAAAAATGGAGAGGTTGGATCTTGGCATCAGATGATACCAGGTTATCTTTGACCATAGATTGCTAAAAGAAAGGGATGTGCTCAATAATACCCTCATCCCAAGCACTTCATACTGCACAAAGTGACTCTGTCATGACGTCTTCTACACTCTTTGGGCTTTAACATCAACTTAATATTATTTACTGCAAACTGAGCAGTTTCTGGCATGGATAAAAGCCCAGACAGAACTGCCAAGTGTACTTAACATGGACTCTTGAAAATGCTGTTGAGTCTGTCATCTGATTGAATGAATTTCCACTGTGATGGCTGACTAATTTAGAGCATCATCGACTATAACGTTTTGCCACTGCCACCACAAAGTGTATCATTTCTCTCCTCTTTCAGTATTCCAAACCGATCAAGTCCCTCGTCTACTTCTCAATAACCTCTAACATCTCGCCTCTATTTGTATATTCCCACATAAGGACAGAACTTGCAACAGTGGTTTTTGCACCATCCTCCTTTTTGTCATTGGGTATCATTGATCGTAACAATCAAAAAGTTCCTGGGTGACAAGGGCTGAACTGGCTCGTCTTTACTTATCTGCTCCCTTGGTTAGTTGCAACAACATTAACTTGAAAAAGATCCCTTTTCTTATGGGTACCTTTTCCCAGACCAGTTTAATTTGTTTAAAAAGGAAACCAATTTAACCAGGCTTTCTTGACTGTACAAGAGGGGGAATTTTAGTACTAGATATGAAAGAAAGCACTGTTCAATCTTGCAGATTAGGAATGAAAAGTGGGTGCAAAATAAAAGATTAAAATTTGTATGGATCAGTTTCCCTGGGTTGTTTGTGAAAAGTCAATTACAATGGCCATTGGCTCATCACGCCTGCGCCGGTTCTCTGCACTTGGTGCCAATTTCTTGTCTTTTCCCCATAAGTCTGTATGCTTTGTCTATTTAAAGTATCAATCAATATAAACTTGTATTCCTCTTGATTCTCAAATGTATTTACTGTGTCATAAGTACACTTTTTTCCTTCTTTTTAACGTTTCACTCCTTTGTCCTCCCTTTCATATTTGAGGAATTAAACCCTGATTACACCATTGTTCAGCTACTGGTTTTCCCACCAGCCTTGGTTCCAGGCAGTTTTGTTCTTGCCTCATTGAAGTTGGCTGCTGGCCTGTTGATTAATCCTCCTCTCGATTGACCAATGTTATTTTCAACTATCCTCCTAAACCTGTGATACAATGATCATTGACCGCTAAACCTTCCCCATGCTAACTTTGTCGACATCATCCACCACTTTCCCAGGAGCCAGGTCTATCAGTGTCTCCTTTCTAGTTGCACCTGGGGGGACACTGCTGCAGAAATTTTCCTGAACGCTTTGTAAGAATGCCTGACCCTCACTGCCATTTGTGATACCATGATTCAGTCGATATTTGGATAATTCAGGTTTCTCACTTATAACTGCTCTATGATGTTCACATTTGAAACTCCTGGCAGATCTGTTTCTCTGTATCCTCCCCACTAGCTGGTAATCTTTATATTGCACCAGACAATGTAATAGTTGATAACGTATGGAGCTGGAAAAAGCACATCAGGTCAAGCAGCACAGAGGAACAGGGGAGTTGGTGTTTCTGGTCGGAACCTTTCATCAGGTTTCATCAGTCCTGGTGAAAAATAGCTCTAGCCAAATTGACATGATCTTTGAAGTGTCCTATTTTTTTTTCCACAATTGCAATACTTTCCTTAATCAAAAATGCAACTCCATTTTTTTTTCTTCCCCTTCCTGAAATTTTTGGAACACTGCCTAACCAGGAATATTTAACATGCAGGGCTATCTTCCTCAACCAGGTATCTGTTATGGCCACAACCATCCAATCCGACATAATTTTGTGTCTGTAATTCCCCAATCTTACTAACTCTAGTCCGTTCTCTACTACTATGCATGCAACCCTAATTTAGATTTCAGTACTTTTTCCTGTACTCTGACTCCACTTATTAACTTATTGCTCCAATTTAAGTGCCATCCGCGTCTCCAGCATTTTGTGCACCATGGTATTACTTTGTAATATTTCCTCTGGTTCCCACATCCCTTTTGAGTTTCTTTAAGCCCTCTCCATAGTTGTCGTCATCAGCAATTATTCACCAATGAGTATGATTGTTCACCTCAAATTCTGTGTTACTGGTGGGTTCTGTGGGTCCTTGTGGCTGATGAGCCCAATCCAAGAGCCATATCTCTGACCATGCAGTTGGCAGGTCCTTCCAGGCGGTGAGAGATAATTGACCGCCCTTTCTCCAGTTCTTTTTTTCTATAGTTCTACCTCGTAACAAATGTCATTAGACTCATCTGTGGCATCAGGGGTTGGAGCGTAGTCACTCATGACTATTATCTGCTGGTTCTTGGCAAGCTGCAAACAGACAGTCATGAAGTGATTGTTGATGCCAATAGGGAGATCAGAGAGTCAGTTGACAATTTCATTTTCGGTAGTGAATCCAGTTCCACATGTCCTGGATTGATCCTCGGGTTTTCCTTTCCAGAAGAAGGTGCATCACCTTTTCCTTCAGCTGTCTTTGCCAAATCTTTGATGTCCTGTAGCAGATTTGATGTTGAAGTGCCTGAGCTCATGGGTAACAAGGACAGTTCTTTGTTCTGAATAATTGTTTTTCTCCATATCTGTGAGGGTTTGTACATTCCAGGTTTGGAGATTTGACTGGTCTTCAAACCACAGGTAGATGAGCCTGCTGAATGTGGGTTTCCAGCCAGGTTGGTGACAGAACAGATTATTTTAGGGCACCTTTTCTCACCCTATGTCGGGTGGGCAGAGTGAATTTTGACGAGGGCGGCTCAGTCATGAAGTAAACTGCTAAAATAGTCTTCTGCTCCTATTCTAAGTGGGAAATTACTGAGTGAGTCAAACTCCACCTTGTATATGCTGGTCTGAATCTAGAAATTTCAGATCTCTTGATCACACTGTCTTTTGTTTAATTTCAAAAAAATATACTTAAAAATATTTTGATCTGTACAATTGGTCATGCCATACATACGTAAACATTTCATTTCTTTGCATACAGCGATAGAGTAATCATTCATATATACAGATCTGTACGTTTTACTGTCCATATATTTAGCTGAGGTGTCAGCGGAGCCCATTTACTGTGTGGGCCCCCTGTTCTTTGGCAGGCGGATGTTACACGGTGGTCTTTCCCCACCGTGCCTTGGCAGCAGCTGCTCCAAGCTTCAGCGTGTCCCTCAACATGTAGTCCTGGATCTTGGAATGTGCCAGTCTGCAACACAGTCGGGGTCAACTCCTTCAGCTGGAAGATCAACAAGTTTCGGACAGACCAAAGAGCATCTTTCCCCGAGTTGATGATCCTCCAGGCACAGTTGATGTTTGTCTTGGTGTGCGTCCCAGGGAACAGACCGTAGAGCACAGAGTGTCACATCACGGAGCTGCTCGGGACGAACCTCGACAAACACCACTACATTCGTCTTCAGACTTCCTTTGCGTAGACACGTTCCAGAAGGAGGTGTGTGACAGTCTCGTCCTCTCCGCAACCGCTTCGTGGGCAGCGTGCGGTGTGGTAGTGTGTCTGGGCTTGCATAAAGGATCTCGCAGGAAGAGCCCTTCTCACCATCAGCCAAGCCATGTCTTGATCACACTGTCCCTGTTGGCAATCACTACAGGGCTTGTTTTGTATTTGTGTGGTGGGTGGATTGAATTCCTCTGGGTAGATGTTTGTGTGACGTCTTTTAACATGAGAATACTGTCACATATTAGGCAGACACATGGTCCTTCACTGAAAGTAAATTCAGTTTCTGTGGCAAGGAAACTTCAACAATCTAGGAACTGTTTCAGAATGTTTCAAAGTGATCCAAATTGGGTTTAACTGAACATCTGCAATCTGACTCTCACCACGAAGGTTTCAGAGGAGACATTACCACCAGCTACAGAGACCCACACTCACTCTGTATCATCCATTTGTTTGTCCTCTGGGACTGGGACGATATGACTCAGTGACAGCTAACACACAAGTCAACCTATACATAGTACACACACTCTCACACATAGTATATAATCAGCTCTCTTTCATACAGACCAATTTACAATGACTAATATATACACATGCATAACAACTACAATCCACTTGCAGTATTGGGAGAGTGAGAGACAGACTGCCCCACACAACCCCAGTAAAACATCCCCTGAGGCAAAGATTTCACGTTACCCAGTTTACAAAAATTCCCCTTCTCACCCCTGTAAGAGAAGTTTAAACCATCACTGTCAGCCTGGGTAAGAAAACTGATATCCTTATTTCCTGTTCCCTAATGGTTGCAAGTTCTCCCTGCTGCATATTGCCCCTTTGTCAAGATGGCAACATTTAATGCAGATCTCCTATCAGCATGGGAATGAGAGGCATTGAGTAGAAGGAAAAATGAGCGAGGTTGAAATTATTTTCTTAGAGAAGACTGAGAGGAGATTTAATAGAAATTTTCAGAATCATGAGGGATCTGAACAGAGTAGGTGAGAAACCAGTCTGGCTCATAAATGGATCAGCAAATAGAGGGCACAATTTGAAAGTGTTTTGCAAAAGAAGCAAATAAGAGGCGATAAGAAACATTTTCACGCAATGTTTATTTCTGGTCTGGAATACATTGCTTGGAACTGCAGCGGCAGCAGATTTATTTGAGGCGTTTGAGAGGGCCTTAGATGTTTGCTTAAGTAGGCTCAATGTGAAGGGTTCCAGAGAAAGGGCAGGGGACTCGAACGGATTGAAAGTAATTGATTGGAGGGCCAGTGAAGCCAAAATGGGCAGAATATCCTTTTCCTGCAGTAGTTTGTTCTGAAAATTACTTTCCTAGCTTACTGACAGTTGTTATAAAGAGTCAGCAGACTATAAACGTTAACTCTGTTTTCTTTTACAACAGATGCTGCCAGATCTGAGTATCTCCAGCAGTCTGTTTTTGTTGTCTGGGATTTTGGGGCCGGCCTGGATAAATCAGGTGGAGCGTTTGGTTCTCCAGAGGTGTGATTGCACTTCTGACTCCCTAACAAAGAGTTGACAGAGTAGATGGGAAAAATGAGGAGAAAGTCAAGAGGGAGAAACAGCACAGTGTGGTAATGGAGCCCGCATGGACTGTGAGGACTTACAAACACTTGGTGGGTGTCCAGACACTAACTAGATGCTACAGGTTCCCATTTGTGACAAACATACTATTTTGTATTACTTCTATCATTAATATAGGCACTGTGGTATGGTTACTTAAGACTTTTCACTGTATTTATCATGTAAATGTACGTGTGACAATAAATTCCTATTCTAATCTGTTTCCTTACTGCTACAGCCTTCATCAGCCCTTGATATCACATGAATATCTTTCATCTGGATTACTGTTAAGGCACTTTGTCTGGTTCCTCCCATCTGACCTTATCCGTCATGGTGCCCCTAGGAGTTGAGAAAGCCTGATGGCATCACTTTCGGGATCAACCAAACACTCGAGTCAAGGTGGAAAGGCTTCTGTAGTGAAGGCATTGACAGTGGCACAGTTGATTTAGGGACTCTTAGCTTTTGCAACTTAGCTGAAATCTTTTGGTCAAGATTAGAGTGGTGCTGGAAAAGCACAGCAGGTCAGGCAGCATCCGAGGAGTAGGAAGATCGACGTTTTGGGCAAAAGCTCTTCTTTTGGCGGCTGGTAACGCCACTCAGCAAGTGCTTATCTTGTCCTGTTTCCTTCTGACTGGTTTCTAGCTGATTGACATCTGGCGCACAGACCAGTGAAGTAATTTTATCTGTGAGGCAGGGATGACCAGCATTCCCTCAAATTTTCTTTCAAGGTGTTTGCGCCTCTTAAGGTCCATGCGTGGCAGCAACTTCCAGAACCAGTAGTCAATGCCATGATTGGCGTATTAATGCCAATCGGCAGGTATGGAACTTAGAGGGAATGTTAGTGATGAGCAGTTCTTCAACTATGACCTTCACACATGTTACTAATGCTCAAATCCTGTTTAGAACACCTGGACCTCTGTTTTCTTGTGCATTCTCTCTGAGCATACCACCTCTTCTGCTCTGCAAAGACCAGGGTTGTCAGCATTTAACTTTTTTTTTGCATATTTATGGAAGGTGTAAGAGACAGTGTCTTTTTAATTTCTGAATTAAGGACTGAAAATGAGAAAATTGAGCATTGCTTTTGAGGTTGTCTGATATATTTAAGACAATGTTATTTTTGGAGACATTAAATGCAAATAACGTGACATTTTTGTTGAGGGACCAGGAATGTTCAACAGCAATCACCTCCTGGTCTGGCTGATATTTAACCCTGTGAGGAAATTGAAACAGTGAGGCACAGTGTCATTTAGAAAGTGACTTGCATGTATATTTTTCTCTGCAAAGTTGCTCTCTCCACTTGGAAAGAGCAGAAAAGTGACGTTCAGAAAAGCTGGAAGAAATAATTCTAAAACCCCAAGACAAAATGACCCTAGGTCCAAACAAGCAATCTTTGAACTACAGACTGTTTGTTGCTGTTCGGACAGCATTGAGACGTCCACAAAAGAAATGAAAGGTTTGGAGACCAATTTATCTAGTTTTGTGATTTGAACTGGTAATAAATCTGTGTTCTCCTGACTTCCCCCTCCTTTACTCATTGTTTTTGTGCTTTGCCTGTTTTTTATTTTTATTTACAAATTTTAAACGTGGAAATGTTTAAGATGCGTAAATTGTAATCCTGTTCTTTTACACTTCTTATTAAAGTTAGGAGTGTTTCAGTAAAATTACTTTTGATGTTACTGATGTAACCTGGTGTAGTTTATATTGATCTGTTGTAGCAGTCAGAGGCAAATTGACATTTTCATTCATTTTGTAAATTTTCAACATTTATGGTGACTTTGGGACGAGCGGAACTTGAAATGTAATTTATAAGTCATAATTTATTATTTTTATAAAAGTTATGAAATGTTATAATTCTTTGAACTTTATTTCCCAGTAACTATGGACTTGACTCTTTATGCCTCTAGATCATTCAAAAGTCTCTGAAATATGAATCCAGTCACACAAACACTATGGTGCTAGATCTAATGTGACTCATTGCATTGATGTGAACTGATATTCATAACATGTTGCACCTAATGGCATGCTTTAATTATGAAATTCCAACCACGACAATTCAATTCTTCTTGCCCTTTCAGCCTTTCAATTTTTTTCTGAAGACATGTCACACGGTCAGTTGCACTGTGGGCATTGTTTTGAGCTTGGATATGAAGCACCTAGTGGAATTTTCAGTTGGCATCAGCTTAATGTAAGGCTTGTGTGAAGAAACTAACTAAATTACACAGCTAAACTGAAGTATTGATCAACATTTTGAATTTCTTTTAAAATTTTTAAAGGGTGTTAAAAATCCTACCAGTTAGTTAACAAAAAAAAATTGCAGGTGTCAATTAACTATCAATTAATTACCTGAATATAGATCTAATTAACGAACTCAAAAATATACTGTACTTGCTGAACCACAAAGTACTTTTTGTTGCACAAAGATGTCTTTACCTTGAATCAGAATCATTGAGGATGGAGGGTGGCAAAGACATATGGAGTCAGGGTTGGAGTGGGTGGAGTGTGTAGGGGCAGTTGATGGAAGGATCTAGACTATTTGCTGTGGACGTCAGTCGCACTTTGTAGAAAAGTTCAGTCATAACAATGTTGGAATTATTGATAATGTTGGAAAGGAGACCTAGTTGGGATAGAGAATGAGAATCCACAGAAACTGATTTTTCCATTGCTCATAGGTGGAAGCGATAAAAGCATGGAAGAGAGGAAGTGTAAAATATCAATTTAGAGAATTCAGGAATTAGGGGACCGGTGAGGTCATTTGTAAAAGGGATATAATGTCCCACATGATAGAGCTCTTGTAATGCAATAGTTCTGACCCTACCTCTGAGCTAACAGACCTGGGTTCAAGTCCTACTTGCTGTTGAACTGTGTAATAACATTTCTGAACATCGAAGATTTAAAAAAAAATGTCCCACATGATCTGTTCCCTTTCTGGGTATTGAAATGAAGCACTGATTTGTTAGGATCATAAAGATGAGGGAATCAAAATTTGTTGTTTTGATCCATGATAGAATTAAAAACATAGAGAAGAGTGTACAATGGATCTTGCTTTGAAAGTAGCAGGAAATTAAGAATATTGTAATTTCTGGATTATTAATGTATAAATTAACAATGGGATAAACACATTTGAGAGAAGAACATTTGGCAGAAAGATTCGGAAAAAGAGGGGCTCCAGGAAAAGGCAGACTTGTTGATGGAGGCACTGGACTTTCCAAGGAAGTGGAGTAAACCAGAAAAGAACAGCAAAATAACTAATCAAGAAAATAATTATGCTAAACTGTTCAAATCCTAATGCCAAGCAGGTCGTAAACCAGGGTTTCAAGAGTGTAGGTGAGACACTTCCTAGTTCCCTTTTAATTTTTTAATAGCAAGCGACTGGGCATGTTGTAAATCTTAAATAACTACAGGACATTCTGAAAATTTTCAGATGATTGGACAACATCTTGGGAAATAGAAGAGATATTTTTGTATAGATGTAAAGTCGCTGAAACATTAGTGCTGTTTCTTTCCTCGTACATTCTGCCTGACCTGGTGAGTATCTCTAGCACTTTGTTTTTATAATTTTCCAAAGTTTGATTTTTGTGTTCTACCTTTAGATTGGAAAATTTCACCATTTAACTAAGGCAAAAGGAACAACCAGGTAATTATAGATCAGTTAGCCTAACATCTGTTGTCGAGCGTAATTTCCAGCAGGAGTCTATAATTAAGAATAGAGTGGCTGAATACCTTAAATTTTCAGCTGCTCAGAGAGAGACAGCATCAGTCTATAAAGGGTTTGTCATGCCTAATGAAATTGAATTTTTTTTTCCCAAGAGGCAACTGATGTTATGTTTATGCACTTCCATAAAGCATTTGACAAGATTCCTCCACGAAAGTTGACGCTCATGGGATTGAATACAAATTATTGACCGAGCAACAGGAGACAATGTTTTTTCATTCATGGATGAGGGCATCTCTGGCTAGTCCGAGATTTTGTTTTTGCTCATCCCCAATTGCCCAGACGGCAGCTGAGAGTCAATCACATTGTTATTGAGTCACATGTAGGCCAAACCAGGTAAGGATGGCAGATTTCCATTCCTCCGTGGCTTTGGTTCACTAATGAGCTTTTCCTAACAAATGGCAATGGTTTCATGATCATCGTTAAACTCTTAATTCCAGATTATTATTGAATTAATCTAATATAGTGGGATTTGAACGCAGGTCTCCAGAAGGTTACTTGGGTCTCTAAATGATTGGTCTAGTGACAATACCAAATCGACCATTGCCTACCCTGCTTTTAAGCAGATTCAGCAGGTACCCAGGCCAATAAGATGTGACTAGTGTACTGAAAGGATTTATGTTCAGTCCTCAACAATTTACATAGTTTTATATGAACTGAATAACAATAGAAAGCCAAATGTACAAATTTACTGATTTCAAAAATAAGTGGAGTTGTAAGTCCTTCAGATAGAAGCATAACATTTCAAAGAAATGTTTATGGATTAAGTGGGTAAAACTGGAAAATGGATTTCTAAGTAGGTAAGCTGTGACTTTGGACATAAGTGAGTGAAGTACATTTATAATGAGTGTAAACTAGGAAAAGTTTTGGCTCAAAGAAATTTGAAGGTCTAGATAGATGAATTATTTAAATGTCGTGAGTTGGCACAAAAATAATTTTAACAAAGCTAATGGAATGCTGGCCATTATTAATGCTGGCAAGATCGTAACTAGAGAACCTGAACATTAGCATTGGGAGGGAATGCAGTGTAGAGACTTGGACTCCCAAGAGTTAAATTTTGAGCAGATTTTACACAAGTGTTCTACTGTTTGGAATTCAAACACTTAATGGGAACAGATAGGATACAGAGAGAAATTATTATTGATACTTTGGGAATCAAAGTCAGAGTCTCAAAGTTCATGCTGAATGTTTCAAAAATGAAATTGTGGAACACCTCTACATGTAAAATGAATGTTACCCAGAAATGGTCAGAAATACTCTAGGTCAGTTGTAAATTGGTACACTATAATGATACAGCATTAATTTAAACATTAAACAGATTTATGACAAAAAATTTCATTTCATTGAGCATGAAGTTTGAATTAAATGGCGATTGTTTGTTTGTACAGTAAGGCTGTATCTGACTTAGTTTTGAGCTTTAATAATCGTCTGGATTTGAACACGGAGAATGTGGGGCAGTGGACCAAAAATCCAGAAACTTTTTTGCAAATGTCCTGGAGACGTGGGTTTGAATTCCACCATGGCAGCGTTCAATAAAATCTGGACTTTAAAACAAAAGTTAGCCTGATGGTGCCCATATAACTGCTGTTGATTGTGAAAGCTTATATGGTTTACTAAACTTTTTTTTGGCTGATGGGATTTACTTTAGAAGATTAACTTGGTGCCACGATACTGTTTGGGAATCCCTTTCTTCAGGCTGAGAAGATGACTACATAATCCTCCTAAATAAGGCTTGCTACGTGAGAGTATCAAGCACTGCTGTTGAGAGATTTGCACTGATAACAATCATAAAATGGTGTAGAAAGTAATTTGTGAAGTCTTAATAATTGTATTTGCACTGCTAAGTTACCACTATTCTGTTGTTCTAATTCATTTTAATTCTAATTTATTCTATTTTCATAAAATGCTGATTGTTCAGCCAGTTCGTGAAAGAATTTTACATTTGTGCTACTTCAGCTATGGCATAACTATTGCATGAATGACATGAACTGATCCATATGTAATGTGAATTATTTTAAAACGGGGTGATGATGCAAATGGTAAAATGTATTTCTGATATCAGAGGCAAAACAGTGAAAGAAGTTGAAAGATAATTATTTTCAAAACTTAATTGAAGCATTTAAGGTGCTCTGGGAAAGTGGAGTGAAAGTAGTTTAATTACTAAAAATAAGTGACTTCTTTGTTTTGTTGGATTTGGAAAAAAATCCTGCTTATCACTACTCCATAGTAATTTAATCACTTGCATTTGACTGTGGTTGAATAATATTAGTGCAGAGAGTATTTCTTAGCTTGGTGAATTCTTCATAAATATCTATATACTTCAAAGTAACCAACTTGCACCAGATATTGTATATGGTGCGTGAAACACAATGAGAATGTCCCACTTTTTTTGGGGGTAGGTTGATCATGCTTAATTGTAGAACCTGAGGATTTTCAGACACAACGTAATTTAAGGAACGCCTCATCTTCGCCTCGGAACACTTCAACCCCATGGCATCAGTGTAGATTTCACCAGTTTCCTCATTTCCCTTTATCTCCCCCCACCCCCCCACCCCCCCACCTAACCCCAGCTCCAACCTTCCAACTCAGCACCATCCCCATGACCTGTACTACCTGCCGATCTTCCTTTCCACCTATCCACTCCACCCTCCTCTCTGACCTATCACCTCCATCCACTTATTGTACTCTCTGCTACTTTCTCCCCACCACCACCCCCCTCTCATTTATCTCTCCACCCTGGAGGCTTCCTGCCTTTATTTCTGATAAAGGGCTTTTGCCTGAAACATCGATTTTCCTGCTCCTCGGATGCTGCCTGACCTGCCGTGCTTTTCCAGCACCACTCCAATCCAGACTCTGGTTTCCAGCAACTTCAGTCCTTGTTTTTACATAATTTAAGGAACAGCAAGTAATATGAGAAAAATAACTTGAACTTTTACTCAGGTTGTGAAAGGAATTTTCACCAGTAGATGTGTCAGCACCATCTTATTACACAGAATACAGCAAACTTTTGCAAACCATTTTCTATCTTTAGGAGTTCTTTTGTTATGTAAAATCATTTAGTTATTTCGAAATATCCATGTTTTCTGACCATGTCAGTGCCACTTTGTGCTCCAAATCTCATCTTGTTTCTTGCCCTTGCTCCCCAACTCATTAGCTTCCTTCCTCCTCTTAGCCCGCCCCCTCAACATACTTGATGAAAGTTAATTATAGAATTTTGGTTGACTGCTTAACCGCCTTATAAAAACATTTTGATGTGACCTAAATTAGTTATGATTTCAGGCTGTTTGTACCAAATTTTACCTTTGTCTCTTTCATATTGTGCAATATCCACCAGAACGACAAACAAATGAAGCGCAGACAAATGGATTAGGCTTCACAAATGCACAGCCTAGACATCTGAACAGGATTAGAAACCCTATTTTCAATCAGACTCAAATATGTAACATAACTTTTGATGGTGTCCTTCATGCAAATGGCAGGGGGATTCCCAGTTAAGGCAGTCTAAATGAGCTCAGACATCCATGTAGACGTATAGATTGGCATTGAAACCACGTGCCACTTCTGACATAATGCTGTATTCCAAGGCGGAATGGTCCAGCCTCATTTTGACAACAGTTAAAAGGGGGTAAGTGATCTGGTGGGGGAATGTTGTAGGGTGATGGCAAGTGTGTGTCTGATGGATGACAAGTTGGTGGTTAGGTGATGGGTAAATGGCTGAGTACACAGGTAGGTTGGGGTGGATCAGGTCATTGAATGGTTCTGGGGACTGGAGTGAGGAATTGGGTCAGGTTGGATGTTAGATGATGGGCAGGTCGACTTGAGTTGTGGGAGTTTGCGCTGATGAATCAGAGTGGCAGGAAGTTGTGGGAGCAATTGAATGATTGGAATGGCTAATTGTGTACACCAAGAGTTAATGGTGGTTTACTACTAATATTTCCTGACAAGCTATCCAGGTAAGTGAAAACACAAATGCTAGAAATCACAGTGGGACAGACTAAATCCATTGCGAGAGAGAAACCTAATGTTTTGAGTCG
This sequence comes from Chiloscyllium punctatum, assembly GCF_047496795.1. Taxonomy (NCBI): domain Eukaryota; kingdom Metazoa; phylum Chordata; class Chondrichthyes; order Orectolobiformes; family Hemiscylliidae; genus Chiloscyllium; species Chiloscyllium punctatum. Next base: position 11,168,180 of record NC_092783.1, on the reverse strand, counting down.
AGATGGCTCTTCGTCAGAGCTGAAGAAAGTGGGTAAGTGAGTTCGAACCCATAAGTCTTTGGCTTTAACACAGAAGTGGTGATATATTTGGAAGTTTGCAAACGATAGGTAATTTCCCTTTGGAAGTTTTAACTTCCTATGTTTTCAGTGTTTGAACATTTTTTGTGATCCTGATGAGCATTTCCAAGTTATTTCCAAGTATCTGGAGGCTGGAAGCTTTCAGCTATAATTTCTGTCTGAGAAGAGATGTATACTAGATGGAACAATGTAGCTGGTGGAAATTCACTTTTCTTTGCCGTAAAGGACTTTTAATCAACCACAGAAAAAGCAGCATTTGGACCTAGTTTGCCATACAACATCTGTTTTGTAGTAAACCTAATGAAGGTTTTAAACAATTATATCATTCTTCCTTTTGAATCAATGAAGTTAAACTGTCTTGAGTGCATAAGAATACTGTCAGACAAGGGTCAGAGAGCTTGCTGCTGTTGTAGCATTTCGACTCTTAAAAAACATCTTTATTGGACCTGTTGCAAGGCCATATAAAGATCTAGAGTAGAAGTGCATCAGCTGTCCCACTAGTGCAATTGATCTAAATATATTGTGCTGTAAGATTTGAGTGACAAAAGCAACATCGGTCAGATTTGGGACTGTTTTATTTCAGTCTGTCAGTACTACATGGACTAATATTGGCACTAGGAGTTGATAGCAATTCATGGAGAACACAGATCGAGACGATGTATCCAAGCGGCAACAAAGTCATCGCTATTTCCAGGTTTGGCTATGAACTAATGATTAAGTGTTCAGTATGGGAAGATTTGTTTAAAACTCGTAATTCAACATTGCGATGATAAATTGTCTAAACAAATGGAAATTCTAACCAATATGAGCACCACCTATAAGGAAGTGGAGAATACCTTTGGCATTTATTCCTCCTTCAGCCATGAACCTAATTACATTACTAACAGGCAAGTAGTGGTGGGGAAAACAGTAACCGTTAGTCACAGGTACTCTGCGAGAGTACAGGATCTAAATAGAATTGAAATAAATACTGCATAAAAGAAGATAATGAATTGCTATTCTGATTTAAAAAAGATCTTGTGATGTAATGTTGAGATTGAAATAAGTCTAAATACATTTGACCAATTCATTGCAGTGGCGAAGAAAAAATTATTTCTTTTAAATTCAGTGGTGTGAAATTGTTGTCTTTGATTAGTGGTTGCAAAGCCAAATGATTGCCTCCCTTTTTGCTGAGTTTTAAAGTGTTTAGTCCACTAGTTAGTCTGTATAAGGGACACTCCTTGGTAATGTGCATCATTTTTGTCTGCACAAGTGCATAAGGGTTTGTACTGAAGTCTCAGCTATGGGTTGAGTGCAGAGGTGCCCTGACCTGTCCTCAACCTGTTTAGCAGGGACCACCCCAACCATTCTCATTGAATTGATGCAGTAGGATTATTTGGTCTAGTTTATCTTGATATGGATTCAAAGGGAGAAAAAAGAAATATCTTTAAAAATGTGCAGAGACTTGCTCAGTTCATTGCAGTCTCGAATCCTGCTGGCGAAAATTTCAATTTACGTCATGATTTCTACAGTTGGGAAAGATTTGTTGTCGTGTAGCTTTTGCTGATAATGAGGCTGGGCAGACTTGTTTCTGCGCATTGAGTGAGGCTAGTGAAGGTGTTTCTGCCTGTTGAATAAGAGATATGGGAGGCTGTGCCCTTGGTGTGAAGGGGATGCTGTAGGTAAAGGCAAAAATATTGCCTTCTTATGCTCTGAAAGGAAAAATTGAATATAGCTGAGTGGCTGACTCAGGATATTGTTAATACTATTCTCTTAAGAGCTGTGGATGGAGTAAACTTCCCTAGTGCATTTACCAGACCAGAAGTTCATAGCACAGCCTTACAAAGCTGTAAAAATGGTTGTATACTATGCAGGTCTTGAATGTTAAGTTTTAATTAATTGGACTTAAAGATAAAAATGAAAGGCCCATTCCCAGGGTTTAAATTCCATGGTGGCCTCCATCTGTGTTGGTAAGGTGCTAATTCATTTTGTTCTCTAATATTATGACAGAATAACCTTTGGTTGTCTGAACATAAGTTGTCCGAATAAGATCTCTGGGTCCCTGTGCATGCGTTTCAATTCAAGTAGGAAAATTCCATTCCTTATCCATTTAGTGCATTGTTTTGTAAATTTGAACAGTAATATAGATGCAAGTATGCTTTAATAAATAATTTAACTTCAAATATATACTTGAGATGTGACATTAGAGTTAAGTCTTAAACTTTTTACAAAGGCTGTCTGATACTTATTCTCCCCAATGACAAAGGTTTGTGACTGTGAACACAGAAGAACAACATATATGCAAGCCCGAGCTGTGCACACTGACTGCAAAATTCCCTCTCAACATTGACTCGCTATGTTTTGCAAGACCAACAATTTTTTTCCTCCACTCGTTTTCTGGAGAGTTAAGTCAAAAGCTTTTTCGTTTCTGTTGCTTTTTCCTCCCATAGTTCCATGACAAACAAAAAGTAGTTCAATATCTTTGAGCTGACACGAAAATTTAATGTAACTTTTTTTGATGGGGAGAGCAAATTGTAGTGAGTTAGTACACGTGAAAATAAACAGGAAAATCTGAGAGGAAGAAACATGAGGGAAACATTATCTACCCCCCCCCCCCCCCCCCCCCCCCACCTCCCTTTAAAAAAAAGTTGATGGGAGGATGGAAACTGAAGTCAATGAAAAAGTCTTTCCCCTTCTCTTGTGTTCTCCCTGTATTTTGCACCTCCTGTGTCTAAGAGCTCAGTGGTCACTGAGAAGGGTGGGACAACATTTGGTTAATGTGGATGGTGGGACGCCACCGAACAAAGATGATAGCTGCTGCTGAGGACCGGGATAAAACGGAGGAAAATGGCAGTGAAAAATTTCACTTATTTCAGACAAATTCTAGTCAAAAAGTGATTTTGTTTGTAAAATGTCATGCTTTTTAGTAATATCCAGTGTTTGTACACATTTTGTCGATTGAATTAAATAAAACTCTGTAACCGTGCTTTTTTATGGAGTTATGTTCAGTATGGCTTCCTTTTGTTAATGATCAAATCAGTTATCTGAACAAAATACTTGCTATCCGCCTCGTTTGGATAATAGTGTTTGTTCTATAATTTTTATTTCATGAACAGAAAAATGTCCTTAGCAAGCTGACTTGGACTTGAGTTAAATGCTAGTAGAAAGTGAGCACTGCAGATGCTGGAGATCAGAGTTGAGAATGGGGTGCTGGAAAAGCACAGCAGGTCAGGCAGCATTCATGGAGTGAGAGAATCGACGTTTCGGGCATAAGCCCTTCATCAAGAATTTTTCCAGCACCACACACATCGACACTTAAGTTAAATGTGCCGAAAGCAATTTGTTCTACCTGCAACAGTCTGAGACTGGGATTGTTATGCACAGTTTTTAACACTCCTAACAACTAATGAAATTTAAAAGAAAAAAAGTTAGCTTTGTCCCTGGGTTTTAATCAACTTCAGAGCAAGATGGGGTTGGGGAGTATATCAGCAATGATCTGATGGCAGAGCAGACTCGGTGAGCCAAATGGCCTAATTCTGCTCCTATATGTGGGCGGCACAGTGGTTAGCACTGCTGCCTCACCGTGCCAGAGACCTGGGTTCAATTCCCGCCTCAGGCAACTGTCTGTGTGGAGTTTGCACATTCTCCCAGCGTCTGTGTGGGTTTGCTCCGGTTTCCTCCCACAGTCCAAAAATGTGCAGGTCAGGTTAATTGGCCATGCTAAATTGCACGTAGTGTTAAGTGATGGGGTAAGTGTAGGGGAATGGGTCTGGTTGGATTGCTCTTCGGAGGGTCAATGTGGACTTGTTGGGTTGAAGGGCCTGTTTCCACACTAAGTAATTTAATCTAATCTAATCATATCTTAAATTATCCAGGGGCTGACTAATAGGTATGGAATTATTTCTCTCTCGACTCTGATCTCCAGCATCTGCAGTCCTCATTTATGCCTATGGAATTAGTTAAGCAGAGCTCCATGCCCTTGAGAACAGACTGAAATGCTTTTGAAGAGAAAGACCTCATACATCTAGGTAAAGTTACCGAACATTCTTACTGGTGAGTGTTTAGATGCCCTGAAAATGACTTAGCTGCAGCTAACCTGGACAGATGCATGAGTAGGTGGGGAGCAGAGGAATACAAATGCTTAGGAAATGGGTGACAGGTTTAGACAGTGGATTTAGATCGGCTCAGGCTTGGAGAGTTGAAGGGCCTGTTCATGGGCAGTAAGTTTTCTTTTGTTCTTTAACGTTTTGCTAATCCTTCATTACAGAGCAGTAATATCAGGTGTTTGGAGTTCTACCCTTTTTGGCTTAGATTCTTTCTGCAATCTCTGTTGCTATTGCAGTTGGAATGTCCCTGCTCTGGTTAGAATTCACTTCACCCTTGTGACCCCTGTCGCTGAGGACATTCACCCCTGTTCCTGCTGCAGTAGTTAGAACGCCCTTGCAGTTCCTGTTGTGGTTAGAAACCTCTGCTCGCTGGTTTCCAGGAGAAAGTGTGGTTGATCCAATTTCAGCAGAGGCAGCAAAACTACCTTTGCGTATGACCATGTGCATACAATAACCATGGAAATGAGGGCACCTAAATTAGAGTCTTACAAATGCAAGAAAAATGAAACAGCTGAATTAATCTATTGAGCCATTTAAACCTGCTCCACCATTCAGCAAGATCACCCAACTTTATCTTCACACATTATCAATTCCCTTTGCATGCAAATCTGTTGCTCTTTCCCTTTAATATACTCAACAGAGAGCATCCACAACTCTGTGGTAAAGAAAGGGAAACTTGCACCTGTGGCTTTGAAGAACAGAATGTCCCAATGTGCTCTACGGTATTGAGATGTACAGCATGGAAACAGACCCTTCGGTCCAACCCATCCATGCCGACCAGATATCCCAACCCAATCTAGTCCCACTTGCCAGCGCCTGGCCCATATCGCTCTAAACCCTTCCTATTCATATACCCATCCAAATGCCTCTTAAATGTTGCAATTGTACCAGCCTCCACCACTTCCTCTGGCAGCTCATTCCATACACGTACCACCCTCTGCGTGAAAAAGTTGCCCCGTAGGTCCCTTTTATATCTTTCCCCTCTCATCCTAAACCTATGCTCTCTAGTTCTGGACTCACTGACCCCAGGGAAAAGACTTTGCCTATTTATCCTATCCATGCCCCTCAATTTTGTAAACCTCTTTAAGGTCACCCCTCAGCCTCCGACACTTCAGGGAAAACAACCCAAGCCTGTTCAGCCTTACCCTATAGCTCAAATCCTCCATCCCTGGCAACATCCTTGCAAATCTTTTCTGAACCCTTTCAAGTTTCATAAATCTTTCCGATGGGAAGGAGATCAGAATTGCACGCTATATTCCAACAATGGCCCTAACCAATGTCCTGTACAGCCGCAACATGACCTCCCAACTCCTGCACTCAATACTCTAACCAATAAAAGAAAGCCTACCAAACGCCTTCTTCATATTAGGTATGTTTGCACTGTGTATCTCAGTTTTACAGCCAAGAAATAGACTTCTCAATTCGAGCAACATTGAAACTCATGTTTCTTTTCAATGTGCATCTCCTCCCAGTTCCCTTTTACCTAACCCCATCAGTATATTCTTCCTAAGACACTATGATATTTAGCTTTCTCCTAAATGCACCAATGCTGTTCACCTGAACTACTAATTGGGCCAGTATTACCACATTCTAACCATTCTTTGGGTAAAGAGGTTTCTCCTGAATTGCCAATTAGATCTATTATCACATTTTAAAAGTATTTATAATCCTTCACTTTGCTTTGCCCCGCAATTTGATACAGTTTTCCCGCATTTGCCCATCAAACACCACCTTGAGTTTTATGATCTATTAGGTCGTCATTCATTCTTTTTTCTGGTATAACGTACCGTAACTAGATCATTTTTTTTTAAAAATGGAAGTGCTTGTTCAAATAGGAGGCCTGTGACTAGCAGCATGGGAGTTTGGGCAGCATTTGTTGGATATCCCGAATTGCCTTGAAAGGATGGTGATGAGATGATTTTAACCACATGTACCATTGACAGCCTCCGGTGAGGTGCTGCAAAACTGGAGGAGAGCTAATATTGTGCCATTATTTTTAGAAAGGCTGCAAGGAAAAGCCAACGAACTGTAGACCAATGAGCCTAATGTCAGTAGTGGGTAACTTGTTGGAGCTGATTCTGAGAGAATCTACATGCATCTAGAAAGGCAGGGCTGATTAGGGATAGTCAGCATGGCTTTGTATGTGGGAAATCGTGTCTCACTAAATTGATTGAGTTTATCGAAGAGGCGACATGAAGATAGATAGATGAAGGCAGACCAGTAGACATTGTTTACATGGGGTTTTAGCAAGGCCTTTGACGAGGTTCTGCAGGGGTAGACTAGTTAGTAAGGGTAGATCACAGGGCATCCTGGGAAAGCTAACCAATTGGATACAAAATTGGCTCGAAGATAGGAGACAGATGGTGGTGAGAAAAGGTTGCTTGTTCAAATAGGAGGCCTGTGACTAGCAGTGTGCTGCATGGATTGGTGCTGGTTCCACTGTTATTTGGATGAGAAGATAGGTGTGGTTGGTAAGTTTGCAGATGATTGTATAGTGGGCAGTGAAGAAGTTGCCTAAGAGTATAATGGAATCTTGATCAACTGAGCCAGTGGGTCCATGAATGGCAGATGGAGTTTAATTCAGATAAATACGAGGTGTTGCATTTTGGTAAGACTGACCAGGGCAGGGTTTGCGCAGCTAATGGTACTGTTATTGAACGGAGTGACCTGAGTGCAGGTACATAGTTCCTTGAAAATGGCATCACAGATAGATAGGGTGGTGAAGAAGACATTTGGCATGCTTGCCTTCACTGATCAGTGCATTGAGTATAGGAGTTGGGACATCATGTTGTGGGTGTCCATAACATTGGTTAGGCCACGTTTGGAGTACTATGTACAGTTCTGGTCACCTTGCTACAGGAAGGGTGTTGTTAAATTGGAAAGGATACAAAAAGGATTTGTGAGAATGTTACTGAGACTGGAGCATTTGATTTGAAGGAGAGGCTGGCACTTTTTTGCCTGTAGTGCAGTCGTCCAGGGCAGTGGGTGACTTTGTCGAACCTTGTGAAATCATGAGAGGATCAGATCAGGCCTTTCCCCTTGGGTAGGAAAGTCCAAAGCTAGAGGGCTTAGGTTCAAAATGAGAGGGGAAAGATTTAAAAGGGACCTGAAGGACACTTTGTTCACACAGAGGGTGGTGTGTATATGAAACTTGCTGTTGGAGGAAGTGGTAGAGGCAGTTGCAATTACAACATTTAAAAGACATTTGGGCAGGTACATAATAGACAAGGTTTACAGATATGGTATAGTTCACTCTCACTCTGTTGTTAGGAAGGGAGCTCCAGGAATTTGACAGTGACGGTAAAAGAACTGTAATATTCATCTTTGTGATGAATATAACAGTCCACTCTAGAACATATAAAAACAAAATATTGTGGATGCTGAAAATCTGAAGCAATCACAGAATGCTGGAGAAACTCAGCAGGTCAGGCAGATCTGTGGAATCAAACAGTTAACATTTCCAGCAGTCATACAACATTGGAAGCAACAAGTCGATTTCTTTCTACAGATACTGCCAGACATTTTGGTATCATCTTTGCATTTGTATTTACAATGCAGTTATAAGACTCCTTTACTTTAAGAATCAACTGTTCGTTGCTTTAGAAAGTTGGTGTCCCCAGAAGCATTACGTAATATTCATCCACTGATGAAATACAGAATCACTGATTTTAAGATCTTTTTATGAATAAAGACTGTAAAAAAAGACTGATTTGTAATTTAGCTGCAATTTATTTTCAGATTTCCAATTGATAGCATATCCAACTGTTTGGTGCTTTCAGTAGTCAAAAAAGAATAATAAAACATTTGACTCTGCATTCAGATGCCCTTTGTCTCTGATGTACATTTGACCTGAAGTAAAGCTGATCATTCTGTAAAAGTGCATATTACTTTTTAAATAGATGGAGTAATCTCAAGCTTTCCGGCTGCCAAGCCTGTGTTCATTAGATGTTCTCCTGAAAAAGAATTTCCTCTCTACCGTAGGGGTGCATAGTGTGTACAGTATATAGGCTAGAGGATGAGTTTTGTGTTGTGTACACACTAATACTGTATGATATGTGATCTGTCTATAATACATAATGAGATCATATGACTTTGAGCTTAGAGGTCCCATGGTGAAAACTGAATACATGTGCACAGCAGGCAACAGTCTGAAAGGGTGGAAAAGCAGTAAAAGGTTTCAAATTCTTAGTTTTGTTCATAGGACAGTATGTTTGCTTTCTTCACAGCATTGTACAGTTTTGCATTTCATCTATACATTGAGCAAAAATGGTTTTATTTTTTATATTTTAATAAGCCCTGATTTTTAAGATTGATAAACTAATGGCATGGAAAACCAACATTTACATTTATATTGCTAAAGTTTTATTTTTCAATTTCGTTTACACCCTATATGCTACAGTTGGTGCAATATCAAGTAATGCTTAGTTGTTTGGTAATAAGAAACTTGAGCATTCCTGAAATAAGGCTTTTTGAAGCTTTTTGTCTTGCATACATCAAGAGACTTCATTTAAAAATATCAATTCAAACATTTAAACGTTCAACCAAACATATTGCATGAGAGGAGAATGCTGATTGCTTGTCAGGTGGACTCTAGTGGAGGCTATGGAGAATACACTGATTAATGATTGCCAGGTAACTACAGATGTTTCAATTTTAATGCAGGCAACTTGTGACGAGTCGGGCATGTTACTCTGAGAAATGATTTGGCGAGGCTTGACAAATATGTGTTTTTTCCCATCAATATTAAAGTTTTAGTGCTTGAAACTGGGCTGGGTTAAGGGTATTTTTTTCGCTTGCGAGCTTTCAGCCCAAATTGTGGGAGGAAGGTGATGTGATCTACTTTGTCCATGTGATAAATAATCATTCATGTACCACTTGCATTGATGGTCTGTGGTGGTGCCTCTTTGTAGTCATTTTTTTACAGTAGCTAAGTTTCAAGTACCCAGCTCTGCAATTGGATCCTCGGTTTCCTGACCCACCCACCACAATGAGTGAAGATTGGGACAATATTTTATCCTCACACTTGACACTGGAGCCCCCTAGGGTGCATACTCAGCCCCCTACTGTACTCACTGTATACCCACAACTTCATCGCCAAATACCAGACTAATGTCATTTACAGGTTCGCTGATGACACCACTATCGTCAGTTGAATCTCAGATGGTGATGAAACAGACTACAGGCAGGAAGTGGAAAACCTGGGAAAAATGGTGCACTGAGAACAACCTAACTCTCAATGCTGGCAAAACCAAGGAACTCATTATTGACTTTCAGCAAGATGTTATTCATGTCCCCCTACACATTAACAGCACAGAGGTGGAACAAGTAGAGAGTGTCAAGCTCCTGGGAGTGGTAATCCACAACAAGCTTTCTTGGATTCTTCATGTGGATGCGCTGGTTACAAAGGGCCAAAAACGCTGCCGCCTCAGGCCGTTGAGGAAATTTGGCATGATGGCGAATACCTTTACCAACTTTTATAAGTGTGCCATCGAGAGCATTCTGTCTGCATGTATCACTACCTGGAATGACAACTGTACCATTCAAGATCAGAGAAGGTTACAGAGAGTGATGAACCCAACCCGGGCAATCACTAAGGCCAACCTCCCATCTATGGAATCCATTTACCAGGCCCGCTGTCAAGGAAAGGGCGCTAGCGTTCTCAAAATCCATCCCACCCTGGCAATGCTTTTCTACAACCTCTACCATCAGGGCAAAGATACAGAAGCCTGAACACATGCACCAGCTGGTTTCGAAACAGTTTCTATCTTACTGTTGTTAGAATACCAAATGGACACTCAAACTCTTAATGTTTGCTTGTACCTATATTTTTGTCTTTGCTGTGGTTTACCTATTATTTACTTATCTATGCTACCTAACTCTCTGATCTGCTTGTATTGCTCGCAAGACAAAGTGTTTCACTGTGCCCTTAGTACATGTGACAATAAATTCAATTCAGTTTACAAATGGAAATCAGTATGCTTCTCTAGCTTTTTCAGAACTTCTTCATATTTTCCTTTGCAAGATAAAAAAATAAAAGAAATTGTGTAAATCTAAACTGTAATGAAAGTTTCAGTACAGAATGCTATGATTAGAATATTAGAAAGGTATTACAGAACTTGAAAACCAAGAGCTGCATAATATTGAGCTGTGCACTAGTGTTATTTTATGGAAATTCTAAGAGGGATCATTTCAGACTGAACAGCACCAAGTATCTTTTGAGTTAAGGAAAATTCTGCTCAGCAACAGCCCTCTGAGCTACAGAGTATTAATAAGTTGTGTGTGCCAAGAGCAGCAGAGTTAAAAACTTTCAGAGCCATTAGACAGAAAGCGTCTGTCTGTCTGTCTATCTGTCTCTGTCTCTGTCTCTGTCTCTGTGTCTGTCTGTGTCTGTCTGTTTCTCTCTCTCTCTGCCTCTCTCTCTCTGCCTCTCTCTCTCTCTCTGCCTCTGTTTCTCTCTCTCTCTGCCTCTCTCTCCCTCTCTCTCTCTCTCTGCCTCTGTTTCTCTCTCTCTCTGCCTCTCTCTCTCTCTCTCTCTCTCTGCCTCTCTCTCTCTCTCTCTCTCTCTCTGCCTCTCTCTCTCTCTCTCTCTCTCTCTCTGCCTCTCTCTCTCTCTCTCTGCCTCTCTCTCTCTCTCTGCCTCTCTCTCTCTCTCTCTCTCTCTCTGCCTCTCTCTCTCTCTCTCTCTGCCTCTCTCTCTCTCTCTCTCTCTCTGCCTCTCTCTCTGCCTCTCTCTCTCTGCCTCTCTCTCTCTCTCTCTGCCTCTCTCTCTCTCTCTCTCTGCCTCTCTCTCTCTCTCTCTCTCTGCCTCTCTCTCTGCCTCTCTCTCTCTCTCTGCCTCTCTCTCTCTCTCTCTGCCTCTCTCTCTCTCTCTCTGCCTCTCTCTCTCTCTCTCTGCCTCTCTCTCTCTCTCTCTGCCTCTCTCTCTCTCTCTCTCTGCCTCTCCCTCTCTCTCTCTCTCTCTCTGCCTCTCTCTCTCTCTCTGCCTCTCTCTCTCTCTCCTCTCTCTCTCTCTCTCTCTCTCTCTCTCTCTCTCTCTCATCTCTCTCTCTCTCCTGCCCCTCTCTCTCTCTCTGCCCCTCTCTCTCTCTCTCTGCCCCTCTCTCTCTCTCTCTCTGCCCCTCTCTCTCTCTCTGCGTCTCTCTCTCTCTCTCTCTCCGTCTCTCTCTCTCTGCCTCTCTCTCCGTCTCTCTCTCTCTGCCTCTCTCTCCGTCTCTCTCTCTCTGCCTCTCTCTCCGTCTCTCTCTCTCTGCCTCTCTCTGCCTCTCTCTCTCTCTCTCTCTCTCTCTCTGCCTCTGCCTCTGCCTCTGCGTCTCTCTCTCTCTGCCTCTGCCTCTGCCTCTCTCTCTCTCTCTCTCTCTCTCTCTCTCTCTCTGTCTGCCCCTCTCTGGGCGGGTGGGGGAGAGAGAGAAAAAGATAGATAGAAAGCCCAAGACAGCTAAAAAGACCATTCATGCAAGACCCAAGTTCATTTGATCCAGCATTGAGTCAAAGGATGTCTGTCACTCTATAGGCATCCTGAAGAAGGGTTCCACCCGAAATGTCGACTTCTCCACCTCCTGATGCTGCCAAGTCAGCTGTGTTCTTCTAGCCTCCTGCCTGTCTATTTTGTCACTCTACAGAAAACAGTGTATCATCATTTCAAAAAGACTCTCAAAAATAACTTTGTGCTTTTGACATTTGATCTTCAGAATTTTGTTTAGCTTGTACATGCTCTGTTTGCTCATTGTATTTGTGCTAAACTGTCTTTTGTCTGTCTAAATCATGATTGAGTTTGTGCTTTGGGATTTGAAGGTGTAATACAAATGCTTGATTTTCACTGCTCTTGCTAAAGTATGTTACAATGAATTATTACTTTTACTGTTACTAAAGGAACCTGGTGTGAAATGCTTTGACCTGAGTTGTCGTTGGTCAGGTAAATTATTCATTTTGGTGGTGGAATTGAGATGTTATATATTTTGGCATGGCTTGTGAAAATGCAGAGCATGATCATTGGTTCACTCTTCCCAGTTAAATTGTGACAATCCTGCATTTCCAAAACATCAATATAAGACAGAGTACAGGTGAATGGATAGCTTGGATGGTTACCAGTGTTCCTTTGTTGTCAGTATCAAAATCCTGGAATTCTCGCATTGAGCATATTGTGGAAGTGCCTTCACTACTGTAGTTCAAGAGGTGGCGCACTATGCAGACAAAAGATAAACAAAAGAGCTGGTCTTGCTATGATCCAGAGTGTTCTCTTAAAAAAAAATGAGAAGATGAATGGAAATCTACAACAAAGCATCATCGATTCATTCTGGTATCAAAAAATGATTATTTTTTCATGACATCCACTGAGAAGGTGATTTGACCTAAATCTTTTTGATTACCGCAGGAGTTATTTTGACTGATGAGAGTAATACTTGTCCAATTTAACAATTTCATTTTTCATTTGGTGTGGATTTTATATATAATATGTGGATTTGTCAGAAAGTTAACAAAAACACCCGAAACATAACAGGCTACTGGTTAATGAGTGATGCTGCACTCTGAGTGATTGCTAAGTAGAGCTTTTAGATGCATCTGGGCTCTTGACTAGTGACAATGATGTGTATGTAAACTAACTATATTTTTACACTCCCATTTAAAGTCGTATCTTCTGTCCTTGTGTTTAGACTTTCATCATAAATTTGGATATAAAGACATGACATTTCCTTGTAAAACTACAGACTCGGGGAGCATCTGAGGAGCATGACAGTCAACGTTTCAGGCATAACCGTTCATCAGAACTGGATGAAGGATTATACCTGAAACATCAACTCTCTTGTTCCTCAGATGTTGCCTGATCTGTGCTGTTTTCAGCGATACACTTTATTGACTCTGACTTCTCCAGCATCTGCAGTCCTTGCTATTTCTTCGACTACAGACTCTCATGTAATTGGACAATAGATATGATATGACTACACTTTTTAGAAAGCCATTGGGGAGAAGTTTACAGATGCCTGGGAGGAGGCATAGGCGAGAGCACTGAAGTGTGTGGGTTGGGGTGTGTCTAACAGAGCAGATCTGTACCTGACAAAATCAATATGCTGAGCCCAGACGGTGGGGAGGATGGTAAAAGTGATTGTATGAAGCGGTAGGGTGATCAGAGTAAAACTGGGGTAACAGTGATGGGGACTGGTGAGGGGAGTGGTGGGTGAAGTAAAGCCGTGGAAGAGAGGGGTTTGGAGGAAAGGGAAGAGAAAAGGAGGAAAAAACTGGGATGGGATGGGAGTACAGTGAGCAAATTGAAATTATTTTCTTAGCATAATTCTTATCATTTAAGAATATTGGTTTCTGACCCAATATTCAAAAATTGATATAACTGTGCACTAACTATTTTTTAAAAAAAGCAAGGTCTTTTGTTTTAGACTGACAAAGGATGCATGTCTGTTTGTACATAATATATATTATGCACAAAATATTTGTGCTGTTGTCTTCCACGTCAGAAAAGTGTACTTATTCTGGAAATTTAAATTTATGTCCAACATACAAATAAATGACGGGTCACTTGTCAGATATTATGTATTAATAAAATGGCAACGGAGCCACCATATTTAAAAGTGGGAATAAAAGTTTGCATGTAACCTATGTATGAATAGTTTAATGTTTCCATTAAGCCAGTGTCTCAATTTGATAGGAGTTGCTGGTTAACAATGCAATCAAAATCTGTTTCTAATGTTTTAACAGACGTTTATATATTTAATTCTGAAACATGTTAATTATCTTTTAACTGTTTAAACTATATTATTCAAAATGTTTACCTTGAACATTGAGAGTTTGCCTAAATATTTGAGCAACTTTTATAATGATCCTGGCTGATGTGAGATTGTTACGTTGCCACACTATTGAGGTCGGGAATGGCCCAGTGTTATTGCTAGGCTATTAATCAAGAAACTCAGCTGATGTTCTGGGGACCCAGGTTCAAACCTGCCAATGCAGGTGGTAGAATTTGAATTCAATAAAAAAAATTCTGGACTTAAGAATCTCCTGATGACCACGAAATCATTGTCAATTGTCGGAAAAAAATATCTGGTTCACTAATGTCCTTTAGGGAAGGAAATTTGCCATCACCACCTGAACTGGCCTACATGTGACTCCAGATGCATGGCAATATGGTTGACTGTCAGCAGCCCTCTGGTTTGCTAGGTCACTTCATTCAGTTCTACTCAATCGCTGCAAAGCCTCAAATAAATGAAACTAGATGGATCACCTGGCATCTACCTCTGCACTGGAAAAGACTATGGCAGAAACAGCCCTTTCGACCCTGCATAGTCGTCCTCACTGCCATCTGAGGGCGAATGCCAACATTGGGAGAGGTGTCTCGCACACTAGCCAAGCAACAGACTAACATAGTCATACTCAAGGAATCATGCCTTACAGATAATGCCACAGACACCATCAACACCATCCCTGAGTATGTGCTGTCCCATCGACCAGACAGACTTGACGAAAGTGGTGGCACAATGTATATAGTCGGACAGGGGTTGTTCTGGGAGTCTTCAATATTGACTCAGGACCTCCTGAAGTCTCGTGGCTTCAGGTTAAACCCTCCTGCTGATTACCACATACTCAGTGTCATAGAGATGTACAGCATGGAAACAGACCTTTCGGTCCAACCCATCCAGGCCGACCAGATATCCCAACTCAATCTAGTCCCACCTGCCAGGACCTGGCCCATATCCCTCCAAACTCTTCCTATTCATATACCCATCCAAATACCTTTTTAAATGTTGCAATTGTACCAGTCTCCACCACTTCCTCTGGCAGCTCATTCCATACACGCACCACCGCCCATGTGAAAAAATTGATCCTTTGATCTCTTTTTTATTTTACCCCTCTCACCCTAAATCTGGTTCTGGACTCTCCGACCTCAGGGAAAAGACCCTGTCCATCTGTCCCATCCACGCCCCTCACAATTCCGCAAACCTCTACAAGGTCACCCTTCAGCCTTTGACGCTCCAGGGAAAACAGCCCCAGACTGAAGGAAGAATGAGGGGTAACTCGGCAGGTGTACAAGATGATGAGAGGCATAGATAGAGTGGACAGCCAGAGACCCGTTCCCAGGGTGGAAATGGCCATAACGAGGACGCATAATTTTAAGGTGATTGGAGGCAGGTTCTTTGCACAGAGAGTGGTGGGCGCATGGAATGCATTGGCAGCAGTAATAGTAGAGTCAGATTCTTTCAGGACATTTAAGCAACTCTTTGATAGGCACAAGGATGACAGTAAAATGTAGGGTATGTAGATTAGTTCGATCTTCGAATAGAATAAAAGATCAGTACAATATCGTGGCCAAAGGGCCTGTACTGAGCTGTACTGTTCTATAAACTGCTTTTTTACTATGTCACACCATAGCTACATACAAGACATTTGCCACAAGGCTTCTAGTGGCATATTCCTATATTCTAATTGCAATTTGCGGTGTAAATTTGGCAGTGACACATCTGAATGAACATCAGATAAAGGGAAAGACACCACAGAGGGTGATAGAGTTGGATTCTCCTTAGAGAGACACAACTAGTATTGAATTCAATCTGAGGGGCCCCATGCCTTGGGTGAGGGGAGAGATTGAGAAGGCGGGTCTTTCATGGTGACCTCAGTGCCGCCTTTGTGGGCGGCACGGTGGCAGAGTGGTTAGCACTTCTGCCTCACAGCGCCTGAGACCCGGGTTCAATTCCCGCCTCAGGCGACTGACTGTGTGGAGTTTGCACGTTCTCCCCGTGTCTGCGTGGGTTTCCTCCGGGTGCTCCGGTTTCCTCCCACAGTCCAAAGATGTGCAGGCCAGGTGAATTGGCCATGCTAAATTGCCCATAGTGTTAGGTAAGGGGTAAATGTAGATGTAGGGGTATGGGTGGGTTACGCTTCGGCGGGGCGGTGTGGACTTGTTGGGCCGAAGGGCCTGTTTCCACACTGTAAGTAATCTAATCTAATCAAATCTAATCTAATTGAACCCGTGCTGTTGGCCTCGCCCTGCATTTCAAACCAGCTGTCTGTGAGCTCAATGACTCTTATAAAAATTATCATCAGCTGCAACAAATTCTGGGCCATTATGAGCATGTGGAAATTAGTAAATCAAGACAACTATGTCACAGATCATAATTGGTATTGCTCACAGTTTGTTGGATATTACATTTTATTTATGACTGAAAGTTATATAGGACCATGCTAAGAACAACCTGTGTTTAAATGGGCCTTTGAGGCTAAAAGTTCTCATTGATGTATCTTAGCAGCTCCAGGCTTATCTACAAACTTCAATTTCCACAGCTAATCATGTGTAATTGGCCTCAGCATGAAATAATTGCCTTTGTTTCTTCTTTTTTAAACACTTTTTTTTGTAGTGTGATAGATACTGTCAGAACTTTTAAATTTAATTAAAGAATCTTCCAGGACATTGCCTCATGATTAGTCACAGAATATACTATTTTATAACAGCAGGAATATTACAGCATAAGGGATGCTATACTGTGGAGCTATGTGTCACTGCCAAGTCCCTTTAGAAATCAAGGAGTTGCTGGATGATAAAAGACCACAGGTTCATCCAGTTCCTTCTCCCATAAATCGTAGCTGCATGATTCAGTGGTAATGAAGCTACTGACTAATCATAGCAATAAATCTCAATCAATTTAAAAGCACAATCTCTATTAATTAGTCTACAAGGGAAGTGTAAATGATGTAAAGAAAACACCAGTGAGAGGGAGCTTTGGAAACCCATGTATCCAAAGGTACCTGTTCCTCTCGAGCATGTAACACTTACCATTTGTCATCTCTCGAATTACTCGTATTATATGCCAACATATTACTTTTTGAAACAGAACTATCCAATTTGCAATTGAATGAATCAAAACTAATTCCTTCCATCAACTCTGTCGTCCTCCAGCTGATGAATCAGTACTCTTTCATGTTGAACAACACTTAGTGGAAGCACGGAGGATAGCAAGGGCACAAAATATACTCTGGGTAGAGGATTTCCATGTCCACCACTAAGTGTGGCTTAGCAACAGCACTAATCATTGAGCTGGTCGGGTCCTAAAGGACATAACTACTAGACTGGGACTGCAGCAAGTTGTGAGGGGACCAATAAGAAGGAAAACCATGCTTGACCTCATCCTTATCAATCTGCCAGTTGTAAATGCATTTGTCCGTGACCATATCGGTAAGAGTCCACCGCACAGTCCTTGCGGAGAGGAAGTCCGCCTTCACATTGAGAATAACCTCCATTATGTTGTGTGGCACTATTACTGTGCTAAATGTGACAGTCTTTGAACAGATCTCGCAACTCAAGACGGCATCCTTGAGGTGCTGTGGACTATCAACATTAGCAGAATTGTACTCCAGCATAATCTGTAACCTGGCATATTCTCCACACAATCATTACCATCAAGCCAGGGATTAACTCTGGTTCAATGGAAAGTGCGGGAAGGCATGCCAGAAGCAGCACCAGGCAGATCTGAAGTTGAACTGTCAATCTGGTGAAGCCACCAAACAGGACTACTTGCATGCTAAACAAATTAAGCAGCAATTGATAGCAGAACTACGCAATCCCATAACCAACGGATCTCCAGTTATGAATGGTGCTGGATAACTAAACAACTCACTGGAGGAAGAGGCTCCACAATTATCCTCATCCTCAATGATGGTGCGGCCCAGCACATCAGGTAACACTGAAGCTTTTGCAGCAATCTTCAGCCAGAAGTGTCTACCTCTTTCAGTGGTCTACAGCATTACAGATACCAATCTTGAGCCAATTTGAGTCACTCCACACATGATATCAAGGAATGGTTGGAGGCACTGGATACTGCAAAGGCTATGGATCCTGACAACATTCCACAATAGTACTGAAGACTTGTGCTCTGGAACTTGCTGATCCCCTAGCCAAGTTGTTCCAGTATAGTTAGAATACTGGTACTACCCAACAATGTGGAAAATTGCCCAGGTATGTCCTGTACATAAAAAAACAGGAAAAATCCAATCTGGCCAATTATCACTCCATTGGTCCACTTTCAGTCATCAGTAAAGTGTTGGAAAGTGTCATCAACAGTGCTATCAAGTTGCACCTGCTCCGTGACACCCAGTTGGTTCAGCAAGAGCCACTCAGCTCTGGACCTCATTCCGGGCTTGGTCCAAATGTGGACAAAAGAGCTGAATTCCAAAGATGAGGTGAGAGTGATAGCCCTTCACATCAGGGCTGCATTCAACTGAGTATGGCATCACAGAGCCCTAGCAAAACTGGAATCAATGGTATCAGGGGCAATCACCCTGGTGGTTGGAGTCATACCTGGCACATAAGATGATGATTGTGGTTATTGGATGTCAGTCATCTCAGCTCCAGGATGTCTCTGCAGGAGTTCTTCAGGATAGTGTCTTAGGCCCAGCCATCTTCAGTTGCTTCTTCAGTAACCTTCCCACATCATAAGGTTGGATGTGAGGATGTTCGCCGAAAATTCCTCAGTGTTCAGCACTATTCGTGACTCCTCAGATACTGAAGCAGTCCATGTTCAAATGCAACAAGATCTGGACAATATCCAGGTTTAGGTTGACAACTGGCAAGTAACATTCATACCATACAAATGCCAGACTATGACTGTCACCAGTAAGAGACAATCTGACCACCATCCCTTAGCATTCAACTGTGTTACTGTCACTGAAGTCCCCCACTATCAACATCCTGGGGGTTATCATTGACGAGAAGCTCAAGTGAACTCACCACATAAATACAGTGGCTACAAGAGCAGGTCAGAAGCTACAAACACTGCAACGAGTAACACTTATAAAGATAGGAGCAAAAGGCCATTTAGCCCTTCGAGCCTGCTCTGCCGTTCATCACTATCATGGCTGATCATTCAACTCTATAGCCTAATCCTGCTTTCTCCCCATAACTCTTGATCCCATTTGCCCAAGTGCTATATCCAGCTGCCTCTTGAATACATTGTGTTTTGGCATCAATTACTTCCCGTGGTAATGAATTCCACAGGCTCACTACTCTTTTTGGGTGAAGAAATACCTCCTCATCTCCGCCCTAAGTGATCCATCCCAAATCCTCCGTCTGAGACCCTTGGTTCTGGATGCACCCACCATCTAGAACCTCCTCCCTGCATCTACCCTTTCTAGTCTTGTTTTTTGAGTTTTGATGAGATCTCTCCCTCACTCATCTGAACTCAAGCCAAAACAATCCTAACCTAGTCAATCTGTCCTTTTTGCATCAGTCCCACTATCTCTGGAATCAGCCTGGTAAAGCTTTGCTGTACTCCCTACAGAGCAAGAGCATTCTTCTCCTCAGAAAAGACTACCAAATCTGCACACAATATTCTATGTATGGCCTCACCAGGGCCCTGTATAACTGCAGCAGCACATCCTTGCTCCTGTACTCAACCTCCTGCAATGAAGGCCAACATACCATTTTCCTTCTTTACTGTCTGCTGCACCAAAATGCTTGCTTTCAGCAACTGGCGCACAAGGACACTCAGATCCTGTGGTGTGCACCCCTCCTCCCCCACCTTCCCCAATTTACAGCCATTCAGGTAGTAATCTGCCTTCTTTTTTTTGCTTTCAAAGTGAATAACTTTGCATTTATCCAAATTATACTGCATCTGCCATTGATTTGACCACTTAACCAACCAGTGCAGATCATGATGAAGGACCTCTGCATCCTTGTCACAGTTCTGAGTTCCACAAGCCATAACCCAAGCGGAAGTAGGCCGTTTGAATAATTCAGCAGCCTTGATAGGCCAATGGTATCATGGCTTATCTGAGAATCCTCAAGTCCACATTCGTATTTTATCCTCATAACCTTTGATTCCATCACTGATTGATTTAAAAATATGTCCATTCCAGCTTGAATATATTTAACAACCCAGCTTTGACAGCCCTATGGTAAAGAATTCCAGATTTGTTACTCTTTCAGAGGAAAAAAAGAAATTGTCCTTGTATCTCCATTTTAAATGGGTAGTCCTAGATCTCCAACAAGGGGAAACAGCCTCTCTGTATCTACACTGTCAAGTTCTATAAACACCTTGCATGTTTTGATAAGGTCTCCTCTCAATCTTCTGAACTCCATGAGTTCAAACACAACTGACTCCCCCTTTCCCTCATAAAACAGTCCCTCCATACCTAGGATCAAACGCATGCCCAGACTCCGAGACCTCCTACTGTGCTCCCTGCTCTGCATCTGGATCCCCAACTTCTTGACCAGATAAATTTGCTGATTACACCACTGTAGTAGGTCAGACCTCAAATAGCAACAAGGCAGAGTACAGCGATAGTCAGCTTAGTGGCATGGTGTAAAGACAGCAACCTCTCCCTCAGTGCCGGCAAAATGAAAAAGCCGTTTGTTGATTTCAGGATGTGGAGAGAAGGATGTGCCTGTATCAATGGTGCTGAGGTGGAGGTGGTCAAGAGCTTGAAGTTCCAAGGAGTAAATATTGCCAATACTTTATCCTGGTCCATCCATGTCGACGCTACAGTCAAGAAAGTATACTAATGCCTATACTTCCTCAGAGGGCAAAGGAAATTCAGGATGTCCACAATGACTCGCCAATTTTTTTGATGCACCATAGCAAACATGCTATCTAGATGCATCACGGCTGGTATGGCAACTGCTGTGCCAAAGACTACAAGAAATTAGAGTCCTGAATTCAGTCCAGTCCCTCATGAAAACTTGTCTTCCATTAATTATTTTTTTCCTACACTTCCTGGTTTCTCAGGAAAGCAGCCAACATAATCAAAAACCTCACCGACCCTGGTTATACCCTCTTCTGTCATCTTCCATCAGGTAAAAGATACAAAAGTTTAAAAACACGTAATAATGGATTTGAGAACAATTTCTTCTGCATTGTTACCAGATTTGAGTGGACCTCTCACATATTGGCATTGATCTTTCTCTGCACCTTTTCTGTAGCTGTAAAACTATATTCTCTGTTCTGTTCTATTACTCTGATGTCCTTATGCAAGATATGATTTGTCTGGGTAGCATGCAAAACAATACTTTTCACTGAATTGCAGTACCTTTGACAATAGTAAATCAAATTAAATCAAAATGAGCCTTCTGTGTACTACTTCCAATGCTACTATCTACCTCCTTAGACAAATGGGCCAAGACTATTTACAGAATTCCAGGTGTGTGCTGACTATTACCTTGTAAAACTTTAGCAAAACCTCCCAGTTGTTATCCTGCATTCATTTTGACACAAAGCCCACCTTTGCATTTGCATGCCTTATTACCCACTGAACCTGGATGCTAGCTTTCAGTGATTCATGAACAAAGACACCCAGTTCCCTCTTTGCTGTAGCTTTGAGGCTTTCCCTAGTTATATAATATTCTTCTGTTCTATTCTTCCTTCCAAAGTGCATTATTTTACATTTTCTCAAGTTACAGGTTGCCATCCGAAAATGCTCTCTTTTTAGTCCAACTCTACCTTTAATGAGTTAGCCCAATTCTGTCCCTGCATAATCATCCAATACATCACCTAAACATATTCAGTTCTTATTTATTAAGTTGCTTTTTGTGCTGTACCATATCCTATGCCTTTTGTAAATCTAGACATATAAAATTTATTGGTTTCCCTTTATCCTGCTTCTTAGCTTTAGACAGAATTATAATGAATTTGTAGGGTATAATTTGTCCTTCAAGAAGCCATGATAATTTTACCTGATTTTAGTATGTATTTCCAAATGCTGTGCTATTACATCCTTTATAATAGACTCTGACATTTTCCTAATAAAGATGTGAAGCTAACTGGTCTATAGTTACCTGTTTTATGTCTCCCCCTTCCAAGGTTGCTAGATTGGCATTTTTCCAATTCTCTGGAATCTTCTCCAAATCTCGGTTCAATGGTAGACAGTCTCAGTTGCTGCCTTTCTTGTAATGTTGTGACTTATTGGATAATGAAGTCGGGTTTTGACCTTGTGATCTGAGATGTTGGTGCAAGAATGTGAGCCATATAGCTGGGTATGAGACATTCCTTTCTACTGTTGCTAACAGCATTCTTTAGGATTGAGATTTTGCTGGGTTACACATTATACTGGTGTAGTTTGCGTGAAATCAGTCAACTTGGCACAAAAGATCGGGGAATTTTAAACATGAGTGAGTTACATGTTCTATTCTCAGTGCTGTTCAAGATTCAGCTAGCTTAGGTCAGGTGCCACCCACAAAACTGGCCACGTTGCCCAAGTCAACATTGTGAAATTTAGCAACAGTGCGTCGAAGAAAACATTGTAATTTTGTTCTTTTTTAAGTGCAGGGTGCAAAAAGTCAGTGGTTAGTGGTGAATGGAGGTGTTGGCATCATGATAATGTCACTGTGTTATTAATCCAGACACCCAGACTCTGAGGATACAGGATCAATGGCTTTATTTTTAAAGGAAAATAAAAATAAGGAAAGAGATATTGAGAGGAAACAATATTGGACTTTATTCTGACTTTATTCTGTGCCATGTGATGTCATTCCTTCCTCTATGCCACTGGAATTTTTGAAAGAGAATGCAAACATTAAATGAAATGCAAATTGAACTGCCACATAGGATGGATAGATTCGTGACCAAGTGATCAAGTGCCTTAATCTGTCAATGAGTTGTAAGACTAAAATTTGATCTAGTGGTGACGTTTTTTTTGTGTTCAGCTTTGCAAATCCATATTCACCTTGCTCTCAGCTCCCTATTTCCTTTGCTGTACCGGTCTCTCCTGATACTGATGTAGTCCTTTTAGATAAATTGTCCCAAGATTTTATTGTATAGTTTTTCATCAAATGGACACAAGACAGAAGTTAGGAAATGGTAAACAGGAAAGATTGTCGTAGAAGTGTGAAATACTTTTGATAAGGAAAAAAAAAACACTCAACCAATTAATAAACTTGCATCTGAGACACATTTGTATTGGAGAAAAGGAAGAAGTTGTATTGTACCAAAGCAGAAAGACGGAAATGTCAACCATGATTTTAGTGAATGAGGGGCAGAATAACATATTTCTGTTTCGTGTGTTCTTTTATGAAAATTGTTAAAACTAACCAAGCATGACTCCATCTTGCAGTATATAGTATTTCATTGCTCAGTAAAAGGAAGATGAAGAATTGAGGAAAAGAACAGTTCAAAATTGTCTTCTGACATGATTCAACAAGGTACGTATTTGATGTGACCTCTCTCACACTCCACAAATAGCAGCAAATGGGATGGAGTGTTGTAACACCAAGGAAGCTCTGTTTACTTGTGTAATTATAAAATTAGATTAGAGCAGTGCTGGAAAAGCACAGCAGTTCAGGCAGCATCCGAGGAGCAGGAAAATCAACGTTTTGGGCAAAAGCCCTTCATCAGGAATAGAGGCAGAGTGCCTGCAGGGTGGGGAGATAAATGAGGAGGGTGGGGGTGGGGAGAAAGTAGCATAGAATACAAAAGGTGAACGGGGGTGGGGATGGAGGTGATAGGTCAGAGAGGAGGGTGGAGAGCATAGGTGGAAAGGAAGATAGGCAGGTAGGACAAGTCATGGGGACAGTGCTGAGCTGGAAGCTTGGAACTGAGGTGGGGGAAGGGGAAATGAGGAAACTGGTGAAGTCCACATTGATGCCCTGGGGTTGAAGTGTTCCGAGGCAGAAGATGAGGCGTTCTTCCTCCAGGTGTCGGGTGGTGAGGGAGCGGCGGTGAAGGAAGCCCAGGACCTTCCAGTCCTCGGTTAAGTGGGAAGGGGAGTTGAAATGTTGGGCCACAGGGCGGTGTGGTTGATTGGTGCGGGTGTCCCAGAGATGTTCCCTAAAGCGCTATGCTCGGAGGCGTCCAGTTTCCCCAATGTAGAGGAGACCGCATCGGGAGCAATGGATACAATAAATGATATTAGTGGATGAGCAGGTAAAACTTTGGATACGGAAGGCTCCTTTAGAGCCTTGGATGGAGGTGAGGGAGGAGGTGTGGGCGCAGGTTTTGCAATTCCTGCGGTGGCAGGGGAAGGTGCCAGGACGGGTGGGTAGGTTGTTGGGGGATGTGGACCTGACCAGGTAGTCACTGAGGGAATGGTCTTTGCAGAAGGCGGAAAAGGGTGGGGAGGGAAATATATCCCTGGTGGTGGGGTCAGCTTGGAGGTGGCAGAAATGTCGTCTGATGATTTGGTTTATGCGAAGGTTGGTAGGGTGGAAGGTGAGCACCAGAGGGATTCTGTCCTTGTTACGGTTGGAGGGATGGGGTCTGAGGGCGGAGGTGCAGGATGTGGATGAGATGCGTTGGAGGGCATCTTTAACCATGGGGGAAGGGAAATTGCGGTCTCTGTGTTATTGTCCGAAATATCGATTTTCCTGCTCCTTGGATGCTGCCTGAACTGCTGTGCTTTACCAGCACCACTCTAATCTAGAAACTGGTTTCCAGCATTTGCAACCCTTGTTTTTACCTAGTTGATTTTAACCTTACTGCGAATCTTCTTGCAAGGATGCCTGCCTTGAAGAAGTTTTCCTCCTCTCTCTACAAGAATCTCAGGGAGTCCCCCTCCCACTGCAACTCCCAAATCATTTCCTCTGCCCTGAAGCTCTTCAGCCATGTCCTGAAACAGAGTCGCTAGCTCAGCCACATTTGCTTCCTCAGTGCCTGCCTCCATAACCAACTCATCCCTCACAGACTCTGGACCACCTTTAAACCAGCAGAGTTCGGATCCAAACAGGACAAACCGTACAGACTACGGATTCAAAACCACCAGAAACGGTTCTCCTTCAAGATGCTTTGCTCCATGCTCGCAGTAATCTGCCGGCACCTAACCTCTCTACAGTCAGCCCTGTCTCAGCTGAGGGCCACACTCTCTCAGAATAGCAAAAGACCCCTCCTTTTACTATATTCTCAGGATAATTCATACTCACAACAAACGGTATTTCAACACCATCCCGAACATCAAAAACTGTAAGTACAACGAACTTTTATCTGCCCACCTCCATAACCAGCGCTCTTCAAACCTTCCAGCAGATTCCCCCGGCCTCTGGAACTGCTCTGACGCCATTAGCCATGTGGCTGGTGCAGCTACCACCCCCACGGTGATCTATGACGTCACTTCTGCCCATCATGGCCGCTTCCATAGCCACTTCCGCCCCCCTCAATTCCTCATGCACCACACGTGACATCACTTCTGCCCCTCACTTAATCGCTGATGTCACACGCTCAGTAACTTCCGCCCCCCCCCCACTGCCGTGTTTGCAACCACTTCCACCCCCACCAACGCCACTCACTTGCATTCTGCTAACACGCCCCCCACAGATTCCACTGTCACCATCCCCGCCCCCCAGAACCCTGAGGGGAACACCACCCCTGCTCAAGACTCCACCCCCATTTCCCCCACCATCACACCCACTCCAGTTACAGGCTGCACCCCCACTCCCAACTCCACACTCGCACCAGGTCCCAGCTCCCAGCCCTGCCGAGTTTTCACCATCCCTCCAGACCTCCCTTTCACTGAGGATGAACGATCAGTCCTCCGCAAAGGACTCACCTTCATCCCCCTCTGCCCACGCATCAATGAATTTAATACACATTGAACACATTTACAATCAGGACTCCCGCCCACCTTCCGAGGACCCCTTCGCCTGCCTCCAACACGCTCCATCCACCTGGACATCCCGTGCTGGCCTATTACCCGCCATCAATCTCTTTATTTCCAACTGCCGCCAGGACATTAACCACCTCAATCTGTCTACCCCCCCTACTTCACCACCCCTCCAACTGTAACAAGGACAGAACCCCCCGGTGCTCACCTTCCACCCTACCAACCTTCGCATAAACCAAATCATCCGACGACATTTCCGTCACTCCCTCACCACCCGACGCCTGGAGGAAGAACGCCTCATCTTTCGCCTGAGAACACTTCAACCCCAGGGCATCAATGTGGACTTCACCAGTTTCCTCATTTTCCCCTTCCCCCACCGCACCCCATTTCCAAGCTTCCAGCTCAGCACTGTCCCCATGACCTGTCCTATCTGCCTATTTCCTTCCCACATATCGACTCCACCCTCCTCCCTAACCTATCACCTTCATCCCCACTCCCACTCACCTATTGTACTCTATGCTACTTTCTTCCCACCCCCACCCTCCTCTCATTTATCTCTCCACCCTGCAGGCACTCTGCCTCTATTCCTGATGAAGGGTTTTTGCCCGAAACGTCAATTTTCCTGCTCCTCGGATGCTGCCTGACCTGCTGTGCTTTTCCAGCACCACTCTAATCTAGAATCTGATTTCCAGCATCTGCAGCCCTTGTTTTTACTGAATTATAAAACTACTGTGGGAACTTTCATGGCAGATTTTGTATATAGTCACATTGTTCCAACCCTTTCTTATTTATTTGTTCTTTGGTTTCCATAATTGATAACAACACATGCTTGAAAGCCGTAATATTGAAGACCAAGCAATGATGGCAAGATGAAATCTTATTTTCTACTGATACAAGTCTCTAACTTGGTCCTTTTTACTTAAAATAAACTGGTGACACTTCTATCTGCTGCTGTAGAAACAACATTTTCAAAAATTGATACTTCATAGAAGTACATCATGGGGCCAATTTACTATTTTACAATTTAGTGGCTATTTGGGGGCTTGCTAAATGTGTATTCATTCCAAAGACAACTATACACATGACCTTGGCATTGGTTTCAAGCTACCTGCCTCTTGCTATAATTATCGCAGGCTGACAATAGAAGAGTTAGAACTGGGGCTTCCACAAGAGTGTCGGAACTGGCAGGTGGTGTGACAATTTCCACTTTGTTGATCACAGCAGAGAAATGTCTGGTCAAGCTGAGGGGCAAATATGTTTATATTCCTAGCACATAAAGCTGTAGTGTCTGAAATAATCTATTAAATATCGAATTGCAATGTGGTGAGGCTATTACATTTTCACATCATTTTACTCAATTATAGGGATATTTAACTTATCCTCATTTAGAACTTGTAGTAATATTTTCATCTGTAGCTGCCTCAAAATACTATTGGATTATAATGTAATTCAAAAATGGAAATCAAAACTTCTATTAACAATAGATGTTTATGCTTTTTGGGAAGAATAATAATCAATAACTCTGCACACTTTTCAATGTGGGAAATTCATGCAGGGAAGATTCAATACTTAAGATCCCTTTCAGCCACAACTTTGCATTCGACCTGCCTGAGGTGGAGTGCCAGTGTTGGACTGGGATGGGCAAAGTCAGAAGTCACAAGACACCAGGTTAAAGTCCAACAGGTTTATTTGAAATCACAAGCTTTGGGAATACTGCCCCTTCACCTGATGGAGCAGTGCTCTGAAAACTTGTGATTTCAATTAAACCTGTTGGACTATAACCTGGTGTCATGTGACTTCTGACTTTGCGTTTAAAACTAACCATTTTAGAAAAAAACATCATTCTTCCATCAAACATTTCCTAAAATTTGGTCTTGTGATTCTTACTAAGATCAGACTTCTAACCAAAACTTGAACTCTTGACAATGGATCCTGTCCATTTCTTTCTTTGGGTTGCTGTCTCATTTCTGCTCAATTTATGTTATTGTCCCGTGCTGCTTGCCTGCAGTCTATATCATAAGTTGTGTCATGGATATTCCGTTCTTTTTCTTCATGCTTTCAGCCACCTGGTGGTTTGCAGATGGAATATCAAATTTTCATCTCGTCTACACCCCTTTTAATATTATATGATTTCCTCATGGACTGCTGAGAATTGTTACTCATTCTATAAACCGTCCAGTGGTTTGAAATGTTGGATGCTGTTCTGATATGATTCTGAGGTCGTGCAGTTGTAAAATGCCTATCAACTGCTTGGCTAGGTTCTGCTTCAGATACACTTGTGATGAAAAAAACCTGAATGCCTTCTCAAAGCATTACCCTGATCTGTTTGTATTTTTTTAATACTTTGCCTTGAAAACCTTTTTCATAGTATAAATGGATGCATCGCTTATTTTTCTGATTGTCTCAATTCTGAAAATTCAAGTAAAAGGAATTACTTATATTTTTTTCAGGGGATGTGGGTGTCACTGGGCAGGCCAGTATTTATTTCCCATCCCTAATTGCCCTTGAGAAGGTAGTGGTGAGTTGTCGTCTTGGACCATCACCAACCATGTGCCACATGTAGACCCACAATGCCATTAAGGAGGGAGTTCCAGTGGCACTGAAGAAAGTGATTTATTTTCAAGTCATGATGGTGAGTGACCTGGAAGGCAAATTTCAGGTGGTGGTGTTTCCATATATCTGCTACCCTTGTCCTTCTAAATGTAGTGGTGTGGGTTTGGAAGGTGCTGTCTAAGGTGAATTCCTGCATGCATCGTGCTCGTGCACAGTTCTGGCACTCCGATTACTGGTGGATGGGGTGAATGTTAATGTGGTGCCAATCAAGTGGGCTGGTTGTCCTGGATGGTGTCAAGCTTCTAGATTATTCTTAGAACTACATTCATCCAGTCATCTGGGAATTATTTCATTACACTGCTGTCTTTTGATAGTAAAGGATTCAGTGACAGTCATGCCATTAAATGCTAATGGGCCATTGTTGACTCTCCCTTGTTGGAGATAATCCTTGTCGAGAGAATGGAGCTGAAAAAGCACAGCAGTTCAGTCAGCACCCGAGGAGCAGGAGAATCGACGTTTCGGACATAAGTCCTTCATCAGGAATTAATCATTACATGCTAGGTGCAAATGCTATGTGGTACATGTCAGCACAAGTATGGATATTGTATGGGTTTTGCTACATTTGTGCATGGACTGCTTCAGTATCTGAGGAATTGTGAAATGTATTTACCTTATGATGGATTGAAGGTCATTAATGAAGCAGCCAAAGATGATTGGGCCAGGACACGACTCTGAGGAACTCCTTGGAGCTGAGCTAACTGAGCTCAATCACTACAAACATTGCCTTTTGTATCAGGCAACCAGAGAAGAGATTTAAGTCCTGCTCCAGAGACTTGGAGTCAAGTTTTACCGGAGCATCAGAAACCAAAGCGTAACTGTTGGAACCTTTGGAAATTATGATGCACAAATCTATGTGGGAATTGCCCAAGAAATTTAAACATCAATGGGAACTTCCATTGTTCCCTGGGACCATTTGGAAATGTTTCAGACTTGAACTCAAAGTAAGAAACTTGAGACAGCTCCGTGTACTGAGATTAAAACCTAGCCTAAAACATGGCAAATATACAATTGGCTCACTAACAGCACGTTGAACCCAACCTGATGTGGTTACCCTTTCTGACCACCTAATTCCCCTCCAGACCAAAGTATCTCCTCCAGACTCACTGACTGATCTTGTGAAGAAATCTGACTTAGCAATCACCTTCAATCTGACTATCTGCTCCTTGATCTGATTACGCTTCACAACCACAAGATTCATCTCATGACCTGATGAACCATTGACTCAAGAATTATAACTTCTCCCCACTCTGCAACCCCTTCCCATGCACCGTTTGAAGTGACAGTTGGGTTTATCACAAGAAAACTGAGCAGCAGTGAAGGATGGGGAGTTTGTAAATGAAGCACCAACCTACCTGCTGTTGTCATTGCTCAGAAGGTTTGGCCATGTGCTCATAATCTAGGCTCATCTTTCAAGGAAAGACCCTGCTGTGTGTGTGTGTGTGTCATGCAGTTTGGACTTTTCAAAGAAATATTAATCCTAGCCTATCTGCTTGGACATAAGTAGAGATATGAGATTTCTTTGAAGGTTAGCAGGATAATTCTTTCTCTTTTCTAGCCAAAATCAATCCAAATCACAAACAGATTGTTTTGACATTTATTTAATTGTTTTTGAAGTCAGATTGCAATATGACTAACTTTATTTTATGGACTCACAAAACAGAAACCTTTTGGCACATTAATATTGTCAAAGTTTCAATATAAATGAGTATGAGTATGATTGTGCATGTTTTCAGTATTCACAGATTGTTTGATGCCTTGGAAATGAGGAAGAATGGCAGGCATGGTCAGTGACTCAAGCAGAGTCATGGAGATGTACAGTCCAACCAGATATCCTAAATTAACCTCATCCCATTTGCCAGCATTTGGTCCATATCCCTCTAAACTCTTCCTATTCATTTACCCATCTAGATGCCTTTTAAATGTTGTAATCATACTAGCCTCCACCACTTCCTCTGGCAGTTGATTGCATACACGTAGCATCGTCTACGTCAAAAAGTTGCCCTTTAGGTTGCTTTTAAATTTTTCCCCACTCATCTTAAACCTATGCCATCTAGTTTTGGACTCCCTACTCTGGGGAAAAGACCTTGACTATTTACCCTATCCATGTCCCCCATGATTTTATAAACCTCGATAACATCACCCCTCAGCATCCGAAGCTCCAGGGAAAATAGCCCCAGTCTGTTCAGCTTATTCCTACAAGTCAAGCTCTCTAATTCTGGCAACATCCTTTTAAATCTTTTCTGATCCCTTTCAAGTTTCACAACATCCTTACCAAAACAGAATTGAATGCAATATTGTAAAAGTGGCCTATCCAATGCCTTGTACAACCACAACATGACCTCCCAATTCCTATACTCAATGCAACGTTGACTGGAAATATTGAAAAGAAATTAGTTGGACCCTGATTTCCTTAATTGTTCCAAGAGAACTGACATAGTAATTTATTTGCACAGTGAGAAGTCTCGCAAAGAATAATGTCACGTTTTCAATCATTAAGGGGAGAAATGAACGAACTAGTCGAAGATTGGACTGACTATGCTGTGAGGTCTTCAATACCTCTGAATAAATAAGCACAAACATTTACTGAAGTGGAGGTGTTTTTTGATTTTTGAAGTAAGTGCAGAAGCTCATGCAAATAATATGACCTAGAGCAACGAGATGTTGGCACATAATACTGAATGTGTGTGTGTGTAAAAGGAAAGCCTGATCTGAAGAAGCAAGTAACTTTCCAAGCGAATTCCATTAATAGATTAAACTTCATTATGTTGTAGATTTGAATTATCACCAACTAACTGCCAGAGAATTATTTTAATATCAGTATAGTGCTCTGGGATTCAAATAAGTTAACTGGCCCAGTTGAACTGGTTGCAAACTGGAAATTGAGACAGCTGTCCCAACTGAATTAGATTAGATTACTTACAGTGTGGAAACAGGCCCTTTGGCCCAACAAGTCCACACCGACCCGCTGAAGCGTAACCCACCCAGACCCATTCCCCTACATTTACCCCTTCACCTAACACTACGGGCAATCTGGCATGGCCAATTCACCTAACCTGCACATTTTTTGGATTGTGGGAGGAAACTGGAGCACCCGGAGGAAACCCACGCAGACACTGGGAGAATGTGCAAACTCCACACAGTCAGTTGCCTGAGGCGGGAATTGAACCTGAGGCGGGAATTGAACCCGGGTCTCTGGCGCTGTGAGGCAACAGTGCTAACCACTGCTGCCCACTAATTGTTCCTAGTTACCCATTGAGCTGATGAAATCCTCACCAATTTGTGAAACTGAAAACCCCGGTGACTTGTTAAAATTGAACTGGTGGTGATTTGATAAAAAGAAAATCTGGTGATTCTCATAATTAGATTTTAATCAGATGGTACTTTACAGAGAGTGAATCATGCACGATGCAATGCATTCTGTGATCTGAAGCTTGTGTCGAGAGCAGTCTGGTAGTGAGTCATGGGGATTGTGTGTTTCAGCATGATTACATTTTCATGTGCTACCCACGTGCTGCTCACTGGGAGTGCTGGATCATAGGATCACTTCTGATTTGTAGAATGTAACTGAACTGTATAGAGTAATGGCTATCATTGGTTTTTGGGTCAGCATTTGTCATGATGGAAATATATAAGAGTTTCAAAGGAAACTGAAAGCTGGAACTGCAGAAAAGTATTGTGAGATCTTGGGTGAATATCCATTGTTCGAGCGGGTGGAATTGTTTAGTCTAATAAACAAATTACAGAGGAATCTGTGTTATTTGGCATTCGATTAACCAAATTTTGGATTATCTGAACCAGGTTGCAAGGTCCAATGTTATCCGGCACTCGGTTATTCAGCATTCGATTTAATCGAACGATATACTCCTCGCCCGTATCCTTTGGATGACTGAGGTTGCTCTGTAATCATTATTGTGCATTTCCATGAAAAATGTCCAAGTGTTTACTATTTTGTGGTTTATCTAGTTGTGGGTTGGCAGTAGCACAACATCAGAGCAAACCGAATTCACAGGCAGTAAAGTCTTTGATTTTCACTAAGTAAAAAGAATCCCAAATTATTTAAATTTACATATACTGAGAAAAATCTGTTAAGTGCAGGACCTTAAAATGCATAAAGAGAAGAAAATATATGCTCCACATTTTCAATATAGATGTATGTGAATTAGCAAATTATTTGTCCAGTGTATCTCATCTCGAGGACTCTGTCACAAGCCTTGGCTAATTCCATCGAAAGACAAATTTTTAAATCTTAAAAACAATTCTCTGAACTATTGGTTTGCAGTTTTTAATGTTGCAATTGCTACTTAAGATGAATAGTTTTTGAGTTAGGATTTTACAGAAATTGAGTGTGCTGTTGAGTATTTAGGCAACATCAAAGGTACAGGAACTGAATGGGAAATATAGCTCCTTCACCTGTTGAATGTTATTTGTCACACTCTGAACTCTTTATCATTGCCATCTACTGATCTGGCCTTCTGTTTCCCTGTTGTATCTGAGGAAGTCTTCTGCCCTTGCTCTGACCTCTTATTTCTCTATCAAATCTGAGAATCCAACTTCAGTGCCAAGTACAATGTGTTCCACTCTTTTACTGAGTCTGAAGAAAGTGTGTTCCCACTGCTCTTCGTTGTTATTTGATCTACTTAATATTTTGAAGATTTTTTCTCCTCTTGGATCCTGCTGTGTTCAAAGCAGCACGACGCACATATGCAGCTAAATTCCTGAGGTTTATGTGACAAGCAGATGCTGTTCCAGTTTAGTCTTTCAGTCAACACTTCAGTGGCACCTTTTAAGGTGATGAGATGATTTCCATAAGTGACTCTGCTATGGATCACAAATGTCATACTGTCCATCTATTGTACATTGTTTAAGGTTTCCCATCTGAATCCTAATTTGTTAATTTTCCAATCATGCTAAATTGAGCCTTTTTGCAATTAACATTTATTGAAATAGTAGCTTTTTTTCAACTATGTTACACTCTTTCGCTCCCCCATCAAAAAAGTGCTTTGAAATGTGATCTACTTCAATGTTGATAGTTAGCTTTAGTGAATAAATCACTTGAGATAAGATTGTACAGACTATAAAAGTTCTGCCCCTAATCTGTGCGACCTTAGCTGGTCTCTGAATTGATATTTAATGCCCTTCAATAGTTATAGAATCATACAGCCTTTCATGCAAAAGTTTCATTTGCCTACGTTTTGCCTATTTCCCTCTAAACCTTCCCTATTCATGTACCTGTCCAAATGTCTTTAAATGTTGTAACTGTACTTTCATCTATCACTTCCTCTAGTAGTTCATTCCATATATGCACCACACTCTGTGAAAAAGTTGCTTTTAAGACCCTTTTGAATCTTTCACCTGAAATCTATACCTTCTCGTTTTGAACTCCCTTACTCTCGGGGAAAAAGACCTCTTCAATTCACCTTATCTATGCCTGTCATGATTTTATAAAACTCTACAAGATCATCCCTCCTAACTCCAGGGGAGAAAATCCAAGCCTCCCCTTTTAACTCAAACACTCCGGTCCTAGTTAAATCCTTGTAAATCTTTTCTGCACTTTTGTCAATTTAATAATAC
Source organism: Chiloscyllium punctatum (assembly GCF_047496795.1). Classification (NCBI taxonomy): domain Eukaryota; kingdom Metazoa; phylum Chordata; class Chondrichthyes; order Orectolobiformes; family Hemiscylliidae; genus Chiloscyllium; species Chiloscyllium punctatum. The sequence continues at coordinate 11,134,317 of NC_092783.1, read as the reverse complement.
TAGCTTTGAGAGGGACATAAGAATTGATTTGATTTTTATCCACTAACTTTGAGAAATTTCACTTCTACGAATAATTCACTCTCCACCACCCCAAAGTGAAATGATCTCAAACTGCTTGCAAGAGGAATTGATCTCCTGAGAGGCCTAATAGCTTGACATATTGTGAATAAACATGTACTTTGTGTAATTGATAGATCTGTGGCCCTGTTTCTAATATGAAATAGAACCCTATCAGTTAAAGGCAGACAATGCGATAGAAGATCTGTTAATGGTCAGCTTTTTAAAGTCAAGTCCATTACGTTGCACCTGTTCAACATGTCATTTGCTTTGAAATAATTTACATAATGTAGTGAGCTGTTTGGAAAGCTGAAACTGTTGAAAGTGTATAAATGACTGATTGCAGTGCTGTGCTCTTTCTGTTGGGAACGCAGGCAGCAGAAAGTTATCATGGAGTCCTAGAATTGCACAGCATGGAAATAGACTCTTTGGGGTCAAGAGTGTGGTGCTGGAAAAGCACAGCAGGTCAGGCAGCATCCAAGGAGCAAGAAAATCAACGTTTTGGGCAAAAGCCCTTCATCAGGAATGATGCTGGCAGCCTCGGGAGTGGAGAGATAAATAGGAGAGGGGTGGGGCTGGGGGGGAGGTGGCTGAGAGTGCAATAGGTGGATGGAGGTGGGGGTAAAGGTGATAGGTCGGAGGGGAGGGTGGAGCGGATCAGTGGGAAGCTAGATAGATGGGACGGGCCATGAGGATGGTGCTGACCTGGAAGTTTCGAATTGGGGTAAGGTGGGGGGAGGGGAAATGAGGAAACTGGTGAAATCCACATTGATACCATGGGGTTGGAGGGTCCCAAGGCAGAGGATGAGGCGTTCTTCCTTCAGGCGTCAGGTGGTAAGGGAGTGACGATGGAGGAGGCCCAGGACCTGCATGTCCACAGCAGAGCGGGAGGGGGAGTTGAAGTGTTTGGCCATGGGACGGTGGGGTTGATTGGTGTGGGTGTCCTGGAGATGTTCTCTGAAGCACTCTGCAAGTAGGCATCCTGTCTCCCCAATGTAGAGGAGACAGCATCTGGAGCAACGGATTCAGTAAATGACGTGTGGAAGTGCAGGTGAAACTTTGGATGTGGAAGGCTCCTCTGGGGCCTTGGACGGAGGTGAGGGGGAAGGTGTGGGCGCAGGTTTTGCAATTCCTGCAGTGGCAGGGGAATGTGCCTGGAGGGTGGCTTGTTAGGGGGCATGGACCTGATGAGGTAGTCACTGAAGGAACAGTGTTGACGAAAAGTGGATCGAGGTGGGGAGGGAAATATATTTGTGGTGGGTGGGGTCTATTTATAGGAGGCAGAAATGTCAGTGGATGATGTGATGCATACAGAGGTTGGTGGGGTGGAAGGTGAGGACCAGGGGAGTTCTGGTCCTTGTTGCATTTGGAAGGGTACGGTTCGAGGGCGAATGTGTGGGATGTGGATGAGATGCGCTGGAGGAAAAATTGCAGTCTTTGAAGAAGAAGGCCATCTGGTGTGTTCTGTGGTGGAACTGGTCCTCCTGGGAACAGACTCTTTGGTCCAACTCATCCGTACGTAACGGATATCCTAAATTAATCTCGTCCCATTTGACATCATTTGGTCCATATCCCTTCTCATTCATGTACCCATCCAGATGCCTTTTAAATGTTGTAATTGTACCCACCTCCATTACTTTCTCTGGCAGCTCATTCATGCACATCCCTCTGTATTTTCCCTTGGGTACCTTTTATATCTTTCCCCTCTTACCTTAAACCTATGCACTCTAGTTTTGGATTTTCCTACCTGTGGAAAAAGACCTTGGCTATTCACCTTATCCTTGGCCCTCATGATTTTATAAACCTCTATAAGGTGTCCCCTCAAACTCGGATGCTCCAGGGAAAATAATTTCAGCCTATTCAGCCTTTCCCTCCAGCTCAAACCCTCCAACCTTGGCAATATCCTTGTAAATCTTTTCAGAACTCTTTCAAGTTTCACAACATCTTTCCTATAGCAGGGAGACCAGAATTGGTTATGCGACTTTTGGGATACTGCATTCGATGTCCTATACAGCTGCAGCATGACATCCCAACTCCTATGCTCAATGCACTGGCCAATAAAGACGAGCATACGAAGCGCTGCTTTTACTACCCTGTCTACCTGCGACTCCACCTTAATGGAACTATGAACCTGCACCCCAAGGTCTTTGTTCAGCAACACTCTTTACCATTAAGTGTATAAATCCTGCAGTGTCCTGGCAGTGCAGTTTTATAATTCTGTTCATCACTTTTTAATCTACCTGCACAGTCTGGGTTCAGGTATTAACATGAGCATCCCACCTTCCAACCTCTCCCTTTTGCCTGAGGTGTGGTGACCATCAGGTTCAACTCCCCAGCAGTCGTCTCTCTCGCTCTGTCTCTCTCGCTCTGCTCTATGTCCTGAATTTGGGAGAGCTCATGCTGTCAAGAGAATGTTAATGTATGAGAGCGACATTGTGATTTCCTGATGGTGGAATAGCTAGCTAATCCTAATCTTCAGGCATCACCCATATATCTCATCCAATTGCTATGATTCTGAGACTGACCACAGCACATGGAGTTATATGGGATAATAATTCAGGCGGGGAAGGCCAACATAGTATTCGGCTCATTAAACTTGAGTTTGCCAGAATGTAGGGCTAAACTGAGTCCTTATCATTTCCAAAACAAAATGCACCATGAGGTGTAAGTTTCATTTTAATACATGGACGTAGGGACCATTATTATTAATTCATGATCTGTTAATTTCATTTTGGCTTTTGGGTTGTGGAAAACTCTGCTTTTCAGGAGCTGGGTAATGTTTCATTTCTTATTATGGTACATATGGATTTGGGAACTAAAATCCACAGTGGGACTCACCATTCCTCGGTGATATTTCTGTTTCAAAATTGGTTTGTCTCTCTATTGACATTGTGGAAAATGTTAACATTGGAGATTGAGTGCAACCTTGCAAGAAAATAAATGAGTTTCCACCTATTCTTGACATATTGAATCTCCAATAGCCCCTTTGCCAATTTTGCTTTATTCTAATCAGTTTTCAACTACATGTACTTCCATTGTTTTGTTTTGAAAAGAAATGTTTGACCTTCAATTTTTTCTTTCAAACGTGTTATTGTGAGATTTGTTTCTTGTGTGAATAATGAAGTGTTTGACCCTGGGGAGATTTAATAAAGTCTTAGTAGTTCATGCCAAGGCTTTTATTGGGCTCTTAAAGATGAACATAACTGAACTTTAGAATTGAATTTGAAATAAAATATTAAGGACTGTGCACCCTTGCTATAACAGAGCAGCTGACGGGCAATTACAGAATCCAAGTGATATTGCCTTTTGAAAACAAGAAATTCACTGTTCATGAACTGCAGTTAAGGCAGTTTATGTAAAGCTTCACCATGCATTAAAATGTTGGTTTTTAATATAGCCTGTATAATAGATGTAGGTTTGCTTGCTGAGCCGGAAGATTCATTTCCAGATGTTTCATCACCATACTAGGCAACATCTTCAGTGGGCCTCCGGGCGAAGCACTGCTGATAATTCCTGCTTTCTATTGAAATGCTTGGGTTTCTTTGGGTTGGTGATGGCATTTCCGGTGGTGATGGCATTTCCTGTACTTTTTCTCAGGGGGTGGCAAATGGGATCCAAGTCAATGTGTTTGTTGATAGAGTTCCGGTTGGAATGCCATGCTTCTAGGAATTCTCGTGCATGTCTCTGTTTGGCTTGTCCTAGGATGGATGTGTTGTCCCAGTCCAAGTGATGTACTTCCTTATCTGTATGTAAGGATACTAGTGAGAGAGCGACATGACCCTCTCTCACTAGTATCCTTACATACAGATAAAGAAGTACATCACTTGGACTGGGACAACACATCCATCCTAGGACAAGCCAAACAGAGACATGCACGAGAATTCCTAGAAGCATGGCATTCCAACCGGAACTCTGTGAACAGACATGTTGATTTAGACCCCATCTACCACCCCCAAGAGAAAAGGAGCAGGAAATGACATCATGGCAGGAAATGAAATCACTAGCCCAAAGGAACCCAACAAAGAAACAGAAAGCAGGAATTATCAGCAGTGCTTCGCTTGGAGGCCCACTGAAGATGTTACCTAATATGGTGACGAAATGTCTGAAAATGAGCCTTCCAGCTCAGCATGCAAACCTACATCCAGAATCTCAACCTGAGCTGCTAGGTTTGCATAATAATTGACTTGCCATGTATTTTCAATTAATATTTGTAACTAACATTGTGTATGTGCAATTTATCATAACCTCAAACAGTAGTATTCTTCTTCCTTTCTATCACCATTAAGGAAATATTTCAACTGGTTTGAGGTTTACTGCTTGAAACACAGATTTATAATTTGTCACTCCCACACCATGAACCATGAAAATCATTGTTAACTTAAAAGTGGCAATAAAACTTAGTTGATGTTAACAGTGATACAGAAAAAAAGTATTTGAAATGGAAGACCCACTGGGAAATTTGTGGGCAGGTGAATGTAATTAGACAAGTGGGATATTATATTTGTTTGTGATAAATATGCAGTATTATAAATCATTGGAGCGTGCTCTTAGCTGCATTATGAACAGAACTGAATTACAGAAAAGAGAGCTTAGAGAAATTGTAGGCTCTGGCCTTCTGATATCCGGATAATCCAGAAAGTAATTGAGGTATCTTTAATGTTCACATATATATAGCCAGGGCAATAAAGTATGATAGCCAGCAAAAGTCATGCGTTTAGTGACTGTGCAATTCACAATTGAAATCCTTGACTCTTAAAGTTCAAAATCATTTGATATATTGAATGTGACTTTCTTCTCCAGAGAGCTTTACACATTTTTGCTTTTCACTTCTCACATTTGTTGTATTTGGGGTTGACTACCAGTTCTAAATTGACAGAGCAATTGCAAAACCTATATACAGCAAAACACTCCAGCTAAGTGTGAACGTATCCTGAGAAAGTTGATTAAACTTGGTTCACCACAGTAAGAATACATGAACTCGAAAACTACAGAGAAAGACAACAGTACATTCTTGGTGGAAAGGGTTCAAACTATGGAGAAGCTTGTAATTTTCAACTTTACTTATTGGAAGGGTGACTTATCTGGGTGGAACAATTTCTTCAGTGAACATAAAACATTAAATAATGTAAGTCTGCTGTGATCTTTTGTTCAAAATGCACCAAAGTGGACCAGAGGATATGATTGAAAATTAGAAATGCAAAACATCATTTTAAAAAAAAAACAGAATTGCCTTTACTCAAAATTGAAAAATAAAATCTAACTGGCCTGGTAGAAAAAGCAAAATTATGATTGCTAAAATTTAAACTTGGGCATTCACTGCTTTTGTGGATATAAGTCATTCTGTGGTGCTTCCAATGTCTTTTGATATGGACTGGCCCAGACCCCCTCAAAAAAGGTACCCTAGACCATAGCGTTTTCTTGTTTTAATGGCAAACGTAAAGTGCTGTATTCCAGATGCAATTTGGTTGGTCAAACTGCTCGACGTTAAGCAGAACACAATTTATTCAAACACCTAGAGACCCTATAACCTATAGAGTTATAGGGTCTCTATGACTCTATAACTGCAGTTGAAAATACAACAGAAGAAATAACTTGAAATAACTTAACTCTGTTGGAAAACTTAGCAGAACAATAGATACTCTAACTGTTACTAAGTAACTGTTCCATTATAGTTGCCCCTTTGTTCCTTTTTATATCTTTCCCCTCTTACCCCGAATCTATGCCCTCTAGTTCTGGACTCCCCCACCCCGAGAATAAACTTTATCTTTCTATTCTATCCATGCCCTTCATGATTTTATAAACCTCTATAAGGTCACCCCTCTGCCTCCCATGTTCCAGGGAAAACATCCCCAACCTGTTCAACCTCTCCCTATAGCTCAAATTCTCCAACCCAGGGAACATCCTTGTAAATCTTTTCTGAACCCTTTCAAGTTTCACAACATTCTTCCGATAGAAGGGAGACCAGAATTGCATGCAGTATTCCAAAAGTAACCTCAGCAATGTCCTGTACAGCCACAACATGACCTCTCAACTCCTATACTTAATGCTCTAACAAATAAAGGAAAGCGTACCAAACACTACCTTCACTGTCCTTGTGCTTAAAATTATTATTTTAAATTTAAAATTATTTTTGCCAGATATTGTCCAACTAAGCTAGTATAATAAAGAATTCTTTTTGCTTTCACTGAACAGTAGTAGGTCAAATCCTGAAGACTTCATTTGCTTGGGCAGAAGTGATACTGTGATGAAAGATATAAACAAACAATGTTTGGGGTTTTAATTTAACAGCAGAATATTGTAGAGCTTGTCATGCTATATATTTTTGCTTATTTTTCACATTTCAGATGTATTGCATGTTTGCATTAGTGAATTTCTGCACATGATTAAAACATGTATGTAAATTTTAGCTGATCATATCGGAAAGGTATAGCTTTATACTTACATTCCAGATGCACCAAGATCTGTACAATATCAAAACGTGGGCTGGAAAGTGGCATGTAACATCTGTGCCACACAAATTACAGATCTCCAATAAGAGAAACTCTGATCACTGACCGTTGACATTCAGTAGTGTTAACATCACTGGATTCCCCACTATCAACATCCTGCAGGTTACAATTGCCGAAAAACTGAACTGAAAATGTGTTGCTGGAAAAGCACAGCAGGTCAGGCAGCATCCAAGGAGCAGGAGAATCGGCGTTTCGCGCATGAGCCCTTCTTCAGGAATGAGGAAAGTATGTCCAGCAGGCTAAGATAAAAGGTAGGGAGGAGGGACTTGGGGGCCTGCTGGACACACTTTCCTCATTCCTGAAGAAGGGCTCATGCCCGAAACGTCGATTCTCCTGCTCCTTGGATGCTGCCTGACCTGCTGCGCTTTTCCAGCAACACATTTTCAGCTCTGATCTCCAGCATCTGCAGTCCTCACTTTCTCCTTAAAAACTGAACTGGACCAGCTGTGTATATTTTGCAGCTCAGGGGCTAGGAAGCCTGCAACATGTAACTGTCCTACGTCCACAAGTCAGAAAATCAAAAGTGTGATGGAATACTGCCCACTTGCCGGGGTGAGTGCAGCTCCAACCACATTCAAGTAGTTTGATACCATCCAGGGCATTACAGCTGCTTGATTGGCATCAAATCCACAAACATTCACTTCTACCACTGACACTCAGTTATGTTGTATGTACTACCTGCAAGATGCACTGTAGCAATTCACCAAAGATCCTTAGATATCGCCTTCCAAACCTATGACCACTACCATCTGGAAGGATAAGGGCAGCAGGTACATTGGGGCACCCATACTTGAAAGTTCCTCTCCAAGCAGCTCCTCATCCTGACCTGGAAATATATCACCATTCCCTCGCTGCGCTGTATCAAAATCCTGGAATTCTCTCCCTAACAGCATTGTGGTCTACCTACGGCACATGGACTGCAGCGGTTCAAGGACAACTGCCCATGTCCCATAAGTGAATTTTACAAACATGCTGTGTTAGAACTAATAATTCAAATTTTGTGGAAGCAGGCCATCTTGTGGCACACCCCATTTTGATTTTTCTTCCTCCTCTTCAGTTTCACTAAGTTTCTGAAAGTGCAAACTGGAAAGTAAAAAGAAAAATAGTGTTCGAGATTTAACTTTAACAACTATGCACTCTGAGTTGTATTGTCATCCATGCTATGTGTTACCTTGATTTTTAAAAAAAAATCATGTTTCTGGACTTCTCGAACGGTCTGCATTGAGTTTACAAGGTTGCCTGACAGCATGCTATCGCCTTGCAACCTGCATACACAAAGGAGTTGTTTTCTTTAGGCCTATTTACAATTAATCTGTTTTACAATTTTTAAATAAACGTACCCACAGAATTAATCAATCCCTACATGATTGATCATTAGAACATTATAATTAACATGACCTGGTAAACAGTAGTTGGAAAATATTGCTGATGAGACCTTTCATGCTTGAACAGTCAGCAAGCATGTTGACCCACAGGTAAAACACATTCTGTTGACAGCTTTAAATTGTTCTGAACTGCATATGACAGCCTTTGATGTCTTTGTCTTTGTTTGTTGTATTATTTTGAAGTCACAGCTTGCTGATAAGCAAATAAATAATTTATCAACAGACCAATCTAACTCCTGTGAGAAGGACCACATATAATGCATGTGATAACCAGTTGGGGGAAATCAAAAGCATTTTATCAGAATGTCCACTAAAATTTCCTTTGTGGGTAAGTCGCAACAAGTTACCTTATTAAGAAAACACACAGACAATCAAGTACTGAAATAACAGTTTAAACTTTGTTGTATGTAGCAACCAAAATAAGACCCTGCAAGGAAGTAAATTAAGCCCCTGAACCCAACTTGACTATTAAGTGTTTGGTAATGGAGCTTCGCCATGATTCCACCTACAGTGTCTGTCTCTGGAAGTGTCCAGGGTTCAATACTTGTGCAGTGTTCTGTGGAGTTCTCCAAAAGGGGGAGTTCTAATGTTAGATTCTTATACAGATTTTCATGCTTCAGGTTAATGTGATATATTGATGGTTTTGTGAAGTCCTTCCATTCAAATTATTGCAAGTTTGCAGCTTGCCTTCTTATCAGAAGTAGTTTTCTGGTGCCTTGTTACACTTGGCATTGACTGTGTGTTTGAAGACAGAAATGTCCTGCAATTAACTCGTTAAATTCTTCTGCAGGGCAATCCTTGTTCTTGTGGCAAAGAACAGTCAGTTTATCAAGCAGGTGTCAATGCAGTTTTGTTCATATAGTTTTGACTTCCAGACATGGCAAATTGCTTTCAATTTCTGTCTAGGTTTGTTCCCATCCTTCTTAGTTTATTCTAGACAGTTGTTATTGCTGCTGCATTTTATGTATAACAGTTTATCTTTTGTTGATTCATTCAATCAATGAACAGTTATTAAAGTTCTGAAGTCTATAATGTCACACTTTTTAAAATGAGAACACAGCCAACATCGGAACAGAATTTAAAATGTTTGAACAGTGTTTCGAGCTATGGTTTTAGATTTGGATGGCTCCACTGCAGGAAAACAAGATTTCAAAGTTTGCTAGGCAATTGGAGATGAAGTCTTAACGTGTCGGGGGTCCCCAAAAGATTTTGATCACATTAGAAGACCAGTACAGGGTCAGATTAAACTTCATTGACTAGAATTAATGTTCTTTGGACAGAAGCTGACAGAATTACTAAACCGCTTTGTGAGCTGATGGAGAGAAAATGGCTTAGTGATTTTTTTTAGATTTGGAGTTAGCAAACAGGATCGATGAGTTTATGGCAGCATCAATCCATGTCAACATTTCTCAGAAACAAACTGAGACAAATGAGACAAACTGAATGCTTACTGCATCAACAAGTTACTGAAGAATTGACCTGAGTATGAAGTGATCCTCTCAGGCTGAAGCTTACAGGTCTTAAGTACAGACTTGATGGCTGACAAAATCACTCAACCCCCAAACATAATAAGATATGTGGAAGTTGTGATTTTCCGCATATACGAAGGAAATTCCCTGCCTTCAATCAGCTTTTCAAGATGTGGCAGAAAAGGCATTGGCAGAGGCATTACACTTGAGTAAACACTGATGCAGCTACAACGATCTGTGCACCAACACACCGTGCATGAGAGGTGCCTTCAAGCAATAATGAAGACCATAAAGCGATCGAAAAACCAGAAACTGATGACATACACACTGAGTCAAAGAGAGATGATCATGTATTTCATGGCAGCTGTCAATGTCATCACATCGTTTGAAATGTCTGTTTTAAAAAAAAATCAAATGTTCTCTCCTTATAAAACATTTTGGCATTCATTTTTGGCTAAGTTTGACGTGGGCAAGTGACAAAAATGCTACACCGGTGAATTCTTTGAAAAGATGTATCCGCTGACATAGGAAGTTATGATGAAACCAATGAATGTTGAACTTTTAGTACAGGTAGAATTAGTGAACTGATGTGCAGGATCAATAGTGTCAGAAGTACAGTCAATCTGCCTAGTCACTGCAGATGCTCGACATCATAGACACTGCTGGACGAGCAATGACAGTGTGCTGTGATCTAACGCTTACCACCTGCCCGTGCAATCAGTCCGATATCAGTCAACAAATCAATTTCTGAAACTTCACCTTTCACTTCAATTTGTAACTTAACATCAAGTATCTGGAATGTTAAAAATAAAATTAGCAGTTTCAATTAAGCTGCTACATTGGGTTGCTCTTGTGTTTTTCAATTACAATGACATATGATTCAAGTACAGTGTTACTTAAAAGACAAATTGAGGATAATGCTAAATGCAATGGAGCGAGGTACAATTGTTAGATTACGGGGGCACAGAGACTGATGTAGCTCAATAGCATGCATTAGAAGAATGTCTTGACTCTCAACTAAACTGTAGCAGACTAGTTTTAAAAATGCACTTGCTGAACTAAATATGAAATAAGAATGAAATACACCTTTCTTTTGAATAAGGAGAACTTTGATCTTAGCTTTGTGACATGGAAAAAATATGGTAGTTCAAGAAGGAAATGTTGAACTACTGGAGTCCGATGTACAGCACGGAAATGGACACTTCAGTCTAACTCCTCTATGCTGACCAAATATCCTAAACTAATCTAGTCTCACTTACTAGCACTTGGCCCATATCCCCTAAACCAGTCTTGCTCTGATTTTTGCCTTTCCAAAATGCATCATCTCACATTTCTCTAAATTAAACTCCATCTGCAACTCGTCAGACAATTGTTCCACCTGATCAAGATCCCATTGCACTCTGAGATAACCTTCACTGTCCACTACACCTCCAATTTTGGTGTCATCTGCAAATGTACTAACTATAGCTGCTATGTTCACATCCAAATCATTTATGTACACAATGAAAAGTAGTGAACCCAGCGCCGATCGTTGTGTAACATCACTGGTCATAGGCCTCCAAAGACAGCCCTCCACCACCACCTTCTGTCTTCTACCTTTGAGCAAGTTCTGTATCCAAATGGTGAATGCTCCCTGTATTCCATGTGATCTAACCTTACCAACCAGTCTGCTACAAGGAACCTTGTTGAACACCTTACTGAAGTCCATACAGATCACGTCCACGACTCTGTCCTCATCAATCCTCTTTGAACATTTTGAAGAAGTAACAATCAAGTTAGTGAGATAAGATTTCCCTTGCACAAAGCCATGTTAACTATCCATAATTAGTCCGTGTCTTTCCAAATACATGTAAATCCTGTCCCTCAGGATTCCATCCAACAACTTGGCCACCACCAATGTCAGACTTACCAGTCTATAGTCCCTGGCCTTTCCTTACCACTTTTCTTAAATAGTGGCACTTTGTCAGCCTACCTCCAGTCTTCTAGCACCTCATTTCTGACTATTGATGATTCAAGTATCTCAGCAAGGGGCCCAGCAATCACTTTCCTACCTTCCTGCAGAGTTCTAGGGTACACTTAATCAGGTCCTGGAGATTTAAGACATTCAGCACCACTTCCTCTGAAATATGGATGCTTTTCAAGATAGGGTAACCTGGAGGTTTATAAAATCATGAGGGGCATGGATAGGATAAATAGACAAGGTCTTTTCCCTGGGGTGGGAGAGTTCAGAACTAGAGGGCATAGATTTAGGGTGGGAGGGGAAAAATTTAAAAGGGACCTAAGGGGCAACTTTTTCACGCTGAGGGTGGTACGTGGAAGGGGTGAGCCGTCGGGGGAAGTGATGGAGGCTGGTACAATTACACCATTTAAAAGGCATCTGGATGAGTGTATGAACAGGAAGGCTTTAGAGGGATATGGGCCAAGTGCTGGAAAATGGTACCAGATTAGTTTAGGATATCTAGTTGGCATGGCCAAGTTGGACCAAAGGGTCTGTTTCTGTACTGTACATTTCTATGGCTCTGTGACTCTGTAATGACTCTGGACTCTTGTTATCTCATTTCTGAAGGCTTCCCATTTTTTAGCAGTCCCTTTACCTGCAAACATCCGCCTCCCAATCAACATTTAGAATATTGTGTCCAGTTTTGGGCCCTACACCTCAGCAAGGACATACTGGCACTGGAGCGTGTCCAGCGGAGATTCACATGGATGATCCCTGGAATGGTAGGCCGAACATATGGTGAATGGCTGAGGATTCTGGGATTGTATCAATTAGAGTTTAGAAGGAAAGAGAGAGGCCTTCCTCTGGCTGTGTGGGGGCCTGCTGAGGGAGACAGAGTGGGAAGAAGCTGCTGCGGGACATTCTTGTGGTTAGCAATCCTTTGAACACTGATGGAAATTCAGTTCTTGGCTTCTGTTTCCCGCTGTTTGTTGCGAATAGACTTTGAATCTTTGGAAAATAACGGACAGTAGAAACAAATGTGATAATCCCGGAAAGGCTTAACTATAGCAGTCTGAGGATAAGCGTCTCAAAAGTGTTTGAAATCATGCCCAGTGTTAGTCTTTTAGCAGTTAGTGTGTTGGGAGCTGGATATTGAACTGTGTAACCATTCCGTTTGTGGAGCTGTGCATATATTGGTTAGTTTATGTTAATCCAGGTAAAAAGCTTTAAAATTTCGCAAACAGAAGACGACTGGTAGGAGCCCAGGGCTAGAGTGGAATGAGGCTCCGCTCTGTTCACCTTGCCTTGTTTAAAAATAAAGAATTATCATGGTCATGATCTGAATATTGCATTGATCATTTGATGTGACTGAGGTATCAGTGGAGGAGCACTTTGGGCCCAGCGACCATAATTCTATTAGATTTAAAATAGTGATGGAAAAGAATAGGCCAGATCTAAAACTGAAGTTCTCAATTGGAGAAATGCCAATTTCGATGATATTAGGCAAGAACTTTCAAAAGCTGATTGGGGGCAAATGTTCGCAGGTAAAGGGATGGCTGGAAAACGGGAAGCCTTCAGAAATGAGAACACGAGAATCCAGAAAAAGTATATTGCTGTTAGGGTGAAAGGAAAGGCTGGCAGGTATAGGGAATGTTGCGTGATGAAAAAAATTGAGGGTTTCGTTAAGACAAAGAAGGAAGCATATGTCAGGTATAGACAGGATAGATTGACTGAATCCTTAGAGTATAGAGGTAGTAGGAATATACTTGAGGGAAATCAGGAGGGCAAAAAGGGGACATAAGATAGCTTTAGCAAATAGAATTAAGGAGAATCCAAAGGATTTTTACAAATACATTAAGGACAAAAGGGTAACTAGGGAGATTCTGGATTAGTGGTGCTGGAAAAGCACAGCAGTTCAGGCAGCATTCGAGGAGCAGTAAAATCGATGTTTTGGGTAAAAGCCTTTATCAGGAATACAGGCAGAGTGCACTCTGCCTGTATTCCTGATGAAGGGCTTTTGCCCAAAACGTCGATTTTGCTGCACCTCGGATGCTGCCTGAACTGCTGTGCTTTTCCAGCACCACTAATCCAGAATCTGGTTTCCAGCATCTTCAGTCATTGTTTTTACCTGGTATCTAGGGAGAGAATAGGGCCCCTCAAAAATTAGCAAGGCGGCCTTTGTGTGGAGCTGCAGAAAATCGGGGAGATACTTAACAAGTATTTTGCATCAGTATTTACTGTTGAAAAGGATATGAAAGATATAGAATGTAGGGAAACAGATGGTGACTTTTTCAAAAGTATCTTTATCACAGAGGAGGAAGTGTTGGATGTATTGAAATGATGAATGTGGATAAATCCCCAGGACCTGATCAGGTGTACCCTAGAATGCTGTGGGAAGCTAGGGAAGTGATTGCTGGGCCTCTTATTGAGATAGTTGTATCACGGACAGTCGCAGTTGAGGTGCCAGAAGACTGGAGGTTGGCTGACCTGGTGCCACTATTCAAGAAGGGCGGTAAGGACAAGCCAGGGAATTATAGATCAGTGAGCCTGGCGTCGGTGGTGGGCAAGTTGTTGGAGGGAATCCTGAGGGACAGGATGTACATGTATTTGGAAAGGCAAGGACTGATTAGGGATAGTCAACATGGCTTTATGCATGGGAAATCATGTCTCACAAAACTGAGTTTTTTGAAGTAACAAAGAGGATTGATATGGGCAGAGTGGTTGATGTGATCTATATGGACTTCGGTAAGGTGTTCGACAAGGCTCCCCATGGGAGACTGATTAGCAAGGTTAGATCTCATGGAATACAGGGAGAACTAGTCATTTGGATACAGAACTAGCTCGAAGGTAGAAGGCAGAGGATGGTGGTGGAGGGTTGTTTTTCAGACTGGAGGCCTGTGACCAGTGGAGTGCCACAAGGATCGGTGCTGGGTCCACTATTTTTCATCATTTACATAAATGATTTGAATGTGAGCAGTTAGTAAGTTTGCAGATGACACCAAAATTGGAGATGTAGTGGACAGTGAAGAAGGTTACCTCAGATTACAACAGGATTTTGATCAGGTGGGCCAATGGGCTGAGAAGTGGCAGACAGTGTTTAATTCAGATAAATGCGAGGTGCTGCATTTTGGTAAAGCAAATCTTAGCAGGACTTATACACTTAGTGGTAAGGTCCTAGGGAGTGTTGCTGAACAAAGAGACCTTGGAGTGCAGGTTCATAGCTCCTTAAAGTGGAGTCACCGGTAGATGGGATAGTGAAGGTGTTTGGTATGCTTTCTTTTATTGGTCAGAGTATTGAGTACAGGAGTTGGGAAGTCATGTTGCAGCTGTAAGGGACATTGCTTAGGCCACTGTTGGAATATTGCATGCAATTCTGGTCTCCTTCCTATTATAAAGATGTTGTGAAACTTGAAAGGGTTCAGAAAAGATTTACAAGGATGTTGCCAGGGTTGGACATTAGGCTATCGGGAGTTGCTGAACAGGCTGGGGCTGTTTTCCCTGGAGCGTCGGAGGCTGAGGGGTGACCCTATAGAGATTTACAAAATTATGAGGGGCATGGATAGGATAAATAGATAAACTCTTTCCCTGGGGTCAGGGAGTCCAGAACTAGAGGGCAGAGGTTTAGGATGAGAGGGGAAAGATGATATAAAAGGGACCTAAGGGGCAACCTTTTCACGCAGAGGGTGGTACGTGTATGGAATAACTGCCAGAGGAAATAGTGGAGGCTGGTACAATTGCAACATTTAAGCGGCGTTTGGATGGGTATATGAATAGGAAGGGTTTGGAGGGATATGGTCCAGGAGCTGTCAGGTGGGATTAGATTGGGTTGAGATATCTGGTCAGCATGGACGTGTTGGACCGAAGGGCCTGTTTCCATGTTGTGCATCTCTCTGACTCTATGACGGTAAATCCATATGCTGTATGTATACAATATTGCAAAGCTGCCTATCTGTCGGTTAATTTGCTGTGGGTTCGTAAGTTGAACACAACTTAGTTGTTTGATGTTCGTTTTATAATTTTATAATTGTTATGGATTATAAATGTTAAGAGTTAATTAATCCATAATGAGCAATTATTATATACCATTATTATATAACACACTACATTGTGTTGCTTTCTGGGCCATAGGCATTGAATAGTATTGCAGGAGCATATGTCTCCTTTCTGAAATGGTACTTAGGCTGCTAAATGCATACTCTCACATGAATTGTGAATGAGAGTTAGAGTTGTTCAATTTTATGAAACTCATGGCAGGGTTGAAGAGAATTTCTCATCTTTTGTGAGGCTTATAGCAAAACAGCAGAAAGAGTCTTGAAATGTGGCAATTGGTAATTCATGGAATATCTCTTATGGGACACAGGTTGGTGGATGATGTTCACGAGAATGTCAGTTGCCTTTAAACTACTTCACTTCAGGATATAGGTTTCTGTGCAGGTGTTTAAATGACTGGTGCTGGAAAGAATGTGATTCTTTAAGAACTACTTTGTATTTCAATTGGCCTTTCATTTATGAATTAGCATGGCAAAGTATTTGTTGAATAGCATCTTAAAGTCACTTTTAGTTCCCTGTTGCACAAATGTCTTAATTTTGTTTCAGATGAGAATTAAGATTACTGTGCTCTAGGTTATCCTCATGCTGCAATCATTTTTTGTTTTTGATATAATGGAGACTCTGACTCTATAAGCATATTGAACAGTTTAAATGAAAACTTCAGCGTATTTTGAAAACTGTTTTAAAATTGATAGATTATGCATGCTGTCTTTAGCAACTAATTAGTTTTGTTAGTTCACCAAGGAAGGGCCAACAAAAACATAAAATAATTTATGTAAATTAGTTGCATTGAAAGAACAAATTAACATTGCTTTTTTTTCCCATTTCAATTGAGAATTGCAATACTTGATAACTAATAAATTCTTGTTGGCTTGTGTTACAAGATGGTTTATCTGATTTTAAAAAATTACCTACATATTTTAATGTTAGAGTATAGGTGGTTAATTTGTGTTTCTGATGCCAATATCAGTCCAACTTCATTAGAGATCTTGGCCATTATGTATCTGCCAAACTAGAAAAACGGACTGAACAGGATAGGATGGCATATCCTCAAAGATCTGGCAACTAAAGAACACCCTTGATTATAAGCTTATAATGTGGAAACATAGTCCCTTAAGTATTTGAGCTGTCCCAACAGGTTGTTACAATCTCCTGAAGCAGAATACAAGTACAAATGGAGAAATTCAAATGCAAAAGGCATAAAATTGTTGGGAAGTACCTAAGGTGTTTGATGAAGGGTAGAGGAAATCTGGAACCCTTTCCCCAAAAAGGAAGTTAGAGCTAATATTAGTAGATTCGGTTTGGCAAGACTGCAGAACCAAGATGAATACATGGAGACCACAATAAACTGTGATCTAATTGTGTGGAGGAACAGTCCTAAGGAGCTAAAAGACTGATCTCTTGTTCTGATCAAAAAAGTCACCTTCTGTTATTTTTGTTCTTCTTTGAAATGTGGGCATCACTGGCGAAACTAGCATTTGTTGTCCATCCCTACTAGCCCTTGACCCGAATGATATGCAAAACTATCTCCGAGAATAATTAATCAATCATTTGCAGTGGGCCTGGAATCATTTTTCGGCTAGTCCAGGTGAGGATGACATCAGTGAACCAGATTGGAGTGTAAAATAACCAGTGTTTCCTTTGGGTGGCACAATTACTGAGACTGGTATTCTACTCATGAATGATGGTGGTGGGAAGAAAAAACAATTCCTCACAATGTTCCTATCTTCATTGGTGAGACAATCAAGCATGTAAGTGCAAATGATAAGGCTGAAGCATTTGCAAACATTTTTAGCCAGTGGGTACCGAGTTGGTGATCCCTCTCTTAGCTTCCCCCTGAGGTCCCAGGCTTCACCAACACCACACTTCCAACAATTCAATGCACCTCATGAGCTATCATAAAATGGCAGAAGATACTGGTTTCTGCAAAGGCAATTGACCCTGGCAACATTCCAGTAAAAACACTAAAGACATGCTTCAGAACTAGCCAAGCTGTTTCAGTACGGTTACAATACTCGCACGTAACCAGCAATGTTGAAAATTGTCCAAGTACATTCTACTCATAAAGAGGTCAAACCCAAACCAGCCAACTACGACCACATCAGTCTTTTGTCAATCGTCAGTAAAGTGATGGATGGTGTTATTGTCAGTTCTGTGAAGTGGTACTTAGTGAATTAACAAGAAAATAAATCCACATAATATTAGTTGAATATAAATTCCATTTGTTGGCACAGTGGGATATTAACTTGCATCCCCAGCACAACCAACCTATTCTCACGTACTTATGGTCCCCATTATCAGCTTTTCTTTCTCCCTGGCAGACTATCATGCAGAACTTTGTCTCTCTAACTGTCCAGTCTGTCTGGGCTCCATTTCTGTCTATCCACTCACTCCTTTCTGCTGCTTCTCCTCCAAAGACACTCTCTTCACTATATCTAGCTACTATTAGTTCTGAAGAGATTCACTGCACTCAAAAGATTAATTATGCTTTCTCAATACAGATTCTCCCAGATCTGCTGAGTTTCTCCAGAATTTTTTGTTTTTGTTTCGGATTTCCAGCATTCACAGTTCTTTGTTTTATTTAATGATCCCAGGCAACCTGTTACCCCATTGTTTTGAAGCTGCCCTGTGTGTTCGCTCCTTAAAAGCACACACAAGTACTTAAAATATTCTGGCCTGGCAGCATCTTTGGAGTTACAAATAATGTTTCAGTTTGAACACTCATTTATCAAAAATCTTGGAAGCATTGCTTCTATTTTTATTTCAGAATTGCAGCATCCACTGTCCTTTTCTCTTTCCTCCTTATTGCAACAGTGACCAGCGTTCACAACTACCTGATTAAGGAACAGCGCTCCGAAAGCTAGTAATTCGAAATAAATCTATTGGACTACAACCTGGTGTTGTGATTTTTAATCCTTCTTTCAATAGTGGCAGCTTAATTAATTCATAAATCTTCAACTTCCACAAGGCAATTTTTCTACATTAATCCAAAGCAACACAAACAAAATGCCACACACAATTAAGTGTAGCACAAGTCAAGTTTCTGCAATCTTGTTTGCCAGTTTAAAAGTGTAGAGAAGCTGGCTGTGCCCACAAAACTACTCCATGCTATCATGGAGATTGAATTAATAATTTCTTCAAGTTTTTAATAATTGTGTTGCCTTGTGGGATTTGAGGTCGACCCTTAAAACTGAAATGCAGTTTTATTCGCTTAGGTGCAAGACCATTAATGGACTCTTCAAAGCTTTTCAATAAAAGTTTTTTTAAAATTTTGTTAAATTCATGACTCTACAACAATATAATAGAAAATTACTCCATTTAAAAAAATTGATTTCAATTATTTAATTTCAAATTACTCGCATATATAGTTGGTTCTGATATAATGTGATAATTCCATTCTTGTGCGATTTTATAAGAAAATTGAGCAGTAGCCGCGCCATTTAAATTAATGGGACTGTAATCGTATAACAGGCAATACAGGTAAGGAAAATTCAAGTTCGAAAATAACTGCCTAAATTATTCAATCATGTCATAGCCAATTTGCATTGAAGAAATATGCGTTATAGCAGAATCTGTTGTCGTGGAATGAAGCTAATTCTTTAAAAAACCCATTTCCAGTTCTCTGATCAAAGTGCAGCAAGTTACCGTGTATATGTCACGAAATATTTTTCAAACAAAATTGAAATTAAAATTACATTCTAAAAAGCTGATGGCTCTCAACAAATTTTCCGGTTGATATGCAAATGATCTGGAATCGTGATCTCAAGAAAATTATTCATTAAAAGTGGCTCAATTTTGGATGAAATTTAGATCTAGATAATTAATTGTGCCTTTAAAAAAGGTATATCAACCACTGTGAATTGCAACCAACTGATCATGTGAAATTAAATTGAGAGTAGTGCTGACTCATTAAGCACTCATGAATTTAGTGGTTGGAGTGACTCAGTTCTCAGCAATCAACCTTTACTGTCAGTTGTCCATAAAACTAATGAACATGCAGAACAAATCTGAGTATACTTGGCACTTTCCTTTAGCCTCTACTTTCACCTTGCAATATACATATAAATTTAGACTGGGAACATGGTTTGCAAATGAAAGAAATTCTCCAGATGAGAGTTACCCACTTTATCACTTGTGCCCTTTGGTACAGGGCTGTGTGCATATTGATGAACATGATGCATATGTGTGTGAGAGAGACCCCTCTCTGTTGGTTTTTCAAAAAAAAGCAAAGGAGAATGTAGATTGAAAGCAGCTATCTTTACTATACCACACAGAATATGTACAGAAACCAGCCATTCAACCCACTGATCTCTGCTGGTGCCTGTGCTCCACATGAAGCTACAACTTCATTTCAAAGTAACATCATGTCATTTCGACTTTTTTTTCTCCTTTGTGTTTGTCAAGCCGATCCTTAAATGTATTTATACAATATACCTCAATTACTTTGTGCAGTTACAAGCTCCACGTTCTCTAGGCAAAGACGTTTCTCCTGCATTTGGGTAATTCACTGTACTTATAGTGAATTTTAATTGAAATGGTGCCCCTTTTTCACTGCTGCTTGGCAACGGTTGTATGGCATAGTAATATTATCTGAATGAATTTGCATTTGAATTACCCATCACCCAATGATTTCTCTTTTTCACTGTTGGCTAAAAACGAACAGAACTGTTAACATTCCATTTGCAGTCTGTGGAGTTTCCTCATTGTGTAATGCTCTATTTTGTTACAAGTGCACTGTCATACTATGTTACCCTATGATTGGAAATTGAAGTTATGCAGTTGCTAAGTACTGGGTTTGCAACACTTGAAATACATTGCTTTTGGTTTGAAAGTCTGAACTGCTTTACTTGCCAGAATAGTGAAAAATGTATCAAATAAATGTCAAATAAAATCTATCTTGGAACGGTTATCCTAGCTCCTCGCAAATCAAAAGGCCCTCATGAACCATATCCCTTCCATTAATTTCTACATACACAACTGCTGCAGAATATGCACTGGTGTTTTATTGACCCATAATAAAGTAATGCTATGTCAAACATACCTCCAGTTTAAATGGCGTGATGTTCTTTCCCCGTAGTGTTTATACTTTATTCACATCAGGTTCACTGTTTTTATTTTTGCTTTTGGTCAATGTTTACATTTGGTAAAAACGGATTAGTTTTCAATCATTGTAGCTTTGTACTTTTTTTTAAACTCACAGGAGACCCATGTTGGTCAATTATAATGGGGTTAACAAAAGAATAAACTGAAAATGATGTTAAAAAACCTGAATGCTTCCAGTGATGATGCAGTGTGTGTTTGCATCCTTTAAATGTGGAAATTATTTCCAATCCATTTAACTGTACAGATCTTGATATTTATAGCTGATGGCATGTTTCTGCAGAGCTAAATAACCATTTCATTTGGGATTTCAGGGCCAAGAATATGTACGACAGCAAACCTCATATACAATATTGCAGTATAGTATGGAACAACAAGTTTTCTTCTCATTTACTCAGATTATGCAATTCCTTTGGGGAGCAAATGTGTTAACAGCTGAATGCTTTGGAAACTGTTCACTTTATCATCATGCTTTTGCAACAGCTGGTCCAACTTTAAAATAACTGGTTAAATTTAAGACATGAATTACAACTGTTTGGTGCCTGAATAACATAAGGAAGTTGCTCACAGGCATTTCTGGGATATGGGTTAACCTGGTCAGCTTCCGGCAGGAAGGCTACATTTTATTTACGTTATTGTTGGGCAGTATGACTTGTAACAAACTAGGAAGGTAAATGCAGCAATAATTTGAGGGTCAAAAGATTGATAAGATTGATAAGCTTGTGATCCCTGCCCAGTTTATGTGTTGACAACCTTATTTGGGGTTTGGTCAGCTCAGTTGGCTAGATGGCTGGTTTCTGATGCAGAGTGACTCCAACAGCGTGGGTTCAATCCCTGCACTGACTGAGGTCACCATGATGGCCTTTCCTTCCCAACCTCTCCCCTCACTTGAGGCGTGGTGATCTTCAGGTTAAACAGCACCAGCCGCGTGTCTCTAATGAATGAGAAGCTGTAATTTTGAATACTTTTGGTAAGAGAGCTTTGCTTATACTCTGGGTTGTGTAATTTTTGTTACATGAACTTCAGTAAACTGGCTAAAGAATGCATTCCTAGACATACTAAGTGAATTAGTGTCTCTCTGAACTTGGCTAGCTTTCAGATTTATTTAAGTTGCTTTCCTGTATCCATACTGATCTCAAGAGAAGGATTCCAGTTTTGGTGTTTCCTGAGATGATTCTCCCAACCCAACATACTTATGGATATGAATAAATAGCACTCATCAAACCGCCCAATCAATGACTGGCAATTTTTTTTAATCTGACGGAAGAGCAAGCTATAATAATGATGGTGACATTCCTTTCAGTGTTTGGAATTTGGTAGTGTCTCAGGTTTAAATTTAGTTTTCCAGCTGGTGACAGAGTCTAATGTTATTACTATCATCTCTTCATGGGATCACTTCGCCTAAGAAAACAGGACTGGACAATCAAGAATCTCTACCAGTGCCTTAACCCTAATACATATTTATTTTTGTTTTATATTCCTTGAGTCAAGTTGTGTTGTTGTTGTAAAGTCATGTTTTATGTCGAAAGGCTGAAAGCAGCAGCTAAGTATCAAGACAGAAAGCAGTATTTAAAAGGTTGCATCTCCTGACACCTCCAAAAGGTTCATAATTAAACATGCAGTCTTTGTAAAGCAGCCTTCCAGTAAGATGTGGTGGAACCCAAATAAGCACAACGGTTGAGTGAATGGGGTAGGATGATGACACTCTCAGTACAGGGAAAGTGAGTAGAGGTGTTTTATGCAGGCATACTGAACATGTTTCGGGTGTGTCAGTAGATATTCTGTATTCAAAAAAGAAATGACTCGTAGTAACTTGAAAGGAGGTTGAATATTTTCCTCTTATAAAATCTGAAGTTATGAAAATGGAGTCAGGCTTTCTGGAAGAATCTAATGAGAGACAAACACCTCGAATGTGAATGACATGTCTTATGATCCATTCACAAACCGTCTAAGCAGCACTTGTGTGTCCAGCTGTGTGGAACAAGCTGTTAAGTGTAAGCACTTCAGACAATTGGCAAGAAAGGAGCTCGTCAAACCACATGATCATGCCTAAAACATGGACCTGAAATCAACTTTCTGCATGACCATGTTTGAAAAGCTGTGAAGTTTGGAGAGAGAATCAATTGATTAAAGTGACTCTCTTGTTTTTGTGTTTTAGGAAAGTTTTTTTTCCCACTCTAGGCCAGTCGGAACACAAAAAGAAGACCCAGAAGGAAGATCATGAGCTGACAGACAACCTTTGTTTCTTTCTGTCTCCATCCATCTTGCAAATTTGAGCCCTGTCTGTTGTTTGACCAACCACCTGCCATGGGCAGTGTTATTTGAGGGGAAAAAAAATCAACCCGACAGTTGCTGACTCCAGGGGATCAAATAAGAAGCATACATCAACTTGTTTGAATCAACTTGGTGCAGAATTAGGATAGTCCATTGAACACAGTCTATAGCCATTCAAGGCATCAATTTGGCAAATCCACATACCACTGATTTTGTTTTTGATATTTAATTATTGCCTGTGTAGTTTAAACTTAGTTGTGCATGTGAACTTTTGAATGTACGTGAGAGAAAAGGTTTTTTATTACTATCTAGATCGGGCATTATGTACAGTAGATGCTATGTATTTTAAAATGTACAAGAAGACTTGTCTGTACGTTTACTTTAGTCACAACATTTAAACAATAAAACACTCCATTAGTAATGATAACCTGTTGTGATCAAACAATAGATAGAAGGATGAGAGCTATGCTACCACTTGTCATCTGATCATAAAAGTGTGCCATTTCTGATGATGCTATTTTATTTTCTTGGCTAAGCTTTAGTGCTCATCAAAGTGAGCAACCTTATGTTAAGGGCTAATTGCTAGTGTCATTACAGCATATGACTGGGTCATATACAATATGGGGTTGTGTGCTCTTTGCTCTGACACCTTAATCTTGCTTTATCTTGGAGTATTCTTTAATTTTGTTCCTCTTTGCAGCCTACCTGCAATCTATATATTGTGAAAATAGCTCCTCCACTAAGAAATACATTAAATTTCCCACACATTTCACAATCCTTACAGCTCCGAGGATGCAGAAGAGTCTTTACTCCTAACTTTTACCCTCATCTCCATCAACCCGCTTGTTTTAAGTTCGATTATCACAAGTAATCGGAATGAATTAATCATTGCCAAGTGTGCATTATTGCTAAAGAGTAAGTTTGATTTATAGTTATGACATGGAGGAAATTTGGTGATGTTAGAATTGCAAAGCAGCTACTCCAGCACAGTTTTGTGTGTTATCTGGCAATGTTCAACAGTTGGACAATCCCATAAAATGTTCATGTAAGCTTCAACTACATAGAAAACAAATTATACTGAGCAGCCTGCAAGATTTATTTGATGCACTCTGCTACTGGAATAGACTCCTCTTCATTTTATAAAATGAAATTCTCTTTTTTTTCTTGATGCATCCTTTCTAGAGGTCTTTACCATCCATGGATTGAAAGAATAGGAATGGAACAAAGTTCGTAGCATTCCAGGCTTCTGTCACCTTGTGGAGTTCACACAGAATATCCTGTGTTGTTGCCTCAGTCTGGCCCAATTAAGTTGAATATTTGGTCGGTGCGCTGTGTAAACCACTAAGCTCTGTTCTTGCTGAATGGGTTTATAGTAAGCATAACATACAGGCCAGAAGCCTATACTTTGTCATTCCACAGCCAATATTCCCTCCTAAAATTAAATTGTTGCTGGTGGCCTTTTTTGTCATTGTGCTATCCCACGAAAAATGGCCTTCACAATAGCTTCCAGACTGCTGCAGGTCTGCGTTCTCCAAATGGGGGACTTTGACTGTAGCAGTCGGTAGTAGTATAGTGAATACCAATGTGACCATATCCTCTGCACTGTAATTTTAGCTTATGTTGGTGGATGTGCTAAATTAACACAACTTCCTTTTCAGAATTAGGACTGAGTCAATTAGAACATTGGTATTTACACATTTGAGGGCTGGGGAAATTAAAATATCAAGGGAGGAAAATCACATTTCCAGTTAGGGCGGCACAGTGGCTTAGTGGTTAGCACTGCTGCCTCACAGCACCAAGGTGCCAGGTTTGATTCCAGCCTCTGGCGACTGTCTGTGTGGAGTTTGCACATTCTCCCAGTGTCTGCGTGGGTTTCCTCCCACAGTCCAAGGATGTGCAGGTCAGGTGAATTGGCCATGCTAAATTGCCCACAGTGTTTAGTCCATTAGTCAGAGGGAAATGGGTCTGGGTGGGTTACTCTTCCGAGGGTCGGTGTGGACTTGTTGGGCCAAAGGGCCTGTTTCCACATTGTAGAGAATCTAATCTTCAGTTTCCTCTTTCCAGTCACATTACCAATAGGTAATTTGTATCTCACTTCAATATTTCAGTGTTAAAACTGTATATTAGACAGTCTTAAACTCTACAGAAGTATACACAACATGAAAGAAACGTGTGCTAAAAATGAACCTTTTTAAAACTGAACAACGTGGAATAGAATCATTTCGTTTCTTGAGTTGCCAACTTTCCAAAAGAGTTAGCTGTGTAACTTTACCATTTTAAAAGTTACGGATTCTATTTCTGTCATTGTTTCTTATAGAGTGTTCCATTTTCTAACAATTCAATTTTATTTTATTCATTCATGGTATGTGATCATTGCTAACAAGGCCAGCATTTATTGCTCATTCCTTACTGCCTAAAGTGTGATTAAGAGTCACCCACATTTTGCTGTGCGTTTGGAGTCATATGTAATTCCAACCAGGTAAGGACAACAGTTTCCTTCTATGAAGAACATTAGTGAATCAAATGGTTTTTTTGCCCAATGATTGACAGTGGTTTTGTGCTGAGCATTAAACTCTCAATTCTATATTTTTATTGAATTCAAATTCCAACATTTGCCATGGTTAGATTCAAACTCAGGTTCTGAGAGCATAACCTGTGTCTCTGCATTAATAGTCCAGCAGGCCATCACCTCCCAAAGTGTGCACTATAACAATTGAATTTCTTGTTGTCTTTCAGTCATGATTAGCTTGTGCTCGAGCTGCAAACTCACCAACCAGTGAAATAACTTCCCATGATTTGATCCAATGTAAAAATTCCTCAGGTTTGAATATCTTTTTCTCTGTTTTCTCATTTTCTTCTCCTTTTCTTACGAGTCTACTTATAGCTACAGCCCCTCATGTCTGTTATATTGAAGCTTCAGTTCCCTGTCCTTAGCTTTCACACAATTCCAAAAGTAAAATGCCAGATACTGAGTGCAATACTCAATCACAATGAAGAAAATGATTTACATTAATTTAATTACACTTCTGTGCTTTTGCATTCATTTTTGTTAAAAAGCTGAAAATCTCACATGCTTATTTGTTTTGAACAGTCTTGTTTTGGCCGAATAAATTTTAAAAATATGCTGTTATGCATGCTGTGCTTCTGTTACTTTTGTATTTTTATTTTGTTATTCAATCGTAGGAATACATCCATTATTGTTTTTGAGAAGATGTGACACCACATGGACTGCAATAGTTTGATAAAAGGGATAAAAATCACACAACACCAGCTTAAAGCCCAACAGGTTTAATTGGAAGCACTAACTTTCAGAGCGCTGCTCCTTCATCAGGTGTCCACATCATCTGATGAAGGAGCAGCGCTCCGAAAGCTAGTGCTTCCAGTTAAACCTGTTGGACTATAACCTGGTGTTGTGATTTTTAACTTTGTACACCCCAGTCCAATACTGGCATCTCCAAATCATTGATAAAAGGACTTATCAGCAACTCAAAAGCAATTGGGTGGACTAACAAACTCTGGTCTTGCAGGTGATGCTGACATCTCATGAATGAACCAAAGATCATCTTGAATGTTATGGGTTTGGAATGTCTTGTTGCAGTAGGCTAGGCGAGTTGCTGCATACATCGTGTACATGATGCACATTCTTGTCAATGGTGGATAGGATTGCATTCAGAGGGGCTGCTTTGTCCCGAATGATGTGGAGCTTCTTGTGTGTAGCTGAGCTTCATTTGTCAGGGCAAGTGGAAAGCATTCTTTTACGCACCTGACTTTTGCCTTGTAGATGGTGGACAGGCTTTGGGGAATCATAGTGAGAGTTGCGAGGTACAAGACTTCCAGCTTCTGATTGTTGTTGTAACCATTGGTATGTGTAGGCTGGTCTACTCATGTTTTAGGTCAGTCGTAACCCTCAATGTTAATAAGGAAATCAGTAATGATAATACTGTTGAATGTGAAGGGAAGATGTTTGGGCTGTCATTAATTTGAAGTGGCCTAGTGGTGGTGTGGCACAGATGTGTTGCCACTTAGTGTCTGAAACCTGAACGTTGATCTGATCTTGCTACATGTGGACATGGGCCACTTTAGCATGTTTAGATGTGCAAATTGAACTGAATACTGCAATTATCAGCAAATAGCTCCAATTCCAACTTAATGTTGAAGGAAAGACCATTGGTGAAGGAGCTGAACAATATTTAGTCTACAACATCACTCTTCAGAACACCTGCACTGACTTGGGGTTGAGATGATTGGCCTCCAATAGTCACAATTACCTTCTTGAATATGATTGCATCCAGTGGTGAATTTCACCCTTACATCCACTCTGACTTCAATTGCGCAAAGGCTTCTTGATGCCAGAGGCAATCACTGTGAGCTTACCTCTATAATTCAGCTGTTCTGATCATGCTTGGACTGAGATTGCAAGAAGGTATGGTACCAAGCTGTTCAGGCAAAAACAAACTGAGCATGAGTAGGTGAAACAGTGCTGTGTGGTGGCCATTAACGATCAATAATACTTTCCATTACTTTGATGATTGAAAATAGAACAAAGGGGTGATGTTTGGCTGGACAATGAGTCCTTTTTTTAATGATCAGGACATATATAGACTGTTTTCCAGATCAATAGATTCATGCCAGTATCGTAGCTGTACAACTTGGCAAGTGGGCCCAGTTAGTTTTGGAGCACAAGTGTTCATTAGAGTCACTGGAATGTTGTCAAGATCCATTACCTTCATGATATGTATGCATTTAGCTGTTTCTTGATATCATGTAAAGGAAATTGAATTGGCTGAAGACTGGCACCTGTGGTGTTGGGGGTATTAGTAGTAGGCGGAAATGGGCCTTCTGCTTGATACTTTCAGCTGAAGTAAATGTCTTTTGAACTCTCATATTGCTGTCAACATCCATAAATGGAGCTGGTAGTATTGCAGAGCTTGGAACAGATCCGTTCATTGTGGGATTCCTTAGCTATCTATAGAATGCTGTTTCTGCTCTTCAGTCTGCACGTAGTTCAGAGTTGAAGCTTCATCAGCTTAATTCCTCATTTTTAGTAAAGTCCAGTGATGCAACTGACATTCTTTCCTACATTTCCCCTTTAAACCAGTGTTGCTTTCCTGGCTTGGTGACACTATTCAAACGAGAGATATTCTCAGATGCAGGATATACTTGATGTTGACTAAAATTCTGTTGCAGTTGATGATTCAAAGCACTTGTGATGACCAGTTTTCATCATTAGCTCTGCTTTGAATCTATCCCATTTCACAGTATAGTACAGGTAGGCAACACTTTATCTGAAATCTGAAAAGCGAATTTCTTTTTGTGAAATTTTTTTCTCATTTACAAGGTTGTTTGGTGCGCAAACAGTGAACCCAACCCCATATCCACTCGATGCGTGTCACTCAGATGCGAAGTGGAGAGAGGTGGCCCAGTGCTGGCAGGCTTCAATTCTGTCTCGGGGTGCGTAGTACTCAGTGAGTCTGCTTTTCAGTAAGAATTTTTAAAATTTCACCATCAAACTGTCACTTATTCAGAAATTCAAAAAATTCCGAATTCCAAAAACCAGCTGGTCCTGAGTGTTTCTGATAAAGGATTATGTACCTGTACAACCTCAACGCAATAAAGAATACAATGTCAAGAAGAGGTTTTATCTCCACAAAGACTGTGTAATGATTGCCCTTGTCAATACAGTAATTGACATATACACTTGGTGAATTAGTGAGGTTGAGGTCAAGTAGGTTTTAAGCCCAGACTGTAAGCTGTGTCCTTCCGGACTCAGCCAGCTCAGTAATAGTAATGCTATGGAATCACTTCTGATGCTTTTTCAAGTTTTATGACCATATTTAAATTACATCTTTACCTCCTCCCAAAATTGTACACTGTTGATACTGAGCCTTGAATGTCACCTGATCTGAATCTGCTCAATCTATTGTGGTATTTGTATTTTCCTTACAGTCCACATTATCAACAATCAACTGTCTTCTCCACAGTGTCTTTTGTTCTGAGTGTTTAATTGCAATGTGACTCGTTTACATCAGTTTCTCCAATAAATGTAGACATGGAATTAATGCAAACTATCAATGGGAATTAAGCACAAACTGAGCAATGTTAAAATGTCCTTGAGTGTGCAGGGCAATGGTTCCAGCACAGATCCATAGAGTACATCTGATTGCATCATCTTGCCCCTCTGTGCACGTACTCGTCCAAACAAAATTAACAATTATTATCCATCATCATATCCTTACTGTTGTACCATTCTTTTAAATGTTGTGTGTGGTTTCAATTTTATCAAAATCCCTTTTGAACCTGTGAATAACATGCATGATATATTATTTAATACAATCCAGTGTTTCCTTTGGGGACTATCTTAAATATATCAGCCACTATTTGCTTTTCACATCCATATTGCTGTTTCCTAACCCACACATATTAGGCTGGCTGTTTTACCCATTCCTGGTGGATAGAACTTTAAATAATTCTGGGCTGACCTCTTTCACTCTTTCTGAACAACAATGCTTGACTGACAATTCTTCAGTTTTCTGCCACAACCTGTTTATCTCAGGTTGTTTGAAAGATTATAACCAAGCTACTGCTTTTTACATTTGGCGCTTTCATGAGATAGATGCCACAAAGGTCTGGTGAAGCACTGCTTCCTTATCCATTTCAGCTAAGTGTTCTGCACCCTACTCTTCTATCCTTTCATTTCTAATGCTGAACTCTTCTTGAATGTCAATTTTTCATTGTTCTTTTAATTTACTTTTCAACCTTCTGTTGATGTTTTAACATTTGTCCTTCCTTTTTTATAATTGGTTTGATATTTCTTTTGTAGTGACTGTACTTCTGTCGAGTGCCATGTTTAAAACTCATAATCATAATTTACTAATCCAAATAACCTTTTATTTGTGTGAAATCCAGCCTATCCCCTGTTCGTGATTTTTCTGCATTGCAATTATTTTACTGGTTTTTTCATTCCTAGCTTATTTGTATGCCCAAGTGCAAGGTATTACTGGGTTCAGGAATTGCTGCTTACCATCAGATCACCAGGCTGGGCGATTAATCCAGACTAATATCCCAGGATGAGAGTTCAAATTCCACTGTGGCATTCTGACATGCCTGTTTGTGAGCACCATGAAAACAAAACATAATAAAAGTATTTCTTGTGTGGGCCAGTGCATCACACCTTTTTGGTGATTTTCAGCATTCAGTTTTTTTTTGTTTATGGTGCATCTGTCACGCATGTATTTCATAATGTGTCCATGTTTGAAAATAATGCAACTTGATACCAAACCCAAGATATGCACACAGTTCAGGCGACAGACAACTTGAGTTTTGAAAATGGTAGCTCGTGGAATTTCTGATTCCAAAAATTATTTGCTCAAATGACCTGCAGGAACAGAGTAAAGCTGAAAAGTGAATAAGTGTTTGGGAAAGGTTTGAGACAGCCACCACTTGTGCTTCGATTCATTTCCACCTCTTTTTGATGTACTTGACACTTGGAATTCAACAAGTGTCCAGTTTATTACACTAAGAAACTTCGTACAGATTATGTAACTTTTCAGTTTGAATGCTTTTCTCATTAAAACTGGTAACATGTGCATGATCCAAGTACATGGAGCAAGTAATATATGCTATGACCGTGCTTGCATAATTGGGTCATTTTTCTTTTGGGGCATTATGCATTCCAAAAAAAGGGAGAGATGTAGTTGGATCATTTTCTTGCCAGAAGACCCATCTCATGAACTGTCTTGTGCTGCAACAGGTACAATTATTTTAATGAGAACTTATTTCTTCCACCACTCCTCATGCTCGATACTTATGTCACATTTCATTATAATTTTAGGTTTATTATCTTGCATGTGGGGAAATATCTGCTGTAGAGTTCATTGGCAAAGTCGATTTAGATTGCAATCCCCTACGAGTTTCTTTTATCACAGAGAATCAATATTCAGATCAGTCTTATCATTGTCAGTGCTACAAGTATCTTGCTGTCATTGTTTTAAATCACCTAATGAAGATTAAATTTAATGCACCTGAAATAAAACTTGTCCTAATTACCATTTAAATCTTCAGATTGTAATCTCTCAAGCCATATATATTTTCCACAAAACCTGATTGTTTCTAAGTTTGTACATGGCTTGTAATTGTAAGGGAGTTTGTAAGTTTGTGTTGTGATCTATGTACCAGTGTTTCATGTACCAGCTTTATGAATTGTATTAATTTTAATTTTTTAAAGAAAGTGTTTGTTGTTTATGGGCAATGTGGCACTATTGGCTTTCCTAGCATTTATTGCTATCTGCAATTGCCAAGAAGGCAGTTAAGATTCACAGGTTAGCCAGACTAGGTAAAGATGGCAGATTTCTTTTTTATTCCAGATGTTTATTGTATTCAATTTTAACCATCTGCCACAGTGGAATTTGAACTCTCTTCCCAAAATATTAGTCTGAATTAATCATCCAGTAACATCACTACTTCACCACCCCTGAATGGATTACATAGCACATTTGGCACCTAGCCTATCCATTTTGTTGTTGATAACTTGCTTAACACATTTTCCTATTTCTTTAAATAGAATGTGACAAGGATAGTGGCATATTAGATACATTGCACGCGCAACAATTAGCTGAATGATGAAACATGTGCAGTGCATCAGATCAAGAATGCTGAACAGATTGATCCATGCTATTTAGCAATAGACCCATCCAAGTTTGCATTTATGAATGCAGTGCATGAACTGGCCTTGCATGGTGTAGGTAAATAAATCAGGAATGCATTAGAACTGTCATGGTTCGCAGAGGCAGCACCTTGAGGATAATTATGGATGGGCAATAAATGCCAATAATGCTCACATTCATGACTGATAGAAAGAAATTAAGTGCTCCAGTTCTAGTGACAGTACATTCATCTAACACATTTATTCTGTGCTAAATTCACATGTTCTCCACAAATTTGTTCATGTTTAGCTTTTACCCATTTCTTGAAAACACGCTTTAAAATCTACCTTTTGTATAATTTATATGCCTCAAAAAGCTAGTTTGTGTATGTGCAGTAACTTTATAAAATGAATTAAAATGTCAAGTCCCCACTGAAACTTTAGTTCCAGCTTTTTTCACAGTTTTGTTTATTTTTTGACTCCACAAATCTGACATGGTGAGTATTAACAACAAATAGTTCCATCATATGAGCCATAATCATAGAGACGTACAGCACAGAAACAGACCCTTCGATCCAACTTGTCCATGCCGACCAGATATCCCAACCTAATCTAGTCCCATTTGTCAGACTTGGCCCATATCCATCTAAACCCCTCCTATTCATATACTTATCCATGTGCCTTTTGAATGTTGCAATTGTACCAGCCTCCACCACTTCCTTTGGCAGGCCAATCCATACACGCACCACATTCTCAATGAAAACATTGCCCCTTTGTATCTTTCCCCTCTCACCCTAAACCTATGCTGTCTAGTTCTGGACTCCCCCACCCTAGGGAAAAGACTTCATCCTATCCATGACCCTCGAGATTTTATAAACCTTTATAAGATCACCCCTCAGCCACTGAACCATTAAACACAGGTTCAACATTTGTCCAAGTATCTCCTTTGTTTCTTGGTATCAGTTTTTGTTAGCATTCCTGTAAAATGCAGTTTTGCCATTTTAAAAGTGCCGTATAAATGCCAAGTTTTTGTTGTAAAGTCATTTTTTATTCTCATCTAATGTGATCGGATTTTTAGACTCGATTTGAACTTACTGTGTTTTATGTATCACAAATGTGAGTTACAATCAGTCCTCTGATCTAGTGCCTTGTCTGAAAATTAGAAACAAGCATTTGAACTTCTGTTAATAAAGTGCTCTACTTAATGTAACTTTGATTCGTTGGGAAAGGAGTTAGTCTTGGATCTTGTGAGTTAGAAACGATGGCTGTGTTTAACCCTCTCTAATCTGGTTCTTTCTGCTAATTTCTTTGAAACAAGGTCCTCAGCTGAAAGGCACTCTAACTGTCCTTCTGGCACTTCTATTTTTGATTCTTAGTCCAAATTATTTAGAAAATTTGAATAAAGGCAAAACAGTGCAGATGCTGGAATCTGAAACAAATACATGGAATGCTGCAGAGACTCAATATTGGCAGCATCTCTAAAGAAATACTTAGTACTTCAAGTTGAGTATACTCTTCAGCACTTGAAGAAATATCATTCTGGATTGGAACCGTTAAGCCTGTTTCTTTCTCCACAGCTGCCCTCAGTCCTGCTCCAACATTTTTTGTGATTTTAGAGCATTCTTCAGAGGATTTAGAATGCAGGGCATTCTGGAGGAGGTGGTAAAATAACAGAGGTCTATCTTGATACCACTGACATGGGTACAAAGAGCTGGATGTGCTGGAAGTAGTATATTGGGAGCTAAGAAATAAAAACTCCTCAAAGGTTGTAATCTCAGGAATACTTACAGTTCAATATTTAGATCGTTCAGGCATTGAGACTGATTTCTGGGAAAGGTGCAATCTGTCTAAGCTGAACCCGTAGGAGGATTGGGATCAATACCTTCAGTATCTTCACTAGTACTTTGGAGAGAGTTTAGATTAGAATGGAAAGTGGATGGAAACCCGAGTGGGAGGCAAGATTGAGGGGAAAAAAGATGGAAATGAACGAGAGAAAGATGGAAATGTAGGTGAAGGGATGAGGAAATGAGGGCCATAGTGTAAAAATGTCAAAAGATATATCTAAAGATACCATATTTGAAAGTGCAATGAGGTAGAGAAATTAGCAGTGACATGGATATAAATGGACATGATGTGTTTGCAATTATGGAGATATGATTGTGGGGTAACCAAGTCTGGAACTATACTTCAAAGAGTTTTCAATCTTTCGAAAGAATATGCAAAAATGAAAAGGCGATGGGATGCTATTTGTTGAAAGCTTAAATCAGTGCACTAGGAGCAAAGGTATTGAAGATGTTCAATCAGTTTGAAACCATGAAGTGACAATGAGTGAAGACTAGAGTTGGGGTTATCTTGTAGGCCTGCAAACAGTTATGGTAAGGTAAGATAAGTGATGGTATTAAATAGGAAATAAAAGATTCTTTCAACAAGAGTACGGCAGTAATCATAGGTGACTGTGATTTACATCTGACACACTAAAAATAATAATGTGTCAGATGAGGTCTTGGAGTGGATACAAGACTTGTTTTTTAGACTAATACATTGAGGAGCCAGCGACGGAACAGATTTTCCTAGATTTAGTTGTGGTCAATAAGAAGAAATTAATTAATTTTTTTGTTGCGTGAGGTCCTTTATGAAAAAGTGACCATAACATGATATTCTTTAGTGGGATAGAAAGCGAATCAGTCCAACCTGCAGTTAGGGCCCTAAATCTAACGAAAATAAACCATGAAGGTATGAGGGGTGAGTTCACTGCCTATCCACTGTCAAACCTCTTAATAATGTTCCCTGGTCTACTGCAATGGTTAATATTTAAGGAGCACATGCATGCATTGCAACAGTTATACAGTCCTTTTAGGTATAAGAACAGAAGAGAAAAAGTGGTCCAACCATAGCTAACAAAAGATAGTATTATATCCAAAGTGGACTTCTATAAAGTTGCTAAAGAAAGTAGCAATCCTTAGGACTGGGAATCATTAGAACTCAGCAAAGAAGGACCAGAAGTTTGATTGAGGAGACAAATAGAGTATGAGTCAATTTGAATAAACATTAAAAGCTGAATGTAAAGCTTCTATAACTACGTAAAGAGAAAAAGATGAATGAATACAAATGTAAGTCACCCAGAGTCAAACAGGCGAATTGATCATGAGCAAGGAATGGTAGGGAAATTAGATAACCATGTTAAATTTTACTTGACAGAAGACAAATACTATGAGGAATGCTTGGGAAGAAAGAGTCTTTTGTGAAGGAGGATTTTAAGGAGATTAATATTAGTGAACAAATGGTGCCTGAGAAATCAATGGGACTGAAAGCTGATAAATCCCAGGGTCTGACAATCTACATCCCAGCCTCCTAAAGGAGGTGGCCATGGAAACGGTGCATACGCTGCTTGTCATTTTTGAAATTTTTGTAGATTCTGGAATAGTCCTCGCAGATTAGAGGCCAACACATGTAAAGCATAGTACCCCTCCCCCATTTAAATATGGAGGAGGGAGAAAACTAAAAAATACACACCAGTAAGCAAAATATCGGAGTTTATTGTAAAGTGTGTGAAAGCAGAAAACAGCAATGAGTTTGCACAAAGCCAATGTGAATTTATAAAGGGCAATATTGTATTTCATAGAATTACTGGAATTTTTGAGAACATTATAGGTGAAGGATAACCAGTGTATGTGATGTATTTGATTTTCAGAAAACTTTTTGAAATTTCTAAACTGATTAGTTGGAAAATCAATAAGGTGGCAATATGCTTGGATTGAGAATTAGTCAGCAGACATGAAACTGAAAGTAAGAATAAATGTGTCATCTTCAGAATGGAATGTCATGACAAGTGTGCTTGGCTTCAGCTTCTTATAATAGGTACCAAGCATTTGGAGGAGGAAATCAAATGTGATATTTTCATATTTGGTGATGATGCAAAAGTAGTGATCATTTAAAGAGGCTTATGGGTGATTAATCATGAAGTTTAGTGAGTAGGCAAATACACAGCACATGGAGTATTAGATGGATAAGCATGCAATTATTAATAGATGAGGGTGTCCTTGTACATTATCGGCAAAAGCGAGCATACTGGTGCAGCAAAAAATTAGAAAGGTGAATTGTGTGTAGGCTTCATTACAAGAGGGTTGAGTATAGGATTAAGGAAGTTTTAGTCAGCTGTAGAGGCCTTGGTGAGACTACACCCAGAGATTGATGTGCAATTTTAGTCTTATTACCCAAGAAAATATATACTTGCTGTAGGAGTGCGGTGGAAGTTCACCAGACTGATGCCTGGGATGGCAATCATGTCAAATGAGGAGAGATTGGATCAACTGGATCCATATTCACTGGAGTGTAGAAGAACAAAAGGCATCTGATTGAAATATAAAATTCTGACAGGCCTAAGTAGGATCAAGGATGAGATTTTCCCTGACTGGGAGGTTTAAAAGGTGACAACCTTGGGATACATGGTAGATCATTTTGGACTGGACTATGAGAAATTTCTTCACTCAGACAGGGGTGAACCTGTGAAATTCTCTACCACAGAAGCCTGTCGAGGCCAGGGTATAGAATACGGTTAAGCAATCTATTTTTTGAGGCTAATGGTGTCAAGGGGTATGAGGAGAGAGTGGGAGTATGGACTGAAACAGACAATCAGCCATGAATGCTGGAGCAGACTTGATGAGCCAATTGACCTCCTACTGCACCTGTTTTCTGTATTTCTAAATGTCTAATACATAAGCTGAACACCATGTTTGAATCAATCATGAAGCAATAAATCATGCTAGTATCAGATATTCAGCACTATTTTGAGTGAAATGGTTCACAACTCTGCCAAATTGGGAACACAAAAATGAAAAATCAGCAAGGGTTGTAGCATGAGATTCACTTTTTCTAAACTGAAATTATGATTTTCATCTTGAGGCATCAAAATTCACGTTTCCTTTGTTATTCACACTTGTATAAAATTTCACATAGTTGGAGATGAAAGATTTTCCTACCAGTTAACCTGATTGGAAAGAAAATGAAGCTTAACTCCAGCATCCACATTGAAGTGGATTTCGACCATTGCTTTATGAGCAGCACATCAGAAATAAGAGATAATAAACCAGTGACAGTGAAAGCTAGACTTGTTTTGTCCATGCCTATTTTTCTCACCATCCTGAAATATGGTATTCAGTGAAAAAGCAATTGATGAAAGCAACCATTTCACAGAGAGGAACAAAGAACAATACAGCACAGGAACAGGTCCTTCAGCCCACCACGGCTGCGTTGACACATGACGCCTCTTTTAAACTAAAAACCTTTTGTTTCTACATAGCCTGTATCCCTCCATTCCCTGCCTATTCATATATCAGTCAAGATGTCTTTTAAATGTTGCTGTTGTATCCACCTCCACTACTTCCTCTGGCAGTGCATTCCAGGCACTTACCACCCTCTGGACAAACAAAAAACCTGCCTCTCACATCTCCTTTTAACTATTCACCTTAAACCAATGTCCCCGAATAGTTGACATTTCTGCCCTGGGATAAAGGTTCTGACTATCCATTCTATTCATGCCCCTCATAATTTTGTAAACTTCTTTCAGCTTACCCCTCACCCTATGAAGTTCAGTTTGAAACAAACCAAGTTTGTTTAATCTGTCCTCATAGGTAATACTTTCCAAACCAAGCACTATCCTGATAAACTGTTTCTGTACCCTCTCCAAAGCCTCCAAATCTTTCTGGTAGTGTGACGACCAGAACTGTACCAACATGCCAAATGTGGCCTAAATGAAGTTCTGTACAGCTGCAATATAACTTGCAATTTTTATTCTCTGCCCAGAAAGGTGAAGGCAAGCATGACATATGCCTTCATTATCACCTTATCCACTTGTGTTGCCACTTTCAGGGAACTGTGGACCTGTACATCTAGATCCCTCTGTATGTTGATGCTATTAAAAATACTGACATTTATGTATACTTGTCTTCTGCAATACATCTTCCAAAATGCATCAAACTCCATCTGCCATTTCTCCTCCCAAGTTTGGACCCTATCTATATCCTGTTGTATCTTCCAGCAATCCTCCTCACTGTCTGCAGCTCCCCTCAATCTTTGTGTTGTTTGCAAACTTACTAATCAGGCCACCTATATTCTGCTACATTTTACAAATAACAGGGGTCCTTGTGTTGATCCCTGTGAAACACCACTGATCACAGATCTCCAGTCAGAAAAAAAAACCCTCTACCGCTAAACTCTCTTTTTGTGACTAAGCCAGGTCTGAATCCATCTTACTAGCTCACCATGGATCCCATGTGATTTCACCTTTTGTATCAGCCTCCAATGAGGGACCTTGTCAAAGGTCTTGCTAAAGTCCATATTGACAACATCTATCACTTTGGTCTTATCTATTTTAATGCTTTTTAAAACGCCCAACATCAGCTTTTTTTATATTGACATAGCTTCCTGAGACTCACCATCCACCATGTCCTTCTCCTTTGTGAATACCGATGCAAGGCATTCATTAAGGACTTCCTCACACTCCGTGCATAAATTCTCTGATTTGTCCTTGAGCAGATCTGCTTGTTCCTTAAATATGTATAAAATGCCCTGAATCTGTTTATCAAAGACATTTCATGGCCCTTTCTCGCCTTTCTGATTCCTTATTTGAGTTCTTTCCTGCTGTCTTTGTATTCTTTTCAGGGCTCTGTCTGCTATGCTTATCCTTCATTTTCACAGGAACGTGCTGGTCTTGAACTCTAGTCAACTGGCCTTTCAAACATGCTAGATGTGGTTTTACCTTCAAACAGCTGTCCCCAGCCTGCATTCCCCAGTTCCTACCTAATATTGTGATGTACAAAGCTAAAAATCTCTCAACATCAGGTTATAGTTATGAAGGAGAGGCGCTCGGAAAGCTAGTGCTTCCAATTAAACCTGTTGGACTACAACCAGGTGTTGTGTGAATTTTAATTTTGTACACCCCAGTCCAACACCGGCATCTCCAAATCAATATTGTGATGGTTAGCCTTCCCCCAAATTAGTACTTTCATCTGAGGACTGCTCTTGTTTCTTATCCAGAAATTAACTTAAAGCTTACAGAACAGGAGCTTAAAGCTTAAAGCTCACTGTTCCCGAAGTGCTCCTCCAGTGAAACTTCAATCACCTGACTGGGCTCATTCCTTAATATCAGCTCTAACATTGCCCCTACCCTGTTTGGATTATGTACAACTGGTTTGAAAAACTATCCTGAACATACTTAACAAATTCTCCCCCATCCAAGTCCCTGGCTCCAAACTATTCTCAGACAATATAGGGGAGGTTAAAGTAATCTATCACAGCAACCCTGCTGTTTTCATATTTTCCCGTAATTTGTCCACATGTCTGGTTGTCTATCACCTGCTAGCTGTTGGGAGGCCTGTATTACAATCTGATCAAAGTGATTGTCCTCCCACAATACAGGTGTGATATTCTCCCTAATCAGTAACTTAACTCCCCCACCTCTTTTACATACCTCTCCATCATTCCTGGAACCTCTCAATTCTGGAATGTTAAGCTCCTAGTCTGGTCCCTCCCTCAGTTAAGTCTCTTTAATTTCACAATATCACGGTTATATGTATTAATCCAAGCTTGAAGTTCGTCTGCTGTTACTCTGGTTCTCCTCACATTAAGACAAATACACTTCGGCCTGCCAGTCCTGCTGTGTTCAATAACCTCTCCCTTTCTGTTCTTTTTTTCCATCTTACTGGCCTTAGTCTCAGGCTCCTTGGTTGTTTAGCTTGCTGACTACAGCAATGGTTCCTTTCTTCCCCCCCCCAACCTCCCCAACACACTTCCAAGTGGCACTAGCAAACCTCTCAACCAGGATCTTGGTACCACTGCAGTTTACGTGTGACCCATTCTTCTTTTACAGGTCCCAGCTGCCTTAGAAGGCATCCCAATGATCTACACATATGAAGCCCTCCCTCTAACACCAACTCTTTAGCCACATATTAACTGTACTATCTTCCTATTTCTAGCGTCACTGGCATCTGGTAAAGGGAGTAATTCCTGAGATACAACCCTAGATACCCTGCCTTTCAAAATCCTGCTTAACTCTGTGTCATTAGTATCAATATAGAGCACAACATCTGGCTGCTCACACTCTTCCTTTAGAATAACCTGTATCTATTCAGAGATATCTTTGACTCTGGCACTCAGGAGGCAACATACCATCCTGGAATCCCTTATGTGGCCATGGAACCACTTATCTGTATCCGTGATTATAGTCTCCTATCGTGACACTCACCTACTCTTCGATCCTTCCTGCTGTACAACAGAGCCAGGTCATGGTAACGCAGCTCTGGCGGCTGCTTTCCATTTCCATCTAGCACATGAAGTAAACTTTATAGGTTGCTGCTGCACACTATTCCCTCTCCCTGTTTATGTGCCACTTGGGCTCACCTTGGCATTCTGATTTGTTGCAAGGTAGTGAGGGATCTCCCATGGAGGACTCTGTGGGAGTCCTCCCAAACTCCACTGGGGACCTGGGGTAGAGGATATTGTACGCAGCAGTCCTGCACAATCATAGATTGAACCAGTTTATGGACTCCCAGCCCACTTGCTTATTTTACAGTTCTGTGGAGTCTGTGGTTGTGAGCCATTGCGCCCCCTTTTGTTTTGTAACTTGGCAGATGTTCTATTCTTTTGGTTGCCATTCAGCCCCATTCTCTTGATCTTCAGGCACTTGGTGTGGAGGGAGGTGGGCAAGCCAGTGGACCTCCTCATGGTCGTCTCCGGGGCCTGGCCAGGGTAGTCATTACCAGGTTCAGGCACTGTACAGTTGTAGGGGAGTCATTGTTCCTGATTGCGTGGCCTTCTTACCCGCCTATGTGCGGACCCAGGTATCCTTGGAAAAGAAGCACATGTCTACCAATGTGCTTAATGCTTTTTGAAAGAGATGGGCACCGTGGGCGGTGGAATGCCTTCTTTCCTCCTTTGGCTCAATTTTAGTTTAATCCCTTCCCCTCTCCCTTTTGTCATTGCACTGCCCTGACAGGCTTGGCATGTCAATTGGTAAGTGAATTAGAATCACGTATGCTGTAGTTCTGGATGATGAAGGAAAGAAGTAAAATGGGAGATTTGGCTGTGGGAAAAGCATTCAGTGGTATGGAAATCATGTCTGGATATATATATAAAAATGTAGCAGTGGCAATGATCATGGCTTCTGAGTAGTCAATCTTAGAAATTGCTTCCAGCTGATTGTCAATTCATTTTAACTTGCCCCCCCATGGCCACTTCAAGCAGATGGGTTGGTAATTTTCAGCTGGATAGGTTTGTAAAGATGGAAGATGAACAGTAAACATCTGAAATCTTGTCAAGCTAGACCATTCTTGTTGAAAAAACGAACGTATCACGTTTACAAGAAACAATATAAAGGTGAGCTTTCCCTTTTTCACATGGTTTCTGGAAGCTGTGTGGGGTATATAACCGCATGTGTTTTTTATAGACCTTACTTTGTTAAAAAACAGTACAGATTCTACCTGCACTCACTCTCTTGTATTGCTTATATCAGAAACAAGACTGTAGGGAATAGTACTGCATGCTATCTATATGATAATGTTCTGTGCCCTAGCAGCTATTCTACTGCCATTATTTCTGAGGTGAAACTGTCTGAATAGTTGAGATCCTGCTGATTGCTACAGGAATGTAAAACCTATTCTTTAATTCAAGAACTGTATGGTGTAATAACCAGTAAATGCACTCTTCAGCTACTGTCTTTGATATAATATAAGATTTTTGACAAGGGTTGCAAATCTTCCATGTTGAATTTGATTGACTTGGCTGAACAAAATTGGTGTTTGGTTCATGCGGAACCTTCTATGCATACCCTGCAGTTATTTATCATGTTTCTTTAAATATATATGTGACCTGCAGCCTTCTGAAGTGTATAAATCTTGCAAATGTTGGTACGTGTATATTAACCTTTGCTGAGCAGCTTTATTTAGTATCGAATTGCAGTCTCGTTTAAGCCTCTATGCTAGACGACTTGTCATGGCTTGAAAATGTTATGCTAAGTTCAGTGCCCACCCCTGTGTCCTCTTCTAGCTGCCACCATTTCCTGGTCATGGATTGAGTGAATTAACCCACGGTTCACTTGAAATTGATTTGAATTTGGCTGTACTTGCCAAGAAACCTGCAAAGTAGTTAAGACAGATGGTAGAGAAGGAAAAAAATGCCACCTTTCTGCAATAGTGTGATTTGTTTGAGGTTTATGTGAGTACAAGGACTTGGGGAAGAATTTTAGATTAAAGTTTTTATCGAATCTACTACAGGATGACATCATTGGTTATGAGGCAAAGAGTTTTTTTTAGCTTATGAAATATACACTAACAACTGAAATGTGATCAGGATGCGTTTTCTACTGGACGATCAGATATCATCACATTTCAAGTGTTCCAGGAAATATCTTTTTTATTCCATTTTATCCCTGTCCCTCTCCTGAATTCAGAAGTATGTTTTGATCTGACACTGACCCAGTCTCAGTGCCACACTGTTTTGAGTCCTGCTGTCTAGTCCAATTTGTTCAACACTTTGAGTCCGTGGTCACATTGTCACTTCTGGAAAATACTGCACATTGGACTAAAAGAAGGAATTCTTGTTATGCTGAGCATGTTTTTGAGTCATTAGATTATACTTCACTGAAGTTTTACCTTACAGCATTTCTTTGTTTGGCTACACCTATATATTCCTTGTATTTCTCCATTAAAAACACAATGTAGGCAGTCCAAAAGAGATTCCGTGGACAGATTCCTGGATGATTGAATTAATTTATAAAGAATGGCTAAATGAGTTAGACTTCTGTTCGTTAAGACTTTTAGAAGCATGAGGAGTGCTCTTATTTGAAACGTAAAAACAAAACTGAGGGGACCTTACATGCCAAATATTGAGAAGATGTTCCCATTTATGGAGAAATCTGAAACGAGGGGACATAGTTACAACAAGAAAACACTCAAATGCATAATGGCAACGGCAGCAGCTCTGCCCAGGATGGTAAGAAACTACAGAAGATTGTTTGCATAGCCCAGACCATCACAGAAGTGAACCTTCCATCAATGGATTTCATTTACACTTGTCATTGCTGTAAAAAGGCTACCAACATCATCAAAGACCCCTCTCACTCTTTAATGCTCTGTTCCAACCTCTTCTGTCAAGCAGAAGATGCAGAAGCTTGAACATGCACCAACAGGTTCAAGAACAGCTTCTTCCTTGTTATTAGACTGCTGAATGGACCTCTGTCACATCAAATAATGTTGATCTTGCTTTGTGCACCTCCTGTGCAGTTGTAACGTTGAATGCCTTGCTCTGTCTAAGCACTGTATGATCTGTATGTCTATGTTTGCTATTGAGGTGATGAGAATCCAGAGAAAGTATATTCCTGTTGGGGTGAAAGGAAAGGTTGGTAGGTTTAGGGAATGCTGGATGACAAAAGAAATTGAGGGTTTGGTTCAGAAAAAGAAGGAAGCATATGTCAGGTATAGACAGGATAGACTGAGTGAATCCTTAGAAGAGTATAAAGGCAGTAGGAATATACTTAAGCGAGAAATCAGGAGGGCAAAAAGGAGACATGAGATAACTTTTTGGCAAATAGAGGTAAGGAGGGTCCTAAGGGTTTTTACAAATACATTAAAGACAAAAGGGTAACTAAGGAGACAATATGACCCTCAAAGATCAGCAAGGCAGCTTTTGTGTGAAGCCACAGTATTTTTCATCAGTATTTACTGTGGAAAAGGACATGGGAGATATGGAATGTAGGGAAATAGATGTTGACATCTTGCAAAATGTCCAGATTACAGAGGAGGAAGTGCTGGATGGCTTGAAACGCATGAAGGTGGATAAATCCCTAGGACCTGATCAGGTGTACCCTAGAACTCTGTGGGACGCTAGTGAAGTGATTGCTGGGCCTCTTGCTGAGATATTTGTATCATTGATAGTCACTGGTGAGTTGCTGGAAGTCTGGAGGTTGGCTAACATGGTGCCACTGTTTAAGAAGGGTGGTAAAGACAAGCCAGGGAACTATAGATCAGTAAGCCTGACGTCAGTGGTGGGCAAGTTGTTGGAGGGAATCCTGAGGGACAGGATGTACATGTATTTGGAAAGGCAAGGACTGATTCGGGATAGTCAGCATGGCTTTGAGAGTGGGAAATCATGTCTCACAAAGTTGATTTTGTTTTTTGAAGAAGTAACAAAGAGGATTGATATGGGCAGAATGGTAGATGTGATCTATATGGACTTCAGTAAATCGTTCGCCATGGTTCCCCATTAGATCTCACGGAATACAGGGAGAACTAGCTATTTGGATACAGAACTGTCTCAAAGGTAGAAGACAGAGGGTGGTGGTGGAGGGTTGTTTTTCAGACTGGAGGCCTGTGACCAGTGGAGTACCACAAGGATTGGTGCTAGGTCCACTACTTTTCATTTATATAAATGATTTGGATGCGAGCAAAAGAGGTGTAGTTAGTAAGTTTGCAGATGACACCAAAATTGGAGGTGTAGTGGACAGCGAAGAAGGTTTCCTCAGATTACAACAGGATCTTGATCAGATGGGCCAATGGCCAATGAGACGTGGCAGATGGAATTGAATTCAGATAAATGCGAGGTATTGCATTTTGGTAAAGCGAATCATAGCAGGATTTATACACTTAATGGTAAGGTCCTAGGGAGTGTTGCTGAACAAAGAGACCTTGGAGTGCAGGTTCATAGCTCTTTGAAGATGGAGTCGCAGGTAGATAGGATAGTGAAGAAGGCGTTTGGTATGATTTCCTTTATTGGTCAGAGTATTGAATACAGGAGTTGGGAGGTCATGTCGCTGCTGTACAGGACATTGGTGAGGCCAATGTTGGGACATTGTATGCTATTCTG
Source organism: Chiloscyllium punctatum (assembly GCF_047496795.1). Taxonomy (NCBI): domain Eukaryota; kingdom Metazoa; phylum Chordata; class Chondrichthyes; order Orectolobiformes; family Hemiscylliidae; genus Chiloscyllium; species Chiloscyllium punctatum. The sequence continues at coordinate 11,090,038 of NC_092783.1, read as the reverse complement.
GTCTCCTTCCTATTGGAAAGATGTTGTGAAACTTGAAAGGTTTCAGAAAAGATTTACAAGGATGTTGCCAGGCTTGGAGGATTTGAGGTATAGGAAGAGGCCGAACAGGTTGGGGCTGTTTTCCCTGGAGCGTCGGAGGCTGAGGGGTGAACTTATCGAGATTTACAAAATTGAGGGGCATGGATAGGATAAATAGACAAAGTCTTTTCCTTGAGGTAGGGGAGTCCAGAGCTAGAGGGCATGGGTTTAGGGTGAGAGGGGAAAGATATAAAAGAGACCTACGGGGCAACTTTTACACACAGAGGGTGGTACGTAAATGGAATGAGCTGCCAGAGGATGTGGTGGAGGCTGGTACATTTGCAACGTTTTAAAAGGCATTTGGATGGGTATATGAGTAGGAAGGACTTGGAGGGATGTGGGCCGGGTGCTGGCAGGTGGGACTAAGTTGGGTTGGGATATCTGGTTAGCATGGACGGTTTGGACCGAAGGGTCGGTTTCCGTGCTGTGTATCTCTGACTCTATAACTCTATGCTATTATCTGCCTGCGCTGCTTGCAAAGCAAAACTTTTCACTGTACTTAGGCAAGTGACTACAATCAAATCAATTAAATCTGAGCTGTGATGGAATTGAATGTCTTAGAGGGCAGTCATGATTCGGAGATGCTGGTGTTGGACTGGGGTGTACAAAGTTAAAAATCACAACACCAGGTTATAGTCCAACAGGTTTAATTGGAAGCACACTAGCTTTTGGAGTAACGCTCCTTCATCAGATGACAATCACCTGATGAAGGAGTGTCGCTCCGAAAGCTAGTGTGCTTCCAATTAAACCTGTTGGACTATAACCTGGTGTTGTGATTTTTAACTTAGAGGGCAGTGATTGTCAGAAATTCTTTACCTTGGAGTTGTGAAGGCTAGATCACAAAGTATTTGAAGAGGAGTGAGATAGTTTTGAAGTGTTGATGAGTTGAACACTGAGCTAGCACAACAGAGGAATTGAAGCCTGTGGCAGATCAATCATGATCATATAAAAAGGCAGAGCAAGTTTGAGGAACTATTAATGCACTCCTGCGGCTATATCTTAGATTCCTGTGAAAGATTTGAGAAGGATAAAAAGAGAAATTTATTAGAATGGTTCCATATATGAAGGGTTATAGTTTGGTCCACAGATTAGCAGAGCCCAGGTTTATTTTGCTTGCAACGTACTTTCTAAGCAATAGCGAAAATGCAGAAGACAGAATTTTTCTTGGATATTTTAATTGGAATTTCATGATGCTGCTAATGTGTGCATTGGAAATGGGTATCTGGCAGCATTTATACTGTTAGCTATTGTTGAAATTCTCTGTAGTATAAAATTGAATTGGATTTCAGAAAAATACAGGATTTGAATGGAACTTAGTGCATTTTGTTGAATATAATTTATATAAACATTGAATAACATTCTAAAATTAAAGCTTAAACATCAATAGTGCAGCAACCTTCACATTTCAGTTATTCAGTTAAACATGCTTTATTGGGTGTATTGTTTATGGTGACAGGACTCAAAAGTTGGAACAAAGTTAATTATTCATTCACTTAGAGGCTAAGATATGAAGTAATTTTGAAAATGCACAAGATGTGAGTAAAATTTAAGATGCTATTTCAATCTGGCAAGGTTACAGTAGGATTAAACAGTAGATACCCACAATGTGTGACTTTTGTATTTTTCCCTTTCTTATGTACAATCACTTTTTAAACCATATTCTCCAATGCCGATACGTTCTTTTTTAAAACCGGGACCAACTCGACACAGTACTCCAAGTGCAGCCTCACCAACACCCTTTGACAAGACTTCGCTAATTTTATTCTCCAACATCCCCTATGAATAATGGCCAAAACTGCTGCCTAAATCACTTGTTGAATCTGCATGCTAACTTTGTGTTTCACGCACAGGAACACTCAGACATCCCTGTGTGCTGCCACTTTGTTTTGGCATCACTCCATTTAAATAATAGTCAGCTTTTTGATTATTCTTACTGAAGTGCAAGTCCTCATGCACACTTACATCAAACTCCATCTGCCATATTTTTTGCCCTCTCTCTCCACCTGTCTTGTAGGTTCTTTACAGCTTCATTACAACATGCCATCCCACCTTTTTTTTTGTTATCAGCAAATTTGGAGAAATTACGCTCTGCCTTGTCTTCCAAGTTATGACTGTAAATTGGAAATCATTGATTCTTTAGAACTGATCATTGTGGTACTCCATGAGTTATGTCTTTCAAACATGAAAAAGACCCATGAATCCTCAGTCATCTTCTATGTTGACCAACTCTTAATCCATGCTAATGCCGTATCCCCAGTACTGTGAGTTCCTGTCTTTTCCAATAACCTTTTTTGTGGCACTTCACTGAATGCCTTCTGGAGTTCCAAATATACTGTATCGACCATTTGTCCTTGATCAATTCTGCGTGTCCTATCCGCAAGGAACACCGGCAAATTTATCAAGCATGACTTCCTTTCATAAAATCATGCTGACTCTGATTGCATGAGCTTTCCCAAACATCCTGCAGCTTCAGCATTTCCCCAACAACAGATGTCAGGCTAACTGTCTTATAATTTCCTGATTTCTGTCTTCCTCCCTTCATGAACAGGGACATCACATTAGCAATTTTCTAAACTGCTTCAAATTCCCAGAATCTAGTGAGTTCTAGAATATTGCAACCAATGCTTCCACTATCTCTGAATGCACTTCCTGTAAACCCCTTGAATGCACGCCACTTGGTCCTGGCAATCTTTGTGCCTTCAGTCCTATTAGTTTAAGTAGTTGCCTCACATTGATAGAGATTGTTACAAGATCTTTCCTCCCAAAAATATCTTGTTTATCCTTGTCTTCATCATGAGGACCACTTCAAAATATTGATTTAATTATCTGCCATTTCAGAGTTTTTATAAAGTTACTGTTTAATAATTCTGACCAGTTTATTTTCACCATCAATTTTCTCAATTTTTATGAAGGTTCCTAAAAACATTCCCAATTCTATCGCCTACCGTGAATTTCAGTGCTTTATATGCTTTAGTTTTTGATTAGATGCTTCACTTGGCCACCTTTATTAACCTTGTCTCAACAGGTCCTCCTTTTTGGCTGGAATACATTTTTGCTGAGCTTTCTAAAATATCTGCTGAAATGTCTGCCACTTTAGTGTATTTTCCCAGCCTGATTTGTACACATCTTCACACTTCTGAAGCTATCTTTATTTAAGACACTGCTTTGAGACCTAAGTTGCTGTCCTGCAAACTGAGTTTATAATTCTACTGAGAATGTGTATAGGGTATAAGCAAGCAGGGAAAGAGTTAAGTTCAGAGTTTTGTGAAACAAGAGGTTCAGCTGAGCATGACTCCGATCAGATAAAAGCTTACAGTTAACAATGGAGTGCTGCAGGGAAGGGTAATGGGTTAACAAGGTGGAAAGCTGTCATTATGTAGAGCCATTTCACAGTATTGAAAGCATGAAATGTCAGTTAACAAGGTGAAAAGTATTCATTATGTGAAATCAGTTCTTCATTGTGTAAAAGCAGATGGCTTAATCTTTACTATTGACATGTGCTGATTGTATTGGTCACTCAATCAATGAGTATATTGCCTTATCTGGATGCTCCTCTCTGTAAAATGACTATATAAGTTCATTGAGAAACTGCTGTTCCAGAGAAGACTGAACACATGGGCGATCATTCTCTCTCCCTCCAGGGCCCGTAATAAAGATGAGGGAGTTAAAACTACACTCTGTCTCTGAGCATTTTGCTTCAACTGAAGAGGGAAATGAGATGACAATATTGGCGTAGTTGGCAGGATACAAACCAATAGTACGATCAGATGGTGTCAGCGGCCGCTGGAACATCAATGTCTCGAGATGGGAGGGCCCACAAGATAAGATTTTACACCTTTGTCCCTCTTGATATTCCTGTGCCCAGAGACGATCTCCTAGCTCAATCACTCTCTATTCTACAAAATTCCTCGAATGGTAATTAGTTCAGTCGAGAGACACAGTTTCGCAAGCGCGCTGGCAGGTGGAGGTTCGAGTCCTTTGTGCTGCATTGCGGGTACAGGGGTGTAATTGAGGTTCGAGTCCTCTGCGCGATTCTGGGGTTTGAATCCCCTGGGTGGGTGTAATTGAAGTTCGACTCCTCTGCACAGTACTGGGATCGAGTCCCCTGGGGTTGGTTTGGTTTAAGTTTGAGCCCTCTGTGAGGTATTGGGGTTCGAGTCTTCTGGGTGGGTTGATTTGAGGTTCAAGTCCTTCGTGCTGTGCTGAGGTTTGGGCTTTCTGTTTTTTAAGTGAACTTTGAGCTCTGTGTTTAAGCGAGGTTTGAGCTCTCTGTTTAATTGGGGTTTGAGTTCTCTGCATTTAAGTGGGATTTGGGTTCTCTGTTTCATTGGGGTTCGAGCCCCTGTGAGGAGTAAAGTGAAAAAGGGGTTAAAGTCCCCGAGTTGCAAAATTGAGGCTCAGCAAGTCTGTGTTCTGGGGGAAGAGAGTGGCTTGGATTGCGATGCCATGTGGTCCGTTGTGAAGGCTTTCTCTTTTGAAAGTGTAATTTCAGTTAGAGTATGCAAAAACAAAATGAAACGAAGGTTGTACTAATACTTTGGTTGAAAAAGGAAAGTTTCAATGTAAATTGTGCTATACTGAGAGTGATGTTTTAAAATTTTGGTTTGTTAAAATCCTGGTTCAGGAAATCCTTTTATGTAACTGTTTTGCCTTGTTTGAATTAGGATCTCAATTCAGTATGTTTTGTGGGCTATATAATGGGGCAGATTTTGTTTTTACATTGATTTTGTACACATTATGTCATTTTTAAAATGATCAAACTTGTAACCTTAAAGCAAATTGATTGAGTGCCTTGAGCCCCTGATTTGTTTGAAATTCTACAATGCCTGTTTAAACAAAAAACAGTTGGGTTAGTGGTCATGCTTTAGCCAGATGACAGTAATGTAATAAAATATCTTTGCTGTGTTTCTAATGAAGAGTGTATTTTTGAATTTAATGTTTTAAGATTCAAGAGAATATTAGAACTTGAGGCTGACCTGTTTCAGTTCTTCTAATTATTGTTGAGATTTCATTGGCCCCCTTCATATTGCAAATTCAAAGCATGTCGATCTTTATCAAAATTGCCACCATAATTTCGACTGTTTTATTTGGGGAGTTTCATTTGGAAAACATATTTTAAAATATTCAGCATTTGTTTTCCACGAATATTTGAGATTTAAATCTGAACTGAAACTGTCTCTTCATTTGCTAAAGCAGAGGAAAGATTTTGTTTTCTTACTGTTCCAGACTTTTGAAATACTTTTTCTGACAGCTGTCACATTAGCCAAGTATCAATTTATTAAAGGAAAATAATTGTTGAAGAACCTGAATGGGGTCCCCCAAGGGTTTAATTTTAGGACCATTGATTGTTGTTTATAATTGACTGAATTGTTTAGGCAGTACAATTTAGAAGTTTATGGATTGTATAAAACTTGATAATGTCATAAATAGTGAACAGCATAACCGACTGCAAGATTTCAAAGACTGTTGAAATAGGCAGACACGATTTAGTGTAATTAAATGTGTCACTATCTTGATATTGATAAACACCTTGGTAAGGAGGGAATGAGAGAGGAAATGCAAAGATACTTTCAGTAGCGAACATCGTCTCTAGAGTTTCTCCATTCACAGGTAAAGCATGCCTTCAGATCGCTACCCACCCCTCCACAACCTGATCCAACAGATTCAATCAGATCCTCAATCATGAGCATGAAAAGTGAAGAAGCTAACAACAGTGAAGAGTTTGGTACGCTTTTTGTTAGAGGCCTTCCTACAGACATGAAACCATGTGAGCTTTATCTTGTCTTTCGATCATTTAAGGGATATGAAGATTTCACTGACCCGGCTAATGTCATAACCACCACTTGTTAAATTTAACAGAACAGTGGGAGCAGAAATAGCAAAAATGCTGCATTCACCTAGCCTGAAGTTGCAGCTGCTGCACTGCGCGCACAGATGCACTGGTATCCTCCATCTGAAGCATCTCTGGAAGAATGGAAGTCTTGTCAGTTTTGTGAAGCATTTAACTGTCCTTATCCAAGAATTCAGATTTCTCCGTGGAGTGGTGTACAAGGACAGACTGAATTTTGTTCAGAGAACTGGCTCATTTCCACTCCACTTGGAGTGAAAACTTCCATTTTACCTTTGGTCTTGTGTTTTGATCGTCAATATGCAGGTTACCCCTCTCAATTGACTCTCAATTGCCCTCTGAAATGGCCAAGCAAAGCATTCACTGGTACCAATTGTTACAAAGTCTCAAAGAAGTGAAACCAGATGGATCACCTGGCATTGACGTAGGCACCGGAAAATACAGCAGAAATGGCCCTGCTGAACCTGCAAAGTCCTCCTCTTTAACATCTGTAAGCTTCTACCAAATTTGGAAGAGCTGTCTCACAGACTAGTCAACCAACTGCCTGACATAGTCATACTCTCAGAATCATACCTTAGAGACAAGGTCCCAAACACAACCACCACCATCTCTGGATATATCCTGTCCCGCTGGTAGGACAGACCTGACACAGGTGGTGGCACAGTGGTGTATAGTCGGGAGGGAGTTATTGTGGGAGTCTTCAACATTGACTTAGGACCCCATGAAATCTCATGGCTTCAGGTTAAACATGGACAAGAAAACTTTCTGGGCCGAGAGTGTGGTGCTGGAAAAGCACAGCAGGTCAGGCAGCAATAAGAGGAGCAGGAGAATCGACATTTTGGGCATAAGCCCTTCATCCATTCCTGATGAATGGCTTGTGCCTGAAACGTCAATTCTCCTGCTCCTCAGATGCTGTCTGACCTGCTGTGCGTTTCCAGCACCATACTGTCTAGTCTCCAGCATCTGCAGTCGTCACTTTCTCCTACAAGGAAATTTCCTCCCTCAGCTCATAAATCAGTACTCCTCCATGTTGAATAACACTTAGAAGAACACTGATGATGGCAAGGGCACAAAAAGTACTCTGGGTGGGAGATTTTAATGTCTATCACCAAGATTGGCTTGGTAGCAGTACTACTGATTGGGTCCTAAAGGACATAGCTGCTAGACTGGGTCAGTGGCAGGTGGTGAAGAGCCAACAAGAGTGCATAACATTCTTGACCTCATCTTTACCAATCTGCCAGCTACAAATGCATCTGTCTACGACAGCATTGGTAACAGTAACCATTGGACAGTCTTTGTGGAAGCAAATTCTTGTTTTCACATTGAGAATGACCTCCATCATATTGTGTGGCACAGACTTCAAAATGGGATAGACTTGAACAGATCTAGCAATTTAAGACTGGACATCCACGAGGAGCTGTGGGCCATGAGCAGCAGAATTGTCCTCCAGTGCAATCTGTAACCTCATGGCCCAAAATATCCCTGTGCAACTACTACCATCATTCCAGAGGTTCAGCCTTGGTTCAATGGAGAGTGCAGGAGTGCATGCAAGGAGCAGCGAATAAAGAGTTGAGCTGGAAAAAGTACAACAGGTCAAGCAGCATCAGAGGAAAAGTGAGTCAACATTTCAGGCAGCACCAGGCATACGTGAAGATGAGGTCTCACCTTGGTGAAGCCACTAAACAGGACTGTTTGCATGCCAAACAGTGTAAGTGGCAAGTGATTGATAGAACTAAGCAATCCCATAATCAGTGGATCTGATCTAAGTCCTGTCACATCCAGTCATGAATGCTGGCAGATGATTAAACAATTCACTGGAGGAGGAGACTTCACAAATATCCCCATCAATGATGGAACAAAAGGTACGGCTGAAGTTTTCACAGCAATCTTAAGCCAGAAGTGCTGAATGGATGATCCATCTCAGCCTCCTCCCCAAGGCATTTTGGGCATAAGCTATTCATCAGGAATGGATTAAGGGCTTCTGCTCGAAACATCGATTTTCATGCTCCTATTCCTGATGAAGGGTTTATGTCCGAAATGTTGATTCTCCTCTTTGGATGCTGCCTGACCTGCTGCGCTTTCCAGCACCACAATCTTGACTCTGATCTCCAGCATCTGCAGTCCTCACTTTCTCCTCCTCAAGTGGTCTCCAGCATTACAGATAACAGTCTTTAACCGATTCGATTCGAACCACATGATATCAAGAAACATTTGGAGGCAGTAGATACAGCAAAGGCTCTGGGCCCTGACAATGTTCAACAATATTATTGAAGATATGGGCTCCAGAAATTGCTGTTTCCCTAACCAAGCTGTTCGAGTGCAGTTACAACATTGGTAGCTACCCAACCATATGGAAAATGCCCAGGTATGTCCTGTGCATAAGGCAGATCAAATCCAACCTGGCCAATTACCACCCCATCAGTTTACTGTCGATTATTAGTAAAGTGATGGAAGATGTCATCAACAGTGCTACCTAGCAGCACCTGCTCAGCAATTACCTTCTCAATGACATCCAGTTTGGGGTCCACCCGGGCCACTCAGCTGGTGGACTTCATTGCAGCCTTGATTCAAACATGGACAAAAGAGGTGAATACCACAGGTGAGGTGACAGTGACAGCTCTTGATATTAAGGCAATCTTCGACCAAGTGTGGCATCACAGATCCCTTGCAAAACTGGAATCATTGGGTATCAGGGAGCAAACTGTCCAGTGATTTGAGTCATACCTGACACAAGGAAGATGGTTGTGTTGTTGGAGATCAGTCATCTCCGCTCCAGGAGTTCCTCAGGGTAATGTCCTAGACCCAACCATCTTCAGCTGCTTTGTCAATGACCTTCCCTCCAGCAAAAGATCAGAGGTGGGAATGTTCGCTGAGGATTGTACACTGTTCAGCATCATCCACGACTCCTCAGACACTGATGTAGTCCATGTCCAAATGTGACAAGATATGGACAATATCCCGACTTGGGCTGACAGCTGGCAATTAACATTTGCACCACACAAATGCCAGGCTATGACCATCACTGATAAGAGACAATCTCACCAGTGCTCCTTGACATTCAGTGCTGATGGCATCACCGAAACCCCCACGATCAACAACCTGGGCGCTATAATTGATCAGAAACTCAATTGGATTCACCACATAAACGTAGTGGCTACAAGAACAGGTTAGAAGCTCGGAATACTGTGGCATGTAACTTACTTCCTGACTCCCCAAAGCCTGCCCACTATCTGCAAGGCATGAATCCAGGGTGTGATGGAATACTCCTCACCTACTTGGATGAGTGCAGCTGCAACAACACTGAAGAAGCTGGACACCATCCAGGACAAAGCAGCCTGCTTGACGCTATATCCACAAGCATCATCTCCCTCCACCAACGACGCTCAGTAGCAGCAGTGTGTACTAGTTACAAGGTGCACTGCAGAAATTCATCAAAGATCCTCAGTTCCAAACCCACGACAACTCCCATCTAGATGCACAAGTGCAGTAGATATTATGGGAACACAACCACCTTCAAGTTCCCCTCTAACCCACTCACCATCATGATTTGGAAATCTATCGATATTCCTTCACTGTTGCTCGGTCAAAATCCTGGAATTCCCAACCTAATGGAATTGTGGGTCAACCTGTAACAGATGAACTGTAGTGGTACAAGAAGGCAGCTCACCACCACCTTCTCAAGGGCAACTAGGGACGAGCAATAAATGCTGGCCAGCAAGTGAAGCTGACATCCCACAAAATGAATTTAAAAAAACCTGTCTATCATGTCCCCATCTCTTGCATTGTGTTTCTTCTTGGTTGTCTGTTATCATTTATATCTCTGTCTACATTGTTTAAGAAACTAAGAACTTTTGTATGATCTGCATAATACAAAATTGTGACTGTCCTTGTAGACTATTCATGTGTAAATATTGGTCCTCATGTTGAACCTTGGGAAATGATGCTCCTATCCAAAAAATCTGTCATTCACCACAACTGTTCTGTTTCCTTTCGCTGATATTCTTTATGTTGTTGCTTCATCTTTTTATTTAGTTTGGCTTGTGGGCAAGATTTAATTCGAACACCTGATATGTTATCAGACACCTTTTGAAGGCCCTGATGTTCAATTGAGCTACACTTGCCCACCCTTGCTGTTAGCTCATCAAAGAAGGAGAAAGGAAAGCAAGTTGGAATAGCAATGCAGAAGTCACTTGTTCTGCTCTGAATTGGCCAGTATTCTTTAGTGTAGGTTCTCCATGTTGCCTGGTGCTACAAAGGATTTTGTCCTGAATTAAATGTTTCTGTTCTGTTTTTACTGAGTGCCTTTCAGAGGATTTTTATCCATCACTCCTGTACTCAAATGCTTAATGTTCTGTTTTATCATCCATAAAAGGATGAGTGTTGAATCTTGTGGTTCAGCAGTGAAATTTCTTTTGGGAGAAAGTAAAATAAGGAATAATCCAAAACATTAATACAGAACAACCTTGGTTATCCACACGTCAATTATCCACATTTCAGATTATCTGAACAAGATCGCCATGTCCTGTAAATGCTTCCTTTGCTTATAATCAAATCAGTTAACTGAACAAAATACTCCCTGCCTGTCCCATTCGGATAATCGAGGTTCTGTATTCTCCATTTTCACAAAATCTTTGGCTGTACATTTTGATGCCATATGTCCTGGTCTGAATGCAAATGATTGCATTAGTTCCCTGTTGATCATGCTTGAGGACCAGCCTCTTGTAAGTGAATGCTTTTGATTTTATGTACATTATTGATTCAACATAGCTATCCTTCACATTCATCATTTTGGTGAAAAAATAATCTTGTTTTTATTGGAAAATTTATTGTGATTTTTGATGTACAGCCGGTTCTGCTGTAATGTGTATTTCTTCAATGCAAATTGGTTATAGTATGATTGAAAAATTTAGACCATTATTTACAGAATGCAAATTTTACTTGCCTGTATTGGGTATAACTCGATTCCGGACCCATTCGTTTAAATGGTGCTCCTATTCTGCAATTTTCTTATAACATGGAATCACATGCAATTAGAACTATCACGTTACATCAGAGCCAACTGTATTCTGTAAGCTTCTCCCTACCTCAGATCTATTGACTGACATTCACTGTGGGAACAATATTTCAATCAAATCTATCTTGGTCAAATTATACATTTCCTGATGAAGGGCTTTTGCCCGAAACGTCGATTTCACTGCTCCTTGGATGCTGCCTGAACTGCTGTGCTCTTCCAGCACAACTAATCCAGTATTAGGTTTTCAGCATCTGCAGTTATTGTTTTTATCTCTTAGACATTTAGTGTGTTGTGTGTGAATAGAATGCTGTGAAATCATGCAGATTGAGTACTGATCGAAAATAAGGACCTTGAATTCAAGTGTGTTTCCAGGAGTACAGAACTTTACGAAATATATGAATTATTGGTTTTAATCATGCAGCCACCAAGTTGAAACTGTGGAAAAGTAGTAATACCAGTTAGGGAGCTTGCAAATTCATTACCAAGATTTCAATTTGGTTCCTCAGGCAATGAAGTGGATTGGAAAAATGCCACAATAGTGGATCGTTTGTAGCCCAATTATAGACTTGATTGAGGAGCTTATCATTCTGTTGTCTTTCATAATATCCAACATCTCAAGTGTGCTCAATTACCCAGCAGTCACTATATAACAGGGAAATATCCGAGCAGTGAGTTGACAGGTGGAATTAAATCTTAGCAATTCAGTGGTCATTTATGTTATTTGTCATGCATATGTAATTGTAATCCTGAAACGTAGTTATCCACAGTTAACTGAAAATCCTATCCGGCCTGGGGCTGACTTTTCAAATCATTTGTTTCTATTTGCTAATAATTCTCCTTGGAGCAAAAAGAAAATGTTAACTTGAGTTTGAATTTACATTGTTGTTCAGTTTTATGCAGGGAAATAGAACAGATGAACGTCATGTTTCTAATTGGTCTAATGTTTGTAGACCAGGGTATACCTGTATAACAATAAGCTGCACCAATCTCCATACACATATCTATCTCTCAAATATAAAGCCAATATGCTGTTTTGCTGCCTGTTGGGATCTAGCAAGGAAATGGCTTTTTGATTATGTCTTCAATGGTGTTGGCTCTCGGTCCTATTTGATGCTTCTGTGCTGCTGACAATTCATGGTCTAGAGGTATAGAACAGAAATTGCTATGCAGTACAGGAGCTGCACCAAGTTAAAGTCCATCTAAGCTATATCGCCTAGAAGAGTAAGAAGGAAAGATGATGCTAAAGGAGCTATGCTGGAATGGAGGGTGGAATGTAATGGTATATAATTAAATATCACAAAAAATTGCTAGACTGATGTTGACAGTCAGGAGAAGCACACACTGAGACTCCGAGGAGCAGAACAGAAACACTATTGAAAAGCTTTGTTCTGTATAATGTATATGTTTGGGAATGAGAATTAATCTAATTGAAAGATGAACTGAGGATGCAAGATACTTAAAACATAATTGTTTTAGTGAGGGAGTACAAGTTGTGGCCATCCAATGCCCTATGTGGCCAAGAGTAAAAAGAATCCAGAAAGGGACAAGCAGCTAGCAAGAGGCTTAAGAGTCGCACAATCCAGAGACTCAGCTACAGCACTCTGAGGCATGTTTGCTTTGAGATGTCTCAAAGCAGAAGCGATGAAGAAGTGAACAAGATGGAGTGATAGAGGTGCTATATGGAAAATGTCCATGTGAAAGACAGTGATATTCAAACAGATTTTATCAAGCAGTGTTCTGTTTAATTTATTGAATGTGAATGAACCTAGATTTAAAAACTTTGAAACCATTAGCTGTGAGAAACACTTGTAAATTAAATTGAATATGTGATAAACGTAATTTGCATTCAGCAAGGAAGGAGAATGTGGCTGGAGAATGCACAGTTCTCAATTTCCTATTAGCTCCCCTGTGTTCATGATGCTGTATGATGAGCGGTAATACAGCAAACCGGTAAAAACAATGACTGCAGATGCTGAAAACCAAATTCTGGATTAGTGGTGCTGGAAGAGCACAGCAGTTCAGGCAGCATCCAACGAGCAGCAAAATCAATGTTTCGGGCAAAAGCCAAAGGGCTTTTGCCCGAAACGTCGATGATGCTGCCTGAACTGCTGTGCTCTTCCAGCACCACTAATCCAGTATACAGCAAACCGGTCATACATTGCATGTTATTCTATGTACAATGTTGAGGTTGTATGCTGCTCTGAACGCATTGTTCAAGGTTAAATCTAGGTTGTTTGAGGATTTTCTCATACAAGTGAGTGGTTTAGTGATGTTAACAGCTAAGAACTATTCATTTGCGTTCAGAAAATGTGTGAACAGTATTGTACAACACTTCATTCTGAGGCCTTACTGCAAGCTCCTGCTGCTATGGAATCTCTGCTGTTTATATTTGAATTCTGTGGCATTGATACCTGTAGATACAGAAGTGAATCCTTTGATTCATTTGGGCCTCTGTATCCTTGTACTTAAGGGAACAGCATCTCTTGAGCCTTTATATTTATGTGTGACCCACTGGATAAGGCATTCTCTTCTGAAAATTCTAGTGTTAATTGTGGGATTTAAATCTTTTTTCAAATATTTATTGAAAGTTTGGGTTTCTGGTTTTTGAGTTAGTAACAGGTAAATGTTCTGTGACTGAATTAACTTGTAAGTATTCCTTTACCAATGTTGATTTTTGTTGAGGGTCAGCTTACAGGTGAATGGCTTTTGTACATCACTGATGGACCTTTCCAGGGTCGCAAAAAATTGTAAAATAAACATTATAAATAATGTGCCCTCAAGGATTGTTTGAGATTTCTAAATCTCATTCTCTTTATGATTAACGAAAAAAATCTAGTTCAGAGTGGTGGTGGTGGGGTGGGGCACTTTTGGTTTCAGCTATTGCTTTGAGTAGAACATAAGACCAGAAGGCATAGGAGCAGAATTATACCATTTCGCCCAATGAGTCTGTTTTGCCATTTGATCATGGCTAATATGTTTCTCAACCCCATTCTTCTGCTTTCTCCCTGTAACCCTTGATCCCCTTACTAAACAAGATCCAATCTATCTCAGTCTTCAATACACTCAGTGACTTGGCCTCACAGCCCTCTGTGGCAATAAGTTCCACCTTCTGAAGAAATTCCTTCTCATATCAGTTCCAAAAAGTCATCTGAGACTGTGTTCTCAGGCCCTAGTATCTCCTGCAATTGAAAATAGCTTCTTGGTGACCATTCTATCCAGGCCTCTTAGTATTCTGTAAGTTTCATCAGATTCCACCCTCTCTCTCCCCCCCCCCCCCCCCCCCCCCCCCCAACCTTGTGTTTCTAAACTATATCTAGTACAGACCCAGAATCCTTAGCTGCCCCTTATAGGTTAAGCCCTTCATCCCCAGGATTGCTCCTGTAAACCTCCTCTGGACTCCCTCCAAGTTAGCACATCTAATCTTAGGGCCCAAAACTGTTCTCGATATTCCAAATGTGGTCTGACCAGAACCATATACAGCCTCAGCAGTACTTTTCTGCTGTTGTATTCTAGCCCTTTTGAAATGAATGCTAACTCCTGATTTTGATTTCCTAATTGCCAACTGAACCTGCAAGGTAACCTCAAGAGAATCCTGAACTAGGACTTCTAAGTCCCTTTGTGCTTCAGATTTTCAAAGCCTTACTCCATTTATAAAATAGTCTCATTCTTTCTACCAAAGAATGCTTAACCTCACACTTTCCCACCTTGTATTCCATCTGCCATTTCTTCATCCACTCTCCCAGCCTTTCTAAGTCCTTCTGTAGTCTCCCTGCTATCTCAACACTACCTGCCCCTCCACCTATATTTGTGTCATCTGCAAACATAGCAACAATACATCAGTTCCTTCATTCTGATCATTAATGTATAAAGTGAACAGTAGTGTAGGCAATGCCGACTCCTGCGGAGCTCTACTAATCACTGGCTGCCATCCTTTTTGCCTACTCTCTGCCTTCTGCTAATCAAACAATTCTCTATCCATAACAGTACTTTGTCCCCAACACTATGAGTTTGATTATATTTAGTAGCCTCCTATGCAAAATCTTGTCAAAGACCTTTGGATAATCCAAACATATCATGTCCATTGGCTCTCCTTTGTCTAACCTGCTCTTGCCTTCTGAACGAATTTTAACAGATTTGTCAGGCATGGCCCTCCCTTGACAAAGCTATGCTGACTTCGCCCTATTTTACCATGACTTTCTAGTACTCCGCAATCTCATCCTCAATAATGAACTCTCAAACCTTACCAACAACTGAGGTCAGACTAACTGGCCTATAGTTCCCTGTCTTCTGCCTCCCTTCCTCCTTAAACAGCAGTGTTGTATTAGCCATTTCCAATCCTCTGGGATTTTTTTCTGCTTTCAGTGACTCCTGAAAGATCACCACCAATGCCTGCACAACCTCCTCAGCTATCTCTGTCAGAAGTCTGAGGCATAGTCCATCTGGTCTGGGTGATTTATTACACCTTCAGACCTTTCAACTTCCCCAGCACCTTCTCCTTAATGATAGCTACTGCACTCTGACTCTCTCAAACTTCTGGAATGCTGCTGGTGTCTTGCTCAGTTCTTCTCTAAATCACTTAATACTCACTTCAAATACATGCTCTCTGGTCTGAGACATGTAAGCCAAAATTTGTAGCTTTGTTTGCTTGTTTCAGTGAGATGCCACTTCATTAATACTAAAACAAATCAAAAGATGATCTATCAAGCCTGAAATCTGACTTGTCTGATAATAACATCAGCTGGGATCAGAACACAATTAGCACCTTAGGGACATGTGGATAAGTGTAAAATATTCCAAATGCTGGAAATCTGAAAAGCAAGTAAGTACTGCAGAAACTCGGTAGATCTGTTGAGGGAGAAACAGAATTAATGTTTCCAGTCCACTATGACTCTTCTTTGGAACTTTGAATTTTCTCTTTCTGCTTCAGTTTTTCCTGGGGAAATGGAAACCAAGTCTGGGCTGACGGTCCATTTCAGTACTGAGTCAGTCCTGCACTGTTGAGGTATCAGCTGCTGGATGATGTGTTAACTGTGGCCCTGTCTTTTCTTCTTAGGTGATGGTTTAAAAGTAAAGGAATGTTTTGAAGAAGAGCCGGGAATTAGTCCACAGATTGGGCAAAAATTATTTCTCAATCGAGGTCATTAACACAGATTAATTGATCATTATCATATTGCTGTTTATGGGAGCTTGGTTTTCCAGATTGGCTACTGCATTTCCTCCAGAACAACGGTGACTGCATTTGAAGAAAATAAACTACAAGGCTGTCAAACACTTTGGGAAATCCTGAGGCTGTGAAAGGTGATGCATAACTGCTGAATCACCATTCACCACCCTACGGAACTGCACAATATTATCCCTTGCTCTAGACTTTGAATAGTTATGACAGCAGGAAAGAAAAGCTAAAGGCCTGTCAGTATTATGAGAATGGACCGTGAGGAGAATGATTAACTTCACACAGTGAGACACTTCTGTGTGCTGGTTGAGGAATGCATTTTTTGGAGGCTGACTTATTATCCTTGTAAAACTTCGTCCATCAGCAAACTACTGATGAATGTTTGCATGTGTAGTTCTTGATATTAATATAGAGTTGCACGCAATGTTATTTTAAATGATATTATTGTGGATTTCACTGCACTAATTTGCTTTCTTTTCCCTCCATATCTGTCCTTCTGCCTGGCTGATTCCAAAACTGAATTGTTGCCTCTGTCCGTCTCATTTTCCATTGGGTTTCAGGTACGTGTCATCTCATAAAAGAATACATTTTTAACACATGCCCTGTATGAATGTTTTTTTAAAAGACGCATTGCTCATCAAGGTCTAATGCTCATTTTCATTGAAATTCTTGGCGTGCAAGACCTTTGAAGTTTGCTGTATTTGCATTCGATTACTGAGGTGTGAAACTGTAGTGTTGTAAATGTACTGGTTCACTATTAAACACACAGTATCTCCATGTTTCATCCATGAAGATGGAAACTAGTTTCAATTCTTTTCTTATTGATCTTTTGGAGGAAGGAGCTTTGGAAGTGACAGCAAGACAATTTGGTAACATTGGAGAAAATTTTCTGTTTGTGTTAATTCTGTTATAGTCTATTTGATCTAATTAATTAAGAATGCACTCACTGGGCTGCTTGCTGATCAAGTATTTTCAGCACATTCCTTTTATCCCCCAATTCTTACAACGTTCTCAACCGCAGCCTTGTGCTTTAAATGTAATTCCAGACCTACAGGAGATAGGTTACAAGAAATCTGTATATCACCTGACAGATTGCTATTCATTATTGGACAGATGATGGGCGGTTCACCAATTCACAACATCTGGGAAATTTGAATTCAGTTCATGAAATAAACATGAAAGAAAAGAATTGTATCAGTACTGGTGTCCATGAAATTGCCAGATGATCTCTTCAATACAAACTGGTTCATCAATGTCCTTAAAGGAAGAAAATCTGTCATGCGAGATCACTCTAGATCTGCATCCATATGGTTGATGCCTAAATTCCCTCTGGAATAAACCAGGAATTCACTCAATTATTGCAACTGTTAGAAAAAGCTATTATGAGAATAGCATTGCACTTAAATCAACAGATGACCAGCCACAGCCAAAGGTCACACATAGACCAGTCTAATGTAATGTTGCCCTTATTTACAAGTATAAAAGAAAGGCAGTGATGCTACACCTTGACAAATTATTGGTCAGACCACATTTGGAGCTTTCTGTCCTGTTCTGGGCACCGTATTTAAGGAAAAATGTTAAAGCTCTGGAGAGAGTTCAAAGGAGGTTTACTAGAACGATACCAGGAGTGATGGATTTTAGATACAAGGATAGCTTAGAGAAATTAGGTGTATTCTTCTTGGAGCAGAGAAGATTAAGACGTGACCTATTTGTGGTAATTGAAATTCTGATTATTATTTTGACAGGGTAAAGAAAGAAAGATATTCTCTTTTCACTAGTTGGTAGGTCAGCAACTAGGGGTTGTCAAGCAAGCACAGTGAGATGAGGAGAAATGTCTTTACTCAGTTGTTAAGATTTGGAATGCACTGCCAGGGAGATTGATGGAGGTAGATTCCATAAGAGGTTTCAAAAAAGAGCTGGATATATATATATTTAAGTGATGAATTCTCAGGGCTGGAGAATGGGAATAGCTGGCTATCTGTTTTGGGAGGTGGTACAGACATGATGGGTTGAATGACCTTTCAACCAATGTCCCAGCCTCTTCATTGACCGTTTTTATATATTTCCTGGCCACTGGCAGAACAGACCCAATGGGTCCATGTGGGAGTGATTACCCCTGGGCCTTCTCAGCATTCACTCCAGATCCTGTTCATTCTTGGCATCAGGTTCAAATGGGAACAAAGGACCCTTGGAGTTTCCTGCTAAGTATAATCTTCTGCCCTCCTTCAGGTGATCAATGAGTACCCCTCCACTCTGCAGCTCCACATGGGCACAGAATAGTTGCTTGCTGGTGGGGGCACTTCAATTCTCATCACAGTATGTGGTTCTCTAGCACCATGACTGACAGAATTGGATGAATCCTGAAGGATTAGGTGAGTGGCAGGTAGTGAGAGAACAACCACAAGGTCAAGACCTAAGTGACCTCATCCTCACTGTTGCACCTGTTGCAGGTGCGGTCTGTTTCTGATGTTCATATTCAATGTTGCAGTGTGATAATAATATGGTGCTAAATAGGATATATTTAGATTAGGTCATCCATTAGGTCATCCATCCAGTGGAAAGGGCATCCATAAGTTGTTGTAATAGGTGGATGCAGGTAGGTGTTATTATGATTAGTTAGTGGGAAGGGTAGAGTGGATAGCTGACTAGGAAGATGGACAGGTTAAGTTAGGTCAGGTAAGGGAGATGAGGGTGAAGGCTGGACATGGGATAAGGCTGGCGGTGGAGGGAGTTTGAAACTGGTGAAGTCAATATTGAGGCTGTTGGGCTGTGAGCTACCCAAGCGTAATATACTTATCAGCATTCCACCTACCCTACCTTACCCTACCCTCAGCCCCACTCCCCTCCCTCTATTTAATTCTGGGCTCCCCTTCCCCTCCCTAGTCCTGACGGAGGGTTTCTGCCCAAATGTTGACTTTCCTGCCCCTCTGATGTTGTCTGACCTGTTGTGCTTTTCCAGCTTCACATCTATTGACACTGGCTTCCAGCATCTGCAGTCCTTACTATCTCCAAGTTGCAGAGAAGCTAAATGTTTACTTTCTGTTTGTTTTCAATGAGAAAGATACAAGAAGTTTCCTAGGATTAGAGATCCAATTGCCGAAAGAGAATAAGGAGTTGAAGGAAGTTGCTATTAGTAAGTACATTAATGCATGTGTCAGCCCACTATTTACAAGGGTGAGAAGGAGAAAACTGGGACCTACAGACCTGTTAGCATGACATTAGTAGTAACAGGTTGAAAGTGAGGACTGCAGATGCTGGAGATCAGAGTCAATAGTGTGGTGCTGGAAACGCACAGCAGGTCAGGCAACATCCAAAGATCAGGAGAATTGATGTTTCGGGCATACGCCCTTCATCAGGAATGAGGCTTATGGGCCGGGGGGAGGGGGGAGTTGAGAGATAAATGGGAGGGAGGTTGGGTTAGGGGGGGGGAAGGTAACTGAGAATGCAATAGGTAGTTGAAGGCGAGGGAGAAGGTGATAGGTTGGAAAGGAGGGTGGACCGGATAGATGGGAAAAGTGATGGACAGGTCGGGAGGGCGGTGCTGAGTTGGGGGCTTGGTACTGGAATAGTGCGGGAGTGGGGGGGGGGGGGAATGAGGGAACTATTGAAATCCATGTTGATCCTGTGTGGTTGCAGGGTCCCAAGATGGAATATGAGGTTTGGCGATGGAGGAGGCCGAGGGCTTGCATGTCCTTGATGGAGTGGGAGTGGGAGTTGGAGTTGAAGTGTTCAGCCACAGGACGGTGGGATTTGTGGGTGTGGGTGTCCCAGAGATGTTCTCTGAAACGATCCGCAATAGGCGTCCTGTCTCCACAATGTAAAGGAGACCTCATCGGGTGCAATGGATACAGTAGGTGACATTGGTGGAGGTACAGGTAAATTTCTGTTGAATGTGGAAGGATCCTTTGGGGCCTTGGACGGAGGTGAGGGGATGGTCTGGGTGCAGGTTTTGCACTTCCTGCAGTGGCAGGGGAAGGTGCTGGGAGTGGAGTGTGGGTTGGTGGTGTGGAGGGAAATCTATCTCTTGGTGGGATCCGTTTAATGTGGCGGAGGATGATGCAATGTATCCGGAGGTTGGTGGGGTGGAAGGTGAGGACCAGGTGGTTTCTGTCCTTGGTGTATTGGGAGGGGTGGTGTTCAAGGTCAGTGGTGTGCTGGAGGGCATCGTTGAACACGTGGGAAGGGGAATTGCGATCTTGGATTGTCGATCACGTGGGAAGGGGAATTGTGATCTTGGAAGGAGGAGGCCATTTGGGATTTTCTAAGGTGGAATTGGTCATCCTGGGAATGGATGCGGTGAAGGTAGAGGAATTGAGAATAAGGGGTGGCGTTTTTACAGGAGGTAGGGTGGGAGGAGGTGTAGTCTAGGTAACTGTGGCAGTTGGTGAGCTTGTAGATGTCAGTGTTTAGTTGGTTGCTGGACATGGAGGTGGAGGGGTCCAGGAAGGGGAGAGTGGTGTCCAAGATGGTCTGGGTGAATTTGAAGTCGTGGTGAAAGGTGTTGGTGAAGATGATGAACTGTTCAACCTCATCGTCATCGATGTAGCGGAGGAACAGGTGGGGAGGGTGTGCCGGTAACTGCGGAAGATGGACGATTCCATGTACCCAACAAGGAGGCAGGTATAGCTCGGTTCCATGCAGGTGCCCATGGCTACATGTTTGGTTTGGAGGAAGCGGGACCATTGAAAGGTGAAGTTGTTAAGTGTAACGACCAGTTCAGCCAGGCAGATGAGGGTGTCGGTGAAAGGGTATTGGTTGGGATGGTGTGAGAGGAAGAAACGGAGGGCTTGGAGGCCTTCGTTATGCCAGGTGGATGTTTAGTAGCAGTAAGTGCTTGAATCTATTATAAAGGATTTGATAAGTGGACACTTGGACAAAAATAATTTGATTGGGATTAATCAGCATGGATTTGCAAATGGGACACCACCTTTGACAAGTTTGTTGCAGCTTTTGAGGCTCTTACTAACAAAATTAATAAAGGAAAGTTGATGGACAGAATACTTTCTGTTAGCTTTTGCTAAGGTCCCTCACAGGAGGTTGTTAGCAAAATTGAAGCACATGGCAACGGCGTTGACGTACTTGCATGGACAACAGCTTGGCTGACAGGCTGAAGAAAGCGAGTATAAATAAATGGGTCATTCTTACATTGGCAAGCTATAACTAATGCGATGCTGCTGTTCATAATTTATATGTAGGAACCAAATATATTTCTGTATTTGAGGATGATGCAAAGCTAAACAAGTGAGTGTTGTGAAGAAGATATAAGGAGGATTTGGAAAGGCTTAACGAATGAGCAAGAGCAAAGCAGATAGAATTGAAAAAATGACAGGCTGTGCACTTTGTTGGAGGAACAGATGTGCATACTACTTAAATGAAGATATGCAAAAGGGCATAGGTGTCTCTCTTAATAAAACACGGAAGGTTAACATGCATGTGCAGGAAGCTATTAGGAAGGCTAATGGAATAGAAGATGGGTTAGGAGCAGGAGTAGCCCATTAGGTCCCTGGAGCTAGCTCCACCATTCATTACCCTAATTCCATCCTCCCCACGAATACCTTTGATGCCCTTAGCCACAAGAGCTGTATCTGCCTCCTCCTGAAAAAGTAATATTTTGGTCTCAACCGCTTTTCTGTGGTTTATCAATTTCACAGGTTCACAACTCTGGGTGAAAAAATCTCCACATCTCTAAACAGTTTGCCCTTATCCTTAAACAATGACCCCAGTTCTGAATGTCTCCACCACGAGGAACAGCCATCCTGTATCTAACCTGACTACTTCTGTCAGAATTTTATAGGTTTCTGTGAGATCACCCCTCATTCTTCAAAACTTCAGTGAACACACTCCCAGCTGACTCAATATCTGCTCATGTGACAGTCCTGCCATCCCAGGAATCAATTTGGTAAACCTTTGTTGTATTCCCTCTCTAACAAGTACATTCTTCCTCAGATAAGGAGACCAAAACTGCACACAGCATTCCAGGTGTGACCTCACCAATGCCCTGTATAATTCTGTAAGATACCTTTCTTCCCAAATTCTCTCACTACGAAAACCGACATATAGAACAAAGAACATAGAACATAGAACATAGAACATTACAGCGCAGTACAGGCCCTTCGGCCCTCGATGTTGCGCCAATCAAAGCACACCTAACCTACACTAAGCCACTATCCTGCATATACCTATCCAATGCCCGCTTAAATACCCATAAAGAGGGAGAGTCCACTACTGCTACTGGCAGGGCATTCCATGAACTTACGACTCGCTGAGTGAAGAACCTACCCCTAACATCTGTCCTATATCTACCCCCCCTTAATTTAAAGCTATGCCCCCTTGTAATAGCTGACTCCATACGTGGAAAAAGGTTCTCACTGTCAACCCTATCTAACCCCCTAATCATCTTGTACACCTCTATCAAGTCACCCCTAAACCTTCTTTTCTCCAATGAAAACAACCCCAAGTGCCTCAGCCTTTCCT
Source organism: Chiloscyllium punctatum (assembly GCF_047496795.1). Lineage (NCBI taxonomy): Eukaryota > Metazoa > Chordata > Chondrichthyes > Orectolobiformes > Hemiscylliidae > Chiloscyllium > Chiloscyllium punctatum. The sequence goes on along the minus strand of NC_092783.1, from coordinate 11,067,451 downwards.
CATAGGATCTTCCTACCATACCAGGCAACATCCTGGTAAACCTCCTCTGCACCCGTTCCAGTGCCTCCACATCCTTCCTATAGTATGGCGACCAAAACTGCACACAATATTCCAGATGCGGCCTCACCAGAGTCTTATACAACTGCAGCATGACCTCAGGACTCCGGAACTCAATTCCTCTACCAATAAAAGCCAGTACGCCATATGCCTTCTTCACTGCACTATTTACCTGGGTGGCAACTTTCAGAGATCTGTGTACATGGACACCAAGATCCCTCTGCTCTTCCACACTACCAAGTATCCGACCATTAGCCCAGTACCCCATCTTTTTGTTACTCTTACCAAAGTGAATCACCTCACACTTAGCTACATTGAACTCCATTTGCCACCTTTCTGCCCAGCTCTGCAGCTTCTCTATATCCCGCTGTAACCTGCCACATCCTTCCTCACTGTCTACAACTCCTCCGACTTTCGTATCATCTGCAAACTTGCTCACTCAACCTTCTAACCCTTCCTCCAGGTCATTTATAAAAATGACAAACAGCAATGGTCCCAAAACAGATCCTTGCGGAACACCGCTAGTGACGGCACTCCAAGATGAACCTTTGCCATCAACTACTACCCTCTGTCTTCTTCCAGCCAGCCAATTCCTAATCCAAACCTCCAACTCACCCTCGATGCCATATCTCTGTATTTTCTGCAGTAGCCTACCATGGGGGACCTTATCAAACGCCTTACTAAAATCCATATATACCACATCTACCGCTTTCCCCTCATCTACCTCCTTAGTCACCTTCTCAAAGAATTCAATAAGGTTTGTGAGGCACGACCTGCCCTTCACAAAACCATGCTGACTATCCTTGATCACATTATTCTTATCCAGATGTGCATAAATCCTATCCCTTACAATTCTCTCTAAGACTTTGCCCACAACAGAAGTGAGACTCACTGGCCTATAGTTACTAGGATTATCCCTACTCCCCTTCTTGAACAAGGGAACCACGTTTGCTAGCCTCCAGTCCTCTGGCACTACTCCTGTAGACAAAGAGGACACAAAAATCAAGGCCAACGGCTCTGCAATCTCCTCCCTTGCTTCCCAGAGAATCCTAGGATAAATGCCATCAGGCCCAGGGGACTTATCTATTTTCACCCTTGCCAGAATTTCCAACACCTCTTCTCTACATATCTCAAAGCCATCCATTCTACTTATTCGTACCTCAGTATTCATATTGACAACAATGTCCTGTTCCTGAGTGAATACTGATGAAAAGTATTCATTCAGTGCCTCCCCAATCTCTTCAGCCTCCACACGCAGCTTCCCATTACTATCCTTGATTGGACCTATTCCTACCCTAGTCATTCTTTTATTCTTAACATACCTATAGAAAGCCTTAGGGTTTTCCCTAATCCTACCAACTAAGGACCTCTCATGTCCCCTCCTTGCTGCCCTTAGCTCTCTCTTCAGGTCCTTCCGGGCTACCTTATAACTCTCAATCGCCCCTATTGAACCTTCACGCCTCATCTTTACAAAGGCCGCCCTCTTCCATTTAACAAGGGATTCCAATTCCTTATTAAACCACGGCTCCCTCACACGACCCTTTCCTCCCTGTCTGATAGGTACGTACTTATCAAGGACACTCAATAGTTGCTCCTTGAACAAGTTCCACATATCAATTACGCTCTTGCCTTGGAATCTACTTTTCCAATCCACACATCCTAAGTCATGCCTCAACGCATCATACTTTCCCTGCCCCCAGCTATAACTCTTGCCCTGTAGTACACACTTATCCCTCTCCATCACGAGTGTAAAAATCACCGAATTGTGGTCACTGTCCCCAAAGTGCTCACCTACCTCTAGTTCTAATACCTGGCCTGGTTCGTTACCCAGAACCAAATCCAGTATGGCCTCACCTCTTGTTGGCTTATCTACATATTGTGTCAGGAAACTCTCCTGCACACATTGCACAAACACTGACCCATCTAACGAACTGGAGCTATAGCTTTCCCAATCAATATCAGGAAAGTTAAAGTCTCCCATAACAATCACCCTATTACTGTCACTCTTCTCCTGAATCATCTTCACAATCCTTTCTTCAACGATTCTAGGACTATTAGGAGGCCTGTAAAAGACTCCTAACAGGGTGACCTCACCTCTCCTATTCCTAACCTCAACCCAAACTACCTCAGATGGCAAATCTTCGTCCATCTTCCTTTCCACCGCTGTAATACTGTCTTTGACAAGCAAAGCCACACCCCCCCCTCTTTTACCCCCACCTCTGACCCTACTAAAACATTTAAACCCTGGAACCTGCAACAGCCAATCCTGTCCCTGATCTAGCCATGTCTCCGTAATAGCCACAACATCGAAGTCCCAGGTACCAACCCACGCTGCGAGTTCACCTACCTTATTTCGTATACTTCTGGCATTAAAGTATACACACTTCAAACCACTCTTCTGTTTACAGGCACCCTCCTTTAAGATTGATGCCATATTCCTAACCTCCCTACACTCCAGGTCCTGCACCCTAAAGCTACAGTCTAGGTTCCCATGCCCCTGCAGAGTTAGTTTAAACCCCCCCCAAGAGCACTAGCAAACCTCCCCCCAAGGATACTGGTGCCCCTCAGGTTCAGGTGCAGACCATCCTGTTTATAGAGGTCCCACCTTCCCCAGAAAGAACCCCAGTTATCCAAGTACCAAAATCCCTCCCTCCTGCACCATCCCTGTAGCCACGTATTTAACTCTTCTCTCTCCCTATTCCTCGACTCTCTATCACGTGGCACGGGTAACAAACCAGAGACAACAACTCTGTTCGTTCTAACTCTGAGCTTCCAACCTAGCTCCCTAAAAGCCTGTCTAACATCCTCAGCACTCCTCCTACCTATGTCATTGGTGCCAATATGGACCACGACTTCAGGCTGCTCCCCCTCCCCCTTAAGGACCCGGAAAACACGATCAGAGACATCACGTACCCTTGCACCTGGGAGGCAACATACCAAACATGAGTCTCTCTCGTTCCCACAAAACCGCCTATATAGTTTGTCGTCTTTCCTGCCTGCTGCACCTGCACCCCTACTTTCAGCGACTGGTGCACAAGGACTCCCAGACCTCATTGAGCATTCCCCTCTCTCAGTTTACAGCCATTCAAATAATAACCTGCTTCTTATTTTTAGGACCATAGTGGAAAACTTCACATTTATCCATACATTGCATCCGCCAGGCATTTGCCTACACACTTAGCCTGAACAAATCATGCTGCAACATCTCTGCATCCTCCTCACAGTTCTACCTTCCACCCCACTTTGTGTCATCTGCAAAATTTGAGATAATACATTTAGTTCCTTCATCTAAATCATTAATACGCATTGTGAGTCGCTGGGGTCCTCGTACTAATCCCAGTGTTACCTCATGAGTCACTGCCTGCCAATCGGGAAAAGACCCATTTATTCCTCCTCTTTGTTTCCTGGTTGCTAACCAATTTTGTATCCATTTCAGTCCACTAATCCTAATCTGATGCACTTTAATTTTACACATTAATTTCTTGTGTGGGACTTTGTTGAAAGCCTTCTGAAAGTCCAAACATACCACATGCACTTGCTCCCTCTGATGAAAGCATCTGTCACAAGAGGATTTGAGGACAGGCATAATGGATAATGAATTCTTGCCTCAGTTGTAAATCGCCAGAGTCTTACCAGAACACTGAATTGCTGTCTCATTAGAGAGAGATAACTGGTGGTGGTTTATCCTAATGTTCACCACACCTCAGGTGAGGGGGTGGGTTGAGAAGGAAAATCCTTCATAGCAGCCTAAGTCAGGGTATGCAACCACAATTGTACAGAAGCTGTTCAGACTGCACTTTGAGTACTCTGTGCAGTTCTGATCACCTTATCTTAGGAAGGATACTATAGAGGATGTGCAAACAAGGGTCACTGGATCTATTCCCAGGAACATGGGGCCTATGAAGAGAATTTGACCGATTCTGGATTGTTTTCTGTAGAGTTTTGAGGAATGAGAGGTGATCTCATCAAACCTATAAAATAAATAAATGGTACATGCAGATAGCAGGTCCCCGCTGGTACTGGCATCTAAAACCAGGGGGCACAATTTAAAAATAAGGAGGGTGCCTCTTACGATTGAGGGATGAAGAGAATTTGTTTTATTATTTTGGAATTAATTGGAATTCTCTCCTGTGGGCTGTAAAAACTCAATCACTAAGTTTGTTTAAAGTAACAATTGACAGATTTCTGATCAGCAATGGTATGTAGGCTTATGGGGATACTGCAGGTTAAAGGTACTGAAATTTTCAATTATTCGCGGTCATTGTAAATGGTGGAGTAGCTTTAACAGGCTCAATGGTCTACGTCTGTTCTTTAAATGCTGTCAACCTCATAGCAAAGCTCTGATACCATTCACACGTGAGATCAGTGCAGGCCTACACTTGAGGGAGAACTCCTTTACACAATGCTTTTCTTTTTTGCATTACGTTTTGGCTGAACATTTGCAGATATGTGACCGTTTTAGTGAATGTCATCTTGTGCAATGAAATTCAAAGATTTGAATAGTTGCCACTATCCGTCTGTTTAACTTGACAATAAGTGGTTATCTTCTGAAGCATGGTGTTGAGAATGCACTAATTGGAACAACTGTTATCATTTGAGGTCTTTTTATTCAATTTTTTCCTGTGGAATTTTAAATATGGTAACTAACATTTCAAGGGAGTAGCTTTCTCTACACATTGACATATCTGTTTAATCTGCTGCATTGGTACAGCAACTTGCAGCTTTTGATATTTAAAGGATGGTGAGTCATCCATTTCTGCTGAACTAGCTTCAACACATTTCTGCCATTCCTATGGAGCAGAAGAAGCACTGTTAATGAACCACCTATGGCTATTTGAGAACTGAAAGTACATGAGTAATTGTATAGAACTACCATGAATGAAAGCCAATATCAATATTTTTTCCTTTGTCAAATCAAAATATTTCAACATCTGCAAGATTATTAAAACTTTGGACCATTTAGTTTATATTACTGGTGGCAAGAAAATTTGAATTATAATTCGTTCTTTCATTGTGAACAGAAATGCACTCATGTCTCTGTTTTATTTCCTTTGAAAGCTTGGGAAAGGATTACATTTAAAAAACTTCGAGAAATTTGACATTTCACGCCAGCTGAGAACCTGGGCCTAAAGGCAAACCATCCCACCAGGCTGTTTGATCACTGGCCTTTTGTTTTCTTGGCGTACTTAAGATTTTGGGCAGTGGATATGCCCTGGATTTTTTATGCTTGGAAAACCGTATGGTTTTAATGTAAAACCTGAAGTTATACCAAGGTAACCATCCTTTCCATAGAAGCATGCTTGTTTTCTGCCTCATGTTTTGAATAAATGTTCTCTGTATTCCTCTGGAATGCTCTTCAAAATGATTTATTTGGAAAACACTCTTTGCTCTGGTTGTGAACATGGATTGCTCACTAATGTAGCTGGTTCTCTTTCTATGGAGTCTGTCTGGGGCGGCCTTGAGGAATTTTGTTTGCATGATTTCTTTGGGTAATTAGATCACAGAGGATGTGACTAAGAAGATATAGTTGTCCACTTCTGCTCCATCTGTCTGTCCAATATTGAAAGTGGCCAGGCTGATGAAATGATGAGGCTGATTATTTTGCTTAATGTCAAATTCTTTATCTTTTGTGTTGATTTTGCATCTTGCAGTGTTTGAGCTGACTCAAAAACCTTATTTCATTGTAACGAAAGAATTGCAAACAACAAATTTTATATATATATCAATATATATTATATATATAGTCCACAAAAATGCTTTTTATAATTGTTACCATGGAAACTGTCCATCAAACTCTGGAAAAAAATGCTGATAATCTTCAGACAGCCATGTTGCAAGTATGTTCCAGAATGTTAATTAGAAACCTATGGATGGTTCAACTATCTGTGCCATGTTATACTTGGTCCCACAGTATCCTGATACTTGACCAGCGTATGGGACTCCGAAAGACACTCAACCTTGAGTTACTGTTCTGGCTATGAACTAAATATTGCCTGTGGTGACAAAAACATATCTCAAATATTGGTAATAGAGGGTGCATCTTTTTTCACATTACTTTCCTGACTTGCTGTGTGTGTTCACTGGCAGAAGGTGTCCTAACAGTCCTGCTCGACCTAGCAGTGATTAGTGCCATTCACAACTAAACGGAGGAAGGGCTGATCACAAGTGTGAGTGATAAACCGTATATCAAGTAAATTGGATTTCCTAAAATTAAATTGGCAGTTTCTTGGTAAAATTTCTGTTAACAATTGTGATAATTAAAGAACACTGTTATTTTACTAAATGAGGGTGGTTTTGTGTTTTCTTTACTGTTGCTATGGAAATGCAGTTTCTGGTGACTAACTGTAATGGTTCAGCTGAATCTGAATCAGTGTGGTGTGTAATGTTAGCCGAAATGCAGCTGCTGTACACTGTGACATTAATTACTGGGCTTGCATGTGTTGAACATCCTGCAGACTATTGGAATCTAGGTCAGCGCATGCACACCATAAGCAGGTCGTTGAGATATTCCAACTGCTGCATTTCAGATGCTACATCATTGACCAGCCTTGACTACAATAAAAAAAAATCTGATCATGGCTTCAAGTAAAATTAAAATTAAAATCTGTTACCAGCTCCCAAAAATATAACTTTATTCAAAATGGACCTCATTGTGTAGAATAGAGATCTTAACTTCTGTTGTACCTACACCTCTCCACATTAACTGCTGTTGAACAAAACCCTGCTTAATTCCTGTGTATGTTGTATCAAGGGTCAGCCTTTCTGCTGTGCAACCTGTCTGGTAGAATGAGTTTGACCAGTTCTTACAATTCCCATTTCTCCAAATTGTCTTCACAAACTGTATATCACCGCAAACCATGCAACTGAAAACTGTGCAAAAAAGAACCCATTTCTGTCACATGCCCAGAATATCCTGAAAAGCTCTACTGCTGGGATATCTTTGAAGTTCTGTGACTGCTAAGCAGGCAAACATTGAAACCGCTTCTGCACATTATATACAACAAGCAGCAAGGAGATGAAAGACTCAAGTACTTAATCTGTTTTGGTGTTGATGGTTCAGAGAGAATTGTCTATTCTAGAGAGTTCCTGTTTTTATCAATAGTCAATTTTAATTGTTCTCTGATCCACATAAGCTGATGTGGCCAAGGGTTAACATCCGATGTTATGCCACAAAACTGTATTGTCAGACTAGAATTTGTACCTGCTGTAGAACCGATATTTGTCTGATTCTAAGGCCAGTGTGCTACCAATTGAGCTGAATTGACGATAGGCAGCCACAACTTCTGGAAAAAAAAAGCATTTTGATCATCTCTTGCTATGGATGATGAGTTTGCATTAAAATGATAAAAGTGTCTTGGCAAGATGGCGGCGATTCAGTAGAACCGCTGTGGACAGCTCTGGAATACTGGAATTTTTTGCCATCCCTGGCCAACTTATGTGGTGGAATTATTAGTTTAAAACCTTATAGAACACCTATTTGTTAATATGTGGGAGTGGGAAGGATGCCAAAGGGAAAAGGAGCAAGCAAACAGCAGCAGGGAGGACACTCCCCTGCAGCACCTACCACACCAGGGACTGCAGCAGCAGCCGCTCCTGAGCACCCCCCCCCCCAACCCACCGCGGACCTGACATACTCACAGAAATTGGCTGTGGCAATGGAGAGACTTACCTTGAAAGTTGGGGCTGTGATTGAGGAGATCTGCGGGGAGATTCGTGTCCAGGTCCAACCTATTGCATCCATACTACAGAAGCATGAGCAGGAGATCCAGGGCCTCGGGGAGAGGCTGGAGGAGGTGGAGGATTGAAGTAAGGCCTCAGAAGCTGCGATGGAGTCCTCGTCCAGTTGGATCCAGATGCTGGTGCAAGAGGTGCAGGCCTTGCAAGACTATATCGATGACCTCGAAAATCGAGGTCGGAGGATAAATATCCGAATTGTCAGGCTCCCTAAAGGTGAGCAGCCAGTCAGCTTCTTTGAGAGCTGGCTGCTGAAGTTTTTGGGCCTTCACATCGAGTCCAGCAGGCTGCAGATTGAAAGGGCTTATCAAGTTAGTGTACAGGTCAGGCCCAGTCAGCGCCCCGCTCAGTCCAAGTGCACTTCCACTCATATAATGACAAGCAAAAAGTCATAGAAGCTTCCAGATCCCTGGGAAAAGATCTGCAGGCACTGCTGTACAAGAGGTCAAAAATCATATTTTTCCAGGATTTCTCTGCAGCTGTAATTCGAAAGAGGAAGTCCTTCGATGAAATTAAAAAGAGGCTGAGGAACCTGGGCATCCAGTACTCCATGAGATACCCCGCAGTGCTCCATTTCAGCCACAAGGACTCAGTTTATACATTTGACTCAGCGGATAAAGCTAAAAACTTTGTAGACACTTTAAAGTAGAAGGATTGGCCTGAAGAATACAGTTAATGTTTGTTCCGTTTTCTATCTTTCCCCATGTTTTCACTTCCTTTTTTTTATTCCTTTCTTTCTCCCTAATAATTTCCTTTTTGGAAAGTGGGGGAAAGACCTTGGAATAAGTTGTTCCTTTTTTTTAACAACTGGATTTTCTGATGAGAAATTTTGTGGATATTCTTTGTTGTCTCTTCCCCTTTTTGTTTGTTCTGTTTTTCTTTTAGTCACAAGTAGGGGTGACATGAGCCAGGGATGGGTGGAGAGCTCAAGCTGACTTTGTCTTTCTTCTGTTGATTTAAGGATCATCTCCTTGTTTTTTTTCTGGCCTAAGGCTGGGGCACAGTCCGGGTTTGAAGCAGCTGTGAAGGAGGGGATTGGATAGGGTGAGTGCCCCCTATGGGCAGGGGGGAAGAGTGTTCTATTCAAGGTTTTATAGTTGGTTTTCTTTGTAGTTTTTTGGTAGTAATAGTTGTTTATAGTTATGATAGAGTAGTTTTTAGTTCTTCGACTGAGTCTTTATTTACTTACGCTCGGTGCTTTGTACGCAGGATTCTCCCTCTGAGGGGTTCAAGGGTCACTCGAAAGGGGATATGGCTAAGTGTCTTATTAAATGGTGCATCTGGAACATTAAGGGAAGTCATTCGCCTGTTAAAAAGAAAAGAAGTGCTTTCTAGCCTTAAGAGGGAAAGTGTTGATATCGCTTTGTTGCAGGAAACCCATCTTGATGATGCAGAACACCTGAAATTACAAGAGGTGAGTTATGACTGGGTATTCTTTTCATCCTTTACTGCTAAAAGTAGGGGAGTGGCGGTACTTATCCAGAAAAATCTGCCGTGCACATTATTAGAGCAGGTGAAAGATGAGCAGGGACGGTTTGTGATACTTAAAGCCCTGATACATGGGGGTCAGGAATATGGCATTTTAAATGTCTATTGTCCTCTGGCGCATCCCCTCAAATTTTTGATTAGTGCCATCTCTAAGTTGAGTGCTTTTGGAACACGGCACATTATTATAGGGGGGTTAATTGTCTTTTGGATCCGACAGTGGACAGGATGCCTTGTGAGCCCCCAACTATTTCTTCGCAGGCCAAGCAGGTGGTTGACTTATGCGAGGAGTTGGGGCTGGTAGATATTTGGAGATGTCTACACCTACTGGGAGGGACTTCACCTTTTTTTTCAAACCCACATAAATGTCACAGGAGGATTGACCTCTTTCTGGCTCCCTCGGCCCTTCTGGATTCAATTATGGGTTGTAAAATTGGGAATGTAGCTATCCCTGATCACGCAGCAGTATATTTGGAGGTTAAGGCCAAGAGTGAAGGGCTAGGTTTGTGGCACTGGCGTTTAGACTCTTTTCTCCTTAAGGATTCCAAATTCGTGGAATACTTTTTGAAGGAGTTTCAGGAATTCTTGACTATCAACTCAGGCACGGCTAGTGTTCCGTCTACACTATGGGAAACTGCTAAGGCCTTTGCTAGGGGATTAGCTATTTCCTATTCGGCTAGCCGGAAACAACAGAAGGAGGAACAGCAGCGTCTACTTGAGACATGGTTGAAAGCTGCTGAGGCAGCACATATTGCGTGGCCTTTGTTGACTAAGATACAGCGGATCACGGTCCTCCGGGCTCCCTTGAATTCAATACTGACACAAAACGCAAAGAAAGAACTTGCTTTTGCTAGACAAAGGCTGTTTGAATATGGGGATAGGCCAGGGAAGTATTTAGCATACCGGACTAGGAAAAAGCATGCTCCCCAATCCATGATTGCAATCAGAGATAATGCTGGGGTCCTTGCATGCGATGCTAGAAAGATTAATGAGGCTTTTCAAAGCTTTTACTCTGAATTGTATCAGTCTAAAGGTTGCGAGGGCAGGAGGGCTAAGATCGAGACCTTTTTTTAAGGACTTGGACCTCCCAGGGTAACCTTGGAACAGGCCTCTCTCCTTAATGCCCCCTTGACAGTTCAGGAAATACAGGACGCAACTAGGCAACTTCAGAGTGGGAAAGTGCCTGGGATTGTGTCAGGGCCGATGTTGGAGATGTACAATCACTCCTATATGCATGAATACCTACCACCATCTTTGAGAGAAGCTAATATTTCCTTAATCCTTAAGTAAGGGGAAGGTTCCTAAGGAATGTGTCTCATATAGGCCCATCTGACTATTAAAATCAGATTTCAAGATTCTGTCCAAGATCCTGGCGCTGAGATTGGAAAGGGTATTGTCCCATATTATTAAAGACGACCAGACAGGCTTTATAAGGGGCTGTAGATTCTCTAATAATATTAGAAGGTTGCTGAATATGGTCCAAGTTTGTCAGTTACGATCGATTCAGGGATTGGTGATTTCCTTAGATGCAGAGAAAACATTTGACAGGGTGGAATGACCATATCTTTTTTATGTCTTAGAACAGTTTGGGTTGGATGGGGTCTTTGCTAGGTGGGTGGAGGTTTTATATCGCCACCCTCTGGCCGCAGTCATCACCAACTGGGTGAAGTCTGGGAATTTTAGGATTGGTAGGGGTAGTCGGCAAGGCTGCCCTCTCTCACCGCTGTTGTTTACATTGGTGATAGAGCCGCTGGCAGAGGCCATTCATCACAACGTCCACATAACTGCTCCGGAATTGGGATCGAGGGTACACAAGATTACACTGTGTGCGGATGATGTCCTTCTGTTTTTATCAAACCCGATGACCTCTGTACCCCATTTGATACAATGTATCAATTCATTTGGGGCTATTTCAGGATATAAGATTAACTTTGCAAAATTAGAGGCTATGCCTTTGGGGAACCTTAAGGATGTGCCAGAAGTTGAAGGTGGCCCAAAGTTCCCTTTTAAGTGGTCACGGGCAGGGTTCTGATACCTAGGCATTTTTATTACCCCCAAGTTTGATCTGTTATTTCAGACTAACTTTGCTCGCTTGACAATATTAGGCACGATCCCGGAGATGGGAGGCTCTTCCAATTTTGTGGCTGGGCCGAATATCTCTCATTAAGATGAATGTTCTTCCTTGTTTGCTTTATCCCATGCGTGTACTCCCTATAATGTTTCCCAGGTCAACGCTGCGGATGCTGATGGGTGGTTAGGTTCCTTTGTTGGGCATGTTGGGGGGCCCCTCATCAAACTTACTAAATTGCAGTTGCCTCAAGGAAGGGGAGGAGTTGATTTCCCAGACATCAGGAGGTATCGTTCGAGTTCCCTGCTGTCCTTTGTCTGTGATTGGGTAGGTACCGATCCAAACTCAATATGGCTGGATATCGAGGCCTCTCCGGCAAAGTGCCCTCTTATTAAAAGCAAATTACTACGGATGCTGGAATCTCAAACCAAAGGAGAAATGCTGGAAAATCTCAGCAGTTCTGGCAGCATCTGTAAGGAGAGAAAAGAGCAGATGCCTCGAGTCTAACTGACCCTTAATCAAAGCATTGACAAAGGGTCAGTTAGACTCGAAACGTCAGCTCTTTTCTCTCCTTACAGATGTTGCCAGACCTGCTGAGATTTTCCAGCATTTCTCTTTTGCCCTCTTATTAACCTGTTGTTCATGGCTAAGATGAGGACAGTTATGGACCACTGCCGAAACCCCATTGTTATTAATACAGTCGAGGCATGGAGGGCGATGCGTCAGAGTGAGGGTTGTTTATCCAAGACTTCGCCACTTACACCTGTAGTTGGCATGCCAGAGTTCAAAATGTGTTGCTGGAAAAACGCAGCAGGTCAGGCAGCATCCAAGGAGCAGGAGAATCGACGTTTCGGGCATGAGCCCTTCTTTAGGAATGAGGAAAGTGTGCCAAGCAGGCTAAGATAAAAGGTAGGAAGGAGGGACTTTGGGGAGGGGCGTTGGAAATGCGATAGGTGGAAGGAGGTTAAGGTGAGGGTAATAGGCTGCAGTAGGGGTGGGGGCGGAGAGGTCAGGAAGAAGATTGCAGGTTAGGAAGGTGTTACTGAGTTCGAGGGTTGGGACTGAGACAAGGTGGGGGGAGGGGAAATGAGGAAACTGGAGAAATCTGAGTTCATCCCTAACCAACTTACCATGCCAGAGTTCTGACCAGGAATGGTGGACTCAAGGTTCAAACTATGGGCAGCAAGAGGAGTTTTTAGTTTGGGAGACTTGTTTGAGGGGGAGGTTATGATGTCTTTTGAGCAACAAAGCCGCAAATACGGTTACCCAGCAGAGATCTTTTCCGTTTTTTTTCAGGTTAGGGATTTCATCCAGAAGAAAACTACGCTTCTCACTAAGCCCTATAAGCCCGATACAGAGAGGATGTTGCTTCACTCCACAAGCACCCTTTAGGTTAGTGCCCCCTATCGCCTGCTGGGTGGCAGGGCCTGGCAGGGTATTAACTGGTTATGTGAGGTCTGGAAGCAAGAGCTAGGAGTGGAGATCTCTTCTGAAGCATGGGAGAACATATGGGAGAATACTCGAAAGGTCTCAATCTGTAATAGGACATGCGCTACGCAGTTAAAAGTTCTGCACAAAGCTCATCTGGCACCAAACCATCTGGTGAAGTTTAAAAAAAAAGAGGCATCTTCAGTGCCCTCCAAATGTAAATTTAAGTGTAGGTACTCTTACACATTTTCTTCTGGACACGCCACAGGCTCTGTGTTTATTGGAGCACTGTGGCGGGAGAGAGAGGATGGGTATTGAGGACTGAAGTCAAAGTAGACCCGATATTTCTCCTCTTAGGTCTACCAAATTTACTATCTTTTTAGATGGGCATGGGAAGAAACTATTTAATATTCTTGCATACTGTGCATGGAAGAATATTCTGATGAATTGGGTGTCTGACAACCCTCCGAGCTTGCTGGGAAGGCAGAAATTAATTATGGGGCACATTTCCTTGGACTTATTTGCAAACAATGGTGCACCACACAACAGACCATCTTTTATAAGACATGGCAGCCCTACTTGAGTTATTTGGATATATATTTGTCAGTCATCTTAACAAGGGCATTTGTTTAACCAACATGGTAAGATTTGCCAAGCCCTGGGCCTTGGAGGGGGTCTCCTGAGTTAATACTGGTATATATACAATGCTCCCATTCCTTTGTTTGGGATCTTTGTGCCGAGCATAGCTGTTCTGTATTTTGTGGTTTTTTTTAATGTTGCTTTGCACAGTGTTAGGGTTTGTTTTGTATTATAGGGTAGGTTAGTAGTTAGTAGACAGTAGTTGTATTGTAATTTGTGGTTTTCTTTTTATTATACTGATATTTGCTATTGATTGTATTTTTCAATAATTTTATATGTTTGTAAAGTTAACAAAATTTGCTAATAAATATATTTACAAAAAGTGATAAAAGTTATGATAATTCAGAAGGTGTTGCTCTGAGACCTTGTTCTACACTTTAACTTGATGTGCAATGCTCTTTATCGTGCATTATAGACACTATTTCAATTTTTTGCTTTAGTTTGTGTTAAGATATTTTCATCGAAGCACTGCTTTCAAGGATTTTCTATCTAGGATTCTGCAGTGAAGTTTGATATCCAGTGGGGATGGTTGGGGTTGAGTTCACAGAACTTGTAGTGCAACACTTGAGCCCTTTTTAACTGTGATTTCACAAGCACACCGAGCTCTAGCTGTCATGCTATCAAGCTGAAGCAGCATGAGGCAGCTTCCCTGAGGCAATTCTGCAACAGTTGCTTGGATTCAGAGCAAGAACTGTTTCTGAGTGGAGCAGCTCAATTCCATCGATTTCACTTTGCTGCAGCAGGAAATTGATGCTCAATTGCATTTGGGGAGTGGGGGCTGCAGGGAAGGGATGTTAATATTTCCCTAGGTTAAGGATTATTTTTCCTTCAGAATCTAAGACTAGCATTGACAAAAATTAAAGCCAAGTTTACGCATGTTGTTAGTGAGCCTCCATTTTCTTTGACATTTCTGATTGATAAAGGAAAACAGAATGTGACTTTACCATCAGATTTCCACTGAGTGAGGTAGTTATTTTCTGTAGCCTACCTTCAGTTCCAGACTGAACTGGATAATTACTTTGGGGTTCATGCTCTTGGTCCTTTTTCTTTCTTTCACTTGCTTAATTCCTTGACTGAGACAGTTACCGTGATATTTGGAACATATGATACTTCACAACTTCTGTTGAATATTTTTCCAAAGTGTTTAAGATGGCCACCCGACGGGACCACCTTGTCAACACAATCACAGCAAGATTTGGATGGAGTGAGATTCGTTTGCTGATGGCAGCAGTATTCAGCTATGTGATGAATGGGCTAATGAAACCAATGACAATCTCAAGTCAAGCCAAAATAAGCTCATTTTTATTCCACTCTGTTGTTTCCATGTGGACCACACTGGCAATCTTTTCCCACAAGCAAGCTAGCTTATTTTGAATATGGATTGCTGTTTTACATTTCCCTGGCATGAGGTTTGGAGCCATGAACTTATGACTTTGAGACGAGAATGCTACAAATAACACACACATCACATCAAGCGTAAAAATCACACTGTACATTTTTTATGTTACTTTTCCTGAAATATTTTATCCTCCGCACCATCTCCATTCACCCTTCCATCACTCCCATGTCTCTGAGCTCCATTTCCAATGTATAAGCCTGTCCTCCTTAATTCCACTGTTTGGTTGTAATAGAATATCATTTTGGTTGGACTCTGGACTGCTTTAAACCCAGGGCATTCGGTAAGAGAAGTTTTTTTAGTTTCATGAACAGGTCACAGGAGCACATTATAGATAAAACTCAATGTTACATTATTGAAGCAGTGAGGGAGTATTCCAGACAGAATGGCACCATGTGTGTTAGTTCAGGGCAGTTTTGCTCAGAGACAGTCTATAGATTGACTATTCAATTGGGACCAGTTGTTGTGAGTTCAGAAGGACTCAACATAGTAAAAACCACTTGATTGTTTCCTGGGCAGATGGCCACTGCCTTGGGTGTGGACCATACAGCAGAAACATCCAGCCTGCCTTTCTCTTTCTCTCCCTCTTCCTTCTGAGTGGAGAAAATCCTTTGTAGCTTCCCCTCTCCTTCACCTTTCTCTGTAAATTGTTCACTCTATTGAAAGAAAGAATGAGAAAAAACCTTCAAAAGCAGTGCAAGAGCAAATCCTCAACCTGTAAATGAAAGACTGTGAATCAGTGTGTCCATAACTTCGTATCATTAGCAAAGAGCCTTAAGGAATCAAAAGGACCTGATAGAAAACAAAGTCACCAATATCTCTGATCTGGACTGGTGCCAGAACTCCCCATCTCTGACATTTTTTCCCTTCACTACCCATTATATTTGTGTCCTGTCTATACGTGCCTTTGTTTGTTTGTATGTATCAATGTGGGAATTTTAAGAAGAGGGTAGAGTTTAATTTATCGACTAATAAGTTAGCAATTTGTGTTTTGGTTTTGCCATTGCTTTTAAACAGTTTTGTTCCAAGAAATCTTCTTGATGATAGAAAACTCTGGTGTGTATACTCCAGAATTGATTAAGCATAGGTGGTTGAATCAAATGTTCACATCTGTGCCAACAGTGGGAACAGAGAAAGCAAATTACTGCAGATGCTGACATTTGAACTGAAAACAAAAGCTGCTGTATAGCATAACAGGTTGGGTAGCATCCATGGATAGAGAGAGAGCAAACTAACATTTTGAGTCTAGATGACTCTTCATTTGAACTCTGGGGCTCTTGATCAAGACTCATCTAGACTTGAAATGTTAGTTTGCTCTCTGTCCATGGTTGCTGCCTGATTCACTGTGATCTCCAGCATTTTTTGTTTTCAGCATGGGAATTGTGTGGTTTAGTTTCTAGCACACTATCCTGCTGAGTCACAACAGTAATCAGAGCATTGACAGCAATGACCTATCTTCCTGATCCTTCACTATTTTCCCTCTATAATGTCACCCCTCAGCCTCTGAAGCTCCAGGGAAAACAGCCCCACTCTATTCAGCCTCTTGCTACAGCTGGGACCCTCCACCCCTGGCAACATCTTTGCAAATCTTTTCTGGATCCTTTCAAGTTTCACAACATCCTTCCTATAGGAGGGACACCAGAATTACACCAGAATTCCAAAAGTGCCTTAACCAATGTCCTGTACATAGCTTAAAAATGTGTTGCTGGAAAAGCGCAGCAGGTCAGGCAGCATCAAAGGAGGAGGAGAATCGACGTTTCGGGCATAAGCCCTTCTTCAGGAATAAGGAGGGTGCGCCAAGCAGGCTAAGATAAAAGGTAGGGAGGAGGGACTTGGGGGAGGGGCGTTGGGAATGCGATAGGTGGAAGGAGATTAAGGTGAGGGTGATAGGTCGGAGAGGGGGTGGGGGCGGAGAGGTCGGGAAGAAGATTGCAGGTCAAGGAAGCGGTAAAACCGCATACTTGTTTGAGATGGAAATAGCCACAGGAGACTCCTGCACTACCTGCCTCCCTCTCCTACCTTTCCTGGAGGTATCCCATCTACCTGACTATATCTGTGGTTTTTCTCCCATCATATAACTGCCATCCATCACATCCCTTAGCTTCTGTAAATTCCTCATTACCTCAAACTGCTGCTCTAACCAATCCATGTGATTTGATAGGATTCCACAACCAAACACACTCACTGCAGACATAATCATTAGTAACATGGAAACTCTCCCTAATCTCTTACATTTGACAGGGAGAGCACTCTACCAAAGGCCAGCTTTGTACCTTAGTCTCTGATTTGGTTTGTTTCCTACCTAGGTCATCTTTATCATCAACCAAACCATCTGTTGGAGCTATATTGATCATAACCTATTGGGTATGGAGCTAGCTTCCAACATTTATTCTTCCCAAGAGAAAAAAAATCACTTGCACCTCCGGTGTTATCTACCTTCTTCCTCATTAGGATCTTTCTTAAACTAAATACATCATTCATTCTCCTCCATTTCCTGTCTCTGAACGCTCCATGATTATTATATCTGTACAATAAATAGTTAGTGCTCAGGAAGCTTTATCCTTTTGATCGGAAGCTGAAAGTCGATGTCACATTCAGAAGACTAAATATCCATTTTGTTTTTGAGGCTTGGAGTGAAAAGATAAAATTAAGATGAGACTTAATATCTCATTACTCTTGAGTAGAAATTATGTTTAAAACACAGCTGGTGCTGTGAAAGACCTGAGCAATTCTGAGTTTGACAGTGTACTTCACCATCTTTGTTCTCTTCAGTGGTTTTTTGAATAATTGCACTTAGAGATGTTTACAATAGCAATATCAGAGAAAGTTATGGTTTAAAATTAAGGTAATCTGGTAGAATTATGTAATTTCTGCAGCAGTTATAGTTTGTGTCAGTTGTGAAATGGGTTTAGCTCAGCATCAAAAATTGTGTTGCCTCACCGAAGTGTCACAGGTTTGAGAGGGAAATACTGTTCTTTAACTGTTACATTATAGACCTATCCACTTTGGAGTAAGATTAAAGATTTCCGGGCTGTCAGTAAGATGCCCTGACAACTTAATAAAGTTGCTTTTAATATCAGACATGACTGGTGAGCCTCTGGTCTCTGAGTCTGTCACCCATCCTCACTGCCACCTCCCATTGTCTCAGTGAGTGTTGAGTCTTGTAGTACAGAACTTTGCATCACCTCTTCCCCCATCTCCCCCTACACAGCTGACCAAATCTTAATCTGTGCTTTATAAAGTTGACTTTTCTAGAATTCTTCTGATAACTTCAACCTTATTTTACACAAGTTACATGTTGTTCAAATGATTGCAGCCTTGATTCTTATGAAATACCAAAGTCGAGCATTATGTCACTCATTCTGAGCTTCAGTTTTTCCCTGTGCTATAAATTTACGTCGTCCTTTTTGAATCCTTTATGGGCTGATCTCACACTCCCTTAATCTCCTCCAGACTTGCAGTGCATACAATGTCATCCAGACTCGAAACATTAGCTTGCCTTTTCTCCATGGATGCTGCCTGACCCACTGTGATATCAGCATTCTTTATTTTCAAGGTGTTCTTATAATTGTCACTGTCCTTAAGTCCACTTTTACCTTCAGCTTTAATGCTCATGATGTGAACAAACTGTACCCAGTTCCCTTCCCCTCATCCTTTTTAGGCATCTCCATATCACTACTGCCACTCTTTCTGGATGCTTGAGTTCTTGATGTGAATCAAAGGGCTAACATGTCCTCCTACAACTGAAGAAAACTGTGTGCTGTAATTTGGTTATTTATCAGAATGGTTTGCAGTATTATACCTTGTTTGCAGGGCATAATTCCAATGGAAAACCAGTATGAATTGGTCTTTATTCTTATGATGAATGTGAAAAGTTTAAACATTTTCGTTCTTTCGTGTATCAGATCTATTCAATTTCTTGTGAGCCCACATGATTGTTTTTGAAGTGGAGAGTGAAGAAGTGGCATAAATGTAAGTCTTTTGTTAAAATTCTTTCCTCTGAAGTAGAAGGATTAGGATTCAAGCCTCATACCATGTACAGAAATCAAAGCTGATGCTGTGGTGTAGTACTGCTGTGAGTCTTTTGCATGGGAATGCTAAACGGAGGTTCCAGGTGAATGTAAAATATCCCCCAGTGTTATTTTGAAGATGATATCCCCAGTGTCTTGCCCAATGTTTATCACTCAGTCAACATAACAAAAACAGACTATCTGGTCATTATCGCATTGCTATTTATGGAGCTTGCTGTGTGCAAATTGCCTGTTGCGTTTATGTGTTGCAATAATGATTATATTTTGAAAGTACTTTACTGTCTACAAAGTGTTTTGAGATGTCCAGTCATTGTGGAAGTTGTACAAATAAGTTTTTTATTATCAATGCTCCACAGTGTGGAAACAGGCCAGTTGGCCCAACAAGTCCACACCAACCCTCTGAAGAGCATCTCACCTAGACCCATCCCTGTACTGTTTAATCATACCAGTTGTGCCTAGTTAGACGTGGGAAATGTTAAATGCTGAGTTTTCCCAGTGGCGCTGTCGAGAAGGCTGGGTTGTTGTGTACCATCTGCTTCTGTATCCAAAGAAGCCAGGCATACCAATCACCCAGGCATTCTACATGAGAAGTTTGTCATGTAAAAATAGCACAGCAAATAAGCAGAAAGCGAGGATGTTATTTCTGAAATTGATGTAATTCCTCCAGTGCTGCTCATAGTGTGCAACACATTCACACTTTGTTCAATATGCAGTGGCCAGAGTCTGCAAAAAGGCAGTTATGCCAATTATGATAGTTGCAGTGTTCTAACTACAGTGTGAAATAGTTTGCATGCTCACCAAACCATTAACTATCAGTTTGAGTTGGAATTTTATTACAAGTAAGGCACTAGGGAGACCAGTTACTTCATTTGCTTGCACTGTGTGAACCACACAGGAGTTGAACGTTGTGTTTGAGCAATGAAGCAACACCAATGCTGATTCTTTCATCTGAGAACAATGTAATTCATTCTCAGTTCTCTCCCACACAACCTCACATTTAACAAAAAATGCCCTCGTCTAGAATTGGTAATTCCAATGTTAACTGAACATCCCATTGATACTTATGTCCAATAAACTTTAAAACAAAAGGGCTAATTTAGCTTGAACTAGCAAGAATAGTTGAATTATTCAGTTGAATGCAGAGCTCTACTTTGGCATACTGATCAAGCAATCCACATTTTGTCTCGAATGTTCTGGTAATACACACCTTTTTAAAAGTTCATTCATGGAATGAGGGCATTGCTGGCTAGGTCAGTATTTATTGCCCATCCCTAATTACCCAGAGGGCAGTTAAGAGTCAACCACATTGCATGAGTCTGGATGCACATGTAGGCCAGACCAGGAAAGGACATTAGTGAACCAGATGGGTTTTCTTGACAGTTGACAATGGATTCATGGTCATCATTAGGCTTTTGATTCTAGAGTCTAAGAATAACTGCAAAATCTCAATTCCAGATTTTTCTGTTATTGAATTCAAATTCCACCATCTGCCATGGTGGGAATCGAACCTGGGTCCCCAGAACATTCCTGGGTTTCTGGATTAATTGTCCAAAGATAATACCACTAGGCTATCGCCTCCCTAATGTTGTGCAAGTGCAAACTATTTTCTAAATGAGGAATTCCTGCATCACAAAATAGTTCAAGACCAATAAAAATTCTCATTTGGAGAAGCTGGTGTTTTCAAAATGAAGAAGGTGAAATTTGTAATTTTGAGCATCGTGCTGGCATGGAATTAACTGAAAAGAGTAATTTATATTTAATAGTTTGAAGATGCATTTCAGTGAAACACATTTTCCCGAGATAAACTAATTGTTTTGATTTGAAGGAAGGTATTAATAAACTTATGAACAATGAACAGCTTTGCAGAACTGTAGACATTGTCCCATTCCATTTTGATTACTTTTATTTGTCAGATTTGTGCAAGGTGTTGGTGTGCAGCTGCAGGCTATAAGCAGAGGTTCAGAAGTTGATTAAAACGGATTTTGAGAAATGGTTGGACAGTGTAGTTGTCCAACTGTGTATTGTCATTGGTTTATTGTTTTTAGCATTTTGAAAATACAATAAAATCTAAATGTAATTGAAGATTTTGTGCTGGTCAATTCACCTTGAGCAGAACTGCATGGTGTTGGGTCGGAAGATCACTGATAGCAAGCAACAACAAGTTATATAAATATATAAATGCGTAACCTCATGTTACTTACGAGTACACTATTTTAACAACAGGACAGGGTTACATGTGTGTCTCATGATCAGAAAGAAAAGCTTTCAATAAGTATTGCAAACCCACTTGATGGATGCACTCTCCAATGTGAAGTTTGAGAAGGAAATCCTCAAATGGATCCAAGTACATCAATATCACTTATGCATTTTCTGTCGATGGATGGGAAGAGGAACGTCATCAGATCCATCTTCTATTTTATTTGGAAATCAAAAATGGGCTGTTTTCGGGGAACAAAATGAATAAACCTTTGGATAGAGGGAGTGAAAACCTACCCAATATTGCTGTCATTCTGATGCCTTTGTCTGCATGCTTGTATGCACGCATGTGTTCAAACACTAGGTATCACTATGTATTGCGATTGTGTATTACCAGAACATTCGAGACAAAATGTGGATTGCTTGATCAGTATGCCAAAGTAGAGCTCTGCATTCAACTGAATAATTCAACTATTCTTGCTAGTTCAAGCTAAATTAGCCCTTTTGTTTTAAAGTTTATTGGACATAAGTATCAATGGGATGTTCAGTTAATATCCATTATGGAAAAGTTTATGCAGGGAAGCACCTTAGACTATAGTCCATCAGGCAGTGTTCCACAAGTAGCGAGAGCCTTGAAGTCCTGCAGAAAAGGAAATGGTCGATCCTGGATGATTCCCAGCGCAGACTGTTGGTCATTTGGAAGACTGTCATGGTCAGAACTAAGAATTGCTAAGCTTCAAGATGAGAAAGGCTGTCCTCGTCAGGTCCCTCTTGTCCAGTGAGAATGTCACTACCTCTGCAAGCTGCCTTCCAGATGACTGCAATAGGCAACGGGCCATCCCCTGTCTTCATCTGGAATGGCCTTTTGGAAAGCAGGTCTGGAAGAGATGCAGTGTTGCTGTGGAGATTCATCACAAGCAGCTCTGCAATGCAGGTCTTATTGCATTTAAACAAACATCAACTGCTATTCGAGGGCCATCAACTCAGTGAAAGATGCAGTTTGATCTGTCAGAGGTTTGCTGGTCTTCCAGTGGCAGGAGCTGTTCAATGACCAACTGTCGTAGACTGGCACATTCCAAAGTCCAGGGTTACATACTGAGCAATATGCCAAAGATTGAAAGAGTAATTTCAAAGGTTCAATGGGAAAAGACCACTGTCTCTGGTGTGGCGAAAGACTGAAATTCATGAAAAACCACAGCATTTGAGAATGATTATCCTGAAATATAAATGCGCACAGTAAGTGTATCTTCTCCTTTACTGAACTGTTATGCTACTTCTAGAAATTTTTGACTGAAGTGTTTTTTAAAAAAATGCAGGTTTGCTTAGCTCAGCTTTTGAAAATTGTGCTGGAACAATTAAATCTGATAGAAAGAGGCAACACCAGGCAAAATATTTGCTGTGACTATTTTAACCTTGTTCACATGCACCTTACTGTAGTTTACATATCTGTGTGTAATGCTGTTGCCAGTGTCTGTACATGTTAACCAACCATTGCAAAAACACAGATGGTCTTTCAGATTTTTTTTTGAAACAAAGACAAATAATACAATGAGGCTTATTTCTGGGGAAAATACGTTACATTATTTCCAGTGTCACCCACCCCACTAAATCCAAAACTGCTCAACAATTGTAACTAAAATAAGCTAATTTCTGTCCGCATATAAACCGTGCTGCATGTGCAGTTTTCAAACCGTAACGTGCACCATCTTAATGATGCAGTTTCTGCATCTAATTAATATGAATTCATGTTTAGATTATCGTGGATTTGCAAGTTGCCAACCTTATACCCCTAATCATCTGTAATTATTCCATATAAATTGTCCCTAATGTAAAGGAGACCTGTTTAATCAAGGCTAATTAATGGCAAGACATAAGGGATAGCCGTCTCTTTCTTCAGCCTTGATGTCCTGCTGAATTGAATTTACTGTGGAGTAATGGTGGACACCGACTGAGATTGTGACAAATTAACAAAGAGCCAGGCAGAGCTAGAAGCCACAGATGGAAAGAGAGGGCAAGAGCCACATGAATGAATGAAAAATTGTGCATTGTTAGTGAAGAAGAACTATCGGTAGGAATCAAGGGGCACAAAATCAAAGTTGATGAACCTGAGTATTGCATTGGACTCAAATTGACAGTATCAAGAAGATGAGGTGGAGACATAGGAGACACACGTAAAAAGAGTGAACGTGGAAACAATGGAGGGGAAAGAGTGAGACACATACCGTATGTTTATACATAAATACATTTATATATTCTATCTATTTGTAAGCTGGACAATTATGATCAAAGATGGAGTGATTGTCAGTGTAGTTGTTAAAAAGTAAGCTGCTTATAAATTGCTGTTGACTTAGGGACATTCTCAACATTTTTAATTGTTATCAGGAACCGCCTTAGTTCTTTGGTTGACAATGTAGTTGCAGATAGAAGGCAATCTTGTTAATAGCCAGTATAATCATTTTACCGGTCTTAGCTTGGTTTGCTATTTGTTTTTGTAATTCTTTCCCAGAAAGAGCAGATGAATGGACTGCTGATCAGTTTGTGAATGGCAGTCACTGCTTCTTTCACTTGAGTATGACCAGTTCAGTTTTATGAATATTAAGAAAAAGCCCATTCTGCCAATGATGGGCCTCAAAGTTTTTACTGCAGTGATTTTATGTTTGCATTGCCACAGGTTAGTTGTTAATTACACAGCTGCGGGCTTTCAGATATGTCAGAATTTCCATTGGCCCAACCACATTGATTCAAGGAGTTCCAGGATGTGGAGGAGATTGTCTTCTTAATTACTTGAACCGGATGTAACTTGATCCTTTACGCTTGGAATCATCCTGGCCATCTTCTTTGAACTCTTCATAATGCACCTATTTCCTTTTGGAAATTGCACAGCCAAAAATGTATCTTTAAAACTACATTCATCATTATTTGTTACATATTCAATGCCTTTCATGACCTAACTTTTACATGTTAATCATTGTTATGAACTAAAATCTGGAATTTTTGAGAAAAAAGGTAGTTTAATGGCAACCATGTAACCATTGTCAATTGTTGTAAAAACTCAACTCATTCACTGAAGTACTTCAGGTACTGAAATCAGCCATCCTTACATGGATATGCCTACCCGTGACTCCAGGCCAACAGCAATGTAGTTGACTGTTAATTGCTCTCTGAAGGCCATTTCAATCAGTTCAAGGGAATGGGCAACAAGGGATGAATCTTGCCAGTGATGGCCACATCCCACAGATGATTCAAGAATAAAAACAAAATTAGATTTGGAAGCAGAAAGTCATTCCCAAATCTATTTTGTCTTTTACTTGGTAACCTCATTATGACGTAGCCATTTTTATTATTTCATACTTGTGTGTGCATAACCTACATTTATCCCATCTTAAAATCTGCAGTGCTTCAGCTCACTTACATAACTGCCCTTCAAGCTTTAAGAAAAAACCTTCTCACTTATTTCTTCCTGCTGTCAGAACTTTGCATTATCAAATTCAATTGTCCCACAACAAGTACTGTTTCCCATTATTCATAAATATTGCTGCCAATCAGGGTTTTGGAAAAAGTCCCTTTAAGTGTCCCTGGTTACTTTTCCCCGAGCACAGCATTTATATTTATCACAACTCTCTGTCTTCTATTGTTGAGTGAATTCTCAGCACACCCAAACTATTTATCATCTATTTCATGAACCATAACCTTCTCCATTCACCTCATATAAGAAATCTTGTATAAATGCCTTTGAAAATCCAAGAAAGTTATAGCTACTGGATGACCCTTAGCCACTGGCTTAGTTAGTCCCTCAAGGAATTCAAGGAGTTGTGCAAAACATGACCCATTAATTCTAAGACCATGTTGAACGCTCTCTCTTGTTATGGACCAGGTCAGACCACATCAAAACGTTTCAAGAAGGTAGTCCAACCCTAACTTTTCTAGTTGTTTTAAGCAGGTGTAACATGGCTATTCCAGGAGTGATGCAGCTGATCAAACCACTCAGTTTTAAATAAAACAGAATTTATTTATAGATTACTGACTGAAACACAAACAAAAGAGAACAGAACATAGAATAACTTAACCTAACTGACACAGCATCCCCTGCAACTTAACAAAGGGATATTCTGATTTCCTGCAATATCCCATAAACATCCCCTTCGCAAAAAAGGTAAAATCAAACACAGGTTCTAACAGGACAGATGTCAGAGAGAGAGAGAGAGAGAGAGAGAGAGAGAGAGGGTCAACCAAGGATCACTTGCTGAAACATGGAACCTCTTCCACTGCAGCTGTTTCTCCAGGTCCCCAACAGAAAACTAAATCACACAAGGAAGAAACACCTGAGCTGATAGAACTGGCCACTCCACTTTCATTGTACAACTGTTTTTTTAAAAACCCTAAAGGCTGCCTCAGATTGTTAACTTAGGCACTATCTGTTAGCCAGTTGAGACATATCAGCATCTCTCTCTTTACGAGCCCCTTGAAAAAAAACAAGGGCAAAATAACCTTGTTCAAGGGACAGAACCATCACTCTCTGATATTCTTCAATATTCATTTATAGTGTGCTGTGGAATGCCCTCATTACTTTTTTCCCTACTCTGTATGTTACCTGAAATGACCTTAATTGTCATGTTCATTTATAGACTTCTAGAGTCACACATAGTTTGGTTAGTGCGGATGAGTTGGAACAAAAAACTCAATCTGACCTAGTCCCATTTGCCAGAATTTGGTCCATGTACCTCTAAACCTTTTCTATTCATGTATACAGCTAGATCCCTTTTAAATATTATAGTTGTACCCACCTCCACCACTTCCTCTGGCAGCTCGCTCCATGCACACACCATCCTCTGGAAAAAAATTGCCCCTCAGGTCCCTTTTAAATCTTTCCCCTTACACCTTAAGCCTAGGGCCTCTAAGTTTGGACACCCTAGGAAAAAGACCTTGGCTATTCACCCTGTCCAGGACCTTCATAATTTTATAAACCTCTGTTAAGTCACCTCTCAGCTTCCAATGCTCCTGGAAGAGAGGTCCCAGCCTATTCAGCCTCTCCCTATAACTCAAACTCTCCAGTCCCGGCAGCATCCTTGTAAATCTTTTCTCCACCCTCTCAAGTTTAACAACATCCTTCCTATATTAGGAAAACCAGAATTGTACACTGTATTTTAAAAGTAGCCCCACCAATGTCCTGAACAGTCACAATATGACATCCCAATTCCTATATTCAATTTTGTCTCTGATGCAGGTAAGCATGCCGAACACCACCTTCAACACCCTGTCTATCTGTGACTCCACTTTCAAGGAACTATGCACCTGCACTCCTAGATCTCTTTCTTCCGCAATGCTCCTTAGTACCCTCGCATTAACGCTTTTGCCCGAAACGTTGATTTTACTGCTCCTCGGATCCTGCCTGAACTGCTGTGCTCTTCTAGCACCACTAATCCAGAATCTGGTTTCCAGCATTTGCAGTCATTGTTTTTACCCTGTATAAGCCCTGTCCAGGTTTGCCTTACCAAAATGCAACACCTTGCATTTATCTAGATTAATCTCCAACTCCTTGGTCTGTTGGGCCACCTGAACAAGATCCTATTGTACAATTTCATCAATGTGTTTGACTATTAAGACTCCAGTTGCTATTTTATGCTCAGGCCATTCTCTAGTACTTATGGAAATCATCATTAGTTTTATCCTCCTACTTTGTATTTTTAAAACTGGAATATTTTCTTACTGTTAAGTAAATTCCACTTTATTATGCTTTGTGCGTCTGGATGGAGCCCATAACTTGACTCCAAATTCGATTAGTTTAAAGTATTTCAAAAAGAATTAGATGATGTAATGTGTTAGCAAGGTTAGATCTCACGGAATACAGGGAGAACTATCCAATTGGATACAGAACTGGCTCAAAGGTAGAAGACAGAGGGTGGTGTTGGAGGGTTGTTTTTCAGACTGGAGGCCTGTGACCAGTGGAGTGCCACAAGGATCGGTGCTGGGTCATTTCTTTTCGTCATTTACATAAATGATTTGGATGCAAGCATAAGCGGTACAGTTAGTAAGTTTGCAGATGACACCAAAATTGGAGGTGGACAGCGAAGAGGATTACCTCAGATTACAACAGGATCTTGACCAGATGGGCCAATGGGCTGAGAAGTGGCAGATGGAGTTTAATTCAGATAAATGCGAGGTGCTGCATTTTGGGAAAGCAAATCTTAGCAGGATTTGTACACTTAATGGTAAGGTCCTGGGGAGTATTGTTGAACAAAGAGACCTTGGAGTGCAGGTTCATAGCTCCTTGAAAGTGGAGTCGCAGGTCGATAGGATAGTGAACAAGGCGTTTGGTATGCTTTCTTTTTATTAGGTAAAAACAATGACTGCAGATGCTCTTTGCTACCTTCCCCCACCCTCCTCCATGACCTATCACCTTCATCCCCACCCCCACTCACCTATTGTACTCTATGCTACTTTCTCCCCACCTCCACCCTCCTCTCATTTATCTCTCCACCCTTCAGGCACTCTGCCTGTATTCCTGATGAAGGGCTTTTGCCCGAAACGTTGATTTTCCTGCTCCTCGGATGCTGCCTGAACTGCTGTGCTTTTCCAGCACTGCTCTAATCCAGAATGCTTTCTTTTATTGGTCAGAGTATTCAGTACAGATGTTGCGACTGTACAGGATATTGATTAGGCCACTGTTGGAATATTGCATGCAATCTGGTCTCCTTCCTATCATAAAGATGTTGTGAAACTTGAAAGGGTTCAAAAAAGATTAACAAGGATGTTGCCAGGGTTGGAGGATTTGAGCTCTAGGGAAAGGCTAAACAGGTTGGGGCTGTTTTCCCTGGAGCGTTGGAGACCGAGGGGTGACCTAATAGAGGTTTACAAAATTATGAGGGGCATGGATAAGATAAATATACAAAGTCTTTTCCTTGGGTTGGGGGAGTCCAGAACTAGAGAGCATAGGTTTAGGGTGAGAGGGGAAAGATATAAAAAGGACCTAAGAGGCAACTTTTTCACGCAGAGGGTGGTGCGTGTATGGAATGAGCTGCCAGAGGAAGTGGTGGAGGCTGGTACAATTGCAACATTTAAGAGGCATTTGGATGGGTATATGAATAGGAAGGGTTTGAAGGGATATGGACCGGGTGCTGGCAGGTGGGACTAGACTGGGTTGGGATAATCGGTCGGCATGGACAGGTTGGACCGAAGGGTCTGTTTCCGTGCTGTACATCTATATGACTCTGTAAGTGCTGCTCCCATTCCTGAAGGTATTTGGTTGCTGCATATGGAGGTTGGAATTGTTGCACTCTCACCGATTTCTGTATTTGCTGGAATAGTGCAAAGAGGAAGAGAACAGCTAGTAGAAGAGAAGGAATGAAAGGTGAAGAAAGGTAAAACATGAGTGATGAAAAATGGCCAGATTTAACTGAGTTAAATTTAAATTTAAAGTTATATTTAACTCATATTCACCAATGTGAGTGAATCTTGGGGCTGCCCCAGATGAAAAGAAAGAGTGCTTGTATTAACTAATGAAACATGCAAATATGTTGACTTGAATGGATAGACTTCATCAGAGGAAAATGTTGTTCTTTATTCTGACTGAGATGAGAGGAGTGCAGTACTTCTGTCTCGTCCCACAACATAAATGTCATTATTTTACCTGGTTCCTGATATGGCCAATCATTTGCTTCCTTTGTATGAGAATTAGAACAAAAGAATCCACCAGCCAGATTTCCAAAATAAAGGAGATGTTGGCTCAACTAATATGCAAAATCTGGATAATGATATTACCTTTCAGTCTCTAATATGAAAATATAAATGTACACCCTTTAAATAAGGAGAAAGTGACAACTGCAGATGCTAGAGATCAGAGTTGAGAGTGTGGTGCTGGAAAAGCACAGCAGGTCAGGCAGCATCCAAGGTGCAGGCGAATCGACGTTTTGGGCATATGCTCTTCATTAGGAATCTCCTTTAAATCACTCAAACATGCTTTCGTGAACATCCATGCATGCGAGCATACACATATGAATACACTTAACAGTTAAAGGAAGATAAAATTGATTTCCCTCTCCACAGATTCACTTTTGAAAAAAAAAATCACTTTTGACCAATACAACTTGATACTTGAAAGCAAAAGAATAAAGTTTGAGATGATTTCGTGCTTAGAGACTGATGTTGCTGAATACACAGCAGTGTGGTTGACTGTGAACTGCCCTCTAGTAATTGTGAATCAGCAATAAATGCTGGCAAGCCAATATCCCATAAACAGATTGAAGAAAAAACATGCAGATGTCATTGTGGACTTTTGCAGATATTGCCATTCAAGAAATATTGACTGGCTGTTTCAGGGGCTTTAAATATGAGAACAGCTGGACCAGAGCTTCTGGTATCAGATCTGTCTCACAGCAAGGGCTTTTCCAGAGACAAAAGAGCTCAACTGGAAAGCTCCTTCAGGCTGGTTAGCAAGCACTTGCAACATTCACCGAGCAGAATGGTCTGTCTCCCAGTCACAAAAACTGTCATGTGCTTTCCCTGAAGTGAGTTCAACAATTACCTTAAACCAAGAAATGACTCGTTTTAAATAAATTCAAATTGGTCAGTTTTTCTTTCATAAAATAAAAGTTCAGCTGACGACTAGAGATCATGTAAGTAAGAGAATGATCAACGTTTATTCCATTGGTTACAAACTGATTGAGCAGACCTTATTTTTCAGTTGCAACACATGGTACTATCCCACTTGTTCCTCTTCTGCAGGAACTGACAGTGATTGAGGGACATTGCTGACACCTCGTCCGATTTGCCA
Organism: Chiloscyllium punctatum; assembly: GCF_047496795.1. Taxonomy (NCBI): domain Eukaryota; kingdom Metazoa; phylum Chordata; class Chondrichthyes; order Orectolobiformes; family Hemiscylliidae; genus Chiloscyllium; species Chiloscyllium punctatum. The sequence goes on along the minus strand of NC_092783.1, from coordinate 11,037,647 downwards.
CTATGAGGCTAAGATGTTGTCAGAGCCCTTTTGATTGATAATAAAGGTGATAACTCAGCGACAGCCATTTTCCCTTCTGCCTTTTCCAAACTTGCAGTGTGCAACAGAATTCCTTGCAGAAATTGGGAGCAATTAATGCATTTTCTATTGGAGTAAACCCAGTAATGTATTTGCACTGGATGGGAGAGTCTCTTACAGTTTTCACTTACTCAAAGAAAACTTGAATGTGCAGTTCCCACTTAAAGTAAATGGCGAACAAAAGATGGGCATTGTGCCTTTAGATTTCTCTTGTCAGCCCACTCCATGCTCATCAATAATTAAACTCCTCCAAAGACTGAAATCTGTATTCCGATAGCTCAAACTCTGCTTTCTCTGGCACTTCCTGCTTTCCTTCGCTTGGGTATTAGCATCTGGGCCTTCAGTTTACAGGCCATGAACTCAGGAATTCATCAGTCAAACTCCTATTTTTGCCATTCTCCCTTCCTTTAATAGTTCCCTTAAAATAACGTACTTAACTTAGTTTAGATCAATCTTCCTAATAGTTTCTGCTCAATTACCTTGGTAATGGCCTGGGGCGCATGTTTGTGTGCTACATACACAAGAATGCACATATACCTGAACTGAATACTCATGAAGTGATGAAGGTAGAATATATATGAGAATCTAGTCTTGCTATTATGAGATTTAGGCCTGTTCACTGTAAGATATGCAGATAATGAGACTGCTGGGTGGGCATTGTAATGTTTGAACAACCTCTTGTGGTCAACTTGAGTACTACAGGATTTTAACTTTTTCTTTCCCCCTCGAGTTTCTTCCCCTTTTCTGCATGACCAGACTCTGCCTTGGGTCTTGGCAGATGCCTGGCTCCAAATGCATGCATTTTATTTTGTGTTGGATATTAGGAATGCGGTAATCTGTTTACTAGGGCAACCCTGCCTAATTTGCTTCCATTGTGACATTGAGTAAGACTAAAGGTTCTTTATTGTTGGATCTCCATCACTCCATGTTCACTTTCCGTTCATAATAAGCACAAAATCAATGTCGATTCTTGCTTTGTCTCTAGTACAATGAACTGCATTTGTAATATCCTTGCAATGCACAAACATGACCTAAGGCACTTCGCAGAGGTAATGAGATAAAAATCGAGTTCCTGAATTTTAAAATTCTGAATTCATAGTGGTGCAGCACATTCCAGTAAATAAGGTGTTGAGAGTTGATGTTACTTATGCTCAAGCTTCAGAGCTTTAAATAATACACAAGGGAATATAGTACTGCAAACTGCTTGATTCATTGCATGGCAGGGAATGCTGACTGGACACTGATGGGGCATATCAGTGAAATCGCTGAGACAGGCGAGAGTTTTGAATTAAGAATTTTTGTGGCGAAAAGGTGACATCATGGTTGGCTGTCTGCCAGTTACCATGGCAATATGCTCGTAAGCTCGCAGCTTGTCTTCCTCTGACAGAAACTATCTTAGTCTCTTGCTGATGGACTGAATGAAGTTCAAAAAACACATTAGCTCAATTAGTGTTGAAGATTTCTGAGCTGGGGCAAAAGGTATCATGGTGCTACTAAACAACTGATGTAATCAGATTAGTATAATTTGAACCAGAAACGCAACATAAGAGGTCAGCAAAGATATAAATAAAGAACTTGTTTGTGATTATCCTACCCCTTCTTTTCCTGAAGTTTTCTTCGTTCTTTTCTTTTTTTTATCATACAATGTTGAGGATATCACAATCTCCTCTCAATGAAGTGGCCGTTCTTCATCTGTGAGCTGAAATAATGATTTGCTGTTTGACTCAGGGAAGTTCCTGTTTTTGCATGGGATGTAGGTAAACATCCGCTGGCAAGGGTGGCATATCTTGACTGCTCCTGATGCCATTGAAGGGATTGGCTCTCAGGACATTTTGGAGGGTAGTTGGGAGTCACTTGGTATCTGTGCATCTGGAGTCACGTGCCAAACTGGGTGAGGATGGCAGATTTCCTTTTTGTGGGGCATTGGTGAGTCAGATGAGTTTCTGTGATTGGCAGCAGTTACACTAGGAGAAAGTGAGGACTGCAGATGCTGGAGATCAGAGCTGAAAATGTGTTGCTGGAAAAGCGCAGCAGGTCAGGCAGCATCAAAGGAGCAGGAGAATCGACGTTTCGGGCATCAGCCCTTGATTCCTGAAGAAGGGCTGATGCCCGAAACGTCGATTCTCCTGTTCCTTGGATGCTGCCTGACCTGCTGCGCTTTTCCAGCAACACATTTTCAGCAGTTACACTATCACCATTAAATTAGTATTTTTTTTAAATTCCAGATTTTATTGCAATTGGAACCCATGTCCCTGGATCTTTAGCCTGGGCTCTTGACTATGAATCCAGTGATATTTTCAGTACACTACTGCCATTGTCTCCCTGCAATGGAGACTGATCTCTTGCCTCCTGATGTTTGCATACTGTATATTATTCAGGGAAGTTGCTGGATGGAATTCAGAATTGATGTGTTTGATAAACCATCATTACACATAAGCCAGCAGATAAGCTGCAGAGCTGGGCTGAGAAGTGACAAATGGAGTTTAATGTGGAAAAGTGTGAGATGATTCACTTTGGAAGGAGCAGCAGGAATAAGGAGTACTGGGCTCATGGTAAGATTCTTGGCAGTGTAGATGAGCAGAGAGATCTCTGTGTTCATGTACAGAATAGAAATGGTTGAGTCAAAGTGGAAAAAATTTGAAGTAAAAAAATTCTGCATTAACTATGCCTTGTGTGTGTAGGATTGCAGAAATAGGAATGCACCAAGCATGTCACTTGGTGTAATGAAGAAGTGCATGAATAACTGATGCTGGTTGAAAGTGTGTCCTTTATTCTCTCTTGTTGGATTTAAAAGTAACTTTGTGTAGCTGGCAAGTTTCCCAGTAACTGGGATTTTCAAGCAGAAATGAAACTTGATATATGTAGAGATGATGTTCACAGGTCTTTTTGAGCTACAGAAAACATGATAGTCTTGGGTGAGAGCGAATAGCTCTGTGGTAAAAGGCTCACTAATGCAGGAAGGTGCTTGGAACTGACCTTTCCTTTGCCAGCAAACTTAAATCAGTGAATTCTAACTCTATTGCATGGTTCCATTCCTGAGTACTTCCTCAGCAGCTACACTTTGTGACACAAAATGATTCATGGTGTAGAGGACTCCTTACGTTTCCCCATCTGGTTTCCCCATCCCAAGCAATGACCATCTCCAGCAAGAGACCATCTAACTGTTGCCCCATGGCATTTAATGGTGTTAACATCACTAACCCCACACTGTCAATATCCTGGGAGTTATCTTTGACCAGAAACTGAACAGGACACCCACAGTGGCTACAAACACAGGCCATAGATGTGCGTCACTGCAAATAGTAAATCGCCACCAGGTTCCCGAAGCCTATCCACCATTTACAAGGTACAAGTTAAGACTGTAATGGAATAGTTCCCACTTGTATGGATGAGTGCAACTCCAACAACACCCGAGAAGCGTGACACTACCCACAGTAAAGTAGCCCGTTTGTTTGGCACTATACAAACATCCATTCCCTCCTCCACTGATGCTCAGTAGCAGCAGTGTATACCATCTTCAAGATGCACTGCAGAAATTCACCAGATACCCTCTGACAATATCTTCCAAACCCACGACCATCTCCATCTACACGGGAGCACCACCTGCCAGTTCCCCTCCAATCCTGACTTAAAGATATATTGTTGTTCCTTCACTGTTGCTGGGTCAAGATCTTGGAAATCCCTCTCGAATGGTGTTGATGGTCTACCTGCAGCATATGGACTGCAGCCGTTCAAGCAGTCAGCTCACCACCACCACCACTACCACCACCTCCAGGGCAACCAGGTATGGACAGAAAGTGTTGGTCCAACCTGCAACGCCTATGTTCCACTAGTGAATTTTTTAAAAGTCAGATTCATTCACTGTTTGCAAAATTTAATTGAACAAATACAATAATGTAAGTGAATTTTAAAAGGTAGAAGGCTTGATTTTCCTCTGGGGTAAGGATTATTAGCAGAGGTGAGTTAGTTCCACCAATATGATTCTAATCCACCTTGAGAGAGGGATCTCAGCATAGGTTGTGGAAGACCCCCAGGGGTCTGTCCGTCTGCCACTGCTGAACACCTGCTGCACTGCTTAAAATGAGCAAGAGACACCGTTCAAAGGATTCCTTCTTTTAATTGAAAATGAAATTTTAGTTGGAGTGCAGAACTTTCAAAATCAGGGACGAAGACAGGCCAGCGAGAACAGTGCCCACTTTGTCCTGCTCCCCTCAAGCATTTTGCAGGCTAGCAATTCTTGTTTGATTAAGGCAGTGATTGAAAGAGGAAGATTTCTGATGATGATGATAGACGTCAGGATGGTGTAGTCAGCTTCTCTTCCCCTGCCCCCTTCTCTGATTTTCCATTCTTGATGGGTCATGTGGTCATGTCCAATCTTGCTATTGCAATATTTAAGCAAAAAATTTCTAGAGCTAGAGATATTATTTAACTTCTTGTAGCAAATTAGAAATCCAATGTCCTGTGTCTCAATATCTGGAGCTACTAGTTAATAAACATTCTTGAGAAAACTTAGCTTTCATCATTTAAGTCAACTCTGACATGCTGAACTGCTCTTCTATCCTGATTGTATCTGCTGTCCAATCTCAGAAAATTATGTTATGCCAAGGAATGACCATTGTGCCAGCATGTGAGTGTTTTGCAAACAATTTGGAAAAGGATATGTTTAATTATGTTGGTGAACTACTGATGACATTTCTAATTAGACCTTTGCTTTCCTTTACCACTGAAAATACCTGCTGTAAGAGTGGCTCAAATACATCTCATCACTTGGTACAGAAAAGATGCCCAACTCTGAACAGAAAGTGATTCAGCTTGGTGAATTAATTCCCTTCAGAATGTAGACACTGTAATTCACATTGACAGGAGTACTATGTTGGTAGATGACATCTTACTGAGTGTTCCAGAGCTTGGCCAGGTTGCTGTGAGCACAGACACCAGAACAGTGATGCTCCCCACATGGAGGATCTATTACAGGCAAGTCAAACTATGCATGCAAAGCCAGTTTTGACAGGACATTGAAAACTTTTGGGACATGGTGCTGTTTTGCCACTCTAGGCACTGTTGTTGGCACTCTTTGGACACTGAGGCTTTGAGTGACGATTGTAACACCTTCTGTGATAACCACCAGAAGGCCCATGGGAAATCCTAGTAGAGCTCATTGAGTATGGGATCCCCCAGTAAACAGGTCTGCTCAGCTGGATCTCATCACCTGAGCCCTTTGGGGATCATATCTGCCAATCATCCACTTTGTAACTTTGTGCCCATTGTTTTTGGAGAGACAGCAAGTGGTGTTCATCAATGCTCTGAATGCCTTAAGAGAGAGATGGGTATAATGGGGGATACAGTGCTTTATTTCCTCCTCCAACTCCATTTTGAATTAGCCCCTTTCGTCTCTTCCTACCCCGTTTTTTACTTGTGATGGTTTGCATTGCTTGTAATGGTCTTTGTTTGTAAACATTTAATTGGCCACATGGATTACTGGTGGTACTTAAATGAAAAAAGAACAAATGGATACAGCAGACCCTCCTAATGTTTCCATAGTGTCGTGGTTATCACAATTTTAGGGGCTTTTGTGGTTTTGTGGTAATGTTTCCTAACTTTGAATCAGGAGGCCAGCTTCAAGTTCCACTTCCTCCAGGGGTGTGCCAGTACATCTTTGACCAGGATAATTAGAAAATATCCATAATGCGCACTCAGAGTTCTTCTGGTGAAGTGGTTGAGTCCCTACAGCTGAACTGGGAGACTTGGGTACAAGACCCATCTGCTCCATAAATGTCATCGAGTCATAGAGCTGTAAAACATGGAAGCACACCCTTTGATCCAACTTTTCCGTACTGACGAACTATCCTGAATTAATCTAATCCCATTTGCCAGCATATGGCCCATATCGCTCTAAACCCCTCCTAATCACGTACCCATCAGATGCCTTTTAAATGTTGTAATTGTACCTACCTTCATCATTTCCTCTGACAGCTCATTCCATACATGCACTACGCTGTATGTGCAAAATTTGCCCCTTGGGTCTCTTTTAAATCCTTCCCCTCTCATCTTAAATATATGCCTTCTAGCTTTGGACTCCCCATCACAGGGAAAGGACTTTGTCTATTTATCTGATACATGCCCCTTATGACTTTATAAACCTCTATTCAGTCACCCTCAACCTCTGATGCTTCAGGGAAAATAGCCCCAGCCTATTCAGCTTCTCTCTTTATAGCTAAAACTCTCCAACCCTGGCAATATCCTTGTAAATCTTTTCTGAATCCTTTCAAGTTTCACAACATCCTTCCTGTAACAGGGAGACGAAAATTAAATGCAGTATTCCAGAAGTAGCCTAACCAATGTCCTGTGCAGTCACAACGTGACCTCCCAACTCTGATACTCAATGCTTTGACCAATAAAGGCAAGCATACCAAATGCCTCCTTCACTATCCTACCTACCTAAGGCTCCACTTTCAAGGAACTACAAACCTGCACTCCAAGGTCTCTTTGTTCAGCAGCACTCCCCAGGACCTTACCAGTAAATGTATAAGTCCTGCCCTGATTGCCTTTCCAAAATGTAGCACCTCACATTTACCTAAATTAAACTCCATCTGCCACATCTCAGTCCTTTGGCCGATCTGATCAAGGTCCCATTATAGTTTGACGTAACCTCCTTCGCTGTCCAGTGTACCTTTAATTTTGGTGTCATCTACAAACTAACTAACTATACCTCATATGTTCACGTCCAAATCATTTATATAAATGACAAAAAGCAGTGGACCCAGCACTGATCCTTGTGCCATGCCACTGGTCACAGGCCTCCAGTCACCACCACCCTCAAACTTCTACCTTCGAGCCAGTTCTGTAAGCATATGGCTATCTCTCCCTGTATTCCATGTGATCTATGTCAAAACATCTCTGAACAGGTTGATTGGAAATTGATTTTTTTTTACAAAAAATCTGCAGAACTGTTTGCCCTTGTCTGGGGCAAGTACTGTATACCACTTTGGTGTTCAACAATAAGCAATATTCCTTTCCAGTCAAGCTTCCTGAGTTATTACATCAGTGATGAACCTGGTAAGACTGTGATGAGGAAATATTGGAAATGATGCTGATTGGCAAACAGAAACTTTCTGATGTCAGTGTAGAGGATTGGCTGCAGTGCATCAGAGGATGCAATACTTTATTCAGCCCAATGGGATGAAAGGGGGTTGCTGTCAAAAAGTAATTCTCCTGACCGCTTGTGGGGCCCCGACTTTCACCATCAGAAAGAGTATGGTCTACTCGGCTACCCTAGAGCCAAAATCCTTTGGTGAACTGATAGATATGGTAATGGACCACCATGACCCCCAAACTGTGCTATATTGTCATGGTGCAGGTTTAACAGGGCAAATAGATTTTCTGGGGAACAACATATTGAATACTTGATGAGATTGTGGAAATCAGCGGAACACTGAGTTGGGCAGCACTTCGGGAAATGTTATGGGTTGCTTAGTTTGTGGAATTAATGATATTACGCCCAAAAGGAAGAAACTAACTAAACTGGATCTCAACCTCTGGAAAGCCAAAGAACTGGCCTTTTCCTGTGCAAACGGGCAAAAAGGGGCTTCGGAGCTTCATAGGTCCATAGACGGGACTGTCCTCATCCTTGGGATGACCCCATTCATATAGCCAAGTGCCCAGTTGATAATGCTCATGGCTCTTGTTTGTTGCCAAGGATGGATGATTGGAATCGGAGGCTCCAAGATTCCAGAACATGACAGAGTTTCTCCACCTCACAGTGAGGAACAAGAATGATGGGCATGGACCAGACAGAGATTTTAAATTCGGAGATACAGTCCATGTAAGAAGCAATGATAGCTCTCCATGAGACCACAAAAAAGCACATAGACCCCTCAATCAACAGCAACTCTCCATAAAGGTTATTGTTTCGACAGGTCATGCCACCATCAGCATCCTGCTGATGGGAAACACCACCCACTAAAAGCTCGAGAGCTAGTCCTGAGAACTTGGGTCCCTGAGATGGAAACATTGGCGGTGGAAGCTTAGTAAGAGATTGTTGGAAGAGACATTAATCTACTTGTTATATATCTCAAGTCTTTAGTCTTTGGAAGTGATGTTTATCGACTTAGTATACAACCCTCCCCATACCCCAGAGTCTGAAAGCAACAGAAGTGGGGCCATGGGTACAGCAACACAAGAAGTCCCTTTGTGTCAGGAGCCGAGAGGGAGCCCTCAGACCTGGAGGGGGCAGGATGTGATAATTTCTTTAAGACTTACAGGGAATTGTGAATGGGTGTTCTCATGGAGCTCATTGAGTAGAAGTTCCCTTGGTAATGGGCCAGCCCAGCAGGAGCTCATCACCTGAGCCCAACGGGGCATTTCACATGGCTGTTAACTGAAGGGTTGGTGGTTCCACACATCCCACGGATTGAACTGTCACTATTTAGGGGTGAGGTGATGGCCTCACTGGTGCTTTCACTAGATTACTAATCCAAAATTTCTAGGTTTCAAATCCTGCTTGCAGTCGTTCTTGTGAAGCTGCTGTAGGGCACTGTGATTGTATAGTGGTTAGGGAGCTCTTGTGGTGTGGTAGTATCCCTATCTATCAGCCAGGAGGCCCGAGTGTAAGTCCCACCTCTTTCAGAGTTGTGTCATAACATCGTTGAACGGGTTGATTTGAAAGTAGCTTTTTAAAACCAATAAAACCAATAAAGGATGGGTCTGCAGAACTGTCTGCCCTAAGCTAGCATTAACTTCTATTGGCCATGAGTAGTGGCTCTATTTTGGTGCTTAACAATAAACAATATTGCTTTCCAGTTGGGCTTGCTGAGTTATTATACCTTTCAACCTCTTTTTATATGAGAAACAATTGAATAATGAATGGTGTAATTATGGAATGCTTTTCATTCATGCCACTGCTTGGATCTTGTATTTTTATCTTGATTTCCCAAAGTTTGTTGCAAAAAGGAGTAAGCTGCCACTATCCTCAATTCTAACTCTAAGTTTTACTTCAGTCATTGTGAATGTGCTCACTGATACTGAGGGAAGAAGCTGCTTTGAGTAGAAATATCCAGTGAGATGTACTTTGCTATGGTCAGTACCATATATTTTAAAAGCTCTCTGACAATAACGGGAGAGAGGAAGGTGATTATGAAGGTGAAAGTTGCCCTTTACAAGTATATCTGGATTCGTGGTGCTGGAAGAGCACAGCAGTTCAGGCAGCATCCAAGTAGCTTCGAAATCGACGGTTCGGGCAAAAGCCCTTCATCAGGAATAAAGGCAGTGAGCCTAAAGCGTGGAGAGATAAGCTAGAGGAGGGTGGGAGTGGGGAGAAAGTAGCAGAGAGTACAATGGGTGAGTGGGGGAGGAGATGAAGGTGATAGGTCAAGGAGGAGAGGGTGGAGTGGATAGGTGGAAACTGCTGTGCTCTTCCAGCACCACTAATCCAGACTGCTGTGCTCTTCCAGCACCACTAATCCAGAATCTGGTTTCCAGCATCTGAAGTCATTGTTTATACCTCGTTGATTTTAACCCTACTGCGAATCCTCTTGCAAGGATGCCTGCCTTGAAGAAGTTTTCCTCCTCTCTCTACAAGAATCTCAGGGAGTCCCTCTCCCACTGCAACTCCCAGGTCATTTCCTCTGCCCTGAAGCTCTTCAACCATGTCGTGAAACAAAGTCGCTACCACAGCCACATTTGCTTCCTCAGTGCCTGCCTCCGTAACCAACTCATCCCACACAGACTCCGGACCACCTTTAAACCAGCAGAGTTCGGACCCGAACAGGACAAACAGTACAGACTACAGATTCAAAAACACCAGCAACAGTTCTCCTTCAAGATCCTCGCTCCACGTTTGCAGCAATGCACCGGCACCTAACCTCTCTCCAGTCAGCCCTGCCTCAGCTGAGGGCCACACTCTCTCAGAATTGCAAAGGACCCACTCTGTACTACATCCTCAGGAGAATTCATACTCTCAACAAACAGTATTTCAATTCCATCTCAAACATCAAAAACTGTAAGTACAACAAACTTTTATCCACCCACCTCCATAACCAGCGCTCCTCAAACATTCCAGAAGATTCCCCTGGCCTCTGAACCTATTCCACCATTAGCCATGCGGCTGATGCAGCTACCACCCCCACGCTGATTGATGCTGTCACTTCCGCTCCCATCATGGCCACTCCCACAACCATTTCCACCCCTCACAATTCCTCATGCATCACACCTGACATCACGTCTGCCCTTCACATCATTGCTGATGCCACACGCTCAGTGACTTCTGCCACCCCTACTGCCGTGGTCACCACCACTTCTGCCCCCACCAGCGCCACTCACCTGTATTCTGCTGACATGCCCCCCACAGACCCCACTGTCACTATCCCCACCCCCCCCAGAACCCCGAGGGGAACACTACCCCTGCTCATGACTCCACCCCCATTCCCCCCACCATCACACCCACTCCAGTTACAGGTTCCGCCCCCACTCCCAGCTCTACACCCACACCAGATCCCAGCTCCCAGCCCCCAGACCTCCCCCTCACTGAGGACGAACGATCAGTCCTCAGCGAAGGACTCGCCTTCATCCCCCTCCGTCCACGCATCAATGAATTTAATACAGGCCGTGACGTCGAACAATTCTTCCGTCGCCTCCGCCTCCGAGCTTACTTTCACAACCAGGACTCCTGCCCACCTTCTGAGGACCCCTTCGCCCACCTCCAACACACTGCATCCTCCTGGACACCCCGCGCTGGCCTATTACCTGCCCTCGACCTCTTCATTTCCAACTGCTGCCGGGACATTAACCGCCTCAACCTGTCGTCCCCCCTCCCCCACTCCAACCCCTCACCCTCACAACGCGCAGCCCTCCAATCCCTCGGCTCCAATCCCAACCTCACCATCAAGCCAGCGGATAAAGGGGGCGCAGTGGTAATCTGGCGCACTGACCTCTACACTGCTGAAGCCAAACATCAACTCGGACACCTCTTCCTACTGCCCCCTCGACCATGACCCCACCCCCCATCACCAAACCATCATCTCCCAGACCATACAGAACCTCATCACCTCAGGAGATCTCCCACCCACCGCTTCCGCACTGCCCGGTTCTACCTCCTTCCCAAGATCCACAAGCCTGACCACCCTGGCCGACCCATTCTCTCCTGCCCCACTGAACTCATCTCTACCTACCTCGACACTATCCTATCCCCCCTAGTCCAGGAACTCCCCACATACGTTCGAGACACCACCCACGCCCTCCACCTCCTCCAAGCCTTCCGTTTCCCTGGCCCTCAACGCCTCATCTTCACCATGGATATCCAATCCCTCTACACCTCCATCCGCCATGACCACGGCCTCCAAGCCCTCCGTTTTTTCCTCTTCAGACGTCCCCAACAGTACCCTTCCACCGACACACTCATTCGTTTGGCCGAACTGGTCCTCACCCTTAACAATTTCTCCTTTGAATCCTCCCACTTCCTCCAGGCCAAAGGGCACATGTATGGGCCCCAGCTATGCCTGTCTCTTTGTTGGCTACGTAGAGAGGTTGATCTTCCATAATTACACCGGCACCACTTCACCTCTTCCTCCGCTACATTGATGACTGCATTGGCGCCACCTCGTGCTCCCGCGAGGAGGTTGAGCAATTCATCAACTTCACCAACACATTCCACCCTGACCTTAAATTTACCTGGACCATCTCTGACACCTCCCTCCCCTTCCTGGACCCCTCCATCTCCATTAATGACGACCGACTTGACACTGACATTTTTTACAAACCCACCGACTCCCACAGCTACCTGGATTACACCTCTTCCCACCCTACCTTTTGCAAAAATGCCATCCCATATTCCCAATTCCTCCGCCTCCGCCGGATCTGCTCCCAGGAGGACCAGTTCCACCACAGAACACACCAGATGGCCTCCTTCTTTAGAGACCGCAATTTCCCTTCCCACGTGGTTAATGATGCCCTCCAACGCATCTCGTCTACATCCCGCACCTCCGCCCTCAGACCCCACCCCTCCAACTGTAACAAGGACAGAATGCCCCTGGTGCTCACCTTCCACCCTACCAACCTTCGCATAAACCAAATCATCCGCCGACATTTCCGCCACCTCCAAACAGACCCCACTACCAGGGATATATTTCCCTCCCCACCCCTTTCGGCCTTCCGCAAAGACCGTTCCCTCCATGACTACCTGGTCAGGTCCACGCCCCCAAACAACCCACCCTCCAATCCTGGCACTTTCCCCTGCCACCGCAGGAACTGTAAAACCTGCGCCCACACCTTCTCCCTCACCTCTATCCAAGGCCCTAAAGGAGCCTTCCACATCCATCAAAGTTTTACTTGCACACCCACTAATATCATTTATTTTATCCGTTGCTCCCGATGCGGTCTCCTCTACATTGGGAGACTGGGCGCCTCCTAGCAGAGCGCTTTAGGGAACATCTCCGGGACACCCACACCAATCAACTACACCGCCCCGTGGCCCAACATTTCAACTCCCCCTCCCACTCTACCGAGGACATGGAGGTCCTGGGCCTCCTTCACCACCGGTCCCTCACCACCAGACGCCTGGAGAAAGAACGCCTCATCTTCCACCTCGGAACACTTCAACCCCAGGGCATCAATGTGGACTTCAACAGTTTCCTCATTTCCCCTTCCCCCACCTCACCCTAGTTCTAAACTTCCAGCTCAGCACTGTCCCCATGACTTGTCCGGACTTGTCCTACCTGCCTATCTCCTTTTCCACCTATCCACTCCACCCTCTCCTCCTTGACCTATCACCTTCATCCCGTCCCCCACTCACCCATTGTACTCTATGCTACTTTCTCCCCACCCCCTCCCTCCTCTAGCTTATCTCTCCACGCTTCAGGCTCACTGCCTTTATTCCTGATGAAGGGCTTTTGCCCGAAACGTCGATTTCGAAGCTACTTGGATGCTGCCTGAACTGCTGTGCTCTTCCAGCACCACTAATCCAGAATCTGGTTTCCAGCATCTGCAGTCATTGTTTTTACCTCCTCTCCAAGTATATGTTGTGTTTCTTTGGTTCAGCACTGTTTAGTGGCAGGAGCTGGCCCATGTGCTAGAAAGAGGTGTATTCACTTTGGAAACTTGATTTATTATATAAAAATTTGGAATTAGGAGTCTAATGATGACTCTGAATCCATTGTCGAACGTAGGAAAAACCTATTTAGTTCATTGATATCCTTTAGGGGAGGAATCTGCCATCCTTAGCCAGTGTTGTCTACGTGTGACTCCAGACCCACAGCAATGTGGTTGACTCTTAACTGCCCTTTCAGGAAGGTTGTGGTGAATAAACCCCCTTACTACCATCATTGCAAGTAGTCATTAAAAACATTTCATAAAAAGCAAAGTTTTCAAAACTTCTCTTGTGATTCTTCTCCATCATAGAGCAGCCCCTTCCACCAATTCTTTTTTTGCAGAGCGGTGTAAAGTGGATTCTAAATGCAATCATTAAATGAAATTCTAGCGTTGTCTGAGCATCCCTCCTGATCCCATTGTAAAATGTTGAATGTTTCAGTTAATTTGGTTGATTTTAGAAGGTTTTTGTTGTGGGAATCGTTTACAGAGCTATCTTTAGATGCCATCAATCCAGAGGTGTCTGACTGATGATCTGTTTTGTTGACTTGCTGTGAAGTTTCACTGAGGTGAATTTTAATAAATTATGGTTTGTACATTCTGCTTGTGAGGCTGAATTGTGTTACAATACACTATCCAATATATGCGTGCCCAGAAGGAACATCTCGTAAACTGAAAAAATAAGACAAACTACTGCAATTTGTCTTGTACACAGCAAAATGGAATTCCAGCCTGGCAGTATCTCTGTTTCCAAGTATTGCTAGTTTCTTACTGGATCTTTCCTTTAGGAACTTTGAAAGAATTATTTTGGTATGAACTGACCAAAAGACATTGGAGCAGAGTAGACCATTTAGCCCATTGAGTCTGCACTACCATTCGATGAGATGGATGATCTGATAATCCAACTCCTCTTTCATGCCTTTTCCTATAACCCTTACGGATTAAAAATCTGTCTTTTGCGGTCACAAGACAGAGTTGCCATTACTTAATCAAGTTATCCTGACAGTGTAGCTGTATATGTTGTACTGAACCACATTTGAATGGATATTTTGTATATCTCAATGTGCTAAAGTCTGGCTGTGACCTAATATAGTTCAAGTCTGGTGAACTCTCTAAATAAGTTTGCTGACCTGTGTTAATGATGCACAGTTGTAGCAGCATACCATCTACAAGATACAGTGAAGTAACCTACCAAGCCTCCTTTGACAGCACTTTCCAATCTTGTGACCTCTTCTACACAGAAGGATATTGGTACAGATACGGGGAATACCTTCAGCTTCCAGTTCCCCTTCAAGCTGCACACCAACCTGACCTGGATTGTTGTTCCTTCACTCCTGGGTCAAAATCCTAGAATTCCCTTCCTAACAGTATTGTAAATGCCCCAGTGATCTTTGAGAGTCACTGAATATTGGGAACTGACTTGTCAATTAAACAGTCTGGTGTAGCTTCCAAATTCAACCAAGAAGCCAGGTTCTGGCAATTCCATGATCATTGGATCTCAGTGAGACCATCGCTACGAGAACAATCGTGGATTAAAATTGTGATCTTAATTTTGAGAAGCAGTAGTTCATGGCCAGTTAAAGGTTTTTTGCAAAAGTGAATTGACAACTTGGGTCAATTACCAAGTGTCATAGATATGTACAGCACAGAAACAGACCCTTTGGTTCAACTCATCCATACTGACAAGGTATCCTAAATTAATCTCGTCGCATTTGGCCCGTATCCATCTAAATTCTTCCTGTTCATATCCCCATCCAGATGCCTTTTAAACATTGTAATTGTACCAGCCTCTACCACTTCCTCTGGCAGCTCATTCCATACATGTACCACCCTCTGAGTGAAAATGTTGCCCCTTAGGTTCCTATTAAATCTTTCCCTTCTCACCCTAAACCTATGCCCTCTGATTCTGGACTCCCCCACCCTGGGGAAAACACCTTATCTGTTTACCGTGTCCATGCCCCTCATGATTTTATAAGCCTCTATAAGGTCACCTCTCAGCCTCCGACGCTCCAGGAAAAACAGCCCCAGCCTATACAGCCTCTCCCTATAGCTCAATCCCTCCAACGCTGGCAACATCCTTGTTAATCTTTTCTGAACCCTTTCAAGTTTGACAACATCTTTCCTACAGCATATACATTGATCTTTATATTTGCCAGTTTAAATTCAAGTTGATCCTTAAATCCTCAATTTGGTACCCACAAGAAACTGCATCATTTAATCCATTTCTGCTGAAACACTTCAGACTATTAATCATGCGCTGTGAGACTGAGGACTCTTGTGGCACAGTGGTAGTGTTCCTACCTGTCCCAGATGTGTCGCAACATGTTTGAGTAGGTCAATTAAAAAATATCTGTGCTGTGCAATTGTTTACTATGGCACTGGCTGAAATTCACTCGGGAGCAAGGATTAATCCTTGCTGCTTTCTTTTGATTCAGATCCACACTGAGAGGTGTGATGATTGGGTTGGTTCATTTTTTTTAAAACTGTAGATGCAGATTATGGTGCAACATATTTTGTTACTCATGATGTCATTACCCGGGAGTATTATAAGAAATGTGTATGTTGTGTGTTTGTGAGTTATCTCTTGAATAGTGGGTCCAAGGTAATTTCATGTTTGAACAAGATGTTGAGGCTTTGAACTACTTTGGATTGTGTGGATGGGGATGGACAAGTTGGGGGTACTTAAAGTGCAGCAAGCATTTCATGTTTTCTTTTTATCATTAAATTGATAAGAACAGATATTATTACACTTGATCTTAGCCAATGTTGTTTACTGCAAAAAAAGTTCCATTATCCTGTGTTGGAAAGTGAGTGCTACCTCCATCTGCATGCACTGATAAATTTTTGAAAATGGGAATTGTAGGTGGACAAATCTTTTTGCAATTACTGTATTTCTTGGTGTTCACTCTCGACCCACTATCCTATGGGCTTTCCTACTTAGTCTTTTAAAGCAGCTCTTGCTGTCTGCACCATCGATTTACATTTCCTTTCCACAATATTTTGAGAATCCATTTCCTGCAGGACCTGTAAAAGTCTTTCCACCGCAGTGCTGCAGCACGAATCTCTCAAGGGGGATTTCCTGAGGGAAGTTTATTAAAAGATCTCCTCTGTCAATTTAAGAGTTTTGCTTAATCTTGCAGAATCTGTGATAACTTGTATTTATATAACACCTGAAAGTAGTGAAATGCACTTAGTACATCGCAAATAAATGTTTGATAAAATTGCTTGGGTCACTTAAGAAGGTCAAAGGACTGTGTAATAGTTTCAATACAGGAGGAGACCATTTAGTTCATCTTTTCCATGCTGGCTCTTTGCAAGAATATTGTAGCTAACTGGTACCCCATATTTTCTCTCTAGACCAGCAAATCTTTTGTATTCAGTTAATTATCTGATTCCCTGTTGAAAACCATGGCAGGATATAACTCCGTCTCACTTTTGGGCAATGCTTTTCAGATCCTAACATGATTCTTAGTAATGCTTCTGAAAAACATTTTTCTTCCTCATGTAACTTTGATTCTTCTTTGAATCACCTTAAATCATTGTCCACTTATTCTCAGCCCTTCTCCAATAGGAGCAGTTACATTCTTGCTACTCTATCCAACCATGTCACAAGTTGGAATACCCCAATCAAGTCTAACCTTAACTTTGCCTTCTTGAAGGCAGGTAGCCCAAACTTCCAAAGTAGCCACATCATTGAAATCCCTTATCCCAAGAACCATTCTCATAGATTCCTGTCAGCACATATGAAAAGATTTGATCAAAGAGATACATTTTAAGATGCATATTAAAGGAGGAGAGGGGAGAACTTTGGTTCATAGCTTGGGAGTCAAGGCAGCTAAAGGCTTGGTATGTGACAATTGTGCAATTGAAGTTGATGATACGCACCAAGCCAGAGTTAGAGTAGCCTGGCGATGTCAGATCGGTTTTAAGAATCATTCAGGAGCTGTGTTAGCATCTTTACTGCAATGTGTAGCCTGCTCAAATTTAAAAGGCCTGTCTGTGACTGTTTCTGTACATAAATAGTGTACCACCATTCACTCTGTGTACTTGCGTATGATGGAGAGAGGTGTTTTGATTGCAACAGACTTGAATGAGGAGATGCATAATAGAGATATGGGATTAAAAGTGATGGAGTGCACAAATAGAAAAATAAATATGGCTGTGATGGTATGAATTGTGAACAGTATGTGTTTCTATGGAATGGATATAAGATCCACATTCCAATGGAAATTTACACCACTGTTTGACCAGTGCACTGTGTGGATTACTCTGTTCAGCATGGATACTGTGGAAGTGTGTGAGGTAGTTAATATTGGAAACTCCATACAAAAGCATTGCAACATCAGACATATAATGTTAATAAGAAGAAAATTAGCATGCCTTGTGAAAATTGCAATTCTGAGTAATAAATTATGTATGATTGACCAGTGCTGCTACTTTCTCAGCATCGGTACAAATTACTACCTCAATAATTAAGCACTCAACTCAACAATATTTTTCCAGAGAATTTGTAAATTACTGCTTGTGTTTGGGATGTAAGTCTAGAAAACAAGTTCTTTCACTAACTTCTTGAAAAAAAGTGGCAAAATTGTGGAGATCTGTAACAGCCTTGTTGGTGTATCTACCACCTTCTCAAGAGCAAGTGGGGAAGAGCACTGGCCTGCCAGTGATACGCACACCCTATGAATGAATTAAAAATATACATTTTTGTGCAAAATAGAAACTAATACTATTTTTAAGAGGAAGCAATTGCTTCTATTTCGTTGCATCGATTGTAATTGTCATATAGATCCAGCAGAGGGTGCCAAAGACAATCTTAACATCGACTTTCCATAGTTTAACTCTGTCTTTCTCCTCTTATTGTTGACTTTTCTCTCTTGGGGGAGCCTTAGGTTATTCTTGCAAGCATTTTATTTTAAACCAAATGGACTGTCTGGTATTTAATTTTTCTGCCATTTGAAGTTTCATTTTTAGATACAAAATAACTGCAGATGTTAGAATCCAAAGAAGGCGAGAAGGAAGCTGGAAGAGCACAGCAAGCCAGGCAGCATAAGGAAGAGAAGAAGTCAACCTTCCATCAGGAATGGAGATGGGAGTAGGGGGAGTTGCAGATAAAGAGAGTGGGGTAAAGGTTGTGGAAGGAGAGAGGGATGGAGTGGTGAGGTGGTGATAGGTGAGTATGACCTGGTTGGTCGATAGGATGAATGAATCCAGTTGGGGGTTGGAAGGAGAAGTCAGTCAGAGGGATGGGGGGGTGGGGCGGGGCTGGAAAGGGAGTTTGGGAATTGGTGGGAAGGTCATTTGAAATTGGAGAAGTCAATGTTGCGTCCTCGAGGCTGTAGGCTACCCAGGCGAAAGATGAGCTGTTCTTCCTACAAATTACGGTCTGATTCACTGTGCCTTTGGAGGAGGCAGAGGGTGGTTGTATCGGAAAGAGAGTGGGAAGGTGAATTGAATTGAACCGGGAGGTCAGGCTTGCTCTTGTGGGCCCAGCTGAGATGCTCAGTGAACCGTGCCCTTAGTTTCCACTTGGTCTCACTGATGTTGAGAAGACCACATCGGGAGTATCAGATACAGTAAACTAGGTTGGAGGAGAGGCAGGTGAAGCTCTGTCTCACCTGGAAGGACAGTTTGGCCCCATGGATGGAGGTGAGGGAGGTGATGTGCCAGCAGGGGAAGGTCCAGGGGTTTAGTGGGGGTGGTGGTATGAACAAAGGAATGGTGAAGGGAATGGTCCTTCTGGAAGACAGAGGGCTGGGGAGGGGAAGATGTTCTTGGTGGTGGGGTCTCATTGGAATTGGCAGAAGTGTTTGAAGTTGAAGTTTCATTGTGGGTATTTTCATTATTCATTGATCGGGGTGATGATGGTAGGCTGTTTCATTGAATCCACACTGCCCTTGAGCTGATGGGTAGCTCCAGGGTGGTGCTGAGAGAGTTCCTTAATTTTGGTTTTGAGATGATCATGTTATTTTGGAAGACTTGTATTTAGTCCTCTCTGACACCTGACATTCTGGATTTTGTATTTGACTTGACTTGCTGCTTTTCTCCTCTTCACCATTAAACATCTAATTTGAAATTGAAACAGGATCTGAATCTGTTGTTGAGACTGTTTTCCATTTCCAATGTAAATGAGGACTCCATGAAATCCACTCTTTGTGTTGCAAGAAGTAACCAGGAACTGTGACCTTAACCTGATTTACCCACCACCATAAGTTGTACTGGTGTTGAAAGTGGAGTTGATGACAGCTTCCAGTCTTGAGTTCTCATGCACCCTTGCTAATGATGTAAACTGTGATTTCTGTCACTTTCTGGATCATAGTGTAAGAATGCAAAAGAAAGTTGAACTCTGCACATGTAAACGTTGTGACATATTTGCTTAATGATTTCCAGGTCACTTCTTTAAAAAGAGCTGTAAGGGGAGTCAGGTTTTGTGTTATTTGATAGAGAGGGGTCTTTACAAGTGTGTCAGACATAGAAACACCGGTGTATCCGAAGGGTTCTGGAACAGTGTCCACACTGTCAGGCTTTGTGTTGTTTTGTTTCACACTTTCATCTGGAATAGGAGAAAAGGAAGGGACAAGACATGTGGCAAAACTTCAACCCCTCCCTTCTATGAGCTGAAGTCCCCGCCTGCCTCAAGGGCAACACTATCATCCCAGTATCAACGAAAACTCATGCAATGTGCCTCGGTGACTACTGCCCAGTGGCTCTGACCTCCATAATCATGAAGTGCTTTAAGAGGCTGGTCATCAACTCTAGCCTCCCAGCCTGTCTCAATCCCTTGCGATTTACCGACTGACAAAACAGGTCCATAGTGGCTGCCATTTTCCTCACCCTACAGTCAAGCCTGGAACATCTGGATGATAAGGATCTACATCAGCCCCGTAGTCATTGACTATGGCATTGCCTTCAACACCATTATCCCCTCCTGACCTAGGTCTTGGCTCTGCCCTCTGCAACTGGATCCTTAGCTTCTTGATCCACTGACCTCATTCAATGAAAGCAGACAACTGCATCTCCTCCACGATAGCCCTCAACACTGGAGCCTCCAAGAATGCGTTCTGAACCCTTTACTGTACTCCTTTTACACCAATGACTGGATTACCAAATTTCAAATAAATGCCATGGAAAGGTTTTCTGTCAACACCAGCACGATGGGACAGATATCAAACAATGAGTGGGAATACAGGAAGGAGATTCAGGGCTTGATGATGCGATAACAACCTCCCTCTCGATTTTTGGCAAAATCATTGACTTCAGGATGAAAGGAGGAGGGCACTCCCCTAGCTACCTCAATGGAGCTGGGGTGGAGAGTGTCCAGAGTGTCAAGTTCCTTGGAGTGACAATAACTGGCAATATGTTCTGCATCTCCAACGTAGATGCGATGGTCAAGAAGATACAACAACGCCTTTTCTTCCTCAGTCAGCTTAGGAAATTCGACATGTCCGTAAGGACCCTCACCAACTTTTACGGATGCACCACAGAAAGCATGCTGTCCGGGTGTATAATGGCCTGCCCAGAACCAGAAGAAACTACAGAAGGGTATGTGCACAGCCCAGACCATCACTGGAGCCAAGCTCCCATCCGTGAACTCCATTTACCCATCTTGTTGCTGTGGAAAGTCTGGTAACATCATTAAAGACACATCCCACCCTGGTAATGCTCTCCTACAACCTTTTCCATCGGGCAGAATTTTATAGAGACTTGAACACATGCACTGGCAAGTTCAAGCTTCTTCCTGCTGTTATCAGATTACTACTGAATGGATCTCTCTAACTTGAAATGATGTTGGTCTTGCCATTCATGATCTTGCTTTGCACATCTGCTGAACAGCTCTAACCTTGTATGCCTTGCTCTGTCTAACCACCCTATGATCCGTATATTTTTGTTTGCTATGATCTGTCTGTACTGTTGTAAAACAACACTTTTCACTGTACTTTAGATACATGAATTTACAATAAATCAAATCAAACTTGTGATGTGGGATGAAGAGGAAGTGAGGGGCACACTTTTCTTCCTCCATTCTTCCCACCGAGCAAGGACAAAATTAAGTGTTTTTGCATTGGACTTGAGGTATTAATGGGTTAATTTTCTGAGAGGCAGCTATGTACATTAGCAATTGATCAAATTTACAATTGAGTCAAGATGGCAATGACCAACGGCATTGCCTACTGATTTAGAACCAGTATTCTAAAGCCATCTGAAATATTGAAACGGTATTGCTCAAGGGTCAGCTGTATACGTGCAAAGGGAGGTTCAAGGCTGGAAATTCTATGGTGAGTAACTCTCATCCTGACTCTGCAAAGTCCCTTCACTATCGTGAGGGCATAACTTTTGAGTGTGATGGAATACTCTCCACTTGTCTGGATAAGAACAGATTCCAAAAACACTTGCAAAGCTTGAAACCACTGTGGACAAAACAGCCCGCTTGACTGACAACTGATTGACCATCTTAAATGTCACTCTCTCCACCTCCTCTGTCTAGTGAGGGCAGTCCATAAGATGCACCACAGCGCCTTCCCAAAGGTCTTTTGACGTCACCTTGCAAACCTGTGACTTCAACCATTCATCAGGACAAGGTCAGCAGGTATGTGGGAAAACCATCATCTGCAGGTTCCCCTCCAAGTTCCTTCAACATTTGAGTTAAAATCCCAGGGCTTCCTTCCTAACAGCGTCCGGGTGTGTAGCAGAAGGTCCAATCATCATCATCTCAGTAACAATTAGAGTAGGGTAACAGTGCTTAACCTTGTTCAAAACAAATTTAATGTGGTGAACTG
The DNA here is from genome assembly GCF_047496795.1 of Chiloscyllium punctatum. Taxonomy (NCBI): domain Eukaryota; kingdom Metazoa; phylum Chordata; class Chondrichthyes; order Orectolobiformes; family Hemiscylliidae; genus Chiloscyllium; species Chiloscyllium punctatum. Next base: position 11,015,715 of record NC_092783.1, on the reverse strand, counting down.
CAATTAAGACGTTGTTCAAAACCAAAACAAATAAACCCTTGGTGGCAAGGTGACTCAGTGGTTTGCACTGCTGCCTCTCTGCGTCAAGGACCCGGTTCGATTCCATCTTCTGGCAACTGTCTGTGTGGAGTTTGCATGTTCTCCCCATGTCTACATGGGTTCTTTTTCCGCAGTTGAAAGATGTGCTCGTTAGGTGGATTGGCCATGCTATCCACCTAACTTGCCATAGTGTCCAGGGATTAGCTATGGGAAATGCAGAGTTACAGGAATAGGGTGAGTGGACCGGTGGGGATGTTGGGTTGGTGCAGACTGGATGAGCCAAGTGGTCTGTTTCCACACTTTAAGGATTCTGTGTCTCTAAGCGTTTGTGGCATGTGTGTTTGTGTAAATATATAGTGTAGTTGGTGCCATAACATCACATTTTTCCCATGTTGAATTTCCCTGTAACATGATGGATGCTTTTGGCGATGCAGGGCAACAACCTCAGCATCTTCCTGATTTCTGCTTTTGTGTTTGATAGACTTTGTTGTCCGATTTACACTTGATTAACAATAAGCTTTGACAGCTTACTTTTCCTGCACAATTTGAGCCTAGAGTCTGTTACCACCTTCCTTTTGTAATTTGACCAGTAGCTGGCGCTGGAGGACTGGAAATCTGCTCTGTGATCACTTGGATATAAAAGTGCGACTCCATTAGAATTGACTGTGGAACCAATAAAACAGGTGCAGTTCAACTGATACCTACCGGATGTCACACTAGGTTGATACCCTAGTCAGAACTTCTTCATTAGCTGGCAAGTGTCAAGAGAAACTAGTCAGACACGTCGAACGATGGAGGCTATTTCTGGTATCCTGCTGAAGGGTGTTTCAGAATTAGACTTCATGACAGAGTTGTGCAGCTTTAAACAAACTGACTTAGTGAAACATTTTGCTTTGTGACCTCTGTTCCCATACTCATGTTACAGGTCAGGTGGAAGTTGGCTTCTTGTGGTGCAGTGATGGTGTCCCTTCCTCTGAAATGGGAGACCCAGGTTCAAGTCCCACCTGTCCCAGACGTGTGTCATAGCATCCCAGAACAGGTTAATTTGACAATACCTTCAGGTTGTGTGGATAGTCGGTCAGGTGCACATTCGTCCATCCATACAGATGTGTCCTTCAATTCTTTCCCACGTCCAACTCCAGCAAATGATTTCTCCTTATGATCCTGTCTGGACTTATGATTCTTTCTTTCCAAGTAAAGAACTTGCTAATAATCTAAATTTGTACCCACTTGAGAATGTGGCTCCCAGGCTAAATGTTGGAATTCGCATCCACATGCCTGATTGATTTGTCTCTATGTTTTAGCAATCTTTGAGTTCTGTCAAGTAACTCTCATCTGTTTTCCATTACATTTATTCATAGTGCAGTTCTCTGCTGTTAAAGTTGAGCAGAATAGTTTTTTGCAGCTGTTCCTGATGTTTGAATGGACATTTGTATCTGGGGTTGGGCATCATGTTTATGGTCTTGTCTGACCAGAGTATCACTAAAATTCAAGGATTACTTCCTGTGATTTGTGTCTTACTAATCTCATTACTTGTCACAGTATTTTCTTTCTCTCTCTCTCTCTCTCTCTCTCTCTCTCTCTCTCTCTCTCTCTCTCTCTGTGGAGTTGTAATTATAGGACAGGCTGAGTGGCAGGTTCAAGAATGCTCCTTTAAAGTTCAGCTGAGCTGTTTCAGCACAATTCCTTGACAACTGGGTCAGTGTTATTTTCTATCTGCACTGCTTCACGTTTGTTCTTTCTCATTAAATTTCATCTGCCATCATTCTGCCCATATTGTATTCAGAAATATTAGGGGTTCCAAGCCGATTATTGAATCACTTCATTCAGAACTTGCTCTCCTCCTGAAATGCATTGCCAGGAAGCACCTATTCCTTCACATGTAACTGATTACCCACTCATTTTCAGTTTTTAACATGAATTTTCTTGTGAACAAAAGATAAAATAGTTAGTTACCTTTGGTGTGGAACATATCAAGAGTATTTTCAAATTTCTAGTCCACTGTCTGAACTGTGCTCACTCATTTATGCAAAAGACATGAAGGAGAGCCAGGAGGAAAGAACATGGGTGTGAGATTACTTAGATAGCTCTTTCAAAAAGTAGCAGAGAGAGCACATTGAAATGAAGAACCTCCTTTTCTGGTCAGTTTGAATTGCATCCTCTCACACCTCTCATGTTTCATGCTGTCAGATTATTATTATTACAAGCTATCACTTTTTCTCATTGAATTCCATTATTTTTACCTAATGTTGATGAGATCAATCAATCTATAGTTGACTTCATGTCGTTCTTGTGAAAGTAGGCGCCACATTAACTTGGAAAGATCTTTTCATTTTCTAACCTTTAATGCTGAGAAATATGTTTAATGTATAGTTTGAATGTTGCACTTTGCGAGAAGTTCCTGAGTTCCAGTGTTTGATAGCTACGTGATTGTGGAAATATTAGACAGATGAAGATATAATGAAATTTCCAATGGAATCGATAATGGCACAGTGCATTAGAAATGAGGCACCTGGTTTTCACAGCGCAAGACAGTTCATTGCAGGTGTGATGTTTCTTAGTTGAGTTATTATTTTGTCTGGATGAACATCTTGAAAGCACAGAGATTTTTTGTTTAGCTGCAAAGCTTCTTGTCGTGAATGTGCCAAGAGATGAATTTCTCAGGTTAGAGAAGAGAGTTTTCAAGATTTTGCAGTCAGACATTTTTACTGCCTAGCAGACTGCAGAACTCCCACTATTTGTGGGAATGTCTTTCTGATGGAATTCTCTTGAAAGCTATTTGGGTTCTGATTCTTTTAGCAGAAAGCAATTGTGGCCAGTGTATCATGTGATATTGCATGAAGTACTGACTCATGGTCTAAATAAGCGATATGGTAATTCAGTCAGCAGTTTGCATTCTTCTCCCAAAGCATTTGGTGCTTGAAATTGCAAATCATATTTGTGCAATGCAGGGTTGACGAGCCACATGTATGCCCTGGCCTACTTTCCAGAGAGTCACAAAGGTTTCTGAGTCCTGTTGAGAGATTAGACATCACAATCCACAACATTGTTCTCTGAAGTCATCTTGGCTTTCAGACTTTTTAAAATATAATTTTTTAAGAAGTATTTTAGAAAGTTGCATGATATTGTAAACTGGTGCTGATGTGACACTGCTCTTGCTTACACAACAATCGTGCTTCAGAAGTACTTGATTAGTTGTAGAGTGCTTTGGGATGTCTGGAGGATGTGCAAGTTGCTAATAAAAGCAAATTTAATTCTTTATTATCTTGCTCTCTGTTAATAGTGAAACTTTTGGGAATTTGTTCAAATGGATATTCAATGAAGTGCACTTCCTATATGTCAAATAAACGTTCTCTGCTTTTATCTGAAACTATTTTCCTTGGCAATGTATAACAATATTATGAGAAAATTACTGCAGGTTCAATTGGTCTCCAGCCAGATCTCAACAAAATAAATCTTGTAATCCTTGTATGCTATGGGGAAATGATCAGCGTGATATAACACGCATTGTACCCACCTGCATAATGCTTAATTAAGGCCAAATAAGTCATCTTTGTGCAAATGTTCAAGGTTTCAGTTCACTGCTTTAGTCTTACGTCATTTAGTTTTCATGGCTAATCACAGTAACTATTTATTTGCTGCAAAGGAAGAGAACCTTTTAAATTCAATTCTGATGAAATGTCACAAGTTGAAACTCTTTTTCTCTTTGCACAGGTTTTGCCAGACTTGCTGAATATTTGGATCTGCTTCTCTTTTTGTTACAGATCTCACAATTGTGGTGTTATGTTTTTGGAAATCTATTAATTGATCAGTGCTGTGACATTACTGTTATAATCTGGGCATCTGTGCATGTTTTGGATATGGTAGGAGCGTGTATTCAAGATTTGGTTTCCTAACTTGTTGGATGAAAATATCGGGCACCAAGATTCAATTCTGCCGCCTCTGGTGATAAGGACAACAGGAGTGGTAACCTTCACTGAGATCCTGTGGTATTGCTAAATGATTCATGACCTTTACTTTGAAGTTGAAGTCTTATTCCACTTGACCACAAATTTGGGGGCTGGTACCCACTAGTCTTAAAATCTCCACCCCAGGGAAAAGACACTTGCCGTTCACCTTGTTTCAAATTAAGCATTATACTGAGGCGTTTGCGTATCTTGAACTCATGAAGACTTGCTTTCTTGCACAACACTAATGTCAGCAGTGGTGTGAGAACGCAGTGTATCCTAATGATAACTTTCTTCAGAAAGGGTGGCAAGGTGACTCAGTGGTGAGCTCTGCTGCCGCACAGCACCAGGGACCCAGGTGCGATTCCAACCTTGGCTGACTATTTGGAGTTTGCACATTCAGGGATGTGTTGGTAAGGTACATTAGCCACAGGAAATGCAAGGTTGCAGGGGTGGGAGTGGGTGGGTGGGGATGGGTTTGTGTGGAATGCTCTTTAGAGAGTCGATGTGGACTTGTTGGGCTGAATTTCCTGTTTCCACATTGTAGCGATTCTATGATTCTACCAGTTTTGTCATATAGATTTTTTGAATTATTTAAAATCCATGCTCAAAATTTTCATATTTGGGAAAATTATGTTTTGAACATCAGTAATCATTGAGAAGCAAGTTGAGGATTGAGGTTGTCATCTTGATGCTCAAGTCACCGTTACAACAATAACATTGCAAGGCTCTTGACCAGCACTGCCTTAACAGGGAGTCAAGTGTTAACATTTCTTTCGTAAATGCTGGTCAAATAAAAAAAAGCAACATGGGTTTCTTTGGCTCTAACAGTCAGAGATTTTGTCTACTGTGACAGAGTATATATGAATAGTCCACTTTGATGAATATACGGAACTCAAATGCCTTCAGCTCATATTCTGGGTAAAAGAAGCCTAATCTATCACTCTGCTAGACTTTCTTTCTTGTCCCTTTTAGTTCAAAATAGTTTAATGCGATAAGTTGCTGGCAATGCAAATTGATATAATCAAGCTTCTATATAATTGGAAAGGACTTCACTACTCCTGTACTCATGATCTCTTGTAATGAAGGCTAACATTCCAGTAACCTTCCTAATAGATTGTTGCACCTGCATGATTGTCTTCAGTGACTAATTGACAAGGGCATCCAGGTCCCTTTATATGACCATGTTTTCCAACCTCATACCATTTAAGAAATATTCTGTACATCTGTTCCTTCAGCAAAATGCATAACTTCACATTTTTCCACACTTAATCCATCATGCTCATTCATTAAGCCTGTCCAAACTCTTGAAGCTACGTTCCATTTTCCTCACAACACAAATTCCAGCTTTAGCATTCTATCATCTGCAAATTTGGAAATCTTGCATTTGTCCTAATATCCAAATTAATTATATATATTGTGAACAGTTGGGACTCTGTTATTGATCCTTATGGTCATAGAGTCAGTCAGTATGGAAATAGACCCTTTGTTCTAACCAGTCCATGCCAAACTAAACGAGTCCCACCTGCCTACTCCTGGTTCATATCCCTCCTAACCTTTCCTATTCAAGTACTTATCCAAACGTCTTTTAAACTTTGTAATTATGTCCACATGCACCACTTCCTCAGGAAGTTTATTCCGGACACAAACCACCCTATGTGTTTTTTAAAAAAAATGCCCTTCATGTCATCTTAAAAATTTCTCTCCTCTCACCTTGAAAAGAAATGCGTCCCAAGTCTTGAAATCCCCTATCCCAGGGGGATAAAAACTACCATTAGCTCTATCTATACCCCTTATGGTTTTATACACCTCTCAACCTCCTATGCTCCAGTGTAAAAGTCCCAGTCTGACCAGCCTTTCTTTATTATTCAAACTTTCATACTCAGCAACATCCTGGTAAATCTCTTTTGAACCCTCTTCTCCCTTAATAGTATCCTTCCTATAACTCGGCGACCAGAACTGAACACAGTTTTCCAGAAGAGGTCTCACCAATGTTCTGTATAACCTCAACACAACTTCCCAACTTCTATACTCAAAGGACTGATCAACGAAGGCAAGCATGCTAAATGCTATGTGTCCCACTAATCATAGTTGGCCAACATAAGCATGACCTATTTATTCCTACCTTTTGTTTTCTGCCTGTTAACCAATATTTAATTCGTATCAATATAATATCTTTATCCCATGTGATTAAATTTTACTAACCAACCTCATTAGGGACATTATGAAAAACTTTCTGAAAATCCAACTATTTTACATCCACCAATTACCCTTTATCAATTTGTTTGTGATGTCCTGAGCAAATTTTGACAAATTACATATTTACATATCCATGCTGATTATGCTCAATCAGATCATTACTGTCCAAGTGTCCAGTTAGCACATCCTTTCTGATAAATTCTAGCACTACCTCTACTACTGATGTCAGGCCAACAGATCAATAGTTCCCTGTGCTGGAGATCACACTGGGTCAGACAGCATCCACCATGAGAGAGCAAGCTTAACATTTGGATAACGCTTCATCAGATCTCCGATGAAGGTTCATCTTGACTTGGAATGTTCGCTTGCTCTCTCTCCATGGATATTGTCTGACCTGATGTGATCTCTAGCATTTGTTATTTTCAGTACAGATTCCAGAATCTGCAGTAATTTTCTTGTACGATAGCTCCCTGTGTTGTCTGTCACTGCCTTCTTAAATAGTGTGGTGACATTTGCTATATTTGAATCCTCAGGAATCATTCCAGAATTTATAAAATGATAAAAGATGATCAGCAATGCATTGACGAGCTCTATAGCCACCTTTTTCAACACACTGGGATGTAGGATATCAGGCCTCAGAGCCTATTCATCCTTTAGCCTCATCAATTTATCTAACACAGCCTTATAATGAATACTTATTTTCTTCTCCTCGTTCTTCCAAGTCAATTCTGGGAAATATGTCCATCTTTCTCAGTGAAAATAGTTGTAAAGTAATAATGTATTTTTTGTTGCCATTCTCTCTCACTCATTATAAATTCTTCCAACTGCCTAATTTGAAGCCTGTCATTTCCTTTTTACATACCCATAGAACCCTTTACAGTCTGTTTTCATGTTTTTGCTTGATTGTATTCATGTTCTATTTTCCCTTTCCTTATCAGTTTCCTGCACCACCTCTTCAGTATTATAAAACCCTTACAATTTTCAGATTTACTATCATTTCTTGCAAATTTATAAGTCCTTTCAATCTTATATAATCTGTAGCTTTGTCAGCCACATTTTACTGACCTTTTTGAATTTTTGCATTGTAAACCATGCGATAGTTCCTTAAAGAGAATCTATTGCTTACATGCAGTCATGCATTTTAATGTATTTTCTCAATCCACCTGAAATTTGAACATAGAAATCTGAATGTCTGGCAATAGTCAGCAGATCTGGCAGCATCTGTGGAGAGATAACTAGTCAGTTCCTCAGGTTGGTGTCCCATTGTTAGAGATGGTTCTGTTACTTATCCAGAGACTAAGCCTAATGATCCAAAGACATAAGTTCAAATCTCATAAAGGCAGCTGGGAATTTAAATTCAATAAATTAAATTAGTTCAGTGATTAAAATACTAGGTCTGGATTTTGCTATAGCAAAATCTCAAACTGCAAATTTGGGAATCCTCATGTGCACTGAATAATGTATCACAGCATTTTCTCTGCAGCTGTAAATTGGAACAAACTTTCAACCCTACGCTGTCCATCTCTGCAACCTCCCCTTGAAGTTAAACATTTTAACTGAATTGTAACTGGAATTAAATAAGGTGCTAATTTTTTTAAATACTGTTTGTGATCTTCATTGGTTCTGAAAAAATTATTTTACATTTGTGGAATGTCAAATTCTCCTCAAACATTCCACAACTTTAAAAGTGTAATTTTTATTCTTCAGAGCTCAGTTTATCTTGAAATCAAATATGTACTTGTACTTCCTGGTTTTCTATGTGTGAATGCAGCAATTTGGTAGTGGACTTGTTTGCAACACTGCTGCTACATGCTAAGACATCTCCTCAGCAGTTTAATTCTGAAATAAAGCTGAAGGAGGAAGAAAATCCTCACCACAGACCACTAAATCTTTGTGATCTGTTGTCCCATTAGGCTATCATCAAAAGCCAGGTGATTAAATAAAATGGATATCTTATCTGGTCTGGCCTACGTGTGACTCCAGACACACAGCAATGTGGATGGCTCTTAACTGCCCAATGGCCAATGATGGCTGGTCTAGCCAGTGAGGCCCTCATATCATGTATGAATTAAAAAAAAGTCCTATCTGGTTCGCCAAAGTACTCAGTTTGGACTCCAGACCTACAAACACTGTGGTTAATTCATAAGTGCTTTCTGAAACATTCTCACAGCCAATTTAGTTTTATCAAACAGTACAAAAACATTGAATAAAAATACAAGTGGGCTGACTGTCATCCCGCTATTGACTGCGATACTGTGAAGGACAAAGGCACACCAGCTTAGTCAATCCTGTAAGGCCCTCCTCACCAGCCCATGGGAACATTACCAAATCAAGGAAGAGCTCTGCAGATTATTCAAGCAACAACCTTCACAGTTACTCCTATTATCTATGACTTAGAGAAAAGATTCCAGTCTGTTCTATCACCATCCTGTGGTGTACATTGTGCCAATGACAGGGCAGATTCAGCAGTTGTGGCAGCACAGTTCTATACAGTGAGGTGGGAGTGTGCTGGGAGTCCTCAGAATTGATTCCAGGACTCTTGACATTTCATAATATCAGGTCAAACATTGAGCAAGGTAAACTCCTTTTGATCATAATCAATTAAGGTCACTCCTGCCACAACCTTTTTCTCCCTAAATATGCTGAACATCACTTGGAAGAGCACAAAGGATGGCGAGGACATGGGGCGGGGGGGGGGGGAACCTGAATGTCCAACACCAAGAGGGCCAGCATACCTGGCCTTATCTTCATCTTCCTCAGGGCATAATTTCATCTATTCACCATATTGCAGTGAGGAGTGACTCTGAGGAGATCAGTTCCCATTGTCGCACTGAGAAATGCTCCATCATGCTTTGTGACATTGCCATGTTCTAAATGTGTGGGATTCAGAACATGTCTAGCAGTTCACATTAGAGCATTCCTGAGGTACTTTGGGACATGAGCAACAGAATTGTATTTCACTAGCTGCTTTAACAATGTAGCCTGGCGGCACGGTGGCACAGTGGTTAGCACTGCTGCCTCACAGCGCCGGAGACCCGGGTTCAATTCCCGCCTCAGGCGACTGACTGTGTGGAGTTTGCACGTTCTCCCTGTGCCTGCGTGGGTTTCCTCCGGGTGCTCCGGTTTCCTCCCACAGTCCAAAGATGTGCCGGCCAGGTGAATTGGCCATGTAAATTAGGTAAGGGGTAGATGTAGATGTAGGGGTATGGGTGGGTTACGCTTCGGCGGGGCGGTGTGGACTTGTTGGGCCGAAGGGCCTGTTTCCACACTGTAAGTAATCTAATCCAATCTGGCACATTTTTAGTCTGTCATTATTGTCAAGCCAATGGGGTAGACATTGCTCCTGGCATGCTTTCTTACATTGGCCTTGCAGCCTCATGTAGGGTTCACCATGCTGACCTGCATGCAGACGTATTGAGCAGACGTTGCTGTCACGCACAGACCTCAGAAATCCATGCAGGATAGCAGAAGTTAGAGGGAATATAGTCCAGGAATAGAATAGTGTAGTTAAAAATAACTGTGGAGCTACAACACAGGGCTATATGCCATGCTGAACAGAGCAAGCAGCATGCTATTTAAAAAAAGTAGCACACAAGTAGCAGATCAGATCAAAGCACCACAGTCCTTTCACATCCAGGCATGAAAGGCAATAGACAGTCCAAACAAGTAACAGGATAAGAAAAGTTCATTTTGTGTTCCTGCTGAATGACAGAGTCAATTATTTGAATTCAAAGAAAAGTTTGAAGTATTGTCAATTCTGGCTGGAGAAATTTACAGTGGTTGATTCATCTTGTGCTCCAATGTCATAAATAGCAGTCCCTAGTCAATTCAATTCAGAGCATATAGAGTTATCGAGTCATAGAAATGTACAGCATGGAAACAGACTCTTTAGTCCAACTCATCCATGCTGACCAGATATCCAAACCTGACTCTTAACTACCTAATGGGCAGTGAGAGCTGGTCTAGCCAGCGATGCCCTCATATCTTTTTTTTAATTGATGCAAGTCCTATCTGGTTTGCCAAAGTACTCAGTCTGGCTTCTAGACCTACAACACTGTGCTGAATGCACTGGACACAGTAAAGATAATAGTAAAAACAATGACTGCAGATGCTGGAAACCAAATTCTGGATTAGTGGTGCTGGAAGAGCACAGCAGTTCAGGCAGCATCCAAGGAGCAGCGAAATCGACGTTTCGGGCAAAAGCCCTTCATCAGTAAAGATAATATCCTGGCTATAATGGTGAAGATTTGTAATCCATTTCTCACTGTACCCTCTCCCAAACTGTCATAGTGCTACTGCAACACTGATCTCTACCTAACTCTGTGAAATATGTGTTGATCATGCAGTGTTCAGTTCCATTTGCATCTCCTCAATATTTCTTCTTGTGTTCAAATGCAGCAACTTGGACAACATTCAGCATTGGACTGGTATGTGGTAAAAGACAGTTGTAACACAAGTCACCGACAAAATCCATTTTCAGTGTTTAACCAATGTTGGGATTCAATAGGATTAGTATTGTTGAACTGCCCACCAATAACATCCTTGGGGTTACCATTGACCAGGAACTTAACTGTATCGGGCACACTTCTATTCTGGTGATGACAGCAGGTCAGAGACTGGGTATTATATGGTTAATCATTCATTTCCTGACTTCTCCAAGCCTTTCCATTGCCTATAAGGCATAAGTTAGGAGTTTATTGGAACACTGTCCATTTGACTTGGTGAGAGCATCTGAACAACACTCAAATGTGACTATTCTATGCATGGTTTAGGGAATCAGTGATGTTGGCATCTGGATTTCTGCACATGCTTATCCTTTTGGAAATTGTTTCCTAACCACTGGCTCTGTTTCTCTCTAGACCAACTACCTGAGCCTAATGCAGTCTATTTCCAACCTTGATGTTGTATTTGACAGAGAAATAAGCTCACAATCCTGTTACTATTTCATTAAGACTCCTTCCCTCCACCTCTATAATATTATCCAGCTCTTTCATGTTTCAGCTTTACTTATGCTGGAAATCTCATTATTTCATAACATCTAGGCTTGAGCTTTCCAATCATAGAACATAGAACATAGAACATAGAACAATACAGCGCAGTACAGGCCCTTCGGCCCTCGATGTTGCGTCGATCAAAGCCCACCTAACCTACACTAACCCACTATCCTCCATATACCTATCCAATGCCCGCTTAAATACCCATAAAGAGGGAGAGTCCACTACTGCTACTGGCAGGGCATTCCATGATCTTACGACTCGCTGAGTGAAGAACCTACCCCTAACATCAGTCCTATATCTACCCCCCCTTAATTTAAAGCTATGCCCCCTTGTAATAGCTGACTCCATACGCGGAAAAAGGTTCTCACTGTCAACCCTATCTAACCCCCTAATCATCTTGTACACCTCTATCAAATCACCCCTAAACCTTCTTTTCTCCAAAGAAAACAACCCCAAGTGCCTCAGCCTTTCCTCATAGGATCTTCCTACCATACCAGGCAACATCCTGGTAAACTTCCTCTGCACCCGTTCCAGTGCCTCCACATCCTTCCTATAGTATGGCGACCAAAACTGCACACAATATTCCAGAAGCGGCCGCACCAGAGTCTTATACAACTGCAGCATGACCTCAGGACTCCGGAACTCAATTCCTCTACCAATAAAAGCCAGTACGCCATATGCCTTCTTCACTGCACTATTTACCTGGGTGGCAACTTTCAGAGATCTGTGTACATGGACACCAAGATCCCTCTGCTCTTCCACACTACCAAGTAGTCTACCATTAGCCCAGTAATCCATCTTTTTATTACTCTTACCAAAGTGAATCACTTCACACTTAGCTACATTGAACTCCATTTGCCACCTTTCTGCCCAGCTCTGCAGCTTCTCTATATCCCGCTGTAACCTGCCATATCCTTCCTCACTGTCTACAACTCCTCCGACTTTCGTATCATCCGCAAACTTGCTCACCCAACCTTCTAACCCTTCCTCCAGGTCATTTATAAAAATGACAAACAGCAATGGTCCCAAAACAGATCCTTGCGGAACACCACTAGTGACGGCACTCCAAGATGAATCTTTGCCATCAACTACTACCCTCTGTCTTCTTCCAGAGAGCCAATTCCTAATCCAAACCTCCAACTCACCCTCAATGCCATATCTCTGTATTTTCTGCAGTAGCCTACCATGGGGGACCTTATCAAACGCCTTACTAAAATCCATATATACTACATCTACCGCTTTCCCCTCATCTACCTCCTTCGTCACCTTCTCAAAGAATTCAATAAGGTTTGTGAGGCACGACCTGCCCTTCACAAAACCATGCTGACTATCCTTGATCACATCATTCTTATCCAGATGTGCATAAATCCTATCCCTTATAATTCTCTCTAAGACTTTGCCCACAACAGAAGTGAGACTCACTGGCCTATAGTTACTAGGATTATCCCTACTCCCCTTCTTGAACAAGGGAACCACGTTTGCTAGCCTCCAGTCCTCTGGCACTACTCCTGTAGACAAAGAGGACACAAAAATCAAGGCCAATGGCTCTGCAATCTCCTCCCTTGCTTCCCAGAGAATCCTAGGATAAATCATCTACTGGCCAGCTTCCCATCTACCAGTGTAATCAAAGTTTCTTCCTAATCTTTGCTGCCTGTATTTAACTCACACCAAATTGCCTTTGCTTGTCAGTTCTATTCTGTTAGTTGCTTTGGCTTTCTTTTTTTTTGATACTTTCTACTTTTGCTCTTGTTCTTATTGTTTCTTTTTTCTTTGATGTATAAATACATATGACAATACATTATTATTCTGTTCTAACTGCTGCTCGCTTTAATTTATTCCTTCATGGGATGTGATAGGCCAGTATTTATTGTTCTTGGGAAAATAGTGGTGAGCTGACTTCCTGCATTGTTGCACTCCAAAGATGTACGTACATCCAGGTCATGTAAGGGCCCTTCTGTCAATCTTCTGCTTCTGGTGGTAGGTATGTCTTTGGGATTTTCAGCTGCACGAAGCAGAGATATAGTTGTGTGTGGCAGACTGACTTTGTCTAACAGAGCAGAGGGGCTGTTTGGGTAGAATTACAGTCTCTATCTTCATTTTATTCCATTTAATAAAAAACATGACATTTGCTTACCTCTTCTTCCTCACATTGCATTTGACTCTCAAATCCTAACTCTGCCCCTCTCAAACCCCTACCTTGCCAAAGCAACATGTTCGCTCTCTGTCAAAGTGAGGGGAAGGAGCTGTGCGTGCTCCGGGAGGAAGGAGTTTTGTGTTTAGTAATGGCAGGGTTATCTGATGTCAGTCAGTGTTACTGAGAGAGTGCTATTTGTGAGTAGATCAACAACTACGCCAGCCCTCCAACCACTGCTTGTCACCGATGGATAGATATTGGAGCAGCATTCACACCTAAATATAACACAGCATTGCAGATTGCCTATTTAAAAAAAACACCTATTCAAAAAGCGTATGAATAAATGAGAAGGTTGCTAGGTAGTGACCTACATATGCAGTGCAGCATAAAACCTGTATAATGCACAGTGTTTGAAGCTGCTGACCCTGTAGGTGTAAATCTTGTTTTATAACACTTGGCCAAGTCCCAGATGTATGGCATAATGCATATTGCAATGTCCTAGCATCTGGAAATGGTAAGGTTTGAGCAGCTTTGCTCCTGAAGGGTATTAATAGACATAACTACTACTGTTTGTTGTCAGTAAATCTATTTGTAACAAAAATCTGAATTTTTCCTTCATATCTAATTTAGCTATGTACGTATGGAGGAGATGGCTATGATCTTATTGCAGCTTCGAGCTGTGATTATGCCAATAATGCGACAAATTAAAAATCAGTAGTAGACAACACTTGGAAAAAAGATAATTAAGGAAGGATCATGTGGTAAATTGGAATATTTATCACTTACTTTTCTTTAAACTCAAAAATTGGAACACAGGGCTGCCTTAAAAGTGGTAAGGTTCAGGTACAGACGGGGTACATTCTGCAGGGGGATAAGCGAGGGAAACAAAGCCAAAGCTTCCTTGATAATAACAGTGAGCGAGTAAACTGAAACCGAGAAAGGATGTGTGTGACAGTGTCAGATTGATAATACAAGTGAAAGAACCTAGTTTCTTCTGAAAAGCAGGGGAATTAGGAAAGGAAATAAAAGAGGCCAGAAGAAGACAACAGCAGACTGGCGGCTCACATTAAAGGGAATTCAAAAGTCATATAAATGTGATATATTATTTAGTTTAGCAGGATGGCTGGTTTCAAATGCAGCACAGGTTCAATTCCCACACTTGAGGTTATCGCGAAGTTTCTCCTAAACCTTGAACTGTAGTGAGCCTGAGATCTCTTTCTAATGAGATATAGTTGGCAATTTAACTTGTTGACATGTAAATTGGCATAAATCATAACAAGGAGGAATGGGATCCATTACGAACTGCCGCCTTTACCAAAAATCATTTTAGAACATAAGGTAATTCGGATACTGGATAATTTTTTAAAAAACGATGCATGGCATATTAGATTGGCTGTATTTATAGGTTATTATGGCTTAACTTCCTGCTTTTTCCCAAGAGCATTACATAATTCTCTTTCATACCATCTGCATGTGATTCCAATATTTGTAATTTGCTATCCTCCATGTCTTAGTGGTAGTATCCCTACTCCTGGACCAGGAAGCCCAGATTCAAGTCCCACCTGCTCCTAAAGTGTGCAGTAATATCTCTGAACAGGTTGATTAGAAAAATAGGTTAAATTAAAGAAAAATTCTCCATATCTTCCCTTTGAAGAGATGGTATGGAAGCCATTCTGAATCCTCCCTTACCCGTTTGGAAATAAGTTGTTTTGATTGTATCTTTAAGGTGAACGCTGAAGTATTGATCGGTCATTTAATTCTCTGGTGGCCATAATCATATGAGCCAAAATCCATGTGATTTTTTTTTTTAAAAAGCAATATTTAATGTCTTCTATCCTGGCTGCAGTAAAGTGTTGGAAGCTGCCTGGCCACATGACACACACACTGGCACAGCACCTAAGCTGCAGGGCTGCCTATAAAAGGGATTAGAATTCAATGCATGTTTTTTGCAGGCACCAATGTCAACCAGTATGTCAAGAAAATCTTGGCTTGCATAATTTCCATTTCATTTCTCTCTCTGATGTGTAAGTGTTCATTCAAATAGAAGGCTTCTGCCTTTTGTTTCCTTTATTGAAGTGAGTGACATGTCAGTCATGCAGTTGTACAGGCATTTAGGCAGTCGACAGAGCAGAGTTGTCATTTAATCTGACAGCGAGCCTGACAGTGTCCTCCAATTTTCTGATAGATAGAAAATCCCACAGTTAACGGCACTGGGCTTACAAATACTCTTATCTAAATCCCTTTTTTAAGTCTGGCAGGGACTTTATAATTTCGAAGGTCAGATTTGATTAATTCTTATCATAGCTTTGTGAAGATTCTGTGGCACCAAAATGATGGCTATTTCAACATGGCACACTACCTGCTTCTGTTCAGCTGTTAACCTGCAATATCAGAAGGGATTTACTTTTAGATCACTTGTAATCAAGGTTACAGTTGACTGGCAGCAAGTTAAAACCTGAAGTCAGATCAAGGGCACTGATGATGTAAGAGCTTCAGGTATCATGTGATTAGTATATGCGATCTCTCTGCCCTCCATGCATACCTTCAAACCATTTCAAACTCTCAATCTCTTATCAACCTTCTTATCAGAAGGGCAAGAGCAGCAGATAGATGGGATCACTGCCACTTCATCACTATGGCAGGGTCAGAATCCTGTAACTCACCACCTGACGTCACTGAGGGACAACTTGCATCACATGGTCTTCAGGATGTTGTCTCACAGTCTGAAAGCTGTAATATTGCAGGGTGTCATCAGCACCACGAATTTACTAATATCATGTGGATGTGCAAACAAACATTAGGCTCTCAATGAAGTGAGACATATATCACTTTGTCCTCAGTCTCTGTAACAGTGTCAATCCTGATCAATGTAACCTGTAACTTGTTGATGATATGCAGTTATTTATACCTTGTTCACAACAAGTGACTCTTCTAGTTAAACCAGGGCAACATACCAACTAGGCTGTATAGTTTCCTAAAACGGATGATGGAAGCACTCTTCATCATGCAACTCATACAACATAATGAACTGTCAGACCTATACAACAAGGTAGGCAGTAATGCATGTAGGCATGTGATATTCAGGCTCAACTTTACATCACCTGTTCATTCAGCACAGGGTAAAAAAAACCCTATGGAACACTTGTGGCAATCCTCTGCAAAGAAAAATAAATACTCTAGTGAAAACTAGAAGAATCACAGGTATGATAAGAACTCTGCAACAGGAGAATTAGCCCACCACCACCTTTTTAAGGGCAGTGAGGGATGGGTAACAAATTATGGCCAGCCAGCAACATCCACGTGTCACTTGTGAGTATAAAAAAAACTCAATGGAGTGGGAGAATTAATCACTCGAAAGCAGATTCAGGCTGTAACACAAGGTGGTCATTCGTGGGAGTTGTCGTGAGTCAGAGTTCACCAAAATAAAGAAACTGACTTCAGCAACTCCATGAATAAAGCTTAAAATCCTTTTTGGGGCAGGGAAGATCTTTAAAACAGCACAGTAATACAGGATGGTAGAGAAAGATGTTTGGAGCTCAGATTGAGGGCTGCTGCTGTAGTAAGTGGGCACCAAGGGAGACAACTACCAAAACTGAGGCAAAGGACCTCAAAAGAAGTACACCAGGCACAACACAGAGCCTGGTAACAAAAGTAATAACATTGGGCAGAATAAAAGCCTAAGTATACTTTGGCCTAATAGGGAAAGTAAGTCGGGAGACAGTTTTGAGTTCAAAAATGGAGAACCAACCCCAGAGCCATAATAAAGACAGGGATCATTTATATAAGTGAGGCATGGCAATTATTCAGTGAAACTGTGGTAATACCCATTTTAATCCAAGTCACAGTGGTAGTCATCCAGCCAAACCATTAAAGAAGTGGGAATCATTCATTAAGTTATGAAAAGTGGGATTCATACAGTAAAGCTGTGGAATTAATATTGATCCTCCATTTTAGCCATGAAGGGCAGGAGAACCCTCCGATACAGTAGCAAAGAGCTGCAATCATAAAACAGTACAGTACAACACAGGAACAAGTCTTTCGGCCTGTCCATACCGAACAGGAAGCCCAAATGAAATTAATGCCTTCTGCCTGACCTTGGTCCATATCTCTCCAATCCTTACATATTCATTGCTTATCTAAAAGTCCTTTAAATGCTGTTATTGTATCTGTTTCCACCACCATCCCTGACAGTGCATTACAGAGTCCTACCACTCTCAGTGTAAAAAGGCAGGCCCCTCTTGTCTTCCTGCTCACCTTAAAGTATACCCCCCCCCCCCCCCCCCCCCCCCCCCCCCAGCATTAGACTTTCAACTCTGGGGAAAAAAACATTTTGACTATCAACCCTATTTATGCATCTTATAATTTTAATGACTTCTATCAAGTCTCACCTCAGCCTCTGCTGCTCAAGAGAAAACAAACCTGAGTTTTTTTTCTCGCCTCTCTTGAAAGCTGATACCTTCTAAGCCAAAGTTGCTATTACTGTGAAACAAATGCCTTTTAAGTGATAAAAATATATAATCACATCAGAAAGGCATGACATATGAAATAGTATTGCCTGGATGACTTAATTTCAGAGATGTACCAACCATAACACAGAATTGAACATATTGGAGTAAACAATTTAGAATGCAGAAGAGCTTCTGAATTAGATACTATGTTAGAAGGTGAACAAGTAAAAACACTTCTGTACATGATTGCCATATAGCTGATTTTTTTCTTAGCTTCCCAAAGGGTATAAGAATTGCTGAAAGCTGTTGAAAATTGCTTCAGAATTAAAAAAAAATCTCAATAGCAACCTTTAACAGGGAAGTTCTCCATCTCAGGAAATCATGAGATGAATTGCTAAATGTTTTCTACAGATTCATAGAAAGATGTACCGGGTGGCTTAATGTCAAAATTCAAGGGGCAGTTGTTGTAGGAATTGCTGATGGGTCTTGGTCAGATTTATTATAGTACAAAGAAGACCTGACTCAAAGGAAATCTATTCAGATGGCGAATGAAGCAGAAGTCTGAAAGCAGTGCGGATCAATTCTTAGAAGAAAACCCTTAGCACGGAGGTCATAACATCCATTAAACGCTGAAGTACAAAACCTTAAACAGCAAATGATAAACATGTACAGTGATTAAGACAGGCACCAGACACTAAATATCCTTAACAGTGTTAACAGTGTTGCAGAGACAACAAGTTTCACAGGCATGCATGCACAGTTTCCAACTATTAAAATAAATAGCTCTTTAAGCACACAAGCTTACATTCAGAAAATATACAGATTTGGGACATAATTTCAGAAAGCAAGAATAGCTACCCACAAAAGAGGTTAATAAGCTAGAACAGTCTACACCAGAAGAAAAACCTAATTTTTTTTAAAGGAAATCGGTGCGCTGGCTTGCCCATTTAACAACCACCATCTTCTCAAGGGCAACTAGGTATAGGCAATGAGTGTTGGCCGAGCAGGAGATACCCACATCCTCTGAAAGAACTTTTTAAAAAAAAGACTAGTGTTAACATTGATTTTTAAGATGCTGGCAAGATCTTTCTTTAGTCCTTTTAGTCTTGATATTGATTAATGCTTGGCGTACAACTCCAGGGGCCTTCGCTGCCGTCACGCTTGGTAACTTGAATTTTGTTTTACATAACGTTATGGCATTGAGTGTTATCGACGTGCCCTATAGAGATCATTATACAAAATGAGTGCATTCCTACTCTGATGATCCAGTGTTTTCCAGCAGGAACTTCTGGATTTTGGTCAGGGAAAGAAAATATCTTTTTGTTTGTCCAGGGTGAGATTCAGACAAGCTAAAAATTTTCCAGGTGAGTTCAGACAATTGTGTTACCCACAACTTGAAACTGACTCAGTTTCAGATAAAGATTATAATGGAATATCATGGAACAGATATTTGTCCTACGGTTGTGATTCCATTTCACTCTGTGCATTAATTTTGATTGTATATCGCATTTGTCCCTGAAAAAGCATGGTATCTACCTCTGCCATTGTCCAGTTCCATGAATCACTGACGACTGTTTTTACTGCACTGAATACACAGTAGTTTCAAATCAAGGGGCTGAATTTCCCCAACATTTGGATAAGAATCAATTTCAGGAAGTTTCATGGACTGTTTCTCTCCATGAGCCCTAGTGATTTTTCTCGCGATTCTATGCTGATCACCTCAGCGAGAGCATATCATGTCTCCATGGCAGCCTTCTCACATCAGTTTGTGCTCAGCAGTGGTGGAAGCACTTGCCATTGTTGGTACTTTACAGCATTCATACTGTGGGCACCGTATTTAAATCCCCAGTTCTACACTGTGTAAAACACTGCCAGTCTGGTCTCAGGTAGCCTTCCAGGCAGTGCAGTATCCACAGTCCGGAAGAAGGTATAGTAGTGTCTCAGGAAGGTTAATGATCTTCAATGTTCTTTTCATATAATTACCACTCTGTTCTGTCTACTACCTCACACTCACTCTTGAGTCTGCCATTGCACCTGTTTCTGACCAAAGCTATTGGTCTACCATTCCAATATTGCTTGCATTATCTTCCCTCAATGAATCTTACCCACCCGTTCCCCTAAATTATTAGCTCTTTCTTCCCTCTATTTTCCTACCTGGTTACTTGAGACACTTAAGCAATTTTCATAACTGGACAGAGCAGTCCCCTGACTGACTGTAGTTCCATACCTTGACTAATAACTGTTTCCCTAAGGCTTTCAGATATAGCCTTTGGTTGAAGCAGATGGAATGCATTTGTTGCAGAAGCTGCTGCCACATGCACTATGTGTGATGTTAGTGTAACATGGTGCCATACAGCAGCATCTCCACTTCCTTAACCGTTCATTACTAGCAAACATGTCTGTCTGCCTTTCTGTTTGCACGAAAAGACAAGGTAGCGATGCAGTGCACAACCAGGTGAGCACAAAGTGAGTGAACATAAGATAACATGGTATGATCCCTAAGGTGTATTCTATTCTGTTGCATCAGATGGTGCCTGGCGTTACATGCAAAGCAACCTGGCAACAGCATTGCAATAGAAGATATCAGTGAGCTGCAGAATGCAGTACTGAGGTGATGAACTATCTCATAATTGTTGATGATGTACCATTCTGATTGACGATGCCACGAGCAGTCAGCGGAGGCTGCGGTGGTCACTGCCCATGGATTATGCCCTGAGGTGGTGGGGAGTCCAGGCAAAGATGCAGCCCTGGAGAATATAGCAATGAGCTTTGCTGTATGTAATCACTCTGACACTCAAATCAAGGATTGGTGCTCTCAAGTTTCTCTCTGGATGAAAAGTAAAGAACACTTTGGTCTCAATGCCTTCTCGGTTCAGAAGGAAAACCCTAAGTTAGTTTCCTGTAGTGACAAAAAAAAGCCCATTCTGATTGCAGACAGTTTTTATATAGAATGAAGGTGAGCAATGTAGAAGACTGACAGTGGCACCTTCAGTGTCAACGTGGCAGAATATTTGGCAGAGAGTCATCAGAAGAACATTTCAAGACTGTTGAAGAAGGTAGCGTTTGTTCAGTATGAGCAGAGATGAACCATTTTTAGCACTCTGTGCACCTTCATTTGTGACAAGAGGAAATGATTGATGAACAGTAATTGCAAGAGCAGTGAAGTTTCAGCACCAGTCTGGAGATTATGAATCCTTTTCAATCCTCTCATTGTTTTTTCCCTTGTCAACTGTGGCTGTTGACACTGAAACAAACACAGAAATCTGGTGATGACCTGGTACTTGCTCCTGAGCCATAGTGAGGATTGAAATTGAGTATTCTGAGCATGAGATGATTTCTAAAGGTCAACAGTAATCAGTGGCAAGAATGCTTTGTAGGTTGGAAACATTGTATTTTTTTTTACTTTTCAAGCATCATGCCCATAATTGATTCAGATATCAGAGCAGTGTGTTGTACAACTTGATTCAGAGGCTCTGTGTTTTGATCAGTATAGCACAGGCCTGTAAATTGGTCAACGTGGGTTCACAGGATATAATGATCCTTTGAAATCTGAGTGTTGGTGTATATTCCTAATTTTAATATTACCTTCCAAGAAATAATTCTATTTCAGAGGATTAATGTATTTTAGTGATTTGGAAATAGAGCCCATTAAAATAGTTAAGGAAAAATAATGCCCTCCTAGATTGAAGGTGCTGCCAACAGTAAATGCTCGTATTTCTTTGATCTTTGATGGATTTTCAGATATGCAATATCTGTAAATGCAGAATAAGAACACATACTGTGTGTGTGTGTGTGTGTGTGTGTATCTGAAGAATATATAGTTGGCTTTGAAATCAAATATATTTTATTCCTGCATTTGAGGTGTACATTCATAATTTCCTCCCTAAAGGCATTGTGGGTCAACCTGCAGCGCATGGACTGCAGTGATGGAAGAAAGCAACTCACCAACACCTTCCCAAGAGCAACTCTGGATAGGGAATAAATGCTGACCAGTCAATAATATCCATGTCTAACAAGATGTTGATAATAAAATAAAATCATGAAACCTTTGATAAACTATACTTGATTTGATTAGATTAGATTACTTACACTGTGGAAACAGGCCCTTCGGCCCAACAAGTCCACACCGCCCCGCCGAAGCGTAACCCACCCATACCCCTACATCTACCCCTTACCTAACACTACGGGCAATTTAGCATGGCCAATTCACCTGGCCTGCACATCTTTGGACTGTGGGAGGAAACCGGAGCACCCGGAGGAAACCCACGCAGACACGGGGAGAACGTGCAAACTCCACACAGTCAGTCGCCTGAGGCGGGAATTGAACCCGGGATGATTTTTTTAAAATTCCCTTTTCTTGCCTTTAGTGCTCCTGATTAGCTCTGTTTAGTTGTTGATTTGAAGGGCTGTTAAGCTGCTGTTAGAAAGATTCATTTCGATTCTAAAGGTGAAGGGATTTGCAGGTGTACAGCACTGCAATCTAATCATGTTGTTCAAGCTTTTCTTTTCAAAATAGAAGACTGCACAATTAAATGAATTCATTCCTTTAGAAAGAAGCTGCAAAGATTGAGCAGTCAAATCATTGCTATGGACTGAGATGATAACATGAAGTACTGTATAGATATGATAATGGCTACTTTGGATGGGAGCTTTGGGCAGGCAGACCATGTATGGCTAGTGGAAATGGATGAATCATTGCTGCATCATTTCAATTGTTTTGTTTGATTCTGTTCAGGAAGTAGGTCTGTAAAATTAAGGAGTTTAATTAGTAAGGTAGAACTGGTGGTAGGGCAAAATAGGGTTAGTGGGCGGCACGGTGGCACAGTGGTTAGCACTGCTGCCTCACAGCGCCAGAGACCCGGGTTCAATTCCCGCCTCAGGCGACTGACTGTGTGGAGTTTGCATGTTCTCCCCGTGTCTGCGTGGGTTTCCTCCGGGTGCTCCGGTTTCCTCCCACAGTCCAAAGATGTGCAGGCCAGGTGAATTGGCCATGCTAAATTGCCCGTAGTGTTAGGTAAGGGGTAGATGTAGGGGTATGGGTGGGTTACGCTTCGGCGGGGCGGTGTGGACTTGTTGGGCCGAAGGGCCTGTTTCCACACTGTAAGTAATCTAATCTAATCAAATCAAGTATAGTTTATCAAAGGTTTAACAGGCCATGTAACCTTTTCCTTTGTGCCTAACACAGTGTACTTTTGCTTTATAATGGGACTCAGTTGCAGGACATTATGAAATTTGTTATGTTTTACATGCACTCAGCAGCTGCTGCTTCATGAACACCAGGCACTGGCTGAATAGACTGTCCTTTTGGTAGGAAGGCAAGACCGTCCAATGTTTGGTAGTGCCATAGCCATGCCAGGTATGGTTTCTCTACCTGTGTGCTCCATGTGTCACCTATAACTGTGTTACCTGTAAAAAGTGTTACCTATAAACACCTATAAAAAGTGTTACATTCTCCCAAAATCAAGTGCATTTTGTTTTGGAGCAATGAATGCAGATTTTAGTGCTTCATTTGAAAGAAAATGTTGCTGTTGTAAAATGTGAAGTTATGGTGATTAAAGCTCAATCATGCTCCCAGTCATGGTTAACAGTGATTTTTTTTTTAAAAAGTGCCAATTTTCAATTCCTTATGGGAAAGCTCTGAAATCTTGACCTAACTTTATCTTATTTCCTGAATTTGGGGGACATATTTGAGATTAGATGATAGTGAAAACTGCAGATGCTGGCGAGTCAGAGGGGGTAAAGAATTCACCTGGAAAAAGCATAGCAGATCAGGCAGCATCAGACTGGAAGGGGAATCAATGGTTTAGGTCAGAACCTTGTGAAACACAAGATGCAATGTTATTTCTGGTCTCCTTTCTACATGAACCAAACAAAGAAGAAGATTAGTTGCATTTCGAGTGTTATCTTTTATGGATTGCTCAGAAAAACTGAACTGCAGTAGAATGGAAGGCAGCATCAACCCAACAAGTTAAGTGTTGAAGTACTAATTGAAACTGCAGAGAGCTCACACCATAAATGTTGCAGCATTTGTACAGTGGCTGTCATCTTCCTCTTCTTCCAAGGGATTGATGTATTCACATCATCTAGATGTGGCTGAAACAGCACTCAGGAAGCTCAATGCTATTGAAGCTCGAGGCAGGAGATGGGGGCGATACTAAACGAGTATTTTGCATCAGTGTTTACAGTGGAGAAGGACATCGAAGATATAGAAGGTGGGAAAATAAATAATGACATCTTGAAAAAATGTTAGTATTGCAGAGGAGGGCATGCTGGACGCACTAAAATGTTTAATGGTGGATAAATCCCTGGGACCTGATCAGGTGGATCTGAGACCTTTAATGGGAAGCTGGGGAAATGATTTCTAGGCCACTTGCTGAGATATTTGTATCATCAATAGTCACAGGTGAGGTGCTGGAATACTGGAAATTGGTGAACATGGTACTAATATTTAAGAAAGAGATGGTAAGGAAAGCCAGGTAACTGTAGACTAGTGAGCCTGATATTGCTGGTGGGCTAATTATTGGAGGGAATCCTGAGGGACAGGATTTACATGTATTTGGAAAGGCAAGGACTGATTAGGGACAGTTAACATGGTTTTGTGCATGGGAAATCATTTCTCACTAACCTGATAGAGTATTTTGAAGAAGTCCATATGGACGTGATCTATGTGGACTTCAGTAAGATGTTTATCGAGGTTCTTTTTGGTAGACTGGTTAGCAATTTTGGATCTCATGGAATATAGGGAGAATTAGCCATTTGGATACAGAACTGTCTCGAAGGTAGAAGACAGGGTGGTGGTGGAGGGTTGCTTTTCAGACTGGAGGCCTGTGACCAGTGGTGTGCCACAACGATCGA
The DNA here is from genome assembly GCF_047496795.1 of Chiloscyllium punctatum. Classification (NCBI taxonomy): domain Eukaryota; kingdom Metazoa; phylum Chordata; class Chondrichthyes; order Orectolobiformes; family Hemiscylliidae; genus Chiloscyllium; species Chiloscyllium punctatum. The sequence continues at coordinate 10,991,096 of NC_092783.1, read as the reverse complement.
TGCTGTGTCCACTGCTTTTCATTATTTATATAAATGATCTGGATGTGAACATGGGAGTATAGTTAGTAAATTTTAGATGACACCAAAATTGGAGGTATAGTGGACAATAAAGAAGGTTACTGCAGAGTACAATGGGATCTTGATCAGATAGGCCAATGGGCTGAGGTGTGGCAGATGGAGTTTAATTTGGATCAATGTGAGGTGCTGCACTTTCGAAAGGCAAATCAGGATAGGACTTAGATACTTAATGGTAAGGTGCTGAGGAGTGTTGCTGAACAAAGAGACCTTGGTGTGTTGGTTGATAGTTCCTTGAAAGTGGTAATCAGTCGATAGGATAGTGAGGGTGGTGTTTGGTGTACTTTCCTTTATTGGTCACAGTATTGAGTACAGGAGTAGGGAGGTCATGTTGCAGCTGTACAGGGCATTGGTAGGCCATTTTTGGAATATTGTGTACAATTCTGATCTTCCGATTGAAAAGATGTTGTGAAACTTGAAAGGGTTCAGAAAAGATTTACAAGGATGTTGCCAAGGTTGGATGGTTTGAGATACAGGTGTCCCCACCCCATATCCCCTGATGATGCGTTCCAAAACCTACCACAGATGCCCGAAAGCGCAGATAATAGCAAATCCTACCTTTTAAACGGCAAACTTAACTCCCCGGCAGCCCCTGGAATTATTTCTGGAATGTTCCATGTAATATATTCAGGCCACATAAATTTCTGATAACTGAACAAGCCGAAACCAAATCTGCAGATTGGGCTGCTCTACTGTTTAGGGAGAGGCGGAATAGTCTGGGGCTGTTTTCCCTGGAGTGTTGGAGGTTGTGGGGTGACATAGAATTTATACAATCATGATGGGAGTGGATAGAGTAATTAGACAAGGTCTTTTCTCTGAGGTCGGGGAGTCCAGAACTAGAGGGCATAGTTTTAGGGTGAGAGAGGAAAACTTTAAAACGAACCAAAAGGGAAACTTTTTCACGCAAAGAGTGGTGCGTGTATGGAATGAGCTGGCAGAGAAAGTGATGGAGGCTGGTGCAATTACAACATTTAAAAGGCATCTGGATGGATCCGTGAATAGGCAGGGTTTAGAGAGATATGGGCCAAGTGCTGGCAAATACGATATCTGGTCAGCATGGACAGGTTGGACCAAAGGGTCTGTTTCCGTGCTGTTCACCTCTATGACTTGGAGATTAGGTCAGCCATTAAGTGGCATTCTATTTGCCACTCCCTCCCTCCCTCCACTGATTCACAATGGCAACAGATTAGGTGAATGGGCAACACTGTGGCAGATAGTTTTTCATACAAGCAAGTGTGAAGTTATTCATTTCAGATGGAAAAAAGATAGATCAAGGTATTTTTAGAAGGCAAAAAGTCAAATACAGTGGATATCCAATGAGATTTAGAGGTTCAGGTACATAGCTGTTTAAAATACCACAAACAGGTGCAGAAAGTATCAAGAGGGCTAATGGAATGCTGGCGTTCACATCTAACGGGCTGGGGTATAGTGATGCAGACATTATGCTGCAGTTATACTTAACCCTAGTTCAACTCTAATGAGAGTACTCGGAGTAGATCTGGGCACTGCATCTCTCAAAGGGTGTGATTGCCCCTGGAGGGAGTTCAGCACTATTTTACAAGGATGATACTTGGACTTCAGAGGCTAAAACGTCTTCAAGATATTAACAGGGGAAGACAGGGTAGATAAAGATAAAGGTTTCCACTGATTGGGGATACTATAACAGGGGAAATTGCCCAAAAATTAGGATGAGGCCATTGAGGAGAGATATTAGAAAGAACTTCTACATACAGAGAGTATTAGAGATTTGGAACTCTCCTAAAATGGTGGTCGATGCTAATTCAATTGTCAAATTTAAATCTGAAACTTCTTTTATTAAGCAAGAGCATCAAAGGATATGGGCCCAAGGAAGACATGTGGAGTTAGGCCACAAATCAGCCTCAATCCTATTGAACTGAAGAGCAGGCATGAGGGATTGAATGGCCTACTCCTGTTCCTATGTATGATATACAAATGCACTGTGCAGCTTGCCAAGGTACCTTTGACTCTGAATTTGAAACCCATGAGCTCTACCAGCCAGAAAGACCAGGGCAGCAGATAGATGGGAAAATCGCTATCTGTAAATGCCCTTCAAGCTACATGCATTGCTGACATGGAAATATATTGGTACCTTCTGAAGAGAAATTAGGAACAGGAAAAAAAAATGCTGGATTTCTCAGGAGTACCCACATTCTATGAAAGAATAACAATAGTATGCAACACATGGAAAGCATCCATTTTTAAATGGTATCTGTTCTAGAAACTGCAGGTTATAAACAAAAGACAAAGATTGCATACTCTGTGTCGCTGGTTGTTATTTTAGTCAGAATGGATTAGGATATTGAAGCCTGTGCCAAATGTAGGAAGAATACATTTGTATTCACAATCCATAACCATGCTTCACTACGGATGGAATTTCTTAATAATTACAACAAGGTTTATTTTATTCAGCAGGAAAGCCTAATGCAGTTATTGAAGCATTTGCCTTTTAAGTATTGAAAGCCTTTGGTGAGACATAAAGTCTGACAAAATCAAAAGTTAAGAATTCAGAAATTCTTGTTTCATTGGACCAGTGAACAAATAACAGTAATTGCTCTATAAAATTAATAGACTCGCAATCCAGGCTGTATCAAATACTTCAAATACACAACACAAACTCACTGTGTTCATGCAATAGCATGATGTGGCTCAGTAATTATTTTCACAAATATCCAGAAGTGGGTGGAATACTGTGTAACTGAATGAATGTAGTTTCACCAATAACTTATCCAGCTTTATGCACTTCTGATTAATTTGTTAGCATGGAAGCATAAAATATTTGTTGGCACTAATGATGTAAGAATACAAAAGGATATTTTCATTTTGAAAATGTGATCAAAGGAAGCTATGAAGAGAAAGAGGAAAAACAGTCAGTGGAAATTATTGAAAGCTTCAATGATGGTAAAACTGAATGCTCTTTCTTAAAATCATTTATGGAATGTGGGCATTGCTGATTGGCCACTATTATTTTCCATCCTTGGTTGCCCTTGAGGTGTGGTGGTGAGCGGCTGCCCTTGAACTGCTGCAGTCCATGTGCTGTAGGTTGACCCACAATAACATTAGGGTGGGATTTTGACCCAGTGACAGTGAAGGAACGGTGTTATATTTCTAAGTCAGGATGGTGAGTGGCATTGAGGGACATTTGCCGGTGGTGGTGATGTTCCCATGTATTTATTGCCCATGTCCTTATGGATGTAAGTCGTTGTGTGTTTGGAATTTGCTGAGTCAAGATCTTTGGTGAATTTCTTTAGTGCATCTTATACAAATTACATACCACTGCTACTCAGCATTAGTGATGGAGGGAGTAAATATTTGTGGATGTAGTGCCACTCAAGTGGGCTGTTTTGTCCTGGGTGGTATCAAACTTCTTGAGTATTGTTGGACCTGCACCCATTCAGGCAAGTGGAGCGTATTCCATCACACTCCTGACTTGTGCATTGTAAATGATGGACAGGCTTTGGGGAGTCAAGAGGTGAGTTACTATATTCCTAACCTTTGACCTGCTCTTGTAGCCGCTGTATTTATGTGGAAAGTTCAGTTCAGTTTAGTTTAGTTTTTGGTCAGTGGTAACTCCAAGGATGTTGATAGTTTGGTATTCACTATTGGTAACACTCATGAATGTCAAGGGTTGGTGGTCAGATTGTCTCTTATTGGAGATGTCCATAGCCTGGATTTGTATGGAATAAAATTTCCTACCCAAGCCTGGATATTTTCCTGATCATGTTACATTTGAACATTGACTGATTCAGTATCTGAGGAGATGCGGGTGGTGCTGAACATTGTGTAATCATCAGTGCACATTCTCGCGTCTGACCTTATGATGAAGGGAAGGTCTTTAATGCAGCTGAAAATGGTTGGGCCAAGAGCACAACTCTGAGAAACTCCTGCAGAGATGTCCAGGAGCTGAGAATGGAGAAGCCACTTCCAAGAAATAGTTTAGCTGTGTTCATCAATTGTAATATCCTTTAACAATTGTTCAAGTTGCTTTTATGTCATTTGTATGAACATTCTGACAGGGAATAGCGTCAGCTGTGTAACATTTCCAAATGCACAGGTCAGTCTCAGTATAATATGTAGTAATTGGAATGATGGCTCTCACCAGGTGAAAACAACACATGCTACAGAGTGGATCTGGGATTCAAACTGTTGGGTCCTTAGATATGAAAGGATGACCCCATGTCCTAAAGAACTGACGACCTGCTAATTTAACAAAAATGCAAGTTCTGAATGTAAAACAGTGTGTTGCAATTTTACTTTTATAATATTATTCAAAGTCGTGAAGGGAGGAAAATGGAGGCAGAGTCATTGAATATTTTTGAGGTAGATAGATTCTTGGAAGGAATGTGGAATTGTGGTCACAATTACTTCGCCATGATCCTATCAAATGGTGGAGCAGAGTCAATAGCCGACCCCTGCTCCTAATTTGTATATTTTCTCTCAGTTCGGATGTTAGCTTGGGATGATATGTATTGAAAGCCCTTTACAAATTATTGATCTTGAGTAAATTTATACTGCAGTGTAAAGTAGATCAAGAAGGCAAGAGGTCAGGATTGTCCTCCCCATTTATCTCTTCGGCACACTTGCCTACAATACTGAAAAAGTGATGATTAAAAATAGGCTTTTACAGATTGCATACTTTATGCGCAATTTTCATATTTATCTTGGAGTAACAATAGAGCTTTCTTGCACATTGTATCAGAACTGCTTTGAAAGATTTATTCTGGTCTGTCAGAAATCTCCTAGAATTGGAAATTAAGAATGAATTTGTTCTTGTCCAGTAGATGTTACATTAATTTGCGTGCATGGTGCTAGTTTGAAGCCCTTCAGATATTCAGCTTATTCGTTCTCTTGGAAATCAGTCATGTTTTCAAAAGCACTCCAGACCAGAGCTTATAGGCATCAACTTGATGCAAGTTGTGTCAGGTGCTTTAAGCTGTCATTGCCCATCAGTTGGTAAACCTGCTTAAGTAAGCAATTTAGTCATGTCAAATTGGCATTTTATTGTTGAATGCCATAGGGAGTAAGAATATTGAGGAGGATTTTGTAATATGTAGTGATAGATGATTGGTTATAAAGTCCTGTTCCGTATCCTTTTCTAACTATTCTTTGTGTTACTCCCAGCACAGCTCAGGTGCCCCTCCCTGTGGAAGTAAACATGATTTCACAATGTGTCTTTTGGGCCCAAGTCCATGGTTTATTAGTTCTGAATGTTTTATGATTAGATTCCCTACAGTGTTGGAAACAGGCCCTTCGGCCCAACAAGTCCACACTGACTCTCTGAAGAGTAATCCACCCAGACCCATTTCCCTCTGACTGATGCAACTAACACTACGGACAATTTAGCACGGCCAATTCACCTGGCCTGCACATCCTTGGAGTGTGGGAGGAAACCGGAGCACCCGGAGGAAACCCACGCAGACATGGGGAGAACGTGCAAGCACCATACAGACAGGTGCCTGAGGCAGGAATTGAACCCGGGTCTCTGGAGCTGTGAGGCAGCAGTGCTAACCACTGAGACACCTGCCGCCCATTACGTTCCATAGCACTATTGTCATGAGTCATTTTGGGGAAAGAGATATTAAATTAATCTGGAAAGACTAACTGGCATATTTATCTTTGTGCTGTCAACAAGGGAGGACATTTGAATCTAAAATCTACAAAGTAAGCTCGTGTTAAAGCAATGAATTAGTCTCTTTCCAAGATTTAATTAACTAATAGCAGAAATAAATTAGATTACTTTGTTTTTACCTTGAAAACTGACAATGCTATGCCAAACTCTGACAACAATGACTGCAGATGCTGGAAACGAGATTCTGGATTAATGGTGCTGGAAAAGCGCAGCAGTTCAGGCAGCATCCGAGGAACAGCAAAATCGACGTTTCGGGCAAAAGCTCTTCATCAGGAATAATCGGGCTTTTGCCCAAAACGTCGATTTTACTGTTCCTCGGTTGCTGCCTGAACTGCTGTGCTTTTCTAGCACCACTAATTGTCAGCTTTCAGTCTTAAAACCCAAGTGAATAGGTGCTTGACTTGGCCTCAGGTTTCCTGCAGTAAAATAAAAGTGAGGTTAGATGTTGAATGCAAACCTTGACCCAGAATGTAAGCATGTGTCCATACCTAGGGAGCGGGTGCAAGGGAAACTTTATCCAGGAAATTGATAGTTTATGTTGATCTGACCTTTACAAGACAGGGGAGTTTGGAAATGGATTAATGTTTAAATTAAGTTATTTATTTCAGTAGGCTACAGTTACTGAGGGAAAGAATTTATTTGACCAAGCATTGAAAGTATGTATTGCAACAAGAACAACATTTTTGTTAAATTATAGGTCAGATTTCAAGCACCAGCCTTTGATCCATTTAATGTATTTCCTTTGGTGCAGGTTTAATTTAAATGAGGTTTAATTTAAATGAGCACACCAGTGTGCTTGATTCTTAACCATGGTTAAGAAATGGTTTCAGGGTAATGAGGGTTAGGCAATAAATGCTGAGCTATCTTACATACAAGCATATATATATGAAAAACACCTGATCATAACCAAAACATACACTGTCTTAGTTTAAATCGGTGGAGTGAGTTGTAAAATTGGCCTTATGTGCAGTATTCATATATTGTAGGGAAAACTGAGTATGGGAATAATTTCAGGAAGATGTTGTAGAACACTTCATTTAACAAAATAACAATGTCTGATAGAAGGAATTTGGATCCCTGAGCAAACATGATGAAATAACTTCACGGTGACCAGTATCCAGTCACCAAGTCACCCTTTCTTTACATTTGCATATTAGTTGACATTGTTTCGGCTTCCTCAGAGCCAGCTCTCAGAGTGAACAGAATCTCTGTCACTCGTATTTCTGTCAGCCAAGATTCCCTGATCAGGACTGTTAATCTGGTCCAATCAGGGAACCCATATTCTATGAAGTCCAGCTGGCTGACCTCGTTCCAGTCACTACACACGAGGTACTCTACTCTCAAGTAAATGACATCTTATGACACATGAATAGAAATTGCTGGAAAAGCTCAGCAGGTCTGGCAGCATCTGTGGAGAGAATCAGAGTTAATGTTTTGGGACAAGTGACCCTCAGAACAGCATCCTCAGTTCTTTCAGTTTTTATTTTATGTAAAATTTTGTATCGTTTTGATGGTGATGGGTTGAGGCTGGAGAGTGTTGTTGTAAATGCAGTGATATTCTGTATTCTGTGTTCTCCCTTTGCTGAACTAGATTATTGATTTATCTTGTTTAACCTGTGTTTTTTTTTGTACCTGTTTAATTCCTAGCAGCTACATTCTTGCAAGCTGGGCTTTGTGCCCTGGGCCAACACGGTCAGTTAGCACCTCACCATGTTCAGATTGTAAGCTGTTAAGTGGTGCAGCAGCAATAACACAACATCACATTTTATTTTTATCTTTGGACAAACTGCCTCGTGCATAACTTTCAAATTAAGCTTTTTTGCTTTTTCTCTTGCTGCTGGTTTGCAGAGCTGAAAAATTGGTTACTCTGTAAAGTAGTGGTTGCCTTTTACATTGACCATAGCTTGCCTAAAAAAAATTGCAGGCAATAATTTAACCTGTCCTTATCCTACTTAATTACAAAAATTGATGTTTTTTTGTTAAGATTTGCCAAGTGTAAACCATTCCAAGTTCTGTCAATGAACCTATTGATTTGAAATATTGTCAAGTATTGGCAAACATGGAAGCCACTTTGCAAGCAGTCCCACAAGAAGCAATGAACTCATGACCTGTACGTTTGATTTTGGCCATTGTGGTTGAGGGAGAATTACTGGAAGAAATAATATTTGAATATCTCAGTGGGATCTTTGAAGTCACTTCACAAAGTCAGACAGCACCTTGGTTTATGAACCCAGAGTTTCTAATCAGGTTCAGAAACACTCTTTCTGGTCTTGATTTGACAAGAATGTACATGTTTACGCTGAGAGGAGTTTTACGTGTGAATGTTTCGGCCAGTTGCTTGCTCAGTTGAGGTAGTCTTGTCCAGGTCAGGATCCTACACTGCCAGAGTCAAGTGGATCAGTGTGGAAAATCACACCTCTTTCTTTTTCGTACCAAATTCCTGCCATATTTCAGGATTTTAAGGACCTGCAGCAAATTTCTCAGCCATTGAGAGAAGGTAAGCACATGGGAAGGTACGCTGTGTGAGATTAGGGTGACAAGTGGGTGAGCTCTAGCTGCCTGACAAAGGAGCAGCGCTCTGAAAGCTTGTACTTTCAAATTAACCTGTTGGACTATATCTTGGTGTTGTGTGATTTTTAACTTTGTCCACCCCAGTCCAACACCAGCCCCTCCACATCAATTTTATCAGGAATGACTCCTTCCTTTACATTTGACACCATTTCAAAACTCAAAGAAAGGTTACTGTAAGTTAGGGATTGGATCCTAGTTTTATTAACAAGGGTCATTCAGGCAATAATTGTAGACAGCAAATGTACAATTGTGCACATACTCTGTAAAGAAAGTCCCCATCTAGTTTGTTAATTGGTGATGCTTTTATTTTGGGAATGGGGTCAACTGCTTCTAAAGAAAACATTTATGTTTCATTTTAAACACATCTTTGTTTATCTGGACAATTATTTTAAAGCCTTAGGTAGTACTGAAGAAAAGAGGGAAGAAAGCAAGTGACATTTGTGTTTTCACCAAATGATCACTTCCCCTGAGAACTACCTGAGTAAAACTGCTGTTTTGCCTACTACATTGAAATGCTGTTTCTGGTATTTGACCCAAAGTCATGTTCACATTTATGTCATTACATCTTCACCTAACCTCTGGCACTTTCCTTCCCGGTAACCCTGCCCCACACAGTTCACCGAAGCACTACCTCTCCAAAACCTACCAATTTACCACAATACCCCTCCAGTCCTCTTCTCTTGCTGAAAAACTCTTTTCCTTTTAGCATCAGACCTTTCCTGACATTGACATAAATTCCACTTTCTTTAACCCTCAGCCAAATTTAGCAAATTTCTGCGTTGCCCCTGCAGGTGCAGAATTCTTGATTTTGTCAGCGGCATTCAATGATTTGTTTGAATAGCAAAAATCAGGAGGCAGAGGTGAAGTAGAGGACCAGGTAAGGTAGTGGCTTTCAACTGGTGTGCCACGGTGAGGTGAGAAGTGTGCGGCACTGTTTTTTGGAGGCTGCACTGTTTTACCTGAGCATTGAAGACCTGTCTGTGGTTCTGATCTCCTGAGCCCTGTGTATCTCTACTATTGAAGACAGCATCTGCTGCCACCAAGTACCTCTATCAATTGCGCATGTACAAGTCTCTAGAGTGTTGCATGTGTGGACTCCTGATACCGCACATGCATACAAAGTAAGTGGGTGACCTGTGGAATTGCTTGTCTCATTAAAGTGTACCTTGATATTGAAAAGATTGGGAGCCGCTGAGGTCAGGGGTCTGTGCTAATTTTAATTCTTGTCAACTATATGTTGCCCTGAAAACACTGAGAGGAACCCTGAAACACTGCTGTTTCCTAAAAAGCAAAATCTTCTTTCACTACTTGGTTTGAGGATATCCAAATTGAATTGTTTGCATGTCAATGTCTCTCGGCCATGTAATGATGGGCACACTCAACAAAATATGGCACCTGAGCTTGTGACTTACCTTGCTAAGGAGAAGGGCTTTGTTGATATAGTGGAGCACAAGCAACATGCCACATCTATTCAGATATGTTTTCTGTATTTTTTGATTAAATAATCCGCTTTATCAATGAAAAACTGTTCATTCCTGTTACGGTGTTATAAAGCTAAGTTGTGTGTGTAACATTCATTTTGTGGAAAGAAACAAGAGAACCATTAAAGGTTCATTTGTTTGGCAAGAGAGGTTTTCCATTTTTGTTGGAAATCTTATAGCATCAACACGTCCACCCTGGAACTATGTAACTGGAGTTACAGGGTCATAAGAGATGTACAGCATGGAAGCAGTTTCTACTTGTCCATGCTGACCAGATATCCCAGCCTAATTTAGTCTCATTTGCCAAAACTTGGCCCATATACCTCAAAACCCTTCCTATTCATATGCCCATCCAGATGCCTGTTAAATGTTGCAATTGTACTAGCCTTCACCACGGTGGGGTGACACGGTGGCTCAGTGGCAAGCAGTCGTGCCTCATAGCGCTAGGGACCAAGGTTTGATTCAAGCCTTGGGCGACTGTTTGTGTGGAATTTGCACGTTTTCCCCTGTCTGCATGGGTTTCCTCTGGGTGCTCTGGTTTCCTCCCACGATCCAAAGATGTGCAGGCTAGGTGAATTAGCCATGCTAAATTGCCCATCATGTTCAGGGATGTGTAGGTTGGGTGCATTAGTCATGGGTAAATGTAGGATAACTGGGTAGGGGAATGGGTCTGGGTGGGTAACTCTTTGGGGGTTAGTGTGGATTTGTTGGGCCGAAGGGCCTGTTTCTATACTGTAGGGATTCTATGATTCATTTCCTCTGGCAGCTTATTCCATACACACACCACCCTCTGTGTGAAAAAGTTGCCCCTTAGGTCCCTTTTATATCTTTCCTCTCTCACCATGGTTCTGGACTCCCCCACCCCAGGGAAAAAACTTTGTCTATTTATCCTATCCATGCCCTTCATGATTTTATAAACTTCTATAAGGTCACCCTTCAGCCTCTGACGCTCCAGGGAAAACAACCCCAGCCTCTCCCTGTAGCTCAAATCCTCCAACCCTGGCAATGTACTTGTAAATCTTTTCTGAACCCTTTAAAGTTTCAAAACAACCTTCTGATAGGAAGGAGTCCAGAATTGCATGCAATATTCCAAAAGTGGTCTAACCAATGTCCTGTGCAGCCGCAACATGACCTCCCAACTCCTATGCTCAGTACTCTGAACGATAAAGGAAAGCATACCAAATGCTGCTTTCACTATCCTATCTACCTGTGACTCTACTTTCAACGAGCTATGAACCTGCACTCTCAGGTCTCTTTGTTTTTCAACACTCCTTAAGACCTTACCATTAAGTATGTAGGTCCTGCTCTGATTTGCTTTTCCAAAATGCAGCACCTTGCACTTATCAAAATTAAACTCCATCTGCAACTTCTCAGCCCATTGGCCCATCTGACCAAGATCTTGTTGTAATCTCAGGTAACCTTCTTCGCTGTCTACTACACCTCCAATTTTGATGCCATTTGCAAACTTACTAACTATACCTCCTATGTTCACATCCAAATCATTTATGTAAATGACTAAAAGTAGAGGACCCAGCACCAATCCTTGTGGCACTCCACTGGTCACAGGCCTCCAGTCTGAAAAACAAGCCTCCACTACCACCTCTGTCTTCTACCTTCGAGCCAGTTCTGTATCCAAATAGCTTGTTCTCCTTGTATTCTAATCTTGCTAACCAGTCTCGCGTGGGGAACCTTGTCATTAGCCTTAACCAAAATCAGCCTTTGCTGTTCTTCTTGGTTTATGAACGAAGCGAGCCCTTGAGAATTAAACTGCCCTAATCATGTACTTTGTACTGGCGCAACTAGGTCAGTATCTTTGCCGATAGTAGTTTGAAACAGTTGGCTAACAGTATTGACCAGGATATGTGCTGGCTTCAGGTAGCCTTGCTGCGGTATATTGACTTCTGTTGACAAATACATCTAAACTAATTATGGTCAACTGTATGGAAAGAAACCAACCCAGGCATGTCCATAATATCTTCTCTCAATGGTGCAGCAAACAATTGAATGTTTACTCTTCTGTAATGTTGTCAAAACCTGGATAGTTAACATTGTAGTGTTCTAAACTTCTTAGACTCTTACAAGCTTTTGAGAGTTGTGTTCCATCAGCTCTGTGAGCCTGTTATTTACTAATAGCCAATGGAATGGGGAACTCTGGATGGAGTTGTATCTCCTTGAAGCTCTGGAATTTCTTTCCTAAACGTTGTTACCTCTCTGCTTCATTAACAACATCAATAAAATCTGCTACTTCAACTAAACTTTAGGTTTCTTCTCCTCATGTTATCACCTTTGGATCTGTGTCAGTACTTGTTTGATTGCTGGTGATTTGAGGCATGAGCTCCTGTGAAACCCACAAGTGCAAGTTTTTATTTGTCATTATTTATGAATTTGTGCAAATAAGATTGCAATATTCTTCCCTGTTATGAAGTAAAATTCTTGTGTTCTTACGTTACAAAAGAATTGTAGTGATGATTTTCTGTGAAATGTTTGGTTTGTCCAATAGCATTCAATGTGCATTAAAGGACATATTCCAAAAGATTGTTTGTCATCAAGACAATTTTTTTTATTTCAAAAATATACTTTATTCATAAAATGATTTGATGGTCTGTACATTTGATCATGCCATACATATGTCCACATTTACAAACACAGATTCGAATTTATCCTTGTCATTTACAATCCTGTGCATTTTTCAATCTTGTACATATATTTGGCTGAGGCATCAGCAGAGCCCAAAAAAACGTCCGCATGGGCCCCCTGTTCTTCTTTAGGCAGGCCGATCTTACACGGTGGTCTTTCCCCACTGCGCCTTGGCGGCAGCTGCCCCAAGCTTCAGCGCGTCCCTCAACACGTAGTCTTGGACCTTGGAATGTGCCAGTCTGCAACACTCGGTCGGGGTCAACTCCTTCAGCTGGAAGATCAACAGGTTTCGGACCGCCCAGAGAGCGTCCTTCACCGAGTTGATGATCCATCAAGACAATTGGATGGGTAGGAGTGAATTCTGGGACAGTAAATCAGCTTAGACACTTGGTTATGTTAGGTGAGTGTACAATTCACAGACACACAGTATCGTCAATGAGACTTTGGTGCCTGACACCTTCCATATCATGTAATTAAAACCTTGGACTGTACAACTTTCTTTATCAGCCAACCAACTGAAGAGCCTGGACTAATATTTCATAAACTGTCAAGATAAACAAAAGTAAAGCAAATAGTAAATTAAATAATCATGATTGTAGTCATGCAAATGTGGCTCTTAATGCCTTAAGGTAACAAGACAAAGGGAATTCTGCAGGAGCGATGTTCCATAATTTTGAGATGATGTAATAAGTGTTGAATACAAGGGATGGACTTGGCTTTATTTTGAGTGTTCTTTTGTGGATCAACATGCTTATGCAAGATTTTGTTTTAAAAATTAAATTCCTATTAATATAAAATGTTGGCAGCATTAATTGACACAACAGCTAATTGAATATTTGGGTGTCATTATCATTTCCCATTTTTTATTTTCCTCCCTCATTGAAACATACTGCCTGAGAAGATGGGTAATGGTAGAAATTGGAGTGGTAATTCAAGTGTTGGAAGATGCCCCAAAATATCCTGGATATTATCCTCCAAACTGGTTTTCTCTCCCTGACATTACACATTCCTATTACTTAGACCTAGCCCTCTGGACGCTGCAGTACAAAGCATCTAAGTCATGAACAATTCAATTACATAGCAATTTCAAACACAATAATTTGATAACTGTTTGGTTAACATAATCATGTTAACTAAAAATATTAACACTATTGGTAAAGAGGTTTTTACGATTAGCTAATGTTAGCTTCGCAATACTGAAAATACATTTGGAAAACATAAATGCAGAATACGTTGGGAAGATCATAATAGCACACCTTTCGTTGTGCAGATCAGGTATTGGAGCTTGGAAACCAAGAAGAAGAATTGTGGGAGGTTGGACTATGGTGGAAGATGAAGAGTAACAGAGAAGTTGGTCATAGATCTTCAAATGTGTTTGCTGTCAATTGTAATGAGCTACTTTACAGAATTGGCAAAAGTGGTTGTTCCATTACTAGATCGTCTTCCAATGGTAGGGCCCGACAGGGACTCTTCCATCCACTGTTGAAGTTCACCAGACTGGCCCTGGCAAAAGATCTGAACTTTGGTTCTCATGTTGTTCCATTGGAAACCATTGTTGTAGAATCCTGTTGTGTGTATGTTGTCATGTTATGCATTTAGTATGCATTAAAGAAAATAGAAATTAAAGAGATTGTTTTTTATCAAGACAAATAGATATTGGAGTGAGTTATAGAGCAGTAAATCAGCTCAGGCAAACAGTCATGTTATGTAAGTGTAATATTTAAAGCCACGCAAGTATCATCAGTGAGGCTTTGGTGTCTGGTACCTTCCATGTCATGTGATTAGAACCTTGGCCTGTACAACTCAATTGATTTTCATGTTATCAGTTGACTTGAAATGTGCAATCTGAAGAAAAGAGACATTAGTTGCATATGGACTGTGAACACATCTTGCAATGTTTTAATGTGTTCACTTCACTCCTGCAACTTGTACTGTGACATGCAGAATTTTTTTTCATGTGCAGTTTTACTTTGTACAAATGACCTTCTTCCAATTTCTGAGTATATATCTCTTCATCTTGTCCAAGTGAAATTCACCTGTGAGCTAAAACAGATCATTGCGTGTTTTTCAGTCTTTTTGGATAATGAATTGAAATTGATATAGTCAGTAAAGCAGAACATGAGTTAAAGTGACCTTTACCAGTGTTTTGTCCAATATGATCTAACAGATGGCAAACTTTTCTGCTTCTCTCCATGTATGTTGCAAAATGGGTGTTTTTCTGATTTTGTTAACAACACTGTGTGATGTTGTTAGAGCTTTTTGATCTCAGGCCAAAGTTTCTGAACAGCTCCATCTGCTGTATGAGCTTATATTTCATTTATTTTGTTTAAATCACAGTTTCAGCTTTGGTAGACAGTGTAGTGGGTGGATCTGAAATTTCTCCTTTCATCCTCTTCAGGCCTTCCAATTGGTGCTGAGTTGGACTTCAATTGTCACAGTCCTTAGCTAATGAACTCCCTCCTTCAGACTGTTTGCCTCATGACCATGCTCCCTTTTAAAGTGTCAGTTGAAAGCCTCCCTCTTTGTCCAAGCATTTGGTCACCTGGTTGAGTAACTGAGAGTTCCTTGGTGCTCAATTTTGACTGATAATGTTGTGAGGGAAGATTTTAAGAAATTAAACGTCCTGGCTTGTCATTGGAAATATTATTATGTTGGAAATGACATAACTGCAAAGAAAAGCCAAAATAAATAATATTTGAAATAAAAGTGGAGAGTGCTGGCAGGTGGGACTAGATTGGGTTGAGATATCTGGTCAGCATGGACGGGTTGGACCGAAGGGTCTGTTTCCATGCTGTACATCTCTGACTCTATGATTCTTCATCATGTGCAGGTTCCTTCATGTTCTGGGTGATTCTAGGAGCCTGTGTCTGTGCTGGGCTGGCTCAAGCAGTCAGCAGCACTGAACATTGCAGATGCTTGCCATGGTCAGCTTGTCAGCCTGTTGTGCAGGAGTGTGACATCCAGGCTCACAGAACTGAAAGCTTAGTTACATGTCAGCAGTTTTTCAGTCAAGCAATCATATATTGGAGGGTGGGCAATAAATACCATCAATAACGCTCCTGACCCAAGAATAGTCCAAATAAAAATGCATTTACTCATTAACATTTCTTCTGCTTATTGTTTATTGAGTTCTGTGGACATTTGATCTTTCTGTGGTGACAGGAATTCTCTATGGGTGCTGTGTCAATGCATATATAAGCAGGATTCTCTGAAAAGCCTATTGGCCCAAATGTTTAAGTCTCTGGATTGTTGAAACCCTTTGGAGGTCTTGAAGGACAGACCAATGTGGGAGTTCCCCAGGAACTTTGAATGTCCAAAGAGCAATGTCTCTTCTCCCGGGATCTTCTGTGCCTCCAACTATGGATTAGAGACAGTTCCAATATGTGTAGCTCTGTCGTTACTCAGGAAACGTTTGGTAGAAAAAAACCTAACTCTTAAATCTTGAATAATTCCATAACTGAAAAGTGCCAACACCACCATCCCCCCCAACCTTCCCAACTACAGTCCCTGACCGCAATGATTGTCACACACCCCACAAGCTCACTAGATTACTGGTCATGTTCAACTACTGTCTGCCCTCTGGCCACTGCTGAACTGGGCACTTCTGATTGCACTCCCCTTCTTAACCCCTCAAACCCCAAAATGATCACTCACTGCTGGGGCCACTCTCATGGTCTCCCATCCCCTGTCTGTTTCCCCCAAACCCCTGACTGTTTTTCTTAGCACTCCCCTCGGCCTGCTCCCTTGACCTCCCTACCTGCTTCACCTGGACAACCCCTCTCTCCCCACCTACTTCCTACTAACTCTCTGCCTTTTTCCAATATACATATTCCACAATATAAATAGTGAGTTATGAACCAAATGCACTCCATGCAAGTGTGGAAAATGCAGTTTCAATAATTCACAAAAAGACTTGTAGTTATGGAGCAGGTGGGACTTGAACCTGAAATTTCTAGAATAGAGCACAACCACTGTGCAACTTTTTTAAAAAATCAGCATGACATTGTATAAATAGTTGAAGTGATAAAAAATTGAATGGTAATTAGAAAAGTTTGGACATCTCTAATAAAGAGCTGGCATGGACATGATGGACTGAAAATTCTCCTATTATGTATCATTCAGTGATTCTGTGAAAGAATAACTAAATCTGTGTTAAATAGCCTTGATCTGAAATGTTGTATAAGATTGTTGTGTTTTGAGAATATCTCTTTAAGATGAAGTGGAGGAACGAAGAGTGTTATACTTTAAATTGTTTTTAAATTCCCTGATAGATTGAAGTTGGATTCTACAGAGTAGTAAATTAGTATTTCGACCTACAAGACCCATGTAAGTCACATTGAAACAGAAATTGGTTTTAAGAGGGGAAGAATCCATAACACATGTAGGATTGATTTGCAGGTTTTCCTAAAACATATCTGAATTTCATGACAGTTCTGCATAAAGCTGCATGAATCTGAGTGAGAGCAGAGAGATTGAGCAACAGAGATTTGTTGCCTGTACATGCAGAATGTGGTGGGAGATTGCAGAATGTAGTTGAGAGTTTAGATGAAAGATAGTCTAGCTTTGGTGAAAGGGAGCTGCATTTTGTTCCTCCTGGCATTTGGTAGGCTTTCCTTTATTGGTCAGAGTATGGAGTATAGGAGTTGGGAGGTCATGTTGCGGCTGTACAGGATGTTAGTTAGGCCACTTTTGTAATATTGTGTGCAATTCTGACCTCCTTCCCATTGGGAAGGATGTTATAAAATTTGAAAGGGTTCAGAAAAGATTTATGAGGATGTTGCCAGGGTTGGAGGATTTGAGCTATCGGGAGAGGTTGAATAGGCTGGGGCTGTTTTCCCTGGAGCGTTGAGGCTGAGGGGTGACCTTAGAGAGGTTTATGAAATCATGAGGGTCATGGATAGGATAAATAGAGAAAGTCTTTTCCCTGGGGTGGAGGAGTCCAGAACTAGAGGGCATAGATTTAGGGTGAGGGGAGAAAGATATAAAAGAGACCTAAGGGGCAACGTTTTCACGCAGAAGGTTGTGTGTGTATGGAATGAGCTGCCAGAGGAAGTAGTGGAGGCTGGTACAATTACAACATTTAAAAGGCATTTGGACGGGTATATGAATGGGAATGGTTCAGAGGAATATGGGCCAAGTGCTGGCAGGTGGGACTAGATTAGGTCAGGATATCTGGTTAGCGTGGACGATTTGGACTGAAGGGTTGTTTGCATGCTGTACATCTCTATGACAATGACTCTGATGTGTCACAGATTGGAAATTTGGAGTTGCCTACCTTAAGGATAAAGAAATCAAGCCCTGGTATGCTGAGAATCCACCTTGGACTCATTTCTGGAGAATGATGACTTAAGAGATAAAGTATGACTGCAGAGGAGGATTTTTGATTATTTTAGAAGTTTATGGGGAACTATTTTGTAGTTCAAAATATAAAGCCTACTGAAATAGTATTTAATGTTTCTTTTAGTTTTTTTATAGTTAAGAGTTTTAAAACTTGAAATCTTATTATATGATTCTTTCAGCGAATTGCTGCAAGCTTGGGTCTCTTTTTAAACAGCTGTTATTAGTCTCCATATTAATCAACACTGAGCCTCAGTTCAGCTTTTAAATGGATCACTGTTAGCTGTTTGCAAATTTAAAAAAATTAAACTTGTGTGAATTGTACGTTTGTTGCTCAATCCTGCTGGTTGTTTGAATTGCCTTTGGCTGGGCATTTTCTTATTGATGAAGTTGTTAAATTATGACCTGTTTAAGTGATATCGTAGCAGATGGAGAGTTTTGCAGTTTATTGTTAATATACAACAACAGCAATGAAACGTAGTAATAAAATGCAACTAAAAATGAACTACTGACGTTCAGAATTAATAATGAGAAGCTTGTTCATAGTGTTCATAGAAAGTAAATTTAGATCTATCTGTTACAGTCTGGTTACTATTTTTGCATTATATGTGACGATTGGCAGTCATTTGCATATTCCTGTCAGAGGTGTTAACTGAACAAATATTCACATAATTTTCTTTGTATCCCATGCAAGCATGTTAATTCTCATTTTGTTTTCTGATGAAGTTTCTGGCATAATGACAGGCAATTGCATTGAGTGAATATACGCATAACGTGTCCTGTTTGACGTTGAGATTGAGGCAAATAGGCCCAGCAATTGTATTCTGAGTTCAGGACCGTGCAGTCCTAAGTCATGATGATCCACATTTTGATGCTGATGTAAACCTGTTTAGCTGATAGCATTCTGGCTTGGCAGGGACCCTGAAAGAATCGCCCTGTTCTTCACTTTTCAACCTTGAGAGAAGAGGCTTCTTGTGTCACTGGATTTGATTGAACTTCTTGAAAGTCTTGAGAAACAAACTAAATACTCAAGGATTGTGAGAATCCATCTGTCATGGTTTTAAAGTGCTATAGTGTTTTTATTTCTGTAGGAATGGGTATTAGTAGACTGTTAAATTTCATTATTCAAGACCTTTCTGAGTATATAAAATATGGAGCTGCTGCAGGACCTGGATGCATTTTATTTCCAGGGAAAAAAAATTGACTGACGTGACTTGATTATTCAGTGGTTTATTGCATACTTAATATAGGACTGTGTATATTTTTGGTTTGACGAATTCAGATGTATATTCGGACTGTGTGTTGCTCCTGATGCTTCTAAAAATATGGAAATCTACTCTTACAGTAAAGCCTTTTGAATCCCTCGACCTGAGATGCGATGTGTTTCTGCCAGAGCAATGTGTTTCAGTGTCAATGTCCTTCTGTAGAATTAGCAGCGTTATGGGAGCAGTTAAACACAGAGCTCGACGGTAATGTTTGAAATGAACTGTCACTCTGCTTGTCCCAGGCTTCATTAGAGCCTGGACCATGGGAAAGGAGTGTCAGTGGGCTCCATTGACCGGCTGGAGAAAGGCAAGGGGCAGTGTCACGTTACCGGCTGCTGTCACGTTTCTCTGTGCCCACGCTGTCTCGGTCCCTGCCATGGGGAATGTGATCAGTCACCTGGCTGTTCTGAAGGCATGTGATTATCAGAGGAAGCAGATGGGCAGCTCCAGTGTGCTCTGAATGCTTCAATGTGACACGCTCTTTTCTGATCTCTGTCCCAGCTATAATTTCCTCATGTTTTACATCAGCCGCCTATTCAACAGGGGACTGTTTCTCTGTGGCCAGACAGCTTATTGGCTGGCTCCAGCAAAAGCGAGCCCACGCTTGTGGGAGTTCAAATTTCCCTTGATTATTCTGCTCCAACTTGGGGAATACAGAACAGTTTCTGAGAGATTCCCCCACGTACTACAGCAGGGAAGGATTTAAGCTTCGCAACTCTGTCATTTGTGGATTTGTTGCTTGCAGTTGTGTCTGAGTATGATTTTCTGCGACATGAACTCAGGGACTAACTCCATAAAGATTCAGCTGCAGAATGGAATCCGCTTTAGCACGTATCAGGTAAATACATTTACTACTTGTATGGTTCCGTGGTAGGTTTTTTTGGGGGGCGGATTTAGTCCACAAAATCTATCAAGTGAAGTGCTCATTCTGAAACGCTCTTGGTCGTGGATTTCTTAATACGCCGCAGATTTAGGTGATGTAGCGATGGAAATTAAAAAAATGCTTCTGTGCAGTTTTTATTTCCTGCAAAGTAATTCCTAGACGAGTCGTTCCTGTTTTATAGGGCTGTCGTAGAAGGGTAATGAGAGATTATCATTATTTATGACCAGAAATAATTGTTGCAGAGGCAGCCTTGTACTTAGAGAGGGGAGTCTGTGAAGTAGAATGCAACCGAACTGATTTTATCCAGTCTGAGGTGTCGTAGAGTTGCAAACTAGCACCAAATCTATTTGACCTGCGGCATCGGGAGACTCTCAGATGAAAAATAAACGGTCTACTAATTTAAGGAATTTAAAAAAAAAGCCAGCACTGAGGTGTACAGAGTATGTTGTAATATAGAGATCATTCTAGGATTTGAAAATGCTTTAATGCTGATTGTTTTTGGAATAGGCTTATTTTAACTCATTTGTTGATTTTGAATGGTCGGATTACAAGGGATTTGACAGCCAAGTGATTTCAGACGAGTTTGGATGTGACAGAAAGTAAGAGAAATTGCTAAATATGCTTTTGGTAGCTGGAGTAATTATTCCTTCAGTTTCGTTTCATTGTTTCATGTGATCATAATGTCTATTGTTTCACTGTAGCATGATTTATTTGCAAATTTTGTTTTTGTGTATTTTTAGCCTTTGTGTTTTGAAGTCCCCACAAAAACCTTTCAGAGACGTTTTGTTCTGTCAGCAGAGACGGGGAATGACTGCAGTTCGTCACTGAAATGAACCTGGTGGCAGCATTGCTTCCACTGTGATTTGCAGAACAGAGATGCTTCTATTTCCTCTAACAGCATACTTAAACGAGAGAGTGTCTACAAATTGTTAGAACAATTGTTTAGATCTGAAAATATTTAGACAACAGATCCCTTTCTGTGACTTGCTGTTGTCAGAAGGTTTAATTTTAAAACCTGAGAGGAAAACAGAAATTTGTTCATCTACCATGCATGGTATACACTTTATTAAAAAAAAACTTATTGTAGTTTTTCTGAAGGGGCGCTTGTACCAAAACTAATTTACCAAGGAGGCTGAGTGGGAACTGAAGGTGTGTTTATTTGTTTTTGGTTTGACTGAGATATTGCTGCTGGGATGAGGTCAGTGGTGTGCAAACTTGTCAATCTCCACGTTCATGTACTTAGCATTGGCATGGTACTAATGTTTTATCCATAGGTACTGGCATCCTATTGCTCTTGACTCATTCTGCAGGTCTGGAATGCAGTGGATTTTGGGCCTATAAACCAAGAAATGCTGGTTAGAAAAAACTTAAGGATTGAATCATTCTAATTGCCTTCACTTAACTCATCAGATTTACAATGCAGAGGTGAACTCGTTCAAGAATTTTAGTGAGTGAGGCTGCTATTAACTGAACACAGTATAATTTTTACCTTTAAATTTACTGTCGGAAGCAATTTTCCTGCAGTAACGTTTCTTATTTGTGTGGTAAGCTGGAGAAAGTTATTATTAGGTTCTATGAAAGAGTCTTTGCCAAATGAAGTAAAATTTATATAACTCTGCAGCATAATCTTTTAAAAGGGGCAGTAAATGTTAATAGCAAACGTCTCATTCCTAAATGTACAGATATGAACAAAGGTAAGTTTATTTGCTGTACTTGTAATTTATCTACATATTTCATTAACACTTGATAATGCTCCAGTTGTATAAAAACCCTAAAATCAAACTCATTAACAAAATTTGTAAGGTATATTGTTGTGGTGGGAGTGTTTTTGGTGTGGGACTGGAAACAGTGTTGTTTAGCAATCTAATCTGATATAAATCTCAAACACTTTTATGAGATCCTTCACACTGTGAATTGCAGAAAGGTTAATGGTGAAACCATTTCTGAGAGAGAGGGGGAGAGAGAGAGAGAGAGAGGTTTTGTAAAATCTCCTTTCCAGCATTGCCAACCCTGTACTTAGTAATTCTACTTTTGCAGATAGTTATTGACAGTTTCTTGAGTCATGATGCTGGCTAGTCATCTAAACAGTTAGTGAAATTGATTGATTTTGTTGTTGGAAAGGACTCACAAAGAAGTCCCATTGAATATAATTGGGTTAGCTGAGGATGTAGGTGAAGGATTGTGGATATTTTTGAAAGGCTATTGCCCATCCCAAAAGTCCAGTTGGACATGTTCCCCCTTAGTAAGATGGTTAGTCTCCTGGGTGACACTGTGTTCATGGTCATTTTGTGTAGTTGATGGTGGAATGTGTCTGTGCAGTTTTTCTGATATTGTTAATCAGATTTATAATACTCCTTACCTGGTAGTGCAGAAATTTCAGTACAAGGAACCAATCACTTTTGATCTTCTAAAAGATTGTCAATTATGGAGAATACACAATTGCACTACGTATAATAGTGCTCAAAATACACAGAGGCAGCAATTGAATTCTCCCACAAAAATTCAGTCACAGGGCTGATGGTTCAGAGAAAGGTGTTACCATTTCTGAATACCCCACTATTAACATCCTTGGGGTTACTGTTGATCAGAAACTCAACTGGGGGGAGGCATGGACCTAATGAGGGAATTGCAGACGGATTGGTCTGGGCCAAATTGTGATGAGGTGGGGAGGGAAATACATCTCTGGTGGTGGGGTCTGACTGTAGGTGGTGGAAGTAGCGGAGGATGATGTGTTGTATCTGGAGATTAGTGGAGTTGAAGGTGACCGATAGCCTTCATGGTGGTTTTGGCAGCAGTGGTTCTGGCAGTGATTACAGAGACAGTGGTCCTGGGGGCGATCGCAGAAGCAGTGGCTGCAGTCTGTGGGATGACGAGAGCGGCAGTGACATCATCATTTGCTGCAGTGGAGGTAGCTGTCGCAGCCATGTGGCTAATGGCATCCGAACGTTCCGGAGGCAGGTTTGGGAATGATCGAGGAATCCCGTGTTTGGAGGTAAGTAAGTGAGAGTTTGATGTACTTAAGTTCCTTGATGTCTGATAAGCTGGAGAAAAAGCATTTGTTGAATGTGTGAATCTTTCTCAGGATGAAAAAGGGCAGAGGTCCTTTGCAGGTCTGGGAGGGTGTGGCCCTGAGCCGGGTCGGGGCCAACTGCAGGGAGAGTAGGTCGTGACACATGACTGCGAGCATGGAGTGGAGGTTCCAGAAGAAGAACTGTTTTTGGAGGTACTTGTACGTAGTGGTTGTCCTGATCAGGTCCAAATTGTGATGATCTGAATGTAGTCTTGAATCCATGCGGGATAATTCCGTTGATGTGTGATGGAATACTTCCCACTTGCCTGGATAAATGCAGTCCCAACAACAGTCAAGAAGCTTGACACCATTTAGGACAAAGCAGTCTGTTTGATAGGTATCACTACCACAAACAACCACTCCCTCCACCACTGACATTCAGTCACAGCAGTATATACAATCACACAATGCACTGCAGAAATTCAACAAAGGTTCTTAGACAGTACCTTCTGAACCCATGACTACTTCTATCTAACCCTGGCCCTATCCTGATCGATGGAAACGACACCACAGGGCAGAGCAGTGGATGTGATCCATATGGACTTCAGTAAGGTGTTCAACAAGGTTACTCATAATAGATTGGTTAGCAAGGTTAAATCTTGTGGACTACAGGGAGAACTAACCATACAGAATTGGCTCAACAGAGGGTGGTGGTGGAAGGTTGCTTTTCAGACTGGAGGCCTGTGACCAGTGGTATGCCACAGGATCGGTGCTGAGTCCACTGCTTTATATCATTTTTATGCATGTGAACAGAGAAGGTATACTTAGTAAGTTTGTAGATGATACCAAAATTAAGGTGCAGTGGACAGCAAAGAAGAAATCACTACACTGGGGTTTTGATCAGATGGGCCAATGGGCCGAGAGTGGCAGATAGAGTTTAATTTAGATAAATGTGAGGTGCATTTTGAAAAAGCAAAATCAGAGCAGGACTTCTACACTTAATGGTAAGGTCCTGGGGAGGGTTGCTGAACAGAGAGACCTTTGAGTGCATGTTCAAAGTTCCTTGAAAGTGGTATTGCAGGTCATTATGATAGTGAAGGCAGCGTTTAGTATGCTTTCCTTTCTTGGTCAGAGCATTGAGTAAAGAGTTGGGAGGTCAAGTTGCAGCTGCACAGGATATTGGTTAGGCCACTTTTGGAACATTGTGTGCAGCTCCGGTCTCCTTCCTATCAGAAAGATGTTGTGAAACTTGAAAGGGTACAGAAAAGATTTACAAGAATGTTGCCAAGGTTTTAGGATTGAGGTACAGAGAGAGGCTGAATAGGCTGGGGCTGTTTTCCCTGGAGTCTGAGGGGTGACCTAAAGGTTTATAAAAATCAGGGGCATGAATAGGGCAAATAGATAAGGTCTTTTCCTTGGAGTGGGGGAGTCTGGAAGTAGAAGACCTAGGTTTAGGGTGAAAGAGGAAAAATTTAAAAGGGACCTAAGGGGCAACCTTTTCACGCAGAGGGTGGCTGTCAGAGGAAGTGGTGGAAGCTGGTATAATTGCAACACTTATACCCATCCAGATGCTTTTTATGAATAGGAAAGGTTTAGAGAGATATGGGCTAAGTGCTGGCCAGTGGGACTAGTTTAGCTTTAGGATATCTGGTCAGTTTGTCATGAGTTGGACCGAGTGGTCTGTTTCCGTGCTGTACATCTGTGACCTACAAGTTCCATTCACTATTCTGGTTGGAAATACTTCACTGTTGCTGGGTCAAGTTCCCTCCCTCATGGCACTATTGGTCTCGAAACAGCATATGGACTGCAGTGATTCAAGAAGGTAGCTCATTACCACCAACTGAATTGCAGCTAGGGTCAGACAATAAATGCTGTCCAGTCAGTGATATTCATATTCCACACATGGTTAATAAAATCATTATATCTGTTGTCTTGTGCCAATTTACATGGGATCCTCAATTATCCAAATATCAATTATCTGAATTTCAGATTATCTAAAAAAGATCTCAAGGTCCCAATAGAAACATTACTAAGATGTGTTTCCAACACTGATTGTGTCTTCTATTTGCAATGATTAAAAGTGAAGTCAACTTACTGAAATATTGCCGAGAACAGTCCTGGACATCGATGGGAGCATAGGCACTGTCTCCAAATGTCTAATCTCCCACTCTCTCTCTCTCTCTCTCTCTCTCTCTCTCTCTCTC
Organism: Chiloscyllium punctatum; assembly: GCF_047496795.1. Lineage (NCBI taxonomy): Eukaryota > Metazoa > Chordata > Chondrichthyes > Orectolobiformes > Hemiscylliidae > Chiloscyllium > Chiloscyllium punctatum. The sequence continues at coordinate 10,965,986 of NC_092783.1, read as the reverse complement.
TCTCTCTCTCTCTCTCTCTCTCTCTCTCTCTCCTCACACTTTCCCTGGAGTTCTACACAGGGCTGTACCCTAAACTCCCCTTCCCCAGATAATCTCTCTAACATTGTCCTATACAGGGGAACATCGATTATCCGAATGAGATGGGTGGGCACTATTTCGTTCAGATAATCGATTATTCGGTTAATCGATTAAATGCTTTTCCTCTGGGGCTTGGAAGTCTGCTCCCGATTCAGGAGACTGCGGCAACACGCAGCGCACGAGTCCCTGCCCCCAATCTGGTCCAACATCGTCCCCCGCACGCCCACAGAACCCCATCCAACACTGCACCCCCACCCCCAATTCCATCCAACCCTGCCCCCCCGCCCCTAACTGCATCCAAGCCCCCAATCCCACCCCCGCCCTCAATCCAGTCCAACCCTACCGCCTGCTGCTCCCTAACCCCGCCCCCGATACCATCCAACCTCAACCCCATGCAACATGGCCCTGCCTCCCTCGCCCCCTCTCCGGGGCAGCGGGACTGTACACCAACAACATGACTACTGCTGCCTTTGTGTGGTAAGTCTCCAACTTGCGCGTGCGCGCACGCGCGCGCACACACACACACACACACCCCAAGCCACAGCCATACACACAACTTTTTACTGCAACTTTTTAACAGATTCCATGTTTGTCCTGTACTGGACAATGTTAGAATGATTATCTGGGGATGGTGGGCAGGGTTGGGGGGGTTTAGGTACACTCCTCTGCAGAACTCCAGGGCAAGTGTGGTGAGAAAGAGAGAGGGGGAGGGCGGGAGGTCAGTCATTTGGAGAGGGTGCTTGTTTAATCACTGTAAACAAAGGCGCAATCACTGTTGGAAACACGTCTTTGATGTAATGCTTCTGTCAGGACCTCAAAACCTCCTTCGGATAATCTGATTTTTGGATAATTGGTATTCAGATAATCGAGGTTCCTCTGTACAGGGCAAAGGTGGAGCCTGTCAAAAAGTTGCAGTAAAAAGTTGTGCGCGCGCACTGTTTGGAGACTCACCTTCAAAGGCAGCAGCAGTCTTACTGTTGGTGTCCAGTCCAGCTGTCCCACAGGAAATGGGGGGAGAGGGGGTGCATGCATGTGGAGTGCTGCTGCCTCATCCCTTGAACCGGGAACAGACTTAACAGAAAATTCTGAGCCCCAGACTTATCCAAATGAAATAGTGCTCACCCATCTAATTTGGATAATCGAGGTTCCTCTGCGTATAGTGTTCAGGAAATCACTGGCTTGTGCTTTAAGTTGAGTAAAAAGGTGATGAATTTGTCTAATTCTGCTTCTGTGAACCCAACTTCTTCATGTACCAGCATCAATAAAGATGTTATTGCTGCATGTGTGTATCATTTACTAAATGAGTTGATGAGAATGGGAAAGGAGCCCCTGAAACACCAAAAAAGCCCTCAAGGCAGGGTGAATGGAAATACAATTTGACTCCTGCTATTAAATCACAAATTATTCGTTCATACGAGAATCATTATTTCTGATTGAGGGATAGCTTTGCCTATGCATTTTCTGAAATAGTGAACAAATATGCTTGCATCCTATGTGATCAGATCTGTGCATACACAACATACATTGTAGCTTTTCTTGTTTGTCTAAAAGCAAAGCGGGATGTTAAACAGGAGGTGAGGTGAACCACTTACTGCTTGTTTGTGGCTTTTTAAGCAGCTTTTGGGTCATGTTATGCTTGGAGGGCAGGAAACAAAGATCCTACATTGTTTTCTTGTTTATCTGCCCCTTATCTTGTATAATTTCTTTGCTGAATTCTTGCTGGATTTTAAGATGGCTTCTCTTGAATACAAAAGTGATTAAGTTAATACTTTCAGAGGTTTCAAACAATTACCAGAACTAAAATAAACTCATTACCTCAATCACTGTGACCACACTTTCATCCTGTGAACATTGAGTTGATACAAAGAGCAGTTAGGCAAAATGCCTACTTTAGCCAGTTCTGAACAAGGGAACCAATCAAAGCTCATTAATACTTGACTTCATGCCAAAGTCTTGACAACTATCTGCTGCAAAACACACTGACTTCTGATGAAGGAGCATTACCTGAAATAACTGCACAGAGACCTGGTATCCCATCATCAAGTCATCCTTTATTTATAGGTGTACCGTACACTGGCTGTGACTTGCCAGCTCAGTCAGTCCTTGACATGAGAGACTCTCCAAATCCCCTGCTTAATTTTTATTTTATTAGACAATACAGCTGTATACAGAGAACAGCGATTTTACACTGGAGAGGAGCAGCAAAACCAGGCCCCAAACCGTACTGTTCAAACAATTTTTGGGAAATGAAGACGAACTCCGCACAACCCACCAGTCCCTCCCACCTTCCAGCCACTAAGGCAGCCTGCCCCTATGCCCCTTCCAGTTCTCGGTCCTCCGACACCTTCCAGCCACCTCTAGGACAACCCGACCACTTCCCTGCGATGACAGCGTGTAGGGCAGCCCACAAGCCTTCCTGATCGCACCCTGCCCCTATGCACCTTCTGGTGCTTGTCCGGTCTGACACACCTTTAGGACAGCCTGTCCCGATCACCCCTTCTCAGGACGACACCGCTCAGAATAGTCTACCCACCTTCCAGCTCTCAGGGCGACCGGCATCAGGGTAGCCTCCGCACCTTTGCTTGATGACAGCCTACACACCCTCCGGCTCTCAAGGTGACAGCTTCAGGATGTCCTATGAGCCTCCCAGCTCACAGTAAGGCCTGCCAGACCCAGGGACACAAGACAGTGCAGGTGGTAACTTAAGCACCAAGACAGTCAATTACCAACAAAACAGAGTCCTTTTTGGTACACCGAGTCCATTGCCATAAACAATTCTCTTCAAAATGTAGAGTCCATTACTAGGAACAGAGTCCACTCCAGGATGCAAAGTGCATTGTCAGAAACAGAGTCCACTCCAAACTGCAGAGTCAGTTGTTAAAAACTTCAGGAGTCCACTCCTGAGGGCAGCAAATGCACAGCCCACAGCACACAGGTGTTCAGTCTCTATAGAGTCCTGGCCCATCCTTGGAGAATCAGGCGCACAAATTAACTCGCAGGGGTCTGGTCCATCCCCAAAGTCAGGGTCTACTCTGGAACTCCAAGATGCAGCAAGTGCTCACCTCCCAGCACACACACAGGTCTTCCTTCAGTCTTTGCAGAGGCCTAGGCTTAGGGTCAGGCCTACCCACAGGAACAGCTCATCTGGAAAGGTGTATTTTCTCACAAGGGCTCCATCCAAACACCAAAAAGAAGTGAGGACACGTACAAAAAACAAAGAAAGCGTGATTGCAAGTGCTAATCCTTGCCACAAAAACATTATCCTTTTCTCAAAGTAAAAAAGAAAAGAGTAGCACACAGGCTGTAACCAGCCAGTGAAACAACAATCCCCTCGTGAGAACTGAGTTACACCTGAAACATTGATTGTGTGTATTAGGCAGTTTAGAAATCAGTCCTCAATAAAGAAGGAATACCAGTTAACAAACTGGCTAAACAATTCAGCCAGTTCAGGAATTAGTTCAATTCACATGAAATAATTCTGGTATCTTTAATTTTGAGAAGTTTGTAATTTATAAAATGCCGTTCTTTTGTTCTTTCATACCTGTGTGAATGCATGTTACAAGCTATTCCTCAAGCTTTGAATGCAGTAATACACTTTTTCTTTGTGCCGAAATAATTTGTTGTGGGTAATTCCCAAACGAGATTGGGATAACATGTTCTTGCCTCTATTTTTTAAAAGGAAGAATAAAATTGAAGTCCTCTGGTTTAGATTGGTGAGGTAGGCAGTAAAATTCATTCAGTTTCCCTCTCCTTGCCCATGACAGTAAAACCCCAGGGAGCACTGCAGAAACCTTATTGACAATGAGATACATCTATTGAGCTGACATTGGCTTAATGATCAAAGCAGGATGTCTGTTCAAGATATATTTTACTGCAGTTTAAAGTGAATATTTTTATGCTGTGAGTACAGGATCACAACTTAGCAAGAGTGTCATCTCCCCTGAGTACTGTGCATCCATCCATCAAAGTAGAGTTCTCAGACAGGCTTGCCATCCTCACCTGAATCCACCTTAATCCACTGACCAAAAAAAAATTGACTGATCAAAAAATTCCTCCGTTTAATCTTCCCTTGTTTGCTTCTTTAAATTACTAGGCAAAAGGAAATCAGGAGTAACCAGGACATTAATTTAGTATTAGAATGAGCTGATTTAAAAAAAACTTGAGTTACTCTTTTCTTCAGATTTCATAACAAAGTTTTGTTTTTTGTGCCATGTGCGCTCAAATGCTCAACCAATTCCAAGACTGATGTCAAAATCTGGAAATAACTGTGTCGCTGAATTGGGCCATATACATGCAGTGCTTCGCTGTAACACTCGAGTTTCCTGCCCATCAGAGCTGGATTAACATCCTTGAATGTCAAACAACTGGCCACGTGACGGCGCATGTGAAATCAGCTTCACTGTAGCCAAATCCTGACTGACTGATTTCTGTTGGTCAGATGAAGAAAAATCCACGAGGCCATCTCACCCAGCAGAAAACTGAAGTAATTAGCATTTCTGCTTCAAGCTGCAAGCTTTAGATTATTGTTGAATGTTCACTGGTCCAGGAGATGGTGGAAACAAAAGTTGAATTTTATGCTATGTTTTTCTTCTATCAGAAGTTTTACATTTATTTCAAATATATGAATGTTTTTGAACTTTATAATTGTCTTTCTAATAAGCACACCTATCTGTAGCAAACTACAAACCATAAAACCACTTGTGTATATATTTGTGTCTGGGTTGGAGGTTGAATTGTAGCCATGATTACTTGGTTTAATAAAACACAGTTTGTCTTTAGTTGTAAACATTGCTCGAAGCCATGTTGGATTCCTTTCAACTCCATCACTGTTGTTCTTGACTTTAGAACCATTGAAATGAGAGAGAAGGCGGCCATTTGGCCCATCTTAGCTTTGATGGCTACATTAGAATGTAACAAATAGTGAAAATGCACGAAAGTAACTTGGACCTTGTTAACTCAACTATAGTAGACATAATGTGAATTGTTACAGAGACTACCCAGCACAATGTATTACATTACTATTTAAGGGTCATTGTGTTTCGTTTTCCTTTGCAGATAATATGAAACCAGATTTCTGTTAACATACTCCTTTAACTGGACATTGGGACTTTATCCCATTTCAAAAACATATTGTGACAAAACAGAAATTTCTGAGCAGAAAAGTCAAGCAGAAAACATATCTCAACTAAATTCAAGGAAGTTAAAAATCACACAACACCAGGTTATAGTCCAACAGGTTTAATTGGAAGCACACTAGCTTTCAGAGCGACGCTCAGGTGATAGTGGAGGGCTCGATCGTAACACAGAATTTATAGCAAAAATTTGCAGTGTGATGGAACTGAAATTATACATTGAAAAATTGATTGTCTGTTAATCCTTTCATCTGTTAGAATATAGTGATAGTTTCACTTCTTTCATGTGTAAATCACAAAACCTTTTTTTTAAAAGTTGCATTCTCGGGTTAGCTGTTAACAATGGTGATAGCTAGACAATATGTTGAAGGTGTTAGCCCCCTGTGTTCTCTGTCTATGCCATGATGTTTAGATTGATTCTAATCTAAAATGTGAGATAACAGAGTTTTACATAAATTCATGCAGTTTTTGAGCTCAGAGTTCTACATGAATGTATGCAGTTTTTGAGCAAAGTGCAATGTAACTCTGCAAGTACAAATTCACCCCACAAAATATATGTGTGCATGTGGGTCTTTGTCTGTGTGTGTGTGTCTGGGGTGGGGGTTGTGAGTGTGAGAAAGTGTGTGTGTGTGTGCGCGCAGAGTGTCTTAAGTCTGTGAGGGGGTGCATGTGTGAGTGTGGGAGTGTGTGTGTCTATAAGGATGTGTGTGGGTGTCTGTGTGTACCTGTGTCCGTGTGTATGTGAGTGTGTGTATGTGTGTAGGAATATCTGTGTGTGTGTGTGTGTAGTGCAATGGTGATCACCTATAATGTGACATGAACCCAAGGTCCCGGTTGAGGCCCTCCCAATGGGTACCGATAGGGAGGGCCTCAACTGGGACCTTGGGTTCATGTCACATTACAGGTGATCACCATTGCACTACACACACGGAGACACACACACGGAGACACACACACGGACACACACACGGACACACACACACACTCCCACACTTTCACATGCATCCCTTCACAGACTTAAGACTCACTATACACACACACACACACACATTCTCACACTCCCAACCCCCAACCCAGACAGACACACACACACACAGACAAAGACCCACATGCGCGCACACATTTTGTGGGGTGAATTTGTACTTGCAGAGTTACATTGTACTTTGCTCAAAAACTGCATATATTCATGTGGAACTATGAGCTCAAAAACTGCATGAATTTATGTAAAGCTCTGATTCTAATCTAAAAAGTGAGATAACAATCTAAACATCATGGCACAGACAGAGAACACAGGGGGCTAACACCTTCAACATATTGTCTCGCTATCACCATTATTAACAGCTAACCCGAGAACGCGACTTTTAAAAAAAAAAGGTTTTGTGATTTACACATGAAAGAAGTGAAACTATCAATGTATTCTAACAGATGAAAGGCTTAACAGACAATCAATTTTTGAATGTATAATTTCAGTTACATCACACTGTAAATTTTTGCTATAAATTCTGTGTTACGATCGAGCCCTCCACAATCACCTGATGAAGGAGTGTCGCTCCGAAAGCTAGTGTGCTTCCAATTAAACCTGTTGGACTATAACCTGGTGTTGTGTGATTTTTAACTTTGTACACCCCAGTCCAACACCAGCATCTCCAGAAAATTTCAGAATGGTCATGTCAGATTTTTTTAACTTAAGGCTGATACTTGCAAGCTTAAATAGTGCTATTCATTCTTGTGTAGCATTTTGGTTATGTTCCTTCTGTCAATTATCAAACCAAATGGTGCTTGTTCCAGAATAGATTTGTGCTTGGAATTGAGGCAGGTTGGTCAGGCACTATTTATTGTCTATTATTCATTGTCCTGAGAAGGTGATTAGGTACTTTCTCTTTAACCAGCCGTCTTTGTGAAGGTAGCACTCATGTTTTGATGTTAGATATGAAACCTGAGGCTATTAACCCAGTGATCTTAGTATGTATAAGTTTTGATAATATATAACTTGCAAATGATGGTGTACCCCAAATATGACTGGTCCTGTGTAATGGACTTTACATTTTTGGGAGGGAAGTGCAATTGAAGTAACCCTGCTGAATTTCTGTAATGATATTCCATATCACAGACACTTTGAAATTATAATGGGAGCAGTGAATGGAGAGACACTGATCAAGAGAGTTGTCCTGCCCTGTATGGTGTCGACTTTCTTTTTTGTTGATAGATCTGCAAGCATCCAATTGAATAATGTTAGATATTGGAAATCTTTGAGGGTTGACGGAATGAGCCAATCCATGTATAGGGCCTCACCTTTGCCATTGTTATAGTATGATTTTGATACTGTTCACCCAGTTAAGCTTAGTCACTGTTGTCTTCTAAGAGGTTGTGATTAAAACTCTGGTGGTAACAGCCAGGTAGATAGAGATGGCTGGTTTTGCTCTCGTATAACATGGTCAATACTAGCACTTCGCTGACATGACATACTTCCACTTGTCAGCTCAAGACAAGTATTACTTGATCCTGCTGTAGACTAACATGATCATGTTCGATTTTCTTGATGTTTACAGAAAACATATTTTTGGGCAGCCTGCCACAATGCATTGTAAATTGTGGTATAGTTTCTAAACTGGAATTTCTTGGCCTCAGGAGTGGCTAGTCTTGATGCACAGGTTTTAAACATTTGAATCAGACATTTGGCATGGCATTTGCAATGTGCGGTGCACTTAGTCTCTCTTATGTAGAAAGGCTTAATTGTAGGAGATGGAGAAGGGGGGTAGAAGGCTGTTTGTGTGACTGAAGACTGGTGTCCAATGGTGTATCACAGAGATCACTGCTGGGCACCTTGTTGTTCATTGTATACTTATAAGCAATAGTCACATGCATGTTGGGGAGTCATAACAAGTTTGTGGATGACATGATTCGTTGGGTAGTTAATAGTGAAGAAGGAGATCTTGGGCCACAGGAAGATAGAGATGAGTTGGTCAGACAGGCAAGTCAGTGGCAGATGAAATTTAAGTCTGGAAATGGTGTGTAGTGATATACTTTGGAAGAAGGGAGTACTCAATGAATGGCAGGACACCAGGAAGCTCAAAGGGATCTTGGAGTACTTGTTCACCAATCCTTGAAAATGGCAGGACACATTACGTGAGTGGTTAAGAAGGCATATGGGATGTTTGCTATTATCCAGTTGTGGAGGTAAGGGCAAGGAGGTAATGGCTAACTTTGGTTAGGCTACAGCTGGAATACACTGCAGTTCTGGTCACCAGATATGATTACAGTGGAGGAGGTGCAGCGGAGATCCACCTGGATTGGAGTAGTTGAGCTATGAGAGAGGCTGGATTAGTTTGGTTTGTTTTCTTTAAATCAGAGCAGGCTGAGTTGGTTCCACTGAGTTCTATAAGATTATGAGGGACATGGATAGAAAGCAGCTGTTCCCATTACTTTAAGATCAATACTGAGGGAATGAATTTTTGGAGAAGGTTTAGAGACAATATGAGGACAGTCTTTTCACCCAGAGGGGTTGGGGTGTCTAGAATACACTGCCCAGGAGGGTAGTAGTGGCAGGAAGCCTTTTAAACGTATGTGGATGAGCACTTAAAATGTCAAAATATTCAAGGTTATTGGCCAAGTGTGGGAAAGTGGGATTATTCTTGATCGATACTGTGTTTTCTTTCTCTGTGCAGACTTGATGAGCCAAGGGGTCTCTTCTGCAGTTCATGATCCCACAATTGATTCTCTTGATAGCTTTTTCCCCAAGATGACCACCACTAAAGTTAAGTAGGATCGACCACTTGACATTCATGACTAAAATTGTTGAAAATATTTCAACCTTTGACTCTTATAGTTATTTAATTAAGGATAGGGATATTAATACACTTTTTTTTTCTTTCAGTTGTTATCTATTTTTGCCTACCAAGTTCATGTACGCTGTTACCAGAACCAAAGTATTTCTTCCAGCTTAGTAGTGCCAAGCAAATAAAGAACGTTTGAGGATACATGGTTACAATCCTGCTGTTAGCCCACAGAGCTCCATGGATGCCATTCTTCATATATCAGAAGTGTCTTGTTTGTCTTAATTAATTCAGTATTTGTAACACATTGCCGCAGTTAGGACATCCTTATTGTACAATGAGACTTTGCCTTTATAAAGGATGTTGGTTAGCTCTGATAGGCAGGCTGGTAGCAAAGTATATTATGTGGTGCATGTGCAATACCTCTTAATGCAAAGCCAGTCTTGCAGCTGTGCCCTTCAAGTCTTTGTTAGTTATCAAAATAATTCTTGAAGAAGATGGATAGCCTATTTCACCAGAGTTGCTTCAAGTGATTAGCAAGCTAGGATTCCATTTTTTTGTTTAGTTGGGAGAAAGAATGGCAGTTTCTTTGATATTGACCTCAGAGCATGGGATTTTGTGCAATCCATTGTCAATGTTAACACCAAGTGCTGTTTCTACATGGCTCTATTATCTACCCTTGTCTCTAGATTCTGTCAGGGTGGGACAGGACATATCCAGGTTGGTGATGGATGCTGGACTATTGACCATTAAGTGATCGTTCCAAATACGTTAGGCTGATAGTTCTCTCAACTCACTTCAGTACCAACATTTTGGTCCACTTGAATCTGTGACGTTTTCCCTATGAATATTGCCCAGATCTAATTTGGATATTATGTTTAGATCATTGCCAGCAGCCCACCTGAACTTGATAATAGTTTCCAACTGAGTGACTTGTTTGGCCACTGAAAGTGAAAGCTAAGAGTCAAGATATTTTCTAATCAACCTGTGCAGCAATGTTATAATATGCCTTAGGAACGGATGGTGTTGAACCTAGGCTCTTGGCTCAGAGGTAAGCTAAAAGTTAGTCATTTAATTGGATTGGATTCACTTGGTACCTGACTGGTAGGAGTGACAGAATCTTTCCATCTAAACATAGAGTCATAGAGATGTACAGCATGGAAACAGACCCTTCGGTCCAACCTGTCCATGCCGACAAGATATCCCAACCTAATCTAGTCCCACCTGCCAGCACCGGGCCCATATCCCTCCAAACACTTCCCATTCATATATCCATCCAATTGCCTCCTAAATGTTACAATTGTACCAGCCTGCACCACATCCTCTGGCAGCTCATTCCATACACGTACCACCCTCTGCGTGAAAAAGTTGCCCCTTCGGTCTCTTTTATATCTTTCCCCTCTCACCCTAAACCTATGCCCTCTAGTTCTGGACTCCCCGACCCCAAGGAAAAGACTTTTGTCTATTTATCCTATCCATGCCCCTCATAATTTTGTAAACCTCGATAAGGTCACCCCTCAGCCTCCGACTCTCCAAGGAAAACAGCCTCAGCCTGTTCAGCCAACCTGTTGGATTTTTAACGTATTTTCTAAACAATCCATTCAGAGATGTTATTACACATCACCTGATGCCAGTGGGACTTGAACCTGGACTTCCTGGCTGAGTTCAACAGCCACTGCATCATCAGAGCCCTTCTGTTGGATCTTTAATGCAGTCTAGAGGTTTTCATGGATAAGATGAAAAATCCTGGGGTATGGAACATAATATAGTTTACTTATGCAATTTGAGAATCTATCTTTCTCCAATATCTTTGGTGCTGGTATGAACCATCTCAAACTTCAGGCAACACTCTAAAAAGACAGAATGTATTGAAACTAGATTTTGATAGTGAGCATTATCCGCTCACTGTTCATCTGATGAGAGGTGGACAGTGTGGAGAGTCATAGTGCCTTTAATCTTTGTACCTCTTGGATATGAGAGATGATTTATGTTATACAAGGACTTTCTGATTGAAATATTAATTATCTCCTGAATAGATGAGACCTGCAATGCTGCAGATTTTGCATTCCAAGCCCCCCTCATAAATCTGGTTCCAATTTTAAGTTTATATCCCTTCAAACAAGATGAAATAAGATTACACTAATTTGTTAAATTTTAATTTCTGAAAGTTGTATTCAATCTTGATCTTATCTGCATCAAGAGAAATGAATTTGATATCACAGGTTTCCAATCCCTGACATTATCTACAATCTAATGCTTAATCTACAATCTGTGCTCTCTACGACTTCAATGCCCTCTGTCCTTTTGTATAACGGAGCACCCAAAATTACATGCATTCTTTTTATTATGTATCTGAACCAAAGTTTTGCAGAAAAAAAATTGCAATTGCTTTTTTTTTTGTGTTTTCTGCTGCTGTCAGCTTGATTTGGAGACTTTGACTCAAAGTCGCGCATTCAAACCTGATGGTGGAAGTTTAGATGTATTATAACCCCAAACTTGTACATATTAAAGAAAAACCATTTACAGACCCTCTGGGCCATGAGCACCAGAATGGGATTTCTGGATACCTCTGCAGGCAGAGTGCACCAAATAGCCTGCCTTGTAATTGTTTGATTTGAAAGTGTGAGTATTGCCTTACAAGGTATTTTTAGGTAACATATTTAACAGAAGTGTAGCTATACTCAGGTGGAAGTAAAAGATTCCATGGCATCTTGACTAATAAGGCACATTCTCTTTCAGTCAATGCCAAAACAATTGGTGAACTGGTTATTAATTTAATTGCAGATCAATCACTACATTTGCCTAACTAATGTATTTGATTAGTGATAACGTGATTTTTACAGAAATGTGACTTAAATGCAAGATGTTTTTGGTTTTTCTTTAATTTTGTTACATCCATTCTGATTTAGTTTGTTTATATTCCTATGGCCTCACTTTCAAAGAATTGTTAAATCTCTTCATAAATTCAAGCCTCTGGTGTCATTCCATCGAGTGTATTGTTCTATTTCATGTTTTGTCTCTCAAAATCTATCATGTTACAACTATCAGTAGCCATAATAACTTGTATTTATATGGTGCTTTTGTAGGAAAACCTTCCAAAATGCTTTGCAGGAGGATCATCTGACACACTTTGTCTCTTTTATTGGCTTTATGTCACTGTGATTTCCTCAATAATTAACTTTCCATCTGTTGATCTGTTCTTGCAGCCGGTCTGTCTTTCTGAAGTCTTTTTTATAATTCTGTTCACTTTGCCAAATATCCTACTTCAGTGCTATGATTTAAAAAAAGTTATGGAATCTTTAAGCAAGTTAATTTGCCTTTTTATATCAAGAGAAATGTGGACTTGGTATTGACCCCTGGATGTGTCACTTAAAGCCATTTGTCAATCTGAGGAACATTCATTTACTCAAACAGCTGTTTTTGGATGTTAACCAACTTTCAATCCATGTTGCTGCATCTTCATTGCTAATAAAAACATGAATGTTTAGTTATAAACATCTCAGAGCTTTATTAAAAGCCTTCTGCTTTGCTGTCTTGGAACAGAAACCGAATTGGTGGCAGAAGTCTCCAGTAAGATTTGGATATACTATAGGCTGAAGATTAAATATTTGCTATATGTTTTCTGTTCAGATTATATCTAGTATTTATTAGATTTGTAATTCTGAACAAAGGATGTTCTATTGCAAATGACTAAAGCAGGACATTACAGAATATTCACAACTGAAAGCTCATCCAACACTACCACTTCATGGTTATGTGTTGAACATGAACTCTGTTCCTGGAAAAATTGACAGGATTAATAATATTGTAGCCTATTAAGAGTTGATTTGTGTTGTGATATTGAGTCACATTGGTGTTCTCCTTCAAAGTTTAAAGAGATTCTGTCGCATGCAGGAATTTTTACTTTTTTTATTGCCAAGTTTACAGCCAAGTAATAAACTTGAGTTAATTATGTCTGTGCTCAGAACCCAGTAAATGAAACAGGTTTCTGAATAGATATACTTTTAAAAAATGATGGCTACAATCTGCAAAATGGTTTATCAGATTATGGACATTGGGTGTTCTACTGCAAATGACTAAAGCAGGACATTGCAGAAATTAGGATGAATCCCCATTATAGTTGTACTTAAACAGGTCTTTGCCCTTCATCAGAGTTTAGTATTGCTAAATTTGAGGCAGAAACACATGAATTATTAATATATCCTCCTCATTAAACAGAAAAGCATGTAGCAGAGCTGAAGCAAGTGTGCCTCAGTCAAGTTGATGTACTTTAATATAGTTCAACATAATACGTCTGTATTGGAATGTATCACTGCATGCAAAGAAAATGGGAAGGAAGTATGGGGGACAGAACGTGGGGGTCCTCTTCTTGCCTCTCAACATTGTCACCAATGTAATAGAATTCCCCAGTGTGCAGCTGAATAAGAAGTTGCAAGTGTTGTAACAGGAAATAATTTAAACTTCTGACTAATTGCAATTTGTCTGGGTCCTCAAATATGTTGAAACTTCTGACCACCACCTGTTCTTTTCTTCATTCAATCAATAGGCTTTTGGTAGCTCAAGCTTGTCACCACACAATCATGATTGACTATGCTACTTTTATCAAACTTAGTGACATCCTGTAATGCAGCTTTAGTCTTTTACCTTTATTTTATGAAAACAAAATCTGTTTTATCATCAGCTCCAGGTGACTGAAAATATCGGTTTACCACCTCTGAGACAAACAGGAAGAAAATATTACCTTGGATTTTTTTTAGGAAATGCTATTATTAAGCATCCCGCTCTAATTGACAAATTATTAGTTAGCAATGACCTGGTTTTGATTTTTGACACGGTGCCTATACATTTAGAGGTTTTTTTAGTTTGTGAGAATTTGTCCTGCAATCTTTTCCGAATAATACGATGATGCTGCACATCTCTATGACTCTACAATGACTGCTAGTTATGTGCAAGATGATGACTGGAATAGAAGGATAAACTCATAAACTTGGATGAAGCAGGATGGAACAAAACTTGTTTGGGGGACAAGCACTAACAGAAGCCCATTGAACCTAATGGTCTGTCAATTCTATGTAGAACAAATGCTTTAGTCCTGACTTGAGAGTTTATTTAGACCAGCTTGTAAAATTATCTGTTTTTGACCTCCTATTGTATGATCAATTAATTCGCAGCGCAGTTGAGAATCAATACACTTGCTTTTGCACAGAAATCAATTCTCCATTTAAGCCACTTCAAGGGGTCCCGAGATTTATTCTAACCTCTCGATGTTAGATGTATTTTTCTCATGAGATGTCTTTACATGGACCACATGCAACCCAATAAAGAGAAGATACAGGACAGAAAATGAATTGCTCTAAAGCTATAACCATCTTCCTCTGTAGCATTTGAAACTCAAGTTGCTATATAAAAGCGTTGCATGTGATTTTGACATTTGAAGGTGGGTGTAGAATTACTGCAGATTTTTTTTCTGAATTCCTGTTGCAAATTGGCATTAAAAAAAATTAGAGTCGAAAAGTGTGGTGCTGGAAAAGCACAACTGGTCAGGCAGCATCCTGGGAGCAGGAGAGTCAATGTTTCGAGCATGCGCTCATGCTCCTGATGAAGTTATAGTGGGAGATCAAATTCATGGAAATTTGTAGGCTTTAGTCTATACCGTGGTTATTTGTGTCTCTCATACAGCCTTGTAAGTTGATTGATGTATTTATCAGTGTGAGTTGTACATGTTTTAGGTTATTATGCTTAACGTTGTTTTCAGATATTTTATTAAATGTGAAAAAATACATAGGCAGATTGTACAAGGGTTTTTGTACATTTATATTTAAAATATTAAGACCAGCTTTGAATCCCGCACGTGGAGAACCTGAACAAGGTGCAGAGAAAGTTGGGCAAAATGATAGCCTTCTTCAGTGATCTTAATTATCCAGTTAAATTTCATGAATTAAGACTATTGTTTGGCAGGAGCAATGGCTTAGAGCAAATTTGTAGAGGTTTCTAAAATTAGGAAGGGATTAAGTTTGATCTGGAGTGTTAAGGATTGTAAAACTAGGGACCTGCATGTAGACACGATAGGCTGGTGGTTTAAGTGAGATGCAGAAAGTATTCTTTTGCACAGAGTCATTGTTTTGCAGCAGACTTCCTCTCCCTGGCAGGGAGCCTGCACTCACTGCTGCTCCTCAAAAAGAAACACAGATTCTGGAGTAATGTTAATATTTTTAGGAAGGGAGGACAAATTGCTCATGCTTGAGTTTGAGTGATCAAGGATGGAATATGTGGCACTGAAAGTGTAAATATGTGATTGAGTGGAGTTGTCATCACCCACTGTGATGACGTCATGATGATTTGGTCAGAGTAAAAAGAAGCTGGTCGGAGGTGCACCTGAGGTCGTTGTAGTAATGATGGACATGGTCATGTTATATTCAAATAGTTGCAGGAATGCAATAAACCTCCTATAGTTTACTTAATAAGGCTCCCTTAGTCAGATGGAAAATATGACTATCCTCATCCATGCTATACAACTTTGGAGTTTGAAGAAGTCCACACACAAAGCAATGGAGACCTCAATCACTTGGGACTTTTGCACTAACTTTCCCAAAGGTTTCCACATTCCAGAAATTCTTTTCCCTCCAGTTTGACTTTCCTTAGCAGTTGATTGTATACAAGGTGTTATAGGCAATAATCTGATAAGAATCACATTATATGGTATGTAGAACCATACAGTAAGATAGCTGTCTAGACTCATTAATTCATGATTTAGGATATTTTTGCTGCAGTTTCTGCAAATTTTATTTGGTTCCAGTTGCTGAAAAATGTGCAAAGCTCATGACAATAGATGCTGCAGTGTGACAAAGCAAGTTTAGTACAAGAGCTAGGAATAGAAACTGCTTCTGTCAACTGCCAGTTTTGTGGCTGTTGCTGTCCTAAATGAAAGCTCCAGAACTGACTTCTTTCTGTACACATTTGCGACGTTGGTGTCATCTATCTTTTCCTTGTCAAGATGCTCAACTGGTAAATTCACTGACTCCAATTTGCCACTGAATTCTATAAAAAAGGCTGTGTTTATGTTTGATTCCAGCCCATACTGATTTGCCTTACCTGAACGAAGATGGCAAATAGGCCACAACAAATTAACGTTGATGCTTCTGGGCTAGGGAAGTATATTTCACCTTCTTTTCCCACTCCTGGTACCATTCAAAACAACTGCTTTCAAACGTGTTGTGTTAACATATCATGCCTTTAATATTTGAATATTAATGATCTGATCTGAATTTGTTCTTGAAAGATAGCTAGTTTGGATGGACAATGTCTGTGAAACTGTACCTCACCATTGGTGAGCACCGCTTGTAAGGGGATACATGTAAATGCAATATTAATTGCTCCCTACACCAATGTTTTTGATCTTTTGTGTGTGAGATCAGTAAGCTTCACCCAGCCAGGAAGGAGAGAACAAGAGTCCAGAATCATACAGTCAAACAGTCAAGTCAGAGTAGTGCAATTGTATTAATTTTCAAGGGAGTAAGGCAAGGCTGGATGATCTTTAATGTCAAGAGTATCACAAGTCAAAGGGATAAGTTAAAGGTGATGATTGACATATGAAAGCGTGATATAATAGCTATCACAGAGACATGGTTGAGGGAAGGGCAGGATTGGCAGCTCAATATTCCAGGATGTAGCATGTTCAGACAAGATAGAAGAGGGTGGAGGCATTGCATTATTAGCTAATGATTCAGTTCCTGCAGTTAGGAGAGATGATATCTTGGAGGGGGTATCGAATGAAGCTTTAGAGTTAGATCTTAGGAATTAAAAGAGGCAGCCACATTGCTAGATATTTATTATAGACCCCCAGAGACTCACTGGGAAATTGAGAAACAGTTTGTGTGCAATTCGCTGACGTCTTTAAAATATTAAAGAAAGGTAACTATAGTAGGTGATTTCAACATTTCCAATGTTTACTGGGCTTGGATGGAGTGAATTTCTTAACATGCATAAGAAATTTTTTTTAAAGCAAATATGTAGAAGGTTCAATATTGGAAGGAGCTGTTTTGGGCCTAATTTTGGGGTGTTTGAGGTGGTAAGGGAGCACTTCAGTGATAGCAATCACAGCATGTTTCTCACAATGAGCCAAGGGCCTCTTGTGCACTGTATAATTGTGTGACAGCCTGAGTGGGTACTAAGTTCAGGCTCTTTGGAATAGAAATTCAGTGCAGAGGGGAAGAGGTGCTGCTTGTTTTTTTTTTGGCTCATAGTTTGGAGGTTTTTGATAACAGTATAAATTGAAGCCCAGGATCAGGGGCCGCAGCACAAAAGAGTGACATCACAGCTAAACTGGTTGTTGATAGCTACTAATCTGACTATCTGTTGTAGGTTACCTTGAGATTAAAGGTGAAATATTACAGGCTACAAACTAAAATACCAGTACAAAATTTTCGGACATCAATTATGAGCAAAGTCATTAAAACAGAGATGCAAGACCAGGCAATGTGTAGTAACTGTATGGTCTGGCTGCGGTGAGCCCCATTGTGGTTTATAGTGCCCACATCTACAGCAGGTGTTGGTCGCTTGAGGAGCTTGGCTCAGAGCTGATGAGCTGGAGTCTGAGCTTTGGATTCTGCGACACATCAGGGAGAGGGAAAATTATCTGAATGCTGTGTTTCAGGAGGCAGTCAGATCTATTAGATTGCACATTCTCCCTGTGGGTGCATGTGTTTCCTCCCACAATCCAAAGATGTGCAGGTTAGGTGGATTAGCTATACTAAGTTGTCCATAGTATTCAGCAATGTGTAGATTAGGTGTATTAGTCAGGGATAAATGTAAGGGAATAGGTCTTGATGGGTTACTCTTTGGAGGGTTGGTGTGGACTTGTTGGGCCGAAGGGCTGTCACTGTAGGGATTCTATGTTCTATGTTGAAAAAGGTACATCCATAAACTGAATCAGAAAATTTGCTTGTGCACACCTAACAAAGTCCTCTCCATCTAAACTCTTCGCGGTGGCACGGTGGCTCAGTGGTTAGCACTTATTCCTCACAACGCCAAGGACCCAGGTTTGATTCCAGCCTTGGGCGACTGTCTGTGTGGAGTTTGCACATTCTTCTCATGTCTGCATGGGTGTCCTCCCACAGTCCAAAGACGGTCAGGTAAATTGGCCATTCTAAATTGCTCATAGTCTTAGGTGCATTAGTCAGAAGGAAATGGATCTGGGTGGGTTGCTCTTCGGAGGACCGGTGTGGACTTGTTGGGCTGAACGGCCTGTTTCCACACTGTAGGGAATCTAAGCTAATAAAAAAATAACTACCTTGAATTTGATGAGTGATCAGGAACAGAAGGGTGTGACCTATGAGTGATGCAGGCAGGGAGACGCAGGAGGTAGTGTTGAATGAGCCTCAGCCCAAGCTCATCTGACAGGTTTGAGATTCTTGCTCCCTGTGTAGCTGAGAGTGGAGCTGAGCAAATTGACCATACATAGAGGCATTCAAGAGATGGAGAAAAGAGGCATGTAGTTGTAATTGGGGATCATGTGGTTTGGGGACTAGGGTTCTCTGTGGCCAGGGTTGACTACCCCAAAGGCCTAACAAGTCCACACCAACCCTCCAAAGAGTAACCCATCAAGACCTATTCAGAATAACCCATCTAGCCTGCAGAGGAACTTGGTGTGGGAGGGGAAAGATCCAGTTGTTGTGGTCCACTTTGGTACCAGTGAGGTAGATAGAAATAGGCTAAGGGAATATGAGCAGCTCGGGGCTAAATTTTAAAGCATAACTATGAAGGTAATCTCCGGATTACGACATGAGTCACATGCTCAGTGTCACAAGGTTAACAGAATTAAAGAGGTAGATGCGTGGCTCAAAGAAAAGGCAGGAAAATGTTGTTAAGAAACATATTGGTCATGATCAAATAGCAGAGTAGGCTCACTGGGCTGAATGATGTAAATCTGCTCCCATATCTTATGGTTGTATATCTTATGTGCAGTTGACACATTGCAAATCCTAATTAAAAAGAATAGTAGCTGCCTTGAGGAAATTCAGGTTTAATTACAGCATTTTATGTCATGTTTTACAAAGAACATAAGCTGAAGAACTTGTTTATCTGCAGGTTCCTTAGCATCATGCAGAAAGGCAAAGCTGCCGATGAAACTCTCCTTTCTAGAGCAAACATGCTAGCGCTTATCAGGCAGAGGAATTGTCATTGTACTAGGTATGTATGCAATATAGAAGGTGGCCTCATCATTGGAAGATAGGAATTAGGAACAGGAGTAGACCACTCAGCCCTTCAAGCTTGCTTCACCATTAATAAAGTTCATTGCTAATCTGATTGTAATCTCAACTCCACTTCCTTATTGCTCCTGTTACCCTTGACTTCCTGGACTATCAAATATCTAACTAAATTAACCCTGATTAAATTCAGTGCCAAGTAGCCTCCACTTCTTTTTGTAGAATTAATGACCATCTGATACAAGGGACCTCTTATCTTCAGAATGTTTCCCCTAGTTCTAGGCTGTCCTCCAAGAGTTATCCCCTGAGGTAGCCCATACCAAGAAACCACTGGGATGCTTAAAGGTCTGATTGAAGAATTACGGCAAAAGGAACATAAAGGCTCTTGACATCAATTGTGACAAGCAGGAAACTTGAGCAAACGGGGGCCCTCATTGAGGGCAGAAATTTACCCCCACAACTTGCGGTTTGAGAAGCTCCAAAACACATGCCAGCCTTTCAAATAAGGCATCAACAGAGATCATCCCCACACCATAAAGGGCGACATCATGTGGGACAGCATTATCATCAGAAAATAAGTGTTTTTATAAAGCATGCCCATATTTGTCATTCCACAATCTTAAAGTCCTTTAGTCGAGGCAGAGAGGTTTTTGAGTAGTAATTATGAACTTATGAATCATAGACCTCACTTATAACAATGTAACTTTTCAAGTTTGCCCTCTGAGAGTAACCACTTTTGTCAACTTTTTATCAATTAATAGATTTCTGATTGATTGTCATGTCTGAAATTTGGGTGGATAATTGTGGTTGCTGTTGTTTTCAGAGAAGTGATGACAGCATACACAAATAGTTTCAACACAATTCGATCACTGGGTTGGTTCCTGAAAATTAAGTAATACTGTCTGGTATTTAAAAGAATGAGAAAGAATCTCAGTCAAACATATAAGATTCTAAAGGAGCTTAAAGAGTGGGCACCAGAGATTCTTTCTCCTTGCTGGGGTGAGTAGAACATTGCATCACTATGTCAAGATGCTTAAGTGATTGATCACTGAGGAGCAGGATGAGAAAATGTTTGATTTGAACTTGATCATTATTAGAATTCTCTATCCCAGAAGGTCGTAGATATTCCATTGTTGGGCATCTTCAAGACTAGAACAGAGAGAAATTTGGTGTCTTAGGATACCAGGGGGTGAGCTTTTGACAATATAGGGAGCAGAGCAGCAGATGCAAAAGATGAATGGCCTACTCTTCCTGTATCATATGTCTTAAAATGTGTCTTAAAATCATGCCAGCAAAATCCAGGCCAATAATTTTAAAAGATTCAAATCCCATCCTGAACAGTTGGATTTGCATTTTAAACAGTGTAATATCTTGACAGACAGTAGTTATATCAATCATGGAAATATTCACTGTGGGAGAGCCTGCTTTTCCTTAATGAAATAAGAGGAAACTACTGTCAACCAGCATAAAATTTGCAATCTTCGCAGTAATTTTTTTTCAGACAGACTTAAATGCTACAATTTATTCTATTTGCTGTTTATCTCGAACTGTAGACACCGCTTAGTTGCAAAATTATTCAAATCTCTCCCCTCTAAAATTCCATGATTTCAGGTTTCAAGTCATACTGCAGGGCTTGAGTGCGTAGCAACCAGTGCTGACACTCCCATGCAATACTGAAGGAGCACTGCACTGTTAGATATACCAACGTTAAATTGAGATGGTAAATCAAAGTCTTGTCAGCCAATTAAGATGGATTAGAAAGATCCCATGATTCTATTTGGAAGAGTTACCCTATTGTCCAGGACAATATCTATCCCTCAGTCACTATCACAACAAAAGGTTGTCTGATTGCTTTGATATAATTCATTTAAAAATTAGAAATGTTTTCAAAATATAGGTGTTAGTCTTTGACGTTGTCTAAACCAAAGCAGAATTTGTGAATTAAAAATATCAGCCCCAATTTTCTGATGGCAGAGAGTTGTTTCTGTAGTGCAGACTAGAGTTGTGTGTCAGGGCCCTGCAAAAATCCCATATGTAGTAGACTCTGAAGGAACTGCATAGGGAACTGAAGATTTTATTGGATAATTCCACTGTGCCTTCAAAAGTATCCATTTAGGTCAGATAATTTGGAAGGTTCTGCTACAGTTTAGCTATTAGCTTTGCAGGAAAGTTAAATGATTAAAAACTTAGCTTAACACCCAGATAATTATTCTACTGATTTTCCCTGGCCAAACCTACCATTCACCCCCATCTACATCACTCTGACCCCTTGTACCAAATAAAAAACCGGAATAACTCCAGATGCTGAAATCAGAAACAAAAAACATAAATTGCTGGAAACAAAACTCAGCAGGTCTTGCAGCATCTGTGGGGAGATAATGTTTTGAGTACAATGACCCTTCATCAGAACTGGACTTTGTTTCTGATGCCTACACCCTCTGGACTGGACACTCACTCAACCCTCTTTCATGGCTGATGGGCCAGATATCCCCTCCTTCATCCCCACCCCAAAGCCTAGGACCCAACACCTCCCACTCCCTGACATCTACCCAGCCATTGCTTGATCCAATACCCCTCCTCCAACCCGAGAAAGTGAGCACAGATTTTTGCTCTGATATCTATTTTTCCACCCTGGGCATCCCCCGCCCCAGGTGCCACACCTGACAATCTAACTGTAATGTCCCCCACCTTTTCAACTGCTCCCAGTGCCCACCAGAACACAACACAACCCCTTTCCCACTGGCAGTACCTGAAGCCATCATCTGTCACCTCTCTTTCTGCCTCACATGACCCCTCTCCCCAGACCACATACCCCACCTGCCCAATCATCACACTTACCTGATGCCCTTCCTAAATTACACCCTGGATTTCCATCCAGCAACCACCCTGTTACTACTCATTCAGCAATTTAACCTCATGCTTATTTGAGGTCCTTGTCCTTTCACAGGACCTGTCAAAATAGCTGTCTGTGATCCTGTCTATTTAAATCACAGAATGCAGCAACTATGTTTGTATAAAAGGGGCTGTGTTTGCCTCCCCTGATGTTACATGATCAGGATGTGGTTGAATTGAAAGTATGCTCCACATTTCTGCAGATTCAGTGATTGGAATCTTCTGCCAGAAATACAGTCCTCTTTCCTCACATAATAAAAGTGGGAGCAGAGTGACAATTTGACTCTTCCTCAGAAAATTCAATCCAATGTTTCCATCTTTTTGATTTTCTCTCATTTTTTGTCTAAGTAAATAGAATGGGGAAAATAATGGTTCTGGGCTCAAAGAGAAACCCTTTTCTTTAAAGAATGTGTTTGTACATTAGGAATGCTTAAAAAATCAGGTAAAGAACTTGAAAAATAATATGCAGTCAAGCTAAATCTCAATCCAGTGAGTGAACACACCAATTTTATGGTAATTTTCTCTCTCTCTCCGACACCCACATACAACACCAGAAGCAAGCTCTGCATCATGTTTATGAAGCGGGCAAGCAGCGAACTCTGAACAATGTTATGTGCACCCCACTGTTTCACAAACAGAGATACTGCAAGCGCTTCCTCTGATTTCCGGCAAACTATTTGCTTTGTTCATGGTGACTGCAAATGATTTACATCTCACCTTTCCATCCCTGAAGATTAAAATCACTTGGGCCTTTCTTCCAAATCTTAAAACCTGAATCTAAGCTGGAAATGCAGACAGGGCAATTACTTGATTCTCTTCTTCAGCATCTGGTGAATTCACCTGCAACTTGATGCAAAACTGACGACATTGTTAGTGTGTTGCATTATGAAAATTAGAAAGGTCATTGCACACGCGAAAGCTATTTGTGTTGAATTGTGTCAGCTTAGTCAATTTATTCTTAGGATTTCAACACTAATTATTTTTAAAATCACCATGTGAAGCCAGTGTGGCTACTTTCATAAGATTGTGTTTCAAAATAGGCAACAAAATTGATAGGTCAGTGAACAAAATGGTACAGATAATTAAACAATGAAAATATTTTCATTGATATCAGTTCAACAAAATGCTCGACACAAGTAATAAAGTACCTGACGTTTAATTATGATTGACTGCATTTAGATCGCTTTGTAATACTAAGTGCATTATTGTTGAAGATTATTGGGTAGTTGGCAGTGAAGACCTGATCAAAAGTGATGTGATATCTCCATTAACTAATAAGAGTCATAGAGCCATGCAGCATGGAAACAGAGCCTTCAGTCTCACTTGTCTGTGCCGACCCGATATCCCAATTTAACCTAGTCTTATTTGCAGCATTTGGTCCGTATCCCTCGAAACCCTTCCTTCTGATGTCTGCATCCAGATGCCTTTTAAGTGTTGTAATTGTACCCACCTCCACCACTACCTCCTGGCAGCTTGTTCCATACATGCAAATAAATTTATAAGTAACTGAAACATTGGACAAAAAAAAAGCTCAGTAGAATTCCATGGTCAATGAAGAGTTATTTGGACTTGGTTAGATTATTGAAAAAAAATGCTGCAGGGCTCCATTCTTACTTTGCAGGTTCTTCTAGCATGGCGCTGAGTACAGTGTGAGTGGGAGTGAAGGTAGAATTAGGATTGGATTTGTGGTCACATAGCCTGCATGCACTGTGAAGAATGGGCTCCTGATGAAACATTGCATTGCTTCTGTGATACTGTAGTCCACAGGAGCCAATTACTTAAGGGAGGAAATTGACCCCAAATTTTTTTTAAAAATCAATGAAAGGCTCAAGAAGCCAACTAAGTACTTGAGTTGGAAGGAAGGGGACAGTATAATGCTACTTTGTAAGAAACGTTTGAACAGCCTGATTAAAGATCATGTTAATATGTAAATACTATCATTTCATAATACTGTATAGAAGTTTCAGAACAAAGTCTGCTACAAGACATGGTGTGATGATGCTAGTTGAACTTTGGAGTGCCAGTGTATGTTCCCATTTGCAGCAGTTTGTGAATTCCAATTTCATAACACTGATCATAAAATTAAACACAAAGGCTTAACAGAGAACTCTAAGTAGTACGATTCTAAACTGCCCCATTGAGCACAAAGAAGATTCCCCTTTGAGTGTTTTGTTAATAACTTTTCATCCGCTTTGATTGAAACTTGCTATTATTTGGGATCTTGAGGTTGAAAGTTCAAAATCTTAATATTGTGAGTGGGAAACATTGTAGAGATATGGGAAAGGACTAGGAGGGGTGAGCGAATGTGTTCCATTCTGAGATTGTGTAATGTAGTTTCATGAGTTACCTGTCCATCCATGTACCTCCCAGCTGATCCTCAAACCCAGGGAAAGAATAGGGGAAACCTTGAACCAACTTTGGAGAAATCTGCAGGAAAGTCATCTTGAGTACCCAAAGACAACCATACAGTCTCCGTTATACAAGTGAGGATTACTATCAATCAATCCATCTGCTTTGTTTAACTCAATTATTCAAAAATGAAAAGCAACCTGCTTTCAGATGTAATGACTTGAATTCAGTGAGTGTATTCTAATAGTTCAAATCTGTTGCCCAGCTAAGAACAGAAATAGTTTAAGACCTTAAAATGAGAAAAATAATATTGGAAATGTTCAGTTGATCTGGTAGCATCTGTGGACACCTTTTAACTTGGCTTGTTTTGCCACTAATGCTCATTTCCAGAGAATGCATTTGGAAAACCTGGTAGACGTACTGAGTACCTCTTAGTATTCTCCATTTCTGTTTCAGATTTCCAGCAACTATTTTCACTCTATGAAAGTTTTGGGAATCTGAAAATCATTGAACATTCAAACAGTCTTTCAGAAAGAGAGAATTTGAAAATTAGAATGGTGCAAACAAAATGAAGAATTCTGAGTTCAGGGTTTGAAAAATATGTGCAAGCAGTGGCGGATCGAGCTGATATGATCTTTTATTGCTGTCCCTTCTGATTTTGAGAGCAGCTATATATAATACTTGTTAAATTATGATTGAATGCAGTGTATAATTTAATACAAATCATATTGGACTCCTGGTATCGATGTAATGTTAATGTGATACCAGCAGTGAGAGGATAAAGTCATAATGAGAGACAATAAGAACTAGTAAATCACATCTGAGGTTATGTTCATTGGAGGGGTTTACTGTGTGGATAGTGTGGATGTGAAGTGCACTACCTTACAGCATTGTAGATGCTGACTTTGTAGAGGGATTCAAACAAATTGGATGAATGCTTGAAGTCGAGAGACAAAATGACAGGGATTCAGGGACAGAATGGGTAAGTATAACTAACTGTATTGTTCTTCCGAAAATCTGCCGTGGATTTGATGGGCTGATTGATAAACTTTTTATGATTTTGGTTGTTTACTCTTTTTTTCCTTTGATGCAATGCTGCACTGTGGAGTGTCTGCAAGGGCAAATAGTCTAAGATTTCAGCTGGCTGGTGATCTATATCTGGGGAGTTTTCAGCTTTTGTTCATGTTGAAAATAAATTGAATAATAAAACAGAAAGATGCTTTAGAGCTTGACATAATACATTCCAATTCTAACTTCCTCACTGGAGCTTTCTGCTCTTGTTTCTTTCCCTGTACCCTGTTCAATTTTTCTCCAAATGTTTAATTCCTACTTACATGCCCTGATTGACCTGACCTCAACAGGTATTAGTGTAAAACTGCATCATAACACACACCCTGCATGATTAGGATGTTTGTTGATCTGCCATGTATCTCATTGGACGAGATGTTGCATGTAATTTTCAATACAAAATGTATCCAGACTATATTTCATTAAGAATTTGAACAGGATGAGATAGAATGGACACATGCTTCAGTAAAAAAAGACCAGACAGAATTGTTGAGCGGATATAACTGCCATTGGGAATCACAATGTTGCAGGAACAGATGTGTAACTTTATGCAATTTAAAACCATGGTCATAAAGAATTGGCTGTAAACTGAGTTTTTGTGAGTTCTATATGACTGGAGATTGAGATTATCAGGTGCACAACAGTTGCACATCTATAGGTTGAAAAGCAGTGAATGGTGCCTTCTCATTAGGTGTAATCTTTCTAAAGTTGTCATCCTGCACACAACTAGTGAAACTAAGAAATGGGCAGAGCTCTGTATGGGGCAAAAAAAATGAGCTTGAAGTTATTACTCTCTATTGTTTATTTTAAATATAATCACAATGTAGTCGTTTCCTCAGTTTCTTTTGTGAATTATGTTAAAGACTGCAATACTCAAATGTGCTTCACCCTAGCAGGAAAATGGCTGTGGTTATTGGAGGTCAATCATCTCAGTTGTAAGTGATCACTAGGGATTCCTCTGGGTGATATCTGAGGTTCAGAGACTTTTACCTGCTTCATTTTTGTTGTAAGGGATGTTCACTGACAATCTATAAATTGTTCAACATTTTTGTGACTACTCAGATACTGAAACAGTTGTATCCATATACTGATGGATCCAGGCCATCAAGACCCAGACAAAATTCAAGTTTGGGCTGAAAATCTTTCAGTTAGTGACAAGTAATGTTTTGGTCACACAAGTGCCTAACAATGACTATCTCCAACAAGAGAGAATTTAAACATTTCCCCTTAACAATCAATGTTATTAGCATCACTGATTTGCCGCTAACAACATTCCGGGGTTATCATTCATATCCCATGAATGAATTAATACATTTTTAAAAATGTCAACCAGATGTGGGCATTGTTCGGACCAGTGTGGGAGGTGGTTTGAAGTATTTGATGGTTTCTGCCAGCTAGGTCTATGCTGGAACCAAGTTGGAAGTGATTTCAGATGATCTGAAATTGACTTTATAGTCATGTGTACTGTGGCATAGTGAAAAGCTTTGTCTTGTGAGCAATACAGGCAGATCACATAATCTGAGGGACAGAGTGTACATGTATTTGAAAAGGCAAGGACTGATTAGGGATAGTCTACATAGCTTTGTGGGTGGGAGATCATGTCTCACAAACTTGATTGAGTTTTTTTGAAGAAGTAACAAAGAGGATTGATGAGGGCAGAGCAGTAGATGAGATCTATATGGACTTCAGTAAGGCGTTGGACAAGGTTCCCCATGGGAGACTGGTTAGCAAGGTTAGATCTCACGGAATACAGGGAGAAATGGCCATTTGGATACAGAACTGGCTCGAAGATAGAAGACAGAGGGTGGTGGTGGTGGAGGGTTGTTTTTCAGACTGGAGGCCTGTGACCAGTGGAGTGCCACAAGGATCGGTGCTGGGTCATTTCTTTTCATCATTTACATAAATGATTTGGATGCAAGCATAAGAGGTACAGTTAGTAAGTTTACAGATGACAGCAAAGATTACCTCAGAATGCAACAGGATCTTGATCAGATGGGCCAGTGGGCTGAGAAGTGGCAGATGGAGTTTAATTTAGATAAATGCGAGGTGCTATATTTTGGGAAAGCAAATCTCAGCAGGACTTATACACCTTAATGGTAAGGTCCTAGGGAGTGTTGCTGAACAAACAGACCTTGAAGTGCAGGTTCATAGGTCCTTGAAAGTGGAGTCGCAGAGTATTGAGTACAGGAGTTGGGAGGTCATGTTGCAGCTAAATAGCACATTGGTTAGACCACTATTGAAATATTGCATGCACTTCTGGTCTCCTTCCAATCAGAAAGATGTTGTGAAACATGAAAGGGAGTTCAGAAAAGATTGACAAGGCTGTTGCCAGGGTTGGAGGATTTGAGCTATAGGGAGAGGTTGAACAGGCTGGGCTGTTTTCCCTGGAGCGTCGGAGGCTGAGGAGTGACCTATAGAGATTTACAAAATTATGAGGGGCATGGATAGGATAAATAGACAAAGTCCTCTCCCTGGGCTGGGAGTGGGGTCCAAAACTAGAGAGCATAGGTTTAGGGTGAGAGGGGAAAGATATAAAAGAGACCTAAGGGGCAACTTTTTCATGCAGAGGGTGGTACATGTATGGAGTGAGCTGCCAGAGGAAGTGGTGGAGGCTGGTACAATTGCAACATTTAGGAGGCATTTGGATGGGTGTACGAATAGGAAGGGTTTGGAGGGATATGGGCTGGGTGCAGGCAGATCGGACTAGATTGGGTTGGGATATCTAGTTGGCATGGACGGGTTGGACTGAAGGGTCTGTTTTCATGCTGTACATCTCCATGACTCTATGACTCTAAATGGCATAGATAAATAAATAATGGGTAAATGGCTGCAAAACAAAAACACAGGTACAGGCAAATACTAAGAGTTTGCGAGTCCATTCCATATTCTAACAACAGTAGGGTAAAACTGTTTTGAAACCGACTGGTGTGTGCGTACCTTCTCCCTGATGGTAGAGGTTGTAGAAAAGCATTGCCAGAATTGGATGGATCTTTAAGAATGCCAGCGGCCTTTCTTTGACAGCAGGCCTGGTATCTGCTGCAATGCAGAATGAGCGACATATACTCCATGACTAGAGTGTTCAAGGATAAAAACAGAGTGACTCTGTGGCTCCAAATGTTTACTATTGAATTCCTGTTGTTGTGGACCAGGCTAGACCTCATTAAAACATTTCAAAAAGTTTCAGACCCTAAGTTTGCTAGTTATTTTAAACAAGTGTAATACCGATATTCCAGGAGGGATGCAGTTGGTCAAATCACACAGTTTTCGACAAATCAGTTTATTTATAAGATACTGAGTGGAACACAACCAAAAGAGAACAGCATAACTAAATTTATCCAAAATCCAACAGATTATCCCAACTTAATGATACTGTTCCAAATACTTGCAACAATCCTCATAAATTTCCCTTGACACAAAAGGTACAATCAAACACAGGGTTTTTATAGGAGGTAAGTCAGAGAGAGAGAGGTGGATCAGGCTGCTTCTTTGGGGTCCAGCAGCTTTTTCAATGCCACTGCTAAAAACCAAACCAAACCAAACCAGGGAATAGCTGAGCTGGGAGGAATGATCACTCCCTTTTCATTGTCCAGGTATTTTTTAAAACTTAAAAACCTTTTGCTTGAGGCAGTATCTGTTAGCTATAATCAAAAGACCCTGAAACTCCTCAACTTAGACTTTTCGGAGTCTGTGTCTTTTATGACCTCTTTGAGAACAAAGCTAAGGACAGCATAACCTTGTTAGAGGAGCAGCATCATCACACTGAACCTTTCTAACCCTCTTGTTAAAATACACCTCTAAACTATAATTTCTGTTTTTGTTTCTGTTTTCCAGCATCTGCAATACTTTATTTTTTTTTGTTAACCTTAAATCCTACTTCAATAACCAGGCTTAATATGATTCTGCCGTTTCATAATGTGGCTCAGTTTAAGATCTTGTTTCATATCTGCTGCCATTATGAAGAATCAAGGAAATTTAGAATTTATTATAGATGTGAGATTTTTTGGTCAATTGGATGAGGGTATTGCTGGCTGAACCAGTTATTGCTCATCCCCATTGCCAGAATGCAGTTGAGAAGCAACCAAATTATTATGGGCCTAGAGTATGTAGGCCATAGGGAACCAGATTGATCATAATTGACAGTAGTCACCAGCTTCGAAATTCCTTCAAATTTCATCCTCTGCCATGGTAGGAGTCAACTCATACTGCCAGATTATTAGCATGGGGTTTTGAATTACTGATCCAGTAATGTTATCACTGCAGTACAGCCTTCTCCTTAAGTTTTAAAGATCACGTACTTCACATTGGACTTCAACATTGATATCTGTGAGTAACACACTGTAGTAACAGAACACAGGGATGCAGTTAGATCGGTATATTGTATTGACTCGTGGTTTCAAATAGTGATTGAAAGAACATGTTGGAAGAAAGTGAACTGCAGATGCTGGAATCAGAAACAACAACAAATTGCTGGAAAAACTCTGGGTCAGAAACCATCTGTGGAGAGAAAGAGTTGATGTTTTTGGTCCAGTGACCATTCTTCAGAACTGATTATAACTAGGAAAAGATTGGGATAGATCCTGAATGTGGGTTGGGGAAGGAGGAAGAATAAACGATAGTTGGAGATGGAGTCCAGAAATAAACAGTTGGACAGAAAAAGAAATGAGTGGTGGTCAACCTGAGAAAATCAATACCTGCTAATGGGGACCATTAGTAGCTTACAATGGGTTGTTCATGGTAGCAGCCCATGTGATCACAAGGTCTGATACATCAGAGGAATGGGGTAGGGACATGGGAGAAGTGTCTCTGGCCCTAAGATTATTGAACTCGATATTGAGGCCTGAAGGCTCCAGGGTTCCCTAAACGGAAAGTGAGATGCTGTTCTTTCAACCTGCACTGAACTTCATTGGAGCACTGCAGCAAGCCTAAGACAGAGATTTTGGCTAGGGAACAGGGTGGTGTCTTGAAGTGGCAGGCAACAGGAAGCTCAGGGTCATCTTTGTGGACACGACATGGGTGTTCTCCAAAGCAGTCACCCAGTCTGCATTTCCTCTTCCTAGTCCAGAGCATACCATATTGTGAGCAGTGAACCCAGAAGACTAGATTGAGTGAAGTGTACATTAATCATTGGACACCCAAAGCAATAGACATTTTCTTATCAAACTGTTCAGAGATGTTATTACACTCCTCTGGAACAAATCGTTCTTGAGCCCAGGTCTTCTGGCCCAAATGTAGGGACATAAGCGTTGTACTACAAGATTACCATTGCATCTATCAAGGCAGGTTTGACAAATGCCTTTAAACTCCAAGAACATGTTAAACTGGACTGATGAGAGAGCTCCTTATTTGTCACAATAAATTAATAAGTTAAATGCATACAGTCATGTGCAGAGCTTCATCCAAAATTCCAGCCAAGCAGGCATTAAGCCACGTGAGCAGGGTTTTGTCATGTTGGAGCCTGAGTTAGGCCAGGCGAATTATGTAAGTACATTTGAGAGTTATCAGTGAGCTGTCCATTGTTCTGAATGAATTATATTTTGTCTTTGCTTAGCTGAGCACTATACATCTTCCTGGCGATGTAGAAAATGTGTTAGAAAAGAAAAGAACACTACCAAATCAGCCAATCCCTTATGTCTGTTTGCAGTCATCAAAAAAATGATGCAAAGAGCTGTTGACATTGCTATTAAGTGGCACTTTGGCACCAGTAACCAATTTGGGTTCCATTAGGACTATTTAGTTCCAAATCTTTTTTTTATCATTCCTATAGGGAATGTGTGCATCATTAGAAAAACTGACATTTGTTTCCAATGCCTAGCTACCCTTTATGGGATTGGGTATCTATGTCATTTAACGGGGCAGTTATGAGTCAACCACATCAATGCATGTCTGGAGTCACATCTAGGCCATTCAAGGTAAGGACAGAAGATTTCCTTACCTATAGCACATTAATGAACTAAATTAACAATAGTTACATGGTCACCATTAAATTAGTTTTCATTTCAGACTTTATTGAATTAAAATTTCAGCAGTTGTTTCTTGGTGAGATTTCAGTATATGTCTCTTGGACATTAGCCTGGATCTCTGGATTACTTGTACAACGAGTACAACTATGCTGCTCCCTCCCCTATGCTGATAGCCTTGGTTAAAGCATGGGCAAAAACATTGAATTTTAAGATGAGAATGATTATCTTTGATAACCAGATAGCATTTGTCAGTTGGTGGCATCAAGGAGTTTGAGCGATTATTGAAGTTAGTGGGAATCAGGGTACAGTTCCCAACTAGCTGAAGGCATATCTAGCACCTAAAAAGATGATTATGGTTGTTGGAGACCAACCATCTCAGTCTGAGGACTTCACTGCAGGAATTCTTCAGGGTAGTGAACTTTGGCTCAAGGATCTTCAGCTGCTTCATCAAAGACCTACTATCATAAAGGCAAAAGTGAGGATGTTCCCTGATGACTGCACCAAGTTCAGTTTTGTTATCGACCTCTGGGCTAATGGAGCAATCTGTGCCCATGTACAGTGAAACACTGGACAGTATTCAGCTGAGCTAGTAAGTGGCAATTAACATTTGCAGTAGACAAATGCTCAGCAGTGACCATCTCAAACAAGAGAAAATAAACACCTCCCTTTTAACATTGAACAGTTTCGGTGAGTACCCTACTATTAATGTTCTGAGTGTCACAATCTACCAAAAACGTAACTGAACCAGTTGATACTTTGACTCCATGAGTAAATCGGGCACTGTGTGCTCTGCATCAAGTCATTCACCTTTTGACTTCCCATAGCATTTTTTTAATTATCACTACACATTGACTGATGTACTATCTAAATGTGCACTGAGCAACTTGCTAAGGCTTCTTGAGCAGCAGCTCCTTACTTTTACCACTGAGGAAAAGGGCAGTTGACACATCAGAAGAACACTGCCTGCAGCTTCCCTTCCAAATCACTCAACATCCTGAGATCGGATTATATTGTCATTCCTTTATTGTGCCTGAGCCACAACACAGCAATGTGCAAAGGCCAACACTATGGACTGCAGTGCTTCTGGTAGGTGTCTCCCTACTACTTTATTGAGAGCAATGAGCGATGGGTAATAATTACTAGCTTCTCAACAATGGACCCTTACCCTGAACACCATGAAGAAAAAACAACTTGTAAACCCGTAATGGTATAATCCGACATCCTTAACCAGACTTCCAAAAGTATGAGAATGAAAGGAATTAATCAATGATGGAGCTTTGATCACAGAGGGTTGTGAGTAGTTCTTTGTTGTATGTTCTCATCAATCTGTTCAGAGATGTTATTACCTTTGGAGCAGATGAAACTTGAAATCAGGCCTCCCAACTTAGAAGTAGGAATGCCACCACAGAACCAAGAGCCTGTTATTGGTGTGTTCAACCTATGCTTGATCAGTTAAGCACATAAAATGAAATAAACGAAAATGAAATGAAAAGAACTTTAAACATAAAGTTAAACATTTTTTTAGCAATGACAAATCCAATATAAAACTTATTTATCTCTTCCCGCTGTGCTGTGCTGGGAGTATTGAGGAGTTTGAGATCTTTAGTTATTACAGAATCTATGTAGGAGGAGAAGCTGTGTTGTTCATGATGTTTCATTTACCTTAGTTATCTTGGCAATTAGCAACTATTCTGTGCGTATTTGACTGATTGGACAGTTCTTCTAAGAATTCACTTGAAGAATCCACCTACATATGGAGTTTTTCATTAAGCATAAGTGTATCAAATTAAACTCATTAGCCAAACTAGTTATTCCATGTTATTATTTTCTGGCACCCAACTGTATTTTGTGGAGCTGCTGCTGAAAAAATGAAATCCAGGTGGTACCTTTTTAATAATCTAAAACTCCTTTCAAGTGCTGATAATGTTTGACAGGGTTTCTCAAAGTGACTCTTATCTGGCAATTCAACTAATTAAACCTCTCTGTATATAATGTTGTATGATTTTATTTGGTGAACACAACTTCTTAACAATGATTTGTATGAAATTATTTCAGATGCTTCAGATGAATGCTTTATTCTTCGAAATGCTATATATTAATTTTTTTGAAGGTGATGTTTCCCAAATACTCCCCTTTTATTCAGTCCATCCAGATCAACAAATATTTTTATTCCATGATGTTTTGCTGGATTCCAAAATGGATACTAAATCCAATGTGGCATTTGAAGAGTCAGGTACATGAGGTGTTTAGAGATTAGTATGCTCTCTCCAATATTTCAGTTTCATCTCTGCGCCTCTGTATCGTCTTTCTGCCTTTCTGAATGAAGTTTCTCCATTTTGGACATTCATAATCCACGTGGTAAAACCAGGGGACTCATTTAAAAATAAGAATCTTCCCACTTAGAATGGCGATTGATACTTTCACTTTAAGTGTTCTTGGATTGTAGAATTCTCCTTCCTGTGGGTGATGGAGGAAAAGACATTGAATATTTTTAAGTGTGACTAGATTCTGAACGAATAAGTGAGTCAGAAGGTAATGGTATAAATAGGAACGTACAAACCATTATTAGATCAACCATGATCTTATCAAATTGTGGAGCAGACCTGAAAGACTGAATGGCCAAAACTGATCTTCATTCAGATGATTGTGTGAATATATGGAGATGTTTGATTCCATCAAATGCTATTTAGAAGTCCTTGAAGAATTTGTTCTCTTGGGAGTCTCCAGTTGCAAATGATTCCAGATCAGTTGCTTTGGGAGTCTGGTGTCAGGCAAAAGAATGACATTATTTGAACTGCTGTGGATCATTTGTGAACTTGAAAATTCCATTAATGTGGTGGTATTGACATGAAGGATTGAAGAGCTTGCTGATGTCTGCTAGTGAAGATCTCGACCCCCGGGAGGGGTCTCTCGGTTCTGCGATTGGTCAAATAAACACGAGCAGCTTGGTCTGGTTCAGGAAGATTTCACACTTTATTATGATGGCCGGACTTAGGTTATCCAGCAACACTTCAGGTTAAACACCTCTATGTACCCTGTATAACTGTGTGCTTAGCTTAAAACACAGACAATTTTTATAGGTCTGTTCACAAAAAGTACAGCCTTAATTTCATAGTTAATCCAGTATAATGAAATAAGATGATAAATAGATATAAAATTGAGCCAATGATATTTCCTGGGAACTGACTTGTTTTGCCCGTTTTTATCTCTTGCCACCTGAATCCCAAGGCCAGTTAGAATTCTTTTAATAATATCATATCTTGCATAGTTAATTCATACTATGAAGAAGACATTATTTACTAATCTGTTTCAATTAGTTCAGGGAAGCAGCTTTCAGCAAAGTTAGGTGCCATTTTAAACATAATTGTTCATTTGCAACCTAGAAGCCATTTTGTTATGTTACTTTGTTACTTGCATTAAGAAGCCATTTTGTAGCTAATAAAGGCATGCATTAAATGGTTGCTCCTGACAACAGCCTAAATCCAGATTTTAGATCCTCATCTCCCCCCTTTGGTCATTCCATGACCATATCATAGGATGTGAGGGCATAGATGAGATCAGTCCAGTCGAATGAATGCCAGAGACTGCCATACTTCCTTCTCCGGGGAGGAAGTAGGGTTGGCAATTGCACCTCCTCACTGTCATCTGAATGGAGAAGAAGCATTTTCTGGGGGCAACTGATGCTGTCAATAGAAGTTAGTAGCTTAGCAATAATACATTTAACAATAGCAATCCCAAGAAAAAAGACCAATTTAAAACAATAGTAGCATGCATAGACATTTGTATCAGCCAGCTGTACCATGAGCTGAAAGGGTGTTGCTGGAAAAGTGCAACAGGTCAGGCAGCATCCAAGGAGCAGGAGAAACGACGTTTTGGGCATGTGGTCTTCTTCAGGAATGAGGAAAGTGTGTCCAGCAGGCTAAGATAAAAGGTAGGGAGGAGGGACTTGGGGGGAGGGGTGTTGGAAATGCGATAGGTGGAAGGAGGGTGATAGGCCTGAGTGGGGGTGGGGGCGGAGAGGTCAGGAAGAAGATTGCAGGTTAGAAAGGTGGTGCTGAGTTCGAGGGTTGGGACTGAGACAAGGAGGGGGGAGGGGAAATGAGGACACTGCAGAAATCTGAGTTCATCCCTTGTGCTTGGAGGGTTCCTAGGCGGAAGATGAGGCACTCTCATTCGTTTGGCCGAATTGGTCCTCACCCTTAACAATTTCTCCTTTGAATCCTCCCACTTCCTCCAGAACAAAGGTGTAGCCATGGGCACACGTATGGGCCCCAGCTATGCCTGTCTCTTTGTTGGCTATGTAGAACAGTTGATCTTCCGTAATTACACCGGCACCACTCCCCACCTCTTCCTCCGCTACATTGATGACTGCATTGGCGCCACCTCGTGCTCCCGCGAGGAGGTTGAGCAATTCATCAACTTCACCAACACATTCCACCCTGACCTTAAATTTACCTGGACCATCACTGACACCTCGCTCCCCTTCCTGGACCTCTCCATCTCCATTAGTGACGACCGACTTGACACTGACATTTTTTACAAACCCACCGACTCCCATCGCTACCTGGATTACACCTCTTCCCACCCTATCTCTTGCAAAAATGCAATCCCGTATTCCCAATTTCTCCGCCTCCGCCATATCTGTTCCCAGGAGGACCAGTTCCACCACAGAACACACCAGATGGCCTCCTCCTTTAGAGACCACAATTTCCCTTCCCACGTGGTTAAAGATGCCCTCCAACGCATCTCGTCCACATCCCGCACCTCCAGCCTCAGACCCCACCCCTCCAACCGTAACAAGGACAGAACGCCCCTGGTGCTCACCTTCCACCCGACAAACCTTTGCATAAACCAAATCATCCGCCGACATTTCCGCCACCTCCAAAAAGACCCCACCACCACCCCTTTCCACCTTCCGCAAAGACCGTTCCCTCCGTGACTACCTGGTCAGGTCCACATCCCGCTACGACCCACCCTCTCATTCTGGCACTTTCCCCTGCCACCGCAGGAACTGTAAAACCTGTGCCCACACCTCCTCCCTCACCTCTATCCAAGGCCCTAAAGGAGCCTTCCACATCCATCAACGTTTTATCTGCACATCCACTAATATCATTTATTGTATCCGTTGCTCCCGATATGGTCTCCTCTCCATTGGGGAGACTGGGCGCCTCCTAGCAGAGCGCTTTAGGGAACATCTCCAAGACACCCGCACCAATCAACCAAACCGCCCCTTGGCCCAACATTTCAACTCCCCCTCCCACTCTGCCGAGGACATGGAGGTCCTGGGCCTCCTTCACCGCTGCTCCCTCACCACCAGACGCCTGGAGGAAAAACGCCTCATCTTCCGCCTCGGAACACTTCAACCCCAGGGCATCAATGTGGACTTCAACACCTTCCTCATTTCCCCTTCCCCCACCTCATCCTCGTTTCAAACTTCCAGCTCAGCACTGTCTCCTTGACTTGTCCGGACTTGTCCGACCTGCCTATCTCCTTTTCCACCTATCCACTCCACCCTCTCCTCCTTGACCTATCACCTTCATCTCCTCCCCCACTCACCTATTGTACTCTATGCTACTCTCTCCCCACCCCCACCCTCCTCTAGCTTATCTCTCCATGCTTCAGGCTCACTGCCTTTATTCCTGATGAAGGGCTTTTGCCTGAAACGTCGATTTCGCTGCTCGTTGGATGCTGCCTGAACTGCTGTGCTCTTCCAGCACCACTAATCCAGTATTTGGTTTTCAGCATCTGCAGTCATTGTTTTTACCTTACTCTTCCTCCAGCCGTCGTGTTGCTATGGTCTGGCGATGGAGGAGTCCAATGACCTGCATGTCCTTGGTGGAATGGGAGGGGGAGTTGAAGTGTTGAGCCACGGGGTGGTTGGGTTGGTTGGTCCGGGTGTCCCAGAGGTGTTCTCTGAAACGTTCCGCAAGTAGGTGGCCCCTCTCCCCAATATAGAGGAGGCCACATCGGGTGCAGTAAATCATGTGTGTGGAGGTGCAGGTGAAAAAGTCCGCTGCTCCCGATGTGGCCTCCTCTATATTGGGGAGACAGGCCGCCTACTTGCGGAATGTTTCAGAGAACACCTCTGGGACACCCGGACCAACCAACCCAACCACCCCGTGGCTCAACACTTCAACTCCCCCTCCCACTCCACCAAGGACATGCAGGTCCTTGGACTCCTCCATCGCCAGACCATAGCAACACGACGGCTGGAGGAAGAGTGCCTCGTCTTCCGCCTAGGAACCCTCCAACCACAAGGGATGAACTCAGATTTCTCCAGTGTCCTCATTTCCCCTCCCCCCTCCTTGTCTCAGTTGCAACCCTCGAACTCAGCACCACCTTTCTAACCTGCAGTC
The DNA here is from genome assembly GCF_047496795.1 of Chiloscyllium punctatum. NCBI lineage: Eukaryota > Metazoa > Chordata > Chondrichthyes > Orectolobiformes > Hemiscylliidae > Chiloscyllium > Chiloscyllium punctatum. Next base: position 10,928,173 of record NC_092783.1, on the reverse strand, counting down.
TTCTTCCTGACCTCTCCTCCCCCACCCCCACTCCGGCCTATAACCCCCACCTTATCACCCTCACCTTAACCTCCTTCCACCTATCGCATTTCCAATTCCCCTCCCCCCAAGTCCCTCCTCCCTACCTTTTATCTTAGCCTGCTTGGCACACTTTCCTCATTCCTGAAGAAGGCCTCATGCCCGAAACGTCGATTCTCCTGTTCCTTGGATGCTGCCTGACCTGCTGTGCTTTTCCAGCAACACATTTTCAGCTCTGATCTCCAGCATCTGCAGTCCTCACTTTCTCCTAGTTGTACCATGAGCCAAAACCACAATCTCCCCATCCCAGACCTTCAGTCATTTGGCTAACGAAGGTGCGGATGTTATATACATGCTTGGTAATATTCTCGATGAGGTCAGTGACCCCCATGCTACATTTGCCTTTGAGTATGGTGCAAACTCCATTCTCCTTTGCAAGTGCATAATTGAGGGTCTACCGGTTTGGGGAAAATAGGCACAATTCTGAAAGCATGTCCTTAATTCCTGCCAAGGCAGCAGCCATCTCATAACCCAAGAGGGTGAGACCGCAAATGAGATAATTTGGATTCTGATGGCTCATAATTCCTGCAGACCCTCCTACAGAAACAAAAAACTAAGAAATGCATACCCCAGAGAGTGAGCCTTAGTGGTGTTCAAAATCTTCGGATTCCTCTAATTTGCACAGAAATCAGTTGAGACTGAACTTTTGACAGGGAAACTCCAATCCCATTGCCAAGTAATTGGACGGGCAACAGTGGTCAGAAAAAGTGTCCCTATAGCTACAACATGGGGAGTACCTATTTCATTAAGGGCAAGGATCGAAGGGACATGAGATAAAAACAATAAAAGGGACATGAGAAACGGTGTAAGGCCACTAAGGTTGAGGAACATACACACAGGGTTAAAGCAACAATACTGTAAAATAAGGAACTTAGATTGTCAGTTGCATGAGTTGTGTTTTCCATGGATTTGGAATTGATTCAATAAAGGTATGTGTGCATTGTCAAAGTGCTGTTTTATAAAAATGAATGGCTTCCTGTGTTCATTTGTAAAAGTGAGTCGAACTGTGAAATCTTCTGAGAGGCTGTAAATGTTTTTCAACAAACGCTATTCATTGATGTATTCTCAACACATTGGATTTATAATGGTTATTATGATGTACAGTGCAGCAACCATTTTATGTAGTACTCTCTGTATGATTTGCCTTGAGATGAATGTTACTTCGGATAAATGAAAATGAATCTTTGGTGCTTGAAATAGTTTATTAGGATAAGAGCAAAACAATTATCAGTCACATAATTGTTTGGATCATGGAGATATTTTGTCACCAGTGTATTATGTTTGAGTGGGCAAAGTTGTTTCAAAACTAGCATGACTGATGATATTGCTGGTCTTAAATGGACTTGGGCATGATCACTAGCAGCTAATGGAGTGGTATTTATCATTTTGCCTTGATAGTGCTAAAATTTGAATTCCCAGTTTTCAACTTTGATTATCTGATTTTAATACTTGAGACCTTCATGGACAAAAAATGATATTTATAAAAGATAGAAACGTGAACCCAAATGGCTATGATGATCACTTTACCAGGTAGAGGCGTGTTCAAGGAACCAATGTTGAATAAGCAAAATAGTCTGAACTGAGATTACCATTTTATTTCAAGATGTGAAAACTATTCATATGAGTCATTGGTCAGAAACTTACATCTCCTGTTTTAATTTAGACTTTTATAAGAATTGCACATATTTGACATGAAAGGTTGACTGTAACGACATGGAGACAGACCTTCCTACCTCTATTCGTAACACAGTAAAGTTAAAACTTTCGAGACACTCAAAATTGATGCCAATGATTTGTAATTAGCCTCTTTGAATAACCAATCCGAGTCTGTGTGGATAATCAATCTCGTCACTGGTTTGTAGATTAAACAAATTATCAATTTATTAACCATACAATAACTTCAGCAGAACAAAATTAAATAGCAAAGTAATCTGATTGTGTTTAAAATCATAGACACAATAATCTTTGTTTCTCGTGCAATTACGGATAGAGATGCAACTGCAGGTAAGGGATAAGTAAAAGAAAATAACAAAACTAGACCAATTACTTAAGCGGCTTTCCCAATGCATTGTTCCACAGACATGTATGATTGTTTCCTGGTTGATTTTCTGAAGGTGTCAATCAATGCCACCTTTTCCAATTTGCGATAATTACGTCAATGATGCTTATAATTTCAATTCTTTAACTTCTAATATCTGATAATTGGAGGTTACTAAGAAAGCTTTTAAATCTTGATGTTTTAGCTTCAACAAACAAACTCATCCTCTTGGAAACACAGGACCGAAAACCATTTTAAACTCTGGCTCCTCTCTTGGTTTGACAGTAATCTTTCCTTCCAACTTGCTGGCACCAGTTTTCAAGTAGTCATCTCACTAATGATCAAACATGTAGTACGTGGCAAAACATATTAGTTCTCCAACAAACCAATACCCCCAATTCCAACCCACCCCCACCCCACCACCACAATCACGACTGTGTGTCGAGGAGTCAGTGGAATCCTTCTGATCAAGAACCAACCTGAAATTAATCTTCAGGTCTGGCCTCACAAGCAACTTGTTTTTTTTTGTTTCAACACATTTAAAGGTCACCTTTACCTCTCAGTTCTCCTCTGTTTACAGCTCCAAACCAAAACTGATAAAAGAATAAAATGAAAACAATGAAAAATCAGCAAGAGGTCTCACACCAACAAGTATTCACCCTTGAAAGATAATAGAACCAGACTCAGAAATGCACAGATAGGCCATATAATAGTAGCTGCTTTAACAGAGAGAGAGAGAGAGAGAGAGAGATGTCAACAATGTGTACCATGTAAAAGCTACAATGTAGAAATTCACCAAGGCTCCTTCAATACACCTATGACTGGCATTTAGAAGGACAAGGGCAGCAGATACATAGGAACATTACTTGGAAATACATTGTCATTCTTTCCCTAACAAAATTGACAAAGATGGCTTTCTCAAGGGGAAGGTCAATAAATGTTGGCCCAATCCCTTGAATACATTTCTTTACAAAATCACTTTTAATTATGTTAATTTGAATCTTGTCTCAAATCTCTGATCTCCAAGCACCAGCAACAGTGCTGTCATAAAGTGAGGCAGTCATCCAATTATATTGAAATTCTGGCATCTCACAGACACCAAACTAGAAACTGAAGTGCTCCAATTATCCAGAATTTAAAAAAAAATTTTGGAGAATGACGTAATGGTTGGGGAACACAGAATCAGAGAATTCCTGCAGTGCAGAAAGAGGCTATTCATCCTCTCAAGTTTCCACTGACCCTCAGAAGAGCATCCCCTTCACACTTGGGTAGAAGTTGGTCATCATTATGCATCTTTTGATAAAAATTAGAGTTCTTTAATGGGAGTTTTTTTTTCAGTTAAATCATTAGATTACAATTTAAAAGATGACGTCCTCACCAATTTAATGATTATTCAAAGATTGTTGCCCTTGAGGATGTCAACATCCTTCAGAAGAGCAGGGAGTTAGTTACAAGCATCACCTGGATTTCTGCATTTATAGATACTTGTTGATGTCAGAAATTGATGCTAGTTTCACAGCATAACAACAGTTTCACTACTAACCCAAATTTCTGTCATTGTTGCAGTTATTTTCTTCAGTAAATGGATCCCCTATTGAACTGGAGTGTATGCACAGGTGAAGGAATTGGAAATACTCTTTCAAGACTGGGATAGTTGAGTGTATAACAATAGATGTTCACTGCTCCATTTCTTGTGCATGTTTGCCAGTTTCATCATCTTTTGAGCATATGGTGCCAAATGAGAAGATTAGAGTCAATGGTTATATTCTGTCTATGATGTTCTGTTGCTCATCATGTCGCTTTCAATTACTTCGGCTGACGAGGTAAATGAAAAAGCACTCATGTGTTTTTGGAAGTCTGTGATTTAGAATTGGTTGTTCCAATACAATTTTGAACTATAAAATAAATTGAGGATATGATGTGTTTTAATTTAGATTTTTTTCTCAAAATGTAGTTAGGACATTTTCCTACATTTATGAAATATGGATATTAAACAATACTCCTGGAGGTGGGTTGGTTGGTGAATGTAATAAGCGTCTCCCGTTTTCATTGCAGTGTCAAATTGAGATTTGAAATCTCGCGGTCTCTTTCTCTTGTCATCAATGTAAGGTAGCAACAAACAGTGCAATGAAGATGATGAACTCATGATATGGAGAATCATGATCCATGCACCCAAGTCGCATTGTTCAGCGTGAAGCAAGTTAGAGTGCCAGTGGACACTGCCACTATTGCTTAACAGTATTTTCTCACTGAAGCTGTCTGGGGAGAAAGATTTCAATTGAAGTTGTTTAAATAGCAAGTAACTGAATGACACAGGATGCTGTAACTATGTTACGTTTTCAAAACAATACTTGGCAAATATAGCAGTTTATGATGGAGTATTGTTACCAATAGAGGAATATTTAGTGAAACAATTTTTGAGACCTGGTTAACAAAGTCCTGCTATTGCCATGTTCAGTGTCATTGCTGTTTCTGACTCTTATCAAAGCTTGTTTTAATGATTGTTTCCAGATGGTGGTTTATTCTGCTCTTGCTGAGGTTGTGACTGATGCTCATACACAAACTGTGACACACAGCCATTGCAGTGATTATTCTAGTTTGCACTCCTGGGTTGCAGTATGAAATTGGGAATAACTCCACAGAGGCCGGTATCTCAACATCAAGTCATCCTTTATTTACACGCAGATACTTTGAGGCTCTAATACAGCTTCCTCAGAGCCAGCTATCAGAGTGAACAGGATGTCTGACTGTTCTGTATATATCTGTCAGCCAGGGCTCTCTGATTAGGCCAGATTAACAGCCCCGATCAGGAAACTTGTATTCTCAGTGGTCTATCTGGCTAACCTCATTACAATCATTACAAATATAAGATATGCTTTAGCAATGCTTAGTTCCTGTCTGTGGATTGGTGCAGGGAGGCTGTTGGAAACTGACTTCCATTTTTCAGATTGTGTAGTTTGAAAGGGTCAGGCTTCCTTTTTTCAAAGGAAATTAGATCTTCCACGATCAGTTCATGAGGTGACCAAGTCAAATTGGAGGTGGTAGACTTGGTACCCCATTCCCTCATTGCCATGAAAGCCAAGATGCCCAATAGAATCCAGTGGGAGGTTTATTCGATGGATTGAGCTTCCAGGGCTACCTAAGCCCATGGTGCCTTAAAAGGTCTCGACAATATTTACTCATCCACGTTTATTCCCAGAGAGAAAGTGAGGACTGCAGATTCCGGAGATCAGAATTGAAAAGTGTGTCTCTGGAAAAGCTCAGCAGGTCAGGCAGCATCTGAGGAGCAGGAGAGTTGACGTTTCGGGCATTACTGATGAAGGGCTTATGCCCGAAACGGTGACTGTCCTACTTCTTGGATGCTGCCTGACCTGCTGTACTTATCCAGTGCCACACTTTTCGACCCACATTTATTTCCAGTCTAGCAACTCCATGAATTTAAAATCCTCGTGCTTGGGTCCAAATCCCACTGATTACCAACCTATCTCTGCAACCTCCATCAATCCTACAATGCTCGAATATCTGTGCTTTGTCAGTACTGGTCTCTTGCATATCCCTAATTTCTACCCTTTCCCCCAATAGTGGTTATGTTTGCCTTAGTCTGGGCTGAAGTACTCTAATGCTTTTCCCTGAACCTCTCTGTTTTTCTGATACTCTGTCCCTTTCTCCATTAAGATGGTCCTTAAAACTAACTTCTTAACCAACTTGTTCATCGCCTGACCTAATGTTTCCTTGCATGACTCCGTGTCAGATTTTATCGGACATACCTGTGATGTTGAGCTATGTTAAATATACTATATCAATGAAAATTGATGTTGGATGGAAGTGAACATTGTTCTGTTTAATGAAATCTGATTTTTTTTTTTAAAAAAAGCAAACTATTGTTTTCGTTGGGCCAGGAGCAGTCGGAGAATCCTGTGAATGTCCCCCATTGTTTACCATGCTTAATCAGCAAAATAGCTAATGTGGTGGACCCTGCTTTGACCGAGTTGACAGTATTTGTGGAATTATGTAGGTCAATCTTTGCAGTAAAGAAGTCAACTTCTGAAGGGAAAAGATGTAATGTGAAAACTCCTCTGATTTGCTAACTCATCCTTTATGTATCAGATAAGCTAGCTCAAGTGAGATGGTTTAAAGCACATCAAAAATTACATGGTGCTGTAATTTTTGTCTTGGTTTGGTGAGTTTCTTAAAGGGTTTTGCAATTGAGGTTTTTTTTAACTGGAGTTGAATTCTATTTTGTATGTCCATTTCTCAGCGTTTCCAAGATTGTAAATGTAAAGCAGCAGCTTTTAAAATTTACAACCAAGGCCTGTTCTGACAGGAAGATTTTTGTATTTTACTAGAATGAACAAACATATTGCGTAACATAATTCGGAAGAAAGCCATTCAGATCACCTGGAAGTTGATGAATAAGAACTATTTAAATTATAGTAGTAAGCAAACTAAAATAAGCACCAAAATCTCAGGGCTTCAATGGCTGCTGCCTTTGGCAAACAAACTCTTCAGAAAATGTTCTCTTCCAAAACATATGCAAAATCTTTTCTTTTGGGATGGCTCTTTTTTGTAAATAATGTTTTTGTGACACTTAACAAGGGAAGAGTTAAAAGCATTTTTTTATTGTGTATCCCAAACAAATCTATTGAGTTTTTTTTTGTCTTCAGCATTTTATCTAGAAATTACTTTTTGTATTAGTGCACATTTTCTGGTGTCAGCCTCTGTTAAAGTTGATGATTCTGCTTGGTGAATTGGCCATGCTAAATTACCTGTAGTGTTAGGTGCATTAGTCAGGGGTAAATATAGGGGAATGGGTCTGGGTGGGTTGGTGTGGACTTGTTGGGCTAAAGGGCCTGTTTCCACACTTTAGGGAATCTAATCTTAATCTTGTCATATCTCCTTACATTGTTATAATATTATGCAATAGCTATACTTTTTACAGGGATGCTACTGGCAAAGTGGTAATGTTGCTAGACTAGTAATCTTGAGGTCCAGGCTCATGTTCCTGGGAGATGGGTTCAAATCACATTGTGGGTGATGGTGACATTTAAATTCAATTAGTATATCAGTTAGTCTCAGTAATGGTGACCATGAAGCTGTTATCATTTGTCATAAAAACAAATTTGGTTTATTAATGTCCATTAAGGAGGAAAAAGGAAATTTGCCTGGCCCGCATGTGACTTCAGACCCATAGAAATGTGCTTGACTCTTCATTCCCCCCTGAAATGACTGAGCAAACCATTTATTCAAGAACAGTTAGAGGTAGGCAACAAATATTAGTCTTGTGGCAACACTCACACCCTGTGACAGAGTAAAGAAAGAAATGTTTAGGTTTATCCTTGCAACACGAGGTAATGCCGTAGCTTCATCCACCATCCAGTTTTCAAGTGTGTTTTGCTTCCTGTAGGTTAACATGTTCCAGTTTTCGTAGGTAATTTTAGTCACACAGACAATTTTCAATCAGTTTCTCTGTCCGGCACCACGATTTTATGCAGTTCATTTATTTATTCACCTTTTCTGTGCTGCTCTATAGAAACATTGACAGTCAACCCAACTACTTCCATTGCATCCCGAGACTTTGCACCTTTTTATAGTTATTACGACATGGGGTAAACCCCTTTGCTAAATTAAACCCAACACACACACAAGCTCACCTTGAGCTGTAATCTGTTAAATTTCAAGAGGCAAAAAACTATCCCAGAGGTCACTATTTAAGGTAAAATTTAACAATTTTATTATTTAAGTCCAACAGAGAACATCAAAACAACAGCTATTTACAACTCCTTTGTCTTAAATCTATCTTTTACCTCTCACTCGACAATACTCGTCTGATGAAAAAAAAACCTGATTAAGATTTACGAAAAGAAATCACGTTTCAAAACCAGTCAGGTTTATCAATCTTCCTCTGTAGATTTTTCTCTAGGTCGGTTTTCATGTTCTGCCGCACAAATTTCTTATAGACAGGTACCTTTCAGAGAGCTCTTCATCTAGCAATGTATATTTGTTGGCGTCTTTGGGAGTCTCTCCTCCTCCCACCCCCCCCCCCACCAAGCAAATTGTTCGAAATGTCCAGTTTTATACCCCATAGCATCGATAATTTCATTGGTTTTGATGTTGTCAAAATACTAAATTCAAATTTGATTGGATTTTGGTATCTTGGGGCATAATTTAAACTGACCGAATTTGTTTTTGTACCATGGCAGCTCAGTTGCACTGTTAGTTTTTCAGTCAAATGTTACATTTTAACTTCTTTCAGTACGCTCTAAGTCCGTGCCAGCTTCCAGTCTCTCTTAAAGGTACAGTAACATGTTCACACTTTCATAACATAGTACCACAGGAATAAAGTACACTTCGAGCAAAAATTGTCTATAAATTATAAAGTGAGGATTGACACCATTGTGGTAGCTGTAATTTGAAGGTAAGATGAAACTTGGAGCAGGAAAATGCAGCGATAAAGTCGTTAAATGCAGCAAACAGTCTTGTTCTCTTTACAGTAAAACAAATACTAAGATGCAGAAAACCTGAAATAAAAACTAAAAGTACTGGTCCAACCCTTTTCAGCTGTTTCATTATTGTTTCTTCAATGACCGTTCCTCCATCACAATATTCATCACCATTTGCAATGTCTCAAATACGAAGCACTCACTGTCAAAATGCAGCAAGATCTGGACTCAATTCACATTTGAGCTGGCAAGTGATTGGTAACATTCATGCACCACAACTGCCAGGCAGCAACATCTGGGATGAAGCAACCTGCTCTATCATCTTGAAAAGGCACTCACTCAATTCAGTAACAGCAGTACATATTCTCTGCGCAATGCTTTTCAACAGCTCAACAACGTTCCTTCAACACTATTTTCCATACCTCTACAGTTGGAAAGACAAGGGCAATATATGCATAGGAGCAGCACGAGGGAGTCATAGAGTGCACAAGAGGCCTTTCGGCCCCTTGAGTCTGCACCAGTACGAAAGAAACTCTTGACCTTCAATCTAATCCCATTTACCAGCACTTGTCCCATAGCCTTGAATGTTGTGAAGTGCCAAGTGCTCATCCAGGTACTTAAAGGATTTAAAGCAATTTGCCTCTACCACTCTCTCGGGTAGCACATTCCAGACAGTCACCACCCTCTGGGTAAAAACAATATTTCTGACATCCCTCCCAGACCTCCTGCCACTCACCTTGATCCTGTGTCCTCTCGTGACTGACCTTTTACCTCGGGGAACAGCTGCACCTTATCCATTCTGTCTGTGCCTCTCATATTCTTTACACCTCAGTCAGATTGCCCCACAGTCATCTTGCTCCAATGGAAACAACTCAGACCTATCCAAGCTTTCCTCATAACTTAAATTTTCCATCCCTGGCAGCATCCAGATGAGTCTCCTTTGCACCCCCTCCAGTGCAATCATGTCCTTCCTGTAATGTGGTGACCAGAACTGCACCCACTATCTCAGCTGTGGCCTCACCAAACTCCAACATGACTTTCCTACTTTTGTAATCTATTCCTTTGTATAATAACAAAAAGTGTCTCATGGTTTTTTCACCACCCTTCTAACATGCTCTTCCACCTTCAGAGATCTTTGGACAAACACTCCAACGTCCTTTTGTTCCACAGAACTTCCGAGTATCCTGCCATTCATTGAATACTGCCTTGTCAAATTATCATCCATTGACTAAGGGTTGCAAAATGGTGTGGTGGTACTATTAAGTGACATATGCAATAAAACACCTCTCTGATGCCCAATTTGAGTTCTGTCAGTTCCTCTTGGCATCTGATATCATTACATTGTTGTTTGAACTCAAGAGGTGAATTGAAAACAATTACCAATACTTGATCTTGTGTAGCAAGGTAATGATTTCAGTCTTCCTAATATTTCAATGAAAGATGCTTCTGTTTATCCAGGACTGGATTTCAGACAAGCAACGTGACAAACTAAAGATGATGGAGGGAGATGCTGGTGAGGTAGAGCTAAGCATCATCAGTGTCATTAACCATGCTGTCTTACTTTTGTTTTTGGATAATAATCACATTTACCAATGTTCAAATCAAAAATAAGATGTCCCCTTTATTTGCCACTATATACATTGCTTTCTGTAGGTGATATAAAAAATTGCAAAACCAGGACATAGCATTTTGAAAATCAAAAGGGAGATTGTTAGTTTAATCGTTTCATAATTATGATGTAATTAACTATGCAAGAAATTCCTATCATATTCACTTTGTTTTCCAGAAATTGAGGGGAAAAATAAGCTAATTCCGGACTAATTCTCCAACTTCTGCTAAGAAAGAGTTTCCTCCAAGTTCGAAGTGAAACGGTGTGTGATGAAAGGTCCAAATAAGCAGAAGAAAACTAACCTAAAAGTAGAAATTAAATGTTGCATTATGTAACTTAAAAACCTAAGTACTTCACTGCGATGAGTTGCTCACCTCTGGATTTCCCAAAACCTATCCATCATCTACAAGGCGCAAGACAGGAGTGTGATGGAATACTCCCCACTTGCCTGGATCGGTGCAGCTCCAACAACACTCGAGCACACTTAATTGGCATCACACCTACAAACATTCACTCCGTCTACCACCAATGCTATGTCCTGGGGACATGGGTTTGAATTCCATGATGGCAATTTTTGGATTGTTTGATCTGGTGTTGTCTAATGTGAAATGTTAAGTTTTGGAAGAAAAAAAATCATCCAGTGCGACCTGAAAATAGCTGAAGCAAGTACGCTTGTAACATTGAAGAAGTATCTGGATGAATACTTAAAATGCCAGGGCATTGGAGTCTTTGGGCCAAGTGCAAGTAGAAGGGATTAAGATAACTTGCTCAGCATTGACCTGGTGGGCCGAAGGGCCTGTATCCATGCTGCGTGACCCTGTTGATCTCTCTATCTCTGCTTTTGTGATTTTCAGATTCATGTTTATGGTGTTTGTGTGAGACCAATTGTGAAATGTCAGATTGTCATGGAAACCTTGCTGGTCTTTTAAGGGAGGGACAATGGCTTGAATTTTGGATGCTATATGGCACTTGGAAATTAAAATGAAAGGAACACACTGTATTACTTTAGGAGTCACCTGAACTGGAAGGTTGGATAGCTGTGTAAGGGCAGTAAGAACAGCCTATGTTTTTTTTTTAAATCTTTAAGATTAAATCTGTTAATGTTATTTTAGACTGAGACATAGCACCAAGTGGCAATTATTATGTTTAATGTGTTCAAATGGTTTATGAAGGCCTCAGTGACTGTAGAATGTCGTATCTGTTTCCTTTGTCAAACTGCAGTAAGTTTGAATCTCACTCAGAATAAATGAAAATTAAATCAGCACTTGAGTTACTTTGTTTGTCAAAAGCAAGATGCAAACACATCATGCAATCAGCATCTCAACTGCTAAAGTAGTTGATGTAATCCCGACGTAGATTGATGCCACCTAATGAGGGCAGTGACGTTTTCTAACACACAAGTTGCCATTGTGTTGAGTGTTTGAACAGAGTCCCAGCTGTGCCTTATAACTTTCCAGCAGGCTTCCATTCTCAACTAAGCTGTTAAAATGAGGCATCAAGCTGAGGTGAGCTGCCTCCGTCTGTATCTATAAATGGTTGTATGGTCAGTGATCAAATCGTGTGGAGATATACTCACTCAATTTAGTTTAATCTTTGTTTTAAACTAAAATAAAGAAAAAAAAGACATGACAGAAAGCGAAACTTCGCAGTATGCTGCTGAAGTTTAAGAACTTTCACCCTCTGTAAACCAGGTTCAAATCAGACTCTTGTGGGGGACAAAGTATCTGCTGACGACAAATAGTTCAGAGGCCCATATACTTCACCATATGTTGTCCTTCCTCATCAGTTTCCCTCATGTAAGATTAATTCTCTTTATCAACAACAGGGTAATGAAAGTGCTTTAGAGCAGCTACAATTTAGAAATCACCACCCAGGGGAATTACAGGATGGAACTGGATACTGTAGTCACAGCCAGGTGATGAGGTCTCAGCTCAACATCTCTGACAAGCAGTGCATTCATGAATGCTATTATGCAAATCAGTCCTTCACTGCTGCTGATCGTGGCTTGTGCAATATGGTTCTGTCTCTTTCTTGCATTCATACTGTTTTTTTTTAACTAAGACCAACAATATCTGATTGTTTTCTGTGCTCTTTATCAAAATTTTAATCTGCTGAGCTGAAATACATGAATTGTAAATTATTTCATGGTTTCTTGAAGTGACAAAAAATGCTGCACAAACATGACCAGAGATTTATATTGATGAGCGATTTCAAGGTTATGCAGTTAAATTTGCTGAACTAAATTAAGAAGTGTATCATGCCCTTTAAGCTTTGCACTAGCTATTTTTTCAAATGCAAAACATTCCTTTGAGATTCTGTTATAAAGTCCTCTAACCCACTCTATCAAATGCCTTTTGACTGATGTAGAATTCTTGAATTATGTTCATTTATACTGTATATACTCAAGTAAAAGTTGATCTCATATAAAAGTCAACCCACTATTTTTGGCCCAAAAATCTGGAATTTTCCATATATCTAGTGTAAATGTTGACCCTAATTCTTCACAGATAACAGATCAACATTTGTGAGTAAAGGTATTATCCTGTACATGAATGCTACGATGAGGAAATTAATTTTTTTTGTGCTATTATGTGTTTTAGTGTACAATTTACACCAACATTAGGCTACGGATTTCTTATGTTCATTATTCAATGAGCACTATAATTAATATAATTGGTGTGATACAAAGTTTATCATACCATCATTTCCTACATAAGATAGGCCTATACGCATCTACTTCACTATGATTACTGTGCAACTGTTCATGATCACTCATGGTTACAATGATCAGTGAGACTGTATTAAGAGTCAAAAGTTCGATAATTTTTAAAATCAGAAATAAAAGCTTATAATGTTGATTTGAAAAGCTAAAACAACAGTAGAGGAGATAAAACTGAGGTATAAAGAAGAATTTGGCATGAAAGTTTAAGACACATCAGGTCCGAGTCAGGTGACCACCTCCCTTTGTGTGCAGCACAGCTGACCTCAGTTCCCTGTCGCACTCATGGGATTACTGTAATTTGTTGTGCATGAATTTCAGCCCATCAAAAGTAGCATCCTTGTTACAATCGACCCCATAAATTTAATCTTAAAAAATAGTGTAAAACATTCAACTTTTACAGGTTGAGGTTCTGGATGTAGGTTTGCTCACTGAGCTGGAAGGTTCGTTTTCAGATGTTTCATACCATACAAAATAATATCATCAGTGAGCCTCCAGATGAAGCGCTAGTGGCATGGCCTACTTTCTATTGATGTGTTTAGGTTTCCTTACGTTGGTGATATCATTTTCTGTGTTGATGCCATTTCCCATGGTGAAGTCATTTTCTGTTCTTTATCTCAAAGGGTGGTAAATGGGATCCAAGTCAGTATGTTTGTTGATACAGTTCTGGTTGGAATGCCATGCTTCCAGGAATTCTTGTGTGTGTCTCTGTTTGGCTTGTCCTAGGATGGATGTGTTGTCCCAGTCAAAGTAGTGTCCTTCCTCATCTGTATGTAAGGTTACTAGTGAGAGAAGGTCACACAGGTTTGTGGTTAATTGATGTCATGTATCCTGGTGGCTAGTTTTCTGCCTGTTTGTCCAATGTAGTGTTTGTTATGGTTCTTGCATGGTATTTTATAAATGACATTAGCTTTGTTTGTTGTCTGTATAGTGTCTTTCAAGTTCATTAGCTGCTGTTTTAGTGTGTTGGTGGGTTTGTGGGCTACCATGATGCCAAGAGGTCTAAGTAGTCTGGCAGTCATTTCTGAGATGTCTTTGATGTCGGGGAGAGTGGCTAGGGTTTCTGGATGTGTTTTGTCTGCTTGTTTGGGTTTGTTGCTGAGAAATCTGCGAACTATGTTCATTCTTTTTGAATACACTGTAGAGGTGATTTTCCTCTGCTGTACATCCGAAATAAGTAAGAAGAATGCATATTGGTTTCTCACTTTTAAAACAAAACTTCTTGTGTATTAAAAGTAAGAATATTGTGATAGGAAGAAAGGTAGTTTCATTGGAGGGGAAAGTTAGATGGGTTTGCTGTCATGAAATTCCAGGAATAAGTCCAACCAGGAGGGCATGAATTTTATTCGTGTAAAAATACTTAGTGGCCTTGAATCCTCCTCCTTTTATAACACCAAGTTCAAATGTGATGAAGATCCTCACCTATGACATACATTATTCTGTTCTGAACTGAAATTCTGTCTGAATCTGCTGAGCATTTTCTGGGTTTCTGTGTTCCCTTTCAGCGTTGAGGATGACATTTTGTCTCCATCTGTGAAAAACCCTCTCTAAAACCTCGTATAATACATATCCAGAAATGAACTGCTAATCTATATGACAAGTAATGTGTTGTTGAAATCTCGAAATCCCTCCTGCAAGTCATTTAATTTTGGAAGAGTGACTATCTAATGACCCAACGATATTGGGTAAAGTCAGGAAATACTTGCCGTTGTATACAACTGCCTCTCATCCCTGAGGTGTCTTAGAACACCTACCTTAGTGAATTAGTTTCACAATGCAGTGCTGTAATTTTTGCTTCAGTATTACCGAAGCATGACTATGCAGTTGCACCATTCCATGCTTCTGTTTCTTCACCTGAATCTCTCTGTTGACTAAGGTAGGCAAAGAATTAAGGAAGGTTACTTTTTTATTTATAATGGGGTTCTCTCTGATGGCATCACTGATTTTCTTTGAGATCTGGTGCAAGCTCGTGACTTCTAGCTGTTTACCTGGCCTATACCTTTAAAAGACTATATTAGGATTGCCCTGTTCAAAAGTGGACAAATGGGCAATTCTAGATAACTGTCCATTATATCAACATGTGCATCATTTTAGTTTGTTAACATTTATGTGGTGGAGAACAAAAATGCAGATCCTGATTCGCAAGGGATTCATCCTGTTATGCAAACTGCAATCCAACCGTGAACATACCATTGTCAGGAAACAGCCAAATAGTTATATGTGATGCTCTGATACATCAGACTGACTAAACTCACACAGGAACATCACAATTCGGAATGCACAGACAGCTAATTAATCAGAATAATATAATTTGATTATTTGCTTATTTTCAGTTGAGTTACTTAATAGAACAATGGGAAAGATTTGGACTGTCCACTTAATGATCAGTAAGGATTAAAGAATAAACTTGATCAATTGCACTCCTACTCCATCTTCAATATTGTGTTGTAACTTGGCCTGAAGAGACTTCATGGCATTTTGAAAATAGAAAGAGTCAAGTCATAGGCGAGAATGAAAGTCCAAGAGCAGCATTGCAAAAGATTATGGAGACCTCTATCACTTACCTCAAATGTGATTTTTATTGTGTGCAAGCCTTAATGCTGCATGACTTTAGATTAGATTAGATTACTTACACTGTGGAAACAGGCCCTTCGGCCCAACAAGTCCGCACCGCCCCGCCGAAGCACAACCCACCCATACCTCTACATCTACCCCTTACCTAATACTACGGGCAATTTAGCATAGCCAATTCACCTGACCTGCACATCTTTGGACTGTGGGAGGAAACCGGAGCACCCGGAGGAAACCCACGCAGACACGGGGAGAATGTGCAAACTCCACACAGTCAGTCGCCTGAGGCGGGAATTGGACCCGGGTCTCTGGCGCTGTGAGGCAGCAGTGCTAACCACTGTGCCACCGTGCCGCCCCTTGTGTCAATAGAGTTAAAATGGAGGACTTCATTGAACCTTTGTATGTCTCTGAGAGCATTCACTCGATATTGGCACTTTTGGAAACGGGATGCAGAGTTGATCAATATAGAATTTGTTATGATGGAGATTTTGCAAGATGCTCATACACACTTCTGATCCTCACAAGCATGATGACTCTTTGCTTAGAAGAATTTCCCACCGATATTTTTGTGACTTCAGTTGATCCATTGCAGGAGAAATGTTTGAGACAGTGTGCTATTGGAAAAGGAAAACTGATTTGCAATGTCTGATGACCCCTGGTCGATTGATACTGCAAGTTAACATCTCTATGATCTTAATGGACTCCAACTACATTCTGGTTTGACTGATCAGTGGCAAGTAATTAATCACACTGTGTAAATGCCATGGAATGACCATACAATTAAGACAGACTATAACCAATGAATCCAATTAAGACAGACTATAACCATCACCTTTTGACAATATGGCATTGCAATTGCTAGAACCCCCATTACCAATATCTTCGAGGCCACCATTGACAAGAAACTGAACTTGTTTCACTATATAAATACTGTGGCTACAAGAGCAGTTCAGAGGTTAGGAAGTCTGTGGCAAGTAATTCACTTCCTTTCTTCCTGGTGTCCATCATCTACAAGGCACAGGTAAGGATTGTGTTGCAGTTGATGAATACAGCAATTAGAGATGGACAATAAATGGGCACCTTTATACACACATCCCATGAACAGTCCTAAAATAACATCCTCTTGGGAATCTTGAAGACATGAACAATCCAGCTATTCGGTCGAACTTTAATTTAGGATGCTGAATCTTTTTGCCTTTCTGCATCACTTTGCTTATAAATCACAAAATCTCGGAATTGTATTAGAAAAGTGTGTATCTATTTTCCTTTAATTTGCAAATTGTTTCAGGCCATAAGAGATAGGAGCAGAAATTAGGCCGTTCAGCCCATCGAGTCTGCTTCACCATACAATCAACCCCAATCTCCTGTTTTCTCCCCATAATCCTTGATCCTCTTAATACTCAAGAACCTATTTATCTCAGTCTTAAATATACTCAAGGACCTGGCCTCCACAGCCTTCTGTGGCAATGAATTGCATAGATTCACCACTCTCTGGCTGAAGAAGTTTCTCCTTATCTCCATTCTAAAAGGTCTTCCTTTTACTCTGTACCTGTGCCCTCGAGTCCTAGTTTCTCTTACCAATGGAAACAATTTCCCAACATCTACTGTGCCCAGACCATTTAGTATTCTGTATGTTTCAATTAGATCCTCCCTCATCCTTCTCAAATCCATTGAGTACAGAGGCAGAGTCCTCATATGTTAAGCTTTTTATTCCTGGGACCATTCTCAAACATGCTTCAGGGCCAGTATTTCCTTCTTGAGATGTGGGTGCCAAAATTACACATACTACCCCAAATGTGGTCTGACCAGAGCTTTATGGAGTCTCAGAAGTACATCCCTGCTTTAATATTCAAGTCTTCTCAATGCCATCATTGCATTTGCTCTCCTAACTACTAACTCAACCTGCAAGTTTACCTTGAGAGAATCCTGGACAAGAACTCCCAAGTCTCTTTGCCCTTCACACTTCTAAAGTTTCTCCCCATTTAACAAGTAGTCCATCTCTCTATTCTTCCTACCAAAGTGCATGACCTCAGACTTTCCCACATTATACTCCATGTGCCATTTCTTTGCCCACTCTCCTAAATTGTCAAAATCATTCTACCTTCTATCATCTGCAAACTTAGCCAGAATGCCCATAGTTCTTTCATCTGGATTGTTAATGTATAAAGTGAAAAGTTGTGGAATACTATTTGTCACTGGCTGCCATTGTGAGAAGAACCCTTTTTATCCTCACTCTCTGCTTTCTGCCAGACAGTTAAGTTTCTATCCATGCTAGCACCTTGCCTGTGACACCACGGGCCCTTATCTTACTTGGTAGTCTCCTGTGCGACATCTTGTTACAGGCCTTTTTGAATTCCAAGTAGATAATATCCATTAGCTCTCCTTGGTCTTACCTGTTTGTTGCTTCCGCAAAGAATTCTAGCAGATTTGTCAGGCATGACCTCTCCTTGATGAAACCATGCTGACTTTGCCATATGTTACCATACAGTTCCAAATATTCAGAAAACTCATCCTTCACAATGGATTCCAGGATCTCACCCACAACTGAGGTTAGGCGAATCAGTCTGTAATTTTCAATCTTTTGCCTTATTCCCTTTTTAAAACAGGACTGTCACCTTAGCAATTTTCCAGTGCCCTAGAACCCCTTGTGATTCTAGGATTCCTGAATGATCACCACTAATGCCTTCGCTACCTCTTCAGCTTTCTACCTCAGAACTCTGGGGTGTAGTCCATCTGGTCCAGGTGATTTATCCACCTCCAGACCATGCAGTTTTTCTAGCACCTTCTCCTTGGTGATGGCCACCATACTCAGCTCTGCCCCCTCACTTTCTTGAATTTTTGGCATATTACTTGTGTCTTCTACCGTGAAAACTGACGTGCAGTAATTATTCAGTTCCTCAGCCATTTCCTTGCTCCCCACTAGTATCTCGCCAGCGTCATTTTCCAGCGGCCCAATGTCCAATTTTACCTCTCTTTTGCCCTTTATATATCGAAAGAAACTCTGACAGTCTTCCTTTATATTGTTGGCTTGCTTACCCTTATCTTTAATCTTCTCACTCCTTACTACTTTGTTTGTTGCCCTCAGTTGGTCTTTGTAAGCTTCCTAATCCTCCGGTTTGCCTCTTCCCTTCACCACACTATATGCTTTCTCTTTTGCTTTTATGCTGTCCCTGACTTCCCAAGTCAGCCACAGTTTCCTTATTCTCCCTGTACAATGCTCCCTTTTCCTTGGGATGAATCTCTGCTATCTCTCCTGAATTACTCCGAGAAACTCCTGCCATTGCTGTTCCACTGTCTTTCCGGCCAAGCTGCTCTCCCAGTCAATTCTACCCAGCTCCTCATTCATGCCTCTGCAGTTGCCTTTAGTTACCATCGCATCTGATTTCCACTGTCTCCCTCTCAAATTGCAGAGTAAATTCAATCATAATTTTATCAATGCCTCCTAAGGATTCTTTCACCTTAAGCTCCCTTATCAAGTCTGCCTTATTGGACAACACTGAATCCAGTACAGAGGAACCTCGATTATCCCAATGAGATGAGTGAGCAGTATTTCGTTCGGATAGTCGATTATTCGGTTAATTAATTTGATGCCTCTCCTCTGGGGTGTGGAGTTTTCTGAAGTTTCCTTTTTCCTCACTCTTCTTGCCTTGTTCCCTCTCTCTGTCTCAGGGTTTGTTTCTGAGGTGACACACACTTGTGTGTAAGGGATCTGCAGTATTTGCTAAGTCCGCTCCCTATTCAGGAGACTAGGCAGCAGCATACCATGTGTGCCTTGCCTATGAGGGCTAATTCAAAGAAGTGGACCATGGGTCACAGGATGATGACCTTTGTTGTATGAATTAACAATATACCAATGAACAGGTACGTTTTTGTGCAGATCCTTCATGAACAGATTTGCAATCTGCCATGAGTTGGAAAGTGCAAAAAAATGCTAAGGACTTGACCATCTTGTCTCCTGTCCATTGTGTAATATCTTTCCTGGTTTAGTTGCAGTGTATCCTTTAATAGTGAAAATTACTTTATTTCCTTTAGTTCTGCTGGGGACATAGTAGCTTATGATTCTATTCAACAATTGTCCTTCAGATATTGTACCTCCATTTAAAGTAAAAGCCTTAATGTCTGTGGTTTATCTTTTTAAAAAAAAAACATCTTTGGTTTCCAACGTAACTAGCAGTCTCTTTCAATGTGACTAAAGAAAATTTTGAAATGGGTTGTAGGCATCCTTTTGCATTACATTAACATCCTGCATGGATATGATTGTCCAGAGATTGATTCTCTCTGTTATGTTAGAGCGCAATGCCAGCATTAGAGGAAAAATCCCAAACCAGAATAATTACTAATGTGTGTCATGTGGAGGAAAATTCCAGATTGAGACCATGTGCATTTTGAAGGAAATGGCTGAAAACAGCGATGATTAAGAGTGGGATTGGTGGAAAAAAATTGCTGCCTTCTGGGTTTTTCAATACTAGTCACATTTACAGATCTGTCGTTAATGAATATCTTGGCATGGTCTGATCTCAGGAGAGGGTCTCTTCTAAATGCATCAAATTGCTCCAAATTGACCACTATTACAAATACAGAGTGGCTTTTTATTCAACACTAAATTGTGAAGCTGTCATTACTTTTAATGTATCTGCTTGTTACCAGGATGAAGTGTGATGTTTCTATTTTTCTGACTTCAAACTGTGGAATGCTGACACAAAGGGAGATTCTTTTTTGAAACTGTCTAAAGTTTAATTCCAGATGTGTAATTTGTAGGTTAGTTGAAAAATAAACAGTCTTTTTACTGGATTCATTAATGCCTTCTCTGATATAAAGCTGGCCCATGAATGTTAGCCTATTAAATGGATGACATTCAAAATGTTGTTTTTAAGCTTTTACAAGACTTGAAATGATCCTCTGTTCCCCAGAAACACTGCTCAGTAACATTGCTCACATTGGCCAGAGATTTATAGAGTCATAGAGATGTACAGCACCCTTCAGTCCAACTTGCCCATGCTGACCAGATATCCCAACCTAATATAGTTCCATTTGCCAGCACTTGGCCCATATCCCTCTCAGTCCTTCCTATTCATATACCCATCCAGATGCTTTTCAAATGCTGTAGTTGTACCAGCCTCCACCACTTCCTCTGGCAGATCATTCCATACATGTACCACTCACTGTGTGAAAATGTTAGAACATAGAACAATACAGCACAGAACAGGCCCTTCAGCCAACGATGTTGTGCCGACTGCTGATCCTCATGTATGAGGACCTCAAATTTCTGTGACCATATGCATGTCCACTAGTCTCTTAAATGTCCCCAATGACCTTGCTTCCACAACTGCTGCTGGCAACAGATTCCATGCTCTCCCAACTCTGTGTAAAGAACCCACCTCTGACATCCCCTCTATACTTTCCTCCAACCAGCTTAAAACTATGACCCCTCGTGTTAGTCATTTCTGCCCTGGTTCCAACAAAATATTGCCCCTTAAGTTCCCTTTAAATCTTTCCCCTATCAACCTAAACATATGCCATCTAGGTCTGGACTCCTCCCCCCCCCCAGGGAAAATACCTTGTCTATTTATCTTATCCATGCCCCTCCTGATTTTATAAACCTCCTATAAAATCACACTCAGCTTCCGACGCTCCAAGGAAAACAACTCCAGTCTATTCAGCCTCTCCCTCTAGCTCAAATTCTCCAACCCTGGCAATATCCATGTAAATCTTTTCTGAACCCTTTCAAGTTTCACAACATTCTTCCGATAGGAAGGAGACCAGAATTGCATGCAATATTCCAAAAGTGGCCTAACCAATGACCTGTGCAGTTGCAACATGATCCTCTCCCCCCCCCCCCCCGCCAACTTCTATTCTCAATGCTCTGACCAATAAAGGAAAGCATACCAAACTCCTCCTACACTATCCTATCTACCTGTGACTCTACTTTCAAGGAGCTATGAACCTGTACTTCAAGGTCTCTTTGTTCTGTAACACTCCCCAGGACCTTACTGTTAAGTGTATAAATCCTGCAATGATTTGCTTTTCCAAAAAGCAGCACCTCGCATTTATTGAAATTAAACTCCGTCTGCCATTACTCGACCCACTGGCCACCTAATCAAGATCCTATTATACTCTGAGGTACCCTTCTTTGCTGTCCACTGCACCTCCAAATTTGGTGTCAGCTGCAAACTTGCTAACTATACCTCCTACGTTCACATCCAAATGATTCATATAAATGACGAAAAGCAGTGCACCCCGCACCAATCCTTGTGGCATAGCCTCCATTCTGAAAAGTCACCCTCCACCATCACCCTCTATCTTCCATCCTTGAGCCATTTCTGTATCCAAATGTCTAGTTCTCCCTGTATTCCATGAGATCTAACCTTGCTAACCAGTCTTTCATGAGGAACCTTGTTGAATGCCACTACTGAAATCCATATGGATCACGTCTACTGCTCTGCCCTCATCAATCCTCTTTGTTACATCTTCAAAAAACTCAATCAAGTTCACGAGCCATGATTTCCCACGCACAAAGCCATGCTGACTATCCCTAATTAGTCCTTGCTTTTCGAAATATATGTAAATCCTAACCCTCAGGATTCCTTCCAACAACTTGCCCACCACTGATGTCAGGCTCACTTTTCCTTACCACCTTTCTTAAATAGTGGCACCAAGTTAGCCAACCTCCAGTCTTTTGGCACCTCACCTGTGACTACCGATACATCTATCTCTGGAAGTGGCCTGATAATCACTTCCCTAGCTTCCCACAGTGTTCTAGGGTACACCTGATGAGGTCCTGTGGATTTATGCACTTTTATGCATTTCAAGACATTCAGCATCTCCTCCTCTCTAATATGGACAATTTTCAAGCTGTCACCATCAATTTCCCCATGTTTTATATCTTCCCTGTTCCTCTCTACACTAAACACTGATGCAAAATACTTGTTTACTATCTCCCCCATCTGTTGTGGCTCCACACATAGGCTGCATTGCTGATCTTTGAGGGGCCCTACTCTCTCCCCAGTAACATTTTTGTACTTAATACATTTATGAAAACCTTTTGGAATCTCCTTAACCCTATTTGCCAAAAGCTATTTCAAGTCCCCTTTTTGCCCTTCTGATTTCCCTCTAAGTATACTCCTACTGCCTTTATACTCTTCTCAGGATTCATTTGATTTCTACTGTCTATACCTGACATATGCTTCCTCCTTTTTCTTAACCAAAACCTTAATTTCTCTAGTCATCCAGCTTTCCCTACACCAACCAGTCTTTCCTTTCATCTGAACAGGAGTATACTGTCTCTGGACTCTCATGATCTCATTTTTAAAGACTTCCCATTTTCCAGCTGTCCCTTTATCTGCGAACATCTGCCCCTCACCAGTTTTTAAAAGCTCAAAACTTAGCCTTCTAGTTTTGAATTTTAACTTTTAGATTCAGTCTATCCTTTTCCATCACTATTTTAAAACTAACAGAATTATGATCACTGGGCCGAAAGTGCTCCCCCCACTGACACGTCAGTCACCTGCCCTGCCCCATTTCCCAAATGTGGGTTAAGTTTTGCACCTTCTCTTGTAGGTACATCCACATACTGAATCAGAATTTTTTTTTGTACACACTTAAAAAATTCCTCTCCATCTAAACCCTTAACCTTATGGCAGTCCCAGGGTCGTGAGTGTGGTGCTGGAAAAGCACAGCAAGTCTGGCAGCATCTGAGGAGCAGGAGAATTGATGTTTTGGGCATAAGTTCTTCATCATGAATGGCAGTCCCAGTCTAAGTTTGGAAAGTTAAAATCAACTTTTAACTTAAATCAACAAAACCAACGCAACACCCATGGACAGTAATGCAGAGACTCAAATAAATAGTTCTGCCAACCATCCAACCCAAACTTTGGGTCCGCTGTGTGGATACACCTTTGTCATCACTAAACAAATGAGAGGAAACCTGCAAGACCATCAATAATACTCTTATTGGCATAAAGTTTACTAAAGAGGTGGACAACAACAAACGACCATTCCTAGATGTCACAGTAGAGCAAACAGCCAATGGGGAACTTCAAACCAGTGTCTACAGGAGAACAACACATAAAGACCAAATTTTGAACTACAGAAGCAATCACCCCAACATTCACAAACGAAGCTACATCAGAACATTATTCCAGTGAGTCACCACACACTGCAGCACAGAGGAACTACACAGAGCAGTGGAAAATCACCTGTACAGTGTATTCAAAAAGAATGGGTACCCAATGAACATAGTTCGCAGATTTCTCAGCAATAAACCCAAACAAGCAGACAAAACACATCTAGCCACTCTCCGCTACATCAAAGACATCTCTGAAATGACTGCCAGACTACTCAGACCCCTTGGCATCTTGGTAGCCCACAAACCCACCAACACACTAAAACAGCAGCTAATGAACCTGAAAGACCCTATACAGACAACAAGCAAAACTAATGTCATTTACAAAATACCGTGCAAGGACTATAACAAATACTACATTGGATAAACAGGCAGAAAACTAGCCACCAAGATACATGGACGTCAACTAGCCACAAAGCGACATGACCCTCTTTCACTAATATCCTTGCATATAGATGAGGAAGGACACAACCTTGACTGGGGCAACATGCCCATTCTAGGACAAGCCTAACAGACACGCACGAGAATTCCTAGAAGCATGGCATTCCAACTGGAACTGTATCAACAAACGCATTGACTTGGACCCGATTTCCCACCCCTTGAGAAAAAGAACAGGAAATTACATCACTAACCCAAAGAAACCCAAACATATAAATGGAAAGCAGGCATCATCCGCAATGCTTCATCCAGAGGCTCACTGAAGATGTTACCTGGTATGGCGACGAAACATCTGAAAATGAACCTTCCAGCTCAGCGAGCGAACCTACATCCAAAAGTTAAAATCCCCTACCATGACCATCCTATTATTCTTACAGTTAACTGAAATCTCCTTACAAATTTCTTTCTGAATTTCCTGCTGACTATTAGGGGGTCTATAATGCAAATCATATAAGGTGAACATCCTTTTCTTATTTCTCAGATCCACCCAAATAACTTCTCTGGATATATTCCCAGGGATATCCTCCCTAATTACAGCAGTAATGCTGTCCCTTATCAAAAACCCCACTACCCCTCCTCTCTTGCCCCCCCCCCCCCCCCACTTCTGTCCTTCCTATTGCATTTGTATTCTGGTTGCATCATTATGCTGCCAGTTCTGTCCATCCCTGAGCTAAGTTTCTGTAATCGATATGATATCCCAATACCATGTTCCTATCCATGCCCTGAGTTCATCTGCCTTCCCTGTTAGGCCTCTTGCATTGAAGTAAGAACAGACAGTGCATGCCACTGGTCACAAAAAATGCTGACAACACCGATATAGAGATCTCTGTATGGCTTTCCTATTGATAATGTTGGTTTCAACCTGACATCCAGTTTGGAGCGTCATGAGAGGTAAGTGCAGTGATACTATTAATCAACCGTCAGATTAAGGCATTCTTGGACAGCTAACCATGAAGTCATCTGTACCAATTAATTATTTTGCTCTGTTAAAATTTCACTGAGAGTGAAAATAATTATTGGGATACACGAGGAATAAAGCTAAAATCTGAAATATTATAAATTGTATATTTTAAAAAATATGTAGAATCTTTTTCCATGAAGAAATTTGATACTCCACAGATTATACAACTGTCTTTTCAACATGTGACTCTCTTTTTTAGCAGTAATCAGAGCTTATTATGTAATTTAAAACCTTATTCAGTAAGGTGTAACTTTTTCAAGGATTGTTACAGCAAGATTAATAGTGCATTAGGACAATTTCTCATTAGTTGATTGCAGTCTGCAGGGATTTAAACAATGCACCCTATGGAGAAGCATAGAATCGCAGCCTGCATTTAGATTTATGTTTTATCTGCCTTTGTACAGACTCCAGAATTACAGTACATTTTAGTCGAATAATGACAGAGAACACTGACTTCTTGTAAGTCAATAAAATGAAAAAAACTGCACCATTCTCTGTGACAGTGTTTAACATTTTCTTCTTAAACTTTGATTCTATAACTCTGAGATGAAATACAGAGAAGCTGTGTTCACGATGACCTAAGTTGTTTGTCATCAGGCAAGATTATGGAACAGAAATTAATTGACTTCTGCAGAATTTTCTTGTGTGCTGAATCTAATGAGAGGAATCTCTGATGGCTGTTACTGATGTCTAAATCAAAAGTGTCCTTTTCCTCTCTATTAGCAACTCCACTTTAATGAGCAGTAAGTTCTCATAACTTATTGGAAGAGGAAAGCATTGAGAAGGATGTACCTGGTGTGGCTGAAGTCATGCCCATTGGACATGGGTAACAGGTCAAATTATTTCAAAGCTGCTACTGATATAAGTGGAATATACAGTCCAGCACATGCTGTTTTTTTCAATTGCAGCTTAGTCTCTGAGTAAGCCTATTCGTCTAATCCCCTGTGCCTATCGACATTCAGTTCACCACTGTTTGTACGGTAGCAAATTATAATTATCTTACCCCAGGATATGAATATAAATGTAATCCATGCAGAATTTGCCATTACCTGTTAAAACCATATTAGTGAGTGGTTTTCTACTTGACTTCTGTTAAGCACTTAGTACAAATTCCATCAATAATTGTGTGTTGCTGGCAAGACCAGCAATTATTGCACGTTCCTAATCACTTAAGAAAGTGGTTACCTTCTTGAATGACTGAAATCCATGTTGTGTCGGGGCATTCAGTGTCATCGGTACACCACAGTACTGTTAAACAGAGTTCCAGTATTTTGACCCGTTGGAGAATATGGAACAGTGGTATATTCCCAAGTTAAGATGGAGTGAGACTTTGAAGGGAATCTGCATGTGGAGGTGTACCATGCTCCTCTTGTCCTTCGAAGTGATACAAGTCACAGGTATGAAACATACTATTGAACCTGCCTTGGTGAGTTGGTGAAGTGTATCTAGCTGATGGTACACGCTATTGCAACTGTGCATCTCTACTGAAGGAACTTGGTGTATGAAGTGTTAGATAAACAGATACTGTTAAGCCTTTTCAATGTTATTGGTGCTGAGTTCATCATAGCAATTGGAAAGGAGTATTTCAGCACATGCCTGACTAATGCCTTACATGTGGTGGGCAGATTTCGCAGAGTCTAAGGCAATGTTGCTCACTTCAGAATATTCATATTCCCTGCTTATTGTCAAGAATACAGCATTTATGTGACTGGGTTCTTCTAAGCTGTGGTCAATACTCACCCTAAGGATATTAGTAACAGTAAAAGCCAGTAATAGTTCAATACTGTTCAATGTCAAGGGATATTTATACACCCTCAAGTTGGATTTGGATCTTGCCTGGCAGTTGTCGTGCAAGTGTTAATTGACACTTGTCAGGCCAACCCTGAACGTGTTGTAAGCCTTGTTGCATGTTGCCACCTGTATCTGAGGAATTACTGTTGGATTGAATCCTATATCATCAGTCAATACTCCATTCTTGCTGAAGTAGTTGAAAATGGCTGGGGTAAGGCAGTTCCCTAAGAAGCTTCTGCAGCAAAGTCCTTTGGCAGAGATGAATGACTTTCAGTAACCATTGTACATCATTGATCTGATGGTTGAGAGTAAAGTTATGGAGCAGTAATAGATGAGATCAAATTTGTCCTGGTTTTGATGGATATAACTGGACCATTTTCTATAACTTTGGGTAGATACTGCTTTTTGACTATATTACTGCAGCTTGTCAAGAGGCACAGCTAGTTGTGGAATATTGATTTTCAGTATTACAATTGTGATGTTGTGAAGCTCCATTGTCTTGCCATTATGTAGTGTACTGAGCTTGTTCCTTGAAATGAAGTCACTTGTGTATCTTGGCCTATGCCATATTGAACTGTTCTCCATGAATGAAGACCTAAATTTTTGATCTTCAATACAGCCATTGATGCATTTCTGCTTCATGAATGAACAATTGAGGCTAACATTCAGCTTTAAATTTGTACCTATTACTAACTATTGACTTGTTTAAATTATTTAGCTCATAGACTAATTTACAGGGCGGCACAGTAGTAGCTCTGGTGCAGATAATTAAAGATCCCAAGGGCTTTTTCAACAGTTCTCTGTCAATTATGACATATTTGTTGCCTATGCCAATAATGAATTCCTTTGCTAGCCTCTCTTAACAGTTTAATAGCATTCAGAGTGTTGTATATCATTAATAATTTGATGCTTTGGTAATTTTAAGAATCAGAAATTAAACTATGCTGCAGATAATTTTATCATGTCTATAACCAATTTATTTCATGCTTGTCTTAGTATATTAATTTAAATGCAAAGTTGTAGGTAATAAATGATTCAAAAAGATTAATAATCACTTAACAAGAACAAGTCTCACATTTAAATCCAGATTCTTTCCTCTCTGTATCTTGGAATCTTCTCTTCTCACCACCTTCATCAGACAAAATGGACAAGGTGGTTTTAATCCAGAGATTTCAAAACCAATCTGAAAGTTACCACAGTAGTGTGTCTCACTTTGCAACACTACGGAGACCTAACTGGGATGACAGCCATCAAAACATATTATCAGGAATTCTCAAATCATCTCCTGAAGATACATGATGTTAGTATCTTAAGTGCTAAAGGCTAATTCAGATAGTGCTTGGGTGGAATAACTTGTGAATTTTAGGCCTGATTTCAAAATATGTTCAATAGTTTGGGGGAGAAATCAGGCAAATGAATAGTTTTTAATAAATAAAGGTGATACCACTGAAATAACTTTACGAAAGCCAGTATCCTGTCGCCAAGTCACTCTTTATTTGCACTGGCATAATGCATGCGCTGGTCCACCTAGCTTAGAGTGAGCAGAACCCCTGACACACTTGTTTATATCCATCAGCCCGTTCTCCCTGATTAGACCAGGTTAACAATCCCAATCATGGAACTCATTCTCTTTGGTCCTGGCTCAGCTCATTTCAACCACTACAACCACATGAATGTCAGAAAATCAGAACACAAGCAGACCATTCTGTGCCTTGAACCTATTGCACAATAAATTACAGCATGGCTGACCTGTACATTTACTTTATTATGCTTTACAGGAAGTATTCATTGCTTTCTTAGCCGGCATTAGTTTTTGATCCTTTATTGCCTTAAGAAACAAAGTTTTATTTTTGTAATTTTGCATTAGCAGAAATGTATCCATCTCACTTTTGAAGTTTTCAATTGATGCGTTCCAGATTTTCATTCCTTTATGTAAAATAGTATTTGCTATCATCCCTGATCAGTTAAACTCTAATTTTAAGGTTATTCCCCCATGTTCTGAACTATACAATGAGAGAGAATAATTTAGCCAACTACCCTATCAAATAATTTATTGAACACCTCATTTGGATCACTCCTATCCTTCTAGAATCTGTAGTCCTCAAGTCTACAACATGTCCTCATGATTTGAACTCTATAGCTGTGCTTACTTGGTGTAGATATTGGGTGGTGCAAATTATATGTTGTGAACTTTTGCACCGTAATAGCTGCACAGTAGTATAGAGTATAAATGGACATCAAAGGTACTCTCCATTTCCGGAAAGTGCTGATAGCTTTGTATGGAATGTCATATAAATGAAGGGATTTATTTTGTATGTGTTTATTTAGTATAATTCATTGTAAGTTTGGGTTTCTGGTTTTTGAGTAAGCAATCTGTGAATTTTATGGGTGTCTGAAGTTGCTGATTAATGTGCAAGTTTATCTGCAGCTGTGGTGATTTTATTTTGAGACACGTTTTCAGCTTTGAACATTTGAGTTCATGGCTTTAGAGTGCATCGGTTTGTGTGCACTACTGATAGTATTGCAAAATAAACAAAATCTTTATGACCTAACAAGATAATTAATGGAGCTTTAAGGTTAGTTTTTTTTTAAGCTTAAGCGAAATACCCGCAGTTTAAAGAGGGGGAAATTTTGGTTTCAGTTTTATTTGGAGTTTTAGAGAGTTATTTCAAGTCCTTGGAATGTGATGGCTGTGTAGACCAGTGCTCCTGAGAACAGAAGGGTGTAACGAACTAGATTATCTTCGAGTAAAAGGTTAGTGTCAGTCCCAAGCAAGAAGTAAAATAAAACCCTGAAGAGTTTACTTGAAGCTGAGGTGTATGATTGATCCAGGAAGAAGATATCTGGCAGTCTAAAAGTTGAAGTCATAAGTGGCTTTTAACTTACCGAGGAATTAGATCCAGGCACTTTGGTGTGAGTATTGTGCAAATGGTATTTTAGGGACTGCCTTGTGGGTGTGTTTGGGATACCATACAGAAGCTCTTGTGTTTCGTTTCAATTTATGCTGTAAATTTTAGGATTAATGTGATTATAGTTTATTGCATTTAAAGACTTTTAAAGTGGTATTATACAGGTGGATGATTTGGTTTATTCTGTATTATCTTCATTTCTTATGGTAATAAAGTTCTGTTCTATCGATTCATAGAAGATTCTTAGAATCTGTACAGTGAGAAGGCAGCTATTCAGTTCATCGGGTTCACACCATTGCCTTAAAGAGCACCAAACCCAGATCCGTCCTGTGACCTGCATTTCCCATAGATAATCCACCTGGCTTGCACATTCCTGGACATTATGGGAAATTTAGCATGGCCAATCCACCTAACCTACACATCTTTGGACTGTGCGAGGAAACCTGAGCACCCTGAGGAAACCTGCACAGACGTGCAGAGAATGGGCAAACTCCACAAAGACAGTCGCCCGAGGGTAGAAGTGAACACAGATTCCTGGTGCTGCGAGGCAGCAGTGCTAACCACTGAACCACTGTGTCGCCAGTTAAAGCAGAATCTTCAGCTTTATGTGCCTATGTTTCAGCAAAAAAAACTTTATTAAAGCCAAATCACAACAAAATATCTAAGAAGCCAGGTTTCTGACTTGCACCTGACATGGTTGATATTAACGTCAGCTGAGATCATAACAGAATAATATCAAGAGAGGGATGTGATCAGACTCTTGGGGAATCAAGTGTCATCAAAAATGAGCAAATAATCCTTAAATTGGGTGATGGCATCCAAAACCTGCAGATCATGAGTCTGAGCAATACGTTACAAATAAATGACGGAAGCAGCTGCAATAATTGTCAGATACTGATAATTAATTCTTTGACTTTAAATTAAGATCAACTATAAACACATTAAAATGAGAATATGGCAGCATGTTTAATGTGGCATGTATTATGTATTTAAAATGACCAGTTAATTGATGGAGTAGAATTGATTGTGGGACAGAGAAATTAAGCTGGTCTTGTCCCGTGCTGAAAGAAATCAATTTGTTAATAATAGTCAACTTTTCATTTGAATGCTAGCTACTCAGGTTTAACTGAAGAATCTTTTTCAAATTTTAGTCTACCAATCCAACATTCTGGCCCAGAAAGTGAAATAATATCATGTGGAGTCTCACTCCTTTAGGGTGTAGTTGCTTTATAAAAGTTTTGTTTAAATTTTCAGTTCTTTTTAACTTTTCAGCTTTTCAATCTTTCTTTCCGTATCTCCCTGCCTGTGCTGTTGAAATTGTCAATTCTAATTCTTCCTCCTGCAGTTCTTCCATTGCTTAATTCTCAAGTGCTAAACCCTGTTCTGAAAGAGAAAACAATGATCACTAATCAATGTGTCTTCCGACTCCTGCTCTCACTACCCCATCCAGCCTAAGTATGAATGAGCAATTCTATCCAGATTTGAGCAAATACCTTCCAATGACACCTCCCTGAGCTACTGGAGGATCCCTATGTACTCATATTTTGCTAGCCATTGAGATTAGATCTACTAATGTACAGTTTAGTATTTCCCATATCCTCTAGCAGTGTAGCTTTACCATTGAACTTTCAAGCTCTGACAACCATTGCATGACTGTGAATTGAGCCAGTCAAATGTGGACAGATTTTATGATGGCGGCTCAGAACCATTCACCCTCTGTGTAAAATGCAATCCATTGAGGTATTAATAAAGCTTTACATAACTCTAGGTCTCTTGTTTTTCTTGATGTATATTCCAGACTGTGTACATATCACTGATGTTGGAAGTTCCTGCTTCTGTTAGATACAGAGAGTAACTGCTTAAATCTTTTGTATCTGGGAGCTCATTTTCCCAAGTAGAGTGCTGGGAATTATTAGCTGGTTCAACAGCAGGGAGATTCCAGTCCTCCGATCTGTTTTTAATATGAAGCTTTTCAGTTCTGTTGAATCATGGGAATTTTGTTCAAAGCTGCTGTCCGAGTTTGATTGCTGCCTTGGTCCGTGATTTTCACTAAACAGTCATCTGCTCACCTTGGATGTTTGTTTCTTCCACAACATATGGCCCAATCAACACTCTTAAAGCATGGTGAGCAATGTACAGTATGAATCATAGAATTCCTACAGTGTGGAAGTAGGCCATTCAGCCCATCGAGTCCACACCGAGCCTCTAAAGAGCATCCCACCTAATTTTATCCCCCTCCAATTCCCTGTAACCCTGCATTTCCCATGGCCAAACCACCTAAACTACACATCTTTGGACTGTGGAACGAAATCAGAGCACCCAGAGGAAACCTGTGCAGATGGTGCGAGAATGTGCAAACTTTACACAGGCAGTTGCCCGTGTAAAGGGGCTGGAATTGAACCCAGGTCTCTGGTGCTGAAGGACAGCAGTGCCAGCCACTGAGTCGCCATACTGCCCTGATTTGAGGAGTTTACCCACATAAGGGCCACAAACCTAAGTCCAAGTCTGAAAGTGACCCTTGTTTTTGAATTATCTTTCATAGCTGGTGCATGTTAGCTTTTAAATTTGCCCGTCTTTGCTTGCTCTTCAAAGACAAAGTATTTAATTGTTTAAAAACTTTTGGGGGTAGCTTGAGGCCATAAGACACTATATGACATGAGGAGAAATATCTTGAATTCTCTGCCACATTGAGGCCTGAACATTGAATACCTTTTAGAAGGGGTTAGATATAATTCATAGAGAATGAAAGGGTATGGGGAGAAAGCGGGAATGGGTGCTTGAGTTGGTTAATTAGCCTTGATTGTATTGAATGATGGAGCAGGCTCAAAGGACTGAATATTCTACTTCTGGTCCTGTTTACTGTGTTTTAATACATTTGAGTTATTTCTTTTAGTGGGATAGAATGATACTATCCAGTTGAACTTTAAAAGTGAAATGATGCAACTGAAATGCTTATGCATCAAGCTCATCCTCATTAATTATCATTGAACAGTTTTTAAACCTTTCAGATTGCTGACGATCATACTTTGAGAACTTAATTGCCTGGAAGTGAAAGATGGGCCATTTCCCATCTATTAGTAGCCTACCTATGATTTTGCAAAGCTAATTCAAGTTAAGAGCACTGGAATGCTCAAATACATTATTGTCAGAACTTAAAACTTGCTGTTATGCAAGCAAATAAGGGTATCAATAAAATTAAAGTGCTGGATTTCTGGCCAAATATTCTTTAAATACATAAGCTGGTGAGCTCCAGTCAGAATCTAACCAGAGCTTATTGGTGGCGTTTGTAATTTCTGTTAGAGAATTTGTTTTGCTGTGATGCTAAGAAGATCAAGATTATTATTTGGCTGGCTCAAAACTCAGCTTTACTAAATCTTGGTTTTGGAAAGATTTAAGTTATTTATGCTGATGCTCAGGGCAGTCACAGGGAAATCTAACACCAGTTCTTTATGTAATTTGGATCAATAAACTCCTCAAACTGAAGTGGTGATAAATGGGGTGACAATTGATTGGGTGCAGTTGCATTTCACCGCCTAATAATGAACTGATGAGAAATGGAAATTGTGACATCATAAAGATTGTGAATTGAGAAATTAAGACTTTTAAACACATGTTGCTCAGTAAAATATGATACATGCATGGTACCAACTCCTTTGTACAAAGATTATTTGAACAGATTACAAAGGTATCTTTAAATCACTGCAGACCTTTATTTGAAGAAGAGATGATATACAACAACAAGTTTTTTTTTACAATTTTGTTGAGCATTTGTTGATCATTCACACAGTTTATTTTTGAAAATCCAAGATATGTCAAAGGATTCAGGGCAGCGTTTTATTCTGTCATTTGCTTCCATAATTGTGTTGATTGATTTAACTGTATGATGAGGATGATATTCCTATATTAGCAACAGCCCCAAACTGTGATATCTATATCTGAGCTATATTAAAACCTCTCAATATTATATGCAAAATTGCAAACGCTTCTGATTATCCTACTGTCTGCATTTACCATCCTATTTTAATCGTTTTCAGTTTGTATTTTGACCCTTTGCTTGTCCAATTTCTGTCTACTTGCTGTTGCTAAGCATTTAGTAGTATTGTTTTTCAAAGAAAGGATTTCCACAGATGAACCAAGCTTTAAATGCTGCCTGTTGAACAAATAGAAACATTTAGTTGGAAAGAGTGATGAAATATTAGATTTAAAACTTGGATAAACCCCAGGGAATCCTTAACCCAAAGAGAGAAAATGTTGGAAAATCTCAGCAGGTCTGGCAGCATCTGTAAGGAAAGAAAAGAGCTGACGTTTCGAGTCTAACTGACCCTTTGTCAAAGCTTTGACAAAGGGTCAGTTAGACTCGAAACATCAGCTCTTTTCTTTCCTTACAGATGCTGCCAGACCTGCTGGGATTTTCCAGCATTTTCTCTTTTGGTTTCAGATTCCAGCATCCACAGTAATTTGCTTTTATCCAGGGAATCCTTAATGTAGACTGGCATGATACTTGCCCAGAAACAAACTAGTTGATGAGCAAGTAGTCCTGCAGTGAATAAGCACATAAACAGTACTTAAAGAGTTAATATAATTTAAGGCACTTTGCTCTTATACTTTTTCGCCTGTTGAGCTATGAGTTTTATTATTCTTGGCTCATTAGTGATAAATTAGTTAAAATCAAGGAATGTATTCACCATCTATAAATGTAGAACAATGACTGCAGGATTGAGAACAATGATATCTCTGCTTCAGGTATGTGGAGATGCTGAGGGCCTTTCCCAATGGTTAAACTATATAGAAATATGAATATTAAATGTTAGTCCCTCAACAACAAAAAAAATTGAATTCCTATTTATAGATGTGAGAATACCAGTGGAATATTTGAACAATTTCATTTTCCCTGTGTATTGGAAAGTTGACAGAAGGGACCACAAATAAAATTCCCACACAAGCTAAAGTGACACTTAATGCTGTTTAGTCTGAAGTTTCCATGCTTGAATAGGCAGCTATTTTTAATCTCAATGAGAGGTTCTATTAAAATCGCACTCCAAGTCTGAAGCATTTATTCAGTTTGTAAGATGAAACTCAAACCAAATTGTTTAATTTAAATAGAGCAAAAAAGCAAGACAAGTAAGGTTGGACTTTATTTTCAAAAGCATAAAATACTGATGAGAGCTTTGGCTGGTGCACTGGCACTAATTCACAACACGATCTTATTTATCTTCCATCAAGCTGTTTCTTTGTAATTGCTTCAGAAATACAGGCTGGACAATGTTTGAGGATTGATTTTAGTCCAGTTGTGCACTTGATATGTATTGTGTATCTTCAACTTGGTTAGCTGCAGAGAACGATCCCATGTTCCTATCTCATTTGTCCATTTTACAAACTTCATTATCACAGCAGATTGCTTGACAAACAGTTGGAAGAGATTATCTTCTGGAACTTAACCTAGTTTTTTCCACTACTGTAGCTGCCATGGAATAATATTCCTCATGACTCTGTCCCCTTCTACCTTTTCTTTCTTTGCTTTTATATTGTTATTGTTCCTCTCACCCCTCTTCCTGCCCCAGTTTCCATACTGTTACCAAAATTGCCAAATACAAGACAATCATTTTTGTTCATAGCTGGTCATCGTTCTCATGCCTTTTACAAGTCTCCAGCCAAAGCTTTTGCCTTTTGCTGCTTTATCTGGAAACCAATTCAGTTCACACTTGGCATGAAAGCCATTCTTTGTAAAATACTTGATGGAGAACTGGTGGAAAACAAACCAGTTCCTTAATTTGACCAGTGAGTAATTCAGTGATGTTAATGTATCAGTAAAGGGGAAAATTTGATTAAAAAGCCTCTTGACTCTGTTAAAAAAGGTTGAAATATTGAAAGGCTTGGAAGATTTTGTTTTAATTTAAGATATCTGCAAATTATAGGAATATTATAGTTTAAATGCTATACTTTGACAAACAGTTTATGAGCTATTGGTTGCATTGGAATACTATTACTTGTAAATGCTATACATTAAGCACTTAAATTGAACTGACTGTACTTGATGGATTTTATTGAATTGAGGATAGTGAACTTTTAAGCAATTGCTGTCATATTTTGTATGTTTTATGAAATAACTGTTTCAGCATGTGGTGCACTTCATTTCTCACAGCTGTCTATATTTTCCAGTATCCTACCACAGACATTTCAACATGAGCTATGTGATGCTGAACACCTTCAAGTATGGGTACTATTATTATGAATTTCAGATTGACAAATATATCATGCAGAATTGCTCTATTAACTGCAGTAACTCAATTTGGCTTTTAAACAGCTGCAGAGATATGCAACCAAAGATTTCAGCAAGAAGGAATTAGCAGATCAAGCCATTTTTGTAATATGCAATGCTTCTATTGTTAGTATGCTGAGACAACCTGATGGAATTTGAATTCTTTGTGATATTCATCTTTATCAAAGAGTTTTGGTTTTGACTTTTTTTCTGTTAGGAATCGTAAGTCATGGTGTAAATATCTCCAGGACGTTAGATGACTTTGGGACACATTCTCGTGCTTCTGAGTTAGAGTTCCTCTCTATCAACTTGTGTTTTTAATTTAGGCTGATACTCCAGTGTAGTACTAATGGACTGCCACACTGTTGGAGGTGTTGTGTTTTTAACACTTTAAATGTCTTTAAATTGACATTCCAAGGACATAACACGACCTGAAAAAGTACCAATATTTGTCTCCCGACCAACATGTGTAAAGATTACTGGGAAATCACTTTACTCTTTGTGAGATCTTACTGTATACTGATAAGCTGCTGTGTGTCCTATCTTGCAAAGATGACAACACTTCACTTGTGCTTCGTTGACTGTCACGTACTTTGGAACATTTTGAACATCTGAAAAATGCTGTAGTCCTTCCATAATGCTAAATTTTAGTTTTGGAAACTTGGAGATTGTCAGAGAAAAAGAAGTCAAATAAAGGTGAGTTACTACCACCCACTATTCTGTATAACGTGAGAAACTAAGAAGGCAGTGATTGGCATAACACATAAGTATTCTTCCATTACATTATGGCAAAGGAGTCTTTATGATTCTCTGTTACAGGTTTTATAAAGAAATAAGAAAGACTTACATTTATATTGTACTTGTCACAACCACTGGATATCTTGGAGCATTAAGTATTTTTTTAAATGAAGCCACTATTGCAGTTGTTACAATCGAGACTTGAAGGAGTGTGTTCCTGCTTTAGTCTTACTGCACCATGGATTACAACTTGAAATAAAAATGTTTTTTTCCTGTTACCAAGCCGACCATTTAAATATCTTGCCTATACCATGTTTTAAGCTAATAGATCTTTCAGTCAGCATTGTTAATACATACAATCATGGGTTTATTAACAAAACAAACCAACCAATTATTGCATCTTTACTGAATAATATACACAGTGTATGGAAGTGTAAAAGTTTATCCATATAAATATCCCCTCTACACAAAACAAAACCTTCTACAGAGATTGAGTCATATCCCTCTAAACCTTTCCTATCCGTAAACCTGTCCAAATGTCTATTAACTATTGTAATTCTACCCACTTCCTCTGGCAGTTTATTCCATACACACATCAACCTCTGTGTGAAAAGCTTGCCCCCTCCCTCACTTTTAGATCTTTCCTCTCTTACCATAAACCTACATCCTCTAGTTATGGACTCCCATATCTTGGAGAAAAGACCTTGGCCATTCACCTAATCTATGCCCCTCATGATTTTATAAACCTCTATAAGTTCACTCCTCAGCTTCCTACACTCCAGGGAAACAAAAGGTCTCAGCCAATCCAGCTGCTCCTGTAACTCAAATTTTCCAGTCTCAGTAACATCCTTGTAAATCATTTTTGCACACTTTCCTGTTTAATGACATTCTTCCTATAGCAGGGCAACCAGAATTCTACACAGTAATCCAAATGTGGCCTTACCAATATCTTGTACAGCTGTAACATGCCCTGTCAACTCCTGTACTCAATGCTCTAACTGATGAAGGCAAGGGTGCCAAATGCCGCCTTCACCACCTGCTCACTTGTGGTGCCATTTTCAAGGAACTGTGTACCTGCACACCTAGTCTCCTTGTTTGACAACACTCCCTGGGCCTTACCGTTTACTGTATAAGTCCTGAACTTGTTCACTTTACCAAAATGCAACACCATACATTTATCTAAAATTAAACTCCATCTGCCAGTCCTCGGCCCATTGGCCCAGCTGATCGAGATACTATTGTACTCCTTAGCTTTCTTCACTGCCGACCAAATCAGTATGAGTTGGTGCATGTTTGATTCTCGGACCATCCCTCATGCAGCTTCAGCAGATTACTAATGGGGAGAAGACTCCACGCCAGGTCAAACCTGATATTCCCGAAAGGGGAGAAATGGCATCAGGAACACCAATGCCGGACACAAAACTCCTCAAAGCAAGAGAGACAGTTTACTTCAGGAAACAAAGTTTGGTGTTGAAACCAGGGGAATTGCCCTGCATGAGTAAGAGGCATGGTTTACATTAGATGAGGTTCTGTGACATACAATACCCAGGTAGGTGAGGCAGTCCTGAACAAGCAGGTGAATCACACGAAAGCTGCAACCTTGCAAACAGGGCAGGAGCAAAACATACCCAACCCCTGATAACATCTGGCAAGGCTGTCAGAACCCATTGGTTTTACCCCTCTGCCTCGCAGCAAAAAAAGCTCTTGAGGATGAGGTTGGCAGATTTTGCAGCTTCCGTGCCATTATGGTCTGAAGGAGATGACAAATTTCGGCTGAGACACGTTGGGTGCAAGAGGTGGGCTACAGACACATGCTGCCCATATCCGAAGCAGAGTTGGAGGAACTTAAAGCCAGTGTGAAAATGCTCCAGGAGAAGCTACAGAAAGCGAACAGGCCTTCGTCTCAGGATTTAGAGGGGGGAGGGATGTAATGATTGAAATGACGTCAGCCAGTGGACCTCCGTAGAATATGAGTTCCCTGATTAGACAAGGTTAGCAGCCCCAATCTGCGAGCCCTTGCTGACACATATAAACAGGAATGTCAGGGGTTTTGCTCACTCTCGGAGCTAGCTCTGAGCTAGCTGGGTCAGTGTCTTTACTGTGCACATGTAAATTAAGGGTCATTTCGTGACAGCATACCACCTTTGTGGAGTCATTTCAACTAGTTTATCTGTTTTTGTAATGTTCATTGTTCAAGAACAATTGGCCAGGATACAGAGGTTAACTTATCAACTCTTCGTTGAAATAGTGACATGAAATCTTTTGCATCCACCTGAGCAGTTAGATCGGTCTGTGGTTTAACAGTCATCAGAAATACTGTACCTCCAAGAGTGCAGCCTACTTGCTGTGCTGAATTGATTGCTGAAGTCTTGAATATTGCACTACCACCACTAAAGGTTAAGATTCTATCAACTGAGCCATGGTTAAAAGGGAAAAGTGATCTTGTTCCCTTATCTCAAAATAAGATCTTTGTTTGGTATTTTGTTTGATTTGGGAGGAGGCTAAGTAAATCTGATTATGGAGACTTGAAGTACAGAATTTGAAACTTTGAAGTTATTGATTTGCAAATTTAAAAAAAACTGAATGAGAATTCTGACAAGTATTAATATGGTGATGCATTATTCTGTGGCATAAACTAATGATATGATAATTCCCTTTCCTATATATATCTGTTAATTTTGTAAAACCATTTCCTATAGTGTCCCTTGTAATTTCCTTTTCTTCCCTGTGTTATAATCTTTACATTTCCTCCACCTCTGTTATGATTCTTGATCTTACTTACCATATATTTTCTTATTTTAAATTAATTCAGCTCCTTTCAAGCACTAGATCCAGTCAACAATATTCTCAACACTTTGTCATGCACAGTGTTTTCTTCCTCTTTTGTGATTCTGGTTTGTATGGGAAATGTCTACGTTTCCTTACCCTCAGAATGATTTTTCTAATTGAAATGAATTCAGCAGAAAGCTTTTCATGAATTCAAATATAATGGTATGCGTTGTTACACACTTGCCTCCGATGTCTCAAAGAAAGGATATCTTGCTCAACTAACAAACTATCATTCCTACAAAGATTAGGGAAAGGAACAATACAATCGCATTGTATAATTATCTCTGTATCTTTCATGGTAAGCCTGTCCTTTTGTAGAGTTCATGTTTTATACTTGTAATGAAATCTTAAAAAGGGGAAGATGCTCAGTAAGCTGCAAGGAATCGTGGAAGCATTTTCAAGTAGTTAAGTCATTGGTGTGTTTGAAATTGAAACAGGTGAGGTTATGGGGAGCATTTCTCCCACTGTCAAGGTGTTACCTTTGCTGCTTGATTAACTTACACTTGGTTTGATAGTTTTCTTCTGGGTGCTGTTTCTGCAATTTGCTGTTGTATTTTAACAGCAGTTGGAAAATATGGACATCTCATTTGACGTCTGCAGGTTCCAATTCCTTTTTTCTATAAGATGGGTAATTAAGTCGTTTAGTATCCTTTGATGTATTCACAACTTGAGAGTATGAGAGCCACGGCCAATTTTTCAGAATTAGCTATTCAGTTTGAGATTATCCTTTTGAATACCTTTCAGGAACAGACATTGAGTCAACATTAGTTTACTTCCTTTTGTTTCTTGTGGATGTAGGGGCAATAAGTTAGATCTAGCTCAAATTGGTCATCTTTTTACAGCATTTCATGGTCAAGAGTAAGTATCCATAATGTCAAAATGTCCCCCGTGCATGCACAGACACAGCCTATGACATTAACTAGCAACAATATGAAAGGTTGCAGGAAGCATTTGCTCATATAGCACTGAGGTTACCATGTTCCATACCCAGTGATGCCAACATCTGCACATGCGCTGCAGATGAGGAAGGTGAGGCTGAGGCAGATGAAATGGAGCTTCCCTTCCCCAGTAGTAGCAGTAGCTAAGGCCGATGCCTGGGAGTGGGAGCAAGGGGAACCCAACATCAGGACTGCCTGGGTGGGGGCAAGGGAAAAGGGGGTTGCTGCTTTGGGAGCTAGCCTACATTATTGGGAGTGCAGGGATAGGCCAGCACTGGAAGCCAACCTTTATTTTTCCACTTGTGTGCTGTTTTGGCTTGGCAATCTGGGTTGAAATCCCACTTACCCTGGAGATGTATCATGAGATGTCTGAACAGATTAATTTAAAAATTGGAAGCATTGAAACTTAGCACAGGAATAGGCTATTCCAGTCCTTCGAGCCTGCTGTGTCATTCAATCTGATCATGGCTGTCCTCTGTCTCAAAACCATAATTCTGCTTTCTCCCTAGTCCCTTAATGCCTTTTAAAATCTCAAGGTTTATCAATTTCTTTCTCGAATATAATCAGTGACCTGGCCTTCAGAGCCTTCAATAGTCGCAAATTCTGCAGATACACTACTCTTTGCGCAAAGAAGCTTTTCCTCTCAGTGGTTAAATGATTTATCCTGCATCCTGAAACTCAACATTTAGTTCTAGACTCCTCAATATAGTCTTGTCAATGAGTTCTCATTCCACACCAATAACCCATCCCATGTTCTTTAATTTTGCCCTTTAACCTCTTATGAAGGACCTTATCATGAGCCTTCAGAAAATTAAAATGCACCACATCTCTTGTTTACCATAGTCTTGTTTACATTTGCCGACTTTGTGAAATCCCATTAATGCTTTCCAAATGTTCTGCTTTCACTTCTTTTATAACAGACGCTTGCATTTTCCCATACTTATGTTAACTGGTATGTAATGCAATTTAATAATATTTGCTTGAAACTGCCACTGCCAGAAAGAGTTTTGAGATTCAAGTTAAACACGTTTGTTTAAAAAAAATCAGAGATATATATGAAAATGGTAACTCTGAATAGTTTCATTAATGCAAAGTAAGCATTTCATATTGTCTCTATGACCTTGACCTGTAAGTAACCTAATTTTAAATATATAAAAGTGACTATAAGTGATTATACTGAACTATTTATGAGTTATATTACTGGACACTCATCACTTTGTTAATAGATAAAACAAAATTAAACCGATCCAGTTCTGGGGAAGGATCACTGAGGATGAAACTTTTGATTTCTCTCCATAAATGCTGGCAGATCTGCTGACCTTTTCTAGCAATTTCTGGTTTTGTTTCTGATTTCCAGCCTCCACAGTTCTTTCAGTCTTTAAGCCCACCTGTGCCAAAAAAATCTTAATTTTCGGAGCCCCCTTGAATGCCCACACGTAATTGCTAGAAGTGTACCCTGATGATTATTTTGATTTGAGATTGTGACCAGCTCTGTCAGGAAGACAGACCCTCCAATGGAATACTTTTTAAATTTGCACAAAAATGGTGAAGATGTGATTTGCGTTGGAAGTAATTTGCTCTTAAAATTTTACGTTCTTTAGTGCTGGTCTAGCTGACTTCTGAAGATCTGTGCTGGAAAGGCTAGCACAACTGAGCAGAAATCTGTGCTGTCATAACAGATCTGTTTCCCTGGTTCACGCCCTGTGCTTTCTTGGCAGTGATGTGCTGCTCATGGCATGTTTATTATTTCTAGTCTTCTGCTTTCACCCTTGTAGTGAGGGCTGACTGCTGGTAATATATGCTATTAATGCAATCTGAATCTGAGGTTCTGTGCTATCAGGAGGCACAAATAAGAAGCTTTTGCCTTCTACTTTCAATTGAAAGCACCTTAAGAGCCTCAAAGCTACTCTTGACCTAAAAATACGTTTAAAAATCTAACATCTGTGAAGCCCAGTGCACAAAACCATAAACCTGAATCTTAAATTCAGTTGCCAACATTCATAACAGCAAAGAATGCACGTGACTGGAAAAGACCACCGCAGCCCATCTGACTGGGTTTCTTAAGATAGTCTATTGTTCTTCTAAGGATATTTGATTGTGCTTTAATGCTGGAGATTGGTTTCAACATTTGTCTCCTTGATGGGTTTGCGTACTATGAAAACCACTCTATTTACATTGAAATGAATGGGAAATAACTCCACAGAGGCCAGTATCCCGTCACCAAGTCACCCCACACATGGAGGCCTTGACACTGATCCAGCTTCCTCTGAGCCAACTCTCAGTGAACGAACCCTCTGACGCTCCTGTTTTTTTTTTATTTCCCCAGCACCCATGTTGTGTGTGAGCAGGTGTAGGACACAGTAAAGAGCAACAAGTGCATAAATCTTTCTTCATATTCGACCACCAGGAAGAGAGAAAACAGCCAAGTGACCAGTGATAAACATTGGCCTCCCCAACAAAGAGCAATGCTGAGTGATCAAAAAAAGTGTAGAATAGGACAGGAATTAAATCAGAATAGAGTTGGAGGGGGGAATAAAACACTCCACACCCTATGGTGCCCAACTCTCACTGAACACCTCAATTTTCACGACTTGCTTCTCCAGGGACACCTAGGCTTGAACGTAACTGCAGAAGATGGGCAGGCAATTGCAAGTGGCCATAATGACCCCCTCCATGGCCTGCTGCCTGGACCTGGTAATGGCCAGCCTTGTCAGGCCCACGAAGAGATCCACTGACCAACACCCCCCCCACTGCGTGCCCAAAGATCAGGAAACATAAAAGAAGATGCTTAAGAAAACTGAAAAGGGAGGGCACTCCTCTTCTTATTTGTCAGCTTGGGCTCCTTGATTGGACCAGATTAACAGCCCCAGTCAGGGAACTCCTAGTCTATGAGGTCCACCTGGCTGACCTTGTTACAATCACAACAGAATATTCCACAACAGTGATGAAAGAAGCATTTATGTTGCAATATTCAGTGGCACCACCTGATTTCAGGCTTTCTTAATAGTGTTAAATTTCTATCCTTGGTAAACTGGACTTGTAAATGGAGATAATAACACAGCAGATAATGAAAAATAAGCGTGAAATGTACAATGGTTGCTAAGTCTAGCTTGACATGTTCTAGGAGATTTCAACATAATTTTTGACCCCATGATATTATCTCATGAGACACCACATAATGTTTAATTTCATGGCATTTGATCAAATCATGCTTTCTCACTATTTACAAATATTATTACTTTTACCTCACTTGAATGTTTAATGTCTGTTAGAATACCAGAGGACAGTGCCAAATTTATGTTACAATCTGATTAGGGACAAGGAATTTTTTAAAAATGTAGACAAAGTATGAGATCCAAGGTACGGACTTAGAGAATAAACTCAGAAGGGTCTACAATTTTTAAACAACCAAAATAAATTATCCAAGGATAGGAAATTAAAACAATTTATGTACAAACTATGGTCTAACATCTAGACTTAAAATAAGGTAAGCGTGGGTAAATATACAAAACTGTAGTTGAATACCCACACTACACATCAAATACCAGACACAGTCAAGCCAATTGTCATGGATTGCTCAGCAACCCATCCAGATGGTAGTAACGCTGTAGGTTATTTA
Source organism: Chiloscyllium punctatum (assembly GCF_047496795.1). Taxonomy (NCBI): domain Eukaryota; kingdom Metazoa; phylum Chordata; class Chondrichthyes; order Orectolobiformes; family Hemiscylliidae; genus Chiloscyllium; species Chiloscyllium punctatum. Next base: position 10,884,114 of record NC_092783.1, on the reverse strand, counting down.
ATCTCATTAAAACTTCAGAAGCATTATCCAGTCCTCACTTTCAAAGATCTTACCCTGAATTTCCTCTCATACTAATCTCATTTGATCTGCCTTAATAATTGCTTAACTCGCAGCAATTCAATTGCTTCTCCTGAGGCTGCATTCCCTAGGAATCATGAGACTTCTTGCTCATGCCTACACACCAACTCAACTTCACACTTTTATTAAATCAAACAGCTAAGTTCACTGAGTTGGTCCTGCCCCTAGATTTCCCTGAACACCTCAGTGTTTCTTTTCAACTGAGCTCACCTACTTCTGAAACTCCTACTGTTTTAGCAAGGCTGTACTCTAGGGTCTAAACTCAGGCATGACGCCAGCTCTATTGCTTTCAGTAACTGTTCACCTTTCAGCTACTCAGATTTTTCTCCCTAGACTGGCTCTTAAAAAGCTGTCTTGAGCATCTTATCACTGGCACACTTCCAGTTCCCTGGCCATTCTAAGTGCAATCCTGCTGCCCACAGTTTGTGCTTTGCCCCAGTTGATTAAAGCCAGTTAACGCAGCTTAAAGAAATCAATCATTTTTTCTGACTTTGTATCATTGATAAATTGATCACTGGCCCCTTAAACTGTTTTGAGTGATGTATTTAAAAAAAACTTACAGCAAGCCCCACCCTTGTTATTAGGCAGGATCAGATGTAAGCAACAGTTGAACACCCTGTGTCTTGAATGTTATTATGTTGAAAGGTTGCTGACTTACTCAGCACACTTAGATTTTAAAAATGGCTTATCCCAGTACAAAGTCCAAAATTAAATATGACTTTGTAGTGGGATGAATAACAATTAGTTAATCAATGATAGAACTCAAAGGAATAGAAAGACCAGGGTGGCTAAAATTTGAATAAAACCTCTGTGATATTTCTTAAGTGTCAGCCACAATTAGAAATGCCAAATAAACGCCACTGACGCAATAAAATAATTGATCTAATTAACATTTGACTGAAGTTTCTGTGCAACCATTATGTTTTGCAATGATCTCAATTATAAAATGATAAAGTCAAAATAAAACACTGTTCACTTCATTGACTCCTACACTGCACACCTATATTCAGCTTCAGGAGGGTGAAACTCAATTGTCAGTGAGAAATATCCAAGCAGTCTGTTGCCTCAAAATGTGATATGACTGTGTGCATCAAAAACTGACTTGAACTGGCCCTGCACCAGTTTGTTTTTCTCTTCTACCATTTGCTGTTTTGTTTTCTTCTCCCTTCCCCAATTTGTTTTCCTTTCCCAGTTTTTCTGTACTTTCCGTGCCCAGCTTCTTTCTCTTTTCCAGTTTTTCTGTCCATCCCTTGTTTCTCTCACTCTCTGTCTTTCTGTTGCTCTCTGTCTTTCTTCCTTCTGTTCCCTACTCCTCAGCCCTCTCCCCATTTTGATTTCTGATGTGCTGTCTCTATTCCTGTTCCCCATTTTTGAATATTGTCTCTATTTCCTTACCCCTGTCATTCTCTCAGTATTTGCAGAGTTTTCAAGTGATTGCATTAACCATAATGGTAGTACATGGGATTAATAGCTGCATGCTAATGGTGATGTAACTTTACATGAGACTGAACTCTGAAGAAATATTAGTCCACAACTGATACCTATGCACATAATGTAAATTGTTAATAAATGTAGGTTCGTAATAGCATGGGCTTCAGTCCTCATCCATCTAAGGCTCATAGAAACTGTTCATAATATTTATACAACAATATCTGAGCCTCACAGCCAGCAATGGAGTTGAGATCTGAATAACAGAAGGACCAGCAAGGACTAGACTATGGCGTTTGGGCATAAGTTACGATGTCAAGGCTATGGCACGTACGTGACCTGCACATACAAAAAGAGTTACTTTACAGTTTGGGGCTTTTTTTTTGTAGGCCCCTGTTACTATAAGAAGGGTGGGAAACTTAGGATGCATTCCTGGAGTATATTGAAGGCATACATTCCGAATGATATTTATTTGTTTAAGAATGGATTAATTGCTTCCTGAAGTTTGTCAAGTTTGATCCTTAAGTAGCAACTTTACTTTATGGACTAATTTGGACAGTACTGTATTATAGTTAAAGTGGTTATGAAACCAAAGTCTGTGTCTCAGTATTGTGGAATTCTCCCACGGATGGCATTTAATGGATTTGCCAATTGCAAAGTGAAACATGGCAGAAACTGAAATGATCACAGGTAACAAAAGAGATGAATGGAGATGAGACCATAAAATATAGAAGCAGAAGTAAGCCATTCAGCTCATTGAACCTGTTCTGCCAGTCAAGGAGATCGTGGTTGATTGGATACTCGTCAGCCCTAACTTCCTTCCTTATCTATGATTTCCTTTCCTGAATAACAATCTAACTATCTCACCCTTGAAAATTCTTGATGACCAAGGCTCAACAGTCTTCTGCAATAAAGAATTCTACAGATTAACTGTCATCTAAGCCAAACAAAACTCTTCCTTCATCTCTGTTTTAAGTGGATGGCCCCATACTCTCAGATTATGCCCTTTGGCCTGAACTGTCTCACAAGGGGAAAGAAAAAAACTCTCGACACCTACTTGGTCAAGCCCCTAAGGATTTTGTATGTTTAAATAAGGTCCCCTTTCATTCTTCTAAATGCCAATGGGGACTGACCCAACTTACTCAACTTCTCCTCATAGGACAGTCTGTCCACCATTAAGATGAACCCAGTGAACCTTCTCTGGTCTGCCTTCAATGTTAGTACTGTAAAGTTTTCTTAGATAAGGGGACAAAAACTATTCACAGTATTCAAAGCATGGTCAAACGAGTACTTTGTGTTGTTTTAGCAAGATATTCCATTCCTGTTGAAATAAAGGCCAACATTCCATTTGTGTTCCATATTATTTGCTGAACTTGTATGCTAGTTTTTTTGTAATTTGTGCACACTTGCTCCTAAATCCCGACATGCTTTTGCTTTCTGAAGTTTCTCACCATTTAAATAAACTTTACTCGTCTATTCTTCCTGCCAGAGTGCATGACTTTGCATTTTCATACATTATATTCTAACTACCAAATGTTTACCCATTCACTTAACTTGTCTATATCATATTGCAGACTTTGTGTAATCCTCACCACTTGCCTTCCCATCTATTAATGTATCATCCAAAAACTTGATAATAGCACATTCACTTTCCTCATAACAAATAGCTCCTAGATGTTGTAAATAACTGTGGCCCTAGCACTGATCCTGATGGCACACTACATACCTTATCCCATTATGTTTATGAGCTGGCCAGTCCTCTATCCATGCTAATATACTACCCCAACACCTTGGGTTGTTATTTTATTAAGTAGCCTAAGGTGTGGTATGGGGGAGGCAATGGCCTAGTGGTATTACCGCTGGACTGTTAATCCAAAGATCCAGGTAATGTTCTGGGGACCTGGGTTTGAATCCTGCCATGGAAGATGGTGGAATTTGAATTGAATTTTTAAAAAATCTGGAATTAAGAGTTCTAATGACAATGAAACTATTGCTGGTTGTGAGGAAAAACCCATCCAGTTTACTAATGTCCTTTAAGAAAGGAAACTGCTATCTTTACCTGGTCTAGCCTACAGGTGACTCCATACGCCCAACAATGTGGTTGGCTCTTAACTGCCCTCTGGACCATTAGGGATGGGCAATAAAAGCTGATCTAGCCAGCAATACCCTCATCCCACAAATGAATTTTTAAAAATCTTATTAACCACCTTTCAGAAATCCAAACATTACATCTATTAGTTTCACCTTTATGTAACCTGCTCATTTCCTCCTCAAAGAATTCTAATAAATTTGTTAGACATGATTTCTCTTCACGAAGCTATTGCTGGCTCTTCTTGATTGTATTATGTATTTCTTAATACTCTGCTATTACATGCTTTTTAATAGTCTCTAGTATTTTCCCAATGACTATTGTTAACCAAATAACCTTTAGTTACTTGTGTTTTTATTTTTTTTTCCTTTTTGAATAAAGGGTGTCATGTTGGCAATTTTCCAGTCCTCTCTGACTCCCTAGAATGTAAAGATATTGCAGAGTGGTTACTCAAAACAGTTAAAGCCTCTTTTCCAGATGCGAATCCCCTTTGATTTCAGTCTGAAGTTCTGATTGAATTCTGTTTCCTTGAGCAGTTTAATTTCCTGTCATTTCTGCGTGACCCTGAGCTTAAGTTACATTTCATTTTAATTCTTTGTCATACTCTCATCTCATCTGTCTGTTTTTTTCGCTCCTATGCTGTTTTAATTGGTACTTTACAACTCTGCATTTAATGGTGATTTCAATACCTTAAGATCCATATTCCATTTTGTTACCAAAAAGTAGTTAGTGGTTTTCTGTAGATATTTTCAACTTCTCTCCTTTTGTTTCTTTGTTTGTCCGATTACCACCTTCACATTTCTCCTGGCTTTTACTCTTTTACTATCTCTCATGTACTCCTCTTACCTCCATGCTGCCTTAAAAGCTTGTAGCTGACATTTCCATATTTAACAAAGGAATGATAGCCCTAAAATATTAACTGTGTTTCTCTTTCTGCAGACATTGCCAGATCTGCTGAATATTTCCAGTATTTTTTGTTGTAATTTCAGATGTTCTGAATCTGCAGTAGACCATAACACACAGGAGTAGAAATAGGCCATTCACTCCATCAAGTTTGCTCCACCATGCGATCTTGGCTGATAGGTTTCTCAATTGCTATTTTCCTGTCTTCTTCCATAGCCCTTAATCCTCTGACTAATCCAGAACCTATCTGTCTCTGTCTTAAATACATTCAATGACTTGATCTCCACAGCTTTCTGCAATGATCAGTTCCACAGATTACCTAGAAGAAATTCCTCCTCATTTCCTTTCTCAAGGGTCTTCACTGTGAAGCTGTCCCCTTTAGTCCTAGTTTGTCATACCAGTGGAAACATTTTCTCCACGTCTATTCTGTAAGTTTCAATCAGATGCCCCCCAAACCCCATTGTATACAGACCCAGAATTCTCAATGATTCCTCATATGACAAGCCCTACGTCCCTGGGGTCTTTCTTGTAATCCTCCTGTGGGCTCCCACCAAGGCCAGCACCACCTCCCTTGAATACAAGGCCCAAAACTCAAGTTCCAAATGCGTTTTGACAAAAGCATGATGCAGCATCATAAATATATCTCAGCTCTTGTATTCTATCTCTCTCAAGATGAATGCTAATGTTACATTTGCCTTCCTAACTGATATATGAACCTGCCTGTTAACCTTAACAGAATTCCGAAGTTGGACTCCCAAATTTCTTTGAGCTTCAGATTTCCAAAGCTCGTCCCCATTTAGAAGATAGTCTGTGCTTCTTTTCATCCTATCAGAGTGCATAACCTCACACTTTCCCAGTTGCATTCCATTTGCAACTTCCTTGCCCACTTTCCTATGATGTCCAAGTCCTTATGCACCCCCCTCAGCACGATCTGTTTCTTCCATCTATCTTTGTGTCATCTGCAAACATAGCAACAATATCCTCAGTTCCTTCATCCAGTTCATTAATGTATAACATGCATAAATGTGGTCCCAGAGCTCCAGTATTCACTGGCGTCCATCCTGAAAAAGGTCCCTGAATCTCTACTGTTTGCCTTCTGCCAATCAGCCAATCCTTTATTCATGCCAGTACCTTGCCCCTAACAAATAGGTCTTTTCTAATTTTAACAATCTGTCAAAATATTTTGTTTTAATTTCCTAAGCTGATAAGCCATTAGTTGATCTACATTGGGAGCTATCATCATGTGGATGACTGACCGTACTGTCAAAGTACAGAGTCGAGAGTGTGGTGCTGGAAAAACACAGCACGCAGGCAGCATCCCAGGAGTAGGAGAATCAATGTTTGGGCATAAGCCCTTCATCAGGAAGCACAGAGCCCATTGTACCAAGTTGTTGATTGTATTGATCATTTAAGGGCTTTTGAGAATGTCATCTTTAGTCTGGGTATAGATTTTTGAGTCAAAAAGTGTGATTAGATTAGATTAGATTTCCTACAGTGTGGAAACAGGCTCTTCAGACCAACAAGTCCACAGTGACCCTCTGAGCAATAACCCACCCAGACCCATTTCTCTCTGAATGTTGCACCTAGCGTTATGGGCAATTTAGGATGGCCAGTTCACCTGGCCTGCACATCTTTGGATTGTGGGAGGAAACTGGAGCACCTGGAGGAAACCCACACAGACACAGGGAGAATGTGCAAACTCCACACAGTCACCTGAGACTGGAATCGAACTTGGATCCTTGCTGTGAGGCAGCAGTGCTAACCATTATGGCATTCGAAAAGCAGAGCAGGTCAGGCATATCCAAGGAGCAGGAGAGTTGACGTTTCAGGCATAAGCCTTTCATCAGGAATCGAGAAGGGGCTGTGTTTCTGTTTCTCATTCACATGCTGCCATAGGCATTTTTCATTTGGAGGCCAGAAATGTGTGTATCACTCAAAAAGCGTCCCAATTCTAAATTAATTTAACCTTTCTGTTTTTCCAGCCCCTTCGAAATGAGCCACTTTGTTTAGGTCTTCTTATGGCCTAATTAATCAAGAATTGCTCCTAATCATGATTTGTGTATCGATACTCCTCGATTCCTTTACTGTTGTGCCCTATTCAGATTCCTATTATCCGAAGATTGTGTGACCTTCTTATTCTTCTTGAAAAATTAAAATAAATTTGCCAATTATGAGCATAATCTGTAAGCTTAATAAGATTTGTATTTTGCTGCATTATTATTTTGCAGTAAGCATGATATCCTCAAATTTTGAAATTGTTGTACCAGATGCCCTGATTAAACAACAATTATTGCAGTGATTGTTGCTTTTGTAATAGCCATTCGTTTAGTATGTAGGTTAAGCAGTTGAGGAGTAAGCCTGGGTACGTGACATTAGAAAGGTGACAGCACATCACAGGCTGTCCAGTATATAGCCTTCTAATAATGTTAAAGGTTTAAATGTGTGGTGTAGCTGAATGAAGGAACTCTTTGGGTTAGAATAAAAACTTTTGGTGAACATTACTTGGAGGTTACATTTAAGAAATGTAATGCTGGGGGATCTAAGATGGCGGCGATCTGAGAAGATCACACTGCAGAGCTTCACATCACAGCAGGAGCAGGATGGTCCTTTAACCCATCCAACCCAGGTTATCAGGATTTCTTGGGGCGTTGGAAAGATTGTGGAGCCCCAAGAAACATTTAACAATTGACTTACCTGAAGCATGAGCAGCAGCTGGGAGACCTGGAGAAGAGGACGGATGAGGTGGAGCACAGGGTCACAGTGGTGGAAGCCAGTTCATTCAAAGAAGAGATCCAAGCCTTGAAGTCGCAGATTCGTAATTTGCGTGACCAAGTGGATGATCTTGAAAACAGGGGGAGGAGGAAAAACATTCGGATCATCGGTCTGCCTGAGGGTAAGGAAGGTGAGTGGCCTGCGGAATTTATTGAAGATTGGCTTCCGAAATTCCTTGACTTGGAGACTGGCATAAGAGGATTGAAGATAGAGAGGGCTCACCGGGTCGCAGCACGGAGGTCGGATATGGGTCAACGCCCTCGTCCTTTCCTGGTGCAGTTCCATCATTACCGGGATAAGGAGAGAGTCATGAAGGCTTCCAGACTCCAGGGGAAGGATCCAAAGGCCCTAATTTACGAGGGGTCTAAGATCATGTGTTTTCAGGACTTTTCAGCGGCGGTGGTCCAGAAAGGAAAATCGTATGATGGTGTCAAGAGAAGATTGAAGGAGCTTGGGAGTCAGTACTCCCTGAGATATCCGGCAGTGCTTCGGATCACCTTAGATGGATCCATGCATCTCTTTGACACATCAGAGAAGGCAAGAGACTGTGTGGACAAACTAACCTGATTTAAACAATTGTAGTATGTATGAATATTGTTGCTTGGGTATGCATGTATCATTCTGTAAAAGAAATGGAGGAAATCTGATTGGAGCTTTGTTTTTTTCCCCCCTTTTTTTCCCCTCTGTTGATAATAATTTGGTTCAAACTATGTCTGGCGGTGGTTAAGATGTACATTTTAAATTTCTAAATTAGGGCATACCAAAGGATGGGTGGGGTATTTATTCCCCTTTTTTTAATAACTTTTTTTTATTCATATTGATATTCTGTGGGGTGTTTATTCTTTTTAGCTTGTGCTTGCGATGCAGCTCTAGCTGGGAGAAGTGAAGGTGGTTGAAATGGTTAGATGCCTATTTATGGGCAGTCAGGGACGGGTAGTTGCCCCCTCCGGGCAGGGGGTGAGTTCCCCTAATCAGTGCGATTGCCGCTTTATATGTTGGTTTGTTTTCTGGTTTTTGTTGTTTTTTATTTTAAAAATTTTTTTATGTTTGTTAAATGTAGTGGTTTTAGTTTATGTAGATTTTATATTTGGTGAACAATGCGACACTAAGGTTCAGCAATTTGTAGTTCGGGTTCCTCCTCTCTAATTTAAATGTAATTGCAGAAGATTATGGCTAATGATTTGATTAAATGGTGTACCTGAAATATCAAGGGAAGTCACTCACCAATTAAGAGGAAGAAGGTACTCTTGAGTCTTAGAAAGGAGGAGGTGGATATTGCTTTGTTACAGGAGACACCTTTGGATGACAAGGAACATCTGAAATTACAGCAGAATGGCTTTGACTGAGTTTATTTTTCATCATTTAATACCAGAAGTAGGGGAGTGGCTATATTGGTAAGGAAAAATCTCTCATTTAAATTGTTGGAATGTGTTAAACACACATACAGGAGGTTTGTAATTCTTAAAGTCTTGATAAATGGGGAAGAATATGGCATTTTAAATGTTTATTGTCTCCCAGCTCATCCTCTTAAATTCTTGGTAGATGCTTTTTCTAAACTGATAAGTCTCAAGTCTCGGCACATCATTATAGGGGGAGATTCTAAGTGCCTCATGGACCCCACAGTAGACAGGTTGCCTAAAGGTCCCTCGATACCCTCTGTACAAACTAAACAGTTATTGGGTCTATGTGTGGAACTATGGTTGGTGGAGGTCTGGAGGTGTCTCCATCCTACAGGTAAGGATTTCACGTTTTTCTCCAATCTGCATAGATGTCACACGAGGATTGATTTTTTTTCTGACCCCTGCGGTAACCCTGGATCTGGTGGCATCCTGTATGATTGGTAATATTGCCATCTCTGACCATGCTCCAGTGTACCTCATGGTTAAAATTAGGGATGTTACAGTGGATTCAAGGTACTGGCGAATGGACCCCTTTATTCTCATGGACAGCAAGTTTGTGGAGTATTTCTACAGGGAATTTCAGGCATTCCTAGACATAGGCTTGGTTGATAGCTCATCTGTTCTCTGAGAAACTGCCAAAGCTTATGCCAGAGGGTTAGTTATTTCATATTCCACAAGTAGGAAGCGGCAGAAGGGTGAGCAGCAACGTCTCCTTGAAGCACGGTTGAAGACAGCCGAGAAGGTCTATTTTGACAGATCCTCGTTGGTCAAACTACAGAGGATTACGGCACTGCGGTCTACACTAAATTTCGTGCTCACGCAGACGGCAAATAAGGACCTGGCTTTTGCAAAGCAAAGGTTATACGAACATGGTGACAAGCCAAGCAAATGCCAGAAAGAGAAGTGCCCCACAAACTATTACAGCGATTAGGGAAGTTTCTAACATGTGATTCTAAAAAGATTAATGTGGCATTCCAGAAATTCTACTCTACGTTATATCAGTCTGAGAATTGTGAGGAGGGGCAGGCCAAAATGGAATGCTTTTTTAGAGATCTGAAGCTCCCGGGTGTGACTCCCGAACAACAGTCCTTTCTCAATGTCTCATTATTAGAGCAAGAAGTGCAGGAAGCTGTGAGGCAGCTTCAGAGTGGAAAGGCGCCCGGTCCTGATGGACTTCCCAATGAATTCTATAAGGAATTTATAAGTATACTGTCAGGCCTGATGCTGAATATGTTTAATGATTCATACAGTCATGATTGTCTCCCACCATCTCTGAGAGAGGCCAATATTTCACTTATCCTTAAAAAAGGGAAGGATCCGGAAGACTGTGCTTCATACAGGCCCATCTCGCTCTTAAATGTGGACTTTAAGATCCTCTCTAAGGCTCTTACTTTAAGGCTGGAGACTGTGTTACCCTCTATTATTAAAGAGGATCAGACGGGCTTCATAAAGGGTCACTGATCCTCCAATAATGTTAGGAGGCTGCTTAACGTAATTCAAGCATGTCAACAGCAGTCAATACAGGGATTGGTGATTTCTTTAGATGCAGAGAAGGCATTTGACCGAGTTGAGTGGCCGTACCTTTCTATACTCTAGACCGGTTTGGTCTGGGCGAAGTTTTCATAAGATGGGTAAAGGTTCTCTACAGTGTACCTCTCACTGCGGTCATTACCAACGGGGTACGATCAAGCAATTTTAATATTTCTAGGGGCAGCAGGCAGGGCTGTCCCCTTTCACCATTACTTTTTACATTGGTGATTGAACCGTTGGCAGAGACCATTCATAGGGATCTCAATATATCAGCTCCAGAAGTGGGGTCAAAATTACATAAGATCTCGCTGTATGCAGACGATGTTCTAATTTTCTTGACAAATCCAGCAGTCTCAGTGCCTTGTCTGATACAACGCATTCACGCTTTTGGCACTTTTTCAGGGTATAAGATTAATTTTGCTAAATCAGAGGCTATGCCTATGGATGGTCTTACAAAAGAGTTGGCTCTTGAGAGTGACTATAGATTCCCATTTAGGAGGTCACGGGGGGATTTTGTGTATTTGGGTATATTCATAACTCCAGTTCTGGATTGGCTGTTCAAAGCCAATTTTACTCAATTATTTGAAAAAACTAAACAAGATCTCCAAAGATGGGAGGCACTTCCAGCGTCATGGTTGAGTCAGATAGCACTATTAAGATGAATATTCTCCCTCATTTGCTATACCCTATATGGATGCTCCCCCTGATTTTCAATAAACAAGCACTCAGGAGACTGAACGGTTGGTTCAGCTCCTTTATCTGGCACCATTAAACAGCCCCTCATTAAATTAGCCAAACTGCAGTTGCCTCACAGATTGGGGGGAGTAGACCTTCCGGTCATTAAAAATTACCAATTAAGCTCACTTTTGACCTTGGGTTTGATTGGGTTTGTGGGGACCCTCTTTCAATATGGCTAGATATCGAAGTCTCCCAGGCAAGGTTCCCCCTTACCAGTTTGCTGTTTTTGGACAAAGTGAGGACAGTTGGGGAATATTGCCATAACCCAATAGTCATCAATGCTGTTAACGCATGGAGGCTAATTCGGCAGAGGGAACGTATGAGTGTTTTGTTTGGCTGGGTTGAGTTATTACTATTTATTTGTTTGTTGTTAGGTATTTGTTTTGTTAGTTAAATAGCTAGTTTAGGTTTTTTTTTAATTTTATACTTCTCTATATATGTTTGTACATTCGTTTAGGAGGATGGGTTGGGGAATTTTTTTATTATTTGGGTTTAGTTTTGTACTATTTTTGGACTGTTTTGAATTGCATTGTTTTGTATTTGTTGTAATATTTAAAAATCTATTTTTTCTTAATAAAAATATATTATATAAGAAAAGAAATGCAATGCTCATCCTAACCATACAGCACAGAAATAACATCTTTGTTTACACCTTGAGTGGGTATGCCGCGTTTTCAACCAGGTATGATAGATTCAGGATTTAAACGTTGGGCAGCGAAGGGTATATCTTGCATGGGTGATTTATTTGAGGGAGATGTAATAATGTCCTTCGATCAGTTAGTACGGAAGTACAAGTTACCTAATACCTCTTTCGTTTTTTTTCAAGTTAGGGATTTTATTCAAAAAAAGTCCACACTTTTGACCCCTACAAATTTGGCATAGAAAAGGGGTACCAAGGGCTAAGAGTGTACACTCTGTCAGTACTCTATATCACCAATTGGGGGGTGCCACCTTAGATGAGTCTGATCGACTCTGCAAGATGTGGGAAAGAGAGCTGGGTGTTGAAGTTTCTTCAGAGGCATGGGAGGATATTTGGAGAATGCAAGGAAGATATCAATTTGCAATAGGACCCATGTTTAGAGTTGAAGATTCTCCACAGGGTCCACTTAGACCCAGACCGTTTGTCAAAATTTAAACCAGGGGTATCTTCAGCATTTCCCAGGTGCAAGGTCTGTATGGGTACTCTTACCCATTGTCTTTGGTCTTGTGACAGGCTTCAAACATATTGGAACGCTGTGATGGGTGCAATGGAGAGGATTTTAGGTGTAGGGGTGGAGAAGGACCCTATTTCGCTCCTTTTAGGCCTACCCATTGTATTTCCTGCAGACTCGCATAAGGAAGAACTTTTCAATATTCTTACATTCTGTGCAAGGAAGAATATCTTGCTAGGTTGGATATCAGAAAACCCCCTAGGCCTGTCTGGTTGGCGGAATTGTTATGCTCCATTGTTATGGAGCATATTCCCCTGGATTTTCTCACAAATATGGTACACCACAACACTGAGAACTTTTACAAGACATGGCAACCCTTTTTGAAATACCTGGACACAGATTTATCTGCTATACTAACAAGAGCTTTTATATAGCCGTAAAATTGTGTTTCATGAGTCCAATATCCAGGGAGGAGGAACTGTGAATGTATGAGTGTTTTGTTTGGATGGGCTGAGTTATTACTATTTATTTGTTTGTTGTTAGGTATTTGTTTCGTTAGTTAAATAGCTAGTTTAGTTTTTTTTAAATTTTATACTTCTCTATATATGTTTGTACATTCGTATAGGAGGGAGGGTTGGGGAATTTTTTTTATTATTTGGGTTTAGTTTTGTACTATTTTTGTACTGTTTTGAATTGCATTGTTTTGTATTTGTTGTAATATTTAAAAATCTATTTTTTCTTAATAAAAATATATTATATAAAAAAAGAAATGCAATGCTCATCCTAATCATACAGCACAGAAATAACCCTTCTGTTCAAACAGCTGATGCCAGCCATAATCACAAACTAAACTAGTATCACCTGCCTGCGCTTGGCCCATATCCCTCTAAATATTTCTTATTCATCTGCCTATCTAAATATTTTAAGTGTTGTAACAATACCTGAATCCACCACATACTCTGGAAGTTCATTCCACACATGAACCACTCTGTGTAAAAAAAAACCTTGCTCCCATGTCTTTTTAATGTCTTTCCCCTCTCACCTTAAAGATATGCCCTCTAGTCTTGAAATGCGCCACCCTAGGGAAAAGACATCTGTTATTCACCTTATCTACACTCCTGAGAATTTGAACACGTACAGCTCAGTTTTGCACCTCTAAGTGGTGGAAATACCACTTGATCGACTATGGTGAATATTTGTTCTGTGGGCAGGCTAACAGTAGTGGTAAATTCATAATTAATAATGCACAGTGCTGTTCAGAGTGTAACGTTTGAAGAACTAACAGTTCTTTTAAAGGTCCTGCTGAGCAAGGGCTCAGACTTGTATTTGAGAATTATCAACTGACCATCTCGTGGCTACTACTCTAGAAAGGATGGGAGAGGAAGCAAACTCCCTTAAGGTTGTCATTATGTTGGCTGTGCTAGCCTTTACTGAAGCTCACTTGACTTATGTAAACAAGTTGTGTTGTCCTTGTTGATTTTTCGGTGTGCCTGACATTTGGTTAACCATAACATCCTCTAAAATGGCAAGTTTTGTGATGGACCAAAGAATAACAGAGAGGAGTCGCTTCAGTCAGAGCACAGCACTAAGAGAGGAGGCAACACATTTAAACAAACCTTGGAGAGTGAGAATGGATTCATTCTAAACAGTGCAGTAAATGGCTATATGTGGAATAAAATCTAAATGGGATGTCACGTGCCATCTGTAAGTTCATTACTTGGTGAGAAGCTGCTGTTAGGGAACAGTTCTAAATAGCTGAAAACTAAAACAAAATATGTATTAATTACAAAGAAGGGGTAGCTAGTTGGATTTCAGAAAGGAACACTACCAAATGGTTAAATGTGAATAAAGTAGAAGGAAAATAATAAAACAAAAGGAAGATCAAGCATTAACGATATGCTTTTATAGTAAGTTCAGGGTAGCAAATGGTTTTCAGAGTTAAGGGATGGCAAGTCTATGGGGATAGTTAGAGTATACACCCTGCAGTATATGTGAAGGCATGGATATTTTGTTTACCCTAAACAGTGTCACCAGCTGCACAAGCTTGAGCTGTGGATTTTCAACTTCAGCAGCGACTGTTGAGCATTTATAGGGCAGAGGACTATGTGGGTTGAACATATAGGAAGGTAGTTACACAGAAAATCAGAAAAATCCAGGCAGCAAGAAAGTGGATGGCCCACGTGCAGCTTAAGAAAACCAGGTATGTAGTGCAATTGTACCTCGGGGAGTGCCTAAGACAAGACATTGCCACCAAGGGTGTCACAGCTCTACCAGGGGAGGGAGGGGGATAGATGGAGAGGGTGGAGAATGGGAGGGAAATAATGATAGGGAAGTCCATAACCAGGGGATCAGGCAGATGTTTCTGCAGCATGAGCTATCATTCCAGGATAGGTGTCTGTCCTGACTTCCTGGTACCAGGGTCAATGATATCGCAGCATCTATAAGATACACTGAAGAAATTCACTAAAGGGCCTTAGAGAGCACCTTTCAAACCCACAATCACTTTCATCTGAGAGGACATGGGCAGTAGATAGATGGGAACACCACCACCTGCACGTTCCCCAACAAACTACACACCATCCTGATTTGGGATTGTATCGTCATTCCTTCACTATGGCTGGGTCAAAATCCTGGAATTCCCTCCCTAACGGCATTGTGGGTCAATCTGTAGCTTGCGGACTGAAGCAACTAGATTATGGGCCATATTTGGATGATCTGTAGTTCATAGTGTATGGAAGATGAACAGTTGATCAGTGAGCATTGCAGTCTCGTTCAGTTTTGGGGTGGCAATGGCATAATCAGGAATTTCTGCTGCAGCTGAGTTGAGGTGGATGATGTTCAGTGATGGCGGAATAGAGGACATGAGATTGGAAGTCCATTTGGACTTGAAAAGATTCCACGCTATAGACTGTCTAATTAAACTTGAGACACTTACTTGAGAAACATGTGGAATTGGTGGCAGGAGCATGGGGTTTGTGGTGGAGACCAAAGACAATGATATCGGTCTTTCCAATGGTTAATTGGAAGAAATTGTATTTCATACAAGACTGGATGTCTGACAACAGAGGGTATGACTGAAAAAGTGGGGTGGGGCATGGGGGTTCAAAGGGAAGCTAAGACCAAGAAATGGTATCTTCTCACTTGCATCCTCAACCTCCCAACCACATCATCTTTCATTCCTTCCTTTAGATAATTTACTCCTTGCAGTTACCCCCAACTCATTGCTACACCTCTGTCTTCCTAATACCTCACTGGATTTAATGTTTATTTTCATAGATTAAATCAGCACTTTAACAATACACGAAAGAAAATTATATGCTTAGAATAAGAGAAATTACTATAATGACCCAGTCATAACTTGAAATGCTAGGCTGAGGATTCAGCCTATAATTAAACTGTCACAGTACTGATAGCAACCAAAACTCTTTAGAGGGCCAAACTGTATTGTTGAATCTTGCATAAAAGAAATTTCAAGCGTTTGATTTATTTGCTTATCCCCAGGATGGTGACAAATAATCTGTAAAAGTGCTCCAGCAATTTGGTTCAAGACCTACTCCAGTACATAAGCATGTAAGCTGGGATGGTAGTACTGTAGTCAAGAGGGAGTTGTCTTAAAGCAGATGTCTTTATTTGAATGTAACATCAGATTATTCCTGTGGTAAAGTGGAGGAAGAACAGGATGTTCAGGTTTTTCTCGTGATCTTCAAGCAACAACATCAAGCAGAACTGGAACTGCTCATTCATCTTTTTGCTATTTTGGAAACGTCTTCAAATACAGCACAACTCTTTGAAATGACAACTTTTTAGCAACTTTTCTAAGGCATGTAGTAAGGTGGGTATGTAAAGCCCTATCTTTTTATCAATGAATGTGGTTTGCAGCAGTGTGTGTAGGCAGTTCCTTTTTGCATTTTCAAGCAGTTTGAAGTCAAGTGATATTTGTAATGTGCTCATTGAATGTCTCAGCCCTAAATTTGCAGTCCTGGAAATGCTGAGATTGTTGGGCACTTGCCATTATTACTGCACAGAGCTGTCAGAAGAATCTCATCTCCACATGTGCACATTTAAACACGGAAATTAGGAAGCTACTATTAGTGATTTTCTGCTTGTCTGCAAGATGCATTGCTGCTGCTGCCTCAGATAGAAACATTGGAAATTGTTGATTTGCCATGAACTTCAGCTTTTTACTCTGTGTTCTCGCTTGAATAAAAATTAATGTTTTTAATTTTTAAAATCAGAACTGTGTGTTTTTTATATTGGCAAGCAAGGTGATAATCATGCTGCTGAAAAACTAGTGGACCTGAAGAATTAATTTATAAGTGCTGAATCTCATTCCCCCAGAGGCATATATATAATTTGCAGACTTCTAATAAAGTAAAAACATTTTAGAAAGCATTTTTGTTCTGACGCTAATATTTCACTTTTAGCACCATATGTATATCCAAATCTTTATTTTGCTTCCTGGGTAATGATTTAAATGAGATTTATATTTTTGGCTTTACTATATGTGGAAATTCTTCTGTGCAATTTTATTGATAAACCTGTCTGGGGGGTTGCTTGATGCCAACAATTCCTGTTAGGCAATGCCTTGAGAATGACTGACTGAGACTGACATCGGAAATGGCAAGTCTATGATGTAGATCCGACTGAATCCTTGTGGACAGCCTTATTTGAAGTCAGCAGTGAGCACTGCCTCTTTGCCACTGTTGGTATTTTTAACCATGCTTAAATTTATCTGAACTATCCCACAGCTTCAAAAAAAAAGGCAACCAATTACTAAAGTGTAACATAGACATTCTGTGTGTATTTTAAATGTAACAATCATGAAATGCTCATAGGAAACAGAAATCAAATACAATGGTTTGATTGAGATTTATCTGTAACAGATTGCACTGTCATTCTAGGTCATTGGTCTTGTATTTGATGAGAAGTATCAGTTCTTGTCCTGTCTGACTTCTGCCACATGCACTGATCCTACTTAAAGCATTGATGTGCCAGGTAGTTTCCAACATGCAATGCTTGTTCAGAATTAAGCTATGGCCTGTCTCTATCTATAGTCAATCATCCAAAAATGAACAGGCAAAGACCTGCAGAACAGTGCACTGGTCATTTTTAATGGCATTTGCTCAACCTTTCCTTTGGGTTTTGCATTAGCTCAAAAAAAAATTGTGCTTTTTGTATGGTCATAGGGGTCTATCGATCAGGGAAAAGGCACTTTGGCCCATTGTTTTTGATTCGCGCAGATGCAATCACCTAACTATTCTAATTCCATTTTCCTACATTTGGCTCATATCCTTGTATACCTTGGCATAGCAGATGCATATCTAAATACTATTAAAATGTTATGAGGGTTTCTCTCTCTCCATCCGTACAGGCAGTGAGTTCCAGATTCCCACTACTTTCTGTGTGAAAAAGTCTTTCCTCTAAACCTTCTTCCCCTTACCTTAACTCTAACCCTACCTTAAATCGATGCCCTTTGGTCATTGCTCCCTCCATCCAGAGGAAAAGTTTCTTCCTGACTACCCCAGTCCCTCATAGTTTTATACATCTCAACTATATCCCCTCTCAATCTCTTCTGCTCCAGAGAAAACAACCCTAATGTATCCAAACTCTGTTCATAACTACACCTCTCTAGCCTAGGCAACATCCAGGTCTGCACTCTCTTCTGCACTCTCTCCAGTGTTATTACATCACTCCGATAATGTGGATTCTAGAAATGTACACAATATTCTAGCTGTAGCCTAACCAACAATTTATACAGTTCCAGCATAATCGCCCTGCTTTTAAACTATTTGTCTCGATGAATAAAGGTAAGTGTACCATATGTCTCCTTGACCACTTTATCCACCTGTCCTGACACGTTAAGGGACTGGTGTAAAGCACACCAAAGTCCCTGTGATCCTTGGTGGTTCCCAGGGTCCTCCCATTCAACATGTATTCTCCTACCTTTTTTGTCTGCCCAAATATGTTAATGCACATTTATCCAGATTAAATTCCATTTGCTACTGATCAGCCTATCTGACCAACCTCTCAGACTATCCTCCTCACCATTTACCACTTCACCAATTTTTATATTGTCTGCAAACTTACTTATGGTGGCTTTCGACTATGGCAATAAACCTTTTTTGACCGGAAGCACCTGTGATGTTGTTTGTCAGTGAATGCTTATGTTGTGTCAAGAGACAACAGCAAGACACACCAGAAGAACATTATAGCAAAAAGGGTATGCAGTTTTTATCTTCAATAAGCAGTGCTGCATTGTTTGCCTATGTAAAGCTGTTGTCCAGTATTGTGATGTTGTTGTAGTTGTGTAAATGGTCATTGTTACTAATTGGGTTACATGGGAGGCACACTAGTTTGGATATCATAGAAAAGGCATTATTGCCACTGTCTCTGACAATATTATATGCTCTTCGTCAGAAAACCCTGGAATATTGAATCAGCAAGGCATTGCCTTTTGCTCACTCACACTTTAATAAGTCCAACAGTTATGCTGTCAACAAGAATGAGATAAGTGCAGTTGGCAACTTGCAGATGCATAGCAGGAACTTCAGCAAAATTCATGAAGACAAATTGAACAAATAAATATACTCTGGCTGTCACTTAATGTCAGTTCACTGCCCTTTCTGGCTCTTTTTCCATTTTTATCTGGAGTATCATTTATTTTTTGTGTGTAGAAGTGTGGATTCCTTATCGTTGGTCTTTTGAATTCCCATCTGTCTTCATTCCATTTTGCATGTATAAATACTTCATGTCAGTGGATGTTGCTTTGAAATGGCCCTTAAATCATCACTTCTATTAAACTGCTAGTGTATATAAGCTCAACTTATTTCATAAAGATTTTATTGGAAAATAGCTTCCTTCAAATTTGTCTCTGAGGAAAGGATGCATGTAATCTTGGTGATTGCCTTTGACTATTGATTGTTAGGTTTCTGTGCGGGCAGAATTAAAGCAGTAGGAATCATGACTTTCTGCAAGATAGGAGCTTTGTGTCACTGTTTCAATTCCCAATCTGTAAGCTAAAAGAATGGTGCATTCAAGAAGGATTTCTGCACCTGCAATATTCACACATTTAGCACTGGAGTCTCATAGCTTTGTCTAAATGAATAGTCAATCTATTTACATGTTGCCTCCAATTCCATTTCCTAATTGCAGAAATGGCCTGCATTGTACCAAAAAAGCATACATGTGCCTTTTTTCACTGTCGGCTATGGCTCAGTCAGCACCTAAACCATAGCAGTTTAAAGAAGGTAGTACATTTCAGAAAGTAGTCAATACCTGTAACTTGGTTACTTGTGCAATCTTCAGCATGCCCATGCTGGTTCTTTTGCAAGAACCAATCCATTTGTCCCATTCCTTGGCTGTTTCACCAGTAGCCCTGCAAATTTCTCCATTTTGTGTCTATCTCCAATTGTTTTCTGGTAGTTATTCTTCTCCTTCTACTTTCCCTGTCATGCATTCAAGATCTTTAAAAACTCTAAGGCATGAAGAAAATGCCTGATTTCCCCCACAAAACAGATAGTTTGGCCATTTATTTCAGTCTTGTAAGTGAAATTTGTCAAGGCTGTCTCACTTCCCTACTTTACAACAGTGACAATGCTTCAAATGTGATTCATTGGCAATGAAATGTTTTGGGGCTTTTTAGAGGTTAAAAGTGCAATTTGAGGTTGGCATGGTGGCTCAGCGGTCAGCACTGCTGCTTCACAGCACAAAGGGTCTGGGTTCAATTCCAGCCTTGGCAAACTGTGTAGATTTTGCATATTCTCTATATGGTTTGCTTTTCAAAGGGTCAGTGTAGACTCTAGGGGCCGAGTGGTCTGCTTGAATATTGTAGGGATTCTGTGATCTAAATACAACTTCTATTTGTTTGTTTTCCATTTACCTTAATTTCTCATGTTGCTGTTACCTGACCTGCTCTTGCCATTTTTCATCTCCTTGAGTATTGTGTGTTATCTTCCCCTCTTTCTGCATCAATCTGTTGCCACTTTCATGGAAAATTATTTTTATTGTAAATACAACTTTTCTCCTCAAAAATCACAAAAATAATATAGCTAATCAGAAGGATTTAGTGCATACCTGTTGCCAGTTTTGTTAATAAGGTAGGAACCATAAATCATGATTAATCATTTAGGACTTGTGCATATGTAAATCTAGTTTAACATTTAAAATGCAGTGTAGTTAGAAGCGTTGCCCTTTGGTGTATGTGTGAAACTAAGCTCCTGTTTTCCTGACAATGACTGTATCCTCATTTGATGAGAAAAGAGGTGGTGATGAAGGTTTGTGGTGCTTTCCTCTGGTTGTCACATCCCTGCAGAGATATCACGTACTTGTTTTCTTGTGATTGTGAAGTTACTAATTTGAAATGGCTGTCTTGTTTACCTATATAAATCTCCATTAACATGATTCATTGTGTGAACAGCTTTGAGATGTTTTGCTGCAATACCATATAAATGCAATTACTGCTTTTAATACCTGCCACCAATATGCTATGTTCAGAATGTCGTGACCTAATAACATGTTTTTTAAGGTAGCTTTTCCCTGCAGTCTTGGCAGATAATCAATCACTCAACCTTGTGCCACAGGTCAGCAAGACCATGAACAAAAATCACAATCTAAACACTGGGCCTTATTGCTCAGGAGATAGCACAGTGGAAGTTATACTCAAACTGTATGGAGCTTTGGTTAGATCACCCTTACTGTAGCACGTGCACATTTACTTGCCATGTTATCAAAAGGATTTGGAGACAATGGGTTGGGTACAGGGAACATTAGGTGGATATACGGTAATTGAGAATGGTTGACAGGCTGGGTGCTCTTCTCTTGTGAAAAGAAAGGTGAACAGCGATCTAGTAGCTGTCTTTAACATTATGTAAGGCTTGGACACTCTGCAATCAGAGCTATTAAGTTGGTTTTTCCGAGGAATATCAATCTCACCTTTTTTTTACAAAAGCAGGGATTTCTGTGTTTCTGTGGGTTGATTCTGTGCAGTGTTCCCTCAGAAAGGCAGAGCTGTGCTTCCATTCTGACAGTTCTTTCAGAGTGGAATCACCTTTTTATAGCAGTCAGCTGCCATATTCTGAAATGTAGGTAAAAACAATGACTGCAGATGCTGGAAACCAGATTCTGGATTAGTGGTGCTGGAAGAGCACAGCAGTTCAGGTAGCATCCGAGGAGCAGTAAAATCGACGTTTCGGACAAAAGCCCTTCATCAGTAATTCTGAAATGTAATTGTCCTGACAGTAACTTTGACAGCTGCTGTCAAAAAGTAAGTGCAGAAGGTAAGTATGTTGTTAGGATACGGAGAGGGTAGGGGTAGGATACCAGGTTGGTAAGGTGACATGCAAGAAGGGTGCCAGCTTGGGAGAGCTAGAGGACCAGGTAAGTAGGGTACAAGATGGTTATAATCAACTAGGAGAAAGTGAGGACTGCAGATTCTGGAGATCAGAGCTGAAAATGTGTTGCTGGAAAATCGCAGCATGTCAGGCAGCATCCAAGGAGCAGGAGAATCGACGTTTCGGGCATAAGCCCTTCTTCAGGAATGAGGAAGGTGTGCCAAGCAGGCTAAGATAAAAGGTAGGGAGGAGGGACTTGGGGAAGGGGCATTGGAAATGCGATAAGTTGAAGGAGGTTAAGGTAAGGGTGATAGGCGGAGAGGTCAGGAAGAAGATTGCACGTCAAGAAGGCGGTGCTGAGTCTGAGGGTTGGGACTGAGATAAGGTGGAAGGAGGGGAAATGAGGAAGCTGGAGAAATCTGCATTGATCCCTTGTGGTTGGAGGGTTCCTAGGCGGAAGAGGAGGCCAAGGACCTGCATGTCCTTGGTGGAGTGGGAGGGGGAGTTGAAGTGTTGAGCCACGGGGTGGTTGGGTTGGTTGGCGCGGGTGTCCCAGAGGTGTTCTCTGAAATGTTCCGCAAGTAGGCGGCCTGTCTCCCCAATGTAGAGGAGGCCACATCGGGTGCAACGGATGCAGTAAATGATGTGTGTGGAGGTGCAGGTGAATTTGTGACGGATATGGAAGGATCCCTTGGGGCCTTGAAGGGAAGTGAAGGGGGAGGTGTGGGCGCAAGTTTTGCATTTCCTGCGGTTGCAGGGGAAGGTGCCGGGAGTGGAGGTTGGGTTGGTGGGGTGTGTGGACCTGATGAGGGAGTCGCGGAGGGAGTGGTCTTTCCAGAACGCTGATAGGGGAGGGGAGGGAAATATATCCTTGGTGGTGGGGTCTGTTTGGAGGTGGCGGAAATGACGAAGGATGATACGATGTATCCGGAGGTTGGTGGGGTGGTAGGTGAGGACTAGTGGGGTTCTGTCCTGGTGGCGATTGGAGGGGCGGGGTTGAAGGGCGGAGGAGATGCATTGGAGAGCATCATCAATCACGTCTGAGGGGAAATTGCGGTCTTTTAAGAAGGAGGCCATCTGGGTTGTTCGGTATTGGAATTGGTCCTCCTGGGAGCAGATGCGTGGAGATGAAGGAATTGGGAATATGGGATGGCGTTTTTATAGGGGGCAGGGTCGGAGGAGGTGAACAGTTCATCAAAAAAAAAGCTCCCACGAGGAGGTTGAACAGTTCATCCACTTTACTAACACCTTCCACCCCTATCTCAATTTACCTGGACCGTCTCAGACTCCTCCCTCCCCTTCCTCGGTACTCCATTTCTATCTCGGGTGACCGACTCAACACGGACATTTACTATAAACCGACCGACACCCACAGCTACCTAGATTACACCACCTCCCACCCTGCCCCCTGTAAAAAAAAGCCGTCCCATATTCCCAATTCCTTTGCCTCCGCCCAACTCATTGAACTCATGTCCCTGGCATTGTGAAGCAGCAGTGCTAACAACTGAGCCACTATGCCACACCTTAGTTACTTAGAAATCAGACTACGTTTTCCGTAGTCTAACTTTTCCTGAGTAACTATTATATTTAATTTCATTGGAACCCTCCAAAATCTTGAATTATTTGGAGAGATCCGGAGTGTTCCAGACAGAGGGGAAATGGTCAGTGCAATCTTCTTTTTCCTGGGCAATTCCTTTGGAGTCTGCTACGATGGAGATTCTATCGGGTCTTCCTGCACACGTCTGGCATAACAACTGTTTGGCTGTCAGAAAATACAGGCTATTGTTCTCCGTTCTGGGAAAGAGAATAATTATAATTGAAAAATCGTCATTAGGGAATGCAGTGGGGAATTGAGAAGAACCTGTTACCGCAGGGAGTGGTTAAGATGAATACTTTATATGGAATTAAGGGTAGCTGGATGGTAATGATGATAGATTTGGATGGAAAAATAGGAGGAGGCTCGATTTAAGCATGTGTACTGGCATGGGCTGGTTGAGTAATGAATAACCTGTTTCTGTGCCATTTATCCTGTGTTTTTCAGGAGAAGAATAACAATAATGGTCATGGTGTTTAGAGTCTCCTCACTGAGCCATCTGTTACCTATCTGAAAATATATGTGACTGACAGATGGGGAAACTATTGTTTCAAGCTTCAATTAGTTACCAATATAGCAGTCACTGCTCAAAAGCTTTTAAAATGAGGAATTATGCTGGACAAATCTGAGTGGTTTCTCTGTTTTGAAGATTGAAATGACACACTGAACTACTGAGATTGAGAGAGAGGCAGTAAAAGTGTAACAAATTATGTGAATATTGCAGAGGCGGCTATGATATTAACTTGAAAAAAAATGTAATGCTTTTTTTATTTCATCCTTTTATTTCTGATCTGTCTTTTTGTCTATTGTGTTTACTCTTACAGGTTTTTTTAAAAGAAATATGCATCTTTTTAAAGGGTTTTCAAATGCAATTTGCATTTTAATTGAAGCAGGTTTGGTATTATGGTCACGGTTGAATTATGAACCACATGACCAAAAGACAAATTGCAAGACTGTGGTGGTATGTTGGCAGTAAATATTGATAATAGCTTTTTTATGAACATGGATATGTCGCCATCCATATATTTTATTTTCCACCTTTCCCCTTCCTAGTCCCTAAATGTCTTTACTTAATACCCATTGTAATGGTAAATCCGTTAAGAACAATTAGAGGATGATCTTGGCAGTAAAGATCCCAACCCATGTTTTACTGCATGGAAAAAATAAGTTCGAGTGCCTTCTTGAAGAAGTGACTGCACACTGAAATTGAACAAAAGGAACATTATGAGATGAAGTTAATTGCTTAAAGTGTCTAATTTCTTCAATTCCAGTCTTTAGTTTTGGAGGAGAAAAATAACTGTTTATGCTGTGACTGCTTAGGTCTGGAATGTACTGTCTGAATGTGGTGGAGACAGATTCAATCATGATTTTGAAAACAGAATTGGATAATTAACAGAAGGTTGAAAATTTGCAGGATACACTGAAAATGCCAAACTCAAATACTCCCAGAGAACTGTTATGGGCATGATGTCTCAAATAGCCTCCTCCTGTGCCATAGTGATTTATGGCGTAGGGCAGCACTGTTGCTGAGTGGTCAGCCTTGTTTCCTTACAGCACCGGGGACTTCTGTTTGATTGCACTGTCGGGCAATGGTCTGTGTGGGTTTCCTCCAGGTGTTCCGGTTTTCTCCTGCAGTCCAAATGAACAAACAAGGGTCAGGCTTATACATTTGATGGTCGGGCCTTGGGTAGTGTTGGAGAACAGAGGGATCTCGGGATGCAGATATACAATTCTTTGAAGTTTGCATCATGTATGGACAGGGTGGTTAAAAAGGCATTTGGTACACTTGCCTTCATTGTTCAGTCCTTTGAGTAAAGGAGTTGGGAAGTCATGTTGAGGTTGTACAGGACGTTGGTGAAGCCTCTTCTGGAATACTGTGTCCAGTTCTGGCTGCCCAGTTATAGTAAGGATAATATCAAGCTGGAGAGGGTTCAGAAGAGACTTAACCAGGAGGTTACCAGGTGTGGAAGGTTTGAGTTATAAAGAAAGGCTGGGACATCTTTCACTGGATTGTAGGAGTTTGAGAGGCGACCTGATAGAAGTTTGTATAATAATGAAATGTTTGATATAGTTATTGGTAGTTGTCTTTTCCCCAAGATGGGGGATTTCAAGACTGGGGCACCTCTTTCAGGTGAGAGGGAGAGATTTGAAAAAAACAGAGGCAAATGTTTTACACAGAGTGTTCAAGTGTAGAATGAACTTGCTGAGGGAGTGGTGAATTTGGGTACAGTTATGACATATTAAAAGACATTTGGATAGATACATGAATAGCAAAGGTTTGGAGAGGTAGGGGCCAGGAGTAGGCAGATGGGACTAGTTTATTTTGGGATTATGTTCAGCATGGACTGGCTGGACCGAAGGGTCTGTTTCTGTGCTGTATGACTCTGTCTTAATTACTGTATGTGCAGTCTAGGTGGATTAGCCATGGGAAATGCAGGGTTACAGTGATAGGGTAGGAAGTGTGCGTCTGGGTGGGATGCTCTTCAGAAGGTCAGTGTGAACAGGCTAGAACGGATGGCCTGCTTCTACATTACTGGGATTGTATGATTCTACGATCATATGTGAGAGCATGCAGTTCTTTGTCATAATGTAGATCCCAGGTGTTTTTCCAGGTTGTAAGTCTCTGTTACTTTATTGTCCAGGTACAATTTGGTTGAAATCAATCTGAAATATCTCAGTTTGCCATGAAATAGGGCACATTGTTTCCTCTTCTTATTGGGGTGTTAGGATCTTCCAGTTGACTCAATTTCAGATTCTGTTCAATAAAAACATTTTATTTTGTCTTCCTATTTACAGGAGGCTATTATTCCATGAGATCTCCCTTCAGATTCTCTTTTTTTTAAAATACTGAGGGGAAGATTTTTGAGAGGTTTGCAAGTTCAGGATGGAGGATGTTTGTTAGCTTTTCTTTGGAAGTTAAGCAAGATGATTCTCTAAACTGGGAAAATGTTGCTTATTTGCATATTATTGGAAATGCTTTTTATTTCTTTGTGGATGTGACCATTGCTAATATCAAATTATGGTATAGAGGTACCGGTGTTGGACTGGGGTGGGCAAAGTTTAAAAATCACACAGCACCGGGTTATAGTCAAACAGGTTTATTTCCAAATAAAACTGCTGGATGATAACCTGGTATTATGTGATTTTTAACTCTCAAATTACCCTCAAGAGGAAGACAGTGAACTGTATTCTTGAACTGTTGTAGTCCACCTTGTTCTGCAGTAGATCAACAATGTCATTTGGAAGATAGTTCCAGGATTTTGAACCAGATAACGAACTTGAAGATGTGCTGAGCACCATTATTTTCACTTGTTGTGAAATAAAGCAGTCTCATTGTTTATATCTAGTCTAGTATAGACAAATGCTTTTTTGATCTATCTTAACATGGTTGGTAAACCAGAATGAAAAATATTCTTCCCTCGTTCAGATCATGACGATGTGCTAAAAATGTGCTAACCACTAAATGCCAACTATTCTGCCTGTTTATAAGAGTGACTAATACTAGTAGTTAATTAATACTGACATAAGGCAAGACCCTAAACCTGCACAATGATTTTGCACCCTTCAGTTTATATCTAATAAAATGTAACCTAACATTATTTTCCACTTGTAACAAATACTGTTGCTATTTTAATGAGATATTTTCTTGGTAATGAGATGACATAAGCACAATTTAGGGAGAGAAAATTACTTTAGAAAGGAAAAGCATCAAACTATAGTTCACATTCAGCAAGATCTTCTTCCGAGAATTTTGTAAATTCACTCACCAGGAGACAGAACCAAAGGTTTATTGGAAACATCAATATCCTGTATTTCTATCAGAATCTTTTTATCATAATTATTTTTAAACTCTAATTTCAGATAATTCATAAGACAATCAAAGGTCAAGTTATATACATGCGCACATATACCTAATTTTTGTGAGACATTGATCCTCAATGTTGAGTGTTATCAATATTAGTCTAAGTTTTGTGCTTAAAAACAAGAGTAAGATGAACAGCACTAGTGGCTGTTATGGAATAAGTTGGACAGCACTTCCAGAGTCTGCACATGTATAGTTAAATGCTGAAATTAATAATTTGCCTTTCTCTTCCACATTCTTAGTATACTGTTACCTTGTTGACAGAATGCTGTTGAGAGTGCAAGTGTAAAATTGCTCTGCTTGCCCACTAGTTATGCATTAAGCATTCCAGAATAAGTTGGAGTTTTAAGTGAATGCTTAATAGGTTTGAATTTTAATTTTTTGTATGTGGAATGTCATTGCTGAAGAATTTAATTATTTTTGGAGTTGTTGAAAAAACGTTAATAAAAAAAACCTTTTGCTTTTACAGAACGACAGAAGTGGTATGGTGAAAAATGTAGCTATTTAGCCCACCATGTCGATACCGGCTCTCCAAATGAGCAACATGACATGGTATTATTTTCCTGCTTTTGTTTTCCATACCCTTGCACATTGTTTATATTTAAATAATTATCTAATCACAGAATTGTTATGGTGCAGAAGGAGTCCATTTAATCTAGTGTACCTGCACCAGCTTGTTAAATGAACTTCGCTACAGCATATCAACCTCCTGCTTTCAAACCTGTACCTTTGCACGTTAATTTTATCCAAATCATTTTCCACTGTCCTCTTGAAGCCTCAGTTGAATCTGCCTCCATCACATTTCCTGATAATGCATGCCATACCATTTGTTGAGTGAAAATGTTTCTTCTCATACCAACTTTCTTTTGTTTGTTACATCTGTGCCCTCCCATCAATCATTTATGAGCAGGAACAGCTTCTCCCTATGTCCTCTATCCAGCTGTTCATGATTTTGGAAACCTCCATCAAATCTCCTCAGAGCCTCCTTCTCTCCAAGGAGAACAATCCTAATCTTTCAAATCCATCTGCTTAACTGGAGTTTCTCATCTCTGGAACCATTTTTGTAAATCTCTTCTACACTTTCTCTGTTATCCTTCCTACTGTGTGATGCTTAAGCTGGTACACCATGTGCCTGCTAAAGTCTAACAAGTGTCTTGTACCAGCATCACCAACTTTCTGTTGCACTATAAGCTCCTATTAATCAAGCCCTGAATACTGTCTGCTTTATTAAATGCTCTTGCCACATCTCCTACAATATTCAATGATCCATGCAAACTTACTCCAGTCCCTCTGCTGTCCCACCCCTTTGCAATTGTACCTCCATGTGCTCTCTATAAAAAATGCACCACCTCACACTGCTGTGTTAAATGTCGTCTCCCACCTATCCATCAACTCTATCAATCTGTCTATGTCATAGAGTCTTACAGCATGGAAACAGGCCCTTCAGCCCAACTCATCCTTGCTGACCAGGTCTCCTAAACTGAACTTTGTCTGCATTTGGCCCATATCCCTCTCAACATTTCCTATTCATGTACCTGTCTAAGTGCCTTTTAAATATGGTAATTATACTCTGCATCCTATCACATCTCAGTTATTGTATCCACATTGGTATTTTGTTTACCATAACCTAAAACTTTTCTCTCAAAAGCTGCAACTCTGTGTCTCCGTTCTTCCTTCTGTTTACACTATTTTACTTTTATTTTGCAAAAATTAAAGAGTTTATTTCACTATTTGGTTTATACTTTTTTGCACCATTCTGATTAAAGGGCCACAGAGGAAATGAAAATTTTACTGCAATTGTGCATGGCTTTAGTGAGACCACATCTGGAATACTGTGTGCTGCTTTGGCCTCCATATTTCTGGAAGAATACTTGGATTGGAGCCAGTACTGGTGTGGTTTACTGGATTGGTTCCTAAGGTGAGGGTTGCTTATTGATGAATTTGAATCTAAAAACTGAAAGAATTGCAGATGTTGTAAATCAGAAACAATAACAAGTTGCTGGAAAAGCTCAGCAGGTCTGGCAGCATCTGTGCAGAGAAATCAAAGTTAATGTTTCGGGTCCAGTGACCCTTCCTCAGAACTGAATTTGAATCTCTTGTGGTTAGAAGAATAGAGGATGATCTCAAAGAAGCATGCAAAGTTCTGAAGAGGCTTGACACCAAGAGATGGTTTTGCCTGGTTGGGATGCAGTATATTGAATTGACAATTGAAAATTAACAGTAAGTTTGATTGAATGATGAATGGTTGCCCAATTTATCATTTTTAAAACTTCTTGTGGACCAGTATTTATTTCCCATTTCTAGTTGCTTTTGAGAAGATGGTGGTGAACTGCTATTTTGAACTGCTGCAGCTCATGCTCGATAGCAGACCCACAATGCTGAAAGGGAGGGAACTCCAGGATTTGGACCCAATGACATTGAAGAAACACCGATATGTTGAGTGACTCAGAGGGAAATTTGCAGGTGATGGTGTTCCCGTGTATCTGCTGCCCTTGTCCATCTCAGTGGAAGTGGTCATGGGTTTGGAAGTGCTGTTGTCTTTGTCTTTCCTTAAAACAATTTAGACAATTCCAATTGTGTTATGAATGAATTTGTCCAGGTGTCCTACAATACCAAAGCAGTCAAATCAATACATACACAAGCCATACCAATCCAAAGCAGTGTTGAAAAGGGTCAGGTAGCATCCAGGGAGCAGGGAAGTTGATGTTTTGGGCATAAGCCCTTTATCAGGAATGTGGAGGGGAAGGGGGATGAGAGAGGGTGTGGGTGGGGCTGGGGAGGAAGGTGACAGGTGGATATAGGTTGGGGGTAATTGTGATAAGTCGGTGGGGAGGATGGAGCGGAAAGGTGAGAAGGAAGATGGACAGGTAGAACAGGTCAAGAGGACGGTACCGTTTTGGAGGATTGGATCTGGGATAAGGTGGGGGAGGGTTCCAAGGTGGAAGGTGAGACGTTCTTTCTCTGGTTGGGAGGTGACTTTGATTTGGCGATGGAGTAGGCGCAGGATTTGCATGTCCTTGGGGGAGTGGGAGGGAGATTTGAAGTGGTCAGCCACAGGGCAGTGCGGTTATTTGGTGTATGTGTCTCAGAGATGTTCCCTGAAACGCTCCATGAATTGGTGTACTGTCTCCTCAGTGTAGAGGGGACCACACCGTGGTGGATGGATGTGCAGGAAACTCTGTTGGATGAGAAAAGATCCTTTGGGCCCATGGACAGAGGTGTGGACACAAGCTTTACACCTCGTGGCGGCAAAGAAAGATGCTGGGTATGAAGGGTGGGTTGGTAGGGGGTGTGCACCTAACATGGAGGGAATGGTCTCTGTGGAACGCAGATAGGGATGGGGAGGGAAAAATATCCTTGGTGGTAGGGTCTGACTATAGATGGTAGAAATTGTCGAAGATAATGTGCTGTTCTGGTGATTAGTAGGGTGGAAGGTGAGAACCAGGATTGTTCTATCCTTGTTGTGGTTGGAGGGGTGGGGTTCAAGGGAGAAGATATGAGAAGAGGAGGATGTGCACTGGAGGACAATGTTGATCATGCGGGAGGAGAACTTGCGATCCTGGAAATAGGAGGCCATCTGGGATGTCCTGGAGTGGAATTGCTCCTCCTGGGAGCAGATATGACTGAGGCGGTAGAATTAATATCAATACAAAACTGTTCCAATTTTATTAAGAACAGAGCAACAATATTTTTTAATACTAAACATGGTATCTCTAATCCTATTTGCCTCTTAAAGTTATCGTGCTTCTTGTGTTTCTTGTAAATTTATGCAGTTGTTGTCGCTCTGGCTCTGTCTTTGGGTTTGCGAAGCTGCTTTCTTCCTGTCTCGCTCTGGATGGTCCGCTGATCTCTGCCTCTTGCCATGCTGGTCTCCTCAGAACGCCTCAGACAATTCCAAGAGCAAGATTTGCAGATGTTCTTAGAACCTTTAGATAGTTTTCTGGAAATTTCTATAGTTCTGGCCAACCAAGGAGCACACTTAATAGTTTGAAATAAGAGTCAATCATTTAGATGCTATGCTCCTATTAATTTCTTTGTGCAGCAGGGCCTGGTGCCTTTTTGTCTGTGCTCTCCTTTGTTTAGTGGATAAGTTGTTGGGGGTATGTCTGTCCAGGAAAACTATTGCCTTTTCCATTATGCTACTGTGACAAACAAAGCTCACTCACTTCAATAATTTCAGTCCGAGACAAGATCTGAAGCAATCAGTATGTTTATTATACGCTTGCAAGCGTGGTGCCTAAAATAGACACATAGAGTTTAGCAAGTACATATCTTGTATAGGATTCACTACTCCAAACCCGGTGCCCATTACTATTGTTTATCTCTTGCCGTATCCGGCCTTGTGCATAACAAAGTACAGGTTTTACTCGGCCATTTCACCAGATCCTGCTGTGGCCCATTGTTAGGTATATCCTTCTTCATGATTATCTACTTCCTCCACATGTGCGATTTCCTCCCTTTGCCTAACCATATTGATCCTTATAATTGGGGTTTGTTTTTGTGTTTTTGCAAAAGTGGGAAACAGATGCTTATAACTACTGCTTACACAGGCATATCTGGCTTAACCTACATCCTCACAGCACCTTATCTATTTGTCTACCATTGTTAGCAGGCACGTTTCATTCTTGCATTCACATTTTAGCTAATACAAAAACAATTATATATTTCCCCTACATAGTTTTCATTCTTGTTGACTCAGCTCTTGGGTTGAAACAATTGTACGAGAAAGTGAGGACTGCAGATGCTGGATATCAGAGCTTAAAAATGTGTTACAGGAAAAGCGTAGCAGGTCAGGCAGCATCAAAGGAGCAGGAGAATCGACGTTTTGGGCATAAGCCCTTCTTCAGGAAGAAGGGTTTATGCCCGAAACGTTGATTCTCCTGCTCCTTTGATGCTGCCTGTTGAAACAATTATACACTGGTGTGAGTGCATTTACCTTGCATGTGTAATTATGATTGCAGAAGTAACACGACTTTACGTATATCCTACACTGATGTCATTAGCACCTGACTGCTGAGTGTACAGCGTGTCTGATATGTGGATTTTGTCAGTTCATACATGGATGTTATCCAGATCTGTTGCAGTTGAACATGCACTGCTTCAGTATCTAAGAAGTCGTAAATGGTGCTGAACGTAATGCAATGTTTGGTGAACATCCCCACTTCTGATCTTAAGGAGGGAAGGTCATTGACAAAGCAGCTGAATATGGTGCAGCCTCAGATACTACCCTGAGGAACTGCCGCAGAACTGTCCTAGAGCTGAAATGACAGACCTCCAGCAACCATTTTCTTTTGTGCCAGGTATGTCTCAATTGTCAGGTTGCGTGGGATTAGTATATGCAGTCATGATTGGTGTCATCAGTAATGATGGCAACTGACATGGAGAACTTGTGTATTATTACAATGTGGATTTGCAACATTCAAGCTGCTCCAGCTTAAGTGGGTTATAAATAGGTAGCCTTAAACAGGAAGCTTATTTGCATCTGTTTTCATGCAATATTTTAAAGAAATAGCAGGCCAGATTTGACTTGCTTTTTCTTGAGCTAGATTAGGGAGAATTCTGATTCTGAGCTTTTTGTGTTTAAAGTGATGTTCACAGAATACAGCTGCCAACTGTGTGCTGAGTGCCTGCTGGGTGTGAATCTACTGAGTAGAGTTTGCAGTCTTTTTTTTTGCAGATCCTAAAAGTTATAGCAGAGAATTGAAGGAAGGGAAACAGTGCAATTTTCTGTACTGAAATAGCGTTAAAGCTATTAAAGCCACAAATCTGTTGATGAAGAAGGCCATGTCTTCAGTAAAGTTCAGGCACAGAGAAATATTGTTTCCCCCTCACCAGTGGAGCTGATACATTGGAAAGATGTACAGTACATGATAAAGGATTTAGAAAATTAATAACTAAGAAATTAATTATGAATTGAGGTGGAGAGGGAGGGAAAGAGTACAAATACTTCAGAAAGTAGAAACATTATAAAATGCAGTATGGAAAAGTAATGTCTGCAATAGCTCAGTTGATGAATATATGTTTTATTGTAGCACTGAGATGCATAGACCAAGGAATTGAATTTATTGAATTCAGTCAGGGAGAGGTTTGGAAATTTTCATGATTTTTGTTCCTGATCACATTCAATTAACCCTCCTGCCCCTTTTGTGCTGAATGGAGGATGTTAGGAATACATAACGTTGTGCATCACTTTGTATATTCTGTTGGTCACTGCATAGAAGCAAAGGACAGGAATGTGCAGTCAGCACGTCAACTGGGAGTCT
The DNA here is from genome assembly GCF_047496795.1 of Chiloscyllium punctatum. Classification (NCBI taxonomy): domain Eukaryota; kingdom Metazoa; phylum Chordata; class Chondrichthyes; order Orectolobiformes; family Hemiscylliidae; genus Chiloscyllium; species Chiloscyllium punctatum. Next base: position 10,850,977 of record NC_092783.1, on the reverse strand, counting down.
CCAAGTCAGAAGGTTGTGGTTTCAAGTCCCACTGTTAGGGCATAGGCGCAAAAATAAATTCCTGATGCTCCTAAAGTATAGCATCCTTACTTTTATGTAAGATTTTGGGGAGAGCACATTGCAAATAATGTGGCAGTTTTAGTCTTTTTATTTAAAGAAGGATGTAAATGCATTGAAGGCAGTTCAGATAATGTTTACGAGATTGATAGCTGCAATGAATGTTATTTTTTATTCATTCATGGGATGTGGGCATTGCTGGCTAGGCCAGTATTTGTTGCTTATCCCTAGTTGCTCTTGAGAAGGTGGGGGTGAGCTGCCTTCTTGACTTGCTGCAGTATCCGTGCTCTAGGCAAACCCACAATGCTAATAAGGAGGAGGTTTCTTAGAATTTAGACCCAATGGCAGTGATGGAATGGCAGTATATTTCCAAGTCAGGTTGGTGAGCAGCTTGGCTAGAAAATTGCAAGTGTCAGAGTTCCCATGTATATTTTGCCCCTGTCTTTCTAGGTGGTAGTGGCCATGAATTTGGAAGGTGCTGTCTAAGGAACTGGCTTGCACAAGATGAACAGTTTAAATGCCAGTCTCATCTTAAGCATTAAATAATAGTGGAGTTGCTGCACCAAGTACAACATAAATTAAATAATAACAGAAAATGCCAGAACTGCTAAGCTAATAAATGGCATCCTCTATGGAGAAAGAAATCGATTTTAATATTTCAGGTTGATGGCCTGTCATGAGAGCTTTGGCAGTAGATGAGCTAAGGTGGGGTGGAGTTAGACAGTATCACAGAAATGGCTTTCGTGATGGCATGGTTATGTGGTTGCTAGCACATCTCAGGGCCAGCGATGACACCAAGCTGGTTCTCGATGGAGGGAGGTGAAGAGAGCGCGTTGTTTGTGCTGGGGAGAAAAGACAATGGCTTCAATCTCCCCAGTATTTAGTTGGATGAAATTCCAGCTCATGCAGCACAGGCATTGTATGTGCCACCTAATGGTTCCAAGACATTAATGCGTTTAAGTGAATCATGTAGACCTTGGTGTCATCAGTGTGGCATTCAACATTGTGTTTTCAGATGATGCTGCTGAATGGCAGTGCAGAGAATCGTGAAAGGTGAGGGCTAAGGATGAATTCTTTGGAAGTGTCAAAGCTAGTGGTGTGGGAGTTGGAAGAGAAGCCATTGCAATTTATAATTGGATAGAATAGAATGGAACAGCATGACTGCAGTCCTATTCAATGGATGAATGAGGAGAGAACTTGGAGAAGTATGACATGAAAAATCTCAAAATCTACAAGCAAGGTGAGGAGGAATAATTTACTACTTATGCACAAGATGTTATTTATGACTTTGGAAGTTGGTCTGGTATGGTACGAGGCAGAAAAATGATTGGATAGATTCCAAACCTCGAACTGTAGGCCCTGGACTTTAGTATGTTCTCTCCTTCATATTCTGCGATTGTGTCAAGCTCAATATCTACTGCCCCTTTCTAGCATCAAGTTTGTTGTTTCCTCCTTTGCTGTCTCAACCTCTCTCTTCTGAATTGCTAAACCTAATGAAGCTGTTCTTGCTCCTCAGAGTATCTGGTTATCACTGTGTCATGATTGGAACTTGGTGGATCTCATTTCTTTGAGATCCTTGAATGGGGTTGTTAACCTGGGCCACTCAGGGATCCCTGGCTGATCAATATAAACAGGGGATTTAGAGCATCTCCTGACTTCAGAGACGGACTCTGAACTGACTGGTCACAACTATTGCACATGTAAATCCACTGATGTCAATCTTCACCATCAGTTTCCCTCAATGCTGTGACCTTTTGTCATACTTGAGCTGCTGCTTTGAGATCTCAATTTTTTCTTCCCTGTGCTCTGTTTTGATCCGCACAGTCCATTGACTTGACTGTTCACTTCCTTATGAAGGTTCTTTAACAAAAATAAGGCAAATGCTTAAGAGTGGTGTTTGATCTTAGTTTCCTGCAATAATTTAAATATGTTATTACATCTATTATTATGTACCATGGTAAAAATAAATATACTTCAAAGCATTGTAGAAACTCTTGAAAGATTATTGCTTTGAGTACAAAGTAAACATGCGATGAATGTTGGAAGAGAAAAATTGTTTAGAAACAGATTGATGTAAGGGAAAAACAACCTAATTCAAATAATTAGAGGATAAATTTATTTTTAATCTATTTAAATTATGTTTATCAGCTGGGAAATTTTCTGGATAATATTTAAGTTTACTTGTGTGCTTGCACTGTTGCGAAGTACATTTTAAAAGATAAGTTTTTCTACATGATTACAGCAGATCTTTGAATTTAATTAGTTGGATATGCCTAATAGCTCTGTAATCCATCATGTGATAATTATATTTTAAAATAAGGTCAAAGCCTAATCAAACGGAATGCATTCTGTTTTGTTTACCTGCAGTCAGGCGATTCCAGCTGTTCAAAGAAAAGTGAAGCATTAAAACCAGCAATATTCAGTGTTGTTACCTTTCACATAAATTGAGAGATTTCAAAATTTCAATTACTTCAGATCTGAAAAAATAGAAATGGCTTAGACAGGAATATCAATTGGTTGTGTTACATCCATTAAATTATCCAGATGAGCAGTGCATTTCTATGCTCCAGTAACAAAATGCACTTTATATGCGATTGAGCTCATGGTATATCCGTGATTTGTGTAAAATTGGGATTTATGAATTTTTAAAAAACCCTTTTGCAACATTTAATCCATACTAGATCTCCTGAGCTGCTTGAAAAATTTCAAAGTCAGTGTTCAGTCTTGCTTCATGAATGTGTGTCAAGTAAGCTGCCCCTTCCACAGACATGAAACTTGAAATTTTTATCTGGCAGCCTTCATCGGTGCAGCATACAACGTGCTGATGTACACCTGTCTCCTAATGTTGAAACTGGTTACAATAAGATGAAGGTACAAACACAGTTATTCATATGAAGGTCGCATTTCATGCTATTAAATGTTTTTTGGACTCCGTATTCATCATCAATTTCTCACTACTTCCTTCCTCCCCTCCCTCAAACTGTCTTGTTTTTGTTTGCATCTTCTAATAGTATTTGAACATATTGTCTTATGACCAAGATGACAGATGTGCACTAACTTTCTTTAATCCCACTACTCTGTGGACTATAGTTCAATCTTAAAGCTAGTTCAATCCAGTTCTAATATGGACAATCATATGCTTTCTCTCTATTGGACTTTAAATGATAAGATTGATAAATCAGTTTTATTCAGAAAGCATAAAAATATTGAGTTATTGCAAAACAAAATGTATCCAATAAAGGTGCAGAATTAGTTGACACACAATGTCATATCAAGATATAAATGTTTATTCCTCTAATTCATCCAATACGCACACTTATCTTTTGCTCATAAAGGAAAAAACAAATTATTTTGTCTTTAAAAGATTAACATAAAAAACGTTCTGGGCAGTGCTGGCTGTGTTGAAGGACAAAGGATAAGGTATAGAATGTTTCAATGACCATTGATCAGATGGTCAACTGGTGGTCTTGCAAAGATTATTAATCATGTGTGGTTGTTACTGTGGTCTTGGCAGACACAGGTTGCTCAAGAAACAGAATATTGGTAAGGTATTTCAGTCATTCTCTTCCAAAAGAACAATCATGTTTCACTCAAATGATCAAAAATCTGCTTCAGAAATAGGAGACAGGAGCTGGGCAGCTTGTTCTTAACAGGCTTTCCTTTAACAACAAAACATAAACTCCAAATGTGCAAACACTGTTCCAACAGGACAGCCATAAAACCTACTTGTAAAACAGTCAGGAATTTTTCCTGAAGTGAATTCAAGTTGCTAAAACCAGCAGTTATCATAAGTCACATGATTTCTTGTTTTTAAAAATGGTCCAATGCTTTTCACTGACCTTTATTTTAAAGAAAAAGCATTCAAGCATTGCCACAAGCCTTCGAGCACAAGTTATCAAAGAAATATTAATTATAACGTTGCTTCATAAAAACTGCAAATCATGCCCTTGGTCAAAGTAAGCATTGAGCTGAGTCTTGCAGGTTTTCTTTTGTCTTAAGTATCAGTTTGGTCGAGTTTCAGAGGGTTTATTTCTGCAAAGTTTTGTGAGTTTTCTTCTTGCATCTGATCAAACTAGCCTTAATAACTATCAACTGTGGTGCTCACTAGTCTGATTCTCGCCACATTCCACTACCCGCCATACCTGGAACAATTTGCCGCTCCCCGGATATTGGCTGAAAGAATAGCATTCCAGGTGTCTGTGCTATCTTTAAAATGCTGCTATGCACCTGGACCATCAATGGCAATGTGGCAACATTATGACATACCAGCCACAAAGTCATGCTGCACACATGGCTGACACTCCCTCACAACCCCATTCTCTCAACCATTTAACCAGCAGCTGTTAAACACTGTCTACCTGACCTTAGCCGCATCCAACTAAACTCACTCTATCTATCAGCATTACTGGGTTCCCAGTGCCTGCTTGCCATTTTTCTGTTAGGAAACATCACGTGCAGGCAAGCAGGTAGACAGTTCCAAAGATGGGCCTTTGTTGGCAGCAAGCAAGCAGAAACTAAACCAATAGAAGCTGTAATTTACCCCACAATGCAGATCAACTACTATTTCCATTCCTTGATTATTGTTGCATGCAACTCTCAACTACTGGAACCAGGGTCAATCAGATCCCATCTCGGCTACCTTCCACCAGCCCCATCAATGTGGTCTCCTCTACATCAGGGAGACAGGACGCAACTTTTCAGAGAACATCTCTGGGACACCCGTACTAACCAACCCCACCACCCCGTGGCTGAACACTTCAACTCTCCCTCTAACTCCACCAACTCTCACCTGGGCCTCCTCCATCACCAAACCCTAACAACCTACCTCTTGGAGGAAAAATACCTCATCTTCCACCTTGGGACCCTTCAACCACATGAGATTAATGTGGATTTCACCAGTTTCCCCATTTCTGCTCCCTCCACCTTCTCCCAGCTCCAAACCTCCAACTTGGCACTGCCCTCTTGATGTGTCCATCGTCTTTCCCATCTATCCACTCTGACCTCCTCTCCGACCTGTCACCTTCCCCTTCCCCCACCTTCAGCTATCTATTGCATTCTCAGCTACCTTCCCCTTCGCATTTATCTCTCAGCCCCCCAGGCTCCCAGCCTCATTCCTGGAGGGATTATGCCCGAAACATTGATTTTCCTGCTCCTCGGATGCTGCCTGACCTGCTGTGCATTTCTAGCACCACATTCTCAACTCTGATCTCCAGCATTTGCAGTCCTCACTTTCTCTCAGTCAGGTCCAGCCTGGCTCACAGTGCTTGATGCACATGAGCTCTGTCAGACATAAGGAGAGGGTTGTCTTTTTTTGGTGTCCTCAGACTGCCCTCATTCCCCAGTTCCTCAGGATCTCGCACACTATCTTATTGTCTGTAGCAGTTGTGCAGAGCATAGTGCTCCAGGGTGTTGTGGCACACCTGACCTGACTAGACTAGATGCAAAGACTGGAGATTGAAAGGAAAATTGAGAGATACTAGGTGTTTGGGTACCGAGTATACCAAACAGAAGCATTTCATATTCTGTTGAGTGCCAATTTGATAATAACTTTGAATTCATTTGTATCTCCACATATGCATCCGTCCATTGAGCAAAGTTGCCCTCCAGCTTTGGTTTGAGTTAAATGCTGAGTGTGAGCATTGGTGATATGTTGTCTTTACCTGAGATCTTGCAACATAATCTGCCGAAACTGCTCAGTGTTCCAGTACAGCTTCCAATGTTTCCCCAGGTGTAGCAAGATGATAGTCACACATTAAAGAACAGTGCTAAGGATAAAGATAAATCAATATGAAATACATTCAACTGAAGGAATGGCAGTGTCATCAATTAAAATGAGTGACTGGAGTAATTCTGATTTCAAAGCTTTGCTCAATCTTCACGTAATAATCATGACTATTCAATTAACATTTTAACTGCATATTTAGTGCAACTTGGTTGTACAGTAGTAAAAAAAATTGCATGTTATGAGTTGTCACAAGATGGGATAATATGGGAGAAGTAAGAGTAAATAACTGGATTGTACAATGTAATGGTTAGTATGTTAGTTATAGAAATGGGATGTAGACTGTGAACTGAAAGAAATTGTGGCCTTTTCAATTTCATATTTTTATGAGTGCTTTAGTTACAATTTGATCGTCTGATGTACTTAATTTAGTTTCAGTGTGTGGGATTAAATGTAATCAACAAAAAGCAGGTAAATATGAAAGCACAGACACTTTTTGCCTACATTAAGGAAAAACATTTCTTAATTGTTAATGGTTTCCATCTTGATAAGGTTTTTGAGATTTATTGGTTCAGAGCTGCAGGTTTCACAGTTATGGTTAATTACTTTTTAATGTCTCTTGTCTCATCCGCCCCAGAAGATAGCTGGTACATAAAATCGGCCATCCAAGAAGGAAATTTTGCAAGTCTTGTAGGAGCAGTGATACGTGCTTCCTCATTCAGAATAAGAACGTGAGCAATATTTGCTGTCAATTTGTAGATGATATGTTTGTTTACTGCTGGGTTTGATGTAAAGGTAGATGCATGCATTTAATGCAGTTGTGGCTGATTAAAAAGGCCAGGTGGAAAAGTATGTAGATCTTTGGTTAAAGGAAAGGAATCACAAAATCTTCCCTCGATAGAGACCTTTGTTTACTATATTTACATTTCAATTGCATTTCAGTGTCCAATTATAATAGGAAATGGTGAGGTTTTTCTTAAATACTCAGACAACTAACAGAGCAAAGGCTTTCTCTGTTTTGGAACATTTGGGTGATACACCTGATAGCTCAGTTAAACTGACAGAGTTTTCTTTTTTGTATATTTTAATCAGTTATATCAATAGCAGCCAGTGTGTAGCCATGTATTCATGATAGCTACATTGAGATACTGAAGGAACTCCAACTGATGATATAATTTGTCTACAAACACCTCAATTTATAATATTGAATGAGATGCATATTTTGAGTTATGATACTGACCAAGTTCTTCAAGCCTCGATGTTGTGGTAGTCATGTTATGAAAGTGTAAGCGGTACTATACCTTTAAGAGAGGTAAAAGCTAACAGAACTACCTGACTCAGCACCAGGTGTTCTGAACAAGCTAACAATGTAACATTTGGTCGAACAGCGAGAATAGCTGGGTTGTCTGCAGACAAAAAAAGCAAATTAAAATTTGGACAATCAGTTTAAATTATGCCTCAAAATTCCAAACTCCAATCAAGTTTGAATTTAGTATTTTGACAATATTAACACCAATGAAACGATCCAATGTTTTGGGGTATAAAAACTGAATAAACATTGAACAGTTGGAGGAGAACTGCCAAGCCACCAACATGTGCAGGCTGTCTGGAGAATAGCTCTCTTAAAGGTACCTTTATCAATAGCTTGTGAAACAGAAATCCCAAAGAAGAAAAAAAGGCAACCGGAAGATACAAAAAGAAGACTCGACAGCTGACTGGTTTTGAAAACTGAATGTTTTGGTAAATCTTAAAGGGGGGTTTTATTGTACCAGTATTAGAACATAGAACGTAGAACATTACAGCGCAATACAGACCATTGGCCCACGATGTTGCGCCGACCTCTGAAATCAATCTGAAGCCCATCTAGCCGATCTATTCCATTCTTGACCATGTGCCTATCCAATGACCATTTAAACGCCCTTAAAGTTGGTGAGTCTATTACTTTTGCAAGCAGTGCATTCTATGCCCCTACTACTGTCTGAGTAAAAGAACTACTTCTGACATCTGTCCTATATCTATCACCCTCAATTTAAAGCTATGTCTCCTCGTGCTAGCCTTCGCTATCTGAGGAAAAGGGCTCTCACTGTCTAACCTTCTGATGATCTTATATGTCTCAATTAAGTCACCTCGCAACCTTCTTCTCGCTAATGAAAACAGCCTCAACTCCTTCAGCCTTTCCTCATAAGACTTTCCCTCCATACCAGGCAACATCCTCTGAACCTTTTCCAAAGCTTCCACGTTCTTCCTATAGTGCAGTGACCAGAACTGTACGCAATATTTCAAGTGTGGCCTCACCAGAGTTTTGTACAGCTGCAGCATGACCTCATGGTTCCAAACCTCAATCCCTCTTCCAATAAAAGTTAACACACCATATGCCGCCTTAACAACCCTATCAACCTGGGTGGCAACTTCAAAGATCTATGTAGCTAGATCTATGTATTGTAGAGAGGAAGGTAAAAGATAGGTTTAGGTCAATGAGTTGTAAATAGTTGTTAGTTAATTATTCTCTGTTAGACTTTAAAAAATTAAAGTTATTAATTTTTACTTTGAATAGTGACTTTTGGGATAGTTCTTAGCCTCTCAAATTTTCACAAATTACTACATGGGTAAATCTTTTCTGTGTTGCTGGTTTAAATTAGCAGAGGAGTTTACCCCATGTCATAACAGTAATGGCATTACAATTTGAAATCCTACAATTTGAAAAATGACAGCAACTTCTCAAGTCTCCATTTGAGGAGAATAGTGTCAAAATCCAGAGGTAGCATTTGGTGATTTAGTCTTCTTCTGAAGACTGCAGTCACTAAGAATTGGTGAATTGATGAAAACTTCCAGTTATGCTATTAGTTTCCCTTGAAAATGTTATACCTTTATATAAAGTATAACTAGGTTTTCAACGGGATTGAGTTTATCACCACTGCTAAATGCCATTCTAAATACCCATCACTGTTGGGTGTTAAATTGTCCGTAAAAATAATAGACATTTTTTAAAGTTGACATTTAAATGTTTGTTTATTTAGCTTATTCTCGGTAAGTTCTAAAGTATTCTATTCATCACTTATTTTGCTCTTTGAAAATTTAAGTTAGAAATGTTTTGAACTTCCTAGTTTGCTGTCTGTGAGAATATTTCAGTGACTAGATGTCTGCCCTGCATATTTGATAACACTGCTGTTAGATATCTGGAGATTCTCTTATTTGACACCTGGATCAAGCAGATATTTAGTAAAACGTTGCCCATGCAACAAAAATGGACTAAATCTTTGTCTAGTTTCCCCTAAGAATAATGCAATTGCTTTACTGCCTGACTGCAGAATCCAACCCATCTTTACTTGTGCCATTAAAAGAGTACAAAGGTAATGTTTCACTCAAAATGTGCATAAGGATTGATTGAATTAAATTTTGTGCAACAATCAAATATGCCCTATGAGAAAACCAGTTCTGGTGAAGATGTAAGTCGAGATCCAAATCCTGGAAACCTTATTAAAGGTTTTAATATTCATAAACTGGTAAATTAACTTTTTAGTTCGAATGTTGGGGGTTGTTTCATTTAGGACGTTGTTAATAGTTTGGATTGTGTCGGCTGATGTGCAATAATTTGTCACAGCTGTCATAATGTGAGCAGAGTTTTCAGAGCAGTGTTTTGGATGTGAACTAATCTGAAGCTGCCTCAGTGAAATGGACCCATTAAATGAAAAGATTTTGTTTTCAGCTTTGAAGCCACAGAGTCTCATAAATATAGGGGAAAGTCTCAAAGAAAAGCTACATAATTTTCATAACATCAATTTATCATATTGTGGTAGAGATTTGCACCCAGTTGAATTCTCTCTACTTATGTTATGTGTGAAATACAAAATGTTACTGTGCAACCTGGTAAGGTAAAACAGTAAAAGAGCCATTCTCTGAGTCAATAAGAATATCCATGCTTTAACTTAGAAAGTGGTCGTAAGATTTAACTTAATTCACATTGGCTGGTGAAACATATAGCTATTTATGCAGCAAATATTATTTGCTGCGTTGTTTGAGCTGATTTACACAAATTAAGTGTTTTAATATTTCATATAATCTTCCACACTGGTTGTTTGACTAATCTCCTTTTCATTGTGTAATTTTGTAGGCATGTGAACATATTAGAAAATGTGGTATATTAATATATATAGCTTAAATTGTAGAATATATTCCATCAGCCACATTAAAGATGATCTCAATAATTTATTTATGCGAATCCACAAACAACACATGATCTGTGCTCCAAGGCATTAATAATGAGGCATCAATTGTCACAGTATTCCACAATTAAAACAAAACAAGTATTTGCTGCCAGTTACTGTTACAGTGTGAATAACCAATCATAGAATCGCTACAGTGTGGAAGCAGAACATTTAGTCCATCAAGTCCACACTGTCCCTACAACGAGCATCCCACCCAGACACCCGTCCCCTACACTATCTCTGTAAACCTGACTTTCCCATGCCTAACCCACGTAGCATGTACATCACTGGATACTGTTGACAATTTTCATGGCCAGTCCACCTAATCTGCATACCTTTGTACTGTGGGAAGAAACTGGAGTACCAAGAGGAAACCTAGGCAGACATGGGGAGAATGTGCAAACTCCATACAGACAGTCACTCAATCGAACCTGGTCCCTGGCGCTGTGAGGCAGCAATGCTAACTACTGAGCCACTGTGCTGCCCGTGATGATATTTAAACTCTGAAACTAGTCGATCGTCATCTTATATCTGTGATTTTATTTCAAGAAGCCTAGATTGATTTTTATATAGTTTTGAGCATGGGAGTAAGTTACAGACACAATTCTCACTTTACTGTAAATGATATATTTTGGTATTTCACAATATACTTGAAGAAAACCTGGAAATGCATAACAGCTACCAACTTCTGATTAAATAAAAAAAGGCGTTTGTTTCACCAGGAATGTTAGGTTTGTCTAGCCCTGGGCCCTGGAGGGGATCTCCTGAGTTAATACGGGTATATATACAATTCTCCTGTTCCTTTGATTGGGAGCTTTGCACCGAGCATAGCTGTTCTGTATTCTGTGTTTTTTAAAAATCTATTAGTTATTTATTTATTTATTGGTGTTGTTTTGCACAGTGTTAGGATTTGTTTTGTATTATAGGGTAGGTTAGTAGTTAGTACACAGTAGTTGTATTGTAATTTGTGTTTTTTTTCTTTTTATTAGAATGATATTTGTTACTGATTGCATTTTTCAATAATTTTATATGTTTGTAAAGTTAAAAAAAGTTGCTAATAAATATATTTACAAAAAAGGGGCAAGTTTATGTTTAGTAAAATTGGCCACACCTAAAATGTTAATCTATCCATCTCTTTTAAATCCTGATATAGTTGCCATGCATTTCTCACATTTTCTGTGCTTTATCTGTTTGAATTTGTGTTCTGTAGTCTTGCCATGCTAAGAGTTGAAAGTTTGGTGCTGGAAAAACACAACAGGTCAGGCAGCATCTAAGGAACAGGAGAATCGACATTTCGGGCATAAGCCCTTCTTGAGGAGTGAGGCTTGTGAGCCAAGAGGTTAGAGAGATAAATGGGGGGGGGGGGGGGTTTGGGGGAGGTTTGGGGGATGGTAGCTGAGAGTGCAGTTGGTAGATGAAGGTGGGGTAATGGTGATAGGTCAGAGAGGAGGATGTAGCGCATAGGTGGGAAGGAAGATGGACAGGTAGGACGGAAGATGGACAGGTAGGACAGGTCATGAGGGCAATGCCGAGTTGGAAGGTTTCATCTGGGATAAGTTGGGGGGAGGGGAAATGAGGAAACTGGTGAAATCCACATTGATCCTGTGTGGTTGAAGGGTCCCAAGGCAGAAGATGAGGCGTTCTTCATCCAGGCATCTAGTGGTTAGGGTTTGGCGAAGGAGGAGGCCCAGCACCTGCATGTCCTTGGTGGAGTGGAAGGGGAATAATAGTGTTCGGCCATGTGGTAGTGGGGTTGCTTTGTGCATGGGTCCCAGAGATGTTCCATGAAATGTTCTGCAAGTAGGCGTCCTGTCTCCACAATGTAGAGGAGACCACATCTATATGGTCTCCTCTACATTGGGGAGACAGGATGCCTACTTGCAGAACACTTCAGAGAACATCTCTGGGACCCATGCACGAAGCAACCCCACCGCCCCTTGGCCAAACACTTTCAATCCCCCTCCCTTTCCACCAAGGGCATGCTGGGCCTCCTCCATCACCAAACCCTAACCACCCAACACCTTGAGGAAGAATGCCTCATCTTCCACCTTGGGACCTTACCAACCACACAGGATTAATGTGGATTTCACCAGTTTCCTCATTTCCCCTCCCCCCACCTTATCCCAGATCCAACCTTCCAACTCAGCACTGCCCTCATGACCTGCCCTACCTGTCCATCTTCCTTCCCACCTATCCACTCCACCCTCCTCTTTGACCTATCGCCATTACCCCCACCTTCATCAACCTATTGCACTCTCAGCTACCTTTCACCAGCCCCACCCCCCCTCCCATTTATCTCACTACCACCCTTGGCTAACAAGCCTCATTCCTTAAGAAGGATTTATGCCCGGAATGTTGATTCTCCTCCTCGGATGCTGTCTAACCTGCTGTGTTTTTCCAGCATCACACTCTCGACTCTGATCTCCAGCATGTGCAGTCCTCATTTTCTCCTTGCTGTGCTAAGAATCAACGACAGTCAACAAGGTAAATGAAATTTGTCAAACATTTGCTTTGCTGCTTAGAAGCAGTTCCTAAAGTAGCAAACATAGAAAAAACATAGCTAATGTGATCTTATTATAGCAGACTAATTTCACGGGAGGGTGGCATAAGAGAATTATTTTTGTGGTACTAATGCAAGATTATAGAAGAATGATGGTTTTCCTGTAATTATAATGCAGTCATTGCTTTTGGATACATTTGAGTTTGGTAGAATCTTGTCTTGCTTTCAATAAGGCAATGCAGCTGCTGTATAGTTTCCATCATTTTGAGAGATGCATGTGAAATTGCATTTGACTTCATCAAGTCACAGAAAATAATTCCCAAAGATATATTTAAAACCATCATTGCATTTACTATAAGTGAGAAGTTAAGCTCAAGGTTTAAATGCTGTTGCGAACTCCAAGATTAGCAGCTTAATATATTTTGAGTCTTTCTCTTAATTAAAGGTCAAATGAAGGAATGAAAGTGAGCATGCTGAATTCTGACTGACAACAAATCTGGATTGCTTAGTTCTTAAAGGGGAGCTCATTATGCCTTATTGCCAAGAATTGTTGGATATTCACATCTGTAAACAGTTGTAAGAGAGGTTATGTGGACTGCTATGGTGTTAGTTTCTAAACTTCACAGGGAGGTGTTAGGAATGCTAGGTATTTTAAATTGTTATACTCCAGACTGTCTGTGTAATTCCAAGATAAAATGGAATTTTGGAGGTGGCTCTCCAGTTTAACGTACTGAGCATTTCTAGCTAGATACAAGACCCATGTGATTCACATTATGATGAATATAGGTGAAAAGTCCGAAGTAAGACATTCTACTATCAGATAACAGATTTTTTGAAGATGTTATTGAACCTTCTAGATCTGTGTCAATCTGCAAGAATCTGGAAGAGACAGGTACAGGTTGTTCTGCTACAATGTGACAGTTGTGTTGCTCTGTAGCCTCGTGCTATAGAAAATTGTGCTGTGGAAAACTACTATAGAAAATTGCACTGTAGAAGATCACGAATAGAAAATTGCTATACCCATTCAGTTGAAAGTTCACGTTATCCAAACAATGTCCACAATTCGTCAATTGTATTCTAGCCAATTCACGCGGACAAAACACTGGTTATAACAGACTGACCTGTAGCTAGTCCTGCGTCTAAAGCAGAGAAATACTGATCCTGTTGTTCAATACTTGGAATGTGGGTGGAACTCACATTTGGATTGAATTCATGAGGATTTAAAGAAGGCAAGAACATTGCATAGCCTGGACTAGAGAGAAGGAATCTCCAATGTACATTTCATAATGGAAGTCACTTCTGAAATTAAAAATTGCCGAGCAAAAGAAGGAACAAAATAGCAGACTATGAGGAATGGATATTGCTTTGGGCTGCTTTCAGGAAAACCAAGTGTCAACTTAAGGGATAGCATAAACTATAACTGTGGCATGGATTGTTGGTTCTGACTAAAGGTAAATTGAGGTTTGTTTCCTCAGTTAGAGTATAAATTAACATCTGAATGGTGGGTAATATGTTGCTTTTTTTTTGTTCAAGTAAAAGTCTTAACTTGAAAGTTTGTTGTTATCTGCTAATCAATCATTGGAAATTTAAGCTTTTGTTTAAAAGCTGTCAGTCTCTACAGGGAACATAATGTACTTAGGAATATTGTAGTCAGTGCACAGCCTCTTGTAACTTATTCATAGACTGCTCAAGTTGGTGGGCTTGAGTTTCTGCAATACTATATACCTTTTTATTCTCAAATCTACTTCCAGTTTTCTTCTGCAACTCCCTTTCAGTTTTCAGCAAATGTTTCAGTACATTTAAAGTGCATGTTCTCCTGTATAAACACAGGGAAAGGCAGAGAATATTGTTCAGTACCCTTGTAGAACGGCTCTTCATGCCTGCAAGAGAGTACAATAGGATGTTACCATATATTATAGTCTTAAGAGATGCCTGAAACCTAGTGGAAGGAGAAAACAGGTCACAGATATATTGATTAGGTGTTTGTTGCATATGAAAAGTTTGTATGAAAATGAAGAGCTACTAATCAGTGCAGTGTGAGTAATATGGAATGTGAATGACTTAAGTAAAATGGTTGAGGAGTCCATTTACATATAGGCATATCTATGGTAAGTAGCTTTTTAAAGTCACGATTGTTAGTACAGTGTCCAAGTTGTCAATCCAAATGTTCCCAAAGCAGAAACCATGGATGAACCAGAAGATCCATTGCCTCCTGAAGTACGGGTATGTGACGTTCAAGTCAGATGACTCAGACCTTTACAGGAAATCCGAATGGGTATATGAATAGGAAGGGTTTGGAGGAATATGGGTCAGGTGCTGGCAGGTGGGACTAGATTGGGTTGGGATATCTGGTCGGCATGGACGAGTTTGACTGACGGGACCTTTTCCATGCTGTACATCTGTATGACTCTATGCGTAACACTTTAAGGGCATTGGAGATGCTAAAAGGCAATACTGGACTAAGCTAGAATCCCAAACTAATCACACCTGCCGGTTGTGGCCAGGCCTATAGGACACAAAGGGCTACAAGTGAAATAGAGCAGAATAGTCAACAAAAATACATCCCTCCCCAATGTGCTCAAAGCTTTTAATGCTCACTTCAAACAGAAGGGCAATGAAATGGTGTCACCTGCCCCAACAGCCTCAGATGCACCTGTTCCCTCAGTCACTGCTGCATACCTCAGATCAGCCTTCTTGAAAGTGAACCCACAGAAAGAATTGGCCCAAACGGAGTCCCAGCCGCACACTCCGATCACATGCAGACCAGGTGGTAGGACTGTTCGCTGCCTTTTTTAATCTCTCCTTACGACGATCTAAAGTCCTCACCTACTTCAGAAAGACCACCATCATTCCAGTACAAAAGAAAACTCATGTATCGTCCTCAATGGCTACTGCCCAGTGGCTCTGACCTCCATAATTATGAAGTGCTTTGAGAGGTTAGTCATGACTTCTATCAACTCTAGCCTCCCAGCTGGCCTTGATCCTTTGCAATTCACCTACTATCACAACACGTCCATGGCAGATGCCATCTACCTGGCCCGACACTCATCCTTTCAAAATCTGGCTAACAAGAATACCTACGTCAGGCCCTTGCCTATTGACTACAGTTCCACCTTCAACACTATAATTCCAACCAAACTAACCTCCAAACTCTGTGATCTATGTCTCTGCTCCTCCTCCTGCAATTGGATCCGCAACTTCCTGACCCACAGACTGCAATCAGTAGGAATAGACGACAGCATCTCCTCCACAGCAATACTCAACACTGGTGCCCCACAAGTACGCATCCTCACCCTTTATTATACTCCCTGTGCACTCATGACTGTATGGCTAAATTTTGTCCTGATTCCATCTACAAGTTCACTAACGACACCACCACTGTAGGCCAGATCTCAAACAATGATGAGATGAAATACAGGAAAGAAAATAGAGTGCTTGGTGGTGTGGTGTAAAGATCATGATCTCTCGGTCAACATCAGTAAAACAAAAGAGCTGGTCATTGACTTCAGGAAGCAAGGTGGAGGGCACACCCTTATCTACATCAGAAGAGCTGAGGTGAAGATGGTCTATGCATCGAGTTGCTAGGAGTGACGATCATCGATAATCTTTCCTGGACCATCCACATTGATGCAAGAGTCAAGAAAGCACATCAGTGCCTTCACTTCCTCAGGAAGCGAAGGAAATTTGGCATGTCTGTAAAGAATCTTAACAAATTTTTATAGATGCACTTATAGAAAGCATTCTATCTGGATGCATCACAGCTTGGTATGGCAACTGTTCTGCCCAGGACTGTAAGAAATTTCAGAGTTGTGAGAGAGCCCAGTTCATCATACAAAACAAGCCTTCCATCCATTGCCTCTATCTCTATTTCTCGCTGCCTCAGAAGGGCAGCTAACATAATCAACAACCCCTCTCACCCTGGTTATAATCTCTTCCATTGGGTAGAAGATTACATCTCGTCATTGTTTGAGATCTGTTAGATGTCCTGGTTTAGTTTGATCTGGACAATTGTTATTTCCTGATGTAAACTTTCTCACTTGGGTTTGTTCTTGAATGTGAACATGTGCTTGCAGTGCAGCTCCTCTTTTTGCCCCATATACATGGGAGATTTAAACTAATCCCAACTGGACGGGTGTCATTTCCACTACATTGTTAAATGAAGCATGGTGTATAGCTTCAGTGTAGAAATCAGGATCTGTAGTTAACTGGTTATTTCTAAACTTTACTGATTACTGACTAAAAAAATTGATTTTATTCTTTTTGTACATTATATTGATGGGAACATCAGGGTGCAATAGGTCAGAAAAATTATCAATATAATGGTGACTGTGTTGATGAAATGTACTTAGTTAGACATCACAGGGATTACATATTTGTCCTGATCTAGGATCACAGAATCCCCACAGTGCAGAAAGAGGGAATGATTTGTTGTCTGATTTGTATGTGACTTCAGTTCCACACCAATGTTATTCACTTTCACACTTCTCTGAAATAGCATGGCAATCTCTCCTTTGTATCAAACTCACTTTACAGAGGGTGGAGTAGTTTTTAGGGAAACTGGACTGAGACAATAAATGCCAACTTCAAGAGTGAAGTCGACATCCTTGTACAAATTTATATGAAATAATCAGCATGAGTAAGGCCATTGGTGACAAAGACCCTGTGAACAAGGCATCCGGGTAGCATTTAGGTGATACTTCCTTCATTCTATCAATTTTCGTAAGATCTTAACAAGCTTGACAAATTGTTATGACCCCAGTTTTAAGAATCCAGAACAAGCTGGGTCTTTGTGATCTGGCTTGATAGACCAGAAGATTTTAACGAGAATAATGTGCGGAAGAACCAAGACTAAGAAAATAAGCAGCAGGATTTCAGGTTTGAATTGAAGTTCTCAAAAACATCTTGACTTCATAAACTTGAATAAAACACACATGGGCAATAATGATGAACTAGGCATACTGAACAGATGACAATGTAAAGACAGTATCTTTTTACTTCCCTATATTTAAATTGTTAACTGAAAAGGGAAAAAGGTGGTTTTAGAAACCAAGGATTTTTGAAAGTTTGTTGCACTTTTTAAGAAGTCACACATTGAGTCCTATTCACACAGCTATTTGTTCAAACAGTTGTAGAATTTTTTAACCTATTTTTCTAATAAAGCTGTTCTGTGATATTAATATACACACACAGTAGGGAATCTAATCTAATCTAATCGCCTCTGGAACAGGTGGGACTTGAATCCTGATCTCTCTGTCCAGGAGTAGAGACGCTACCAATGTGCGACAAGAAGGCCCTTTAATGAGTTGGGGTGTTTTCAGACTAGTATAGTGGTAGCCTACCGGTCGTAGAAATCGATATTGCAGATGAGCTGAAGCTGAGGGCTATGTACAAATGTAGATTTAGCTAACAACAAGTAGCTGATTGCAATGTGGAGTGGACTCGTAACCAGTGATAATTGACAAAGGCCTTTTATCTGCCAGCAATTATTTGATTGGCTTCCAGTTAACAGAACAGCTTGGGGTTGAGAATTAAGATAGGGAGAAGCTGTCAGACATCCGAAGGCCAGGAATTTTCTCGCTTCTCTGTAGTAAAAAGCGTCTCAATTCTGAAGATAGCCAGTTTTTATTCCCTCAGCAGTTGGCTGTAAGCTGTGGCTCTTGACTTTGATATAGTAAGTCAGAGACTTCGCAAACGTAACTCTGCAAGCACACAAAAGAAAAGGAGAGAGAAG
Source organism: Chiloscyllium punctatum (assembly GCF_047496795.1). NCBI lineage: Eukaryota > Metazoa > Chordata > Chondrichthyes > Orectolobiformes > Hemiscylliidae > Chiloscyllium > Chiloscyllium punctatum. Next base: position 10,832,762 of record NC_092783.1, on the reverse strand, counting down.
ATTATGAAGCAGCAAACCAAAACATACATTTCAGCGCACCCTGTAAACTGGGGCCATTTAACCACCTTCCAATTCTTTCCCTCCACACAATGCACCAATGTTTTCCTTCCTGTATGTGTCAGTCTGTATGGGTGTGTAAAGGGAGGTTTATGGAGTTTAGTACTTTAGAGGAGTTATCTGCCCATGGTTCATAATTGTTAATCTGTAATTCGAATCTATGTTTATAATAAATAGTAATTCTTATGCAGAGAAACCTGATCCATGCTTTCTGACCATCTGAGACCAGTAAATTGGGAAATTGTGCATACTTTATAAAAAAATGTTTAGTGTTTGTGATAACTATGGGAATAGTGTAAGCTGATTTCCAGTGTGGTAACCCAATGAAGCATAACAATAATGTTTCTATATATACAACTACCACAATAACATTCAAGGTTATCATCAGGTAAATGAGTTAACAGGCAAAATGTGGTTAAATACTGTAATATAAATGGCTGATATGTCCAGAGATCCCAGCCAGACTTTACTGACATAGTATGTTATTAAATCTTATTGAAACTTTGTATCCTTTCCAAGGGATTATAATACACCACTTGTTAAGATTTGACTTTGGAACGTCCTCAAAAGCCTCTCTGGCTTGGACTGCTTCAATAACTGCAGTTCAATGTCTTCCAAAACTGAGGTCTCCAGGACTCCCGAGATTGCTCCAAAGTGTCTAATTGTGAGCACAATTTCAGTTTTAATCAAAGACCTAGCTAGCTTCATGGAGCTGCAGTCAAATTTCTCCAAACTCCATTTTTTCTCAGCTGCATCGTGCAAATACTGCATGTGGGCTTCCATCGCCCACAAACTGGGCTTCTTTTCAGCCCTTTTTATCTGTGGCATGCAGCCACCATTCCCTGGGATTTGGCCTTAACCTTAACTGCCTGGAGTCTGCCAACATCAGCATTCTTCCAGCTTCAAACTGCAGCTGATTTCTCACAAAAACTCACTTCTAGATAAATTGAAACATGAGAATTTTTCTAGCTCCTGTCATCTCCATGACAACATAGCCTGCTCTGGCTATCCTTTAGGATTGACTGAATGTTTCAAAGTTAATTTATCTTTAAATCTCCCAGGATAGTCATTAATGCAGGCATTGCAAATATCACATTTCCAGTTAAGTAAGCCACCAACTGTTTACAAAGTCGCATCTCTTTTATTTTAATTCTATGACACAAACATGACTCACCTTCTGAACTACCAAGCTGTGCTAACAATCGCTAAAACTCAGTATTTTAACAATAAGGGGTCCGTGCCTTATGAACTTCTGACTTATGAATGCTCATATGTGCGCGATCTCATGTATGTTTTAAATTTTGAAAACCTGACATGCAACCATTTCTTGTATAGTATTTACTAAAAGTTGCTTTCCAGTATCCTGCATTGTGTCCCAACGTGCAAATGAATATGCAACCCTGGGACGACATGTTCTTTATATTCTGAATTGTTACCTTCCTCAGGCTACCTGATTCTAATCTTTCAAGTATGCTAGACTTTGAGGTACTTCTGTTGCATTTATCCCATTTTCTATTTTTAGCTTTGTATTTCCAAAACTAACATTTGTACACTAAAACAGATGAACCAGCAAACAGATGTTCACAACAAGCTGTATCTCAGTCTGACTCAAATAATTTTGAACTTTGATGTGCAGTTTGTCTCTACGTTCATCTTCCTTTCCTTTGCAATTGTTAAAAGACCATTTTGTTTCATCTCTGTAAAATTTTCCAGCCTCCTTCCTCCTGGCTGCTGAAATCCTCATCTGCGGCTTGTTTATCTTGAGTTATATTTGTCACAATCCTTTCTAAATTGCTTCACCTGCATCACTGAGTTTTAACTTATTTAATAAAAAAATGTCCAAAGAACTGCAGATGCTGGAAAGCGAAACAAAATCAGAATTTGCTGCAAAACCTCAGCAGGTCTGAAGAAATGTTACTCGACCCGAAACGTTAACTGCTTTTTCTCTGTAGATGCTTCCAGACCTGCTGAGTTTTTCAACAGTTTCTGATTTTGTTTAATCTTTGTCGTCCATGATGTCAATGACATAAATTCCAACATCTCTATCACCCTTGTTATCTCCAGTTGCCTATTTCCTCCATTGCCCCAGTAATATACTTTCAAATCTCGCCCTGCCTTTATAGCCTTCCAGTTAGGTGCGATTTTCTCCAGCTTTATTTTAGTTTATTTAGCTCATGGTGACTGTCTTCTTCTTTGGAGGTTCACGAGACTGACTCCTGAGATCAGTCCATTATCTTATGGGAAGTGATGGAGCTGACTAGTTTGCTATGTTTCCTGCATTTAGAAGAATGTGAAGTTATTCCATTTAACATGCACACAGTTGTCAGGATGTATCATACAGCAGTTGTTGAAAGGATGGCTCCCTTTCCTATGGAGAAGTCTAAAATTAAGGGTTGCTATCTTAAAATAAGAGGTCAGCCATTTTAAGATGAGGAGAAATTTCTTCTCTTGGTGAGTTATGAATCTTTAGACCTCATTACCCCAGAGGGCTGCAGTATTCAAGTGAGAGATGATCAGATATTTTGGTGCTGGGGAATCAAAGTACCTCAGGAACTTTGGTTGACATAGAGGATCAGCCATGATTTAACTGAATGATGGAGCAGCCCAAGCAGCCATAAAGCTTCTTCCTGTTCCTATTTCTTGATGCTCATATGTCCTGATCATACTCTTCACACCTGGACTAAAGGACAACCTTCATTTCCTTTTCCACTATTGGTGATTGCTTGTTCAGCTTCTGCCATAGGCATACATTGCTTTTGTTTTCACACTTTATACATTTTTTATCTATCATGTCTTTTTTCTCTTTTCTACATTTTATATTAATGTGATAGATATGGATACATCCTCTTGCATTGAAAAGCATAAGAGAATGAGAGAAATAAAAGCTCCAATGCTATAGGGCAAGCTTTATGATAATGAGGATGAAATTTGTTGAGTAATCATCAATGCAGATAAATAGTAACTTGAGCCTGTTAAAGAAGGCATAATTTAAATTGCTCATGGGGAGAGTACAGTTGATATGTCTCTATTTCATTATTATGTATTTGTTAATATTTGCAAGACAAATAATTTGAAATATTTCTTATTTCAGTTAAAGTTCTTTATTCCTTGAGCTTGCAGAATGCCTCAACAATTTATTTGCATTGCTGTTTGTGTTGGTATAGGATGAATTCTGCAAAGCCTTTTTTCCTTGACCATGGTATCAAGGATTGTAATAAAAAGTGATCAATTTATTCTTTCTTAGGACTTAACTGAAGTGAGTATCCTTTTCCTTTAAAAGCTTTCAATTTCTTACCGTGGTGCATAAACTGATGTCAAACCACTGAGCACATTGTACTTTAAAGATGTTAGGGGCATGCCCACATGGTTAACCATAGGCTGATTCTTGGAGTTTCAGAACCTGACTTGAGAAAATTAATATTTCGACTTCAGGCCTTATTTGAGGTAAGCAGGAAACAAATCAGGTGTTCTACCTCATTTGTTAAAGCAGATTCTTTGCTTTACATCAGGCAACTTTGAGGTTATTATTTTAGTGTAAACTGGTATGAAATTGGAGATTTATTTTATCTAATGGGTTCCATGCTCCCAAAAACTGGTATAAATCAGCAACATTCCTGATGAAGGGCTTATGCCCAAAACGTCAATTCTCTTGCTCCTTGGATGTGGCCTGACCTGCTGTGCTCTCCCAGCACCACACTCTCGACTCTGATCTCCAGCATCTGCAGTCTTCATTTTCTACTAATAAATTAGCAACCCCTCAGTTGCTGGAAGAATAGATCTTTACCTCAATTATCCGATAATATTGATCCTTGGTTTGTTTATTCGGTAATCTTCTCTACAACCCAGTCCCCATAGTAGACCTGACAGTAATAAGTGTTCTTTCTTTTCAACTTAGATATACCAATGCTTTTCTGACTGCATATCACATGGGCAGCATTCATTATAGCAATGTTTTCTTTTACCTTGGCTATTATCTCATTTTCCCTGTGATGCTTTCTGCTGATGTTCTTTTGTTAAATCCCATTATTTTTGTGTCGTGCAGCGAAAATAGCTCTTTATCCAGGAAAATTTCAGTGTACCTTTCACAAAATTGTCAGCTCCTTTTCTGCTTGACAAACTAATTATCCTGGTTATCATGATAAATGGAAATGATAAGTAATGTAACTTCCAAAATTTGTGTTGCCAACAAGGGTAATTCTAGCCATCTCCCCTTGACTTCCAACAGCATTGCCATTATTGAATCTTCCATTGACAACATTTTGCAATTACTAACAAAATTTAACTAGATCAGTCATTTAAAACTGCAGCTACAAGAGGAAGTCAGAGTCTGAGTATTCTGCTCACTTCCCAAACCTTTCCACCATCTATAGAAGACAAGTCAGGAGTATGATGAAATAACCTCCACTTGCCTGATTGAGAGCAGCTCCAACAGCATTTGAAGGTTGATACCATCTAAAGTGAGCCAATACATTTGAATAGCATCCCAACTACCAACCTAAACATTGACTTCTGTCTTTGGCACACAGAGTCTTGGAGATCCACAGCATACAAAAAGACCCTGGTCCATTGCATCAGCACAGGTCAAAATCAACCACCTGACTATTCTAATCCCATTTTCTACCACTTGGCCATAGTCTAGTATACCCCTTACCTTTTATCGCATTCCCTTTACCTTAGATCTGTGCCCCCGAGTGATTGACCCCTCCATCGAGGGGAAATGTTTCATCCTGTCTAATCCAGCCATGCCCCTCATGATTTTACACATCTCAGTTATGTCCCCTCTCAATCTCTTGTGCTCTGAGAAAAAAAACCCCATCTCTTTTCATAACTGAAACTCTACAGTCCAGGCAACATCCTGGTCACTCTCCTCTGCACCTTCTCCAGTGGTATCACATTCTACCATTAATGTGGAATCCAGAACTACACACAATACACTAGTTGTATCCTCACCCGCATTTTATACAGCTCCAGCACAACCTCCCTGCTCTTAAACTTTCATCATTGTTGGGAATCACTTGGTTTTGGTTGTAGGTATTCATGAGCCCAATCCTAGAGCACATCTCTGACCACACATTTGGTAGATGGTTCCAGGAGGTGGAAGTGCCCTTTGGGTTTAAAATTGTCGGCATTCCTTTCTCCGATTCCTTTTCCATACTTCCTCTTACTGACAGGTGTTCTTGAAACATTTTGTCCCTTCACAGAAGCATTTGCTCCAAGTCAGTTTCTTCTGAACAAGGGTCTCCCAAATGACTCACCAGCCTTGGGAGAATGAAAGCCATGTAAAGTGGTTGATGTTGTTCTGGCATTGCTGTTGGAGTTGTTGAGCACTGAAAATCACAGTTTGGTTCGAAGCCATGCTGGCTTTCACGAAAGATTTCCTCAAAGACTGAGAGAAGGCGCCAAGTACAGATTTGGGTGATGATCTTCCCAGCGATAGAGAGTACGGAGATTCCTCAGTATTTCCCATTGTCCACTTTGTCTCCTTTCTTGAAATTGATGGTGATGGTAGCATCCCTGAGAATGGCAGAGATTTTGATTTTCAGGAATAGTTGATGGAAATCACTGATAAACTCTGCTCCTCCAAATTTGAAAATCTCTGCTGGAATTCCTGCAGCTTTTCCATTCTTCATATGTCAAATGGAGGCTTAAACTCTGTGCCTTAGCTAATAAAGACAATTATATCGAGATCCAAGATGGCGGCGACGCAGCAAGTCTGAGTCTATAGTTCTCCTCCCAAGACCTAGGCAGAGTGGGCCACCTGCCTCCACCACACTCACCAAGTCATTTAAAATAGTTTTTACTTAGTGTAATTAGTGGTTCAGTACTAAATTTAAACAGTTCGGTCTCCTGTAAAAATGACTAGGAGGAAAGGAGCCCGCAGCTCTCAGCAGGCAGGAGCCCCTCCCCCACCCTCCCCAGCTGCAGCAGAGGCGTCAGCAGCCGCCCCGAGGGGCTTACCTACAGTGGCGAGCCTCACGGAAGTAATCTCCAAACTCGATGCGAAGATCGATGCTTTCATTGAAGAGTCCCGAAGTCGATGGAATTCACTCTCGGCCACGCTACAAAAGCACGGCTGAGACATCAAAGAAATTGAGCGCCGAGTTGGAGGGGCAGAGCTAAAGGCCGCGACCTCCGAGGCCATTGCAGAATCGGCTGTGGATCGGGTCCGGACTCTCGAGCAGCAAGTCTGCACCTTAGAGAATCATATTGACGACCTCAATTCTCGAGGTCATCAAAAAAAATATTCGTTTGCTGGGCCTTCCTGAATGGGAAGGAGGACAGCTTATAATGTTCCTTGAACAGTGGCTTCCACAGCTGTTAAATCTGGAGGCTGGATCAGGCCAGGTAAGGGTGGAATGGGCCTATCGGGTTTGCAATACGTGGGCCCGGCTCGAACCAATGCCCCCGCCCGGTCCTTTTCCGGCTGCAGAGCTGTAGGGAGAGGCAGATGCTCTTGGAAGCCTCCAGAAATCTTGGGAAAGATCCCCAAGCCATGATTTATAAAGGATCCAAGATTATGTTATTTTAGGACTTTTCCCCAGCTCTGGTCTGAAAGAGGAAGGCATTTGATGAAGCGAAGAAGCGTTAAAGGGATTTAAACATTCAATACTCCTTGCGCTACCCAGCTATACTATGCTTCAGCCATGAAGGGGTCTGTGTATAACTTCGGATCACCGGAGAAGGCCAAGGAACTTTTGGACTCTCTTAGATAAATTATAAGAGTTAATTGATGTTGTTTTGCCCTACTCCCACCCCGGTTTACCCCCCTTTTGTTTTCCTTTTCATTACCTTACTGTTTAATATTATCTCCAGGGGGGTGGGTTTAAGGGATTATTTATTCATTCTTTACTTAACGATTTTCTTTCCCCCCTTTTTTATATATAGGCCAGGGGGTCTAGTTAATGTAGACGGGGGGAAGATGACTACCTTATCCTATTTTATCTTTGTCCTTGGGAGCGTGGTTGTTTTCCCCTGTTATTTTGTATTATTATATTTAATTATTATTTGCTGAGACTGTAATTTTATAGTTATATATGTTCATATATGATATTAACATTACCAAATATATCCAGGTGTTGGTGTGGGTGGGGGGGTGGGGATGGAGAATAGGGTACTCACTGTTAGTTCTAGTTCAGTAGTAGACTTGAATTTTCTTTATCCTATCGTGGGGTGCCTGGGTCAAGGGTGGGGCACTGGTTGGGAGAGGTTATGATGGGTTTTTTGGAAAGGAAGTGATGCCCCCTGGGAATACGGGGAAAGATCTCCGTTTAAATACGTTTTATATTTTTTTAAAATTATGTTGATCTGAATATATTAAAGAGCTTTTATTTTTGTGAATTTTATATGCTCTATGCTCGGGATGTTTTGGATAGGGTTTCTTCTCCCGGGGGGGGTCTCAGACTTGCCCGGTGATTATGGATGATCTCTCCATTAAATGGTGCACCTGGAATGTCACAGGGAGTAATTCACCAATCAAAAGGAGGAGAATATTATCAAACCTCAGAGATTATTTTCCACTCTCCCTTTCTGTGCAAGGAAAAACATTTTGGTAAACTGGGTGGCTGAGGACCCTCATGGACTTTCGAGTTGGCACAGAATAATTATGGAATACACTCCCCCGGCTTCATTATAAATTTGGTGCACCAGGAGAAAAACCAAATTACTCCATAAAATGTGGCAGCCCTCCTTGAATTACACAAATACAGATATCTCGGTCATCCTACAAGGGCCTTTATTTCATTGAGAGGGTGAACCTGGCTGGTCCGGGGCCCCCTGGGAGAGGAATCCCGCATGAATACGGGTTTTGTTGTGATCTGATGTTAACACATACCGAGCATGTATATCACTGCTCAATTTATGTGTTATCCTTTGGGTTTTTTTCCTCTTGAATAATGTAAGAATTTTAATGATACACTCTGGTCAGTTGTAAGTTAGATGAGTAGTTAGTTGAGTCTTTTTTTTTCTCTTGGTATTTCTTTTTTCTCATTTGACAGATTTTGGTTATCATTTATTTAAGATTTAACTGTAAATCAATGTTTATACTTGGGTTTTTTTAAGTTTTCTTTTGTACATGTGTAAAAACATGTTAAATTTTCAATATAAATATCTATATTAAAAAAAAGACAATTATGTTAGAAGTCATCTTAACCATTTTATCCACCTGCCTTGATAGCTTAAGGGGCTAGTGTACATGCACACCAAGGTATCTTTGATCCCCAGTGCTTCCCAGGGTCATACCAGTCATTGTGTATTCTCTTGCCATGTTTGTTCCGACATGCAAGATGCACTGCAACTTGCTGAGGCTTGTTGAAGATCATCACTTAGAAAGACATGGCATAGATGTGCAAGTGCCATTCCAAGTTGCGCACTATAATATCTTGGAAGTAGTTAGCCATTGTCAATGGATCCTAGAATTTGCTTCCAATTTTCCACCCAGTATTATGGCTCAACCTATACCATATCATCTACAAGAAGGATTATAAGTTTAGCTTTGTATCCCAAAGTATTTTCACAAACTTTCAAATCATCATCACCAGTCTCAACAAAGGTTATGTTTTCCTAATAAACCAATTCAGAGATGTTATTATATGCCTCAGGAGCCAGTAACTTGAACCTGGACCTCCTGGCTCAAAGGTACAGACATTTACTATTGTACCACAAGAGCCCTTAATTTAGAAGGTTTATATGTTGTAAAATCAACCTGTTCAGTGATGTTATTATAAACCTCTGGAGCAGGTAGGACTTGGACCCAGGCCACCACAACCTAGAGGTGGAGACACTAGCACTGTGTCTATTTATCATCTGTGTTTTTATAATCAACCTGTTCAGAGATGTTATTACATATTTCTGGAGCAGGTGGGACTTGAACTTGGGTCTCCTGACCAAGAGCTAGGACAACACCCATGCCCCACGTGAGCCTTTCTAGAAGGGTTAGCAAGCCAATGGCCCACTAATTTCTGCTGTGTCTCAATAAGAGGATTTCTGCAAAATCAAACCTCCCTTCACAAAGCAATTAGACTCCAATTAGTCTCAAGATATGTCTATTTACAATGCCATTTCGCTAGGTGTCATTATGCAAATAGATTTGATTTGTTCTGCTTCAGTTACATTTACGTGTATTGACCTTTCAAAATGTAACTAGATTTGAAAACATCTTTCTTTCAATTAGCATTCTTGTTTTTGTCCATTGATTATGAACCAGAATTTGATTAATATGCAATCAAATCTTGCAATATGAAAGAGACTGAGTCTCTATGAGTTACAAGTCACCACAGATTTGTGCTGCTCTGAAAACTGCATCTCAACCTTAACATTGCTGTTACGCTTTCATGTTAAATTGTACAGTCATAGAGAGTTATTGAGTCATACAGCACAGAAACAGGCCTTTAGGCCATATCCGCCTATGCTGATCAGATTTCCTTAACTGAACTAGATTCATTTGCAGATGTTTGGCCAGTATCCCTCCCACATCACTCCCACATCCCTCTCCTATCCATGAAATTGCTCATTGAATTCACCTTGGATTAATTTTAGTAAGAATGAGACCAAACCTCATCTTGCAAATGTGATCATTATTCATGGCTCCTACCAATCTCTGTGACCCAGAAACTGAATTGAAAGTATAGAACCTCATTCCTTCAGGTAGTGAGTGAATTGTGGTGGTAATAATAGCAAATTTACATTCATGTTAATTCTTATTTCTCCTTTCTCCCTCAGTCTAATCTTTCTTTCCCCAATCCACCTCCATTCCCTGTTCCATTACTCTAAAGCCTCCTCTCCCCAAAACTCAATAACCTACCATCTACCACACCACCGGTCTCCACATCCAACAAAAGATCCTTGAATACTTACGTCAATTCCAACTAGACCCCACCACCAAGAACTTCTTCCCTGCCCCACTCCCTCTGCCTTCCGCAAGGACCGTTTCCTTCGCCAATCCTTGGTTTCTGCCGATTTTAATTACCCCCTCCCATTCCCTTTTTGGCATGACCATCCTTGGCCTTCTCATTTGCTACAACAAATCAAACCACAAATTAGAGGAACAACACCTTGTCTTCCACCTGGACAGCCTACAGCCCAGAGGACTCAACTGAGTTCTCCAATTTCAAATAATCTCCCTTCCCAGTCTCTCCCTATCTCTTCCATTCCTCATCCCTCCCATCAACCAACCAGGTGGTACACTCTACCTGTCTCCACCTATCTCCATCCTACCATCCACCCCACCCCCCACAAACCTCATTGGCGGCTCTCCTTACACCCAACCCCAGTCCTGAAGAAGGGTTACATCCGAAGCATCGACTTCTCTACCTCCTGACACTACCTGGCTCGCTGTGTTCTTCCAAATACCTGCTTGTCTACCCTGTATTAGAAATAGGCCGCTAATTTTCTGGACAATTCACTAAACTGATAGAAACACCGTAATATATTTCAAAGGCACATGGAGTGTAGTGAATGCAAATGAAAATGCATTATATTGCACTGAAAGTTTTGTTTCGAAACCGATGTTAACCCTAAATCATTCTCTTATTTCTGGGAAAAAAGTAGCATAACAGATATATAACTTTGGCAAGGAGGATGAAATCTTGGGATAAACTTTACACTGTTTGTATGCTCAGAATATCTGCATCAGTCTTTGTCAATAATTTCATAAAGCCTGTTGTAGGTTGTGGTACTTGTTAACCTTCAGGATTGGGGTGAAACCTGCTGTGCCTGGAAGTTTCAGTCAGTTTTTTGCAGTCAAAGAGTGTGGTGCTGGAAAAGCACAGCCAGTCAGGCAGTGTCCGAGGAGCAGGAGAGTCTGTGTTTTGAGCATATGTTCTTCATCAGGAATGAGGGGGTGGACTAAGGGAGCTGAGAGATAAATGGGAGGTGGTTGGGGGTGGGGCTGGGGGGAAGGTAGCTGGGAATGTGATAGGGGTGAAGGTAATATTGTCAGAGAAGAGGATGGAGTGGATAGGTGGGAAGGAAGATGGACAGGAAGGACAGTTCAAGAGGGCGGTGTCGAGTTGGAGGGTTGGATCCAGGATAGGGTGGGGGGGGGGGAATGAAACTGGTGAAATCCACGTGAGGTTGGAAGGTGCCAAGGCTAAAGATGAGGCTTTCTTCCTCCAGACATCGGGTGGCTAGAGTTTAGGGGTGGAGGAGGCCCAGGTCTTGCATGACCTTGAGGGAGTGGGAGGGGTAGTTGAAGTGTTTGGACACAGGGCGGTGAGATTGTTTAGTGTGTGTGTCCCAGAGATGTTCTCTGAAATGTTCTGCAAGTTGGCGTCCTGTTTCCTGAATGTAAAGGAGACCTCAGCAGATGATGTGTGTGGAAGTATAGGTAAATCTCTGTCGGATGTGGAATGATCCTTTGCGGTCTTGGACGAAGGTGAGAGAGGAGGTGAGGGCATAGGTTTTCTATATACACCAGGGAAATATTTGCCTGGTGGTTGGGTCTGTTTTGTAGTTGGCGGAAATGGCAGAGAATGATGTGTATCTGGAGGTTGGTGTGGTGAAAGGTCAGGACAAGTGGGATTCCAGGGCAGAGGTGCAGGGAGTGGAGGCAATGCACAGGAATGCATTGTTGACCACGTGAGAAAGGGAATTGCGGTCTCCACCGCATCTGCTCCCAGGAAAACCAATTCCACCATAGAACATCCCAGATGACCTCCTTCAAAGACTGCAATTTCCCTTCCCACGTGGTTGACGCACATTCCAATGCATCTCCTCCACTTCCTGCACCTCTACACTTGAACCCCACCCCTCCAACTGCAACAAGGACTGAACTCCACTGGTCCTCACCTTCCACCCACCAACTTCCAGATACATCACATCATCCTCTGCCATTTCCGCCACCTACAAACAGACCCCACCACCAGGGACATATTTCCCTCCCCACCCCAATTAGTTTTCCAGAGAGACCATTCCCTCCACAACTCCCTTGTTAGGTCCACGCCCACCACCAACCCACCCTCCACTCCTGCACCTTACCCTGCCACTACAAGGGCAAAATCTGCACCCACACCTCTCCCTTTACCTTCGTTCAAGGCCCCAAAGGACCATTCCACATCCGTCAGAGATTTCCCTGTACTTCCACACACGTCATCTACTGTGCCCGTTGCTCTCAATGTGGTCTCCTCAACATTGGGAAGACAGGGCGCCAACTTGCAAAATGTTTCAGAGAACATCTCTGGGACACACATTGGGGAGATCAGTTGCCAACTTGTGGAACATTTCAGAGAACATCTCTGGGACACATGCACTAAACAACTCCACTGTCCTGTGGCTGAACACTTTAACTCCCCCTCCCACATGCACGTCCTGGGCCTCCTTCAGCAACAAATTCTAACCACCTGACACCTGGAGGAAGAACGCTTCTTCTTCCACCTTGCGACCCATCAACCACACAGGATAAATGTGGATTTCACCAGTTTCTTTATTTCCCCTCCCCCCATCTTATCTCAGATCCAGCCTTCCAACTCGGCACTGCCCTCTTAAACTGTCCTACCTGTCCATCTTCCTTCCCACCTATCCGCTCCACCCTCCTTTCTGACCTATCACCTTCACCCCTATCTTCATCTACCTTTCGCACTCTCAGCTACCTTCCCCCCCAGCCCGACCCCACTCCCATTTATCTCTCAGCTCCCTTGGACGACCATCTCATTCCTGATGAAGAGCTTATGCTCGAAATATCGACTCTACTGCTCCTCGGATGCTGCCTGACTGGCTGGGTTTTTCCAGCACCACACTCTTTGACTTTGATCTTCAGCATCTGCAGTCCCCACTTTCTGTCAGTTTTGTTGCAGCCCAGTATTTACTTCAAGCTATTTTACAGTAATAGTACTGATTTCCTTTTAGACAAAAGGGGAGAGTATATCTGAAAAAACATAAAACCTTTCATCCTGAGTGATGTGGCAACTTGAGCTTTGCAAACCAAAATTTAAACCTTAATATGATTTGACAAGAGTGGAATACACCCATTGGATGCACATTACTTTGATTTCTGTAAGCACTATTAATCAAACATTACCATAATAAGTTAGAAGTAACATCATTGTCATGAAGTATCCTATTAGTTGCATGACAGTTCAAACAAAAACGATCATCCACTACTGTAAGATTATTCATTTAAAAAATGCCCTTAATGATCCAGCTTGTGATTAATTTTGGAAACCTATATCTTTTAAACTGCTAAGCTAAAGGCAATCAAGTGCATTTATTTAGATGTTTTGTAAATAGGTATTTTTGTGTGTTCTTTTGTTTCAACATGTCCAGGGTTCTATGAGATCAAAGCCCCTTTGGCCACCGATAAGATCAATACAGATTTGAATTTGTAATGAAAGAAGTGGAGACAGTGAGGCTTGCTGGAACATCTTCTCGATGTTGCGTTGAAGTACTAAAACCTTCCAAAATGTGCTTGCTGGAGTATAACGGGCATTCCCTCAGCGAGCATTCTTGTATTTTTTCTGTGCACTGCTTTCACACCTTCTGTCCAGTGAAGTGTTACTCTGTAAATGAAATAAAAGAAGTTAGTTTGATACAATTGTCAAGTTTGTATGTATCTGGAATTGCAAAACACTGACCATTCTATGCACACTGTACCTTCATGAGCGGTGGTCTTTGTACCTGCATCTCTACGCTGTCACAGTTGGTTGAGTTGATAAGGTTGATTGAGGTGTGGACTTTGAAGAGATAGTTAAGTACTTTCAGTTGCATCACCCAGACCCATCACCCTGCCAGCCTGCTTGTTGACCAAATTCAAATTTACAGTGAGTGCTGTATCACTGATTTTTGTTTTGCTTTGTTATCCGAGATTCAGTTTCTAACTTGAGCCAATCAATTTGTATTAAGTTGATGTTGTTGATTGCTGCTCTTTTATTCAAGGTATTTTTCATAAAAATTGTAAAGGAACTTGCAATAAAATGTTAAAGGACACATAATTAATCCACAATATCTTCTGTAAAGTTTACTTTAGCAGTTTGAAATGTTGATCTCTCGTTTCATTGATCAGAGTTTGGCTGTCCATAAGTTCCTCTTTCTCATAGTGTGCTGGTTCAATGTTGAAACTACAGATTGCTTCCTCACTGCTTGAGAGCAAACATTTTCTTTCTCTTTAGTGTTGCAGAGAAGTGTAAATCAAACGGCCTTCACTAACCCAACATGCCTCTGCATTTCGCCTGTTGGATGTGTTTGGCTTTGGGCCATATCAGTATCCTGATTTTATGGTCAGAGAAGATGCAAAGCATCTGGAATATACAAGCAAGAATCATTCTTAAATGTCATTGTTTTTGCAAACGGAACATTAAACACTGAACAAAAAAATCAGCTGAAAACTTAATTCAATATCCTTGTGAAGACTAAGTCAAGTAGGAGCCTCACCCTTTTGATTGGATGGAGAAGTTTTGCCTGTCTGCTGTTAGGAATCCTTGTGTAGTCATACTCTAATTCTTCATGGGTCTATCTCTGCAACCTCTAAAATATAAGCTGACTTGGGAATGCTTGCTATTGGCACTTGGAGCACTTACCCTTTTAAGCTACAGTTATTCAGCTTAGGTATTCCACGTGTTGACTATGAAAACAAAGGGAACAACTGCCAGTGTTATTTGTAATGCATTTCCTGGAATGTGGTAATCTCACTCATGAAACGATTTAGTATTTGCAATTAATTCTGTAAAGTTAATCCTAGTCAAGGCAAAGGCAGTTCAGGTTTTCACCTGTAATTACTTTTTTCCCTACAGAAAGATCCATCACATCTTATTCAATTAGTGGCTGTCTCCAAATGTCTGTAGGAATAAATCGGAACTTTAACACTGCAGCATTATCACACAGAGCCAGTTTAATGCGATTTCTCCACCTGATGACATTCATTAGTAAAGGTATGCAGAGTAGACTCTTCACAAATGAAGTTATATTCTCTAATGCGTGGGCCTTTAAGAATAGTTACATGCATATCAACTTGTTAATGAACATGAAGGAATTGAGATGAGTGTTGCTGGAAATCATGAAGTTCTTCTGAGTAGGGGAGGGTAAATGTTGGAGGGGGGGGGGGGGGGGTTGTGAAACTATTGTCCTTCAGAAAAATCAGTTTGAGGTGAGGGCCTATTAATAAATATGTCAAGATTACTAATGTAGAAATCAGTAGGCTGAAAAGGCTGGCTGATTGGGTGAATTATAAATACCTTGTGAAAGAAGAGCATGTACTCGGTTGAATTATCTTGCTTTCTTCCATTCTTAAAATTTTAAAATCAAGTGGGGAACACTTACTCTCATTGCTTTGAAGACCATTCATGTCTCTAGCCAAAATTCTCACACAGAAATGATCTATGAAAAATACAATCTGTCCAAGTGATAGGCTAAGTTACAGAGGTGAATTACACTGCTGCACACACATTGAAAAATATATGACTAATACATATTTTACAAAAAGGTTGTACTGATTTTGTTTACAGTAATCAGAGTAATAATATAACCATCATTTTGATCATGCAGTATCTTAAATTTCTGATTGTTTCCAGCAATAATGCTGCAGTATGTACTTTTGTGCTTAACCTGAAGCCATAAGACTCCTTGGATCTGGAGTCAATGTTGGAGCAAAGGATGTGGACTAGTGCAGGTAGTGGAGTGAACAACTGTAGGATTTGAAACATTGCAATAGTTGTCTGAATCCAGTGCCAACTGCAGTGGGCAAGTGATGTATTTGTTGTAAATATACTAATTTGAGAAGGAAATGTTTTGTTTGAAGATGTTTATTTTAGAACATGCTGACATTATCTGTGTTGCCAGCATTCATCTATTCACATTTAGTAGGGAAAACTAGTTACCCAGGGGAGAATGGATCTCTATGACATTAGATAAACTCTGTGTTGGTGAAGAATTGATTTGTCACTGTGTGTCATATGTAGCAAAATGTTGTGTAAAATATTTTCTTCTTGGCTACCTCCGAGGATAATTTATCCTTAAGAATGGCAATAGGTGAACTTTGGTTCTGTCTCCATTTCTTACATGAACAACGTATGGGCAAACCATTGGGATGTACTTTACTTTTAGAGAAGCATTTAGAAAAGCATTTCTATTGCATCTTTACTATGAAATAAATGGGAAAAATTTCCATTGTTGTGTCACAGAAAAGTCATTTTTGTGTATTGAAACTGATGTGGTAAAATATTCTGCATCTCAAAAGGATGATGCGTCAGGGTTGTGTTTTCGTATAAGTAGCCTTGTTGTTTTTATCCTTTTTGTTTAAAGTGAAGGCATGTTGAAATGTTAAGTAATTATAAAATTGAAAAATGTAGTTTTTTTAAACAAAACGAAATACTTCTCCTCGATTGATTGGGTCATGATGCTGACTGCACCGCCCAACTTGTTCTCCTTACTTATGAATATTGGGCAGTGCTAAAGGATTGTTCTTTGTGTTGGATATTAAAAGTTGGCTAAGGAAAGTTTACCAAGATATGTGGTGTTTCAAGTGTTAACCATCTTACCTTGATTTACCACCTTTTGAATGAATTTTGTCAAGTAGAGGGGTGTTATTAGCATCAAAATGTTTAAAGGTAGCAAGGGACAAATCCTTAAGAGCTAAACCATAAACACCTTATGCTTCATGAACATTGCCTTTTTTATTTTTCATGAAGAATGACTTTTGATAAAAAATTCTTTTAATGTAAAATAATTTTTAGACTGAGGCTACAGATTGGTGAACATCTGTACTGCTCTATTGGGTTTTAATGTGTAGTTGGGGATTTTTAAGTCCTGATTTTCAATATTTATGTGATGAAAGATCAAAAGGAATAATGTACCGGCTGAGAGCCATTGTCGTCTTGTACCACATTTGTTTTACGCAAAAGTAGAGCTTTCTAGATGGTTGTAAAAATAGTACAGGACATCTTTACACAGACTATTCACACTGGCACTTCATTAATCTACAAATGTGTTGATGTCAGGTAGTCCACATTAGGAGTGGCTGTATTCTGATGCATTACTGCTTAGGAAGTCCATTGTGCAGGTGAATTTGATGTAATAAAATACCAATTCTATTTCTACCTGTTGAAATGTGAATAATAACATTTTCTTGCCTTGCTTATTGTGACAGTTTGAAGGAATTGTTTTTGCTGTTTATTTCCTGCATATTGTGCTAATTATACTCATATTTGTTTCTGAATGTGGTCCAGGTTTTGTCATAGAACCAACTAAAGGTGATCACCTTTTCTGTATCTTCTGATTTGCTTTGTCTTTTTATACAATTTTAATCATGCCTTGTTTAGTGCATGTTAGCAAGCCAGATTTCTGAATGGAAAGATATTTTACATTTTACATCTGCTCGTGGCCCCTGAGAGCTATAGGCGAAGTTTAGAGTTGGCTAGAAAATGAACTCCGGAGAACATCAGGAAATATGCTTTCACTCCCCCATCTCTGGTTGTCACTGAGGTGGAGTGGTCTCCCTCCTCTCCTGCTCCTTGGTTGATTGTAAGGGAACATTTGGATTTTTTAAAAAGAACATATTTGCCAATTCAGTTTGTATTGATTGGTTTATGCATAGACCCAACCAGACAGGTTTTCTTTTGACTGAAACAAGCCTTTGCTGTTTTGTTGTGCTAAAATTAATACAGGTAAATAAAATATTAAAAATGTAGAAACATGTCCCCTGACTTTGGCAACTCATGCACGAACACACATTTGAACCAGACATGCAGAAGTACAAGTTCAAGTAGAGAAAGTTAACTTTGTCCAAGTTACAGTTCAATACATTTCAAAATGAGCAGTAACAGTTCATCGATTGGAGGAGGCTGTCTGGTCTAGCTGTAGCTATCCAATGCCTTGGTCCGCAACTGCTAGTTTAATGTTACACATAATGTTTTCTCTTTCTTTAGAAATGTAACTGCAGGATTGATGTTTTTTTTTAAAGGTTCTCTTTCCGTGTGTTTTAGAGGAATGCAGGCATAAATCCAGCCAACAGGGTGCTCTATTAGATAGAATCGTGGAAACAGTATTTTGGCCCAACAAATCCACACCGACCCTCCAAAGAGAATTCCATCCAGACCCATTTCCCCTGATTAATGCACCTAAACCACACCTTGCTGAATACTATGGGCAATTTAGAATGGCTAACATTATGTGTAACATTAAACTAGCAGTTGCGGACCAAGGCATTGGATAGCTCCAGCTAGACCAGACAGCCTCCTCCAATCGATGAACTGTTACTGCTCATTTTGAAATGTATTGAACTGTAACTTGGACATTTTGGACTGTGGGAGGAAACTGGAGCACCCAGAGGAAACCCACGCAGACACAGGGAGAATGTGCAAACTCCACACAGACAGTCTCACAAGGCTGAAATCGAATTCTGGTCCCTGGCGCTGTCAGGCAGCGGTGTTAACCACTGGCCCACCGTGCCAATGGAGAGGGGTGTGGGGCTTTTCCTAACTGCCGGTGGACTATTCTGCCAGCCCAACACTCCATTTTTACACTCAAAACTTGGTTAGTCTCATGACTTCACTCGAATTGTCAAGACTCTATGACTCTATAAAAGTTCTAACATCGATTTTATGCTCCAGAGGCTAACTTTGGTTCCAGAGGCTCGCATCTGCACAATCATTCTAAGAAGAATCAAAGGTTCTTTATTCCAAGAAATTTCTTTTGCATGGCTTCCATTGCTTTTTCATGCTTCAAATCTCCATTTTTGATGAGGGAGGACAAAAGTTGCTTACTAAACAAAAATGAAAAGAACTGTAAATGCTGTAAATCAGAAACAGAACCAGAAATTGTTTGAAACGCTCAGCATGTCTGGCAGTATCTGTGGAGAGAAATCAAGATTAATGTTTTGGGTTTATTAACTCTTCCTCTCTCTGGTATGGTCTTTGTAACTCATGCATTTCTGTCCCAGTAGAGTGTGATGTACATTGCATAGTAAGCTCATTTGACAGCTATGTTTCTTGTTTCAGTTTAAACATTTTTTTTAAAAAGTGCAATCACTGTTCCAGCTGATTAATTAAAAACACGAATTTGAAATAAGCATGTTTTTGTTAATGATATGGAGGTTTGAGGGCATTTGATTACTTTTCAGAGGTTGGAAAAGAATCCTTTATAGTATGGAAGAAGTAATGCAAATCCTTGTTGGACTAGAATTTCTGAATCTTTGGGCATGTTTGGTGTGAGGACCAATAGAGACTGTTCAAAACAGTTTGTTCCTTCCTAGTATTCTACTGCATCCAGAAAACTAAAATTGAGGTTTTTTTAAAGATGGGTTTTGTTCCTTATCAATTTGAAGGGTTGTGGTGAAATGTCCCATTTTGAACAGTATGAAGCCAGATATGTCACAATATGACTAAGACTCAACAATTTTCTAAAAAGGATTGACATAGTAACAAATCCTTTAATTCTGACATTCTATATAATTAAATAAGATGTAAGATATTATATTTGAGCTTAATTGATACCTTGGTTAGAGATGTTAATTTATGCTCAAGACATTTCGTTTTAACATAAATGTTATATATGATATATTTAGTGCTAAAAAATTATTTTGATTCTTCTTGATTTTGATTTTGATTACTTTGTGAAGCATTATTGAACCTTGTGTGTTGGTAGCATCGTCATCTGAGTCAAAATATTCCACTGTATCAAATTGATTCCAGGGTGCTGTCTCAGAGGGGAGTTACCTCTGTGTCCTGCCTGATACTACCCTTCAAGTAAGACCATGAAAAAAAATCTTTTTGTCCTTATTAATTTGCTACTTCTGGGAGGTCACTGTTTACAAATTGTCTGCCATCAATCCTACATTACAACAGTGACTATACTTCAACAGTCCTGATGGAGTTCACCCTAGGGTCTGAAAAGAATTTGCCAATGGAGCAGAGATAGTGTCGATAAATGGCATTTGAAGTGTTATTGCAGGCATTGCCATCTTAAATGGCAGAGCAAGCTCAAAAGACCGAGTAGCCAATTTCTGTTTCCGTGTAGCAGATGCTTTGATGTTAATTTTCCAAAAGTTATGAGTTTCTGAAAAGGTTATATCAAAATGAGAAATAACACATAACAAGCCCCTTTGTTCAAGCAGTGAAGAACACAGGAAACTATAGGACAGTTAGCATGATGGCTGCTGTGACGAATGTGTTAAAACAATCATTTAAGAGTTTTTAACTGGACACTTGGAAAACCCAAGGTGATCAGAAGAGTTGGCAAGATGTGACAAGTGCAAGGGTCTGAGCTGGACCATCAAACATTTTCAGTTCACATCAATGACTTAGATGAGGGGGTTGAAATTTGCCAATGACACAAGGTCGGAATGAATGTTGTGAAGAAACAAAATGCTGTTCCTGATAGGTATAGACAGCTTTAATGAATAGGTGGAGTATACTGTGGGAACATATGAAGTTGTTCACTTTGGATGATTACAAAAGAGTAGTATTTAAACAGAATGACTGCAGAATTCTGAGATGCAAAGGGAACTAGGTGTTTGGATATATGAATCACAAAAAGTTAGTATGTAGTACAGCAAGTGTTTAAGAAGGCTAATTAAAAGCTACTGAGAGGAATGAAACATAAAAATAAGGATGTTAGTTTTGTATATAGAGTGCATCAGTAAAACTGCATTTCAAATACTGTGTGCAGTATTGGTCTCCTTATTTAAGGAAGGTTTTGATGAGATTTACTGAATTGATATCTGGAATGAGCCTCTTGAACAGGCTGGGATTGTTTCTACTGGAGTTTAGAAGATTGGAAGTAACTTGATTCAAGAGTATAATGGTATTGGCAGATAGATGTGGACAGGATGTTTCCCCTTGTGAGTGAATCTAGAACTGGGAGTGGGGTGGGGGGGTCACAGTTTTAAAATTAGGGGTCCTCCTTTTAGGGCAGTGATGAGGGGACGCTTGTTTCTCTGAGGTTTGTCCTATTTTGAAACCTTCTCCTTCAGCATGTAAGGGAGGTGGAACCATTGGACATTTTCAAGATGGTAGTAGACAAATCCTCATTCGGAAAGGGAATCAAATGTTATCAATGGTAGATGAGAATTTCAAACTCAAAACAGATCAGTCGTGGAACAGACTTGATGAACCAAATATTCTACTTTTGCTCCTAATTTATATTTTTGTATAATTGTAAAACAGTTAGAGACAGCTTATCTGTTAGGAACCTTTGATATTTAAAAAAGAAACCTGAACACCCAACACTCCACAAGACTTTACATTTTTAAACAAAAAAACAACCTTTATTGCAGGTAACAAAAATTAAACAAGCACTGTTAATTTCACAGAATAGTTGTAAGTACTTATGCTGTGAACTCTACTTCATATTTGCCTCCAAGAATTATATTATTGAAGTAATCTTTAATACTCTTTCACTGTTTAAGGAGTCAGTCTCGTGGTATGCTATGCAGCCTTCCAGAATTTATTTTAATCCTCCTCTGTATTCTAGCTTTCATGATACATGATTTATGGGGATCTGTTCATTATTTTTCACTAAATGATCCTCCACATAGTCACACTTTATGACTATGGATGTTTCATAAAATCGTAGATTCAAACAGTACAGAAAAGGCCCTTTAGCCTACGGAATCTGTACTGCCAAAAAAATAATTGCTATCTAGTCTAGTCCCACTTTCCTGCAGTCGATTTGCTAATGGATACCCAACTGCCTTTACTGAAATTTGCTGATTGCTTGCTGCGCTGAGGCTGTGTGAGAACTATGGTGGATTTCTTTCACTGTCTGCAAGCTCGAAATCTTCCAGCTGCTTTTCCCTCTTTAAGTGCAGCTTGAGCTCAAGCCCCACCAGAAGTCCTTATGGTAAATGATACAGTGATTATTTTCTCATTCAAAATCCACAATTGCCTCTGTGTTCCCAAACTGAACTACTTGTACCTGCTTCTCTCAGCAAACCTACATGGATAAATTAAAAGAAATTTTAAGCAAGGCTCCATCCTGAATCATTCTCTCTCCGGCATGTCTTGGGGCACATCCTCCAATATAAATGTAAATTAATTATTTTACCTTCAACATGGCTGTTTAATTCCGGACTCAATATGAATAATGTTAATTTTGCTTGGCTATACTTGCCCTCGCTCCAGATTCCATTGCTGTGTTTCAAGTTTAGAAATGAATCAGATATTGTACATTCTTTATCATTATTAGTTCTTACCTTGCAAAAAATACAGGCTACAATTCAAGTGTAATAAACTCAGGCTTATTAAGTTGTATTTAGCTCAGAATTTTAAAAAATCAGTTTCTTAACAAGATGCCCACTTTGCTCACTTTTAACACTTTGAACTTCCAACTTGGAGGTTATATTGCTGAAACTAAAAGTTATATTCGAAAATACAGACAACAAACTAGAGTTTTGCAACACAATGTCTGTCTGTTTTTCCTTTTCTTTAACCAAAACAGTTTAAATAGAGATGGTCAGATAAGTTTGGTAGATGATGGTTAAGTTAAAAAAGCAACTAAAGAACGTTACTTACATCATGGATTGGCATGTTATTTGTGTACTTGGAATTTTCTGGTACCTGAGAAACAGCTAATTACTCTTGTTATACAGTAGCAGTTTGCTTCTGATGCCCAATATCATTTTGTACCTATGCTTAGAATCTTACTTTGGCTTCCCTTATTCAGGTGTCTTGGATTGCACTGGAGACTGACCCAACAAGCACAAAGAGTGGACTAATGCAAAATGTCTCTGTTGGTGCATCCTCTCTAGGTGCCTAGACACAAGTAAATTTATCATCTGATTTGTTCTTAGATCACAGTGAAATATTTTCTCCCCATATTATTTGCTATACTTTTTTCCAAAGAGGACAATGGTCTATTTATGATCTGACCAAACAATGTTAATCTCATTTTACAAAGCATGACCTACCTACATGTCAGAAATTGCTCAGTGTGTTGAGGGAATTTATACTAATCTAATATTTCAACATAAATTGCAGTTAGAGCAAAGCTGATCAATGTTATTGAATCTGAATGATATATGAACTGAGTAGTTATGATTATCTGACCATTTGCAAACTTAAAATCATGTTATATGCTCCATGTTTCTAATATGTGCTGCACAGTTTCTGGTTCATTTTTATTTTCCAGTTTGGGGCTATTCATTTTGTTGCTGTTGTGGTTGATCCTGTTTCCACTGTGCTGTAATGTACTGAATGTCTGATAATGTCTTTGCAATGTTTACCCTCAGACTGAGTTGACTTTTCTTCCCACAAGCATAGTTTCAAAATCTGGTTATCTATGGATGATCTCTCTTAAAGGCACTTTTTACTGTATACATTGGAGTCAAAGAGAGAAAGTGAAGCACAAGTTTCTCTTTCATGTATCTTTACCAACTTTAAATAAATTGAACCATCTGGGACTTAAGTCATTTGGCTGTTTTGTGAATTGTCAGACATACTTCAAATTTCTCTTCATTCTTCTCAGACCAATTGATGCCCAAGTTTATCAAATGTGAAACTTTATATGGGACTGTTCCAAACATGTCCTTATGCATAGTCCTTTGTGTCCATGAACAGTAGTTCAGTGCAGAAATATTCTACATAGAGCAGTATACAGCATAGGAACATACCCTTCGACCCATGGTGTTGTGCCAAATTAAACTTCTGCCTGCCCTTGGTCCTTATCCCTCCATTCCTTGCATTTTTGTGTGCTTATGCACTCCTCATTTTTGTTTTTTGAGCAACAAGAATTCGAGAAGTGACAGAGAGAATGTTTGAGGTTTCAAGCACAGAAACAGCAACATTTTTCATAGGACATTTGGTTTAACATTGGTAACATTTTTCTACTTATCCTTCCACTCTGCTCACAATGACTCAGTCTTTGTCTTGAGTAGCAAGGTTAGGGTACCAGTTCTCCTCCAGAGGTCTGATTTCTCAATCTAAAATAATGGTTTAGTACAGTATTGAGAGAGTGCTACAGTATCATTCAATTGAAATGTTAAGCTGAGATCCAGTCTCAGATGAGCAAAAACAATTTAATGGCATTATGTTGAAGAAGGGCAGAGGAATTGTACTCCAATATTTAGGACAATGCTCAGCCCAAAGTCTGAAGGACAATGATGAAGATTATTTAGCTGTGATCTCATTGCTGTTTGAGATCTTGTTACAGGCAGATGTCTGTGGTGTTTCCAAATTACAAATGGCTATGCTTCAAAAGTATATTACTGGCTATAAAGTGCACTGTGGGACCACTTGAGGTTATGCAAGAGGCTATTTAACATCTTTGACATGTAAAATGTCCAAGTGGGTCCAGCCTTTGGAGTTTTTCCTTTTCCTCTATGTGTTTGTCAGCTGCTTAAGATTTTTCAACGTTCTTAAAGATAGAGAGGTTCTGAAAGTTTTCATTAGTCAGCAGATCCATTTCATGACCTGAATACCCCTTTCAGAATTTAAACTCAACCATTGTCCTATTCAGCTGAATGCAAGTTCAAAGTCAGAATGAATTAAACAGCTTTGCTGTGATCATGGTACAAGTAGGTTGCTTTGATGTTGTCTGTCGTGATTTTCCCTGGAGGTTTGCTACTGATTAAATCCATTCTTTTTTATGTTTAGAGTCCTCTTCAGAAAAATTATACTTTATCTTCTTTGATTTTAATGCTGTTTAATAATGAAATGCAGTAAAGTGGTTGCTCCAAAGATTTTCTTCTCCATTTTACTGCCATGTCACTCTGTTTGTGACTAAAGCTCAAGTGTTTATGCTACTGGTCGAAAATAAATCAGGGAATGACATGCTGTCACTATCTTCATAAAAGTTATCTGTGCAGTACATATAGAGTCAAGATGTTGTCCTCCGTGTATTGGAATAGTTCCAAAACAGGCAACCTACAAGCAGTGGGCTTCAAACAGTTTGAAGATATGCCAGGAGCACTGTAACTGCTGGCTGAGATCTCTGAACAGCTTTTGTGCCAGAGTTACTTTTATGTTTGCAGACGCTAGCGAGATGCTGTTTTTGATAACTTACATTACCAGTGGAATACCCGAGATGTGACGACACAAAGCACTTTTTGCTGAAGGATATGACTATCCTTGTCGTATCAATGTCAGCAGCTGGTGTCGTTTGCCTGACTTAGGAAGATGCACATGAGTAAGACTGGAGCTTGGAACTGTGTGAAATGTGCTTTATACAATGGAGATTAGAGATTAGAGTCCAATTTGATGGTTGTAATGGAGATCATGTATATTTCAAAGTAGAGTGTATTTTCGTGTGTCTCATGTTTAAAAATAAATGTAGCTTCATTCAACCAACAAGCACCCTGGAATAATATTTTTATTTTATATTATGTGTTGCATGGTCACTGGACTTGCCAATGTCAGTGGCTAAGTATAGCTGCCATCAGGTTTACTCAGTGGACGTTTCTTAGCAGTGAGAGTAATTGTTTGGATTGTACTACAGCTACAGCCATAACCTGGTGACCCCACTGACGCAGGCTGGGAACTGCTGTGACCCCTCGACTAGTCCAGAAGTGATTTAATAGGATTCCTCCATGGGATTTCAAAGCCAGATGGGGAAGCAGTGTAGTCTGTGATGAGGGATTGATTGCTAGTGAATATTGTCTCCTGCCAATCACTCTGCCCTAGGTCTTCAGCTGCTAATGTTTGGTACATTAGGTTTAATCATATGAGGTGGTGTGAAGGAAAGGTGTTTTGCTGGTAATCTGATTTTTTTTTCTTTTATTCATTCATGAATGAAGGGTTAGGCAGCATTTATTATCCAGCGGGCAGTAAAGAGTCAACCACATTGCTGTGGATATGGAGTCACATGTAGGCCAAGCCAGGGTAAAGATGGCAGTTTTCTTCCCTAAAGGGCATTAGTGAACCAGATGTGATTTCCAAGACAATCGACAATGGATTCATGGCCACTATCATTCTTAATTCCAGATTTTGTTTATTGAATTCAAATTCTACCATCTGCAATGGCGAGATTCGAACCCGAGTTCCCAGAACATTATCAGGTCTCTGGATTAACAGTTCAGTCATAATACCGCTAGGCCATCACCTCTCCATATATGAACAGATTTGAGATGGAGTGATAATTAACTTGCTGCTATGTGTGGAGTGAGCAGGAAGAAAGGGGCAGGAGGTGCAGTAGTGTTGCTCTGGATTGGGGATCACAAGAAATGTGTTTTTGGATGAATGCCTGCGATCATTCATTGTTGTTGTATTGAGTTGAACATCAGTAGGTGGTGTGGGCCAATTTGTACCACTTTAAGGGCCAGTATCCCATAGTCGGGGGGTGTGATAGCAAGAGCAGGTGTCTTGAGGTTTTGGCTTATATTCTCCATGAGGTATTGACCAGTTTATTGAGGCAATGGTGGAAATTTTACATTTTCTGTGCTGTCTTGATGAAGCGGGGGTGCTGCCAAGGGTGACACCTAGATAAGCCAGGTGGGAATTGGGCTTCGGTTTCTGGCATTCCAGCATGACGTTCAGTTGCCTCATAGTGCTGGCATTGTGAAGGTGGAACATGCCTTGGTAGTAGTTTGCCAGATTTGCAATCTTTTATTACATCTGCCAGATTAGGGAAAGTCTTTGTCTGTATCCTATGGACAGATGTTTTCTGAATGGATAACTGGATACGGATGAAGGTAAGTCATTGGTGTACAAATTGAACAGAGTTGCAGTTAAGACAGACCCCAACACAACCAATCCATCTGTTGACTCCAGGCACTGAGCATGTCGCCCAGATGCACTCAGAACAGTTTGTCTCAGAGTCATGCTTCATTAGCATCCATAACCCAGGGAGAGAAATTTTGACAAATTGGCCAGTGTGCCACACATTGAGGTTAAAATTCGCGGAATTTTGAGATTTATTTAAAAGTCATTTTCAATGAAAGTGGATGATGTGAGGATCTGATCACATGAGTTTCTTCCTTATCAAAAGCTACTCAGTCTTCTCTTGATTTGTTGATAAGATCAATAATTTCCATCTTCATTCCAGGCTCCACATTAGAAGAACTCAAGAAGAATGTCTCTTTTTTTAAGTTTGGTCTGCGTTATTCGAAGTTTGCGAATGGAGTGTAATTGAACCTGTGTTCAATAAAACATATACTTTTCTATATACATATTTATTGCAGATGGTTAGTGACTTATCTTGATGTTGTAAGGCAATATTCAAGATTTGTTGTATTAAGATGTCATAGATTTATGCAAAACACCCTTTGGCACATCAAGTCTGTGCCTGTGTTAAGTGCTTAACTAATCTAATCCCATTTCCTATCACTTGGC
Organism: Chiloscyllium punctatum; assembly: GCF_047496795.1. NCBI lineage: Eukaryota > Metazoa > Chordata > Chondrichthyes > Orectolobiformes > Hemiscylliidae > Chiloscyllium > Chiloscyllium punctatum. The sequence goes on along the minus strand of NC_092783.1, from coordinate 10,805,520 downwards.
CCAGTTGTTGCTGGAAAAAATTCAGTTGTGTGTGGCCAGCAAGTAATACTTTGTTGCTCATTCATCATTTCACTTTTCAGAAGTGATTGCTGAATCCATTTTTATAGGTGCATATACAGCGAGTCCACTAACTACCTTAACTAGTAATAAACATGGATACTAGGTCTGATAAAAATAATGGCCAAGTCAGTTTGCCCTTTCACATCCCTCTACTATTTCCCCACAACTTTTTCTGCATTATCTGAAGTATTTCGGTGCTTTCTGATCCGACAATTATCTTATGAACTGATAGTGCTCAGTAGTTTACCATTCAATCAGCTCTTTTCTAGTGAGTACTTTTAATTGAATTTTTAATAAGGAATGAGAGCTTAATTGAGCATCACACTAAAATTCATCTTCGCTTAAAGATCCAAAAGATCAAATGTTGTGTTTTTAACTACTTCATACTGACACTTAAAATTTAGTGCCTAATTAAATGGGATAATCTGTAGATGACCGTGATAGATATCTTAATTCCATGGTAACTAGGTATTTATTTTGATAGTCATTTTGGGGCTAACTCATCTATTATATATCATTTGCTGAATAGAAAGCTCACTAGTAAGCTCGCGAGTAAAATGTAATAAGTGCCATTACAGCTGTCACAATGAACCCAAAGGCCCACAGCATGGTGCACACCATTCCACTGGGATTTCCGAATCTAGTATACACATAGACAAGGAAGAAACTATGGTCTCGTTCGATGTAACGGCACTGTTCACCTCCATCGACAAAACCCTAGCCAAAGAAACAATAGCCAACCTGCTGGACAGGCATAATAGACAACAGTATGTTGAACCTATCAACAAAGACGGCATACTTAAACTACTGGACTTGTGCCTCACAACACACTTCACATTCAACAACCAAATATACGAATAAATCAACGGAACACCCATGGGCTCACCCATGTCAGGACTCATAGCAGAAGCAGTAATGCAAAGGTGAGAACAAACAGTCTTACCACAAATTCAACCCAAACTCTGGGTCAGATACGTGGATGACATCTTTGTAATAATTAAAAACACAGAAATAGAGAACACACACCAGATCATCAACGCCACACTCACAGGAATCCGATTCACTAGAGAGGAAGAAAAGGACAACCAACTCCCATTCCTAGACGTGATGGTACAGAGAACACTGAACGGAGAATTCACCACAAAGGTTTACAGGAAAGCCACACACACAGACCAAGTCCTAAACTATGAAAGCAACCACCCCAACACACACAAACGAAGTTGCATCAGGACACTATTCAAAAGGGCCACAACACACTGCAGCACACCCGAACTACAAAAAGAGGAAGAGGAACACCTATACAAGGTATTCGCCAACAACGGATACCCTCGCAATTTCATCAACAGATGCCTAAGGGAGATACAACGGAACGAGGACATGCCGCACCCCAAAGGACTAGCCACACTACCATACATCAGGAGCATTTCTAAACTGACAGCCAGACTACTGCGACCACTAGGACTCATAACAGCACACAAACCAACAGCCACTCTCAGACAACAACTCACCAGAACGAAGGACCCGATACCCAACATGAGCAAAACTAATGTAGTGTACAAACTCCCATGCAAGGACTGTACAAAACACTACATCGGACAAACCGAAAGACAGTTAACGATCTGTATATACGAACACCAACTAGCCATGAAACGACATGATCAGCTCTCCTTAGTAGCCACACACACAGACGACAAGTAACATGAATTCGACTGGGACAACACTACCATTATAGGACAAGCCAAACAGAGAACAGCCAGGGAATTCCTAGAGGCATGGCACTCATCCACAAACTCTATCAACAAACACATTGACCTGGACCCAATATACCGGCCACTACACCGGACAGCTCAAACTGACAACCAGAAGCGGCAGAGACAGGCCACAATAAATGCTGGAGGAAACAGCACAGAAGCGCTTCACAGGAGGCTCCCAAGCACTGAGGATGTCACCTAGACAGGGGACGAAACGTTTGCAAGACAAATTCCCAGCTCGGCGAACAGAACCACAACAATAGCCCTTCATATTTAACAGAGAATAGTACAGTACAAAAACAGGGCCTTCAGCCCACAATATCTGTGCTGACCAAGATGCCATTCTTAACTAAACCCATGGTGATATTGAAACTTTTGGAAGTCCTAAAGGAATTTTAATGATTTCAACTCTAGCAGGGGATACATTTGTTTAGAGAAAATATCTGAATAATGGACTAATTTTCTTGGAAACTGTATTTCATTTGCCCTTGGGTTTTGGCATGTTTGAAATTGTTGATCGTTCTTCAGTTATGGTATTATATGACAGAGATTTAGGTGAAATTTCATTTGGGAAAAAATATTTCATTTATAATACTTTTCATAACCTAAGATTTCCAAAGCGGTATTTTATAAAGTATAGTTATAGTGTGGAATGAGACAGTGCATCAAGTTGCATGCATCAAGTTTTGACCAACAGTGATTAGGTTAGAAGGGGTCAAATGGCACCCCTCTTACCCCATACCTGATTTGACCACAACAGGATTTGAAGAAGATGCATGTTCATTCAATGAGTGTTTAATGCTTTGTATGGTGGCTATAAAAGTCAGGTTTAAAACACAGGTTTTCTTGCGTTTTTTTGAAAATAGTATATATTTTACTTAAACTGGTTAAAGTAAAAATAATCATTCTCACCTTTCAGATGCACAGACCAATAAGTTACAGGCATAGAGAACAGGTTAAATGATACATTGAAGTCTAAGTAAGATTCAAGTATATGGTTCTTGTACGCTGATGAGTCAATCCAGGCTGAGTCTAGTTGGCCTTCTGGATTGGCATTGAGTAGGTTCAAATATGTAGATGGATGATTCATCTGTTTTTCTGGTTATAGCAGGTTCCAATTAATCAACTGAGCCCAAAATTTGCAACTTGCATGGAGAGAGAAAGAGGGAACCCACTGAGGAACTTGCTTCTTAAGCATCTCTTTTGCTGGTCTTCAATAAAAATAAACTTGTATAACCAGAAAAACATCTAGCTTTCATTGTCACGTGTCCCTCTCTTCCCAACTTCCCAGTGATCCGTATGTGGTGATTGCTCGTACACCCTAGATATATGATTGGATTATATCGGAGTAGACTCCTTTCATATGTAGGGTTCTCCTATCAAAGTGGCTTCATCTAATGCCTTTTCTCCACCCTGCTGTGTATCTAGGTGATTGTCAAGGAGCTTTCTTCATGGGGTAGGAATGTTATCCTGCTTGAAGTTAATTGCTCCTAATGGGGCTTTGCAGACAGGCTGTCCCTATTTCAATGACATTGGATGGTGTAAGGTAAAGATGTAAGTGTTCAGCCACTATTGACAATTAAATTTCACATTAATGGAATGTGGCCTCCATATTTACAAAATAATCAATTTGTCATTTCAACCAGTAAACTGTGTCTTTTTTTTTGAAGCATGGCTTCGTAGCAAGCATGCTAATAATCCATTTTTCTGTCTTAGTGATTTTGTTTGCAGAATGAACATTGGTCAGAAAACCAGAGATAAATTAGGAACCTAAGAACAGGAACAGGTCATTCAGCTGATCGACCCTTCCCCACTATGGCTCAACATCTCATCAGTATCAGTTTCCTGTACTATCTCCATATTTATTCTCATTCATCTTTGAAACCTATCCTTTTTGTCTCAAAGCTTCTCAGTGATTGAACTTCTACCACCCTCTGCAATACCATCCTCGATCTCAGTCTTAAACAGTCTGTCCCTTATCATGTAGTTAAAAGTCACATGGTTATAGCCCAGAAGGTTTATTTGGAAGTACAAGCTTTCGGAGGGCTGTTCCTTCATGAGGTAGCAAGTGAGGTAGGATCATAGAACTCAGAAGTTATAGCAAAAGATCATAGTGTCATACACTTATGCGATCTATTGAACAAACCTAGATTGCTGTTCAGTCTTTCATCTTTTAGAATGAGTTGCAGGTTTCGATTCATTAATATGTAAATCCTAGAACTTCTTTCAAGTCATATTTCTGAGATAACTTAAGATTTTACAAAAAAGATGACATCTCAACTCAGACAATACAGTAAAGGTGTGAGGTTAGATTCTGTAGGTATTCCAGTTTTGAGTCAGACTAGTTTTATTTCCAAAGTAGCAATTTATAAAATGTCACATGGATTATAAAAAATATTGACTGCCTAGATTGTGTATTTTTTGAACAAAATAGAATGTATCTGTAAATACAATTATGAAAATACAAATTCACTCCATAGACTGATATGTGTGCATGCATGTGAAGGAGAGATTCACCCCATAGACTTATAAGGAGAGAGAGAGTGAGTGAGTGTGTTTGTGTGTGTGTGAGTGAGAGCGAGTATGATGGAGTATATGCCAGTAAGAGGGTGTGAGTGTGGTGGGTGGGGGTGTGTGTGTGCGTGCACACCTGAGCTTGAGAGAGTGTATGAGAGAGGGTCTGCCTGGGTATGTGAGTATGCATATGTAAGAGTGTGTGTGCGTGAGAGTGTATGGTATAGTGGGGTCACCTGTAGTGTGACATGAACCCAAGGTCTGGTTGAGGCCATCCTCATGGGTACCAAACTTGGCTATCAGGCTCTGCTTAGCCACTCTGCATTGTTGTGTATGCCAAAGTCCACTTTGGAGGACAGTAAACCTGAAGATCCCATGCCGAATGTCCCTGACTGCTGAAGTGTTCCCCAACTGGGAGGGGACATTCCTGTCTGGCGATTGTTGTGCGGTGCCCATTCAGCTGTTGTCGTAGCGTCTGCTTGGTATTGCCAATGTGCCATGCCTTGGGGCATCCTTGTCTGCACTGTATCAGATAGACAACATTTGCAAGTCACATTAATACCTGTCGCGTACAGGGTGGGTGGTGTCCCCATGTGTAATGGTAGTATCTATGTCGACACTCTGACATGTCTTGCAGTGGTTGGTATGACAGGGTTGTACAGCGTTGTGGTCAATGTTGTCCTGAAGGCTGGGCAGTTTGCTGTGAACAATGGTCTGTTTAATGTTTGGCAGTTCTTTAACGGAGAGAAGTGGAAGCGTAGAGAAGATCTTGGCGAGATGCTCATCCTCATCGATAATGTGTTTCAGGCTGGGAAGAACATGGTGTAGTTTCTTTGCTCCCGGAAGTACTGGGCAACGAAAGGTACTCTATCAGTCACATCCCCATGTCTGGTACCGTGTCAGTACTTCCAAATAAAACTGTTGGACGATAACCTGGTGTCATGTGATTTTAATTTTGTCCATTCCAGTCCAACACCGGCACAGACACATCATGGATACCTTATCATGTAGTTATGTCCTCCTTAGTTTTAGAATCACCAGCCAGCGAAAACATCTTATTATTTCCACCCTGTCACGCCATGTTAAAAAAAAAGTTTCCTTTTCAAACTCTGAAGACTATGGATCCAGTTTCTTCAACCTTTTTCAAGGGATAATCCCACCATCCCAGGACTTAGTCCATTACACTCTTAACTCACCTGCCTCTTTTCAAATTAATACAATGGGATCTTTTCTATGCTCTTGAGGGACCATGCAAAGCTTCTTCAGTTTAAAACCTAATCCAAAAGAGAGTACAGCACTCCCTCAGAACTGTGTTGGTGATGCTTGTCTGAACTTCTGTTCTCTCGTGTCTGAAGGAAAATTTGGACTCAAACAAGAATTCTGCTACAACAGAAGGCTTTGCAAAAAACATGTCTCCTTTCACATAAAATGTCTGAAGTCTCTTCACAGGAATATTCTGTAGCTAAATGGGGCACTGGGCCACACGAGGAAATATTTGAGTCAGATCACCAAAAACCTAGTTGGAGGGAGAGAGAGGTCTTAAGGAGCAACTTGGAAGAGAAGAGGAGGCGGGAAGGGTACCAATAGAGTGAATTCCAGAGTTTTTCGCAACTGAAAGGAAATGGTTGAGTGATGAACATCAGACCTGTTTGAATCTGTGCAGCGTGCAAATCTTGAGATCAATATTTCAAAGAATCACATAGTCTTTTGTGGAGGAAGTCATGTCATTACATAAGGAAACCCGTCATGATGTGTGGTAAATTACTTCGATTGAGAACAGTTATACCAACCATGTTGTGCTGCAAGTTACAGCAGAATTGTGTTTCACAGTGGTGTGTTACTTTGTGGCTCGGCATATTCCTCACGTTGCCATTGCAATCAGATTACAGGATCGCTTGTGTTTTAAGTGAGGAGTGAAAGCAGGAGAGACAACAGGAGTATCTACAAGTGTGACACCAGTGTAGTGAAGCTAGGGCTAGTCCAGGAACTCCCCACATACATTCGAGACAGCACCCATGCCCTCCACCTCCTCCAAGACTTCCGTTTCCCCGGCCCCCAATGCCTCATCTTCACCACGGATATCCAGTCTCTCTACACCTCCATCCGCCTTGACCAGGGCCTCCCACGACCTCCATTTTTTCCTCTCCCGACAGTCCCCAACAGTACCCTTCCACCGACACTCTCATTCGTTTGGCTGAACTGGTCCTCACCCTCAACAATTTCTCCTTTGAATCCTCCCACTTCCTCCAGACCAAAGGGGTAGCCATGGGCACACGTATGGGCCCCAGCTATGCCTGTCTCTTTGGCTACGTAGAACAGTTGATCTTCCGTAATTACACCGGCACCACTCCCCACCTCTTCCTCCGCTACATTGATGACTGCATTGGCGCCACCTTGTGCTCCCGCGAGGAGGTTGAGCAATTCATCAACTTCACCAACACATTCCACCCTGACCTTAAATTTACCTGGACCATCTCTGACACCTCCCTCCCCTTCCTGGACCTCTCCATATCCTTTAAATGACGACCGACTTGACACTGACATTTTTTACACAAACACCGACTCCCACAGCTACCTGGATTACACCTCTTCCCACCCTACCTCCTGCAAAAATGCCATCCCGTATTCCCAATCCTCCACCTCCGCCGTATCTGCTCCCAGGAGGACCAGTTCCACCACAGAACACACCTGATGGCCTCCTCCTTTGGAGACCGCAATTTCCCATCCCACGTGGTTAAAGATGCCCTCCAATGCATTTCATCCACATCCCGCACCTCCGTCCTCAGACCCCACCCCTCCAACCATAACAAGGACAGAGTTCCCGGGGCTCACCTTCCACCCTACCAACCTTCGCATAAACCAAATCATCCGCCGACATTTCCGCCACCTCCAAACAGACCCCACCACCAGGGATATATTTCCCTCCCCACCCCTTTCCACCTTCCGCAAAGACCATTCCCTCCATGACTACCTGGTCAGGTCCACGACCCCCAGCAACCCACCCTCTCATCCTGGCACCTTCCCCTGCCACCGCAGAAATTGCAAAACCTGCGCCCACACCTCCTCACTCACCTCCATCCAAGGCCCCAAAGGAGCCTTCCGCATCCATCAAAGTTTTACCTGCACATCCACCAATATCATTTATTGTATCAGTTGCTCCCGATGTGGCCTCCTCTACACTAGGGAGACTGGACGCCTCCTAGCAGAGCGCTTTAGGGAACATCTCCGGGGCACCCGTATCAATCAACCACACCGCCCTGTGGCCCAACATTTCAACTCCCCCTCCCACTCAGCCAAGGACATGGAGATCCACGGCTTCCTTCACCACTGCTCCCTCACCACCCGACGCCTGGGGGAAGAACGCCTTCTCTTCCGCCTTGGAACACCCCAACCCCAGGGCCTCAATGTGGACTTCACCAGTTTCCTCATTTCCCCTTCCCCCCCAGCTCCAAGCTTCCAGCTCAGCGCTGTCCCCATGACTTATCCTACCTGCCTATCTTCCTTTCCACCTATCTACTCCACACTCCTCTCTGATCTATCACCTTCATCCCCACCCCCATTCACCCATTGTACTCTATGCTACTTTTTCCCCACCCCCACCCCCCTCTCATTTATCTCTCCACCCTGCGGGCACTCTGCCTCTATTCCTGATGAAGGGCTTTTGCCCGAAACATTGATTTTCCTGCTCCCTGGATGCTGCCTGAACTGCTGTGCTTTTCCAGCACTGCTCTAATCTAGAATCTGCTTTCCAGCATCTGCAGCCCTTGTTTTTACCTACATGTTTACTAAATAATGGAAGCAGCTTACTTTAAACACGACTAAATGATTTCCCATATCTGATAAATTTAAGCTCTGCAATCCTGCCATTACCACCCTGAGGTGTGGAGTGAACATTTCCAACATTTATCAATGTTCCTCAGAGATCGGGGAGTTACTAAATGAGTGTTTTGCATCAGTATTTACTGGAAAAGGACATGGAAGATATAGAATGTAGGGAAATAGATGGTGACATCCTGAAAAATGTCCATATTACAGAGTGCTGGATGTCTTGAAACGCATAGATGTGGATAAATCCCCAGGACTTGATCAGGTGTACCCTAGAACTCTGTGTGAAGCTAGAGAAGTGATTGCTGGGCCTCTTGCTGAGATATTTGTATAATCGATAGTCACAGGTTATGTGCCGGAAGACTGGAGGTTGGCTAACGTAGTGCCACTGTTTAAGAAGGGTGGTAAGGACAAGCCAGGGAACTATAGACTGGTGAGCCTGACCTCGCTGGTGGGCAAATTGTTGGAGGGAATCCTGAGGGACAGGATGTACATGTATTTGGAAAGACAAGGGCTGATTAGGGGTAGTCAACATGGCTTTATGTGTGGGAAATCATGTCTCACAAACTTGATTGAGTTTTTTGAAGAACTAACAAAGACGATTGCTGAGGGCAGAGCAGTAGATGTGATCTATATGGACTTCAGTAAGGCGTTCGACAAGGTTCCCCATGGGAGACTGATTAGCAAGGTTAGATCTCATGGAATACAGGGAGAACTAGCCGTTTGGATACAGAACTGGCTCAAAGGTAGAATACAGAGTGTGGTGGTGAAGGGTTGCTTTTCAGACTGGAGGCCTGCGACCAGTGGAGTGCCACAAGGATCGGTGCTAGGTCCACTACTTTACATCATTTATATAAATGATTTGGATGGGAGCATAAAAGATATAGTTCGTAAGTTTGCTGATGACACCAAAATTAGTGGTATAGTGTACAGCGAAGGAGGTTATCTCTGGTTACAATGGGATCTTGATCAGATGGGCCAATGGGCTGAGGAGTGACAGATGGAGTTTAATTTAGATAAATGTGAGGTGCTGCACTTTGAGAAAGCAAATCTTAGCAGGACTTATACACTTAATGGTAAGGTCCTAGGGAGCTTTGCTGAACAAAGAGACCTTGGAGTGCAGGTTCATAGCTCCTTGAAAGTGGAGTCGCAGGTAGATAGGATAGTGAAGAAGGCGTTTGGTATGCTTTCCTTTATTGGTCAGAGTATTGAGTACAGGAGTTGGGAGGTCATGTTGCGGCTGTACAGGACATTGGTTAGGCCACTGTTGGAATATTGCATGCAGTTCTGATTTCCTTCCTATTGGAAAAATGTTGTGAAACTTGAAAGGGTTCAGAAAAGATTTACAAGGATGTTGCCAGGGTTGGAGGATTTAAGAAATAAGGAGAGGCTGAATCGGCTGGGGCTTCCCTGGAGCATTGGTGGCTGAGGGGTGACCTTACCGAGGTTTATAAAATGATGGGCATGGATAGGATAAATAGACAAAATACTTTTCCTGGGGCGGGAGAGTCCAGAACTAGAGAGCATAGGTTTAGGGTGAGAGGGGAAAGCTCTCAAAGGGACCTAAGGGGCAACCGTTTCACGCAGAGGGAGGTACGTGTAGGGAATAAGCTGCCAGAGGATGTAGTGGAGACTCGTACAATTGCAACATTTAAAAGGCATTTGGATGGGTATATGAATAGGAAGGGTTTGGAGGGATAGGGCTGGGTGCTGGCAGGTGGGACTAGATTTGGTTGGGATATCTGGTCGGCATGGACGGTTTGGACCGAAGGGTCTCTTTTCATGTTGTACATCTGTATGACTCTAAGTGTGGGTGGCTGAAGAAGAGATAGGATTGTAGTCTTGGAGAACCAAAGGAAATGTAAGATAGGGAGGGATGAGGCCATGAAGCGATTTGAAAACAAGAATGAAAATTTCAAAATCAACATGCTGCTTCATTAAACGCCAGTATAAATTAGTGAACATGAAGCAGATGTGTGCAGGACTTCTTGGAAGTTAGGACACGGGCAGCAAAATGTTTCAGTGATCTTTAGTTTATGAAGGGTCGGAATGAGAGGCTCCCCAAAACTCTTTAGAGCAATGAAGTTGATAGGTAAGAGTGGCATGGATATTGTTGTAACTGAAGTTTTCAGGAACACATGAGCTGAGGCATATTCAAAGCAATGTAATATAATGGAGGTGAATGTAAGCAGTTTTAGTTAGAATAAACATAATGCCTAGGTTATGAATAATCTTGGTTAGCCTCAGACAGTGACAGGGAAAAGGATAGAGTGGGTGGCTAGGAAGTGAACTTTGTTATTTGGTTTGAAAATAAATCTTCTGCCTTCCCTATAATTAATTGAGGAAATCTTCTGGGATACTGAAATAACGATATGTTTGAGCCTTAATACAACTCTTTTTTTTTTAGAGGGCTTTCTGTTTCATTTTAGTTGCTTTGTGACTGCTATAGTTGATGTGACTCCTGTAGAAAAATGATGTATCTGAGCAGATTTTAAAAGGTTTGAAGAGGTCATTTGTTGCACATATTGGTAAATGACAAATTGGTAATATGGCAGTACAACCACCTCATCTCACAGGATAACTGATGTTGCCCAAGGTATTCTGTGAACTTTGAGCTTACAAATATTATTTGGGATGACATGCTTGAAAATAGGTCAAGCTCTGTATAGTGATAGGGAATAAAATGATGAGCACTGGAGTTGAAAAATAGCTCAGTGAGTGTCTAAAAGTGAAAGACTTATTAAAATTTGATTGGACCTCTTCAAAAGAGCACATAATCTACGCGGAACCTTTAGGATTAAAAGGAGGAGATCAAAGCAGTCTAAAAGTCTTCATGCCTGCTTCAGGTTGTGTAATCTGCTGAAAACTTTTCTGCTTTTCATGTCTGCAGCTGAAGACTTGGAATGCACACTTAACTTAGTGATCACTTTATGTAGTAGGTCCTTGGCCTAGCCCAGCCAGCCACGTCTCCCCCACATATTCAGTTCAGGCAGAAGCCAGTTTATATCATCATTGGTGTACATTGGTGGAATGTGCAAAATAATCAGTGTCATTCAGCTACATAATTTGTACCAGAAAGGGAAAGGGACCTATGCAATTCAGCATCAAAGATAACTTAATTAACATCTGACACAGAAGCAAACTTATTGATTAAATTTAGAAGAAGCTGGTCATGATTACATTGGTAATTTATCCAATCATGTCGGAAGTGCATGCTCAGTCAATAAAAAAGGATGGTGCAGTGTTCTGCATTTTAACCTGACATTCCATTGAATTGAATCTGTATTCATGAAAAACCTTTCCAGCACTTTAATATTGTTTCAGATTCAGGATGTCATTGTTAGTGTCTATGTGTTCATTCTGCTCCTTTAATATATCATTGTCAAGGTGTTGATATTTTTAAATTACTCATGATCACCTTGGTGCCAAGCCTTTTCATATTTTTAGCATTTGTTTTAATGGTTGCTTAATAAAACAGTAAACTGTCACTTCCCAAAAAATGTTATTTCTTGTAAAATACCTTCATGTCACAGAAATGCTTTTGTTCTCCACCACTCATCCATAATTTTTCCTTGCAATTGTTGATCAGTTAATCTGTTTTTTTCGACTCAGATATAAGAACATAAGAACTCGGAGTAGGAGTACGCAATTCAGCCCTTTGAGCCTGCTTTACCATTTGATACAATCGTGGCTGATCTCATCTTGGCCTCAATCCACTTTCCTGCCCACTCTCCACAGCCCTTCAATCCATTAAATTAAAATGTCTGTGTCTCATTTCTCCTCAAATTTATTCAATTTACTGCATTCTGGAGTACTGAGCTCCTCAAATTCACGACCCTTTCAGAGAAGTAATTTCTCCTCATCTCTATTTTAAATTTGCTACCCCTTATCCTAAAACTGTGACCTCTTGTTCTAGATTGCCTCATTAAAGGAACCATCATTTTTGTATCTATTTTGCCAATTCCCTTTAGCATCTTATGTACCTCAATTAAATCTCATCTCATTCTTCTAAACTGCAGCAAGTATATGCCTAATCTGCTCCATCTGTCTTCATAAGACAAACTCTCATCTTTCGAATCAAACTAGTGAACCTCCATTGAAATGCCTCCAATATAAGTCATCTCTCCTCAGGTAAGGGGATCAGAATTCTACTTAGTACTCCAGATGCACTCTTATTAATGTTTTGTACAGTGGCAGCAACACTTCTCTACTTCTATACTCTATTCAATTTGCCTTCCTCATTACCTGTTGTACCTTGTTTTCCATGATTCATTCACAAGGGGGATACCCAGAACCCCCTGCACCAAAGTGTTCTAAAGTTTCTCTCCGTTCAGATAATAAATTGCCTTTCTATTCCTTTGACCAAAATGGATAATGTCATAGTTATCCACGTTAAACTTCACCTGCCACATTCATCTAACCAATCCATATCCATTTCTAAATTTCTTATTTCTTCATTGCAACTTACTTTCGATCCCCATATCCAAGTCATTGCAAATAGTTAGGGCCTGAGGACTTAATCTTGTGGCAACCCACTGGTTATGTCTTGCCAACCAGAAAGAGGCTTTTTTATGCTGACTCTCTGCTTTCTGTTGGTTAGCCAATCCTCTACCCAAACTAAATTACTCCTAACCCTATGTGATCCTACCTTTTGTATTAATCTTTTGTGCATCACCTCATCAAATGTCTTCTGGAAGTCCAGATATACGACACCTACAGGATCACCATTATCCACATTGCTTGTAACATCTTCAGAGACCTCTAGCATGATTTATCCTTCAAAAAACCGTATTAAATCTGGTGGATTGTATTTTGACTTTCCAAATGTCCTGCAATTAGTTTCTTAATAATGGACTGTAACAATTTCCCAATCACACATTAAACTAACCATTCTGCAGTTTTCCACTTTTTGCTCCCCCTTTATGAATAAGGCATGTTTCCAATCCACTGGAACCTTCCCTGTATCCAAAAAATATTATAACCAATGGATCTACTATTTCTGCTGCCACTTCTTTTAAATCCCTACGATGTAGGCCAGCAAGCCCTGGGGATTTCTGCGCCTGCAATCCTGGGGCAGCACAGTGGCTCAGTGGTTAGCACTGCTGCCTCACAGCACCAGCGTCCCAGGCTCGATTCCATCCCCGGGTGACTGTCTGTGTGGAGTTTGCACATTCTCCCTGTGTCTGCGTGGATTTCCTCCGGATGTTCCGGTTTCCTCCCACAGTCTAAAGATGTTCAGGTCAAGTGAATTGGCCATGCTAAATTGCCCATAGTGTTAGGTGCATTAGTCAGAGGGCAATGGGTCTGGGTGGGTTACTCTTCAGAGGGTCGGTGTGCACTGGTTGGGCCAAAGGGCCTGTTTCCACACTAGGGAATCTAATCTAATCTAACCTAATCTAATAGTTTGCTCAGTACTTGTTCCCTCATGATGATGATTGCTCTATGTTCCTGACTGTCTTTAACTTTTGCTGTAGCTGTTACTATTGAGATGATTCGGAGATGCCGGTGTTGGACTGGGGTGTACAAAGTTAAAAATCACACAACACCAGGTTATAGTCCAACAGGTTTAATTGGAAGCACACTAGCTTTCGGAGCGACGCTCCTTCATCATGTGATTGTGGAGGGCTCGATCGTAACACAGAATTTATAGCAAAAATTTGCAGTGTGATGTAACTGAAATTATACATTGAAGAATTGATTGTCTGTTAAGCCTTTCATCTGTTAGAATACAGTGATAGTTTCACTTCTTTCATGTGTAAATCACAAAACCCTTTTTTTTAAAAAGTTGCATTCTCGGGTTAACTGTTAACAATGGTGATAGCTAGACAATATGTTGAAGGTGTTAGCCCCCTGTGTTCTCTGTCTGTGACCTGATGTTTAGATTGATTCTAATCTAAAAAGTGAGATAACAGAGTTTTACATAAATTCATGCAGTTTTTGAGCTCAGAGTTCTACATGAATGTATGCAGTTTTTGAGCAAAGTGCAATGTAACTCTGCAAGTTCAAATTCACCACACAAAATATATGTGTGCATGTGGGTCTTTGTCTGTGTGTGTAGTGAGTGCAGAGTGTCTTAAGTCTGTGAGGGGGTGCATGTGTGGGGGTGTGTGTGGGTGTCTGAGATGGTACTTGTATCTTTCACCGTGAAAACTGAAGGGCATTATTGATTTAGTGTTTCCACCACTACTAACTTCACAGTCTCATCCTCCAAGAGACCAACATTCACTTTAGCGACTCTCTCCTCTTTCATATACTTCGTAAAGTTTTTTGCCTGCTGTTTTATGTTTTGTGATAGGTTTATTTCATAACTTACCTTTGCTCTTTTTAGAACTCTTTAGTTGACCCTTTGTTGATCATTAAAAGTTTCCCATTCACCCAACCTTCCACTCACCTTTCCAATATGGTATGCCTAGTTTTTGTCTTAATGTTACCTTTAACTCCTCGCTTAACCGTGAATTTTTTTTTCTCCTCTCTCAATCTATCTTCCTTCATGGAATATATTTTACTTTGAAACAATTGAGTATCTCCTTAAACATCAGTCATTGTTCAACTTTTTCGTCTTCCTGCCCAGTCCACCTAGGGCCAGATCTGCCCTCATGCCTATGTAATTAGCTTTGTTTAACTCTAGAGCACTACTGTGGGACTGCAGTTCCTTGACCTCAAACTGAATTTGTAATTCTAGCATCCTTTAGATATTTCCAAATCAGCCAATTCTGAGAAGTTATGACACACCTTTGGAGCAGATGGGTCTTGAATCCAAGCCTGTGGCTCAGAGATAGGGACATTATCACCACACCACAAGAAGATCCTGTACTTTGTGTAATTGCATGGGCTTAATTAATAATCACAATGCCAAATTCAGAGTAGCTTGGCTCCAAAATGGCTCCAAGAAACAACCTCTAATATATTCAATGAATTGTCCCTCGAGGCTACTCTTGCCAATTTGATTAATTCAATCAATATGTGTACTAAAATCACCTATGATTATTGCTGTATCTTACTTACAAGCCCCTAGTATTTCCTGATTTATATTGTGTTCTCTGCAGGTCTATTGTTTTGGGATCTATAGGTTACTCACCACAGGGATTACTTTGCCTTGTTATTTCTCATTTCCACTGAATTGATTCTACATCTTTATCTCCAGTGCTGATCTTATTTCTTACTGGAGTACTGATCCCTTCCTTTACTAACAAAGCTACACCACCATCTTTTTTCTTCCTGTCTGTCTTCCAAAACACTGTGTACCCTTGGATAGTCAATTTCCAAACTTAGTCTCCCTGCAACAACGTCATTGAAATACCTTCAAACCATATCTATTTTTCTCTATTTGCAATTTTATGTCGTTAATCTTATTCTGAATGTTTCATGTATTCAGATATAAAGCCTTTAAATTTATTCTGTAATCAAATTTCCTGACTTTTATTGTATTTTTTAATGATATTTCAATTCACAAATTCTGTTCCATTTTATTTTCTGGTAACAATTAGACTCCTCACTAATCTGCACTCCTGCCTTCTGCTTTAAGTTTGATTTTCCAATTTTCCATGCAACTGTACTCTTCTTTCCACTATTTAGTTTAAAGTCCTATGTACAGGCCTTTTTATGTGATTCACCAGGGCTCTGGTCCCAGCATGATTCAGGTGAAGCCCATCCTAGCAGAAGAGTTCTCTCCTTCTCCAATACTAGTTCCAATATCTCATGAATTCAAATCCATTTCACCCACAGCAATCTTTGAACAACACATTTACATCTTAATTTTATTGACAATTAGCTCATAGCATAGGTAGCAATCTGAAAATTATTACCTTTTTGGTTGTGCTTTATGATTTAGCACCTACCCATTCATATTCCCTGAGCACACCTTTCTTGGTTCCACCCATATTGTTGATACCTACATGGACAATGACAACTGGATCTTTCCCCTCCTACTCGAAGTTCCTCTGCAGCCCAGATTAGATGTCCTGAACTTGGGCACCAGACAGGCAAGACAGCCTTCAGGACTCTCAATCATGGCCAAAGAGCATGGTGTCTATTCTCCCAACTATACTAACCCTGTTTACAAGTCAATTTCTCTTTTCTCCCATCACTTGAATGGCTCCCTGTATCATGGTGCTATGGTCAGTTTGCTTATTCTCCCTACCAACCACACAGGGAGCAAGAATCTCAAACTTATTGGATAAGGACAGAGTATGCCTCAGCACAACTCCTGGATCCATCTATGTGCCTCACTTGTAGTCACATCCTGAGCTGGACCACAGACTGATTCAAGGTGGTTAATTTCAAGGATGTGACTGCCTCCTGAAATGCAGTGACAAAGTAATTCTTCCCCCTTCCTTATGTGCTGCAATGTTCGAAGCTCAGATTCCAACTCATCAACTCTGGGTTAGAGTTCCCGAATTAACCAACATTTGCTACAGATTAGATTAGATTAGATTAGATTTCCTACAGTGTGGAAACAGGCCCTTTGGCCCAACAAGTCCACACCAACCCTCTGAAGAGCAACCCACCCAGACCCATTCCCCCACATTTACCCCTTCACCTAACACTATGGGCAATTTAGCATGGCCAATTACCTAACCTGCACGTTTTTGGACCGTGGGAGGAAACCGGAGCACCCGGAGGAAACCCACGCAGACACAGGGAGAGTGTGTAAACTCCACACAGACAGTTGCCTGAGGCGGGAATTGAAACCGGGTCTACCTGGATTAACTATGAACCACAATCGGCTCCACCAGCTCCCACAATATGCAGGTGCAACCCATTGCCTGGCCCGACACAATTCTATTTCTAATATAAGTCGTCTTTCTGTGTGTTCTTGTGGATGAATAATTAAGAAAATAAATAGCTGCATGGATGTAGGTCTTTTTTGGGGTTCAGCAGATCTATGTTCGGTGTTTATGCTTCAGGTGTACCTCCTACTGTTTTTTTTCATCTCACCCTATCAGCATACCTTCCTGCTCCATGTACTCTCTAGTTTCTGCTTAAATGCTTATATTTAACATCCTCAAACAGTCATGGTGGTAGCAAGTTCAACTTTCTAACCATTCTCTGGCTCAAGAAACTGAAATACATTTCAGATCTTGATGAGATTTTTAAACCATTATATCCACCACAGACGCAATTAGAAGAGAATGCATCAGACAAAATTTGGACGGTTTTTGAGTAAATTGTTTTTCCCCCTAAATGGAGATTATATTGCTCAGCACTACCAAGCTAACATATTACTGGAAAACGGAGAAATAGTTAATGAGGCTTTCTGACTCCTGTAATACTTTTGTACTTGCAGCAGAAAGGTATAGCTGAACCAGAACAAAGTATCTAGTATTGGTTCTCTTCCCTTTAAGGTTCAGTGTTATTTTGCCAGTGTTCTATTCCCTCATGTGTGTTTTTGAATGCATTGTATGGCCTGGAAGTGACACTGATAACTTCGATGTGGCATAATAATTTTGGTTATCAGACTGCATTGCCTGTGGACCTGCATGGATATTCCCACCTACCTACCAACAATTGAATGTATCAAAAGTACCAAGAATATTGTCACTTTGGCTGAAAGGGTACAGTTTTGCCCAATATTCAAAACACTGGAGTTGCTATAGTTCAGTGTTGTTTTTAGAAATTGAACCTTCAGTTTGGTGCTCATCCGCAGAAGCTCAGCTGCTAAAGTATTAAAAGTTGTATGACTACTGCTACACATCTATCTTGTATCTCGCTAGGCTTTAAAAAAAATTAATTCATGAGATGAGGAGGCCAGGCCAGCATTTATTGCCCATCCCTAATTGCTCAGAGGGTAGTTAAGAGTCAACCACATTGCTGTGGGTCTGGAGTCACACGTAGACTAGACTCGGTGAGGATGTCACTTTCCTTCTCTAATTGACATTTGTGAACCGGATGGGTTTTCTGACAATCGACAATAATTTCATGGTCATCATTAGACTCTTAATTCCAGAATTTGTTTGTCTAGAGTTCAAATTCTACCACCTGCTCTGGCAGATTTGAACCTAGTTCCCAAAATCTGGCTCTCTGGATTAACAGTCCAGCAGTAATATTGTTAACAGTCCAGCCATCTCCTCCCCTGAATTGAGGTTAACTGTGACATTTTAAGATGAAAACATGACTTGCAAAAGGTTACTTTTTTATTAAAGCTTCTAATTTGGATGCTGGGCGTTATGTGAACTGAGAGTACTTTGATTCCTCTGCTGACCAACCCCCTACTCCCACCACCCTCTCCACCCCTTCCTTTAGACACTATCAGTTTGGTTTTACTCTCAATAGGTTAGAAGCAATAAGTTGCAGGAAGGAGATATTTTTATATCCACCAGTTAATAGGATTTGCTATCATTGTTGATGCACTCAACCTAGCCTTTAGACTGTTTATTTCAGGTTTTAAGTTCGTTGGTGTCCGAGAAGCAATGATTGATGGCTACATTAAGTATGAAAAATGGAGCACGTAACTACCATTAAAAAGGTAAATTTAAAGTATTGCTGTCTTAAGGCATTGAAAACTCATTCTGCAGCTTGTGTGTCACAGGGAATGACTGCTATGCTATAAAAATTGAGCCAGTAAATAAATACTGCCCAGTAATTTTCCAAATGGTTTGATGGGGACCAGGTTTTTTACTCCCTCTTCTGATGAACAGTTACAATATTAAACTGCTCGTTTTAGCTCATCTTTCTGACTGCCTGGCGTGCAGTTACTTTACATCAAATTGGTTTTTAAGTTCTCTGGTAATAATGTTTCTGTGGGCAGCAATCTCCATTGCCTGATCTCCAAGGGAAGCAAACAAGATTAAGGCTTCAGCCCTGCTATCACATTTTACTTGAAATGTTGCTTTTGTAGTTAGGGTGAAGTATAATGCCAGAAACATCTTGGGGTTTGAGATCCTTACCTCGCAGTTCATCATTTCTAATACATTATGTCTTGCTGTTAGCTGAAGTTTAGGAAATATAAGTAGCTGCAGAATACCATCAGAACACTGGGTACTGAAACCAAACGTTCAGTCCCACTGGACTTCTGCTTTCAGTACCGCTGACTCCAGCCAGTTGTTTACAGGGTAACCTGCTTCAACCTCACCATTTCACATTAAATGAGGGATCAGGGAATCTCGCAGAAAAAAAGCATAACTAACTTCAATCCAATGTTGCGACAGAGCACTATTGAACTACAGAGCAGCAGAAGTAAAAAATTGGCTTCAAGTTTTCCAATGACCCAGGACAGAGGTATTGAAATTGAAGCCTCAGAAATTGCTGGGAGTGGGATGTTGAGAACAGCAATTATTGATTTAAGATAAACCATTCCCAAGTATATCATGATGGCTTTGAATGTTCCTAAATCCAAAGTTCCACCACACACCCAGCTGAGTTAATACTGGTTTTATTTCACACTGTACTGACCATAACAGAGAAGTAGCAAGTTGCAAACTTTGCATATGTCCACCATCAAATCCCTGTGCTGTCACAGTCCCCAATTGTCTGAGCACACTTTGAACAGATACTACAAAACATCCCGAGGAAACAAAAATGAAGCCTCCAGTAAAAACAGAAAATGGTGACAGTACTCAGCGCGTGAGGCAATAATTGTGAAGACAGAGAGAGAGAGAGAGAGAGAGACTCATTTATCAGGCAGTGATCTTTCATTTGAACTGGAAACAGTTAGAGATGGAACAGGTTTTTAAACCAGTGCAGAGGCAGTGAAATGGGCAATAAAAAAGAACTAAAGAGAAGATGTCAAGGTTCAATTAATTGACAAATTAAATGAAAAAGTGAATGATGATGCAAGGTGAATGAAAATGCACATGAATAAAGAAACAACGGATGGGCCCAGAGGAGATGTGAATATTGTTCATGGAATCACTGCCAGCAGCTGCTATCTGGAATAAAGAGAAACTGGACCAATACTTAACGATCTGAAATTGTTCCACTCTCTGTTCAATGATGTCTGTAAAATGCCTTATCGATAGTTGAATGTCCTGTTTGTTGAACTTTACTGGAACACAGCTAGATGTCAAAGTCAAGATTTTAGAGTGAGAATGGGAGAGAGAATTAAAGTGATTAGCTCAAGGCCACACTTGTACACTCAGCAGAGATGCTTTGCTAAGTACATGTGGTCTTCCTATTATAAACAGTAAATGTATTATACAAAATTAGATTAGATTTTTGAGTTGATTAGATTTGATTCCCTACAGTGTGGAAACAGGCCTTTCGGCCCAACGAGTCCACACCGACCCTCCGAAGAGCAACCCACCCAGACCCATTCCCCTACACCTAACACTCTGGACAATTTAGCATGGCCAATTCACCTAACCTGCACACCTTTGGACTGTGGGAGGAAACCGGAGCACCCGGAGGAAACCCACGCAGATACGGGGAGAATGTGCAAACTCCACACAGACAGTTGCCCAAGGCGGGAATTGAACCCGGGTCCCTGGTGCTGGGAGACAGCAGTGCTAACCACTGAGCCACCGTGCTGCCCGTTTTAATAGGAGTGACAGCAAACCACCACTTCACCTGACTTGGAGCATTTAGTTCTTTGGCAGATGAGAATGGAGACGGTATGTCCTGGAATTCTTCTGCTTCAATAAAACAGAAAACATAGGAGTGGGATTAGGTCATTCATTACGATCATGGCTGAACAGGAAAATATTTTGGGAAACGGGCAAGATTTGGCGCCAGTTTAAGACCGGACCTCCGTGTTTGGGGAGAAGTGTGGTGGTGAAAGTGAGGACTGCACATGCTGGAGATCAGAGTTCAGAAGTGTGGTGCTGGAAGAGCACAGCCGGTCAGACAGCATCCGAGGAGTTGGAGAGTCAATGTTTTGAGCATAAGCTTTTCATCAGGAATGTGGGCAGGCCCAAGGGGGCTGAGAGATAAGTGGGAGGAGGATGGGGCTGGCTCAAGGTAGCTGGAATGTGATAGGTAGATGGAGGTGGAGGGTGATGGTAATATGTCGGAAAGGAGGGTGAGTGGATAGGTGAGAAGGAAGGTGGACAGGTAAGACAGTTTAAGAGGGTGGTGTTG
Organism: Chiloscyllium punctatum; assembly: GCF_047496795.1. Lineage (NCBI taxonomy): Eukaryota > Metazoa > Chordata > Chondrichthyes > Orectolobiformes > Hemiscylliidae > Chiloscyllium > Chiloscyllium punctatum. The sequence goes on along the minus strand of NC_092783.1, from coordinate 10,784,356 downwards.
AGTTGGATGGTTAGCTCTGGGATAAGATGGGGAGAGGGAAAATGAAGAAACTGGTGAAATCTACATTGATCACGTGTGGTGGGAGGGTCCCAAGGTGGAAGATGAGGCATTCTTTCTCCAGGCATCGGGTGGATAGAGTTTGGCGGTGGAGGAGGCCCAGGACTTGCATATCCTTGGCGGAGTGGGAGAGGGTGTCAAAGTGTTCGGTCACAGGATGGTGGGGTTGTTTAGTGTGTGTGTCTCAAAGAAATTCTCTGAAACATTCTGCAAGTTGGCATCCTGTCTCCCCAATGTAGAGGAGACCACACCGAGAGCAAAGGACGCAGTAGATGACGTGTATGGAAGTACAGGGAAATCTCTGTCAGAAGTGGGGAATGGTCAAGGGAGAGGGTATAATGATGCTTTGGTTTGGGCTCATGTTGGAGATTGACAAAAAGTGGAGCAGCATGATCCATTGAACGAGGAGATTTGTACAGTAAAGGTTAAGGACAAGAGCAACAGTGTGATGATTCTGAAAGGGAGAGAGAGTGGGTGCAAGTGAGATGCATAACTGATATGGCTGATGACTCTATCAACCATGTAAGGAGAATATAGTTGATTGGTGAAAAATAAAGACACTTGTAAAGCTGCATTGACAGAATGGGTACGAGAGAAATGGGGAAGCTGGGAGAATGGAGAGCTTTATGGCAAGAGTGGTAGAAGTAGCTATGGGATGTGCTGGGCATAAAGTAGATTATCATTGCCAAGTCATCCCAAACAAGAAAGATAGAAAGGTAGGGGAAGGGAAGTGTTGAAAATGATACCCTTCAACCTGTTATTATAGGTTATATTATTATAGAAGAAGTGTTACTTGACCCGAAACGTTGACCTCGATTTCTCTTCACAAATGCTGCCAGAGCTGCTGAGCTTTTCCAGCTATTCTATTTTTGAACCTAATATTACAACCTTACGTACTACTGTTGTGAATCATTAAAGAGTATGCTCATGCTTCTGAAGCCTGTAATCTACTGCAAAAGATTGTTTAACCCCTCATTTATATAATCTAATGCAGGAATAACAAAGGGGCCAACAACGAGGGGGCATAATTTTGATATGAAAAGCAGAAATATATTTTTCGCCCAGATGGTGGTGACAATCTGGAGTGCACTGTCTGGAAGGTAGTTCAGGTGGGTAACCTCACAAACTTAAAAAAGTACTTGGGTGAGCACTTGAAAAGTCTTAACATTCAAGGCTATGGACCAAGTAATGGGAAGTGGGAATGGTGTTGACTTAGAACAGTTTTTTGTCAGTGCAGATTTGATGAGCTGAAGGGTTTCTTCTATACTGAATGATTCTATGAATATGCAGCTAAGCATTTTATAATAGCTAAAGAAGATGTTTTACTGTTAGAAATGCCTGTGTAATAGAATAAACTATGAATTGTGATCTGAAATATATTTGCTGTTGCTTAGGGAAAATTGACTTGCAACAGAGTGTTCCTTGACATTAGAGTGAGTACAGAATATGACGATAGAGTGTGGAAAAGGTTAAGTGATAAGGAGAGGATATGCAGAATAAGCTTGTATTACCGGTGTTTTTGAGGTGTTGAAGGTGATTAAAGGATTTGATGGGGTAGATGGCATAGAACTCTTCCCTTTGGTTTATATGTCCAGAGCAAGGTAACTTTAAAATTAGTTGTGTTCTCATGAAGCCATTCTGACATTGGAAAGAACTGACACAAGGAAAAGCAATTAGAAGAAACAATATGGTTAGAATTGAGGAATGAGAGGTCTCAAAAACAAATGGAAGTTGTTCTCCAGTTTCAAGATAGCAGTTGTATTATTTTAGACATTAGAGAACCTTGTAGCAAAATCAATGTTGTTTTACTGGGAGATTTTAATTGCATGCAGTTACAAAATGCATTTCTGATGCAATATGTTTGTTCTTGAAGTACCTTGAAACAGGCTGACTTGGAATTATATTGTCATTCCTTCATTGCCGCTGGGGCAATGTCTTGGAAGCTCCATCCTAACAATGTGGCTGTGTTTACATCATGCTCACGCCCAATTTCTCTGGGATAATCGAGGATGGGCAATAAATGCTGGGCCCAGTCAATGGATCATATCTCATAAACACATAACCTTAAAAAAAGCAGGTAGATTTAGTGATGTGAAATTAGTCATCTTTAGTTAACTAACAGGAGGGCAATATTTATTTATTGGTAATCATATGACTGATAGCTTTGAAAGTTGGACTATAACCTGGTGTTGATTGATTTTTAACTTTTCAAATTAGATCATCTTTTGAATATCTCCCTGGTTTCAATAAAAAACAATGTTGACCAATGTTGTCATCAATCTATGTCATTCACATTAACCTTACCAAAATCTAGAATCTTAGAAATCATTTTATATTGCTCACTTTCAAAGCTATCAGTCATATGATTACCAATAAATAAATATTGCCCTCCTGTTAGTTAACTAAAAATGACTAATTTCACATCACTAAATCTACCTGCTTTTTTTAAGGTTATGTGTTTATGAGATATGATCCATTGCAGACTGGGCCCAGCATTTATTGCCCATCCTTGATTATCCCAGAGAAATTGGGCGTGAGCATGATGTAAGCACAGCCACATTGCTCCAGCGGCAATGAAGGAATGACAATATAATTCCAAGTCAGCCTGTTTCAAGGTACTTCAAGAACAAACATATTGCATCAGAAATGCATTTTGTAACTGCATGCAATTAAAATCTCCCAGTAAAACAACATTGATTTTGCTACAAGGTTCTCTAATGTCTAAAATAATACAACTGCTATCTTGAAACTGGAGAACAACTTCCATTTGTTTTTGAGACCTCTCATTCCTCAATTCTAACCATATTGTTTCTTCTAATTGCTTTTCCTTGTGTCAGTTCTTTCCAATGTCAGAATGGCTTCATGAGAACACAGCTAATTTTAAAGTTACCTTGCTCTGGACATATAAACCAAAGGGAAGAGTTCTATGCCATCTACCCCATCAAATCCTTTAATCACCTTCAACACCTCAAAAACACCGGTAATACAAGCTTATTCTGCATATCCTCTCCTTATCACTTAACCTTTTCCACACTCTATCATCATATTCTGTACTCACTCTAATGTCAAGGAACATTCTGTTGCAAGTCAGTTTTCACTAAGCAACAGCTTAGTCCAACACCGGCATCTCCAAATCATAATTTGAAAAGAAGTCAGGATACTAAAAGAGGAGACAAAATTGCAAAGGTTAGTTTAGATCCATGGAAATCATAGAATCCCAACAGCGTGGAAGCCAGTTATTTGACCTGTCAAGTCCACACTGACCCTCCAAAGATCATCCCACCTAGACCCACCCCATCACCCTATCCCTGTAACCCTGCATTTTCCCATGACGTATCTAATCTAGACATGCCTGGACGCTATGGGTAATTTAGCATGGCCAATCCACCTAAGCCAGACATCCCTGGATTGAGAGGACCCAGAGCACCTGGAGGAAACCCATGCATACATTAGGAGAATGTGCAAATTCGTGAGAGTGGAATTGGTGTTAACCACTGAGCCTCCATGCTACCCTGAGAGAGGGATTAAGAATATCGAGGGAAGATGTTAAAAAACTGCCAAAAGGAATCCCAAAATAAACTTTTGAAGGATGTTCAAATTTGTAAATAAGGTTGGTATGATTATGTTAGATGAAAGAGTAGTGAATGGTAATTTGGTCCTTTTAAAAATAGATACAGACATCATTGTAAATGAAAACTGGGAAGTGACAGACGTTTGAAATAATTGCATTGCCAGTTTTCACAGCAGAAGATGATGTACTCACCATTCCAAGGAAACCAGTAACAAATCAATCAGTCAAAGGCTGGAGCTTGCTAAAGTTAATAATAGCTTAAAACCATATTAGTGAAAATGATGACACTAATGACTAAACTTCTAAAGTGTTCCTGATTCAGTAAAAGATCCCTTCAATTGCAAAATATAAATGTAACTCCATTATTTAAAAACAGTGAGAGAAGAAAACCAGGAAATTGTAGACTAGTTAGTCTAACAATAGTTGGTGGGACGTCATTGGAAGCTATAATTAAAGACACAGTGTCTGATCATTAGAGAAATTTAAGTTGCTTAGGAAGAGTCAACATCAATCTGTAAAGTGTAGATCATGTCTATCGGACCTAATTGTTTTGGCAATGTAGCTATAGTAATTGTGAAACATCTTTGAACGTAGTTGATGTGAGCTTTCAGATGTCATTCAAAGGCATGAGAGAATTTTAGCAAAAACTAAATTACATGAAATCAGAGGTAAATTATTTACCTGGTTCGATCATTGATTAAACTGTGGAAGACTGAGTGCAGAAATAATGGTAATGTATCCAATCAACTTGCAAGGAATTTATTGTGGTGTCACATGAGTTTGGCTTCAGCTATTCACAATCAAAAATCAGATATGTGACTCTTTCTTGTACTGTCTAATTTTGGAAATGATTCAATGATCAGTATCATTGTAAATAGTGTTGACAAGAACATAAAATTGGAAAGATAGATTAATGAGTTAAGTAATGTAAAAAGGCAACTGGAATGTTAGCTTTTATATTTAGGAAGCTCAAACATAAAGGTGAAAAAGTGTTACTACAGTTATGCAAAACGCTTATTAAGACTAAAACTAGAATATATTTCTGAGCACTGCTTCTTGGAGCAGGATATGTTGGCCTTGGAAGGAGGACAGTGCAGATTCACCATCTAAATCTGGAGCTTCCAGGGTAAATTACTGGGAGAGCTTACACATATATAGCTTGGGTTCTGCAGAGTGTAGAAAGTTAAGTCATGTGATTGGTGGGGTTTGCTGTTTTGAAAGAGATTGATAGGGTAGGCAAACCTCTGCTGTTAATGGAGTTGAGTAAAAAGATCAAAGCCTTAAAATTATAGCCAGACCATTCCAGGAGAGAATTAGAAGAAGCACTTCTTTGCATAATGGATGGAGTAAAAGTATACAACACTTCCCCCCCCCCCCCCCCAAAAAAAACTAGCTTCTAGTTCAGTAATTAATCTGAAATCTAATATCAGTAGATTTTGCCATCACAGAATTTTAACATATATGAAGCCAAGCCACATGGAGACAGTGGGATACAGATCAGCCATGATCAAACACAAGTTTGAGGTTTTGAATGACCTCCTACTGATCCTGAATTGGTTTTCTGTAGCCTAGTTGCCACCCCTAGATTAATTGTGTGCCTGTGTGTCTCAGGCAGATGAAAGTTGTGAAACTGTCTGCAGCTTCATGTAGAGAGGTGAAGAATTGGGAAAGCTCAATACAAATCAATGAGTATTACATATTCAGGCAATTTTGGACAAGGAAGAGTTATGGTAGAAATGTGTTTGGTGCACTGTTCCGTCATGTTGAATAATTCCAATGAATATGAATAGTTCTAGCTGTAAGTTGCTATGTTTATTTACAGCAGTTTAGTTTAATTCTTGATCCAAATTTGTCTTGAGCATTTTTGAGACACTTAACTTAGAGACTATATACTTGCAACAACTTTTGTTTACAATTGTGTAATTTATATACGTGGTAATTTGCTTATTTAACTGCTAATATATTTTATTTACTTTAGGACCACATCAGTACTTCAAGCTTTCAGATCTATCCATTTGCCTTTACCTTCTCAATATCAGCAAGCTGGCCTTTTCCTTTCCTAAATGCTATCCGTATTGTAATAACATGTGGAAGAATTGCATGAAACTTCCATAATGTACAAGTAGAAAAGAACTATGTCTATTGCAAAGTTGTATTTCAATCATTCTTTGCATATTCATGTATGTTCCTTTTTTAAATCAAAAGTATGGTCTGGACTAATGCAGATTCCTTGTACTAGATTCTACTTTTGAGATCATTATAACAGAAGCACATGGGGGAAATTGAACAAAACTATAAGAGATCTTAATATGCTGGATGGATTAGAAAGCAGAGGACACAGGTTTAAGATGATTGACAAAAGAATCAGATAAAAAATGGGAAATTTTTCCCATTGTGCAATGATTTTGGGATGCACTGTGTGAAAGGGTGCTGAAATCTTAAAAAGCCTATCATGTATATATTTAAACATGGAAGATTTGCAGGACTGTTTGGAAAATCTAGAGACTGGGCAAATTGAATATTCTTTGCCGAGTTAGAACTGGCATTATACACTGAATGAGCTCATTCTGTGTTTGAAAATTCATGATTCTTAACTCCTGGAACCTAAGTAAATGTTGGTCAAGTATCACTCTGATAGTTACTGTTGTTAAATGGATTCCAGAAAGCTTATTCTAATAATTATTACATTGATGACATAATTATTGTAGTTATTAATTTTGGTGGTTTGTAATGTTTTGTATTTGGAACATTACTGATAGAATTTAATGTCTTCCATGCTGAAAAGCCATTTAGTATCTATAATCAGCAGTTTTGTTGGTATGCACGGTGAAATGATGTTGGACTACCCTTCAGCTGCTTGGTCATCTGACACAGTTTATTTCATGCAAAATAGTACTAGCCCTGCAGTTCCTTCATTGGTACAAACTTTGACAGTATTATCCATTGCACTTCTGGGTCTTTATTTTAAAAGAGAGAGAAACCTCAGGACAGGTAAAACATATCTGTTATGAGTGAAATATGTGAAGGGTATTTTTAAACATTGTGCACTGGTGACAATATGCATTTGAAGCAAAAGATAGTGCCTTCAGATTTGTAGTTCATTTCTGTACACACTGTAGGGTGTAATTGTCGTGCATGATGATAGTTTTAGTTGGAATTCAAGGCTGTTTATTTAATCAAGTTCAAAATTATTAGCAAACCATCATTTATGGCAATGTGAAGGCCCTGTGCTACATACTTAACATTTAATAAAAGCTTTAACTTGGATACAGGGGAGATGATTATTCAGAGAAGCCTGAAGGATTCTTCAGAGACATTTTGAAGATATATTTCAGTCACCTATCATTCATAAGGAAAGAAGGCATATTGCAATAAATGATATACAATATATTTATACATTTCTGCTGAAGCCCAAAATTCATCATTTATGTGACCTTCAAATATCTAATTTTAAGTCTAATATGGTATTGTAAAATGTTCTCAAACATGTTCTCAAACTGCTGAAAATAAGTTTATTGTGCTGTTCTGGTGGGCACTTGATATAGAATGACTACATAGATGCTCAGGGCTGCCTAATTCTGCTGGGTCTGCTTTACTGTCACCATTTTCATTGCTGAATAAAGAACCTGTGGATAAGTGAAATGGGCTTGGGCAGGCTGATGTAGTTGAATAATTTGGCACCTTTTCTGCAACGGAATAACATGCTTAAATAAATGCTCTGAATTTTCACAACATTTTCAAATGCTAATGAGTGACCATGCAAATCTTTTGCACTTCAATAAATGTTATAATTTAATTGCAAGTGTCATTTCCTTAACAAAAATATTTTTTTTGTTCAAGTTTCTTTGTTTAATGAATTTAGATTGGAGTGTTATTTGATTAATAGCCTGGTTGTTGAGTATCAGTATTTTGTCCTTTCACTGAGCTGCTGTTGCAATCATTTTCAAGCCAACAGAATAAACATGGCTGAAATTTTAAGTCTTACGACTGGGCAGTGTTATGAAGTAGTAAACATTTCAACTTTCTCATCAATCTAATGATCTCTCTGTTGTGGAGGAGAAACACAAATATTGCAGGTGACTTGTTTTGATCTTTCTGCCAGTGCCACTTAGGTCCCAGCTGTTAAAGAGGCATAAAAATGGCCTGGGAATGAGTTTGCTGCTTCCCCAGTCCTGTGGTACAGCAGCTCACCACAGAAACATAGTTGTGGTGTAGACTATCACTTTATGTCCCTTCAGTGACACTTCACATTCATGCTCCAAATTGCTGGTCTTTTATTAATGTTGAGCTTTGTTCTGTCTAAAAATTCCAATTAAGTACATTGCTGGTTTATTAATTCTAGGCAGCTTCACATTATGTTGCACAATCATTATTTCAAACTACTTTTGTTTTAGAAATCTGATCACATGTTTGGTACAAAAATTCTGTAGATTACAGGCAGTGGGGAACTTTTGCCCCAACTGTCATCACTGGCTTTACGTTCAATATGTAGCTGGACCATTAAGTTTACACTATGATCCAAAATGCCAGATATGTTCTTTAAAATAGATAGCTTTATTCTCCGCTGCTTCTCCAATTAATTTATGCCTTTATAGAATCATGTATGAATACCATTCAGTTGCAGTTCTGCTGTATGTGTAATGCCAACTTACCATTTGTAGTAAATCTTTAATGTTTTGAGGCATCCTTGCTGCATATTTACGGGAGGCACGCTGGCTCAGTGGTTAGCACTGCTGCCTCACAGCAGCAGGGTCCAGAATTCGATTCCAGCCTCGGGTGACTGTCTGTGTGGAGTTTGCACATTCTCCTCATTTCTGCGTGGGTTTCCTCCCACAGTCCAAAGATGTGCAGGTCAGGTGAATTGGCCATTCTCAATTGCCCATAGAGTTAGGTGCATTAGTCAGAGGGAAATGGGTCTGGATGGGTTGCTCTTCGGAGGGTCGGTGTGGACTGGTTGGGTCAAAGGGCCTGTTTCCACACTGTAGGGTATCTAATCTAATCATATTAGTATCTAGTCACCAGATTCCTGAATTATCAGTAGGCTTGTTTTTTCTGCAAATCATGGCAGATACATTATTATTTGAATTAAATTTTTCTTTCCATTTTGTATGTTTGCTTCTTTCAGAAAATAACGGAATTTTTTAACCATATTGTGGCTTACTGTGTAATTCGGTAAGATTTTCTCTTCTTTTAATGTTTATAAACTCTCTGAAGGGAACAACTGGATTTATGTACCGTAAGACTAGTTGTCTTGCTGAAATGTTGCTGCAGTATTTACTTATATTAAGTGTGGATCAAGACACAGATGTTTGGTAAAGAAAGTTTTTATTAATCTTTATATCACAAGTAATTTTTGCTATGAACTATTATTTGATAAATCTATCAAATTTTGGTCCAAAAGCGATTCAGGGCTGCAATTCACAACCTGTCTCTTCTGGACCCCTGCAAAGCTGTCAGTTGCACCTGTGGAATTATTCCATGAATTAAAGCTTTAATCCCAGAAAGTACGCTTTAGAAATAAAGCCTTCATTTTAATCTAACTTCTATTGTACTTTTATTTACAGTATCTCTAAATTTCTCTTTATTAAATTGTAACAGCATGCCAAGATACAGAAAGCATTTAATCCATTCAGCATTTGGTCAGTCTTGGGGTGACTGGCCAGGAGCTAGCTTGCCTGCACCTTTCGCATACAGTTTAATTCCTCGCGTTGTCCTTTATCCACATTGTTCAGTGAAGATTTGTTTTCTTCTTCCTGAACATAGCCATGCAGGAAGTTTCTTTCTGTCCAGCTTTGCAGTGCATGGTGAGTCATATTGTGAACATAAAGTTTCAAAGATGCTTGGCCTCGTACCATTGAGGAAATGCCCTTTAAAATGCAAGAGCTAATTTCCATTATCATCGCTGAACATTGATCCCCTTAGGGGCCACCATGCTTCGATACATTGCACAAAGTTTCACCTAACTGTACATGGCTAGGGTAAATTGATCTGTGCACTGGAATCCCGTGACAAGCTGACATCCCTAGCTGTTTATGATGTATGTTGGTGTTTGACTTGTGATAGAGTTGCAGTAGGATGGATTAATGCTTGCAGCAGTTGGCCCTGATTGACCATTAAACAACTTGCTCAATACATTTTTTTTTGCGTCACAGATAAAGGAATGTACTTCTGTGTGAATAGCTTACATTTAAAACATGATTGTACCAAGGACAACCTACAGATCTTTTCCATTTATCATCAGAATGTGGCTACTGAATAGAATGACTGTTTCTGTAGCTGGTGATAGTAAACCCAAGTGTGTTCTATAAGGTCTATGGAGTATTGTAGTAGGAACAACATGTTTCCATTGATTAATTGATATTTGAATATTTAAAGGGGGAAGATTATGGCTATTACCAAATATAGATGTGTCCTCACCTAAACTGGGCACTAGGCTGGTATGGACAAAGGGTGCTTCTTCTGTCATGGCCCTTTCAATTATATTACCATGTTTCACGTATTAGTATCTTACATCCACAATGGATATATCTATATTTAGTCAAATGGATGCAAAGGGTAGAGTCATAGAGATGTACAGCATGGAAACAGACCCTTCAGTCCAACTGGTCTATGCCAATCAGATATCCCAACCCAACCTAGTCCCACCTGTCAGGACCCGGCCCACATCTCTCCAAACCCCTCCCATTCAAATACAACATTTAAAAGGCAGCTGGAAGGGTAATTGTACTAGCCTCCACCACTTCCTCTGGCAGCTCACTCCACACACGTACGACCCTCTGCAAGAAAGAGTTGCCCCTTAGGTGTCTTTTATATCTTTCCCCTAAACCTATGCCCTCTAGTTCTGGACTCCCCCACCCCAGGGAAAAGACTTGGTATATTTTTCCTATCCATGCTCCTCATGATTTTATAAACCTCTATAACGTTACCCCTCAGCCTCCGAAGCTCGAAGGAAAACAGCCCCAATCTATTCAACCTCTCCCTATAGCTCAAATCCTCCAGCCCTGGCAACATCCTTGTAAATCTTTTCTGAACCCTTTCAAGTCTCACAACATCTATCCGATAGGAAGGAGACCAGAATTGCACGCAGTATTCCAAAAGTGGCCCAACCAATGTCCTATACAACCGCAACATGACCTCCCAACTCCTGTACTCAGTACTCTGACCGGTAAAGGAAAGCATACCAAATGCCTTCACTATTCTATCTACCCGCGACTCTACTTTCAAGGAGCTATGAACCTGCACTCCAAGGTCTCTTTGTTCAGCAACACTCCCTAGGACCTTACTATTAAATGTATAAGTCCTGCTAAGATTTGCTTTCCCAAAATGCAGCACCTCGCATTTATCTAAATTAAACTCCACCTGCCCCTTCTCAGCCCATTGGCCCATCTGATCAAGATCCCATTGTAATCTGAGGTCACCTTCGCTGTCCATGACATCTCCAATTTTGGTGTCACCAGCAAACTTACTAACTATACCTCATGCTCACATCCAAATCATTTATATAAATGAAAAGTAGAGGACCCAGCACCAATCCTTGTGGCACACCACTGTTCACAGGCCTCCAGTCTGAAAAACAAGCCTCCACCACCACCCTCTGTCTTCTACCTTTGAGCCAGTTCTGTATCCAAATGACTAGTTCCCGCTGTATTCCATACGATTTAACCTTGCTAACCAGTCTCCCATAGGGAATCTTGTTGAACACTTTACTGAAGTCCATATAGATCACATTTACAGCTCTGACGTCATCAATCCTCTTTATTACTTCTTCAAAAAACTCAATCAAGTTTGTGAGACATGATTTCCCATGCACAAAGCCATGTTGACTATCCCTAAAAAGTCCTTGCCTTTCCAAATACATGTGCATCCTGTCCCTCGGGTTTCCTCCAACAACTTGCTCACGACCGATGTCAGGCTCACTGGTCTATAGCCCCCTGGCTTGTCCTTACCGCCCTTCTTAAACAGTGGCACCACATTAGCCAGTCTTCAGTCTTCCGATACCTCACCTGTGATTATTGATGATACAAATATCATAGCAAGGGACCCAGCAATCACTTCCCTAGCTTCCCACAGAGTTCTAGGTACACCTGATCAGATCTTGGGGATTTTACCCACTTTTATGCATTTCAAGACATCCAGCAATTCCTCCTCTGTAATATGGACATTTTTCAAGATGTCACCATTTATTTCTCTACATTTGCTATCTTTCATATCCTTTTCCACAGTAAATACTGATGCAAAGTACTCATTTAGTATCTCCCCCATTTTCTGCAGCTCCACACAAAGGTGGCCTTGCTAATCTTTGTGGGGCCTTATTCTCTCCCTAGTCACCCTTTTGTCCTTAATGTATTTGTAAAAACCCTTTGGATTCTCCTTAATTCTATTTGCCAAAGCTATCTCACGTCCCCTTTTTGCCCTCCTGATTTCCCTCTTAAGTACACTCCTACTGCCTTTAGACTCTTCTCAGGATTCACTCGATCTATCCTGTCTATACCTGACATATGCTTCCTTCTTTTTCTTAACCAAACCCTCAATTTCTTGAGTCATCCAGCATTCTCTATATTTACAAGCCTTTCCTTCCACCCTAACAGGAACATACTGTCTTGGACTCTCGTTATCTCATTTCTGAAGGCTTCCCATTTTCCAGCCGTACATTACCTGAGAACATCTGCCCCCAATCAGCTTTTGAAAGTTCTTGCCTAATAATATCAAAATTGGCCTTTCTCCAATTTAGAACTTCAACTTTTAGATCTGGTCTATCCTTTTCCGTCATTATTTTAAAACTAATAGAATTATGGTCGCTGGCCCAGAGTGCTCCCCACTGACACCTCAGTCACCTGCCCTGTCTTATTTCCCAAGAATAGGTCACGTTTTGCACCTTCTCGTGTAGGTACATCCACATACTGTGTCAGAAAATTTTCTTCTACACACTTAACAAATTCTGCTTCATCTAAACCCTTGACACTATGGCAGTCCCAGTCTATGTTTGGAAAATGAATATCCCCTACCATCACCACCCTATTATTCTTGCAAGTTATTGAGATCTCCTCATAAATTTGTTTCTCAGTTTCCCTCTGACTATTAGGGGGTCTATAATACAATCACAATAAGGTGATCATCCCTTTCTTATTTCTGAGTTCCACCCAAATAACTTCCCTGGATGTATTTCCAGGAATATCCTCCCTTGGTACAGCTGTAATGCTATCCTTTCTCAAAATCACCACACACCCTCCCCTCTCGCCTCCCATTCTGTCCTTCCTGTAGCATTTGTATCCTGGAACATTAAGCTGCCAGTCTTGCCCATCCTGGAGCCATGTTTCTGTAATTGCTATGATATCCCAGTCCCAGCTTTCTAACCGTGCCCTGAGTTCATCTGCCTTCCCTGTTAGGCCTCTTGCATTGAAATAAATGCTGTTTATTTTATCCGTCCTACCCTGACTGTTTGAGTTGCTTCTGTTCTCAACTGTACCAGTTTCTGATTGATCTCTTTCCTCACTATCTCCCTGGGTCCCACTCCCATACCTTACTACTTTAAATCCTCCCGAGCAGTTCTAGAAAATCTCCCTGGCAGTATATTAGTCTCCTTCCTATTTAGGTGCAATCTGTCCTTCTTGTACAGATCACTTCGACCCCAAAAGTGCTTCCGATGATCCAAAAACATGAATCCTCCCATACACCAGCTCGTCAGCCGTAATTCATCTGCTCTATCCTCCTATTCCTACCCTCACTAGCTCATAGCACCGGGAGTAATCCAGATATTACTATTTTCGAGGACCTCCTTTTTAAATTCCTGCCTAACTCTCTGTAATCTCCCTTCAGAGTCTCATCCTTTTCCTTTCCTATGTCGTTGGTTCCAGTGTGTACAATGACCTCCTGCTGGGCCCTCTCCCCCTTGAGAACATTCTGCACTCTCTCTGAGACATCCTTGATCCTGGCACCAGGGAAGCAACACACCATTCTGATTTTTCACTGTTGGCCACAGAAATGTCTGTCTGTAACATGGACTAGAGAATCCCCTAACACAATTGATTTCTTGGAACTGGATGTACCCCTCATTGCATTAGAGCCAGTCTCAATACAAGAAACTTGGCTGTTCATGCTACATTCCCCTGAGAATCCATCACCCCTTACATTTTCCAAAACAGCATACTCGTTTGAAATGGGGAAAGCCGCAGAAAACTCTTACACTCCCTGCCTACCTCTCTTACCTTTCCTAGAGTGAATCCATCTGTGTGAATGTATCTGTAACTTTTCTCCCCTCCTATGACTGCCTTCCATCACACCTCCAAAAAGTAATGGTCTTGTAGGCTCCAGAAATAATGAACATCAAAAGGAATTGGCATCTTGCTAATGATGAAGTGAAAGTCAGACCAAGGATGGAACCTTCTAAAAGCATGTTATTCAGCTTTCCCCAGCCTCAAGTGAAGTGTAGGTTTTTGGGTGATGTCAGATGTTCCTGACAGGATTTTGTTTTATGGATCTCTGATGGCCTGAAAAAAAATGATACTGATCAAGTGTCATGAGTATCACCCACCTTTGATGACATCATGAAAAATATTGAGGGAGAGTAACTAGGGATCTTGAAGAATCAGATGTAAGGCCAGATCATCCTAATAGTCTCTGTAATCATGTATACAATACTTGTGTAACATGTAAATAGTTGCAGGGATGTAGTAAACTATATCTTGCTTATGTCCAGAGATTCTTTTACATTCATACTAGACCAGGTAGGCCCTGGGAAAACATTTACTCGAGGGTATTGATGTTGCACATTTAATAAGCTGTTTAGCCTCCCAATAAAACATGGTGAGAAACAGTGGTGATCTGAAGATTTGCTTCAGCTGTACATTTCAGCAGGTTTGAGATACATTTGCTGAACTGATCATTCTTATGTCTGTCGGGAAGGTAGCTTCAAAACAGGCCTTTTGGATCACGTTGTTATTAATCAGAATTGGATTTATTTACTTCTGGGATACTCCCTTGAGTTACAGAGGAAACAGGCTCATGGTCCTTTGAAGCAACTTATCTGGATTTAACAACAAGTGGATTTTGTTCTCACTGGCAGTAATGGAAAAGTTATAATCCTATATCTTTAACATATTAATTTGAGTTTGTATGTATTTATTCTGATTAGATTGTTACTGATGGTGATTGTGCAGACTTTATTTCAACAGCTGAGACCTAAGAATTTGTAGACTGAGAAGCTGCTCTTCAGGGAACTTGTCTAATATGAAAAATTGAACATCTTTGAGAAAAGGGATTATTTGTTTGGAAATACTCTATTGGCATGAAAGAAACTTCCATTGCCTTCCTCTGCCCTAGTTACGTAAATTAATGATAAGGAATTGAGTTGCTGGGTAACTCCTTAAAGCTCAAAATATTAAGTTTGAAAAGACTGAGAATAGAGTGGAGGTATTCAGTTTTGCAATTTGAACATGAATTCTTGAAAGGTGGTATCTTCTGCCAACAGACTGGAATAAGAGGTAATCATTGTCCATCTGTACTTCACTGGAATTGGACATTGGTGCTGCTGACATTGCTATGTGTCTGTCATTGCTGCCTGTCTCATGCTGATCCGTTTGCTGCCCCCTCACTACTTCCCATAGTGCTCTCTTCACCACCACCCCTCACTTGCTACTCCACTGAGGGCATGGGACATGAGTGATTCAGGCAGATTTCTGACAGAATCTCTGGCCAATGGTTCTGCGAATTGTTTCAAGGGCAAATTTAAAGTACAAATTGATTTAACATTTAGCCTGTGTTTGACAGCTCCTTGTATCTAAAAATTACCAATGCAAGCATTTTAAAATTATATCATGTCAACCATTATGCAAGTCCTGCAGTGTCAATAACAGACATGCACCAGGCACAGTGACTGAATGGTGGTGAGTGCACCTCCTGCAGGTTATAGTGACAGTAAACGCAGCCTTCTTAAACTTTTACTTCTGAATGTCTCTGCTGGAGAGATCTTGGGCTGTAACAGACTCTGCATTTGTTGCAGAGCAAACATGTACTCCGCGTGTGTGTTATTATTCAAGTAGAGGTAAATATAGTTTGAACTTGCAAATCAAGGACCACAGTTTTACCTTATCCTCTTTGCAAAACATGATATCTTGAAGCAGATTAACTGTAGTGGCATCACCCTTTGGTGCATTTATTATGTTGATGGGGAGAAAAATGGATGGCTGTTAAAATGATTAGACTATAACCATAAGACAATAAGAATTATTGTCAGAATTATGCCATTTGGGCCATTGAGTCTACTCCACCATTCAATTATGCTGATGTGTTTCTCAACCGATTTCCCCCTCTAACCCTTCATTCCCTTACTAGTCAAGAACCCATCTCTGTCTTAAAGATACCCAATGACTTGGCCTCCACAGTCTTTTGCAGCAATGAGATCCACAGATTCATCACCCTTTGACTGCAGAAATTCCTCCATATAACCTTTCTAAAGGGTCGTCCCTTGACTCTGAAGCTGTGATAAGTGAAATATTTCCTGCAAAGAACATTCTGTGATGATCGTAACATTAGCATTAAATCAATGTGATATGGGAACCAACTCTTTCTCGATAAACTTGGGGCACTGATGTGTCTCTGCACCTGGTTGAGGAAGAAGTACCCTGGTTTCCTGACAGTTAAAGGACTGCCAGAGACCAGACAGCTGCTCAGCCCCAGGCAAAGGACAATCCCATTGTCTTGGCCATGAATGAATGTGTCAAAATGTACACGCAGGGTACAGGAACAGCAAGCAGAGTCACAGGGATTTCCTCCAACAACAACTTTTTTGACCCACCATGTTGCATTCTGCCAGCTTCTCAGCAGAGCTGCCATCTTTAATCCTATTTCACTGCTTCATCTCCATCAGTTTAAACTTTCTTCTGTTGTTTGGCAGCTTCTTTCGTCAATATTAGCTCAATAGCTACTTGTAATAATGTGCTTCATATCGTTCTAATCCTTAATGTAAGAGCCTTTCTTCTCACATTCTCTACCAGACATCTTGTCAAATAAAATGTGCTCCAGGCCTTCTAGGAACTGCATATTCCTGAGTTGAAGTTGGCTCTTGGCAGTACCTTTCCTATGTACAATGATAAATGCAAACCGGTAAATTGACCATGAATTAGCTTTATTGAATCTGGTACTTTTTCATTTGTGGCTTCAATCGCATTGACTTTGTACATCATACACTCTGAGGTCGCTGTCGCTAACATCCCGTAGGTTGTTTCAGTCGACAGCATTCTGCTGATAAAAACAAGCCCAAAGACTTGAGCTGGTATGTTTTCAGTTTGCTTACGGAAACCTAACCCTGAAATTTTGACGTTGATTTATGAGCACATATCCTATGCCATTCATGTGTGAAGTTATATTCCATTTCATATTACATTTTTGTTTCTTTCATGATTCTTGGGAATGTCTTTATTTAGTGTTCTGAAGAGTTGTAATGGACTTCAAACATTAACTTTCTTTCTGTCTCTACGGATGCTACCAGACCTGCTGAGTTTCTCCAATATTTTCTCTTTACTGCTTTATTTAATGTCCTTGCCACTCTGTGCCAAGTATTTCTTTCTTATTAACATAACAGGTCAATCTAATGCTCCATCCATCCAAACAGGCATCTGAATCTTTATTTGTGTTGTTGAAACCTCTGAAAGAAATGAGATGATGAGAAATGAAGTGCCATTTCCCATCTATGATCTCTAAAGTTCAGTCATGCATTTCTCTTGTTGAGTTTGGTGAGGGAGAAATATGACTCTGCTTAACAGTAAGATCCCAGTTGGGATTGTTCCTACACTATGGTGCCAGAGATAAGGGACTTCTCTGAGAGGTTGGGGAAATTGATATTGATTTCTTTGAAGCAAACTGTGTCCGGGAAGATTTAATAGAGGAGTTCAGAACTGTGAAGTGTTTTGTTAGAGATGATAAGAAGAAACTGCTTCCACTAGCAGGATAGTCAATAACTCAAGGAGATAGATTGAAGACAATTGGCGAGAAGGTCGTTGTGGAGATGAGTTTGTTTTATGTAGTGAGTTGTTATGATCTGGAACACAATTGTGTACGCATTTTCAATTGTAGCTTTTGAAGAAGAATTGGAAAAATGTTTGGTAAGTAGAATTTTTTAAAACTTTGAAGACAAAGGCAGGAAACCATGGTTAATTGGACTGTTCTTTCAGAGAGTTATTTCTGCACAGATAGAATGAGTTTATCTTATGTACTTCTCGATTCAGTACAGTTTCTGAAGGCTAGAGACACAAATGTTCACCTTAGTTGCTGATTTCACATAAGACAATTAAATTTTCAACAAATGCTAATTTGTTCCTTAGCCAGAGCATACAGAGTCTGCTGTAACAGAATGTACTAAGAAGCAGCCTTTCCATTGAGCATTGCATAGTAGCACAAGATCATCAAGTTGAATGAAAATTTTTTGGGAAACTGAAAACAAAAATGCTAGAGATCCCAGTGGGTCAGGCCGCATCCATGGAGAGAAAGGAAGCTAACATTCCAAGTCTAGATCACTCTTCTCAGAGCTGAAGTCAAGTGTGGAGGCGGCAGCATTTATGCTACAGTGGGATGGGGGTGGGAGTTGGAGTGCTGAGGAAGAAAGGATTTGATAATTCAGATTAAGTGATCGGAATATAACAATGGCAGAACAGTGTTGTGTGCCTAACTGCCAGACTGGAGAAAAACAGACAGCGCCACTGGGTTAAGGGGAGTGGGGGAGAGGGAGAGAGGGTGACAGACAATGTAACAAGCAAAGTTAAAAGAAAGGGAAAGAATGGGTTCACAATTTGAAGGTGTTGGACTCAATATTAAGTCCAGAAGGCTGTAAAGTGCCTTGTCTGAAGATGAGATGTTGTTCCTCCAGTTTGCACTGGGATTCACTGGAACACTGCAGCATGCGAGCAGGGCACTGTTTTAAAATGATCAGCTACAGGAAGATCGGGGTCCTGTCTGCGCATGGACGGGAGGTGTTTCGCAAAGCTGTCACCCAGGAGAAACCAATGTAGAGTAAGTCCCATTGGGTCCAATGAATACAATACGTAAGACTGAAGGAGGTACAAGTGAAATGCTGCTTGTGAAAAGACTGTTGTGACCCTTGTGGAAGTCATGATTTGGAGATGCCGGTGTGGAAATTGGGGTGTGCAAAGTTGAAAATCACACAACACCAGGTTATAGTCCAACAGGTTTAATTGGAAGCACTAGCTTCTGGAGCGCTGCTCCTTCACCTGATTTTTAACACCTGAGTTGTGTGATTTTTAACTTTGTAGACCCTTGGATAGTGAGTAGGGAAGAAGTGAAGGGGCAGGTGTTGCACCTTCTGTGGTTGCACAGGTCGGTGCCATGGGAAGTGGGGCTGGTGTTTGTGGCTGATGAATGGACTAGGCTATCCCGGACCAACTGATCCCTACAAAATGCAGACAGGTGGGGAGTGAGAGGATGATGTGATGGCATTCTGAAATAGCAGAAAGCAATCCTTTGAACATAAAGTCTGGTGGAACGAAGAGTGGGAAAAGGGAAGACCTAGTCATTCAGATTCCAGCATCTGCAGTAATTTGCTCCTACATTGTAGAAAATCTCTGAGTCTTTGGGTTCTGAGGAAACTTTGCTTGTTTTTTTTGTGTCAACAGACCCAGCTGTGAAAGGTCTAACCTCCTTCATTTATCGCCTTAATCAAAGATTGAAATAAGGACAGAGACAATATTGTAGGCAAGACTAAAAAAAAACAAATTGAGCAGTGCAGTGCCCTGTTTAGTTCTGAATGGAACATAGGTTGATCACATTTTCCTAACTGTGTTCATTCATGTCTTGGTCTTGTCTTCAGTTCTTGTTGATATTTGAGTTTGAACATGTGTGCCACAAATGCTTCAATTCCCTGTTCAAGATGAATTATACTCAATCCAGGCAATAGTTTATGTTTCCAAGAAGCCTTAGTAATAGATCTTGGAATATGTCTAGAATTTTGTGGACAACAAGAGCCCCTTCTAATTGAAAACAGTAATTCAAAGAAATTCCTGTAAAGACAAATCATTTCCCCAAGTTGTAACTGGAAAAAATGTCCTTGATGACCCTCTTCGGAGGGTCGGTGTGGACTGGTTGGGCCAAAGGGTCTGTTTCCACACTGTAGGGAATCTAATCTAATCTAGTGTGCAACCAATCGTCACCATTATTCACTTTGGATTAAGTCTCTCATTTTCATCCGAGTACCTTCAGTAAGAAGGGTGTTATATCAAGTCCTGAAGCTTCAATCATTTTAGTTAGACATTATTGAAGAACATGAGACAAAACCTTGAGTTCTTGCTATTCTGTGATATGTTGTCTACTGATCTACAAGAAACGTGTTGATCTCCAAAGAAAACAGGATGTTTCAGAGATAAACCGATGTTTTTGGAACTAGTATTGAGCACACTGCTCTTTATGTATTTGGTCCATCTTTTTGTTGTACTTTTCATTGTCCTTCATCCTTGTCTTAGCCTGTAGCCTTTACTCACAAACAAAAATAGAAAGTGCAGGAAAAGCTCAGCTGGTCTGGCAGCATCTATAGAGAGAAATCATGGTTAATGTTTCTGGTTGAGTGACCCTTCCTTCGAACTTTTGACCGAAATGTTCTCTCCACAGATGCTGCCAGACCTGCTGAGCTTTTCCAGCAATTTCTGTTTTTGTTTGTGATTTACAGGATCCACAGTCCTTTGTTTTTTTTTGTAACATTTACTGTTACATAGATTGCCCCATGACCCACAGTACAGAAGTCACTTCGATCTCTCATAAATGATACCCTCTGTGACTGTGATCTGATTAATTATCTATCCTCATTCATTAACATCTCTTGGATGGTTTTGATGCTATTAACAATTACTAATTACTTTCTGTAACTCCAAGCTTTGATTTTTGTGATTTTTTTCACCATTTAGATCATCTGTTTTCTCTTCCTACCCAAATAGACAATCTTTCATTTCCCACGTTATATTCCTATTTGCCCTACACTCTTTTTCAGTCTCCTTGTGTCCTCATCACAATTTATTATCCTGCCTTTACTTGTGTCATCAGCAAATTTGATAACCAGCCTTCAGTTGCTTCATTCAAGTTATTTACATACTCTGTTAAAAGTTGAGGGCTCAGCTCTGATCCCCAGGACACTTATCTTACCAACCAGAAAACAACCAACCTCTGCCTATTATTTGTTTCCTGTCAGCTAGCCAATCCATCCATGTTACCCCCACAGTGAGCTCTTACCATATATACTCGTGTATAGGTTGAGTTTTGAAGACTGGTTTTTTTTAAGGTGGGATTAGGGATTTGACTTCTACACGAGGTATTGTTTTTGAGGGGATGAAATTCATACTTGGCATGAGTCAAAAAATGGACAAACAAGAGCTAGATGTTTATATGAAATAATGAACAACAAAAAGAAAAAGAATTATGGCCATTGTTGAATGTCTATCTCCAAAATAATTGACATCATTCTGCTTGCTACAGTAGAACAGTACTGTCGTACCATATTCCAGTTACAAAGAACATAGAACATAGAGCAATACAGCGCAGTACAGGCCCTTTGGCCCTCGATGTTGCGCCGATCCAAGCCCACCTAACCTACACTAGCCCACTATCCTCCATATGCCTATCCAATGCCCGTTTAAATGCCCATAAAGAGGGAGAGTCCACCACTGCTACTGGCAGGGCATTCCATGAACTCACGACTCGCTGAGTAAAGAATCTACCCCTAACGTCTGTCCTATACCTACCACCCCTTAATTTAAAGCTATGCCCCCTCGTAATAGCTGACTCCATACGTGGAAAAAGGTTCTCATGGTCAACCCTATCAAAACCCCTAATCATCTTGTACACCTCTATCAAGTCACCCCTAAACCTCCTTTTCTCCAATGAAAACAGCCCCAAGTGCCTCAGCCTTTCCTCATACGATCTTCCTGCCATACCAGGCAACATCCTGGTAAACCTCCTCTGCACCCGTTCCAGTGCCTCCACATCCTTCCTATAGTATGGCGACCAAAACTGCACACAATACTCCAGATGCGGCCGCACCAGAGTCTTATACAACTGCAACATGACCTCAGGACTCTGGAATTCAATTCCTCTGCCAATAAAAGCCATTACACCATATGCCTTCTTCACCGCACTATTTACCTGGGTGGCAACTTTCAGAGATCTGTGTACATTGACACCAAGATCCCTCTGCTCATCCACACTACCAAGTATCCGACCATTAGCCCAGTACCCCATCTTTTTGTTACTCATACCAAAGTGAATCACCTCACACTTACCCACATTGAACTCCATTTGCCATCTTTCTGCCCAGCTCTGCAGCTTATCGATGTCCCGCTGTAACCTGACACATCCTTCCTCACTGTCAACAACTCCACCGACGTTCGTATCATCCGCAAACTTGCTCACCCAACCTTCTAGCCCTTCCTCCAGGTCATTTATAAAAATGACAAACAGCAATGATCCCAAAACAGATCCTTGCGGATCATAAAGTACATGTAAGTCTACACATATGTACACAAGTTAATAGGCATACCAGCAGGTGGTCGTGCCATCTACTGAGGGTATTTGTACAACACATAGTTCTTAAAATAAAAACAGAGGAGCAGTAAAAACAAATAAAGACTGGTAGTATTTTATTAGAAAAAAGACTGCATGAAACTGTTAATAATATATGATAAACACTTTATATCAAAAAAACTGATATTCACAGCAAAAAGCTCTTTTCACCATATATCAGAGATATTATGGGATACTCAGGAAGAAGCCCCTGAAAAACTAGGATCGACTTATATATGAGGTATATGAAAAATACCTGATTTTTGGCCAACATCAGGAGTCAACTTATATGTGAGATTAACCTATACATAAGTATATATGGTATTTTCTATGATAACCTTTGATGTGGCACAGTATCAAATGCCTAGCCAAATTAAAATGAATGAAATCTTTTAATTGTTTAGAATATGAAGATTCAGCAGTCAATTTGCATGCTGCAAACTTTCATAGCAGTATTGTGGTAATATCCAGATAATTTGTATTTATGATGTTAATTGACGGGTAAATTGGCCAGGTCAACTGGAAGAAACTTCTTCAAAGTATTATGATAGGATTTTTTGCATCTCCTTGAGCGGACGCATCAAGGTGTTGATTAATTACTTTATCCAAAAATCAGCAGGACATTCTTAGCCTAGCTTCTTGTGCTCAGACCTTGAAAAAGACTTGGATCATCTGACACAGACAAGAATCCTACCAATGAGGCCAAGGTTGATAAGCTTGCCTTAAGAGGCTGGCTCTTTCTCCTGATGCCTCTGATCCCCATCTTACTATTGTCCCTCAGATTCCACAGTAGTTGATGAGTAATTCTTCAGAGCTTGTTGAAATTGTCCATTGTCCCCTGGACTTCAAACCCACTGTACCTGTGCTTAAATAAATGATGGCAATAGCTTCTGGAAACTTCCATGAATCAAGAAACAGCTGAGTATTAAGCTGCCATGTAAACAGCCACCGGAAACACTGATGACCTATTGAAAGACTTATTGGTGACAAAACTGTGAAATGAGAAATGTTGAATAATTAGGCATTGTACGTTGTGTTAAAGGGAGTAGCTCTCAACTGATGAGATGTAAAAGGTGAACTTGCAAAGATACACCTTTGACAACTTTCTTAAGTTATCATATTCTTCTAACAATTAAGATCATTACAGCAGTGGTAAAAAATTTTTTATTTCACTTGGCTCAAAGATTGACACAAATTAAATACAATTAATAATAAGGTATTTTCAGTTAATTTACACACCGTTCTGTGAATTTGGTTGAATTATGTTTAGTTTGGATTCAAGTCAATTTTAACATTTCAAAAATGCCTGTTCAGACACATGTACGGGGAAGCAATACATTTGTACATGAAACTACTCTTTCCCATAAACAGCTGACTTCCAAAATTTGCCATCAATGAAGTTTGTCCCCTCGGTTCAGTGGTTAAAAGGGTGCATCTTTTTCTAGTGTTCTGTTGATAGGCTGACTGGAGGAGATCTCATATGTTATAGAATCTAGGTATATGACCCATTGCTGTTCATTTGTGATCAAAATGGCGGTAGGGTAAGATGCTCCAGTCGGAGCTCCTCTGTTCATTTCCTTTTCCTTTTTCGTTCTCCTCTTTGCTGTACCTTTTCTTATCCTCCTGCCCCTCATCTTTTAACTGCCCCTACCTAGAGAAAGGAGTCAAGAGTGACATACATGCCCGAAAATAGGGTGGGTGTTGAGTGCGTGGGCCGTGCCCCACAGTGGCAACAGAGTGAGCACAGACCGAGTTTTGGTCAAAATCCCAGAACGACAGCAGCAGAATGAGCATGGGCTGGGCTGAGTCCCAGAGCAACGGGCAGGCCGAAATCCTGGAGGGCTGGTAGCTGGGGAATTCCAAGTCCCAGTACGATGGCAGCAAGGGGAATTCTGAGTTCTGGAGCAGCATATGGTGAAGTGAATCCCGGAACAGTGCAACTTACCTTGTTGCTGCTGAGTGTTGGTGAGGAGCAGACTGGAGGCTGGAGTGATGTGGGACAGCTGTTGGACTTGGGCCTGGCACCAAATGCTGAGCTACAGCTGTTTGGAATTGTTTTACCAGACTGTAATGTATACCCTTTTCACAATGTTATAACTGCCTCATTTCTAACTCATTCTCAGACACTGTAAATAATGCTACTGCTTTCCTTTTAATCGACTTTTGTATAACAACACTATTTATTTTACTCTAAGACTTGTACCTAGCTACTTGTATCTAAGATGGTGTCATTAAAAAACAACCATTGTAAAAGGTTTTCACTGTACTTTTGCATTGGAGTACAAGTTATAATAAACGATATTTAATATTCAATTCAATTCAATTTAACCCCATTCTCCTGAGCTTGGACTATAATCTTCAAATTTTTTTTTCAAATATTTACCCAATTCCTTTTCAAATGTTTTTATTGAATTTTCTTTCACTCTGTTTCTGGTAGACAATTCCCTCTTTTGCAATTCTCTGTGTAAATTTTCAACACAGCTCTCTAACCTTCAACTTGTCCATCACAGTAATAATTTAAGTTTCTCTATTTTATCCTCATAATTGAAGCTTCATAACTGCCTTCTCATAGTGGATTTCTTTATCCTTTCCAAGGACATTCTTTCTAAAGCAGGGTGCGCAAAAGACTTAAGAGCAGATCAGCCCATCAAGTCTGATCCACCATTCAATGAGATCATCTTCAACTCCACTTTCCTGTCTTTTCCTTAGAATTGTTAGCACAGTATTCAAATTGCAACATTTAAAAGGCATTTGGATGGGTATATGAATAGGAAGGGTTTGGAGGGATATGGGCCGGGTGCTGGCAGGTGGGACTAGATTGGGTTGGGATATCTGGTTTTTTTTTAGATTAGATTAGATTACTTACAGTGTGGAAACAGGCCCTTCAGCCCAACAAGTCCACACCGACCCGCCGAAGCGTAACCCACCCATTCGCCTACATTTACCCCTTTACCTAACACTACGGGCAATTTAGCATGGCCAATTCACCTGGCCTGCACATCTTTGGACTGTGGGAGGAAACCGGAGCACCCGGCGGAAACCCACGCAGACACGGGGAGAACGTGCAAACTCCACACAGTCAGTCGCCTGAGTCGGGAATTGAACCCGGGTCCCTGGCGCTGTGAGGCAGCAGTGCTAACCACTGGTTGGCATGGACAGGTTGGACCGAAGGGTCTGTTTTCGTGCTGTATATCTCTATGAATCTATTTGTAGTCTCAGTGGTTTATATATGTCTTGCAATCTCTGTTTGATTGGGCTCTCGACACCCCGATTAAAAACAACCAACAATCCTGGAATTTTTCCAACTTCACATGCTTTAAGCAATGCACACTCACTACTGGGATTAACTGGGCACACATGACAGTGTTGTTTTAATCTGCTTAAGTTGGTCAAGTGCCAGCCTTTTACAATTAATTTTCATATAAAATAATCAACTTTTAATGATTGATCCTAGCCTTGCCGAAGAGAACAAGGGGCAGTCTTGAATCTGAGAGTTCATTAGTTATTCATGGTTTCTAGAAATAAACACCATTTTGGTACTGACTAGCATAAAAAGGTATAATATGGTGTACGTGTATTAATATAGCACACACATCCCAAAGCAATTAACAGGTGCTAAATTAGGTAATATTATGGTCAAACAATGAAAAAGTCAAAGTAGTAGATCTCAAGGAGCTATGAAATAAGGATACAGAGGTAATGCATGTTGAGGAAGTTATTCCAGAGCTTAGGCTCTGGGCAACTCATGATACAAGAATTAGACAAGCGTTAGTGCACCCTATAGAGATTGATAACTTTCAAAGAGATTTGAAGTTTCCAGTTATTAATTGAAAGAAAGACGCAACAAGATCTCACACCATAATAACATGATGACATGTTATTAGTCTATAGTAACATGACAAATCAAAGCATCATTGAGTAAACATTTTCCTTTTCCTTTGGCAACTTCTACTTTAAACTACAAAAAGTGATATTCTCCTGTTAAACGCACATGATACTCTACATAATTACAATCCTTTTAGCAACCAGTTCACAGTTGCTTACAGCTTCTACTAAGTTTCCATATCCATGGTTTGTGGAGCACTGTGCTTTCCACAGTGTTAAGAAAGCTTGTTAACTAGCCAAAACAGCCTTTTCTTTATGTTGGTACATACAACCTCTGCTTCGATTATTCATTGGTTTGTAAGAATGCCTGTAACCTGATCTCAAAACAAGGCTTCCTTGGCCCTGTTGCCAATGGCAACATGAAACTTGTTAACCATGTGTCCAGTTACAAATGCCAACTATCTATCTTTGATCCCAAACACCTCCAGTCCTCGAAGTAAGTGACAGTTTCCAGCACAGCTCTTATAATTGATACAAAGAATACTTATCTGGCATTTTTGAGATTATTAATTGTAAATGCAGAGACAGTTGCCATTGTTTCCAAGTTTAAATTATCTTGCACCTTCTTCTCAGTAAAACAATCTCTGCCTTCCTTTGGTTTCTAATAATCAAATTGCCCAGACCAATCAAAGCAAAATATAGTGGATGTTGGAAATCTACAATAAAAAGCAACAAGTGAGAAACTAAGCAAGGCAGACCAATTTTTTTTTACCCTAACTTAAAAATAGAGTCCTGAAACATTGTAATTATAGCAACTCAAGTATTAGAAAAGGCCATCGAGTGGGGGAGATGGAGCTAGTGGTGGAGGTCGGATTGGGTGAGAACACAGAAATTTTTGAATGCACAGGTGACCATTTTAATTTTTGTTAATTAACTTATTTTTCTAATCAACATGTTCAGAGATGTTATTATACACCTCTTGGGCTTGAACCCAGGCTCATGTTCTAGGATTAGGGACACTACCACTGTGCCACAGGAGGACACATGGATGACCATTTTACATTCATTTCCAGATAAGCAACTCCTTCAATGTAGTTTAATAGAGACAGGGTTGAATGAAGTCTGTTGAGAGTTAGTATGTGAGCAGTAAAGATTTGAATTACATTGAGCAACAGAGATAGAGTGAAGAAGGCAGGCCAAGAGCATGTTGGTCGAGTCGAGAGGAAACAAAGATGAAGAGTTTGGTATCAGATGAGCCTGAGGCATGTTGGAAGTTGCAAAGTTATGAAATGGATATGTGGTCAGATGCTCATCTTTGGGTTGAATATGATGACGAGATTGCAAAAAATCTGGTTCTGCTTCAGGTAGTTGTCAAGGAGAGGGTTAGAATCGGTGGCTAGGGAAAAGAATGTGCAGCAGGGACTGAAGAGAATGAATTTCGTCTTCCCCATACTCAACTGGAAGATATTTCTTCCCTTTCAGTATTAGTCGGGGAAAATGCTGAGGCAAGATTAGCTAAGAGTTATTGTAGATGCAGTGACATGACATGGAACAGGAAGAGCCTTCAAATGTGATAGCCAACTGTTCTGTATGAGGTGGATATCTTGTTCAAACTGATCCAAACCTGCCTTCCAATTTCTTCAATTTAGAAACAATGTTTAGAGCAAATTGGAACTTTTGAACCAGTTGAATAGAAACTGATTCTTTCTCCTCGAAGACATTTGAAAGTGAGGACTGCAGATGCTGGAGATCAGAGCTGAAAATGTGTTGCTGGAAAAGCACAGCAGGTCAGGCAGCATCCAAGGAACAGGAGAATCGACGTTTCGGGCATAAGCCCTTCTTCAGCCTGCTGGACACACTTTCCTCATTCCTGAAGAAGGGCTTATGCCCGAAACATCGATTCTCCTGTTCCTTGGATGCTGCCTGACCTGCTGTGCTTTTCCAGCAACACATTTTCAACTTTCAAACATCTGCCAATAACATCTTAAACTTTGTACAGTGGTTTCTGAAAAAAAAACTCTTTGTACCTGGCTGACTACCATGGCCAACAAGGTAAACAAGCCATGATGCTTTAGGCACTGGGACAAGCCAGAATCAGAAATGTGTTCTCAGAAACACTGCTTGATAATGGCAACCAGACTACTGTTCATAGACTTCAGTTCTGTATTTCACACTATTGTTTCTCAGTACCTGATTGGAAAGCTGAGTCTGCTGGACCTAAATAGCTCCCTTTGTAACTGGATCCCGAACTTCCTGACTGGGAGACGTCAGTCAGCCCGGATTGAGAACCATCACACTGAGCATGGGACCCCCTAGGGCTGTGTGCTAAGTCTCCTGCTCTTCACCCTGTGACACACGACTGTAAGTGATGCACAGGTTGAATCACATCATCAAGTTTGCTGATAATAGGACTGTAGTAGGTCTCATCAGCACGAATGACGAGTCAGCAAACAGAGAGGAGGTGCAGCAGCTAACGGACTGGTGCAGAGCCAACAACCTGTCTCTGAACATGGACAAGATGAAAGAGATGACTGTTGACTTCAGGCGAGCATAAAACGACCACTCTCCACTGGACATCGATGGTTTCCCCATGGAGATCGTGAAGTGCACCAAATTTCTTGGCATACACCTGGCAGAGAATCTCACCTGGACTGTCCCCACCAGCTTCATAGCCAAGAAAGCCCAGCCGCATCTCTATTTTCTGCGCAAGCTGAGGAAAGCCCATCTCTCACCCCTCCATCCTCGCCACATTCTACAAAGGGTTCATTGAGAGTATCCTGAGCTGTTGCATCACTGCCTGGTTTGGGAATTGCACCGCCTCTGATCGTAAGAGCCTACAACGGATAGTGAGGACAGCTGAGAAGATCATCAGGGTCTCTCTTCCCTGCATTACTAAAATTTACACTATACACTGCATTTGAAAGACTAAGAGCATTGTGGAAGACCCCACATACCCCTCACTCAAACTCTTCTCCCTCCTGCCATCTGGCAGAAGATACTGGAGCATAGGGTCTCTCATGGCCAGACTCTGCAACAGTTCCTTCCCCCAGGCCATCAGGCACCTTATCACAGTATGATTAGGTTCTTTCCCATCTGAAATTCTTTGCATGACTTTGAATTGCTGCTAGAAAATGTCTATTATTCATCATTCTTCTGTAACACTGTAACTTGTGTGTTTTGCACTTCTTATGCACTTTATGCCGTGAGCAATTGTGTAGTTTGTGCTGTCAATATAGCACCCTTGGTACTGGAGGAACGCTGTCTCGTATTACTGTATCAGTTGTATATAGTAAAAATGACAAATAAAAAGCTACTTACTCAAAGCAAACCAATTCTTTGCTCAAAAAGCAAGTTTTGCAGTGTGCTATTACTCCCAGTCCTGTTTTCATTTGCAATTAATGGAAGCAATGATGTTACAGGGTTCATTGCAAGACTTAATAACCTACACAGGTCTTGAGACGTGCAGAGCTTTTCAGAATGAAGTATCTTGCTTTCAATAAAGTGTCATCAAGGGACACGTTAGTGAGTGGCAGTCGTTCAGTTGTTATAATTGAAATTCTAGTCGCAATAAAGTGCATGTACTGAACATTTTTGCAAGAGGCAAAGGGTTGAGACAGTACTTTTATAGAATCTAATTTTGATTCAAGTATTTATATCTTATCCTTTTTTAATACAAAAAATACAAAACCAGTGAATGAATATGGTTCCTTTTGGAGTTTCTGTATGTAATAAGACCGTAAGGTGTAGAAGCAGAAGTAGGTCATTAGGCCGCAGAGTCTTCTCCCCCAGTCAAGGAGATCATGGCTGATCTGATAATCCTTAATTCACTTTCCTGCCTTTTCCCCATAGACCTGATTCCTTTACTAATTAAAAATTACTCCCAGGACTGGGAGTAATAGCACACTGCAAAACTTGCTTTTTGAGCAAAGAATTGGATTGCTTTGAGTAAGTAGCTTTTTATTTGTCATTTTTACTATATACAACTGATACAGTAATACGAGACAGCGTTCCTCCAGTACCAAGGGTGCTAAAAATCTGGCTGTCTCAGCATTGAATGTACTTAATGATCTCTGCGGTAAAGGATTACACCGATTCATTACCTCTGAGTGAAGAAATTTCTCCTTAATTCTGTTTTAAACTTGTGACCCTTCTCCTGCCTTCTGGTCCTAGACTCTCCCACAAAGGGAAACAACCTTTCAGCATCTACCCTGTCAGGTCTTCCAGGAATTTTGTATGTGTCATTCTTTTATATTCCCATGAATATAGAGCCAATCCATTCCACCTTTCCTCATAAGACAGTCCCTCCCTGCCAGGCATCAGCCCAGTGAACCTTGATGCCAGTATATCTTTCTTTAGATAAGAGTCCCAAAACTGTTCACAGTATTCCAGCTATGGTCCAATGAATGCCCGGTATAGTTATAGCAAGATCTCCCTACTTTTATACTCCTTTTCTTGAGAAATAAAAGTCATATTCCACTTGCCTTCCCTATTCACCTGCAGAACTTGGATGCTGGTATTTTATGATTCATGAGCAGCTCAGTTGAAGATTCGGGCTACTCTGGTTATCAGCAGGAGTCAAATTCATGCTGGTTAAATATACTTCACTCCAAAGATATTAAAAGTAGTTAAGTATGAATTCTGAACAAGAATCAACAATTCGCCAACATAGGCACTGGGGAAAGACCCATTATTTGGGCTTTATTACTACAAAAACACATTAGTTGTGTTTGATCCACAAATTTAAAACACCACATCGTGTGCTATTCTGTGTGACAAGAGCAAAACATTGTAGATTCTGGAAATGTAAAGAGAAACTTTACAATGAACATTCTAATTCAGTCAAAAGATCATCAAGTTGGAATATTAACTCTTTCTTTCTTTCTCTCTCTCTCTCTCTCTCTCTCTCTCTCTCTTTATCAACGCTGCCTGACCTGTTAGTATTTTCAAGATCTTCCTCATTACTTAGCAAATAATAGTGGACACAATGGATCACTTGATCAATGTGATCAATTAAACAGTGAGGACAAGGTAAGAAAAGCGAGGTAGGAATAAGGAAGCAATAATCAGTATGTTAGAGGAAGGGACTTTGTGTACGGCATATGTTCAAATACTGCATTTTTTGGACTATATCCTGGCTTGGGCTGACAAGTAGCAAGTAATACTCTTGCCACACAAATCCAGGCAATGACCATCTCCAGTAAGAAACAATCTAACCACCTCCCCTTGACATTCAGTGGTGTTAACATCACTGAATTCCTCCACTAACAACATCCTTGGGATTACCACTGAACAGAAACTCAACTAGATTTGCCACATAAACACTGACTACAAGAGCAGATCAGATACTAGGAGTCCTGCGGTGAGTAACTCACCACCTGACTTCCCAGAGCCCACCTGCCATCTACAAGGCAGAAGTTAGGACTGTGATGGAAAACTCCCCACTTGCCTTATAGGAACAACTCCAATCACATTGAAGAAGCTTAACAACATCCAAGAAAAAGCAGATGCTTGGTTGACACTACATCCATAAGAATCCATTCCACCACTGACACTCAGTAGCAGGAGTGTCTATCATCTACAGTACAGAAATTTACCAAAGATACTCAGACAGCACCTTCCAAACCCACAACCATTTCCATTTAGAAGGACAGGTATAGCAGACACATGGGAAGAACAACACCAGCTGCGAGTACTCATCCAAGCTACTCACCATTCAGATTTGGAAATATAAATAAATATTATGATCTGATATCCATTACAGAGATGTGGCTGCAGGTGGCGTTGAATATCAAAGGGATCTTTTACCACAGTTGTACAAGGCAATAGTGAGACCACATCTCAAGTATGGTGTACAATTTGTGTCATCTTATTTAAGATAGTATAATTGCATTAGAAACAGTTCAGAGAAGGTTCACTGTACTTATTCCTGGGATGAGAGTATTATCTTATGTGGAAATGTTGGGCCTGTATTTATTTAGTATAGAAGAAAGAAAGGTGATTTTATTGAATCACTAACTTGTCTCAAGGAGGAGAGACTAGAACGAGGGGAAATAGTTTAATTATAAGAGGTCTTCAATTTGAGATGATGATTAGGAAAAATGCTCACTCTCAAAAGGTTGAGAGTTTGAGGAAAATTTACCATCTTGAGAGTGGTGGAGGCAGGGTCACTTAAGATCTTTATGGCAGAGGTAGATGTATTCTTGACTAACAGCAGACTTAAAGGGATTGGGGACAGCAGGAAATTGGAGTTCTGTTCATGGTTAGATCAGGTGTGATCTTATTAAATGGCCAAGCAGTTACAAAGAGCCAAATAACCTATTTCTGCTCTGTTCACATCTAGATGAAAGTCACTAAGGTAATATGCAATCTGCGAGCCTGTGTTTCAATGGAATGTGCAATCCTTCTTGGCACAGTAGCTCAGTGGTTAGCACTGCTGTCTCACAGTTCCAGGGACCTCGGTTTGATTCCAGCCTTGGGCAACTGTCTGTGTGGATTTTGCACATTCTTCCTGTGTCTGTGTGGGTTTCTTCCTGATGCTCCAGTTTCCTCCCACAGTCCAAAAATCTGCAGGTTAGGTGGATTAGTATAGGAAATGCATGATTACAGGAATAGAATTGGTGGGAGGTCTGGGTGAGATGTTTTTCGGAGGGTCTGCGTGGACACAATGGGCTGAATGGCCTGCTTCCATACTGTTGGGATTCTATGATTCACATTCCACCATTCACATAGGTGGGTTATTTGTGGGGTCAAATGTTTTGTCAAAGGTTGTACAAAAATACTGCAGCAAAATAAACCTTGTCTTCTCTGTATGGCTGCAGCTTTTGTGACATGGGAACAGTTTATATCCTGGTGGTTGTGTTGTCAGTGACACTGTGGTTTTGCTGCTATATTTCTTTGGACTTGAAGGCAGCTGATGGAAAGATGGTTGTTGAGAGAGCTGAGCTCAAGCCTGCCACTTGAGCTTCACAGAGCTGTGTTTGAGAGATGCTGCTGTGTTCTCCTTTCAGGTTGCTAAGCCGAGCTGAAAGTATTGTCACTGAAGTCAGTGTTTGGAAATAATATTGTGGCCACCCAGTCGGGGATGTTCCTGTTAATAATGTGATTTCCACTGCCATTGAAAGGCTCAAAAATAGAAAACCTCCAACTCGATTTTCACTTCGTGCTTCACAGTAATGTATGTTCTGCTGTTCTGTGTTGCAGGAAATTAATTGAGACTTCAGGTTTTTCTGTATAAATGGGCATTCATCAAATTAGATTGAGGCCATCCAACCTTATTTCTAGTAATGGACTTGAGATTCAAAAGCACAATTTCTTAATGTGTGCACAACCCAAATGGAGGACACGGCTCATAAAGAGAAAGAATGTAGCAACATATAAGAAGCCATAAATAAATTTGCTGAATGGATTTGTAATTGGAAAATTATATGAATGTTATCCAAGTGTGAGATATTGCATTTTGTTAGGAAGGATATGGAGGCCACGTTCTAGTGGGATAATGAGAGTTTTCATAGTGGTAGAGAAATAGATGAATGTAGGAGTAGCTCTATCGCTGTCACTGCAATGCAGGTTAACTGAAAGATAAAAAATCAAACATTGCGCTTCAGTTCCATGGGAATGAACTTGAAAACCCTGAGATAATCTTAAAGTTGTATAAAACCTTGGGTTAGATCATTCTTAGACTGTAAGATTTTTGTCTTCATAATATGAAAACTATTTTAAGGCTCTCAAGAAAAGTTTCATACTTAAGGTATCAAAACTGAGAGGTTATAAGAATCAGGAAAAATTGAACAGATGGTGCTCTTTTCGTTGACAACAGAAGTTTCCTCAAGGCCTTTAACTTGATGAAAAGGTTTTGAAAGATAAACATTTGAGAAAATGTTTTCTGCTTGTGAGGAGGCCAAAGTTAGGAGTCATGTGACTTTGACTATTATTAAATCCAACAGGGAATTCTGTTAGATTCCATGGATGTGTATCCACCAATCCCAAGGACCTGATAAATCCTCATCTCCTCATTCTTCCCCACTCCTTGGCCGAACAGCATCCCTGTGAAACTGCACCAGAGGGAAAAAGTCAATTTTTAGTCTAATGGGAGTTAGAAAAGGAATTCTGACCCATATGGAAGGTAGTAATCCAAAGCTGCTACTCTAGCAGCATGGGTTCAAATCCCACAATGACAATCAGTGGAATTTAAATTTAATAAGATCTGTGATATAAATTTAATCACAATCATGTTGACTCTGAAGCTGCCATCAACTGTTGTGAAGACCCATTGGGTTCAGTAATGTCCTTTAAGGAAGGAAACTGGTCTGGCCTAAATGTGACTCCGTGGTTGTGGTTGATTCTTAACTGCCTGCTGAAAATGGCCAAACTAACTATTCAATTCATGGGAATATCCCATTCGGGGATGGATACTAATGTTGCCCACACCCCAAGAATAAATATAACTTTAAAAAAAAATGTAAAAGAGAACACTGATCATGTTGGGCGAAGAATTGGGGAAGACTTGTGTGGATTATCCATGCTGTCACAGACCTGTTGGATCGAATGGCCTATTTTTCTAATATGGTCTTACTGTAATTAATCTTGTTGAAGCCAGTGGTGGGCAAGTTCTTATTTTGAAAAATAGGTCTTAGCAACATCTGTCACTTGTCACTGGCAGCAACTATCACAGTTTGGAGCAAGCGTCACTTGACAAGTAAATTTTCTGGACTAAGGAATTTCAAAATTGCTTACAGTCTTCAAAATTATGGGCAGGGAAAGTAAATAGTTGTACATTTGATACATTTTCATCAGAAAGTAAGGGTTCAAATACAAAACAATGTGAAGTTCAGTGGTGGGTTCTCTCCGTAAAAAAGTGGCTAAAGCATGAAATTCTCAATTGCAAACCATTGCAGAAGTAGTCTGTAAATTGGTTACTTACAAAGGACAAATGCTGAAGGATGTGAAGAATGAGTAATTGCAATTAGGCTGGGTATCTCAAAGGAAAGGAGGAAATTAACTAACTGTCCATCTTCCTTCCCACCTCTCTGTTCCACCCTCCTCTCCGACCTATCACCATTACCCCCACCTCCATCTACCTATCACACTCTCAGCTACCTATCCCCCCCCAGCCCCACTCTCCCTCCCGTCTATCTCTCAGCCCCCCCCCAGCCCACAAGCCTCATTCCTGATGAAGGGCTCTTGCCTGAAATGTTGATTCTCCTACTCCTCGGATGTTGCCTGACCTGCTGTACTTTTTCAGCACCACACTCTCGATCTCTCAAAAAAAAGACATCAGTGCAGACTGAGTTGTTAAGTGGAACTGTTATTGAAGAAAACGTATATACTTGTGTGTTCTGGAGACAGTAGTAACTGAAGCAACACTATTTTATTCATTCTTGAGCCGCACAGAATTATAAGGTCCAGTTGAAATTATGTAATTGAAAATGCAAGTTCCTGGCTTTCACTTGTTCAATCAAGCCCAGCTATATTTCTTTATATTGTCCTGCTGGAGTTCCACCTCTTCTGCTCAAGCAGAGAACTTCATCCGACTGTGATTGCGCACATTCACAAAGCTCATGTCCCAGCAGCTACATTTTACATGTTCAGATAATCTGTACGCTCATAACATTGACTTAAAGTTTGGGAGATTTGGAGGCACATTTGAAACTCTGCTTTATCCTGCTTCAAATTGATTTTAATGCTGTAGATTGATTGAGATGAATACCAATATAAGTTGATGACTGACTTCATACCAGGGAAAGGAGAAAAAAGAGCTATTTTTCTTTATTGTTTCTCTGGTAAATTATTTGTGAGATGGTTATGCCAAAAGGCTAAAACAAAATCTTACACATAATTAAGAATGCTGTGTTGCATATTTATATGACGATGCATCTTTTGAATGGGGATTTGGTAAGAGTTTACTGACCACAATTAATTAATTATGTTGTTGTGGCTGCCCTCGAATTGATGATGACATCTGCTCAGGATTATGTGCTTTTGCAGTGGGTCTTCATTAAACTGAATAAGCTAGTTTTTGACTCTCTGGTCATTGGGAACAAGGGGCAGGATGTTTTATGAAATCCAGAATGCAAGATTCAGTTCCTTTTCTTCATGGTCTGCCACCAGTCTGCCTTACTGATAAGAAGTTGCAACTGAAAGCACAATGCAACTTGATTGATGAGTCACCATTTTGCATAATTGATGACGAGAACATCCTAGTTGATAATCACGATTCCACAACATTTCAAGGAGAGAGTCAGAGTGATTCAGGAACAACCTTATGAGACTGATCATTTCAGAGATGGGGAAACAGGGCCTGGCAAGTGAAGTAGCTATCTTCCATCTGTTCAATCAACATTGATTTTGCGGGGGTTTTGCCTGAATGCATGTGGAACTTGTTTCAGGAAGGACATGAGCCTAATGGGACCTCCAGCAGCAAGAGGGCACTGAGCAAGGAAACTGAATAGATCTGTTGGACCTCCACCAGCAGGTGGCCACAGTGAGGGCAGTTGGAGCAGTTGAATGGACTCTCACGAGAGATGAAGTTTATCTTTGGTGGAGGGATGGGAGACATACCCAAGAATTGCTCAGCCAATGTAGCCTCCACTGCCCTCACTTGTGTATTGTGTATATCATTCATGTTTATCCTTAATTTCCCTTCTGTCTGCAGTGACTTGATGCCATGGAATTAAAAAAAAAACACTGCATTGTGATTTTTAAGCTGCACGTATGTTCAGATTTCATGCTACACAAGTAGTTGTTCAATGATTCTCCTGTTTAAATTTGGATGTGGTGGAAACATAGCTGAAATGATTTCATGAGTACTCTTCTGTGTCACTGGTGAGCAGTCCACATCACATTGTAGTACTGGAATGTGGTGTCAGCAACTGCTCTGAACATTAGCATTCTTTTTCATTTGTCAAGGTGTTTATTGTCAAAAGCTAACTACTATGGTTTGTAAGCTGTCACAGCTGAGTGGTATTGGAACTTCTCACCAAAGGTTTGAGAAAGGCAATTGGTAAGGTATGGGAAGTGCTCACTGTATTCACGTTTCTCCACGTTAGTGTGCCACATATTTGGGTGATCAGGTCTGCATTGTTATGATTTTTGTGGAGAGGCAGAGAATGCCATATGCTAAATTGAAGCGATTAAGAGTGACTAAACCAATCTGGTGTACAGTGACAGCAACTCTGGATCCACATACAGTGGATCATGTACATCTGTGGTGGTCAGCTTAGCTTTGGCATGGAGGCAACTAAAGTTAAAGGGCTTTCCATCCAGATAGTATTTTACACTGACGTCAGGTGAGACATTTGATCTGTGAGGGAAATGAGTACTGCTAGTAAATTGTAAATATTAAGGGGCTATCATGCAAACTTCCTTAACTCCAACCTGCATTTTGAAGCAATCTCTTTCAGAACTACCATTCAAGACAGTTCAGTCATATCACCATGAGGTATTTGAAGGTATTTAATTGGATAAGCACCAATATAATTTATTACACGGTCTTACTCGTGAAAATAAAAATACTTCAGCAATGATTTTGTAAAATCTCACCACCGTTTCAAGGCTTTTATTTGCAATTATAAACAAACCACATAGTTAATAACAAATATTTAATTTTTATTCCATAGTTAGACTTTCTGCCATTTGTGAATCTCTTAATTTCATGTTATCAGCTCATTTGCTGTTCTACTATTTCCTTATCAATTATTCTATTCTGCCTGCAATGTATAGCAAACACTTCCATCCAAAGAAAGAAGAAACATACTAAGGGGAGGATGTGGCAACTGTGGCTGACAAGGGAAATCAGGGACAGCAGTAAGCAAAACCAAAAACAGTGTGATGAAGATTAGTGGGAAGCCAAAGGACTGAGAAGTCTTTAAAAAACAGCAGAGGACAATTTAAAAAGCAATAATGGAGCAGAAGATGAAATGTGGCATAAGCCACATGATAATATAAAAGAAGATTGTGGGAGTATTTTTAGACATATGAAAGGTAACAGAGAGGCAAGAGTGGACATTGGACTGCTGAAAAATGAGGCTGGTGAAGTAGTAATGGGGAACAAAGAAATGGCAGAGGAATGGAATCAGTACGCTACATCGATCTTCACGGCATACCAGAACTTCAGGAGAATCAGGGAGTCGAGGTGACTGTAGTGGCCATCACTAAGGAGAAGGTGCTGGGGAAACTAAAAAGTCTAAAGTTTGATTAATCACTCAGACAGGGTGGACAACCCCCAGGGGTTCTGAAGGAGATAGCTGAGGAGAATGTAGTGGTATTGATGGTGACCTTTCAGGAATTGTTGGAGTCAAGGAGAGTGCCGGAGGATTGGAAAGTCACTCGTTTAAGAAGAAGGGAGACAGAAAATGGGAAATTATTGGCAGATAGCCTGACCATGATCGTTGACCATGATCTACTATTAATGATGAAATTGCTGAGTACCTGGAAGTGCAGGGTAAAATCGGAGGGAGTCAGTACGGCTTCATCAAGAAGAGATTATCCCTGACAAGTCTGTTAGAATTCTTTGTGGAGGTAAGGAGCAAGTTAGACAAGGGAGCGACAGTGAATGTGATGAATTTGGATTTCCACCAAGGCCTTTGACAAGGTGCTACACAGGAGACTGCTAAATAGGGTAAGAGCCCATGGTATTAGGGGCAAGGTATTGGCATGGATAGAAGATTGGCAGAAGGCAGTGTATGGAAAATAAAGGGTTTTTTTTCAGGATGGCAGCTGGTTAGAGGTAGAGTTCGATAGAGGTCCATGTTGGGATCGCAACTATTCACATTATACATTAAAGATCTGGACGAATAAACTGAGAGTATTGTTGCAAAGTTTGCAGATGGCACAAAATAGGTGGAGGTTTCAGGTACTGTTGAGGAAACAGGGAGACTACAGAAGGCCAGGACAGGCTAAGAAAGGGAGCATAGAAGTGGCAGATGGAATACAATGTGGGAAAGTCAGAGGTAACACACTTTGGTAGGAAGAATAGTGGCAGAGCCTATTTTCTCCATGGGGAAAGGTTTTGGAAATCTGAAGCACAAAGAGACTTAGGAGTCCTATTTCAGGATTCTCTTACAGTTAACATGCAAAGTCAGAACTCATACAATACCAGGCTATAGTCTAACAAGTTTATTTGAAATCACAAGCTTTCAGGGCGCTGCTCCTTTGTTGGGTGAAGTGACCAACTCCTCTCTCACTTATCCACGATTGAATAGGCATCTTTTTTTTAACGTTAGAGTGCCTGCCCTGTTCTCATACACCGTCCTTATATCCCTTCAGCTTTATAACTTCCCAGCTGCTTTTACCTGATGAAGGAGCAGCACTCCAAATTGTGATTTCAGATAACCCTGTTGAACTATAGCCGGGTTTCGTGTCACTTTTGACTTTGTCCAGCACTGGCACCTCTGCATCATAGTTAACGTGCATGTATGGTTGACAATTAGAAATCGAATGCAATGTTAGCATGCATTTCAAGTGGGCTAGAGTACAAGAGGAGGGATGTCCTGCTGAGGCAGTATGTGGCTCTGGTCAAAGTGTTTTTGGAATATTGTGAGCAGTTTTGTGCCCCATATCTAAGGAAGGATTCGCTGGCCTTTGAGGAATTTCAGGGAAGGTTCACAAGAAGGATCCTGGAGATGAAGGGCTTGTCATATGAAGAGTGATTGAGGACTCTGGTTTCTGACTTAGAGTTCAGAAAGTTGCAGTGGGATATCTTAGAGAGTATTGAGAGGCCTGGATGTGGAGAAGACATTTTCGTAGTGAGAGAGACTAGGACCTGAGGGCATGGCCTCAAAGTGAAGGAACAACTCTTTAAAACTGAGATGAGGAGGAATTTCTTCAGCCAGAGGGTGTTGAATCTGTGGAACTCATTGCCGCAGAAAGCTATGGAGGCTAATTCATTGTGTGTCTGTAAGATGTAGATAGCTTCTTCATTATTAAGGGAATCAAGAATTACGGGAAGAAGAAAAGAGAATGGGGTTGAGAAACATATCAGCCATGATCGAATGCTAGAGGAGATTTAATGGGTCAAATGGCCTCGTTATGCTTCTCCATCTTATGTTATGGTCTAAGATAATGGGTTCAAGTTGTACTCTGATGGATTGTGCCATTGAATTTCATAAGTTTAGTAATTTGTCACTTAATTCCTGAAGAATAGATCCTAGTTACTTTATTATCAAAGTCAGACTGGTTCACTCAAGTCCTTCACTGAAGGGAGCCGATCTGTTCATGCCACTAGTTTGTCACAATGTGGGTTGATTACTGGTTGGAATAACAAAGGTAAAGAAAATGACAGCTTTCTGTTGTTTTGCTACGGGTCTCTGAGTCCTTTTTTAATGAATGATCTCATAACTGTCTTTGTCTACACTTCCGAATATTCTACAGTCAGAGACATAAATCGTCTTTTAGTCATTGCCATTTATTTACCCCTATGGTGCTTTTCTGCGATTGTTTGCAAAACATTTCTTGTTGAGGAAGAATATTTCTCTGAATTGTTGTTTCACCACTACTGATGGACATGTTTAATGAAATAGTATGCAATGAAATGCTTTACATGGGTAATATATCTGAATTCCAATAGTGAAACCAGTATGCCTTGGGTGACATAATCCTGTGGTTTCTTTTGACACGTCTCCCTGTGAAATTCCTTCACCAGCTGAGCACTGGAACAGCAGAACTGAGATTTCGAAGTTTCCAATACAGTGGCTTTGTGTGCTTCTGTTCCTTCAGCATAGTCCAACCAAAACCAAGGCAACTGTGACAGTTTGTTGAAACTCTGTCACCTCACTCAAATAGCTTTGTTCTAAATGGAGTTCTCAGATCTGAAGCTGGCCTAGAACTACCTATTGTACTCTCCAGCTTATACAACAATAACTGTACAGAATGAGAACAATGTTCTTGGAGACTGTTGCCAGGGCCACTCTTCACATTCTGGAAACTGAATTGTCTTAATTCCTTCAGTTCCTGATGGTCGTGACTGTGTCATAATAAAAAAGAAATTAAGAGTGCTGAAAAGATAGTTGTTCAACTCATTTTGCAGACATGTTTCTCATGGGGCTTGGCATTATTGGCTCCCTACAAGATTGGTGCAATTTTATTGTATGTATATTTCCTAATTTTTTAATATTCAATTTAATCTTAAGTTTATTGGTTCTGGCAACTACCTTCTAGATTTGTGATGCTCCTCAGCTTTTTGCTGTCTGCTCCATTTCGAAGTTAATGCACTCCTCATCTAAGAGATGTTTGTCCAGACCATCACCGAAAATACTTGATAAAACAATGTCCCCTCACAGGTGTCATGTTGTTGGCTTGACTTTCACATTTCTATTAAATATGCATGTTTTTGTGAGTTGATTTTCTTTTGTGCCACCTAGTTTTGTCACCTTTTCTCTTGACAGTGGTGATTTTACTTTGAAGGCTTGATCCCAACTTATGTAAAAAAGTGCTGTTTCAGCAGTTCAAATAATTTCTGCAAGCAAACTTTTTTCTTTTGATGATGCTTTACTTTTTGAGGAAATTCTGATTTCTCCATTCTGATCTCCATAAGCATTTTTCGTATGTGGCCTCAGAGAGCAAATGTCAAAAATCTTCTGAAGCTGAAGACATCATGGTAGCCCCAAAGATATCCGCACTTGCACATTATGACATGTAATAACAAGCTCCAAATCTGATTCATTCTTCCATGACGTTGCCAGTGCTCTATTTCTATATACCTCACTCCTCTAAACCTGGAAATATTTATTCCAATGTTTTTGCCCTTGATCTTGACCCAAACAGAGACTGAGCAGAGATGAAACCTATCTGGGCCTGTGTGTCTCACTACATAGCTCAGCACCGAATGGTGGATTTTCCAATCAAACACTGAAATAGAAAAATCCAACACAAAACAGAAAAAGCTACATGTTGGAAATCTGAAATTAAAACAGCAAGTGGTAGAAATTCTCAGCAAACCAAGTGGCATTAATGGAGAGAAGAAAAAGAGCAAATGTTTAATTTCATGATCCCTTCATTGGTTTCGATCCTTGGTGTGTGACCTGTTCCTGACGAGAGATTCTTTCCAATTATCACCATCATTAAGATTGCCTTGGAAACATCACATGTCCTTGCCTTTCCCGCTTCCTCACTGCAGCTCAATTTTACCTTGAGGCTTCAATTTAAAATGCTGTAAAAGTCAGCTTCCCCATATCCATCTCACTAAATTGTAACTCATAATGTCACTTTTTATTGAAAATCATCTAATGCTATTATAGCTGGCTACCACTGATTCCCTGCATGCATTCAAACGAGTACCAAGATTATTCTAAGCATGTTGCCATATCTCTGGTCTCTGCAGTTCTGATTTGTCTACTTCGCTGTTCTGGCAATGATCAACTCCTCTCTCAATCTGCACAATTGAATAGGTATCTGTGCTTTTCTTTTAATGTTACAATGCCCTCTTCTCAACACTGTCCATGTATCCCTTCAGCTTTTAACCTCCCAACGGCTTTCAAAAGCCTTAAAAAAATACTTTTTTTGCTCTTTCAATTCTGATTCCAATTTCTTCTTTTTCTCCTTCCTGCCCAACCCAATAATAAAGTTTGTTTTCTAGACCTACCATTACATTACATTACATTATAGTGTGGAAACAGGCCCTTCGGCCCAACAAGTCCACACCGACCCGCCGAAGCGCAACCCACCCATACCCCTACATTTACCCCTTACCTAACACTACGGACAATTTAGCATGGCCAAATCACCTGGCCTGCACATCTTTGGATTGTCGGAGGAAACCGGAGCACCCGGAGGGTGCTCACGCAGACACTGGGAGAACGTGCAAACTCCACACAGTCAGTCGCCTGAGGCGGGAAATGAACCCGGGTCTCTGGCACTGTGAAGCAGCAGTGCTAACCACTGTGCCACCGTGCCGCCCACAAATACCCTGCAGTATTGAACTGTAAAATATAATTTCAGCTCTGACTTGCAAAAAATATCATTTTGAAGTTGCAGTCCAAACAGATTTAATAAACCTTTTAATAAAAACCATAAACACAAATGAAAGTGGCTAATCTTTTTGTTTACAATTGTCCTTATATAGTTTTGGATGAACATTATTTTTTATTTTTGCCCTGCTTTCATGTGACTGCATGAATACATGTTGTCATCTGCAATGGTACACTCTTACTGTCCTCCCAGATTATCATCTCTTGGCCATTATTATGTTGTCCCCATATTAATAATGTGAACTGAATTCTGTACTCTGGAATTAGAAGCAAGATGACCCCAATTTAGTTTTCACCTGCCAAGTGTATTAGTATTTTGATTTTTGACAAAACAGCACCATGTTTCACCTGGAACAGGTAATTCCTAACTTCAAGATGTATTTTCAATTGCATTGAGTTTATTTGAACTCATATATTATATTGAATTATTACTAAATACGTGGCAAATTTTTTTTCCTTTTACAGGAGTTTGCTGCACTAACAAAGGAGTTGAATGCCTGCAGGGAACAACTTTTGGAGAAAGAGGAGGAGATCTCTGAACTGAAAGCAGAGAGGAACAATACTAGAGTAAGTAGACCAATCAATTCCATTTTGCAGGCTGAGTTGAGGAGACCCAGT
The DNA here is from genome assembly GCF_047496795.1 of Chiloscyllium punctatum. Lineage (NCBI taxonomy): Eukaryota > Metazoa > Chordata > Chondrichthyes > Orectolobiformes > Hemiscylliidae > Chiloscyllium > Chiloscyllium punctatum. The sequence goes on along the minus strand of NC_092783.1, from coordinate 10,740,772 downwards.
TTCAAGATTCAGCTGAGAAGGACATCGGCAGCAGTTTCCAAAAGTCTGCATTGAGAGAAGTACATGAGAACAGTTCACCTTAATTTGTTAATGTGTATGTGGCTGCTCGTGGCTGCACGGCTGTGAATGTATTTATTTTGCATGCACTAAGGAATTTCTCTACTTTCTGTGGTTTGACCTTAATCTTTAAGGATTGAGTAGTAAATCCATTTCGTATTGATTTTCATTTGCTCCCAGAATGCAAGTTTATGAATGGCATTCACTACTTCACAGAATAACTGAGGTCAGGCGTGTGATGGGTGATGTATTGAGTTGGTGCTCTGCAGCTCTGTAGGGAGGTATAGCTTTTCTGTCTAAACATTCCACCCCTGTCTTGCTGATGATGCTCTCTCAAGGTCTGGTAAAGATCTGTGAGTCCCGTTTCTCCAAGTAGTTATTCCTGATGGTTGAGTCAATTGGTTACTTGTCTTAAGAGGGAGGCTTATCGCAACTAATGTCAATACTACCTGCACTCAACATTGATCCCATCCCCCCCAGACTCTTCACAGGCCAAATGGGACAATTTTCTGCCTTTCAAGACTTAATAAGCAATTCCTTTCTTTTTACCTGACCTACAAACAAATCCTCTATTTGAAGCCTTGAAGATGAATCCCATTTTGATTAACATATTTCCTCAAATAATTTACACTTTCTGCAACATGTCTAAGAATGTACCTTGCCAGACCCTTTTATTTAAAATTCTCATTTATTTTAACAGCTTTCCAAATGAATTCCAGTTTCTTCAATCTCAATAAATTCTTCCCATCTTTACCAAGTTTCAAGAATAGGCCTCCCACTCTTATTGTTCCCTCACTAGTCTCCTGACTTTTTTCTTCGTTTGGACTGTGTATGCCTAGGCTTCTAAATTGCCCTGATATCACTTTAATTTTGGCTTTGAGATGTTTCTGAAGCTGTATCCCTTGCTTTAAGTTACTTGCATAGCCACCCACAGTGACAACAACATTTGTTCTGAGCTGTTAGCTCTTATTTCTGTTTCACCCACTTACTGCACTTCATTTCTAATGTTCTTCCCTGCCCAGCAGGGATTTTAACTGAACTCACAAACCCTCCAATGTCCATTCACACTCTGTAGTTGATCCATAATCAGGCCCTATGGTTTTTTTGTCACCCTTTGAAGTTTGTAGCTGCCAATTGTAATGATGATTCTAGCTTGCACTTGCTTCTGCTCTTCTCTAATCGGGTCTGGTGCTATTTCTGCGATGGCCAAATCTTGCCAAGAGTTTGTCACTGTTTAATTGTTTGCAAGAGTCACTCTGAAAGCTATGACTAGAAATTTCTTATGGTTTACTGGAATTTATTCAGTATGTCTAAACTGAATTGTATCTGCACCACTGCCTACCATGTCATATGAACATGTGATACCAAACACTGCTAGCAAGTGTTTGGGTAAGTGGCTGCAAGTGCTCAGTTTCTGACTTGGTATACATGAGTTACTTGGTCTGGAATGAGAAAGAAAAATCATTGGTTAGTTTAACAAAAAGAGGCTCTTATCTTAAACAAGATGTATTTTATTTCATGATGCAAGCTACATTAGTAAGATGGACATTGTTACGAAGATGGGTAGGTCTGTCTTCCTTGAAATCCAGAGCATTGCTGTCTTTGCCAACCCACGATCTTATGAGGTCATGAGATTGGGTGGAGTTTAATACAATCTTCAGCATTAATCCTTTCAGAACCATTGCTTACCACATGAGGCAGTGAATTTGTGCAATGACAGAAATGTAATTGAAATTATTTGGGATAAAAGTCATATTAATGTGCTGTTCTATGGCCAACTCTTGATGAAAGCTTTGGAAAAGTTGTGTTATGTCGTGATCTCATCCTAGCATCTAAATTGGAAAAATTGTCAGGTGACCTTGCAAAGCTAACTACTGAGATACTTTCAGGGAAAATTCTAACCCTGCTGTTTGTTGACAAACACTTCTCTTCTTGATCACCAGTACAGCTTGAATGATGATGACCCTGAAGATCAAAGCGTAACTGTTTGTTCCTCCATAGATACAAGTTTTATACCACACAACAGCTGTGTTTTTGATAGAAGCACATTTAAGCTGGCTCTAATGTACTGTTAAAAATCTTTAACATGTGCCATTGTCCACTTTATTCCTCTCATTTATTTCTCCAGTTTTTAAAAATCTGTTACTTTAAAATCAGAGCTTCTGCATTCATTTGCAATTTCTTTTTTCCTGGCCTATGATATGCATTTGAACTTATTCACAGTTTTCTGTATTTCTGAAGCTCTTTATCTTTTCTTTTTTTCTGCCTTGGGTGGATTACTCAACAGTGAATCATTTCTGCTCTGTTCAAAAACTAAAGAGTAAACTGTAACTGCTTAAAGTCAAGGGTGTGATGCTGGAAAAGCACAGCAGGCCAGGCAGCATCCGAGGAACAGGAAAATTGACATTTCGAGGAAAAGCCATGCAGAAAAGCCCTGATGAAGGACTTTTGCCCGAAACATCGATTTTCCTGCTCCTCGGATGCTGCTTGGTCTGCTATGTTTTTCCAGCACCACTCTCTTGACTCTGATCTCCAGCATCTGCAGCACTCACTTTCGCCTAGTTGAGTGTAACTGCTTAAATTCCAGTGCAAAAACAGAAATTCCAGTAATTTATTTTAAAAAGAAACAAAATGTTCATACTTAAAATTTAAAACTCATTCTAAACCTGAAAAGCAATGACAATCTTTTGTGAAGTAGAAGAGCAAAAAGCACAGAACAGAGGCCAACAGATCAAACAGTGTGCAACTTGCTTAATTGATAAACAGAGACCTATTAAGTAGTGTAGAATATCACTGGATAGAAAGTTTACTGTTACATAGTGCCTTTCGCAACCTAACAACTCCCATTGGTTGTGAAGCATAATTAAATGGAATACTTTTGAATTGTGATCACTGCTGTTATAGAGTCAGAGTCATACAGCATGGAAACAGATCCTTCAGTCCAACCAGTCCCACCTGCTTGCTCCTAATCCATATTAGTCCAAACCTTTCCTATTCTAAATGTCTTTTAAATGTCGTAATTGTACCCATATCCACCACTTCCTCAGGAAGTTCATTCCATACACGTACCACCCTCTGTGTAAAAAGAAAGTTGTCCCTTGTATCTTTTTTAAATCTCTCCCCCCTCACCTTAAAAATGTGTTCCTTAGCCTTGAAATCCCCCATCGTAGGGAAAAGGAAATTACAATTAACTCTAACTATATACCTCATTATTTTATAAATTTCACAACCTCCTACACTCCAGATAAAAAAGTCTCAACCTATCCAGCCTTTCTTTATAACTCAAATCTTCCACACCTGGCAACATCCTGGTTTCTGTCTTCTGAATCCTCTCCGGTGTCAGGAAATGCAATAGCCAAATTGAGCATAGCAAATTCTCTTAACACATTATTTGTTTTTTAAAAAATGTTTTTATGTCAACGTTGGTCAAGGAATAAATGTTGGCTAGAACCAACCAAAGAGAACCACCCCGATCCTCAAAGTTACAGTGCCATATGTTCCTTTACCTCTACCAGGGTCTTAGATTAACTTCTCACCTGACAACAGGCAGTTCGTACAGTGCAGCGTCCCTGATTATCACACTATGCTATAAACCTGGAGGCTGTAATGCCATCCTCTGCAGTGAGACTGGTAAGAAGTAAGGGTGATCCCACTGAGCACAAGTGAAAAAAAAACAAAGTACAGAGGAACCTCAATTATTTGAATACCAATTATCCGAATATTGGATTATCCAAAGGAGAGCTCGAGGTCCCGATAGAAGCATTACACCAAAGATGTGTTCCCAACAGTTATCGCGTCTTTTGTTTATAATGATTAAACAGGCACCATCTCCAAATGACTGACCTCCTGCCCTCTCTCTCTCTCTCTCTCTCTCTCCCCACACTTTGCTTGGAGTTCTACAGAGGGGTGTACACTAATCTCCCCTTCTCCAGATAATCTCTCCAACGTTGTTCTGTACAGGGTAATAGCGAAACCTGTCAAAACGTTGCAGTAAAAACTTTTGTGTGTGTGCGCACACTATTTAGAGACTTACCTTAGAGGACATGAGATAGTATTGGCAAATAGAGTTAAGGAAAATCCAAAGGGTTCTTACAAATACATTCAGGACAAAAGGGTAACTAGGGAGAGAATATGACCCCTCAAAGGTCAGCAGGGCGGCCTTTGTGTGGAGTTCCAGGAGATGGGACAGATACTAAATGAGTATTTTGCATCAGTATTTACTGTAAAAAAGACACGGAAGATGTAGAATGCAGGGAAATAGGTGGTGACGTCTTGAAAAATGTCCATATTACAGAGGAGGAAGTGCTGGATGTCTTGAAATGTATAAAAGTGGATAAATCCACAGGACCTGATCAGGTGTAACCCAGAACTCTGTGGAAAGCTAGGGAAGTGATTGCTTGGCCTCTTATTGAGATATTTGTATCATCCATAGTCACAGGTGATTACTTACAGTATGGAAACAGGCCCTTCGGCCCAACAAGTCCACTATGAGGTGCTGGAAGATTCGAGATTGGCTCACGTGGTGCCACTGTTTAAGAAGGGTGGTAAGGACAAGCCAGGGATGTATAGACCAGTGAGCCTGACCTCGGTGGTGGGCAAATTTTTGGAGGGAATCCTGAGGGACAGGATGTACATGTATTTGGAAAGGAAAGGACTGATTAGGGATATTCAACATGGCTTTATGCATGGGAAATCATGTTTCACAAACTTGATTGAGTTTTTTGAAGAAGGAACAAAGATGAGAGTAGAGCAGTAGATGTGATCTATGTGGACTTCAGTAAGGCCTTCGACAAGGTTCCCCATGGGAGACTGGTGAGTAAGGTTAGACCCATGGACTACAGGGAGAATTCGCCATTTGGATACAGAGCTGGCTCAAAGGGAGATGACAGAGGGTGATGGTGGAGGGTTGTTTTTCAGATTGGAGGCCTGTGACCAGTGGAGTACCACAAGGATTGGTGCTGGGTCCACTACTTTTCATCACTTACATAAATGATTTGGATGCGAGCATAAGAGGTATAGTCAGTAAGTTTGCTGATGACACCAAAATTGGAGGTGTGGTGGACAGCGAAGAAGGTGACCTCAGATTACAATGGGATCTTGATCAGATGGGCCAATGAGCTGAGAAGTGGCAGATGGAATTTAATTTAGATAAATACGAGGTGCTGCATTTTGGGAAAGCAAATCTTAGCAGGACTTATACATTTAATGGTAAGGTCCTAGGGAGTGTTGCTGAACAAGGAGACTTTGGAGTGCAGGTTCATAGCTCCTTGAAAGTAGATTCGCAGGTCGATAGGATGGTGAAGAAGGCATTTGGTATTGTTTCCTTTATTGGTCAGAGTATTGAGTACAGGAGTTGGGAGGTCATGTTGCGACTGTACAGGACATTGGTTAGGCCACTGTTGGAATATTGCACACAGTTCTGGTCTCCTCCTTATCGGAAAGATGTTGTGAAACTTGAAAGGGTTCAGAAAAGATTTACAAGGATGTTGCCAGGGTTGGAGGATTTGAGCTATAGGGAGAGGCTGAACAGGCTGGGGCTGTTTTCCCTGGAGCGTTGGAGGCTGAGGGGGTGACCTTATAGAGGTTTATAAAATCATGAGGGGCATGGATAGGGTAAATAGACAAAGTCTTTTCCCTGGGGTGGGGGAGTCCAGAACTAGAGGGCATAGGTTTAGGGTGTGAGGGGAAAGATATAGAGACCTAAGGGGCAACATTTTCACGCAGAGGGTGGTACGTGTATGGAATGAGCTGCCAGAGGAAGTGGTGGAGGCTGGTACAATTGCAATATTTAAAAGGCATTTGGATGTGTATATGAAATGGAAGGGTTTGTAGGCATATGGGTCGGGTGCTGGCAGGTGAGACTAGATTGGGTTGTGATATCTGGTTGGCATGGATGAGTTAGACTGAAGAGTCTGTTTCCGTGCTCTACGTCTGTATGACTCTGTGGCAGCAGCAGCAGTCATGTTGTTGTCCAGTCTGGCTGCCCCGGAGAGGGGGCGTGGTTTGACGGGGTTGCGAGCTGTACGGGCGAACGGGAGCAGTGTTGGATGGGGGTGGGGAGACGGGGAGAGTGTTTGGATTGGGTTGGATGAGTGGGGGGTCGTGTTGAATGCGTGGGGAGAGGTGGGGTGGTTGGGGCTCACGCATGGTGTGCTTCGTCTCCTGAACAGGGAGCAGACTTTAAAAAACTCTGAGCCCCAGAGGAAAGGCATTTAATCGATTAACCGAATAATCGATTATCTGAACGAAATACTGCCCATCCATCTCGTTCGGATAAATGAGGTTCCTCTGTATGTGTAAATAAGCACAAATTCACATAAAAATGATTAAAATGGTGAAAACGGAGAATTACTGAAGAAAAACTAATTGACACATTGGGGTTTTCCCCATTCTGTCTCTCTAAGTTTGGCACTCTTTGAAGTAATGTCTCCATTTTCTTCCATTCCATTCCATCTTGCTGGGATTTACTGCACATAGAACTTATAAAACACTTTTTATATAAATGTATAAACGTTCCAATTATTACCTACAAATAAATACCTCATTATCATTAAGAAGAGTTAGAGGCAAGGTGCTAGCAATGATAGGAATTTGGCTGCCTTGCAGAAAGCAGAGTGTGGGCATGAAAACGTCCTGCTCAGGATGGCAGCCAGTGACCAGCGGTGTTCCACAAGGCTCAGTTTGGGACCACAATTTTTCACTTTATACATTATACGTTAATGATCAGGATGAAGGAACTGAGGGCATTATGGTTATGTTTGCAGATAATACAAAGATAGGTAGAGGGACAGATAGGATTGAGGAGGTGAGGAGGCTGCAGACAGATTTGGACAGATGAAGAGAGTGGGCAAAGACGTGGCAGATTGTGTACAATGTGGAAAGTGAGAAGTCATGTATTTTCATAAGACTAGAGGCGTGGACTATTTTCTAAATGGGGAAAAATTCGGAAGTTTAGAGTGCAAAGAGACTTGAGAGTTCTAGTCCAGGATTCTCTCAAGATAAACTTGCAAGTTGGCATTGAAAGGACTTGGATTCAAAAGCAGGGATATACTTATGAGGCCCTATAAAACTCTGGTCAGACCACATTTGGAGTATTGTGTACAGTTTTGGGCCCCATATCTTAAGGAGGATGTACTGGCCTGGAGCATGTTAGGTAGAGGTTCACAAGAATGGTCCCAGGAATGAAAAGCTTAACATATAAGGAATGTTTGAGGACTCTGTATCTATACTCAATGGAATTTAGAAGGATTGGCATGGGTGGGGGGAATCTAATTGAAATACCCAGAATACTGAATGGCCTGGACAGAGTAGTTGTTGGGAAGATGTTTCCATTGGTAGGAGAGACGAGGGTCCAAGGGCACAGCCTTAGAGTAAAGGGAAAACCTTTTAGAACGGAGTTAAGAAGAAACTTCTTCAGCCAGAGGGTGGTGAGTCTATGGAATTCATTGCCACAGAAAGCTGTGGAGGCCAGGTCATTGAGTATATTTAAGATGGAGATAGATAGGTTCTTGAGGATCAAGGGCGATGTGGAGAAAGTGGGAGAATGGGGTTGAGAAACGTATCAGCCACGATTGGATGGCAGAGCAGTCTCAATGGGCTGAATGGCCCAATTTCTGTTCTTATGTCTTATGGTCTAAGGGAACAACAGTTTGTTTTTGTTTTTGTCCTTGTGCAAAAAGGATCATGTTTAGCGTAAAATAGCTCCGTTTTGAACATTGTCAATTTCTTCGACCTCAGTAGCTAAATGATCTTTCCCTTCCCTTTTATAAATCTTCAAATGTATTTGCATAAAATTTTATTTCATTCCCCACCTTTAATTATACTTTTTGTTCAGCTGGCTATTCTCCGCTACTTATTCCAACTGCCGCTTTAAGCTTCCAGCACTAAGTTTCTTATCATCCAGTTCATCAGTGGAATGGCCATCTTCAGTCACTGTATTCATCCTTCTTACAAAATGGCTAGTTTTTTTTTAAGCAAAGGCTTTGATTTATTAAAGCAACCCTTTACTTTCCCACTTTTAATCAGCCTAGTTCAAAAACAACCTGCCCGCTCTACCACCAGTTTGCCTGACATGCTGATATGCATGGGCAGCACTGTATTTGGAACAATTTTCTGGTTCACAAGCTCAGTTGCATTAATTATTTATATCACATTAGCAGTCTGCCAGGTTTGCAGCCTGTCTGTCTACAATGTAACAGGAGTGAAATTGGGGTGTGTGAAAAGACGATTGGTCAGCTACCCATTACATTCTAGGTGCTCCCTTGCTCCTCTTTGCTGAAGATGTGGCTGAGGGTTGCGGAAGAGCTGTAAAATCCAGCCAATAGAAAAATTGCCCATCCTGGTATTCTGTGAGGGAAATGTATTCGAACATTTGTGTATTGCAGCATGACTCTGTTAATCCCATCTCAATTTTCATCCATTTCAATTCATCAATTTCTCCCTTTAACTACTCTTCAGCTAGTGGTTAATTCAGCTTCTTCTCTTGTACTTCCATCATCTCCTGTCAACAATGACTTCTAATTCAATTACATTACTATTCTTTTAGAGTACCAAACAAACTAAATTTTACTCACTCCAGTTCATTTATAATTTGGTTCATCACCATATACTTTAATTTACTAAAAGGTAGATGAACCTGCTATATGCTCGAGGTATTCATTTGAAGTCAGACATTGACTACAAAGTGTGACTAGAATTAAGAGAGGGAAACCAAATGCAAGACAGTTTAATTTGCTTATTTGCCTGTGTGTCATAGAGTCATAGAGATGAAGAGCATGGAAACAGACCCTTCGGTCCATCTCATCCATGCCAACCAGACATCCCAACCCAATCTAGTCCCACCTACCAGCACCATATCCCTCCAAACCCTTCCTATTCATATATCCATCCAGATGCCTTTTAAGTGTTGCAATTGTACCAGCCTCCACCACTTCCTCTGGCAGCTCATTCCATATACGTACCACCCTCTGAGTGAAAAGGTTGCCCCTTGGGTGTCTTTGATATCTTTCCCCTCTCACCTTAAACCTGTGTCCTCCAATTCTGGACTTCCCCACCCCAGGGAAAAGACTTTGTCTATTTATCCTATCCATGCTCCTCATGATTTTATAAACCTTTATTAGGTCACCCCTCAGCCTCCAACGCTGCAGGGAAAATAGCCCTAGCCTATTCAACCTCTCCCTATAGCTCAAATCCTCCAACCCTGGCAACATCCTTGTAAATCTTTTCTAAACCCTTTCAAGTTTCACAATATCTTTCTTATAGGAAGGAGACCAGAATTGCACGCAATATTCTTACAGTGGCCTGACCAATGTCCTGTCCAGCCACAACATGACCTTTCAACTCCTGTACTTTGTGGATAAAATATATCCAGGAATGGATCCAGAGATGGGCAGATCATCCTCCAACTGCCGAACATTTCACCTATTCCCACCTTTTCCATTTTACTAACTCTTCTGTCTTTGCACACCATCTCTATTCTCGCTTTGCCTGCCTCACTATCATTTTGCTGTTCTCCCTCAGCTTGACACTGTCTCTCTCCTCTTTTCTCATTTGCTTATTCTCCCTCTACTATTGCTAATAAGACCGCTGCACAATCAGCCAGTTTGCCAAATTTCATGGGCCATGTTTGCTGTTGTGCCTGCCTTTTTCCACACACTTAATGTCGCTCAAAGAAATAAATTGCAATCATACGTAAATTGGATGATTTTTAAAACAACTTGTTTCACAGAAATGAAATAGTAGCTAAAGTCAGAATTTAATCTAAACAAATTCTCAACAAAAGGTCAAATGTTCAAGGATTGGTGGCCAAGATATGGTTGGAACCAATTGGTCTGGAAAGTAAGGGTGCAAGATGAAATGAAAAGCTTATATTTATATCAGGCTTTTCATGACTGTCAATGTGCTTTACAGCTATTGAAGCACTTTTGAAATGTTGTAGGAAATACGACAGTCGATTTGTGTGCAGCAAACTTTGACAAACAGTAATGTGTTAATATTCACACAAACTGTTTATGTGATATTGATTTGTCTAAATATTAGACAGGAAACTGGTGTTAGGAAGGTACTTCATTATTCAATTTTTATTTTAATGATTAGTGTTGAAAAGATTATGGGCACTGAGGGGATACCTGGGCTGGTGGTTTTTGAAAAGAGGTGATTAAAATATCTTTTCAAAATAGACTTCTTGGAAGTCAATGGTTGAGACTAATTGCTTGGATTTAATAACTAGAAATCACATGCCCTGCTTTTTTGGCTGTCATGCGTCAGTTTTTGTTTTGGAGTTCAGTTCGGCTATAGCCTGGTGAGAGAGAGAGAAAAGAAACTACCCAGTTCATCCTACAAGTGGCAACTCCCTGTGTTTATTGTCGCTGTGAAAGCCTGGGAACATTTCATATCCTTTCGTTTCTTTCCTCCAAAAGCTAGCAATTATTGCTTTTCTCTCCTTTGCAAAGAAAATCTTTCCTTTTTTTTAAAGAAGCCTGGTGATTGTGTCTGTGTATTGGATTATTTAAAATGGTGGCTATATATTCTTTTATGCTTCAAACTGTGTTAATTTGATTTACATCTTTGTCTATTGAATCTTATTTTATAATGAATCACTAATTTTGTTTATTGAAGAAGCCTAGTTGATGGTCTTTTAGTTTGAAAGCTAATTTAGATAAAGTATGTAAGTGGCTATATTGGTAACATGGCATTTAAATTCATGTTATCACTGGAAAGAGAGAGTGACAGTGCACTTTTCAGCTTTTGATCAAAACTGGGAGAATGTTCCTGCTATTTTTTGAAACAATGCCATACGCGCCTTTATATTCACCCGACAGACAGAAGGAGCCTCAGGTGAAGTCTCATCCAAAAGGTAGTTATCTAGGAAATGTTGACCAGAAAACCAAAACTTATTTAACTCCTGGGTATTTCTACAACTGACTACCCTTGCTGACATGCTAATTGCCATCTATCTGACCTGGCTAGGCCCCGTCCTGACGACACACTTTACAATTCCATACTGACATTCTCTCTGTAGTCTTTCAGAGAAGTTTAGGACATTTAAAATCTTTATTTACCAGAATGCAGCGACTAGTTCTATAAAATGTGGGCATGGCTTCTTTGCCATTTCTTTGCATTGCTGCTTCTGATCTGCACTAAATAGTTCTGAAGGATCCTGCAGCAGAAGATTGCTCAGAAAAATCAGAGGTTTGTTTTTTTTCTGATTAAGGCCTGAAGAAAGGTTTCGGATCCTGATCAGAAGATCTGGGTCTGTGTTTTCAACATTTTTTTGATCATTGTTTCTGCAGAGACGTTAAAGAGGATGCATGTTCAAGGACACATCTGTTAAACTCCTCCTCCTGGTTCTGACTCTCTATTTTCAACCATTGCTGCTGCTGCTTGTCTCGTACAGATTTTGTATGAATGGATGCTCTCTCTCAACTGCTGCTATGTCAAAACCTTAATCCAAGCAACAGGTGGAATTTTTTTGTTTTCAAGAGCAAAAAGAATTCCTAAACTATGGTCACTCATTACTTTATAATGTTCATTATTTCATCCATCCCTCTTCTCCCTGGAATCCAAACCAGTCTTTTCCAATGTAGTTGTGCATCTTTCACCCACTCTCTTGTACAACTCTCAGCACAACCTCTGCATGGCAATTGTACAACGTTTTATGAAGGGCAGATCATTGACATGCATTTGGCTTATATCTTGGGTTGATCATAATTGTTTTCATGAAATCCTCTGACCATGCTCCTGATAAGTAAAATATCTTTGCAAAGCCTAATAAACATTGATATTAAATATTCTCCCACAATTCAAACTGTTTCTCTGTGTCTCACCAATTTTAGCTACTTTTCCAGTTTCTTTTAATTTGCTGTCCTTTTCTCACTCTCCAATTCCATTGAACAAAAAATACTAATATCGACAGTACTCTCTTGTGGCTCAGTCATTTCAGGTTTTTCATTTTTTTTAACATATATTTCATCAATACACTGTTTTCAACTCTTTATTTCACCAAAGTTTGTTTAATAAACACCTTCCTTACTCTGCATTGTTCTCTCTAATGTTTTCTGACTAAAGGAGATCTGCTTCTCATGTCTTAATTTGTATCAATTAACAATCCTCTATCAAAGTAGCTAATCTGCAATGTCTCCCAATTAAGCAAGATTTTGACTTTAAAATTCTATTATTTGTTTTTAACTCCCCTTTGCTCTTCACTCTCCTGACTTGTGTAGTTTCCTCTAGTCCCACAACTCTCCAACTCTGTATTCTTTTACATCTGGCCTCATGTACATCTCTGATTTAAATGTCCTCACTCTCGATGGCTATACCTTCAGTTACCTCTGATCTAAACCTCTGGAACATCCTCCATTGCACCTCACTGTTTCATGTTCCTCTTTTCAGATACTCTTTAAAACCAATCTCTTTAACCAAGTTTTTGGTCACCTGCTTCTATGGCTTGGTATGATTTTCTTTTTGTAATGCACCCATAAAATTCGTTGAGACTTTTGATTGTATCAAAAACATTACCTAAGTTGTAGGTGATTGAAAAACTTTGTACAGTATCCCACCAGAGTGGTGTCTGCCACCCAACAACAAAAGACCCAGGAAATTAGGACCAAATTGAGTGGAGTTTAGAGTTGTCCATTAGCAACTGGACCACACAATAAAATGGCTTGCACTAGCTTGACTATAATATTAAGGTGACTTCCAACCAGATAACTTTTCCATTGTCCAAACTTCCTACTTCCCGATCCATAAAATCCTAACTCTGCCCTGCCTCAGCTCACCTCCCAACACTTTCTGGCCAACCTCACATTTTCCACTCTCTTTAAACGTGAGCTTATGCTAAAACTCAGCTGTCTCTGTCCTACTCGCAGCAAATTCCAGTCACCCGTTTTTGCTATGCTTGCTGACCTATATTTGTTCAGTGTTAAAATGTCATCCTAGCATTCTAATTCCTCCCTTTCCTATCTGTGGAATTTCCTTGACCCTACAGCTCTCTGGTATCAATGATTCTAAATTATAGGTTAAGTCTTTCTGCATATCCCTACTTTTATCACGTCACCAAGCCTTTAGTGAATTAGATCCTCAGTGTTCTCATCTGGGAAACCACTTGATGTAAGGTCATACTGGAGCCAAACGTTACTTAAGTTTGCATTTATTTAGAGTGAAACTTTATAAATATATACCCCCTAACTCAAGTAGACCACAGTTTCATTAAGTACCTTTATCTATGTGCTGAAATGAATCCACAATTAGTACCCTTCACTTGCATATAATTAAACAAAATTGCTTCATAATTAACACTAACTTCTTGAATTTTTTTTCCAGGCCTTTGTACTTCCTTCAAGATTACTTCTGCTACCAAACTCTTTGATCAAACCCTTGAACAATTTGTTTTCACCTTTCCTTATGAGTTTGAAATAATTTCCAAGATTTCCCAGTGAAGCACCTTGAGCCATTTTACTGAAACAATGTGCTGTATTTCTTATTGCTGTCATGAATATATTAATTTAAAAACACATCAAAATATTCTTGGACATGTGAGAAGCTTGACCAGTATTTGTGCTGGGATGTTTGAGCAGCAAGTTGTAAATATTGAACGACTTCGTTTTCAATGAACTTGATAAAATGGTGAAGTCAACTAATGCATTATACCATGTTTATTCAACAGCTATTACTTGAACATCTGGAGTGCCTTGTGTCGAGACATGAGCGATCTCTACGAATGACTGTGGTCAAGCGGCAATCACAATCTCCGTCGGGTGTGTCCAGTGAAGTGGAAGTTCTAAAGGCACTGAAGTCATTATTTGAACATCATAAAGCTTTGGATGAAAAGGTGAGAATGTAATTAGTGGCACAGGCAACAAAGTATTATAACAGAGGTTCATTTTTTTGTGAACTCAGGCAAACTGTATAATAGTTAGCAAGGTTAGATTAATGCTTTGAGTGACTGTTCTTTAAATACTTGGGGCCAGAATGTTGTTTACTGTGTATCGATTTATTGCAAACTTGAACTTGAATTCACTGTCTCCCAATGTGATTTGTGACTTTGGGTTTTCACTGAATTTGGCCAAATGCTGAGAAATGGAAAGATCTGATGCTGTCCCTGAATGTGAAATGCTTCACTTGTAACTGGGAATATCTTACCTCAAGGATAGCAAAATAGAAATTGAATATCTGTTATTTGACAAGTGCCAAGTGGCATTCTGCTTATCTGTGTTGAGTTTTCATTATGTGTGATCCACTGTTCATCAACCTTTGCTTCTAACATAAGTACTGTGGCCTTCAGATTAGAGTTCTGTTGTGGTATTTCCCTGCATCTGAATGACAATAACAATGCTGCATAAAAGAAAAATGGTTGTTGTAAATATGGATTCGTGTAATGGAATTTCATTATTTAATTACTCCAATTGTTTCTATTTTCACACGAACATGATCATTTCTGTTAAAATTGATTTTATTCTAAAGCGATAAGTTTCTGTAGTTCTTCTCTGCAGACCTGTATCTATGATACTTTTAGCCAATTACACAGTTTGCCAAAAGGTGCAGCACTCTGCTGCATCAGCTGTTCACTATTTGGCAAACTTTACATATTCCACATGAAGTGGGCTCTTGTGATACAGTAGTAGTGTCCCTGCCTCTGAATCATGAGATCTGGGTTCAAGTCCCACCTGTGTCATAGCATTTTTAAATTTCTAACGCTTGTGAAGACATTGCTTTAAACCTTTCTTAGAGTCATAGAGATGAACAGCACGGAAACAGATCCTTCGTCCAATTCGTCCATGCTGACCAGATATCCCAACCCAATCTAGTCCCACCTGCCAGCACCTGGCCCAGATCCCTCCAAACCCTTCCTATTCATATACACATCCAGATGCCTCTTAAATGTTGCAATTGTACTAGTCTCTACCACTTCCTCTGGCAGCTCATTCCATACATGTACCACCCTCCGCATGTAAAAATTGCCCCGTAGGTCCCTTTTTATATCTTTCCCCTCTCACCCTAAACCTATGCCCTCTAGTTCTGGACTCCACCACCCCAGGGAAAAGACTTTGCCTATTTATCCTATCCATGGCCCTCATCATTTGTAAACCTCTATAAGGTCACCCTTCAGCCTCCAACGCTCCAGGGAAAATAGCCCCAGCCTATTCAACCTTTCCCTATAGCTCAAATCCTCCAACCTTGGCAACATTCTTGTAAATCTTTTCTGAACCCTTTCAAGTTTCACAACATCTTTCCAATAAGAAGATCAGAATTGCACGCAATATTCCAACAGTGGCCCAACCAATGTTCTGTACAGTCGCAACATGACCTTCCAACTCTTGTACTCAACACTGTGACCAATAAAGGAAAGCACACCAAATGCCGCCTTCACTATCCTATCTACCTGTGACTCTCAAGAAGCTATGAACCTGCACTCCAAGGTCTATTTGTTCAGCAACACTCCCTAGGACCTTACCATTAAGTGTATAAGTCCTGCTGAGATTTGCTTTCCCAAAATGCAGCACCTCGCATTTATCTAAATTAAACTCCATCTGCCACATCTCCGCCAATTGGCTCTCTTCTTTGGTTTCAAACTTCTGATCCCTTGTTACCCAGTTAGTGAGCTTGCTAATATAGTCTTTCCTTTTCAGTTTTTAAATTTGGCTTATTCTTTACAAGAAGAATCTGTGTTAAATCTCCCATTGGTTTCTCTGCTCAATGAAAATTGTTCCAGTAGCTGAAGTCTGTCCTTTTAGTTACCCCCAACATCTCGCTCCCAACATCCTTATTATTAAATTATTAAAACTCTATGACATAAGAACATAAGATATAGGAGCAAGTGAAGCCATTTGGTCCTTCAATATGATCAGACCTAATCCAGGCCTTCACTCCTCTTTTCTGCCCACACCTCATTGCCTTCAGCTCCTTGATAATTGAAAAGTTTTTCATCCTCCTTATTAAATACTTTGTGATCTTCCTTTACCCTTGACTACTCTGAAGCAGAGAATTCCAGACATTCACTACCTTCTGAGAAGAAATTCTTTCCACCTCAGTTTTAATTGTGTGTCACTTATTCTGTGACTATATCCCCATTCAGTAGAAATGTCTTCTCAACATCTACCCTATCAAACTTCCTCAGAATCTTGAATGTCTCAATAAGTTACCCCGTATTCTTCTAAACTGTAATGAGTAAAGACCTCACCTGTTTAGCTTTTCTTGGTAAGTCAATCCTTCATCCCAGGAATCAGCCTCGTGAATCTCTTTTCAATCCCTTTCTTAAAAACAGAGATCAGAACTGTACATGATACTCCAATGTCACCAATATCCTGTAAAGTTGTAATAAGACTTCCCTGTTTTTAACCTCCAACTGCCTAGTAGTAGGGGCTGAAATTCCATTAGCTTTTTTAAAATTATGTGCTGTATGCAAACCTTTTGTGTTCCATGTATCAGAATAACCAGATTGCACTGTGCTGTACATTTTTAGAGTCGCTCCATTTAAATAATGGTCTGCCTTTTGATTTTTTCCCACCAAATTGCAAGCTTTCCTATGTTAGACTCCATGTGCTTTAGTCAAAAAGTGTGGCAAGTTTCAAGTTTCTTCAAGTGTTTCCTGATTGGACCAAATTACCAACAGCCCCAGTTAGGGAACTTGTATTCTATGAGGTCCACCTGGCTGACCTTCTTACAATCACCACATAAACTTCCAGTTCTCACCATTCTTGTCCTTCACTAATTGCCTCATAATTATGTCAGACAGTAACGAGTTGAAGCACAATTATAACAAGAATTAAAAAATCATTAGATTTATTTGCTACAACCCTTGTTGAAGTTGAGCAGGAATGAAGGACTTATGTCTGAAATGTCGACTCTCCTCCTCCTCTTTGGATGCTGCCTGACCTGCTGTGCTTTTCCAGCACCACACTTTTTGACTCTGATCTTTAGCATCTGCAGTCCTCACTTTCTCCATGTGATATAGCTCTGGGGCTTCTACAAAGTAATGCCTGAGACTGAACGCAATACCCTCATATTTTATGTGAGTATTTTCTTAACAACCACATGTGTATGGTGATGATGAGTTGGGGGGATTGTCAAATTTTAAAAAAGAGAGAGGTTAGTTTTATGAATCTAAAATCAAACTGGGAAAAGGTAACAAAAATATGTTGTGGCTTTTGTGCAAGAACACAAGCATGCATACACTGCTGCACTGGCTCACTCACTCACTGACTGACTCATTCTCGATGTTCGCACTCACCAAACAACAGATAAAGGGGCGGGTCGGGGGGGTGGGGAGGGAATTGATTTGGCTAATTATAGCCTATAAGAATTAACTGAAGTTCTCAGTTCAAAGTTTCGGGTCTTTACTGGCTGCAGGTCGAATCCAGATTTCAATGCAAAGGTGGTTTAAAGCTATGGCTGTGACTTCTCTCCTAGTGGAGCTACAGCTGTGGAACTGAATTCTCTCTGTCAAGAAGTTTCTCTATGCAATGAAACAGAATTGAATTATTCGACAAGTTTCAAGTTTGTTACAGTCAGAGAGAGGAGTTCCATTTAGCTCAACTGTTATCCATTTTGTCCAAAACATATGCTTGTCAGTAACTCAAACATTATTCTATATTCCACTTATAACTTCTTGACCCTGTCTGGAGAGTTATCTTAAAAATTAAGATCTTTTTTGTCCAAGCAATTAACTTTTGAATGGTTTCCCTTCACCAGTTGAATTCTCTTGGTGATTTCCATAATACCTTATCAATAGGTCTGAATGGAAGATTTTTCATAACCTCCAGTTTGATGAATTTTGCAGACTCCTGTCTCATCCACATGTGCTGGAATGTGAAATATACAATGTGTTCGTTTGTGTCAACCATATTGATATAGGTTGATCTCACTTTAGTCGATTTAAAATATAATCTGTATTTTAAAATGCCCCAACTTGTCAAAAGCATGTTGAGGTGTCACTTGACTCTTATAGTCTATGATTCTATTTATAAAGCTCAATTATTGTTTGTTTTGTTAATCATTAATAAACATACACTAGCTTCTTATTTGTGTAAACTGAAATAACTTCACAGAGGCTGGTAAACCATCATCCAATCACCCTTTATTTTCACATGGAGAGTTCTGGACACCGATCCAGCTCCCACAGAGTCACCTGTTAGAGTGAGCACGATGTCTGACACCCCTGTTCTTTTTTTTTCTTTTTCTTTTTTTTTCAGACATTCTCCTTTTTTTAGGGTGTCTGACACTTCTGTTCTATTTTTGCTGCTTTTCTTAGCAGTAGTGCTTATTTTCCCCGCACCCATGTCGTGTGTGCAGGTGTCGGACACAGTGAAGAACAACAAGTGTGTAAATATTTATTTATATTCCACCACCAGGAAGAAAGGAAACACTCAAGTGGCCAGTGACAAGCAGTGGCCTTCTCAAAGGGCATTGCTGCGTGATCAAACACCCTTGTTCTTGTCTGTCAGACAGGGCTTACTGATTGGACCAAATTAACAGCCCCAATTAGGGAACGCACATTCTATGAGGTCCATCTGGCTGACCTTGTTACAATCACTTCATAAACGTCCAGTTCTCACCGTTCTTGCCCTTCAGTATTTGCCTTATAATTATGTCAGACAATAGTGAGTTGAACACAATTT
Source organism: Chiloscyllium punctatum (assembly GCF_047496795.1). Classification (NCBI taxonomy): domain Eukaryota; kingdom Metazoa; phylum Chordata; class Chondrichthyes; order Orectolobiformes; family Hemiscylliidae; genus Chiloscyllium; species Chiloscyllium punctatum. Next base: position 10,722,101 of record NC_092783.1, on the reverse strand, counting down.
GGATTGATTTGCTACAGCTCATGTTGAAGTTGAGCACGTTACTTCTTTTGATGGGGAAGTTATGATTTGGAAAAGAGAAATATTAGGGAATGGGCAGTGGAGGAAAGATAACCTGACTAGCAGTCTAATCTTGTGAGAATTGAGAACTTAGAATTGATGGCTGAAATGGAGCATTAGTATAGAAGTTGTTCTGCGTTTCAATGGACTTGGGAGCATTTTCAATTAGGTTCCTTCCTTAAGTTTTGTTATTGTTTAAAATAAATAACTTCCCAGACTCCGTGTCCAAGAACACATTTCCTCTTTCTGTTAGTAATCGCCATAGTTCCAGCCGGCCATACGGCTGCTCTCTCATTAGAGAGAGAGAGAGAGATAATGTCAAATTTAATCTAAGGGTCACTACACCTTAGGATGAGTAGGCCACTGTGTGGATTAAACCTGTGCTGTTAGCATCACGTCACTTTGCATCTCAATCTAGCCAAACGGGCTAACCAACTCTTCTAATCCTTAAAAATGCCACATCAATAAAATTAATTAAAAATGCAAATCTCTTTAGCTGTTGAGCTATTGCTTCATATGTAAGACAGATTTGATTAATAAACTGTGAATAAAATCTTAAAAACAAGTTAACAGAAACATTTCATTCAATCTTGTGTTGGTAAGGATATTGTTGATGTAAAATTCAGATTTGCTGGAGATAGCATTACAAACTTCATTTCTACAGTTAAGGTAATTTCTCTGGCTAAGTCATTGGAGTTGTTTTGGAAGGTGTTGTGATGAGTTCCAGAATTTGGTAAGGAGCATTGCTGCATCATTACAAGGAGGGCAAGGAATTATATGACCCAGGCTCCAACAGGTATTGGGTTGCAGTTACAGCGGCTATGGGCCTGTAACAAGTTGGAGAGATGAAGCAGTGGATATGGGGAGAGGAGAATCTACACATTCTCACTGGTAACATGACACATGACCTCAATGTTGCTTAACCAGAGCAGTCTGACAGACCAACCAATTCACCAATCTCAACAAACTCCTCATCTGAGCCCTAAGTAGCAGAACCCATTCAGAAAATGGACCAAGCTTTCACCACATACTTTTACTTGCTGATTCACTCTAAATCACCCTCAAAGATACATGTAGAATTGGTATCTGACCCAGTGGCTGCAAACCAAATCAGTTGATGGGCTCTCTTCATGAGTCTTGTGCTGTAGCTCTTCATCTTTGGGCTACTATAGTTGGCGAGATAACAGTCTTCAGTATTTCAAAGCAGAAAATCGGCAGAAGGCTAGTCAATGAAAAGGGTATGGAGTGAGGTCCGTGATTATGCCGTCTGCAATTTCCTTCATTTCAATAGCTTAACCATATGGACCAACAGATTCAAGCACTGATTCTTCCCCACCATTATTGGTCTTCTGAATAGACCACTCAAATTTTAAATTCAAAGTTTATCTCACTTTTTATGCACCTTCTCTGCAGCTGTAATATTGTATCCCTTGGCTCTGTTCTGTTACTGTAAAGCACGGTATAGTATGATTTGCCTGTACTGCACACAAAACAAAACTTTTCAGTGTATCTAGGTACGTGTGACAATAATAAATCAAATCAAGAATATGTGTGTCAGATAGCAGGATGAGGGTGAGACAAAAACATACTGTCATCTTGAATGTTCTTAATGACATCCATATTCTCTACTGGTCTGCTTTTAAAGATTGCCTTGAAGAGCAGAAGGCTAGCTGCACCATGTGTTTTCTGCAAATTGCTCAGCTCCCTCATGTGCAAAAGCAACTGGTATTGAAAAGGATGTATCGTCCTTCTCCATAATAATAAATGATAGTCTTAAATTTGAGTGCTGCCTGTCTCTGTCAGAATTGACCTGGGCAGTGACAAATCACAACAGCCATGATTTGAAAATGTCCCAGATAGGTCTTCCATTACATATTGCTGAAAGTGGAATGTTCCCAAGTTGACAGTTGCCAAATTGGGATCTAGTGACGCAGTGCTGTAGAACCGAGGATTGCTAGATTTATGTCTGCAGTTCATAACATAATTAATTCCAGCTTCATGTCCTTTTGAAGTGACTCCCATAATGACATCAGTCATGGAGACAATCAGCATGCTGATTCCATTAATGGCTTGGTTACCTACCAATGTGAAAGTAACCCAAAACATCCATGTGTATTCCATTTGCTCAGGTTGCTAATATATCAGAAACTTGGCATGATTACATAGAGAAAGTTGAAAATATGCCATAGAAGAGAGAACTTGGAAAGTGACAGATAGCTATGTTTGTCAGTATGAGATTTCACATGAACTGCCAGTGACACCTAATTGTTAAAATTACTTGGTGCTTATTGAAGGATCACTGCGGAGCTTGAGAGCACAATAGAGTCCTTCATTGCTTAAGGAATGGAGTTCCAAAACAGGGAGGTTATGCTGCAGGGTGCTCGTGAGGCCACACCTGGAGTACTCTGTACAGTTTTGGTTTCCTTACTTGAAAAAGGACTAGCACGGGAGGGGTGCAGAGGAGGTTCACTAGTTTGATTCTGGAATGGAGAGGATTAGCTTATGCAGAGAGTTTGGAGTAGATTGGGACTAATGCTCATTGGAATTTAGACAAATGAGGGTTATCTTAAAGAAACAAATGTATTTATGAAGGGAATAGTTAAAGTAGAAGCTGAGAGGTTGTTTCCAATGGCGGGTGAAACCAGAACTAGGGGCATAGCCTCAAAGTAAGGGGGAGAAGATTTAGGACTGAGTTGAGGAGGAACTTCTTCACCCAAAGGGTTGTGAATCTGGAATTCCTTGCCCAGTGAAGCAGTTGAGGCGACTTTGTTAAATGTTTTTCAGGAAAAGGTGGATGTTTGAACAGTAAAGCAGTTAAGCGTTATAATGAGTGGGCAGGTAAATGGAGCTGAGTTCACGAAAAGATCAGCCATAAACTTACGGAATGGTGGAGCAGACTCGACGGGCCAGATGGCCTACCCTTGCTCCTTTTTTAAATGTTATATTCTTATGTTCAGAAGCAGCCTGTTTGTTACCACATGTCACAGTATTTTATTTAAAGTCAAGTGGTACTCACTATCCATTGCAACTAATGGTACTGATCAACTTATTAATGATCTGAGCAAACAACAATTCAGCTAAAGGGAGATTGTTTATACCCTGAGAAAGTAAATCTCAGTGATTTTTCTATACTCTGTCCATAGAATGACTTTACATTCTCCACATATTTCCTTGTGATCCTTTTATTTCCTGAGATATAGTCAGAATTCAGACCTTTATCAACAATGACTGTGTTTGAATTATTCCGAAAGCTTTCATTGTCACAAGCCCTATTGACTTCCCTTTTGAATGTGCTTGCTATCATGCTGACTATTTAATGAGAAAACAGTGTCAATATGAGCAGTTTCTGTCTCCGTCTCTCCTTCCTGCTTTCCCAGCAGCACTGCTAGCTCTGCATACAATTATTTTGCCACATTTAGATCACACAAAAGTATTTTCTGTTTTAGGGATTGCTGGTGTTATATCTGTGTTATATCTGTGGCATTCAGTTGACCTTGTCTCTTACTGCAGAACAGGATTGCCAATTTATATTTGTTGCTGTATTTTGTACTGGAGTTTCACATGCTCGCGTTTCTGGTCAGATTTGTAGCAAGCATGCTGTTCAGTGATGAATTTTGTTTTGTAATGTGGCAAAATGTTGATGCCAGATGTACCACCCATTCAGAGGGTGCAAACCCACTCGAGAATTATCAACTGAATTAAAAGCAGAGCGCACATAGAGACCCATGTCTTTGCAATCATTAAGCACTTGAAAATCAATTTCTCTCTCACCATAGTGGGTAATATAAAACCACACCCTAAGAGACTGCTATTCTCAATTCCACATAATTTGATGATTGCTGGGGAATTATGTAGCCCACTCTGCTTTGACCATGATACTCCCTCTCCCCACTATCCTCCACCCCATTCCCGTTTAAACCCACAGGAGCGCAGCACAACAAGGAAATGTAACCTATATATAATAGTGCACTTCAGTCGTCCTGTTCTTTGGTATGCATTGCACCACTACTGTGCTGCTCTAATCCTAATTTCAGTTTTATTAGTTTAATCTATAAGGATGATTTGCAAAGTTCTTGAATGCAATTTCCTGTTCTTAATCTCTCAAGGTTCGGGAGCGTCTTCGAGTTGCATTGGAAAGAGTATCGACACTAGAAGAACAACTGTCTTCAGCCAATCAGGAGGTAGGATTGCAAATTACAAACTGTATTGCTTGTTTTCTGTCATTTCGAGCATACTAAAAAGTTTAATTATGAATGAGTGTGGGTGCAAAGTTGAAATTTATTGTGGTGAACTTTTTTTTTGTACAGTTTAGTCTGGAATGTGTAGACCATATGACATTCATGCTGCACACATGCTCATTCTAGACACCTAGAGACTGATAATGTATTCCTCAATTCATTCTCTGTCTTCGATTTATTTGGTGAGCTTGAACAGATTGAGTTCACTCATCTTTAGTAAATAAACTCATGCCATAAATTTAGTGTAAAAATGCAATTTACATTTCTGTAAGCTGAAATAAAGTATTGCATCATTCACGTACTCTATCACCTTGTCTGTCTTTGGAGTGGGCGGTACAGGTAATTCTGTATTTCAAAATCAAAGTTTGCTTTTTCTTTTCTCAATTTATGTTCCCTGTCTTTTCAACAGTAATTATTAAAGCCATCTGATTTTCACTAGCACCTTCTTGAACAATGAGTTTGCTCAACTCTAGCTGGACATTACAAGAGATTTCATCACATGACTTTCCAATTGATCTTTCTTCTCTGTTTTTTCCGTCCAGTTTCAATGATTTTGTAGCTGAAATAAATGTGTACAAAGAAAATGAATAATGCACCTCCTTTTTGTTTGATGCTGTACTACACTTTTCCTTGGTTACTTGTGGCAGCATCAGGTGATTATTCTTCAATTACTAAAGGAAGGTTGGCAACCCTAATTGCACCCAACATTTTCCCCTTTTGTCTTCCTAACATTTGGTCAGTGTGACTTGTTTAAAGGCTGTGTCCCTGCTCACATATCTTATACATTTCTGTTGAGAGAGATTGTTGAGAACAAGCCAAGTGTGTATGCATAAAGGGGTTCTTATCTGTGAACTAGTGAAACAGCTGCAGTTCTACTGTGTGGAAGGTATAAATACAAGGTTTGATTTCCCATAATACTGAAACTGGTAGCTGAAGATAGCCTTCATAGTTTTATTTACTTGAAAAGAACTGTATGCAGTATTGTACCATGATGTAATGGCACACAGCACCACCATTCGCATTTAATGCAACAATTAACTTTTTAGTGCATGCTGCTGCAAAAAATAGGCTTACTTTACAGGAGTCTTAACAGACTTCTTGATTTTATTGTGATGAAACAAATGACAAGATGAAGTGGATAAGGTATTAAGAACAGCTGTTATGTCAACATTGAGGACAATTAGATTTTAGAGTATTATTAAAACAATTAGAGTATGAGTGTCTCAAATAAACGGTTCAGAAATGGTGAGTTCAGCAGCACTGCTTTAGGGTTTACATGCTGACCGCAAACTAATTAGTGAAAACCAAACATGAACCATGTTCCAGTGGTTTTGGTAAGTACATGATATTAAAAAAATTGTAGGAATGAAACTAAATCATTAAATGAATACATTGATTTAGACGCAAGAGTGGGGTGCTGGAAAAGCACAGCAGGTCAGGCATGATCTGAGGAGAGGGAGAATCATGTCTAAATCGTATTGATTTAAACAGTCTTGTGTATCTTGAAATGATAGTCTAGAATCTGTTAGAAAGCACTGATAGAAGTTCAAAGGAATCATCCTGGGAATCTAAAGCTCAATTGAGTAATTGAGATTAAGATTTGATGGAGGTTTCAAATTGTCAGGGTTCTGGACAGAATAAATAGGGAGAGATTATTCCTGTTTGCGGTTAGTTTAAGAACCAGATGATATTGGAAAAAGATGCAGTGGTGACCTGTTTAAACAAAAAAGTTTATGTTCGCAACTGGTTCAGATTTGGAATGTGCGAAAGTGAGTACTGCAGATGCTAGAGATTAGAGTCAAAGTGTGGTGCTGGAAAAGCACAGCAGGTCAGGCAAGATCCAAGGAGCATTCCTGATTAAGGGTGTTGATTTTTCTGCTCCTTCGATGCTGCCTGACTTGCTGTGCTTTTCCAGAACCATACTCTTGACTCATGTTTGGAATGCCCTGCCTGAACTTGTAATGGAGGCAAATAGAGTTGATGCCTTCAAAAGGGAACTGATTAAGTGTCTAAAGTGAAAATATTTGGAGGGCTATGGGGTAGAGGAGGAATAGGACATGGCGATTTGTTATCTCAAAGTCAGCACAGGCATGACTGGCCACATGGCCTCCTTCTGTACTATAGCCATTCTGTGATTCTGTGAATTCTTTTGGAGTGTTATGTCTTCAAAGCTGTTTAAGCTGTCATTGTTGTTGAGATTGCATTCAGGAACGTTTAGAGATATTTCCAAGGAGATTATTTTACTGATGCCATTGATAGGTGTCTTACTAGATAATAAGTGGACTCATCCTGCGCTACAAATCTTCTCAAAACTCACTAAGATGATAAGTGAGTTGACATCATAGTAAGTTTCGTTTTATCAAGGTTTATGCCATGGCAACATGGTGGCTCAGTGGTTAGCACTGCTACCTCACAGCACCAGGGAACTGGGTTCAATTCCAGACTCAGACGACTGTCTATGTGGAGTTTTCTCTGGGTGTTCCAGTTTTCTCCCCAGATGTGCAAGGGAGTTTAGTCCCTGTATCAAAGATGTGCAGGTTAGATGGATTGGCCATACTAAGTTCCTCTGCAGTGTCCCCATACTAAATGCAGGGTTACAGGGAAAGGGGAGGGGGGGGGGGGGGTGGGTGAAGTGGGGAGGTGAGTGAGGTCTGGGTGGGATGCTCTTCAGGGGGTCGCTGTGGACCCAATGGGCCAAACGACCTGTTTCTGCAATGTAGGAAATCTATAATGCTATGATCCTAAGGTTTAAGAGGATTGTGTAGTGTACTTTGTACAATAAATAATGTCAAAGCCATAATTGCAAGATGGACATCAGTTTATTTGTTCCATTAGGAGTTAGTCAGTTTATGCTTTGTTTTTCTAAATAGAATGAAAAACTCAACTGTTTCTTAACTCCTTTTTCACTTGGCAGCAGGAATTCAACCAGGTTTTTTGTTATAACTTTGTTTACCAGAAAACGCAATCAGTGAAATGTCTGTGGATATGTGCCCTGGCTAAAGGAGTTGGCAATGCTCAAAAAGAGGAGAGGAATTTCTGTCAGCTTTTCCAAACTTTCTAATTACAGTGTGACAATAAATACCCATTGTTCTCACTACCATTTGCAGAGTGGATGAAGTATTATTTTGACCAGTGAAAATCATGGGTATGCAGATGTGAACTGGGTACAAAGACAAACTTAATTCAAGATATATTCAGGCATCAAAGAACCCAAACATAGCTGAACTCAATGGGAGTCAGGAGAAAATGGTCCATTGGTGGGAGTCATATCTAGCATAAAGGAAGTGCATTGAGATTGTTAGAGATCAATCATCTCAGTCCCAAGAGTTCTTTTGAGCAGTGCACTGAGCCCATTCCAACCAGTGGGCCATTTTCCCCCAATTTCTATCGCCCAATTTTGCTCCGGTTTCTTAATGCTGAGTTGCTCCTTGCATTATTGTTGTAAAGTGAAAGGTGGGTAAACATGCCCTGACTAAACTTGACAAGTTTGCAGTAACCCTTTTTAATGTAGGCATGTTACATGGTGAGATAGACAAAGGGACAGGGATCGGGGAAAGACCCAACACCACTTTATTGTATGCTTTATCAAGGAAAAACAGTATTTATCAGACTCTACCAATGCTCTTTGATTAAACTGTAACAAACTCTATCAATCTCTTCACAGGATTCTTCAATAAATAGTCTTAAATCTCTAAGTAACCAGTCTGAAATCTACATTAGCTAGATTCTGGCCTGGCCAGTCCATGAGGGATTGCACAGACTCACCACTCCCCAAGTGATATACTTGTTTGCACAAGGGAGACAGCTAGGCACATAGCCACGTTTCTGTGATCTGGGAACACAATGCTTGACTTCTCTCTTGATTGAGTGCTTTCCTAGGTGCAAGAGATTTGAAAGAAGAGCTAAGCAGTAAATAATGGAGCCTATAATAACCTGAAAGTTGAAACCCTTTTTGGTTTTTCATTGGTATGTAGCAGCGTTTGTAACAGGAAACTTTCTTCCCTTGTTCCTTCACCAATTTTAATATAGCAAAATCATCTCTCGAGATCAAATGGTAAACCCAGGTGCATTGATCCTTTGCTGAGGAACAATTCTGAGAGAAGTGTTTAGAAACCAGCAAAGGGATACCAAGAAAGTAGATAAAAAGATGGAAAGGAGAACAACAGAGCAAACTAATCAGGAATATAAGAATAGAGTGCAAAATCTTTTACATATATTTAAAAGGAAGCAAGTGACTAAAGTCATCATTGGTCCCTTAAAAGCAGAACTGAAAATGTGTTGCTGGAAAAGCGCAGCAGGTCAGGCAGCATCCAAGGAGCAGGAGAATCGACGTTTCGGGCATGAGCCCTTCTTCAGGAAAGCCCTGAAGAAGGGCTCATGCCCGAAACGTCGATTCTCCTGCTCCTTGGATGCTGCCTGACCTGCTGCGCTTTTCCAGCAACACATTTTCAGCTCTGATCTCCAGCATCTGCAGTCCTCACTTTCTCCCTTAAAAGCAGAGACAAAATAAATTACTATGGGCACGATGATATGCGCAGACCTTGAACAAATATTTGTGCCTGTATTCATGGCCTAAACATTGAGGACTGAAATGAGATTGTTTTTTCCTCAAAGCATTGTGAATCTTTGGAATTTTGCAGCTTAGATGTCAGTGGATGCTGTGTTGTGTACTGGATCTAATGCTGGGATAGATAGATTTTTGGCAGTTTAGTGAATCAAAGAAGATGGAGATGAAATTACAAACTAAATGCTTACTTAGAAACTAAAAAAAAAGAGGCACTTATTTAAGCATGGAAAATAAGCTGGAAAATCCTAAGGAAAAAACGTACAAAAAAAATTCAAGGATATGATGGCCTACTTTCTATCGTTATAAATGGTACGGATGCTCTGGCTATGATTTTCTAAAATTCCCTTGATCTTGGAACAAATTCAGCAGTTTAGGAGTTAGCAAATGTAATGTCACTTTTCAAGAAAGGCGAGAGAGAGAGAGAGAAAACTAGGAACTTTCTACCAATTAACTGTCAGTTATTAGGAAAGTGTTGGAATCTATGCAGCAGGATGCCTGAACAAATCACTTGGAAAATAATATGATCAATCAAAGTCAACATAGGTGATCAGAGATCAATGCGGAGACACCAGCTGTTTCCCAGCTACATTAATGGCTTTGACAAAGAGACTGCGAGGAGTATATCTAAGTTTGTTGAGATTATCAGACTAGGTAGAAATGCAAATTTGATGGAGGACACAGGCTGCAAAGAGATATGCATAAATCAAGTGAATAGGCACTAAGGTGACAGATGGGATATAATGTGGGAAGGTGTGAAGTTATTCTCTTTGGTTGGAAGAATTGGTTATTTTTTAAAAGACATGAAGCTTGTAAATGTTGATGTTAGAGAGATTTCTGTTATGACTATGTGCCAGGTGAGGTTCCAGATTACAGTTCCAGATGGGGATATGTTGATCTCCAGGCTGAAGCAAGGTAACCTGGCCCCACTTCTTCAAATCCAGGCAGGTACACACAAGAGCATTTAGTCTAGTAGTACACTCCAATAGAGTTGAAACTGGTATTTGTAAACCTTTTCCTTGTGTCATCTTTCAAAAGAAATACACAAGCACATGTGGTTTGGAGACATAATCCACAGTGGGATAGTTTGCTGTTGAGCTGGGGTTTTAGCCTCTTGTTACCTTTGTGGTTACAAGTACAGTGTGAGACAGAGTACAACCTGCTTGAAGTTTTTTTGACACTTCAAGTGTTATATTCTCTCTCTCTCTGGTTTGGACACATTAATTGGTCAATTTTGGCTCGATCAGCTTTTTCTTTCAAAGAAACATTTTGAAATTGCAAGTTAAAAATTGTCACAAGTACTTTGGGTTTCTGGTCTGTCATTGTAACAACTCAAACGAGGAGCAAAGAAAATCACGCAGATTCAACAAGCAATTCAAGAAGTTCAACCTCGCTGAAGGCAAAGTTGGATAGATTTTTGAATAGTAAAGGAGCTAAGGATTAAGGTGAGCAGGTGGGAAAGTGGAGCTGAGTCTCTGAAAAGATCAGCCATGATCTTATTGAATGGCGGACCAGGCTCGACAGGCCAGATGTCCTACTGCTGCTTCTGTTTTCTATGTTCTTATGGCTATTTAGTTTCTATTGTAAGGGTATTGGAGTACAAGAATAAACTAGCTTTGCAGCAGTTGTACGGGAATTTGATGACACTACTCCTGGTATAATGTGTATTGCTTTCCTCTCCATATTTAGGGAAGATTTAGATGCTTAATGGTACACTGAATAAGCACTAGATTGTTTCCAGGCATGGTGGGTTTGATATCTGAGGTACTAAAAAAATAGGGTCTATACTCCCTGGAGTTTATAGGAATGAGAGGTGATTTCATTAAAACATCGAAGATTGTGAAGGTGTTTCACAGGGTGAGGTTGCTTCTACTGACTAATGAATTTCAAACATATGGATCTTCTTTGGATATGGCCTAAAATATTAAGGACTAAAATTAGAATGTTTTTCTGTCAAGGTTTTGTGAATCTTTGGAATTCTGCATCCTGGATGTCTGTGGGTGCTGTATTGTGCACTGGATCTAACATGGAATGGGCAGATTTTGACATGTCAGTGTATCAAAGGAGATGGAGATGAAAAGTGAAGCTGAAGCCCAAGACCAGCCTTAATTGTATTGAATGATAATGGAGACTCAATGGGGCATGTAGTTTCCTCCTATTCCTCTGTTTTGTGTCCATTTTGGTTGATCATCCAAAGACTGAGGAGTTGGGGAGAAACCTATGGAGGGCTAAGAGGATAAGAATGAAGGTCAGTGCAGAATATTGTAATAAATTCTTCCTTATTTCTCTCAAATATTAAATTTTAAACCGCCAAATATTTAAATACAGCCATCGCAGCTTACATCATACTTACACAAGGCATTGTCCAACTTGTCTGATTTGGGCCTAACTCTGCAGGTTCCAAAGGATTACTGAACCCCTTACTTATAAAGTAAGTCTCAGCTTCAAACAACAATGTTCACATTATAGCAAAGAATGAATATGTCAGAACTGTACATAGTTTATAATGCTGTACATTTCCTAATTTTGGAGTAAATTTAAACAATCTTCATTAAATTTGATCTGAGGTGCTTTATGTACTTCTGTTCACACCAACTGCACAACCACTGAAACATACCAGTGTCACCACTCAAACTGTGAGGAGACCATCGGAGCTACAAAGGGACTTAGACAAATTAAGTGAATGGTCAAGTACATAGCAAGTGGGAATTGTGAACTTATCCACTTCAGTAAGAAAAGTGAAAAAAAAACAGTTTAACTTTACTAGTGAGAACCTAGTTTATGTTGGTATTCGCTGGGACTCTTCTATAGCAAACAGCAGGAAGTTTCACATGCAGCTGCAGCAAGCAATTGGGAATGCAAATTTTATGTTAGTCTTCATTACAAGAGGATTGGAGTAGAAGAGTAAATAAGTCTGCCTACAGTTATGCAGGGTGCTGGGGAAACCATGTGGAATACTGTCCGCAATTTTCTTGTTTTCGAGGGAATGCAATAAAGTCGTTTCACAGGATTGGTTCCTGAAATGAGGTGATTATCTTCTGTTGAGATTCTGAATAGATTGGGCCTGAGAATTTTGAATCTAATGGAAACATGATATTCCTAAAGGATTCATCAAAGATCCTTAGAGAATTGGCTTGAGAATTAGAAATCACAGTCTGAAAATAGAAACTCAAGACCAGCCTTAATTGACTGAATAGAATAGTCCCATGTAAAATGACATATCTTTATATTGTCTAAACCCCCATACTGTATGTACTAGCTACGAGAGGCATTAATTTGCAGTAGATACATAGATGTCCTACAGTGCAAGAAGAGACATTTGGCCCATCATGTCTGCACTGACTCTTCGAAGAGCATCCCACACAGACCTAGCATCCCACCCTATCCCGTGGGATAGGACTGAGGAGTTTTTTTTTACTTAACAGGTTGTGAACGTTTGTAATTATTTTAACTGCAGAATTGGTAAGCTAGTCAGTTATTACATTTTTAAAAGACTGTTAAATGGAATCGTATGTACGAAGGAAACTGAAGATTGTGAGGGTAGTGTGGGAGGGTGAATTTTAAGGCAAAATTAAACAAAGATGGTGGTGATCTGAAGCAAAAACAAAAAGTGTTGGAGAAATTCACCAGGTCTGGCAGTGTCAAGAGTATTTTTCTGCTGATTTTCTCTAATACCTCCTGAATTATAAGGTAGATGGCCCAGCCCTGTTGATAATAAATAATGAAGCAGCCTCAAAGGGCTGAAAAGCCGGCCTCTTCTATTTCCCATGTTATTTAATGTTTTCTCATGTAAAATGACGTAGCTTTATATTGTCTGAACTCCCGTACTGTCTATGTAATCACTATGAGAGGCATTAATTTTCAGTAGAAGCACAGAAGTCCTATAGTACAAGAGGAGGACATTCAGCCCATCATGTCTGCACTGATCCTCTAAAGAGCATCCCATGCTGACCCAGGACCCCACCCTATCCCCATAACCTGACATTTCCCATGGCTAATTGACCTAGCCTGCACATCAGTGGGCACTATGGGATAATTTAGCATGGCCAATCCACCTAATCTGCACATCTTTGGACCCTAGGAGGAAACCCATGCAGACATGGGGAGAACGTGCAAACTCCACAGAGACAGTTGCCCGAGGGTGGAATTAAACCTGGGTCCCTGGCACTGTGAGGCAGCAGTGCTGTCTGAGCTCATCACTGAGCTGCCATGCTGCCCTACAGTAGATGCAGAAATTGGGGTTTTACACATTTTGATCAAATATGGTGATGGCTTGTTAAATGTTAACATGTCAGATATTCTTGAGGTGCATTCTGTGATTATAGTATTTTTGTTACGGCAACTGCTTTTATCTTCCTCTCCACTTAAAGTAAATGGGAAGTGTCTATGGTATTTGCGGAGTGTGAAGTGCGATAAATTCTTTGTGATAGCTCTTGTCTCTGGAGAGTAATTACGGGTATTCCGACACTGATCATGATGCTTGATCTAGGTTTAAGTGACTGGACTGGTGCCTTGGGCTCTGGCAGAATAAGATTGGGCAATTATTTTTAATTTTAATGATATAGATCAGAACTGTAGATCATACACCCTTATCTTGTCAGTATTTTTTATTTTGATCTGTATCATTTTGGGGAAATAGTCAGTCTTGTATAAAGTTTGATACCAAAATCTTCAGGTAACCAATAGGTTGTGTGTGTTGCTGCACAACTATTGAGGAGTTTATTGCGCTTCTCATGCACTCAAGATGGTTTATTGTTGGTGTTTACTCTGCCTCTGAGCCAAGTCAGATTTAGTTTCAGCCAATAAAGGCTGACATCAGATGATAGAATGTGCCAAATCTTGGTCATTGTTGCCATTGAAGAGTGAATATTGAGACTTTTTGAGGCTTCAGAAAATGTTAAATGGGAAATTGTTTTGCCAACCTGGGGACAAACCCCCGAAGCTTTGAATTTTGTGATGTTTTCCTCTGTGAGGATTCTAAACTTTGATGTGTCTGAATGCCTCCTCCCCCCATTCAGGTGGTATAAATATTGCATGCACCCCCCCCCCCCCTCCCCCACCCACTTCCAAACAGAAATCAAATAATTTTTCCCTATAAAAATCCTCCCAAGGCAGCTGCCATTCATCAGGATGTTGCTGCTGTTATCACAACACTACAGGACGAGGTGGTCCCATCACTACATCCCCTCCCTCCCTCCACTTGCTTCAAACTCCTGATAACCCTCCCCCTCACCTTCTGTCTGAATGCTCACCTCTCTCATTGACTATTTCCAGTTTATCAGCCTTACCCAGTCCTCTAATTGATCATCAGTCAAATAACCCTTTTCCCCTCAACTCTAATGCTTTCAGAAGTGGTTAACAAAAATATACATGGAAACAGCAGCCACATAATAAAGAATATCTAAGTGACTTTGCAAACTGTGTTAGTTTTGCTGGTGGTAATTGTCAATCTGATGGTTGTCTAATGTTGATATATTTCACTCCTCTTCCTCCAGAAAGGTACTAATTCGTCATTTGACTCTATGTTAGTCTCTTCACGTGATTGACAATTATGACAATGCACATAAAAACAGGACAGAGAGATTGAAATGAAAAACAGAACTGTATACATGCTGTGAGCTGCCATTGACTGATTTCAGTCTTCATGGTATACTTGAATTGGATGGATTATGTTTGCCACATCTCCTCCTCCTCAGCCAGTGGGGACCGAGCATTAGAGCAACCATCTAGTTTAAGTGTCGGATGACTTCTGAAGTCATCATACATGCTAAAGGAGGTGAATAGAGGTCCACATTGGCACCAAAGCCACCAGTTTGCTGACTTCAATCAAACCTTTTATGCCATGGTATTTTTTTCATTTTCAAAACTTTTTGAAAACCAGAATTTATTTGTGGCTGATCCATTAAGTGTCCTTCACAGACCCCTAGTTGTAAACTTCTTCAACCTACTGGATTCGTGGAGATTTTTGCTATGATCATGAAATAATCTCAGGTAGAATGCTCCTCAGCTGTTGAATATCATTTTTTCACCAGTGTTCACCTAGTGACCCTGATCTGCTGAGGTTAAATAATTTTTGTGGGCAGTTTGATTCCGTATTGGATCCAGACATTGCTCAGGTCTTTCAAATTTTTGAATCTCATAAGTTTCCATGAACTAACTATATGAACCATGCTTTAGCGTCCTTTGTTTGTTAATGGTGAGACAATGGTATATATAGATCACTCAATGTTTTGAATGGTTTGCTTTGGAGGGTGATGAGGGTTTATCATTAGTCTTATAAAAAGCATTGGAAATGATTTCCAAGCACGGTTTTAAGGCTTAAGTTGCTTCGGCTTGATTAGTAATGTGGGACTAATTAATCTGATCGGAAGACTTGCGTCAACTGTTGCCAGGCAGTCTTTTTGTTTTGTTTCGTCCTCTGGATTTCAAAGGAATGATGATCAGTTTCTTCTGTAGTGTGTGACAAATAGTGAGCTCAGTCATTGTAGCAGTTTCTTGATGGTATATCTTGCCCTGCAGCCAGCTGGCTGGGTCACTTCTTTTAACTGTTCCTCTACCTTGAGCATTTCTGTTTCATTGCATGTTTTTCCTTTCTTGTTCATTTTACTTTTCAGAAGGACCAATTTAGTTCTTGAAATTAGCTCACTTAGTAACAATGGTTACATTTCATGAGTTTGAAGATTAAAAGCATGTTTGTTTCATTCAAGCAATGTGTAATCTCTCTGAACCTGAGCTGTTGTGTTTTCACTTGAGTGAACTTTAACTGTGCGTCTTTGTGTTTTGCTAAATGGATTGTTTTGGGTTACTTCATTGTCTGACTAATCTTTGATTTCAGTCCCATCTGTTTATGAGTTTGAGCTCTGGTGGTATATAGGCACTTAGGTGACAACCACTTCTCACAATGTGATATTGGTTGTCATATGAACTACAAGATTTCATCTCTGACCAGGATGTTCTCTATCTTCTCCCTTTGTAAATAGCTTTGCAGTTATCTACATGCATTTCTAGGTGGGTGTCCTGCAGATTCATGTTTTACAGCATCATTTTCCTGCTTGTTTCATGTCTGACATTTGGAATTGAGCTATTTCACTGCAGCTGCTGAACTCCAGTAAGACTCACCATTATAGTGGAGTGTCATGGGCCATGTCTTCATTGATTGTCTCTGCAGGTTTTTGTTTTGCAGATTCACTGCATGCTTTTGAACAGTGACATCAAGGGTCATTCTGACAGCCAGTTTCAAGCAAGAAATCCTTCCTCTCCTTAATGTTACAACATCAGCCTGTCTGATGTCTGTTATATCAAAGGCAGCCAGAAAGTTTTTATTTGGTCGATCCAATTTTTGTCAACTGAAGTAATTTGATTTGATCGATGTCCTTCGAAATCAGCAGCATTTGGCACACATTCATTGCAGCAGAAAAATGCAAGTTTCTGAAAGCTATTGTCAAGTTCTTTGCTGCCTCAGCTAATTGCTTACCACAGCTCCCATCATTTTTGTTCCTTATTCAGACGTTTCCTTTCTTGTATGTCCAGTCGAACCTGCTTGTTCTGGGAGTCCTTGCGTTGACAGTGGACAAAGAAATGCAGTGGATTAATATCTAGTAGCCTTGTTTATGCTTACCACTGCTGCTTTCAGATCAGAAATTTGAGTACGGGGAATTGACAGATTATCAAGTTCATGTTGCATTTTTTTTCTCTTGAGTGTATGCATCTCTGATCACCAGCTTTACCAGTGAAATGTGGTGATAGAAACAGCTTGAGTCCAATCAAGCATTATAAAAGTTAATACAGAATATGAATGTAAAATTCCATGTGAAACTAAAGGAATGAGGCCACCCCTTTCAGTATTTACTTAGATTTGTACGGCCCTACTTTGCACCCAAATTATTTAAATATAATTTGATCCCAGTCACTTCACTGCAAATTAACTTGCATTACTCAGTTCTTAGTCATCATGGTGCTATGATAAAATCTTGGGCTTAAGACTGAAATTTGAGCTGTGAGTTATAAAGTAAAATAAAATCATTCTATAAAGTGGTATCCTCCACACATTCCCTCCCAACCCATAAATAAACCAAACTTCAGATTGTGAATGAGCATTCCACGATGATGCACTGCAGGGTGTTATTTTAAACAGAAAATCTTTCTTTTGCTCAATGTGTATCTGTCTGCAGGCAACCTTTCAATTTGATTTTATTACCTACAGAAATTCATGCAACCAATATAACCTTGACAAGCAGCTTAGTTTCCTGTCAATGACTAATCGCAGGGTGATCTGCCATGAGCAAAACCACCCACACATCTTTTCAGAGGCCTTAAAAATGCTTGAATCCTTGAGTCAGGTTACTGTTGGAGATGTAAATGAGGTTCCAAAAGATCTACAGTCTCCATCGTCAGAGGATGCTAGCTATTTATTCTCAAATAACACCTCCCAAAATGCTTGCATTGAATATTTTTGGAAACTTTTAGACAAAAGATTTTCAAAAGCAGTATATCACCTTCAAAGTGCCAGGTCTGTTCTGCAAAGCGCAATGCAGCTAGATACCCAGCTAAGCAGAGACAACTGTGGTGACAGAATTTTATCACACTGTTACCACCAATTCTATTTACAGAAGTGCCACATTTGGAAATACGTGCTTTAAAAAGGGTTGCTATTTTGAAAGAAGACTATTCCATTTATAAGCCAAAGTGTTGCAACACTGTATTTGCAAACAAGACCATTTTAGTTAATTTGCAGTGACCTGTATCACAATCTCTAATCTTGCTTTTTATGGGTCCATTGCAAAAGGAGAAATGGAAATACAAATGGAAATAATCACAGTTGACAGTACATAACTAGACCATTTGGTTCAACAGATTTTAGGTAGTGTTTAAGCTCCACACAAGCTGCCTCCTTGTGATGATCCCAGACCAGAATCTTGTATCTTTATTATGATCCTGAAAAAGCTGACCACATTATGTTACAATCTGGTTAGGAACCGAAAGCCTTGACTTTTAAAGGTGAAATCCAGGGGACTTAGTAAGAGAAAAACATAAGATTCTTCAGTTTTGAACAATCAAAAATACTGTACAGGTTAGAACAATGATGGAATCTAGAATATCTGTATAACTTATTTCTAGCACCAAGAATTAACGTGGTAGACATGGATAACATACGGTGATCGAACACTCCATAGTGCACAAAAGCACCCACTGTATTCAGAGAACATCTGCAGATCTCTCAGCAATTCCCCCTGACATTAATGACATGGAATCATGAAATCTCATTCATTGGATCACAAATTTTCACTTCACTTATCCAATCTTGAAACTGCTACTCAAAGGCCACTATGATGAGGACTGGTTCCTGTTCTAGTTGATTACTCTCTCATTCCCCTGGATTCCAAAAGTGTACTCCAGCACTCGACCACTAGGATAACTTCAGTTTTTCACCAACAGCTAGCTCCACCAAGCCAGTTCTGCCTCTGGACTTCTCCCAGACAGCCAGTCTTACTCATTCCATTGAGCAAATACTGCATGTGAGCTTTACACCCCTCCCTTTTTCAGCTGCACCAATGTATTAATACTGGCAAGCTTCTTTCAAGCCTGTTGTGTCCCCATCACACTCCCCGTGACCATTCCACTTTCTGAACTTCCCAGGGACTTATTCTGAGTCCTAGCTCCAACTCTTAGACGATTACTATTCCCTAGAATTTCTTCCTGAGTTAGTTCATCAAAATAGCATTTTCCCAGAACTGTTTTTCTGTGACCCATACTGTTGTGAGTGACCTCTTGAAAACCTTGCAATGAGGCCAGCACCTTTTGCTGGGCAGAACTGAAAGTTGCCACCTAATAACCATGGAAGCGAGTAAGCTCTGAATGTTATGTTTCACATGCTTTCTTGAGATATCAACTACAACTTGCATTTATGTGGTGATTTCAACCTTCTGTTAGCATGGAAACAGACCCTTCGGTCCAAATTATCCATGCTGACCAGATCACCTAGTCCCATTTGGTCGCATTTAGCCCATATCCTTCCATACCCTTCCTATTCATATACCCATCCAGATGCTCCAGGAAAAATAGCCTCAGCCTATTCAGCATCACCCAATAGCTCAAACCCTGCAACCCTTTCAAGTGTTTGAAACAGAAGCCAAATCCAGCCAATGCTGGTAGGTAATCAACAGCATGTAGGCCCCCATAATCCCTTCGAAAGACAGGTGTTCCAACAATTAAAGGCAATAAAACCTTCTTATTCCAGAAAGTGTCTAAACAGGTCGACACTTTCCAGATTTCTCAAGAGATGCCCAATCAAATGGAATCTCACATTGAGTTACACTGGGGTAGGATTTTGGGACAGGTGAATTAATGCTTGGTCAGAGAAATTTATTTTCAGGGCTGTCTTAAAGGAGCAAAAGAGGTAGGGGTGTGCAGAAGTTTAGTGAGAGAATTCCAGAGCTTAGAGTGAAAGTGATTGAAGGAATGGCACACAAAGGTGGAGAGAAGGCAGTTTGGAATACAAACTACAGTATCTGTTTCGGGCTGGCCATATGCTGTCATTGATTGAGATGTGGACATGGACGTGGCTTTAGTGGGCAGCTTGTTATCCCAGGCAAAGCAGATACTGAATCACTCCCGTCGATATACAATTAACTTTACAGTGTATTTTGAAGAAGAATAATTTGTGTGATTGTTCATGAAGAACATTTTAATTTCACTTGAGTTTTGCTTTTATCCAAATTTCCTTTGAGCCACAAATCTGAACAAGAACTTTTAAGTTCTTCAACCTTTGAAAATTTTTAATGTACATTTAAAACTAATATTATAAGTTAATGGAGTTTTAAATAATATGTGTTGCTGTGGTCTCTCTGCTAGCTCCATGTGAAGATTATCGGAATATTCCAGAAAATTAATGAGCTGACATTAAGAATAAGATTTTTTTTTAGAAATGATCCAACAAACTCTAGTGTTTTGAAGTGAAACAGTGTAACATGGTTACAACAGCATTTTGCAATCAACTTCTTCACAAATTAATCTTTCCTAATTAGGCTAAACATTAAAACCTTTTTCTGCGTCCAGGTATGTAATCAGCTTGGGATAGATGATGTTTTCTCCACTGTTAAAGAATATGGCTTATAGAGTTGGCAGGAAAATCCTAAGTTATTTTACAATCATGCTAATGGATAACTAGAGAGAGTGTAGGGATCATTAAGGACCATAGTAATTGGGAGCACGGTGGCTCAGTGGTTAGCACTGCTGCCCTGCGGCGCCAGAGACCCCGGTTCAATTCCCGCCTCGGGCAACACACTGTGTGGAGTTTGCACATTCTCCCCGTGTCTGCGTGGGTTTCCTCTGGGTGCTCCGGTTTCCTCCCACAGTCCAAAAATGTGCAGGTTAGGTGAATTGGCCATGCTAAATTGCCCGTAGTGTTAGATGAAGGGGTAAATGTAAGGGAATGGGTTGCTCTTCGGAGGGTCGGTGTGGACTTGCTGGGCCGAATGGCCTGTTTCCACACAGTAAGTAATCTAATCTAATCTTCCATCATTCATCTACAGAGATTCATATTTAAATAATTGCTTTTAAGCTATACTTTCATTACAGCATTGTCATTAATTTCCGCTGCTGACAATGTTTCTAATATAAATTAATATATTTATAGAGCCACAGAGTCAAACAGCACAGCAACAGACCTTTCAGCCTAACCAGTCCAAGTCAAACATAAGCCCAAACTAAACTAGTCCCACCTATGTTCTCCATATTCCTCCAAACCTTTCCTGTTCATTTACTTATCCAAATGTCTTTTAAATGTTATAATTGTACCCACAGCCACCACTTCCTCAGGACATTCATTCCACACCCTCTGTGTAAAAAGTTTGCTCCTCATGTCTTCTTTAAACTATCTCCTCTCACCTTAAAAATGAGCCTCCTTGTCTTGAAATCCCCTATCCTATGGAAAAGACAACTACCATTAACTGTACCTATGCACATCGTGATTTGATAAACTTCTATAAGGTCACCTCTCGACCTCCTACATTTCAGTGAAAAATGCAGTCTTTCTTTAGAACTCAAACCTTCCATACCTGGCAACATCCTGGTAATTCTCTTCTGAACCCTCTCCAACTTAATAATATCCTTTCGATAAATGGACGACCACAGCTGGACACAGTATTCCAGAAGAAGCCTCACCAATGTCCTGTATTTGATGAAGCAAACTGGTCTTCAAGAGGACCTTCTCACCATACTACAAGAGGGTACAGTAAAGTTAACAACAAGCCATCAGACTGCCTGATGTGAGGCACTGCCAGCTAATTAACTCTGAGTGTTTTTGATCACTGCGCAATGATTGAGGCTATAACATTAGTGATTGGAGCTCCAGAACTGGAGTAATCAATCCTCGTGTGTAGGGGGTCCACATTTCAATTTCCTTCTCCACTCACATGGTCAATGAGCTAATTTCAAATCAATAAAGAATCAGAGGTTTAGGAATAGGAATATCTACTGGACATTCAGCCCCTCGAGCCTGTTCTGTCACTCTGTTAGATCTTAGCCAATCTGTTCCACAAAGTCATGATGTCCTTCTCTGATAGAAGACAATGGCACACTCAGTCTTGAAGGTTCCAAGTATCTCCATGTCCCCAGGCATTTGGACGAGTGAGTTATAAGTTTTCACTATTATGTGATAAAGAAAAGCTTCCCTTTATTCACTCCAGAACAGCTCCAATTTACCCAAACAGCCTCCCACTCACCCTGTGTTATAAATTCCCCAGGAAAGAAAATCGCTTCTACACCATACTGTCCTGTCAAACCCGTTTGATTTAAAAGCTCGGCAGTTATATTTAGATCCTAGAGAATCTGATCAATTGCTGCTGGTCTCACTAAACATTAGTTCATAAATCTGGATAGGCTGTTTCCACTGAAGGCTTTTTTAAACAAATTCATCAAAGGAGCTACATAACTCAACAACTACATAACCAAGATAAAAGATAGTACAGTGGAAACTACTGAATTAATGCTTGATTAGCAACTGAACGATTGTTTAACTGGCAAAGTCACAAGTAATATACATAGCTGTCTTGTTTATTCACAACTTGATATGCTTGTGTTTTTCCCTCCTGTGATCTCTAACTGCATGCCTGGCATATACCTTCCACTTTTATAACACCAGTTTATTCCTCATGTTCGTTTCGTCAATACCAGTGACTCATTCTAACTAAATTTTTGATCGACTGATAATGTTACTCTGAAGCCACGTAGGTAGGGTAGACAGGGTAGTTAAGAAAGAGTTTAGCACATTTGCCTTCATTGCTCAGACCACTGAGTGTAGGAGTCGGAACATCATGTTGAGGTCGTACAGGATGTTGGTGAGGCCACTTTTGGAGTACTATGTAAGATCTGATTGCCCTGTTACAGGAAGGATATTATTAAATTGGAGATGATTCAGAAAAGATGAACCAGGATGTTGCAAGGACTGGAGAGTTTCAGTTATAAGGAGAGGCTGGATAAGCTGGGATTTCTTTAACTGGATCATAAGAGGTTAAGGGATAACTTTATAGCGGTTTATATAATCATGAGGGGCATAGTTACAGTGAAATACAAAAGTCGTTTGCCGAGGGTGAGAGAATTCAAGACTAGAGGGCATATTTTTAAGGTGAGAGGAGAAAGATTTAAAATGACCCTGAGGTGCAAATTTTTTACACAGAGTGGTTTGCATGTGGAAAAACTGCTAGAGGAAGTGGTAGATACAGATACAATTACAACATTTAAAAGGTATTTGGATAGGTACATGAGTACATATGGTCCAAATGCAGGCAAGTGGGACTAGTTTAGTTTGGGAAACTTGGTCAGCATGGATGAGTTGGACTGAAGGGTCTTTCCTGTGCTGTACGTCTCTAGGTCTTCATGACTGTAAGTCTGGAATTACATTCCAAGTACTACAGTGGTTTTTGCATCTCTCAACACTTAGGATGATGATTGGACCAAATATTGAAAGTGTTTTGATTTCAGGCCATTAACTAAACCCATTGCTTTGTCCTTCTACTGTCACGTTGTCATAGTGACAGTCTGTCTTGTGCTGTACTATGTTACCTATAAAAAAAGTGAGGAGATTTCCTTGCTAGGTCTTTCTCCTCAGAGATTTTGAACCACACTGAATATTAACATCTGCTCTCTCAATGCCTTTTCCTCCCATCTCAGCACCCCTCATCCTAGCACCTCCTTGTAGCCGTTTCCCCACTGCCTTTTCTGCCCCGGCGGTTGCAAAGTCAATGCCACTCCTATCCTGTAGCTTCTCTCTCAAATGCTCTCCACCCTGTAGCTCTACACTCAACAGCTCTCCTGCTCTGTAGCTGCTCCCTTGCTACTCTCTTACCATGCTCACCTGCTCTGTAGCCACTTCCTCACTGCTTCTCTCAAACTATAGCTCTTCCCTTACCTCACCCCTGCCTTGTTGCCAATCACACGTCAACACTGCCTCACTGCTTCTTCCCTGTGGCAACTCTCTCGCCAACATCCCTACACTGCAATTATTCTTCAATATGTGTCTCTTCCTTGTAGCTGTTGCTTACGCCCCTTTTCCTGCCCCATAGTCACTCCTTTCCGTCCTTTCTTGGACTGTAACCATATCTTTGCCCCTGCCTGCAGATTCTTGTTCCTACTGCGGCTGCACTAGTCCTCTTGCCACTCACGTTTCTGCAGCTTGCTGCTCTGCCAATCAAAGACTCTTTCTCTCCTTTTCTTGCCTCCTTTTATTTAAAAACTATACTATATTCATAAAATATCTTTTATGCATAGTCACTAAAGCAGTCAAGAATGTATTGCTAGAAAAGCAAAACAAGTCAAGCAGCATCTGAGGGGTAGGAGAATCGATGTTTCGGGCAAAAGTCCTTCATCAGGAATGAGGCTTGTGTGCTGGGGGCTGAGAGATAAATGGGAGGGGGTGGCGTTGAAACAATCTGCAAGAAGGCATCCTGTCTCCCTGATGTAGAGGAAACCACATAGGGTGCAACAGATGCAGTAGATGATATTGGTAGAGGTTCAAGTAAATTTCTGACGGATGTGGAAGGGTCCCTTGGGGCCTTGGATGGAGGCGAGGGTGTGGTGTGGGTGCAGATTTTGCACTATCTGCAGTGACAGGGAAGGTGTCAGGAGTGGGGTGTGGGCTGGTGGGGGGCTTGGACCTGATGAGGGATTACTTCAGAGAACATCTCTGGGATACCCGCACCCACCAACCTACTGCCCCGTGGCTGAACACTTCAACTCCCCCTCCCACTCCATCAAGGACATGCAGGTCCTCGGCCTCCTCTGCTGCCAAACCGTTACCACCCGACACCTGTAGGAAGAACGCCTCATATTTCGCCTTGGGACCCTGCAACCATTCAGAATAAATGTGGATTTCAACAGCTTCCTCATTTTCCCTCCCCCACATTATCCCAGTCCCAAGTCTCCAACTCGGCACAGTCCTCCTGACCTGTCCGTCACCTTTCCCATCCATCGCTCCACTCCCCCCTCTGACCTATCACCTTCTCCCTCACCTTCATCCACCAATAGCTTTCTCAACTACCTCCCCTCCCTCCCAAACCCACCCCCTCCCAATTATCTCTCAGCCCCCAACCCACAAGCCTCATTCCTGATGAAGAGCTTAGGCCCAAAAC
Organism: Chiloscyllium punctatum; assembly: GCF_047496795.1. NCBI lineage: Eukaryota > Metazoa > Chordata > Chondrichthyes > Orectolobiformes > Hemiscylliidae > Chiloscyllium > Chiloscyllium punctatum. The sequence continues at coordinate 10,697,616 of NC_092783.1, read as the reverse complement.
GTTGATTCTTCTGCTTCTCGGATGCTGCCTGACCTGATGGGCTTTTCCAGCAACACACTCTCGAATCTGATCTCCAGCATCTGCAGTCCTCACTTTCTAATAGTCACTAAAGCAGTTCAGTTCTGGACAGTAGCATAAGAAGAAAACAAACAAACAGTGGAGTTTGAATCTCTCCAACAAACGAACCAAAGGCATCTTCTTACTTGTACAAGACTATACTTACATGCATTTGAGACATCAGTGGGGTGCGCTGAATTATCGCTGAACATTGAACACCACCTCACTTGCGGTGAGCGTTAATTGCTGGGAAAAGGTTTCCACATTCTGAGAAAGAATCTAAGAGCAAAAAATGAGAGGAGAGGAGACTTAAGTAGCCTGTTTTCTCATCAATGATGCAACATTTTTGACAACAGCTCAATAATTCGGAGGAACTAGATGTGAAACAAGATGAAGGAAGTCAATATCTGCTCTACTTCGATTCAGTAAAGAAATGTCAGATGGTTTGGTGAGGTACAAATGGAACAAGTGTTCACCTTTATCAGTGTAACTGATACATGCTGCAGCTTGATTTTTGTTTGACAGTTATTTATATTCACTCATTAGCTATTTGCAATCTGTCATTAATAACCTCCCTTTTGTACCTGGCTGTAATATAGAAATATTAGCATTAGGATTTACTGGAAGCTTGGGGGATAGACAGAGTTAAGCACAATCTTCTGACTTGCCATAGAAGGTTAAGAAATTATTTATAATTTCATTTTTCTTCTGTACATCTTCCTTGGCTTTGACAATTAAGAACAGCTTGTCTCTTGCTTAAACAACTTGGTAGATTATTTTATCTGCAGATGTAATAGCGTTCCTATTTAGATAAAGGCTTATATTTATTATGATTTTGGAATTTGGATTTTAAACTTGAGGTCAATGGATTTTTGGTTTTAGGTCTGTGCAGATGACTTTTTAAAAAATCAGTAATTTTTGAACAGTGAATTCAACTATCATTTCCAAAAAAGTATGTAACTTAAGCTAAATGACTAAATAAGCTACCTGGGGAGTTAATGGCTGAATGTTTCTGAAGTTGTGTTTTACAACCTACAGAAACACAAATAGTCAGCAGTAGGTTCAGTTGAGAATTAAAAATTCATATCAGCAGAAGGGCAGTGAATTTGTACAAGTCTCCAGATTGCAAGCAATTAATGATCAAAGTCTCCAGGCTATCAGAGACGTGTAGAAGTCTCCAGGCCATCAGAGACGTGTAGAAGTCTCCAGGCCATCAGAGATATGTGAAAGTCTCCAGACCTTTGGGATTGTGTATAGTAGATGTTTCCATTCCATCAGAGACATGTAAATGTTTCCAGACCTTCAGAGACGTGTAGAAGTTTCCAGCCATCAGAGCTATAAAGAAGTTGTAAGCTGTTTTAGAAATCTAAGTAGGAGAATTGAAAAGTATATGATTTAGATTAGATTTATTTGTCTCTGGGAGAGACCGAGAGAATCACATTTGGTGAATATGCAGAAAGTCAGTTAAGTTGAAGTACTTTCCCGGGGTTGAGTATCTGTGAAGGGTATTGTTAGAAAAAAGGCTGAATCTTTCTTTTTGCTGCTTATATTAAAGTCTGCCTAAAATGTCAAACATATATAGAACTTTATTTCTTTGACTTCTGTGTCATAAACTTATAGCCTTGTTAAAGCCCATTTATAGCCAAGTGTGGATTTGTTCAGTAAATGACGACCATAGTAACCAATCTGCAAATTAAAACTGATGATCCATCAAACCAGGTTTCGCTCTGGGATGACCATCAGGCGGGATCAGAACACAAATTAAGAATTAAAGAAAAACCTTGGAATTTACAGTGCATCTCTAGCATGCGGAAAACTATTGTAGTCCAAAGAATTATAAACCATATTGTTATACACAATATACAGCAGGTTTTATCTGTTGATGTTCTTAAATAGATTTATTTTGATTGATGGACACTACAAGAATTTCCATTGTAAACCTACAAGTGGTAATGTGATAGCTAAGGAATTACATTCATTTGTTTTCGCTCAAATATGGCCCTTTTTTTCCTCCTGGAGATTTTGGAGTCCATTGGAGGAGTGGAAAAATCTTGAATAAGTTCATTGGACTTCTTTTCCTGATATTTTTCTGTCTTTGACTGCTTTTCCCTAGAATGCTAATCTAATCTGCAATGTAGAATCAAAGCAAGGCCAATGTAGCATCAATTAACTGTTTTTTTCCATATTATTGGCATCTTGTGGGAGATGCAGGGGACCCCTGCTGTGTCTATAGGTTGTTTCCTTGGAGGAAGGCAAGAACACAGTTGGAGATTGGAGCAACATGAAATGAATATGAAGACTGAACTCGAGAGGAGAATTTCAGTTTCATCTTCAGACAAATCTCCAGACATTGAGACCTGTCTGCTGGTTTCAGCTTTGGTCATGTATCTCACCCTTTCCCTTTTTACTCACTATTCACTTGTATGACTGTTGATCAACCTCCCCTGCTGCCACTTTAGTCCTCTTGTATCTCATACCGACCCATTATTCCATAGACCATATGATATTGGAGCAGAAATTAAGCCATTTGACCCATTGAGTCTGCTCCACCATTTGATCGTGGCTGATATGTTTCACAACCTCATTCTTCTGCCTTCTCCCTGTAACCTCTGAACCTCCTACTAAATCAATAACCTATCTCTGTCTTAAATACACCCAACAGCATTCTGTGGCAATGAGTTCCCAGAGATTAACCAGCCTCTGGCTGAAGAAATTCCTCCTCATCTCAGTTCTAAAGGGTCATACCTTGTGTATAAGGTTCACTCAGTTGCTGTGCCCTCAGGTCCTCGTCTCTCCAACTAGAGGAAACATCTTCATCTCCCCCTGTCCAAGTCTTCCAGTAGTCTGTACGTTCTAATCAGATGCCCCTCATAAACTTCATTGCTTACGCACCCGGAATCCTCAGTCATTCCTCATATGACAAGCCTTTCATCCCCAGGAATCATTCTTTTAGAATCCCTCAAGTGAAGCACATTCTTTCTTAGATATGGGTTCCAAAAATGCTCATAATATTTCAAATCTGCACTGACCAGACCCTTTATACAGCCTCAACAGTACATCCCTGCTTTGTATTCTAGCCCTCTTGAAATGAATGCCAACTTTATATTCACCTTCCTAACTACCAACTAAATCTTCATGTTAGTCTTAAGAGAATCCTGAACTAAGACTCCTAAATCCCCTTGTGGTTCAGATTTCCAATGCCTTTTCCCATTTAGAAAATAGTCTACACTTCTCTCCTTCCAATCAAAGTGCATAATTTCACATGTTAACACATTGTGTTCCATCTGCTGTTACTTTACTCGCTCTTCTAGCCTGTCCAAGTACTTCTGAAATCTTCCTTCCTCTTCAATGCTACCTGTCCCGTCACGAGTCTGGGTCATCTGCAAACTTAGCAACAATGCCCTCTGTTCCTTCGTCCACATTGTTAATGTATAATGTGAATAGTTGTGGTACCTACACTGAACCCTGCAGAACTGCACTAGTCACTGGCTGCCATCCTGAAAAAGATCCCTTTATCCCCATTCTCTACCTTCTGCCAGTCAGTCAATCTTCTATCCATACCAGTACATTTCCCTTAACACTGTCGGCTTTATTTAGCAGCCTTCTGTCTGACACATTGTCAAAAACCTTCTGGAAATCCAAATAGAACACACCCACTGACTCTCCTTTATCTAACCTGGTAACAGGCTATGACCTTTCGAGCAGGAACCCATCACTTGAGTCCTTTATAAAGTATATCCAGTCCCCATTCAACTCTATTTTGAGTTAGCCCCTTCCCAATCTCCCTATCTCCCCCTCACTTTTGATCATTTGCATTTCCCTTAATGGGCTTTGCATGTAAATATCTAATTAGCGATATGGATAATTTGCAAGTGGTAGTTAGTAGCTAAAAACAAAAGAAAAGTCAGTGATGGAAAGAAAAACTATTGAGTTGTGTGTAAGAGCACTTCTGGACATAGAAACAAAAAAGTGAGTAAAGCAGACCCAGGGTAATGACTCTGTCTTGGTGTACAAAAGTAATTGATGTTCATTTCCAGTCATGCTTCCTGAGTTCTTAAACCTCCTCAAAGAGTTCAAGCAGATTTACCAGGTATGATGGGGCTATTTTCCTTGTCGCGTCGGAGGCTGAGGGGTGACCTTTATTGATGTTCATAAAATCATGATGGACTTGGATAGGGGAGATAAACTAGATATTTTCTTCCGGGTGGGGGAGGTCAAAACTTAGACGGCATGCGTTTAAGTTGAATGGGGAAAGATTTAAAAGGGATCTAAAGGGCATCTTTTTCACACAGAGGGTGGTGCATGTATGGAATGAGCTGCTAGAAGAAGTGGTGGAGGCTGGTACAATTACAACATTTAAAAGGCATGTAGGTGGGTATATGAATGGGAAGGGTTTGGAGGGATATGGTCCAAATGCTAGCAAATGGGACTAGATTTATATTGGATGTCTGGTCAGCATGGGTGAGTTGGACGAAAGGATGTGTTTACATGCTGTATATCTCTGTGACTGTATGACTCTTTGACCTCCCATTGACAAAGCCATGCCTACTCTGCCCTATTTTACCATGCGCTTCCAAGTACTCCTAAATCTTGTTCTTCATAATAGACTCTAAAATCTTATCAGTGAACAAGGTTCGGTTAACTGACCTTTTTTTCCCCATCTTATGCTTCCTTTTTCCTTAAGTGGGAGTGTTATATTAGCTATTTTCCAGTCCTCTGGGACCATCACTGACTCCAGTGATTCCTGAAAGATCACCACCATTTCCTGTATAATCTCCTGAACTTACTCCTTCAGAAGCCCAGGTGTAGTCCATCTTGTCTGGGTGATATGTCCACCTTCAGTTCTTTCAGCTTCCCCAGCGCGTCCTTCTTAGTGATGGCCATCACAGTCATCTCTGCCCCTGACTTTCTTGAAGTCCTGATATGCTACTGCTGTCTTCCACTGTGAAGATTGATACAAAGTACTTATTGAATACCTCTGCCATTTCTTCCCCATTACTATTTCTCCCGCTTCATTTTTCAGCAGTGTATGTCTGCTTTCGCCTCTCTCTTACCTTTTAGATATCTTAAAAAAAACTCTTGCAATCTTCTTTTACATTACTAACTAGCTTACCGTCATATTTCATCTACTTCCCCTTAAGGCTTTTTCGTTGTTGTCTGCTGGATTTTAAAAGTTTCCCAATCCTCTGGCTTCCCAATAATCTTCACTATATTAAATGCATTTTATCCCTAATTGAATAGTGCTCCCAGAGGTGCTTTCTTAATTGTTTACTTCTGAAAAGATCATGCTGAAAGGTGCACATTTCGTACAAGAAGGGTTTAGAGTGGACAATGGTCCTGTTGCACAAAAGCTTTTCCATACTTAACACTTACTGGGTCTAATCACATAAGTGTCTGTTGAGTCTTGATCAAGTGATACACATGTAACTATGTTTTGCGAGAGGGATAATCAACACATTGCCTTGGATAGCTGTAGTTTGGCAGCTATAGCCAGAATCTATTAAAGATACCAAATCCTACAGTTGGGTAGGAGGGTCATGTTGATGTAGACTTATGGAAGTAAAGGGTAGTGTCCATAGTGTTTTAAAGTCTTGCATTGCCTTTCTGGAATTTTTTAGGAAAGCTTTATTCTGGATCATTGGGTTTCAGTACATAAGTTTCAGTACCCACCTTTTCAAAGCACAAAATGTTATGTTTTTTCAAGATTTTTGCTTCAAACACTGGTGTAATGCTGATAGTAGGGACTATGATTTTCAATCTCCACTGTTGTAGGTTTTCTGTGTTGAGCAAATTCCTTTAAAATTCAACTAATATCCACCAAGTTAGCACTGGATGAGACTCAATAAATTTCAGATATAGGAAGAACCTTAAACTATTCTAGTAGGACCCACAAAGCTATTTTTCTTGTGGTTTTTGGAACGCTGAAACATAGATGGGGATGAGCAGGATTCAGATCAGAAACAGCAAATACTTTTCAAAAGACACAAATGGCCTTTGCGGTGAAACTCTTTATCATTATTGTTTCTGTGAGAGAGTAAGCTGAAGAGTTGCATCAAGCAGTTATCAACATTTTCTGAAACCTTCTATCCTTCTGTGGGTGAATGAGTTTCTTTATCTGTGAAAGCTCAGATCTTCTCTAATATCTGCACATTTCAGTTGATACCTAGATCACAGGAGCCCCACTGATTCCAGTGCTATCACGTCAAGTGGAAAAATGAGATATAAAAGAGCTAGCTCTGAAAGTTATTTCCTGTGGATCTGTCGTTTCCAGGGCACTTGTATCTTGCTTACCTGGTGTTATTTTTATCACTCGATGATGCCAGTTATCAAGACAAGTAATTTCTTTGCAACAGTATGCATATCTCATTAAATAAAGTGAATGATTAACTATGCTGGATCCTAAAGTTTCTTGAAATAATATAGGAATGGCAAAGTGCCATAGAAAGGTATCTGTAATGGCTACTTTCCATACGGTCAACTTTGCTGTGTGAGATGGTAATACATTTTCCCCTTTATATGTGCCCATCGCTAAAGTCACCTTTTGGAGAACTAATTGAACTTGTGATCTGACCTTATTGACAGCCATTTGCTTTCTGTTTTGATTTCAAGAATTGATTTTTCTTCAGTGTACCTAAACTCCTCCATCTAAAATAGCCAATATTCCAGTCTATCCTCCTCATTTTTCTCTTACACATTGTGCATGGAAGTTCATTCCATGTATTGATTGCTTTCTGTTGATATCAGTCCGAATTTTATAAGAATTAACATTGAACCATTAAAGTGAAGTTGGGTTTCAGTTCAGCTTCTTATATACCACGTATTTCATAGACACATTTAAGATCCACCTCTTAAGTCTCATTTTGCAGGTTTATAATGATCACATGTTTCCATTGCATTATCACAATTGAGACTTCTGATAATAAGGAATCAGTCTAGTAGCTCTCTTCTGCTCTCTTTCCTACCACTTGAATCTTTTCTTTCAATAATTAGAACTGTGAACAGTACTTAAGTCATCCTGACCAGAGCATTTAATGATTTAATGAGAACTTCAGACTTCTAATATTTTGGATAGGTTATTCAAGTATTCTGTTGGCTTTATTGACTGCCGCACTATTGATTGGGCATGTTTTCAAAAAATATTTAGAGCATAGACACATGTCTGTGTCAGTGTTTATATTCTACATGAGACCTTCACCTTTCTTAATTCTAACCCATCCAATCTATCCTTCAGTTCCTTTCTGCATCATCTGCTTATTTCACTTCTCCTCACTCCATCTATGATTCTCCCATGTTATGAATTCCACATTCTAATCACTTACCTTTTCAAACCATTTCTCATGAACTCCCTGTTGGAATTATCAGTGGCTACCTTGAATATGTGGTCCTGTGTCTTTGCCTTTAAATGGAAATCATTTTCCAAATCTAGCCTCCTAGGCTCCCTCTTATTCTTAGAAATCTCTATCAGGTCACTACTCAGCCTGCAATCTTTTTGAAAAACAAGACCCAGCCTGTTCACACAGGAAATATTAGTATAGCCTCTTGATATTGAGTATTGTGTCTGCTAGTAAAACTAAAAAATAACATATGGAGCAAATATCTCACTCTTTCTCTTTCTACCTCTGTGCAGTATGTTATGTTTGTTTGTATAAAATTTCATCTGCCATCTTTGATTTGTCCACCCTTCATGTTCTGTCATCACTGAGCTTCCACAACTGATTCCACTATACTTTCCTCTACGGTACAAGCTCAAATTTAACAGTTTTGTCCAAGGCATTTATTAAAATTCTCTAGTGGTCACAAATAACCTAGACCAGGATTTCCCAAACTGGGGCCAGAGCCCCTAAGTGGGGTCACAAGTTAGAATTTTGGGGGCGTGAGATCTGAGACAGTTTAAGGTGTAGGTTTGCTCACTGAGCTATAGGTTTCATATCCAGACGTTTCATTACCTGGCTAGGTAACATCATCAGTGACGACCTCCAAGTGAAGCGAAGCTGTTGTCTCCTGCTTTCTATTTATAGCTTTCTCCTGGATGGGGTTCCTGGGGCTTGTGGTGATGTCATTTCCTGTTCGTTTTCTGAGGGGTTGATAGATGGTATCTAGATCTATGTGTTTGTTTATGGCGTTGTGGTTGGAGTGCCAGGCCTCTAGGAATTCTCTGGCATGTCTTTGCTTAGTCTGTCCCAGTCGAAATGGTGGTTTTTTTCCTCCATGTGTAGGGCTACGAGGGAGAGAGGGTCGTGTCTTTTTGTGACTAGCTGGTGTTCGTGTATCCTGGTGGCTAACTTTCTTCCTGTTTGTCCTACGTAGTTTTTGTGGCAGTCCTTGCATGGAATTTTGTAGATGACATTGGTTTTGTCCATGGGTTGTACTGGGTCTTTTAAGTTTGTTAGTTTTTGTTTGAGAGTGTTGGTGGGTTTGTGTGCTACTAGGATTCCGAGGGGTCTTAGTAGTCTGGCTGTCATTTCTGAAACTTCTTTGATTATGGTAAGGTGGTTAGGGTTTCTGGCTGTGTTTGGCCTGCTTGTCGTGGTTTGTTATTGAGTATTCTGCGCACTGTATTTTTTGAGTATCCGTTCTTCTTAAATACATTGTATTCTGAGACAGTAATGACTGCTGTGGAGTTGGACAAAGATACAACCACCGTACCACTCTAACAGGCCCTGTGCACTCAGTTCTCATTGAGGTGTTATGACAATTTTCGTATTTGGAAATGGGGTTACAGTGGAAAAATGTTTGGAAAGCAGCGATGTAGCCATCTGTTCAGCATTTGATACTAGCTTACTGAGTACTCCTGCCTCACTAATGTTCTCCTTCATCAGTCAACATAAGATAAAAGATGAATAATGTAATGCTACAATTAGCTCACTTCCAAATAACTAAATTAGTTTCGTTTTCCACAATTATGAACTGCCTTTGCTGTGATCCTGTCTGGATTTGTTCAGGTTATTAACAGCACAACTTCTGTTTCCCAAGCATTAAAATATACCATCAAAGTTAAAAACATTGATTTGTGCAGTTTCCTGATTATAAAGTAGAGGAAATGATATCCTGTCTGTATAAAATTGGAGTGTTTTTGATTGTAATCTGATAACAGCCAATTTGATAACCATTGAAGTAATCTTGCTACCTAATCATTAAAGAGACTGCCTAACCAATACAGCAGCTTTCTTGTGGAACACGTGTGGAGAAATGCTTCTCCTGGTAGGTTTACCTCTTGAAGAAAATAGACTTTCTTCATAGTTTCGATAAAGTTAAGGATAATTCATACGCAGCTTAAAACATACAGCCGTTTATAATTCATGGAAATGTACAGTACTAATATTAGGTGAGAGATATAATTCCCAGAACTGAGATTTAGACTGAAATCAGCGATTGTTTGGAAGGATGTCTGAACTTTGGAGGTAACCCATTATTGTGGAGGAGATCCTGACTCCATTTACCCCAAGAAGGCCAGACTTATACCCAGACTTCCTGAGGGAAATCTATCCCCTCTTGACTTCATTAAAGATTGCTGATCCTTCCTGGCTTTGTCTCTGCTAAGTGGCAAAGAAAGACGTTGTATGGGCCTGGTATCTTTGACTGAGGGAGCAATGAGCAAAACAATGAGACAATGCAAGTTAAGGATGCTGTGAGTATTCGGGTAGATTCAGAGTTAGTGGGTGAAAAGCATGGAGAATGCAGCCAGATCCAGTTCATGAACTAGCTGAATATCCCTGAATGTGGCATTACAATGATAATTGCCGATGCTGCATTGAAGTACAGAGGCATCTTGTAAATTGATTGAAGATATGCCATGATAGTTCTCAGAGGCTGGGACATATCAGATACCAAGTCTGTGGATGTGGGATGTATGTGGCTGGTAACCATAGATGTGCCCTGAGGTGTTTGTGCCCAGAGTCAATCGTGGAGATCTTTCAGAGCAAGCAGTGAGTTGAATCTACCAGTCACACTTTCTGGTTTCTGGATTGGGTTTTCTTGACAACTACGCAGCACTCTTCGGGGGGGTTTAAACTAATTTGGCAGAGGGATGGGATCCGGACTTGTAGTCCAGCAAGTAAGCTAGCTGTGTGTCAGGATGTCCAAGACTGTAGGGAGGCTGTGGAGAAGGTAGTACTGACAGGGAATACTTGCGGACACAGAGATGGGCTCAAGTGCGTATACTTCAACGTAAGTAGTATCAGAAATAAGGTAGGTGAACTTAAGGCGTGGATCGGTACCTGGGACTACGATGTTGTGGCCATCACGGAAACGTGGATAGATGAGGGACAGGAATGGCTGTTGGAGGTTCCTGGTTACAGATGTTTCAGTAAGATTAGGGAGGGTGGTAAAAAAGGAGGGGGGGTGGCATTGCTAATTAGAAATGGTATAACGGCTGCAGAAAGGCAGTTTGAGGGGGATCTGCCTCTGGAGGTAGTATGGGTTGAAGTCAGAAATAGAAAAGGTGCAGTAACCTTGTTGGGTGTTAACTATAGGCCCCCCAATAGCAGCAGAGATGTGGAGAAACAGATTGGGAAACAGATTTTGGAAAGGTGCAGAAGCCACAGGGTAGTAGTCATGGGCGACTTCAACTTCCCAAATATTGATTGGAAGCTCTTTAGATCAAGTAGATTGGATGGGGCGGTGTTTGTGCAGTGTGTCCAGGAAGCTTTTCTAACTCAGTATGTAGATTGTCCAACCAGAGGGGAGGCCATATTAGATTTGGTACTCGGAAATGAACCGGGACAACTGATGGGCTTGTTAGTGGGTGAACATTTTGGTGATGGTGACCACAATTCTGTGACTTTCACCTTGGTTATGGAGAGAGATAGGTGCGCACAACAAGGTAGATTTTACAATTGGGGGAAGGGAAATTACGATGCTGTAAGACAGGATTTGAGGAGCATAAGTTGGGAGCATAGGCTGTCAGGGAAGGATGTGGTGGAAATATGGAACTTTTTCAAGGAGCAGATACGACGTGTCCTTGATATGTATGTACCTATCAGGCAGGAAAGAAATGGTCGTGTGAGGGAGCCTTGGTTGACGAGGGAGGTTGAATGTCTAGTAAAGAGGAAGAAGGAGGCTTACATAAGGTTGAGGAAACAGGGTTCAGACAGAGCAGTGGAGGGATACAGTATAGCCAGAAGGGACCTGAAGAAAGGGATTAGGAGAGCTAAGAGAGGGCATGAAAAATCCTTGGCGGATAGGATCAAGGATAACCCCAAGGCATTTTATGCGTATGTGAGAAACCTGAGAATGACGAGAACGAGGGTAGGTCCGATCAAGGACAGTAGTGGGAGATTGTGTATTGAATCAGAAGAGATAGGAGAGGTCTTGAACAAGTACTTCTCTTCAGTATTTACGAACGAGAGGGACCGTTTTGTTGAAGAGGAGAGTGTGAAACGGACTGGTAAGCTAGAAGAGATACTTGTTAGGAAGGAAGATGTGTTGGACATTTTGAACAACTTGAGGATAGACAAGTCCCCCAGGCCTGACAGGATATATCCTAAGATTATGTGGGAAGCAAGAGAGGAAATTGCAGTACCGTTGGCAATGATCTTCTCGTCTTCACTGTCAATGGGGGTGGTACCAGGGGACTGGAGAGTAGCGAATGTTGTGCCCCTGTTCAAAAAAGGGAATAGGGATAACCCCAGGAATTACAGGCCAGTTAGTCTTAATTCTGTGGAAAGGGTACTCTGGGATAGGATTTATGAGTATCTGGAAAGACACTGCTTGATTAGGGACAGCCAGCACGGATTTGTGAAGGGTAGGTCTTGCCTTACAAATCTTATTGAATTCTTCGAGGAGGTGACCAAGCATGTGGATGAGGGTAGAGCAGTGGATGCAGTGTACATGGATTTTAGTAAGGCATTTGATAAGGTTCCCCATGGTAGGCTTATGCGGAAAGTCAGGAGGCATGGGATAGAGGGAAATTTGGCCAATTGGATAGAAAACTGGCTAACCAGTCGAAGTCAGAGAGTGGTGGTAGATGGTAAATATTCAGCCTGGAGCCCAGTTACAAGTGGAGTTCCACAGGGATCAGTTCTGGGTCCTCTGCTGTTTGTAATTTTTATTAATGACTTGGATGAGGGAGTCGAAGGGTGGGTCAGTAAATTTGCAGATGATACGAAGATTGGTGGAGTTGTGGACCGTGAGGAGGGCATTTGTCGTTTGCAAAGGGACTTAGATATGATGCAGAGCTGGGCTGAGGAGTGGCAGATGGAGTTCAACCCTGCCAAGTGTGACGTTGTCCATTTTGGAAGAACAAATAAGAATGCGGAATACAGGGTTAATGGTAGGGTTCTTAGTCAGGTGGAGGAACAGAGGGATCTTGGGGTCTATGTACATAGATCTTTGAAAGTTGCCACTCAGGTGGATAGAGTTTGTAAGAAGGCCTATGGTGTATTATCGTTCATTAGCAGAGGGATTGAATTCAAGAGTCGTGAAGTGATGTTGCAGCTGTACAGGACTTTGGTTAGGCCACATTTGGAGTACTGTGTGCAGTTCTGGTCGCCTCACTTTAGGAAAGATGTGGAAGCTTTGGAGAGGGTGCAGAGAATATTTACCAGAATGTTGCCTGGAATGAGAATAGGTCGTACGAGGATAGGTTGAGAGTTCTCGGCCTTTTCTCGTTGGAACGGCGAAGGATGAGGGGTGACTTGATAGAGGTTTATAAGATGATCAGAGGAATAGATAGAGTAGACAGTCAGAAACTTTTTCCCCGGGTACAACAGAGTGTTACAAGGGGACATAAATTTAAGGTGAAGGGTGGAAGGTATAGGGGAGATGTCAGGGGTGGGTTCTTTACCCAGAGAGTGGTGGGGGCATGGAATGCGCTGCCCGTGGGAGTGGTGGAGTCTGAATCATTGGCGACCTTTAAGCGGCATTTGGATAGGTACATGGATGGGTGCTTAATCTAGGATAGAAGTTCGGCACAACATCGTGGTCCGAAGGGCCTGTTCTGTGCTGTATTGTTCTATGTTCTATGTTCTACCTGCCTTGGTAAGATAGGAAGCTGAATATTAATAACATAGCTTGGGCTGGCAATAAGACATTTAAGAATAATTCCCCATAATTAGCAATGAACCTCTGCTTGATAAGAAACTTGCCACATCACTTGTAAAAAGTATAAACATGGCCCAAAATGCTCCTAACATCAAGATGGACCTTGGCACATCTGTTGTCCAATTCTGCCATACGTCTGACTACAGCCCATTTCACTCAGACCCCTATAAGATTGCACCTAGCTGTTTTTAATTTGAAAAAATTGAAACGAGGAAGTGTAAACCAGCTGGGAGACTTTTCCAATCATTTGAACAGGTGGACATGAATAGTTTCTCTGGTGTTTTACCTTTGGCTATCAAGTACCTTTTCATGTTTGTAAAGGGACAATTCAATTAGAGTCAAAAGACAGATGAAGTAGCTGACGTGGATTTGGTTTCTTCAGCACAATCACCTCTGGATAGAAGGATGAAGTACATCAACCTGACAACATCAGACACAATGTGAATAATGTATCTTTACAATGTTATGCATAAGTGGCTGAAAGTCACCTCAGGACTTCAAATCATGACAGTGCTGCCATAAATTAGATAGAAGTGCCAGAACAAAGCATGCAAGAGAACAATTCTATAGATGGTAGTTCACAAAGAAGAGCAGTCGAGCCTGCGTTTTTGTTTTTTTCCGGACAACTTTGATTTTTGGCATGGCAGATGACTCTGTTATTCAGATTGGTTGATGAATGCATATATACAGTCTCTGATACAGGACAGCTCAATATTGCAGAACTTGTCTTAGTGGATGTCCTAACAGAGGATGCCTGTTGTGGCCAAAACTCTAGGAGGGCTTGAAATATTTAGCTGTGGTCTCTATGCATCTAAACAGGTAGATTTCACACTGGTATCATTACTCACCGAGGGAAAGTGTTTCATTAACAGATTACAGTGAGTGGCATCTTGCTGTGCCAAATTGGTGACTACTTTTCTTACATTTCAACAGTAACGCAGCTTCAAAAGTACTTAATTGATTGTAGGGGGTTTTGATCATTTCTGGCTTTGTGAAAGTTGTTGTCTCATTGCAAGTTTTTTTTAAGATGGGTCTAAAGTGAGAATCTTGAGGTCAAAGTCAGTGTGTTGTTCCTGATCTTAATGCTTTTGACTATCATGAGAGCATCACATGGAGAAAGCCATACAATTGATGCATTTGGATCTGACAGTCAGATGCTCCTTTTAAAAAGCTATCCCTTCTAGGAAGGAATAGGGTTATATTTCATTCTGTTAATGGTACTGTAATAGGCATTGATGGGTGTCACTGACTGAAATGAAGTCATGTTGAAATTCTCAGCTTGGTGTCTGTAGTTTCAGAAATAGTTTCATCTAGAGGGAGAAACAATGCTTTTTTTTAACAGTAACAAAGTAATACAATGGTTGAACTAGAGAGTTTCTGAAGCAAATAGAACCGTGCCGCCTCAACCTCCAATAAGTGATCTTCAGCTCCGCGTGGAATACTGGTTAATGCAATGATAATCTTCCATATTTCTCCGAAAGTATGTGAACGATATTTCAAGTGGGCAGTTAAGGACAAATCAGGTGTGCAGAGTAACCCTGCTGAAAATAAACCTAAATAAATACTTAATAAAATCGACAAGATGTATTGTGCTGGTGTCTAAATATCAGTAAACTTCAAGTAATTCAAGAATTCAAATTGCTTTAATAGGAAAGCTTGAAAGCTTTTTTTTAAAATCTGAAAATAAGCTGGTTGAAAATATAGTTGCACTGTTCATATGAAAATCAGGACTAAAGGAAACAATAATGACAAAGAGGTTCTGTTTTGGGGTTATTTTAGTGTTCATGTGCAAACCGCTCTCATTTTCAGACCATTCTTTTTGGTTCAAGGTTTCATTTCAACTTCTTTACATATTTCCAAGTATAAAATCTTGCAGGAATCAATGCAACTGGGACACATTTTGGAATATAATTAGAAAAGAAGTGAAGAACAATTATTGATTTGAGTGGAAATTTGAACATTTATGATGCAGCTAAAAATGGTTTATCCTGAAAAAGTAGCATTTGTAATCTGCCCATCTAATCCACCACTTGTGAGCAGCCTGATTTGAAATAAATTTAAAAATTTGAAATTAAGAAAAATATATTTATAAAAACTAGACAATACCGTTCACTTGTTGTATTGGTGAACAAGAGCTGGTTTATTAGTCTTGCATTCTTATTAGTCCCTGCATCTAAAAAAGACAAGCTTAAATGACAGCATGTCAGAGACCGACAATAAATGATATAGACATTAGGAACAGAACTAGGCCATTCAGCCATTTCAGTCTTTGTTATTCATTAATTGTAAGATTGTACGTTCAAATTCATATCCCCACCTAGCCCTTATAACTTTGAAACACCTTACTTAAGAAGAATTTGTCTATCTCTGAAAGTAATCATTGACTCTGCTTGCAATATCTTGCCATGAGAAGAATTCGGAAGACCCATGAACCTCAAAGATTTTTCCTCATCTGTTTTAAATAGGTGACCCTAAGGCTCTCCCCCACCTTCCCGTTCTGTTTCTTCCAGAAAAGTAAACATCATCTCCATAAACACCTACCAAGACCTCTCAGGGTCTTGTATGTTTCAGTTAAGTCATCTCTTATGCCTGTAAATTCCAGCAGATACAAACCTAATCTTTAGTCCAACCTTTCCAAATATGACACTCCTCCCCCACCCACCTCAACTATTCCAGATATTAGTGAAGTCCGGTTTCTCTGAATTGTCTCCAATGTATTTGTATCCTCCCTTAAATGAGTTAACCAATACTGTGCATAGAACTCTAGATTTGGTCTCACTAGAGCCTTAAATTACTGAAGTATTTCAAAGTTAATGAAAATGTAAATAGCAGAAAATGGTTTTGATCCATTCAGTGGTGAGTTATGGGTCTGTGCAGTCCCACTGCACCACGTTACAAAGGGTCACAATTATAAAAGTAACTCGCTATTTTTGTAGGTTGGCTAACATCCAACTCACTTTGTTTTAATCAAGCGTACAAAAGGTTTAAAGAGGACATGATGACCTAGTGGCATTACTGCTAAACTATTAGACCAGAAATTCAACTAATGTTCAGAGGACTGGGAATAATCTCAAATTGAGAATCGACTGATGACCATGAAATCATTGTTGGTTGTCAGGAAAACCCATCTGGCTCAGTAATGCCCTTCGGAGAAGAAAACCTGCCAACCTCACTTGGTCTAGCCTACATGTAACTCCAAACCCCAGTAATGTAGTTGATTCTCAACTGCCCTCTGAAATGGCTTAGCAAGTCACTCAGTTGTATCAATTGCAACTAAGTCTCAACAAAGAAACGAAATCAGATGGACCACCTGACATTGACTTAGGCACCGGAAATGACAGCAGAAGAAACAACCCTGCTGACCTTGCAGTGTCCTCCTTGCTAACATCTGGGGGCTAGTGCCAACATTGGGAGAGCTGTCTCACAGACTCGTTCAAGCAACAGCCTGACACAGTCATACTCACTGAATTATACCAGACAATGTCCCAGACACAATAATCATCCCTGGATAGGTCCTGTGCCACCTGCAGGGCATACACAACAGAAGTGGTGGCATAATGGCATGGGGGGAATCCTCAACATTGAGACCGGACTCCATGAAGTCTCGTGGTTAACTGCCTGCTGATTACCACATACTGTCATCCTCAGTAGTCCTCCATTTTGAACAATGCTTGGAGGAAGCACTGACGGTGGCAAAGGCACAAAATGTATTCTGGGTGGGGAATTTCAATGTCCACCACGAGGAGTAGCTTGGCAGCCAAATTACTCTTGGGAAATAAGGCAGGGCAGGTGTCAGTGGGGGAGCACTTTGGGGCCAGCGACCATAGTTCTATTCGTTTTAAAATAGTGATGGAAAAGTATAGACCAGATCTAAAAGTTGAAGTTCTAAATTGGAGAAAGGCCAATTTTGACAGTATTAGGCAAGAACTTTCAAAAGCTGATTGGAGGCAGATGTTCGCAGGTAAAGGAATGGCTGGAAAATGGGAAGCCTTCAGAAATACGTTAGCAAGAATCCAGAGAAAGTATATACCTGTCAGGGTGAAAGGGAAGGGTGATCGGCAATGCTGGATGACTAAAGAAATTGAGGGTTTGGTTAAGAAAAAGAAGGAAGCATATGTCAGGTATAGATAGGATAGATCGAGTGAATCCTTAGAAGAGTATAAAGAAAGTAGGAGTATACTTAAGAGGGAAGTCAGGAGGGCAAAACGGGGACATGAGATAGCTTTGGCAAATAGAATTGAGGAGAATCCAAAGGGTTTTTACAAATATATTAAGGACAAAAGGGTAACTAGGGAGAGAATAGGGCCCCTCAAAGATCAGCAAGGCGGCCTTTGTGTGGAGCCACAGAAAATGGGGGAGATACTAAATGAATATTTTGCATCAGTATTTACTGTGGAAGAGGATATGGAAGATATAGACTGCAGGAAAATAGAGATGGTGACATGTTGCAAAATGTCCAGATTACAGAGGAGGAAGTGCTGGATGTCTTGAAATGGTTAAAGGTGGATAAATCCCCAGAACCTGATCAGGTGTACCCAAGAACTCTGTGGGAAGCTAGAGAAGTGATTGCTGGACCTCTTGCTGAGATGTTTGTATCATCGATAGTCACAGGTGAAGTGTCGGAAGACTGGAGGTTGACAAACGTGGTGCCACTGTTTAAGAAGGGCGGTAAAGACAAGCCAGGGAACTATAGACCAGTGAGTCTGACCTCAGTGGTGGGCAAGTTTTGGAGGGAATCCTGAGGGACAGGATGCATATGTATTTGGAAAGACAAGGACTGATTCGGGATAGTCAACATGGCTTTGTGCGTGGGAAATCATGTCTCACAAACTTGATAGATTTTTTTGATGAAGTAACAAAGAAGATTGATGAGGGCAGAGCAGTAGATGTGATCTATATGGACTTCAGTAAGGCGTTCGACAAGGTTACCCATGGGAGACTGATTAGCAAGGTTAGATCTCATGGAATACAGGGAGAACTAGTCATTTGGATACAGAACTGTCTCAAAGGTAGAAGACAGAGGGTGGTGGTGGAGGGTTGTTTGTCAGACTGGAGGCCTGTGACCAGTGGAGTGACACAAGGATCAGTGCTGGGTCCTCTACTTTTTGTCATTTAATAAATGATTTGGATGCAAGCATAAGAGGTACAGTTAGTAAGTTTGCAGATGACACCAAAATTGGAGGTGTAGTGGACAACAAAGAGGGTCACCTCAGATTACAACAGGATCTTGACCAGATAGGCCAATGGGCTGAGAAGTGGCAGATGGAGTTTAATTCAGATAAATGCGAGGTGCTGCATTTTGGGAAAGCAAATCTTAGCAGGACTTATACACTTAATGGTAAGGTCCAAGGGAGTGTTGCTGAACAAAGAGACTTTGGAGTGCAAGTTCATAGCTCCTTGAAAGTGGAGTCGCAGGTAGATAGGATAGTGAAGAAGGCGTTTCGTATGCTTTCCTTTATTGGTCAGGGTATTGCGTACAGGAGTTGGGAGGTCATGTTGCGGCTGTACAGGACATTGGTTAGGCCACTGTTGGAATATTGCGCACAATTCTGGTCTCCTTCCTATCGGAAAGATGTTGTGAAACTTGAAAGGGTTCAGAAAAGATTTACAAGGATGTTGCCAGGGTTGGAGGATCTGAGCTACAGGGAGAGGCTGAACAGGCTGGGGCTGTTTTCCCTGGAGTGTCAGAGGCTGAGGGGTGATCTTATAGAGATTTACAAAATGATGAGGGGCATGGATAGGATAAATAGTCAAAGTCTTTTCCCTGGGGTCGGGGAGTCCAGAACTAGAGGACATAGGTTTAGGGTGAGAGGGGAAAGATATAAAAGAGACCTAAGGGGCAACTTTTTCACGCAGAGGGTGGTACGTGTATGGAATGAGCTGCCGGAGGATGTGATGGAGGCTGGTACCATTGCAGAATTTAAGAGGCATTTGGATGGGTATATGAATAGGAAGGGTTTGGAGGGATGTGGGCCAGGTGCTGGCAGGTGGGACTAGATTGGGTTGGGATATCTGGTCGGCATGGACGGGTTGGACCGAAGGGTCTGTTTCCATGTTGTACCTCTCTATGACTCTTCTGATCAAGTTGGTCAGGTCCTAAAGGACATTGCTGCTAGATTGGGTCTGTGACTGATGATGAGGGAACCAACGAGGAAAAATATACTTGACCTCATCCTTTCCAATCTCTAGCTGCAGGTGTGTATGTCTATGAAAGTATCAGTAAGAGTGACCATCACACAGTCCTTGTGGAGATGAAGTTCCATTTTCACACTTTCACCCTTTCCTGTGTTGTATGGCACTGTCACTGTGCTTAAATGGGTTAGACTTCAAACAGACCCAGCAATTCAAGACTGGGCATCCATGAGGCGCTGTGGACCATCAACAGCAACAGAAGCATGCTCTTCCACAATCTGTAACCTCATGGCTACCATATTCCCCACTCAACCATTACCATCAAGCCAGAGGATCAACCCTAGTTCAATTGAGAGTGCAGGAGGGCAAATGACCATCTCCAAAAAGGGGTAATCTAACTACTGCCCCTTGACATTCAATGGTGTTTCCATCACTGAATCCCTCACTATCATCATCCTTAGAATTACTATTGACCAGAAACTCAGCTGGACTTGCCATATAATCACAGCAACTATGAGAGCAGGTCAGAGGCTAGGAATACCGTGGCGAGTAGCTTCCCCCCTGACTCCCCAAAGCCTATCCATCATCTCCAAGGCACAAGTCAGGAGTCTGATGGAATACTCCCCATTTCCCTGAATGTGTTCAGCTCCAAAAACACTCGAAGCTTGACACCATCTAGGGCAAAGCAACCTGCTTGAATGGCACACATCCACAAGCATCCACTTCCTTCACCATGTTCACTAGCAGCAGTGTGTATGATCTACAAGATTAGATTAGATTAGATTACTTACAGTGTGGAAACAGGCCTTTCGGCCTAACAAGTCCACAACGACCCGCCGAAGCTACACTGCAGAAATTCGTCAAAGATTATTAGACAGCCTCTTCCAAATCCATTTCCATCTAAACAGGGCAAGGGCAGGAGGTACATGGCATGCTATCACCTGCAAGTTCCTCTCCAAACCACTTATCTCCTTGACTTGGAAATATATCACCATTGCTTCATTGCCAATGAGTCAAAATCTTGGAATATCCTCCCTAAGGGCATTGTGGATCTAGCTTCCAACGTGTAGACTGCAGCAGTTCAAGAAGACAGCACACCACAATCTTCTCAAGGGCACAAGAGATGGGCATTCAATGTGGGATTGCCAGCAATGCCCTATCTCATGAATGGTTGAAAATAGAGCAGCTTGATTTTCACTGCAATGAATTTGGGTTTTTTGGGGAAAATTGCACTTTGAAAAGACATTGCATCCTCATGGAAGCACAAGCACAATGGCTTAATGGTGTGGAAAAGAGTGACAAAGTCGCGAAGATAATACTAAAGACTTTGAAGGACACTTGGGTTGCAGGATTGACAGTGAGATGTCAGTTATGGAATGTCACTCACTTGTGCAAAGAAACCAGTTGTTAGATTTTTAATGGCAGGAACAGCCTGTTTGAAATGCAAATGTATGAAGATTTACAGGCATTAATGTAGTACATACTCACTGATAATTATAAAATCTAGTCTGGAGGAAAATATTCTTGAGAAACTGCAATTTCCAATCATGAACATACCACATCTCTAGTGTAACCAACATCTTACTTTCTTGATTCAGAATTTATGGCTTTATCTGTTAAGAAATTTTGAAACAATTACATAGAGCCAATTGCTAGCCTTCTATTCTGACATGAGGAGCTGGAATGTGTATTGTTCAACAGCATGTGATCTGAAGGTCAATGAAAGGCATTGAATGGATATTGATGACTGGATAAACGCAGCAGTTACTTTGGTGCACAGCAAACTCCCATGAACAGTGAAAAGATGAATAAGCACTTCAATGTTGGTTGGAGGAGGGCTTTGTGTTGCGATAAAAGGAGAATTGCTCTCTCAAAGTAAACTAAGAAGTCTTGAATATCTACCTGAACCATGAAAATGTGGAGCGGTGAGCTTGGCTCAACATCTGATTCAAAAGACAATATTGCCAAGAGTGTAGCATTCCTCAACAGAGATTGTGGACTTGAATGCTGAAATAGGATGTGCTTGAACCACAAGTTTGTAGTACAGGGGCAAGATTGCCATGCCATTTGGCAAATTGAAATGCACAGGTTTAGGCTAGGTTTCTAGCTTTTAACAAAATCTGTCCGCATAATGCAGATGTTTCTAAGGCCAGTGTTTATTGCCCATCCTGAATACCCTCTGAAGCTGATGGGGAACTGCCTTCTTCAACTGCTGCAGTCCATCTAATGTAGGTACACCTACAGTGCTGTTAGGAAGGGAGTTAATGGCAAAGTCTTTCCAAGTCAGCATGGTGCAGATATGGGAGGGGAATATGTAGGTAGTGATTTTCCAGGCAACTGTTGTCTTTGTTCTTCAAAGTTGTAGAGCTTGTAGATCTGGAAGGTGTTGTTTGAGGAGCCTTAGTGAACTGCTGCAGTACATTTATTATGTAATGTGTACTGCTGCTGGCTGTAATGTATAATGTGGTGGGCATGGGTTTTTAAGCAATGGAGTATGATTCAGTTGGGCTGCTCTGTACTGGATGGTGTCAAGGTTCATCGGGGTTGTTGAAGCTACACTCATGTATGGTTGTAGAACGTATTTCATCACAATCTTAATTGTTGTCTTGTGCAGGGTAGACATTTCTTGCAGAGTCAGGCATTAAGTTACCCACCTCAGAATCCCCAGGTTGGCACTGTGGTGGCTGAAATGGATTAGTCCCTCCACCCCCAAAACTATTTTGACTTCGTTCCCTCCTTTGTTGTCACCACCATTTTGATATTTATTCATGCCACACTAGCCCTGAAAGGCAATGTTTATAATTGGCCAATTTGGCGGTAGATTCCCAAAATAAAAAAAAGTCTGGCTTCTTCCCCGCATGCAGTTTTTGTTATTTGTTCATTTGTTGATTAGGAGAAAGTGACGACTGCAGATGCTGGAAATCAGAGTTGAAAAGTATGGCGCTGGAAAAGCACAGCCAGTCAGGCAGCATCCAAGGAGCAGGAGAGTCGACGTTTTGAGCATAAGATCTTCATCCCGATGCTCGAAACATTGACTCTCCTGCTCCTCGGATTCTGCCTGACCAGTGGTGCTTTTCCAGCAACACACCTTTTAACTTTTGTTGATTAGGTTTATTTAGAGAAAAATAAAGAGATGGGTTCTTCCTCAGTGGGGTGTTGGTTTCTGGAGAAGGAAATGATCCAGAAGGGAAAGATTTGAAACTTGTATTTGTAATAAACTATAGACTTCTATTGAAAGCTTTGTAAATCTCTAAAGTCTTTTGCTGTCTAATTCAACATATGAGTATCAGTCTTCAAAACGATCAGGCTGATTCCTTGATGATGATGGTAGCATAAGTGATAGGTCAGATCACAGGTTTCAAATTGGAGGCAAGGTTAGTGTTAGTTTCAGATCTGGCCAATTAGTGTTAATAACAGAAACCCCAAGAACTACTCTTGTTACATGTCAATACTCTGCCTTAAAATGAAGTTTAAGTATGAGCAGTTCTCACGTTGCTGTCATAATTACAACCTTCAATGCTGTTGACTGTTGACTTGAACATTTTCCAATTAGATCTATTGACCTTTAAGACCTGCAGATGGGATTTCTCTAAGACGTGAATATAGGCTAAAGATGTTTCATTACTGAGAACAAATTGATTAAAAATAATTTTTGCAGCACAGAAACGGTTCACAGCATGTGAGACAATTCTTGGGGATTGTCTACTTGATCCCATTCTGCTATGCTTCCTTTTTTATTTACAGAAATCTCTTATCTGTTCCCCTTTTGAAATCTGTTAGCAAGTCTGTACCAAAATCGGTTTTGATATTGCCTGTCCTAACAAAATAATTGATCATAACCTCTCCAGTTATTTTTAATGACTTTTTAAATCCCTGCTCTCTACTTAACAGCAAACTCGCCAGTGGGAATAACTTTCCTTGTTTACCTAATCATTGCTTTCATTATTATAAAATGCTGAAAGCTGCCTTCTAAGAGTGTTTTTTTTTGCTGACGTCTTTGCCACTTGGCTACCTTAGAATTTTTAAAATCCGATTATAAAGTCAAGAGGCTGGAGGCTTCTAACAGAGAAGGTTTTCCCTCCTTTTTGAGGAAAAGTAAATATGAAATTCAGTGGGTCATCATTCACAGAGGCAACATTTCTGTGTTGAAAATAACAAATCAATTGCCTGTCACTGTCCAATTCTATCTCACTACCCTTGTATTTTTAGGCCACTATTGGTCTTTCCATTCTTAATGAGACAAAATTGCTCTTGATGATATCCATCAATTTATTAGAGAAGGTGAGAAAGGCTGGAAACCATGTAAGATAAGGAAGAGGAAATGAAGTGTGTCATGACTTATCAATCAGGCAAGCATAGTATTTGGTTTTGATCGATTAGCCAAAGAAAACCATAATGCACTGATGATTCTATGTCTGAAGTCTATTACAACAAATACATTGCATAGAAGTAATATTATTGCAATTGAATGCATTATTTGCATATGGATCAGGCAAAACCGCATGGTCTAATGTATGCACAAGCAATTTATAAATAAGTATACCTTGTAAAGGTAATTAAACTTCAAAGTAGTTGCCGAGCTTAGTTCTATTTGACCCTGTTGAAGACTATTGTGAAAGATGCCCTTTGCAAAATAAAAGTAGTAGGTCTTGTTGTAAGAACTAGATTGTTCAATTGAATATTAATTGTATGCCTTAAATTAATTACTATTATGGACTGGGTTGGAAGAGTTAATCTAAACAGTTCTTTCAGTTGTGACTTGCCTCCAAAGGTTTCCTCGAAATTTCTTACATTTAGCGTGATGAGTGCAGAAGAGTGATACTTGATAAAGGCAGTGAGATCAGTTGATTCATTTTGGGACACCAGCTCAGGATTCCCAAGGAAGAAGAATCAGATTAGAATCAACATTAACTCTGTTTCTCTCCACAGATTGCTCCAGCATTCTCTGTGCTCGTTAACTCAGGACATCCAGCTAACCAGGAGCTTGACTCTGTTTTGTTCTGTTGCTGACATCTATTTTCTTTCTTCTCCTTTTGCTGCATGATAGGCTGCGAACAGTCACTGTTTATTAATATTTGCTCGATCCAATAGTGACCTCCTGAGTTCTGGTTGTCTTGCCACTGCATGGATAAAAAATAATTAGTCTGTCTGATATGCGATCAATTTCTGACTGGTTTGTCAGGGGTGATAGTCATATCATATCTGGTCATCTCCTAACTGGTTCCGTAAAATGTTGGTTACTTTAAAATGGCACAACTATTTTTAACAGGATATTTACAAGTATTCTCATTAGACCATTCCACATGAGTACAAAAGTCAAATCTTCATACTATGTGGGCGGCACGGTGGCACAGTGGTTAGCCCTGCTGCCTCACAGCACTAGAGACCCGGGCTCAATTCCTGCCTTGGGCAACGGTCTGTGTGGAGTTTGCACATTCTCCCCGTGTCTGCGTGGGTTTCGTCCAGGTGCTCCGGTTTCCTCCCACAGTCCAAAGATGTGCAGGTTAGGTGAATTGGTCATGCTAAATTGCCCGAAATGTTAGATGAAAGGGTAAATGTCGGGGAATGGGCCTGGGTGGGTTACTGTTCGGAGGGTCGGTGTGGACTTGTTGGGCCGAATGACCTGTTTCCACACTGTAAGTAATCTAATCTAAAAAAAACGTAAGCTTGAAAAGGGATCTAGACAACGACAACAGAAATTGCTGGAAAAACTCAGCAGGTCTGGCAGCATCTATGGAGAGAAATCAGAGTTAACGTTTCGGGTCAAGCCACCCTTCCTCAGAACTTGACCTGAAACATTAACTCTGATTCCTCTCCACAGATGCTGCCCAGACCTGCTGAGCTTTGCTCGCAATTTCTGTTTTTATTTCTGATTTACAGCATTCACAGTTTTTTCAGTTTCTTTTATACAGCCTAGGTTGACTTAAAAGAGATTAAAGGCAAGATAATTTTTGAAAACAAACTCAATCCTACACTGTTTCTGCTCCCTGATCATGGAAACACTTGATACGTTGCAATGTGTCAAGTTTGTATAGTTTCATGTCTGTCAGTGGGGAAAAGATAAAGAGATTTGCAACATCTTCAAGTCACACTGAAGAGTTTTCAATTATTACTTGACTTTGTAGCGCTAATTATGTTAAGGAGAAGGGAAGGAATGTTTTTGTACTTACCCTGATGTCACCATGAAACTTTATTTCTGTTATATAAGTCATGAAATATTGTACATTTCTGTGCTTAAAAAAAACTTCTTGCAGATAACATGACTCTGAGAAAAGTAAGATTTATGATCAACACAGTGGTTAGTATTGCTGCCGTGCAGCACCAGGGACCAAGATTTGATTCCAGCCTCGGGCAAATTTCAGTGTGGAATTTGCATGTTCTCCCCATGTCTGCGTGTGTTTCTTTTGGGTGCTGCAGTTTCCACCCATAGTCCAAAGATGTGAAGATTAACTAATCCAGGTTAGGTGGATTGGTAGTAGTAAATGCGCGGTTTTGGGAATAGGGTGGATGAGAGGGGGGTTGGTAGTAGTAGTAGGATACTCTGCTGAGCGTCAGCTCAGACTCAATGGATCAAATTGACTCTTTTTGCACGTAGGGATTCCATGATAAGTGTGTCATGTTTCCGTGTAAATTAAGCTTTACAGTATGAAGCAGACTGTTTCGTGATTGTTAATAAATGTGTTTGTTAATAATAACAAAAGGCTTTTTTGGCCATTTAGCTTTATTTGACTGAAATAATTTTAGTAGAGAGCAGATAGGCTGTTGCTGGATGAGAAGTTTAATTGTTTCACTTATTAATGTTCAGTTATCTCAGCCAGTAAAGTGCATTAGTGGCAAGCTTCACTGTTTATTTTGGCAAACAACACTTCAGTCTTGGGGAGCATTATTTAATACATTATTTATTGAGTGAGTTTGTCTTGAAGATTGAATAGAGAGGGCTGGTGACACTGATATGCTTATTATGGTAAAGTGTTACCTGTATTGAGCTACCAGTCTTATTGGTTGGTTTGATATAGTTATAGAGTCATAGAGTCAACAGCAGGGAAACAGGCCCTTCGGCCCAACTCCTCCATGCTGACCAAGTTTCCTAAGCTGAACTAGTCCCATTTTCCTGTGTTTGACCCTGATTTTTCTAACCTTTCCGATCCATGTATGTATCGAAATGTGTTTTACATGTTTTAATTGTAGCTGCCTCTATTATGTCCTCTGCAATGACCTTTTTTGATCCATTGCAATCCCTGCTCTCATCTATACTATCAATCCACAGGAAAACCATTTTTCCTTCCTTTCCTTCTTCGTTATGTTTTCTATTTTGGATATTCATATGTAAGATGTGTATTAACATAAAATGGGTCAATTGTTCCTGATTTGTGTTTAGATCATTGTTCCATAAGCAAATGAGACGATCCAATAAAAGCATAATGCTGCAATTGCTGGAGATCTGACATAAAGCCAGCAAGTGCTGGAGAAACTGGGGTGGTCTGGCAGCATCTGTGGAGAGAGAAAAATAATGTTCAAGTATTGAGTCCAATATGACTTCAGAACTACTCTCCGTTGTCTGCCCATTTAAAATTCTTTATATGAGAACCAATGAGAGGTTTAAATGTGGAAGACATCTCAACCATGCTCCTTTTCTCACCTTCACTGTTTTGCTTGCTCAGCTTAGACTGAAAACCAAGATTGAAATCTTTTTGATCTGAACGTCAATGATGTATTCTTACCGAAAGGTCCATCAAAGGTGTTGAATGGGTTGTAAGATAGTTTTGATAAGTAATATTTGTCAGCAGAATGTAACAAATTTATTTAATTACTTGTTACATAGTTGATATCTAAGACTCAATAATTTCCTTCCAACTAATTTACTGCATTCTCTCGTATGTTTGAAAATGCTTTAAACAATTATGGCCTAGTGGGCCATTGAGTTGTACCAATTGCTGCAAAGTCTCAAAGAAATGAAACCAGATGGATTACCAGGAATCGACCTAGGAATCCAAAAAGACAATGGCAGAAACAGCCTTGTTGACCCTGCAAAGTCCTCCTCACTAACATCTGAGGTCGAGTGCCAAAAGTGGGACATATCCCTGGCTATGTCCTGTGATATCACAGTGGTATATAGTTGGGAATGAGTTGCGCTGGGAATCCTCAACATTGACTCTGGACCCCATAAGTCTCATGGCTTCAGGTTACACATGGGCAAGGAAACTTGTCTTTGTCCCTCAGCTGATGAATCAGTACTCCTCCATGTTGAACAACACTTAGAGGAAGTACTGAGGATGGCATGGGCACAAATTGTACTCTGCGTGGGGGATTTCAATGTCCACCAATAAGAGGGGCTCAGCAGCAGTACTATAAATGAAGCAGCAGTACTACTACATCAGGTCCTAAAGGACAAGCTACGAGAATGGGTCTGCAGCAGGTAGTGAGGGAACTAACAAGAGGGAAAACATACTTGACCTCTTCCTTACCAATCCCCAGCTGCAGATACATCTATCCATGACAGTGTCAATAAGAGTGACCATCACACTAAATCCCTCCTTCACATTGAAAATAACTTCCATCGTGTTGTCTGGCACTATCACCGTGCTAAATGGGACAGACTTCAAACAGATGTAGCAACTTCAGACTCGGCATCCATGAGGTGCTGTGGGTCATCAACAGCAGCAGAATTGTACTTCAGCACAATCTGCAACCTCATGGCCTAGCATATCCCCCACTAACCATTACTATCAAGCTAGGGAATCAACTCTGATTCAATGGAGAGTGCAAGAGCAGCACTAGGCATACCTGACGATGAGCTGTCAACCTGTGAAGCCACCAAACAGGACTACTGTATGCCAAACAACATAATCAGCAAGCGATAGATAGAGCTAAGCGATCCCACAACCAATGAATGAGATCTAAGCTCTGCAGTCCTGTCACATCCAGTTGTGAATGGTGGTGGACAGTTAAACAACTCACTGGAGGAGGAGGCTCGACAAATATCCCCATCCTCAACGATGGAAGAGCCCAGCACATTAGTGCAAAAAATAAGGCTGATGCTTTTGCAGCAATCTTCAATCAGAAGTGCTGAAAGCATGATCCATCTCAGCCTCCTCCAGAGGTCCCCAACATTACGGATACCAACCTTCAGCTAATTCAATTCTGTCCACATGATATCAAGAAATGGTTGGAGACACTGGATATTGCAAAGGCTACAGGCCCTAACAACATTCCAGCAATAGTACTGAAGGCTTGTGCTCCAGAACTTGCCACTCCCCTAGCCAGGAAGGAGGCTGAAAGAACACAACAAGCCAGGCAGCATCAGTAGGTGGAGAAGTCAAGGTTTTGGGTGTAACCCTTCTTCAGGACTGGGGGTGAGTGCAGGGGGAGCTGCAGATAAAGGGGTGGCAGAGGCAGGATGGCGAAGTGGGGATAGGTGAAGGCAGGAAAAGGGTATGACCTGGTTCGTCAATGGGAGGAATTAATCCGCTAGGTGGCTGGGAGCAGTGGAAGGGAGGGGTAGGGGCTGGGAAGAGAGTCAGGGGATGGGAAGGCAAGCTATTTGAAGTTGGAGAACTCTATGTTGAGTCCTCCAGGCTATAGACTGCTCAGGCATAAGATGAAGTGTTGTTCCTCCAACTTGCGGTTTGGTTCACGGTGGCAATGGACGAGGCCAAGAATAGTCATGTCGGAAAGGGAGTGGGAAGGGGAATTAAAATGGGTGGTGACTGGGAGGTCTGGTCGGCCCCTGCAGGTCTGGCTGAGATGCTTGGCGAACCATTCCCTCCGTTTACGTTTGGTCTCTCCATAAGCGATAAGGTAGGTTGGAAGAGAGGCAGGTGAACCTCTGTCTCACCTGGAATGACTGTTTGGGGTCCTGGATGGAGGTGACAGGGGTGGCGAAGTACAGTTACAAAACCAGTATCTACCCGACAATGCGGAAAATTGCCTAAGTATGTCCTGTACATAAAAAGCAAAACAAATCTAACCCAGCCAATTACTGGCCCATCAGTCTACTCTTGATCATCAGTATGTGATGAAAGGTGTCATCAACAATGGTATCAAGCAGCACCTGCTCAGCAATCACTGCTTAGTGACGTCCAGTTTGGGTTCCGCCAGGGCCACTCAGCTCCTGACCTCATTACAGCCTTGGTTCAAACTTGGACAAAAGAGCTGAATTCCAGAGAGTAACCCTTGACATCAAAGCTGAATTTGACTGAGTGTGGCATCACGGAGCCCGAGCAAAACTCGAATTAATGGGTATTAGTGGAAAACTCTCTGGTGGTTAGAGTCATACCTGTCACATCAGAAATTAATGGTGATTGTTGGAGGTCAATTATCTCAGCTCCAGGATATCTCTGCAGGAGTTCTTCAGGGTGGTGTCCTAGGCACAACCATCATCTGCTACATCAATGACCTTCCTTTCATCAACAGGTCAGAAATGGGGATGTTTGCTGATGATTGCCCAGTGTTCAGTGTGATTTGCAACTCTTCAGATACTGAAACAGTTCATGTCCAAATGGAACAAGATCTGGATGATATGAAGGCTTGGGTTGGCAAGTGGCAAATACATTTGTGCCACACAAATGCCAGTCTATGACCATCATTAACAAGGGACAATCTAACCACCACCCCTTGACATTCAATGGTGTTACCATCACTGAAGCCCCCACGATCAACATCCTGGGAGTTATTGTTGATCAAAAACTCAACTAGACTCACCACATACATGCAGGTCAGATGCTAGGAATACCGCAGCGAGTAACACACCTCCTGAATCCCCACATGCCTGGATGAGTACAGCCCCAACAATACTCAAGAAGCTTGATACTATCCAGGACAAAGCAGCCCATTGATTGGCATCACATCCACAAACATCCACTCCCTCTATCACCAATGCTCAGTAGTAGTAATATGTACTATCTGCAAGATGCACTGCAGAAATTCACCAAAGATTCAGACAGCAGCTTCCAAACTCACAACCACTTCTATCTGGAAGGACAGGATCAACAGATATATGGGAATACCACCACTTTCAAGTTCCCCTCCAAGTCACTCACCATCCTGACCTGGAAGTGTATTGCTGTTCCTTCACTGTCGCTGGGTCAAAATCCTGGAATTCCCTCCCTAATTGCATTGTGGGTAAACACACAGCAGATATACTGTGGCAGTTCACCACTACCTTCTTGAGGGCAACTGTGGATGGGCAATAAATGCTGGCCAGCCAGCAAAGCCCACCTCCCACAAAATGAATAAGTAAAGATGTAACATCCAGTTATTAAGCTGGCTTGGACTAACTAACTCAGTGTTACACATAATGATGGATTACAGCTTGTAACCAATGATTCTTTACATGGGAAGGTATCATTGGCTGAGAGAAAGAAAGCTGAAGAAACCTGTTTATACGTTATGGAATGATGGGTAGCAAGGATGGGTGGGATGGAAGAGAAGAGAGGAAATAATTTGGAGGATATATTAGTATTTTCTGTTGTTTAACTGTGAGAGGTGGAACTAGTTTGTAAGTGATTTTCGCTTGGTCCTGTTTGTTTCTATTAAGCATTTAATATCGAGAATCTCATTATGCTACATATCAAATGATTGAAATATTTGTATTTAACTTTATGATAATAATACGTTGAGTTAATTTGTCATCCAGTAATCCTTCTGACATTTCAGAGTGACATGGTGGCTCAGTAGTTAGTTTTGCCACCTCACAGGGACTGGGTTCAGTTCCAGCCTCGTGCAACTGTCTGTGTGTGGTTTGCACATTCTTGCTGTGTCTGTGTGAGTTTCATCCAGGTGCTCTGGTTTACTCCCAAAGTCCAAAGATGTGCAGGTTAGGTAGATTGATAGTGATAAATTGCCCATAGTGTCCAGAAATATGCAGGCTAGGTGAATTAGCCTTGGGAATATCAGGTTGCAGGGACAGGTGGGCAGGCAGGAGGGGAGATCTGGGTGGGATGCTCTTCAGAGGATCATTGTGAACTCAATGGGCTGAATGGCCTGCTTCCACACAGTGGGGCTTCTATTCTATGATTTAGTCATTCTTAGGTGTACTACAACTATCTTCAAACATCAGGCAAGATGCACAAAAAAAAACTCTTGTTCTTGATGAAAAATTGGACATCTATTTCTTTAGCTCCAATTAAAATTAATTTTTGATTTGACCCAGTGTTGATAAATAATTAGTCTTGGGCATCATTCATTATCCAATATCATAAATTGTTTCAAGCAACACCTTAGGCAATCTGCCCTTTTATATGTTTTGTGGTTTGTTGTTAAATTTTATTTGATAATACGCCTGTAAAGAGTCTCAATTACACAAAAGATGCTATACAAGTTGGACATCCAAAATCTGGAGGCCTGAAAGCTTGAAATAAATGTTTACTAAATGACTAAAGGGGGTTAAATTAAGCTCAAGCATTTGTCAAAATACTGGAACAAATCAACAAAGTCCTAATTCTCAATGATGCACTAAACTGATTATTGATTGGGCGGCACGGTGGCACAGTGGTTAGCACTGCTGCCTCACAGCGCCAGAGACCCGGGTTCAATTCCCGCCTCAGGCGACTGACTGTGTGGAGTTTGCACATTCTCCCCGTGTCTGCGTGGGTTTCCTCCGGGTGCTCCGGTTTCCTCCCACAGTCCAAAGATGTGCAGGTCAGGTGAATTGGCCATGCTAAATTGCCCATAGTGTTAGGTAAGGGGTAGATGTAGGGGTATGGGTGGGTTGAGCTTCGGCGGGGCGGTGTGGACTTGTTGGGCCGAAGGGCCTGTTTCCACACTAAGTAATCTAATTTAATCTAATCTAATTTCTCCACCTTGTTTACAGTGGAAGGTCCAGAATCCAAGCCAACTGACCTGAGTGTTCAAAATCTAGGTAAATCTGAAAATCGGCACATTCTTGGTCTTGGGGATACCAGATTTTAGACAATCAGCTTATATTTTTTGTCCACAATTGTAATCAATCCATCATTGGTGCTTGTGCCTTCAGTTTTATGGGCGCTGAACTCTTCATTCCATCCCTAAATCTCTCTACCACTCTAAGTTCTCTCCCTTCCTTTAAGACATTCCTTACAAAATCCTCTATTATTGAATTTTCTGTCATCTTTCTTAAAATATACTTTTGTGGCTCAGTGTCAACATCTGTACAGTAAAACATCCTTGTTTGACTTGCAGTCGCTCTCCAAATTCAACTCACTGGTCTTTTTTTGTGTACTTTGGTTTTTGCCTGTGTGGTATTTTCACCCTGCAGGTAATGAGTGGAATGGATTTCAAAGTATTTTGTCTTGTCTTGACCACAAAGCCACAGTCTTATTCCAGAAGCTCAAACACAAAACCCTGACATTTCAGTGTACTACTAAGTGAATGCTACACTTAGAGACTCAAAATCTTTCAAATGAAAGGCATTGAGGGTGAGTTGGAGGTTTGGATTAGGAATTGGCTCTCTGGAAGAAGACAGAGGGTAGTAGTTGATGGC
Organism: Chiloscyllium punctatum; assembly: GCF_047496795.1. Classification (NCBI taxonomy): domain Eukaryota; kingdom Metazoa; phylum Chordata; class Chondrichthyes; order Orectolobiformes; family Hemiscylliidae; genus Chiloscyllium; species Chiloscyllium punctatum. The sequence goes on along the minus strand of NC_092783.1, from coordinate 10,664,927 downwards.
AAAGGTTCATCTTGGAGTGCAGTCACTAGCGGTGTTCCGCAAGGATCTGTTTTGGGACCATTGCTGTTTGTCATTTTTATAAATGACCTGGAGGAAGGGTTAGAAGGTTGGGTGAGCAAGTTTGCGGATGATACGAAAGTCGGAGGAGTTGTAGACAGTGAGGAAGGATATGGCAGGTTACAGCGGGATATAGAGAAGCTGCAGAGCTGGGCAGAAAGGTGGCAAATGGAGTTCAATGTAGCTAAGTGTGAAGTGATTCACTTTGGTAAGAGTAATAAAAAGATGGATTACTGTGCTAATGGTAGACTACTTGGTAGTGTGGAAGAGCAGAGGGATCTTGGTGTCCATGTACACAGATCTCTGAAAGTTGCCACCCAGGTAAATAGTGCAGTGAAGAAGGCATATGGCGTACTGGCTTTTATTGGTAGAGGAATTGAGTTCCGGAGTCCTGAGGTCATGCTGCAGTTGTATAAGACTCTGGTGCGGCCGCATCTGGAATATTGTGTGCAGTTTTGGTCGCCATACTATAGGAAGGATGTGGAGGCACTGGAACGGGTGCAGAGGAAGTTTACCAGGATGTTGCCTGGTATGGTAGGAAAATCCTATGAGGAAAGGCTGAGGCACTTGGGGTTGTTTTCATTGGAGAAAAGAAGGTTTAGGGGTGATTTGATAGAGGTGTACAAGATGATTAGGGGGTTAGATAGGGTTGACAGTGAGAACCTTTTTCCACGTATGGAGTCAGCTATTACAAGGGGGCATAGCTTTAAATTAAGGGGGGGTAGATATAGGACTGATGTTAGGGGTAGGTTCTTCACTCAGCGAGTCGTAAGTTCATGGAATGCCCTGCCAGTAGCAGTAGTGGACTCTCCCTCTTTATGGGTATTTAAGCGGGCATTGGATAGGTATATGGAGGATAGTGGGTTAGTGTAGGTTAGGTGGGCTTTGATCGGCGCAACATCGAGGGCTGAAGGGCCTGTACTGCGCTGTATTCTTCTATGTTCTATGTTCTATGAAATAAGGCATTATCTGCCCTTTCAGATGGATATAAAAGGGCCTATGGCAAAAATGTAAAGAAAAGCAGGGAGGTATTACAGTTTCTTCCCTAATATTTAGCCATCAATTAACAGCTTCTAAAATAAAAGCTTAATATCACATTGCTGACTGTGAGACCTTGCAAATTTGCCACTGTGTTTCTTCCTCTACAACAGTGACTGCACTTCAACGATACCCTATTGGCTGTAAAGCACTTTGCAGTGACCTTCGATTTTAATGTGGCGCAGAAAAATGATTTTTCTAATAAAACAAGAATAAGCTGACACCTCGATTGAAATGCTGACAGTGAGCTTAAACAATGATGGATACATGTGGCATCTGTGCTAAGTGAGCAGTATTCAAAGTATGGATAAAGTGAGCTCCCTTAAAACTCTGCCAAAACATTTGGACGACTTTTGATAAAACTTTCAATAATTTTAAATCCGCAAAAAGAGAAAGCAAAAAAAAAAGCCAGTGACGTATTAAAAAGTCTTCATTCTTCAAATGTAGTTTTTTCCCACATTGCATGTGATGACGAACAGGTATGGGAGGTGCTAACCCTGGAGAATGGAGCAGATGATGAGGTCAGTCCAGGAACCATCTGGAGAGAGCATTTATGAAACTTCCCCCAACAACTTTACACGCACCTTTCATTTTCCTTGGACGTGACCCATCATTTTGAAACCCCCTTGTTATTTTTTGGCATAATTTGATGACCTGGACTTTACAGCCAATGTCAAAGCGACAACATGCAGGTACTAATCTGAAAAAATGACCCACAAAGATTACGACAGTTCTCTGGTGTGGATTTAATCTTTCTCAACATTAATTTCATCCCAGCACCAGCAGTAGCGGATCTCTGGTGTCTAGGGATAGTAATGTCATCAAGTGGGGGAAGCAGATGGTCAAATTGAAGAACTTTCACTGGCAACATAGCAGCAAGCAGAAAGTATTTATTATCTCTCATTATTTTACAGGAAAGTTAACAAATGAGGCATGTACGTGAGATTAAGGTAGAGACAAAGTAGCTTAACTGCTAACAAAAACAATTCAGTGTAGATCTCTCTGTTCTATCATATTTGGAGATAGTTGACTTTGCACAAATATAAAATTATTTTCTCTGGACCAGCAGTAATTACGCCATTAATTGCATTTATTTCTTCCAATAAGATGCATCTTTTCAAAGGCTTTTACAGAAGGAGTAGTGTAAACACAATTTGAAGTCCATTTAATTGATTTTCAAGACTTCTATCCTCAGGCTGAAATAGCACACGCTGTTGAAGACTGGGGAATCATTGATGACTACTTCTTTATTTAACTGGTCATGTGGAAACTTCAGAAATTGTTGAGTTTCATAATTGTACTATTGATGAATGTTGACAGTTTCTTAGCATTTTGTGCGCTGTTGTCTTTTTTTTAACCATACAGAGAGGTTGAGGTGGTGGGGTAGTGCCACTTGACTACTAATCCAGACAGCCAGCCTAGTCCTGTTCAAACCAAACAACAAATGGGGACTTTAAATTCAATTAATGATTGAACCTAGGGTGGCACTGCTGGTTAGCACTGCTGCCTCACAGTGCCAGAGACTCTAGTTTGATTCCACTCTCAAGCGACTGTCTGTGTGGAGTTTATACGTTCTCTCTGTGTCTGCGTGTGTTTCCTCCGAGTGCTCCGGTTTCCTTCTACACACAATAGATGTGCAAGTTAGGTGGATTGGCCATGTTAAATTGCCCATAGTATCCAGGGGATGTGAGGGTAGGTGGATTAGCCATAGGAAATGCAGAGTTACAGAGGTATGGTAGAGGTGTGGGTCTGGGTGGGATGCTGTTTGGAGGGGTGGTGTGGATTTGTAGGGCCAAATGGCCTGTTGCTGCACTGTAGGGATTTGATGAATTCTGAATTTCAAAACCAATCTCAGTGATGGTGTCCAAGAAACTATCTCTATTGTCATAAAAATCCAACTAAAATGATAGAAATTTGCCATCCTTACCTGGTCTGACTTAAACCTGCTCTCTGAAATGACTTTGCAAACCATTCAGTTCAGAAACATATAGGGATGGACCACAGATGATTGCAAGACCAGCAGTGTTGACATCACACAGAAGAGTTTTTTTAAAAATAATTAAAAGAAACTAAATGATGGGACTTTTTCCTCACTGGTCTCTAATGTCCTGGCTATGCCTTTACCTTCCTGCTGAGTTTCTGTCTTATTTGCTCCATTGCTAATATTAAGACAGACAATGACTTACAGGCAGAGATCTTCTGGTCCATACGTTTTATCCAACACAATTGTGATCAATTGCATTTTGCAATATGTGCTTGCCACCTAAAACCAGGTAATCTTAAAGGTGAAAATCTAGACTAAAAATCCTGCTTTAGTTGAGCAAAATCTGATATTTGACTCCACTCTCTTTAGTGTTCAGAATTTATCGGGAAGATCACTTTAGCCCCAGCTAAAGGTCTGTCTCTTGCTTGGTGTTATGCACTTTGATGTTATCTGAATTGTTGCTATGGAATCAACATGCTTCGTTCTCCCACTGTAATTCTGGGTATACTTGTGTTACAATAGAATAATATAGTATCTGAATAAGGCATATATTGTTAATTGCCTTGCATCTCATGGCTGTCACTGCATGTTTCCTGTTACAGATGACTATACTGAGGCAACAGACTGTGCACACGCAAAGGAAAGCAGGAGCTAGTGAGCATGCAGAAGACAGACAAATTTCAGACAGCAGTGAACCTACTCAGAAACCAACATGGAAGGTAAATAATTTGAGTCATTAGAAACTCTGGTACTGTATGCAATTTTCATCTTCCAGGCAAGGATACAAGGAGCCTTTTTTGATTATTCCCAGAACCACTCAAATGTTATAGCAAAGAAGGTGGCTTTATGGCAGCATCATGTCTGTTCTGGCTTTCTCAATTAGCAGGTCACTTTGTGCCATCTCCCGTATTTTCCCAGTAACTTTGCACATTGTTAGTTTTCAAATAATTACTTATTACCTCATAATATTGAACTCCCTCTCTTTATACCTCAACTGAACCTGCCCTCACCACATTATAAGGCAGTGATTTCCAAATGTTTTTCCTCCTGTCACCAATTACTTTAAATCTGTTCTTTCTCCAGAGTACTGCCAAAAAAAAGCTTAATTTAATTTCTAGTTTAGCTATCATGAACTTTTCATGAACTTAATTGAGAAAATAATACAGGAAACATTGAGGCTTGTTTTGTGGTAATGTTTTTTTTAAATGATCAAGTTGTGATCCTAGCTGATGATACTACTGGACAAGTCAGATTCCAGAACAAAATATGGCTTGATAAATTATATGTTTAATGTTTCAATAACTTGCTTAACATTCTGGTTAATTACTGAAACATATTCGAACTAGCTCGAAGGTAGAAGACAGAGGCAGGTGGTGGAGGGTTGTTTTTCAGACTGGAGGCCCGTGACCAGTGGAGTGCCACAAGGATTGGTGCTGGGACCATACTTTTCGTTATTTATATAAATGATTTGGATGTGAACATAAGAGTTATAGTTAGTAAGTTCGCAGATGACACCAAATTTGGAGGTGAAGAAGGTTACCTCAGATTACAATGGGATCTTGATCAGATGGGCCAATAGGCTGAGGAGGGGCAGATGGAGTTTAATCCAGATAAATGCGAGGTGCTGCATTTTGGGAAAACAAATCTTAGCAGGACGTATACACTTAATGGTAAGATCCTAGGGAGTGTTGCTGAACAAAGAGACCTTGCAGTGCAGGTTCATAGCTCTTTGAAAGTAGAGTCGCAGGTAGATAGGATACTGAAGGCAGCGTTTGGTATGCTTTCCTTTATTGGTCAGAGTATTGAGTATAGGAGCTGGAAGGTCATGTTGCGGCTGTATAGGACGTTGGTTAGGCCACTTTTGGAATATTACGTGCAGTTCTGGTCTCCTTCCTATTGGAAGGATGTTGCCAAATTTGAAAAAGATCAGAAAAGATTTACAAGGATGTTGCCAGGATTGAAGGATTTGAGCTTTTGGAAGAGGCTGAATTAGATTGGGCTGTTTTCCCTGGAGCGTTGAAGACTGAGGGGTGACCTCATAGATATTTAGATAGGGTAGATAAACAAAGTTCTTTTCCCTGGGGTGGGGGAGTCCAGAACTAGAGGGCATGGTTTAGGGTGAGAGGGGATAGATATAAAAGGGACCTATGGGGCAACTTTTTCACGCAGAGGGTAGTGCATATATAAAATGAGCTGCCAGAGGAAGTGGTGGAGGCTAGTACAATTGCAACATTTAAAAGGCATCTGGATGGGTATATGATCAGGAAGGGTTTGGAGGGATATGAGCCAAGTGCTGGCAAATGGGACTAGATTAGGTTGGGATACCTGGTCGGCATAGATGAGTTAGACCGAAGGTCAGTTTCTGTGCTGTACATCCCTGTGACTCTATGAGTCTATATGAGAATGCAGATGTTTTTTTAACAACAGAGCCTAAGTTTATTAAACAAAAGAAATAAAACAGACAAACCATTACACGATTAGAAGGATCTTGAAGCAAGCATTGTACAACAACATCCAATACAGTCTTTAAATTTCTATTAAATTGTTCTCTATGTTTCTGTTTTTGGAACTATGGTGACCATTTAATGGTATCTCGTGAGTCTAATGGTATGCACTTTTCATAATTCATTGAATCCCCACACTTTGGAAGCATGCCATTTAGCCGAAAGAATCCACATCGACCCTCTGAAGAGCATCCCACCCAGACCCACATCCCTACTGTATTTCCATAACCCCACCCTGGTCACCATGGGCAATTTCACATGTTAATCCACCTAAACTGCACATCTTTGAATTGTGGGAGGAAGCCGGAGCACCTAGAGGAAACCCATGCAGACATGGGGCGGCACGGTGGCTCAGTGGTTAGCACTGCTGCCTCACAGCACCAGAGTCCCTGGTTCAATTCCAGCCTGGAGCGACTGTCTGTGTGGAGTTTGCACGTTCTCCCCGTGTCTGTGTGGGTTTCCTTCGGGTGCTCCGGTTTCCTCCCACAGTCCAAAGATGTGCAGGTCAGGTGAATTGGCCATGCTAAATTGCCCATAGTGTTAGGTGCATTAGTCAGAGGGAAGTGTGTCTGGGTGGGTTACTCTCTGGAGGGTCGTTGTGGACTTGTTGGGCTGAAGGGCCTGTTTCCACACTGTAGGGAATCTAATCTAATCTAATGTGCATACTCCCCACAGATAATGCCCAAGGATAGACTCGAACTCGGATCCCTGGAGCTGTGAGGCAGCAATGCTAACCACTGAGCTATTGTGCTGTCCTTCCAATGGCCTAAACATTTTGCAAATCTAACAATCTGAATATGTCTATCCCAAGCTCTTCTAGCTTGGAAACTTCACAAACCAGAAATAAAATGTTGCTGCTGTAGTGACTGATTTTTCTCTAAACTGAGCTGAACTAAAACCTGAAAAGTTGCTTCTGAACTTGATTTCTGTCTATTCTTCTCAACTCTGATTCTGATTGTGGTTTTGGAGAAGATTTGCAGCTCAGGTTGTGGATCAGATTGTATGTTTCCTTGCTGAGCTGGTAGATTTGTTTTCAGACGTTTTGTCACCATGCTAGGTAATACCATTAATGATCCTCTGCTGAAGTGCTGGTGTGCTGTCCCGCTAGCTATGTATGTGTCTTGGTCAGTTGTTGTGGATGATATCCCTTCTGGTTCTTTTTCTGAGAGATTGGTAAATGGGGTCCAAATCGATATGTTTGTCAGTGAGTTCCAATTTGAATGCCAAACCTCGAGGAATTCCTGTGCATGCCTTTGTTTAGACTGTCCCAGGTCGGATGTATTGTCCCAGTTGAACTGGTGTCCCTCTTCATCTGTGTGTATGGATCCTCGTGGTAGTTGGTCCTTTAACAAACATATCGATTTGGACCCCATTTACCAACCTTTCAGAAAAAGAATTGGAAGTGATATTAACCACTACAACAGACCGAGATCCACAAATAGCAAGTAGGACAGAACACCAGGACTTCATCGAAATCTCACAGATGATGTTATCTAGCATGGTGATGAAATGTCTGAGAACAAACCTATCAGATAAGCAAGCAAAATTACAACCTATAATTATGATACTTTTTGGTCTGAATTGAAAAGAAAATAAACATTCAATCATATTCACATGAGGCTGCAGATATTTAGTTTATTGCACAAAGAAAGAAAACAGACAAATAATTGCACAGTTCAAAGGATTTTAAAACTACCATTGAAAGTTGGATAAGCTTAGTGTGGTATAAACCCAAAGTATAAACATCATATTCCATTAATAATCCAGGGCTTCTGTTAACCCCTTGATTACAGTTTACGTGTCTTCCTGGAACTGGTGCATGTTTTGTTATTCCAAAATGACATCTGACCTTTTTAAACAATAAAATTCCCAGCACTGACCACATCAATGTGCCCTTCTTTTTAAAACCATCAAAATTTCAAAAATGAGTATAAAATATTCTATAGACCTTTCATCATACTCAGGAAGGGAATTTAGAGCCTTTCAGTCTTGAAATTCTTGTGAATTAAAACTCAGTGCACTGTAATACAATCTTTTCTCCACATTATGAACAGTTTGCTAGAGAATCGCTTCCATCATTAATATTCCTTTTGAATTAAGTTTGATGGAAAAGGAAACTCATTTTGAAGAAGATATTTGAGATGCTTGATTATCGTGCAGAAATCAGAAAAATGATTGTATTAGAACCAAATTTCAAAGGCAAAAAAGCCTCGCTTTTGTATAAAGACTTACACTGAAAGAAGACATTAACACTTAAATGACTTTATATTAGAAGTAATTATTTCACTATAATTAAATTATTAATCTGTAGAATTGAACATTTTAGAGTTAATTAAAGTAAAATCTGTGATTGGCAAAGCAACGTCACATTTACTGAATTAATGAAGTAACCTAACTAACTGCTGACTATGATATTACTTTATATTTCCATTCATGAAATAAAAGTCCATATTACAATATCATCAATCTCTATTCTATGGTTAACAATTATTCCTTTTAAATAAGAGGAGGCAATTAATGATGGTCCTTCCACTTGATTTTCTTTCTGTCTGTCAATCCAAAAGACTCATCAAAATTGCTTTATCAAAAATGCAAATAATGGTATTTTGCAAGTGTCTTTCGTCAGGTCATAAAAAAAGGAAAGGAATAGGGCATTCTGCTTGTATCTGTGTAATAAGTCAGTTTGATTGTGTAATAATCTTATGTTCAGGTGGGAGTGTAGGATGCTAGTAACAGGAAAATTGTTTATGGTGCAGTATTCATCTTACTAAATCATCCTGAACTGAGAAATGTACTGCTTCATAATTCATTTGTCACACCTGGGGATTTGCATCCAACTTCAGCTAGAAGTACCAAGTGGATGCTCCATCTGAGCTTCCTCCTGAGGTCCATAGCTTCACAGTTGATAGTCTTCAACAAATTTGAATCAATGCACCTAACATCAAGAAAGATCTTGAATACTGCAAAGGCTATAGACCCTGACAATATTCTGGCAGAAGTACTAAAACGAAAGAAAGAACAAAGAAAATTTACAGCCCAGGAACAGGCCTTTTGGCCCTCCAATCCTGAGTCGATCCAAATCCACTGTCTAAACCTGTCACCAATTCCTAACCATCTGTATCCCTGTGCTCCCCACCTACTCATGCATCTGTCCAGATGCATCTTAAATGCATCTACCGTGCGTGCCTCTGCTGGCAATGTTTCAGGCACCTATCACCCTCTGTGTGAAGTACTGAAGACTTGTGTTCCTGAACTAGCTGCATCTCATGCTAAATTGCCCATAGTGTCCAGTGATGTACAGGCTAGATGAATTAGCCATGAGAAATGCAGGGTTACAGGGATAGGGTCGGGGTGGGGGTGGGGGTGGGGGGTCTGAGGCTTGGTCTGGGTGGGATGCTGTTTGGAGGGGCAGTATGGACTTGATGGGCCGAGTGGCCTGCTTCCATATTGCAGAGATTCTGTGATCCTAGCCAAGCAGTTCCAATAAAACAACACTGTTTTCACCAGACAAGGTGGAAACTTGTCCAGATATGTCCTATGTACAAAAGTAAAATAAATTTAATCTATCCAATAACTGTTCTGTCAGTCTACTCTTGATCATCAGCAAAAGTGTGGAAGAGATCATCAATACTGTGGTTGAGTAGCACTGGCAAAGGAATAACCTACTCACTGGTGCCTAGTTCAGGTTCCTGAAAGGCCACTTAGCTCCTGCCCTTATTACGACTTTATCTCAAACATGAACCAAAGAAGTGAATTCCACTGGTGAAGTGAGAGTGACTACTGTTGACATAAAGGGCACATTTGACCAAAGTGTAGAATCAAGTATGCTTAATAAAACTAAAATCAGTATAGATCAAGAGAAATGTTCCACTGGTTGGAATAATACTAGGCACAAAGGAAATGGTTGTAGTTATTCGAAATCAATTCTCAGTAGTAGGAGTTCCTCAGGTCCAACTATCTTTAGCTGCATCATCAATTCTTTCCATTACAAGGTCAGAAGAGGGTTTTTCACTAACAACTGCATAATTTTCAGCATCATCAGATACTGAAGCAGTCATTATCCACATTCAGCAACACCTGCACAATATCCAGGCTTGGCCTGACAAGTGATGAGTAACATTGCCTGGCAAAATTGTGTGAAATAAGTGACCACTTCCAACAAAAACCATCCCCCCCCCCTAACATTTAATGGCATCACCATCACTGAATCTCCTATTATCAAGATCCTGAAATTGAATTGGACTAGCTATATAAATATTGTAGTTACAAGAGCAAGTTAGAGGCTGGGAAATCTGCAGCAGGTAACTCACCTTTAGTTCTACAAAATCTGTTCATCATTTCCAAGACACAAGTCAGGAGTCTAATGGAATACTGTCCAGTTGTCCAGTATAATTGATCAGAAACAATTATTGACCTAGGCTTTGTTTGTGCCACATGTTTTAGGTGCGGCTCTAACAGTACATAACAACAAAAATAGAAATTGATGGAAAAACTCAACAGTTCTGGCAGAATCTTTGAAGAGACAACAGAGTTAAAGTTTTGGGTCTAATGACCCTTCTTCAGAACAAGAAACTTGACACTACCGGGACAAAACCACCCAATCTACCACATTCAACACTCACTTCCTTTTACAACAATTCACAGTGGCAACAATGTGTACCATCTGCAAACTGTATGGCAGTAACTCACCAACGATTCTTTATCGGCACTTTTTAAAACTGAAATTTTTGCCACCTTGAAGAACAAAAGCAGCAGATGCGTGGGAACACCAATTCTATGACTTGGAACTATATTGCCGTTTTTTCACTGTTGGTGTGTCAAAACCCTGGAAATCACATTCTAACAGCACTATGAGTGCCCCAATCCCCTCCCAAGTCAGTAGCAGTTCAAGAAGACAACTCACCACTACCTTCTCAATGGCAATTAGGGATGGGCAGTAAACTTTTAAACACACATTCCATGAAAACATTTTAAAAAGGATAGTTCACCAATATGAACATTGAGAAAGCTGATCAAAATACTTCCATTTTCCTCCCAGTTTAAGATGCCAACAAATTCTCCTGTCAATGAGAGATGATAGGATGAATAACATTAAGATGAGGCAAATATAATTCTCAGTAGCTCTTTGAGAAGCAATCTGGTCTTCTCCCAATATACAAGAGAAACTTGGCTGAAGCAAAAACGGAAATTGCTGATGAAGCTCAAAAGACGATGAAGAGTCACTGGGCACCCACCTGCTGAGATTCACCAGCAATTTCTGTTTTTATTTCAGAAACAATGATTGCAGTTTTTTGTTTTACTTTAGTATAAATTTGGTGGAATATTTGTTCAGCAGCTCATGTACAAAGCCTTGAAGCAGGCAATCTAAGCACAACCACATGACAGGAGAGGGTTCAGTTCATATTGCATTTGAAGGAATGCTCACTGCTTTGAAGATTCTGTCAAGTGTTTTCTGTGCATACTTAGCCCAGTTCTAACAAAACAGGGTGATTTTGTTATAATTGATAATAAATAATTATTAACCTAGACTATGTTTTTGCCGCATGTGTTGTGTTGCCGGCATGTGACCAGTTAATATTGGAGTTGTACTTGTATCTTAAATTGCTTTTCCTATCACAGAGGCTAAATGTTAGCCTGGGCTGGACTGTCAAGAGTATTGTGTATGTGTGTGCAGCTATTTTTATAAGATAAGTAATGCAATAATGTACCAAACCAACTACATTAGAATAGTACTGAGCCATACATTTATTTAGACAGTGTAGGTGGGAAATGAAGTTTAGCACTATCAGTTATATCTCATTACAGCAAGATAAATGGACTGTTGTAGTTTATCTGTTAATTTCCCATGGCAGCACTAGCACTTTCATATGTTTTGAATGTTTTTTTCCTTTTTATGAGTTCCTTTGGAACTCCTGTTTTGCAATAGATCAGGAAGGATTAAAACAAAAAAGTGAAATATAAAAAGTTGAGGAAAAGAAACTGTTTGAAGATTGAGAAATGGAATTGCTGAAATGGCATGCAAAGCTATTAGATCTGTTTCAACTTGGTGAGAAGGGGCGAACTGCTCCCCTTTGTTCCTCTTCTGCACTTGGTCAGTACAATGATTTTGTTATTTTTAGCATAAGGCTATACCTCCCTCCAAGTAAGATCCTATCAATTAATAAGTTGCAATAAACTACAGTGATAAGATCAGTCCAAGTCAGCATGGATTCACTAAAGGGGAATCATGCTTAACAAATCTTCTCAAATTTTTTGAGGATGTGACCAGGAGAGGGAGTAAGCGTAAATCAATGGATGTTATGTATCTGGACTTTCAAAAGGCTTTTGACAAGGTCTCACGCAAGAGATTAGTAAGCAAAATTAAAGCTCATGGTATTAAAGGTAATGTATTGATTTGGAGAGGGAATTGATTGGCAGACAGGAAGCAGTGAGTTGGAATAAACAGGTCCTTTTCAGTGTAGCAGGTGTGATAGGTGGGGTATTGCAGGGTTCAGTGCTGGGACCCCAGCTGTTCACAATGTATGTTTATGATTTAGAAGAAGGAACTGAATGCAGTATTTCCAAATTTGCAGACAACACTAAGCTGGGTAACAGTGTGCACTGTGAAGAAGATTCTAAGAGGCTGCAGGGTGACTTGGGTAGACTGGCTGAGTGGGCAAATACTTGGCAAATGCAATGTAATGTGGGTAAATGTGAGGTCATTCACTTTAGTGACAAAACAAGAAGGCAGATTAGTATCTGAATGGCTGCAGTTTAGGAAAAGGTGAGGTGCAATGAGACCTGATTGTCATGGTGGAACAGTTACTGAAGGTTGGCATGCAGATACAGCAGGTACTGAGGAAAGCTAATGGGTATGCTGGCCTTTACAGTGAGAGGGTTTGAGTATCAGAGGAAGGTTGTCTTGCTGCAGTTATTCAGGGCCTTGGTGAGGCCACTCCTTGAGTATTGTATGCAGTTGTGGTCTCCTATTCTGAGGAAGAACATTCTTCTGATTGAGGGGGTCCAGCGAAGGTTCACGAGACTTTTCCTGGGATGCCAAGACTAATATATGAGGAAAGACTGGATTGACTGGGCTTGGACTGGAATTTAGAGGGAGATTTCATAAAAACATATAAAATCCTGATAGGACTGAACCAGGCTGGATGTGGGAAGAATATTCCCGATGTTGGGAAAGTCCAGAATAAGAGGCAAGCCATTCAAGACTGAGATGAGGGGAATTTCTTCAGTCAGAGAATTGTGAACCTGTGGAATACTCTACCACAAAAAGTTGTTGGGGCCAGTTCATTAGATATATTCAAGAAGGAGCTGGACTTGACCCTTGCAGCTAAAGGGATCAAGAGGTATGGAGAGATAGTGGGAGTGGGATACTGAAATTGCATGATCAGTCATGATCATATTGAATGATGGTGCAGACTAAAAGGGCTGAATGTCCTATTCCTGCACCTATTTTCTATGTTTCTCTGCTAATTACTTTTACTCTAAGCAATAAGGAGCCAATCACAAAGTTTTCTGAAGTGAAAGAAAATTTACATTTTCTGAGAAATACCTGACAAAGATAAGAAAGGTATCATATGTCTTATCTTTGTGCGATCAAGTAAGCATGCTAACCCCTCACTCCCACCCCACCCCATATCTCCCCACAACTTCACTCACTCCTCTCTCTCTTTCTCTCTCTCTCACACACTCGCACACACACTGTCTTTATCACACCCAGTACGTAGCAGAGAAAGTAAATGTTTAGAATCCATTGGCTGTCCTTGAGGCCAAGCCTGATTAACCAGTACCTTAGATGCTTGGTTAACAGCAGCTTTTGATGTTTTTCAATTTTCTAGCTGTTTCTGTAGGAACTGGTTGAGTTTCTTAGAGGAAGAGAAAGAAAGAGACAGCAGTTTCTCTTTCAGTGATATCCCAAAAACATTCAGAACTGCCTTTGAAATACTCATTCTAGTGAGCATTTTGAAGAGGTACCTTTCAGTGTGTCTGTCATGACAATCATGATGCAAATATGCAGCACTTTGCATTTTATTAATGTCTCCTTTAGACTGAAATAGATTTTGGTTGTCTGAATTGTAGAGTCTCTCACCACATCCCAAAGGACAATTTGACTTTATTTCCCTCGCCTTCACCTCAATATGGCTTTACATTGTTAAACAATTTCCTTGTTTCAGTTCAATTTGCTAGCGAGTTCAAAAATCGTAACTTCAAAAATAAGGTGGTCTGGCTCTTCATAGATGTGAAAGAGAAAAGATGCTGTGGTTTTCAGAGAGGAAGGATTGTGTAACATCTCTGTCGATAGTGAAATGGAATGTCTTTTTCTTCTAGTGCGGTCTGCGTTATGTTCTACACTTGTTTTGCCGTTTTGTTCTGATATATTTGTGCACAGCTGCATGTAGTGTCTCGGTTTGCTGTAGGCAGTAAAGTAAGGACAAGTCAGTTGTTAATCAGTCTATAAAATTACATGGCTCGTCCATTATTTTGTAGAGCTTGCATTGGTGAAACTCGGTCAATGATTTTAATTCACTTCCCTTGTAAATAAATGGAATGCAATCTTCTCATGAAATTACTAGTAATTATGATAAAAAGCTGAAGGCTACACATCCATAACTAAACCAGTATTTGTAGTGAAAGGGATAAAAGAATATGAGGGACAAGCAGAAACAGGCTATTGAATTGGATGATCAGCCATGATCACAATGAATAGCAGAGCAGGCTTGAAGGGCTGAATGGCCTACTCCTATTTCCTGCGTTTCTGAGGGAAATTTACTGTTTTTCATTTCGGTGCGATCTTGTAAGTTAGAGAATTTGGGGAAAAAAGTAACTAATAACTAAAAAGTAAATCTAAATAAATAATTGCCTTGTAGCACAGAACCAACAAAGATGCCTGCCACTCTATCCCCCTTCACCTTTTGGGAAGTCAGACCACAGTACTGTGCTCCTCCTCCTCATCCCAGCTTACCAGCAGAAATTGAAGCCATTGAAGAAATTGAGGACCCGGTGCAGTGTCATCTGAGGCAACAGAAGGACTTCTACAGGGCTGGTTAGAGTCCGTGGACTAGTCCATACATAAGAACTCAGCAGCAAACCTAAACGAGCATGCCGATAATGTTACAGACTTCATAGTCGGTGTGTAGAAGACTGCATGCTGAAGGACTTAATCCAAATATTCCCCACACGGGAACCATAGATGAACCTGGAGATACACTCCCTATTGAAGTCCAGGTCTGAGGCTTACAAGTCAGGCAACTCTGACCTGTACAGGAAACCCAGGTACAGCCATTCCAAGGCCATCAGAGATGCTAAGAGACAACACCAAACTAAGTCTGAGACCCAGACCAACCACATGATCACCTGTCATTTGTAGCAAGGCTTACATGACATATCAGGTTACAAAGCGAAGTCAAACAGAATCGCGGGCAAAGCTACATCCCAACTTAATGAGCTCAATGTATTCTATGCGCACTTTGAACAGAAGGGTAGTGAAACAATGTCACCTATCCCAACAGCCTCAGATGCATCTGTACCCATGGTCACCGCAGCAAGCGTTAGATCTGCCTTTTTGAGAGTGAACCCATGCAAAGCAATTGTCCTGGGTGGAGTCTCGGTCCATGCACTCAGATCCTGTGCAGACCAGCTGGTGGGAGGATTCACAGACATCTTTCACCTCTGCTTACTACAACGTGAAGTCCCCACCTGCTTCAAGGAAACCACCATCACCCTGGCGCCCAAGTAAATCATATTGTGTGTCTCAGTGATTACTGCCCAATGGCTCTGATCGCCAGAATTATGAAGTGCTTCGAGAAGTTAGTCATGGCTCACATCAACACTAGCCTCCCAAACTGCCTTGATCCTTTATAATTCACCTTCTGATGCTCCAGGTCCACAGCAGACTCCATCTTCTTAGCCCTACAGTCATTCCTGGAACATTTACCTATGTCAGGCTCCTATCTATTGACAACAGTTCCACCTTTGACACCATCATTCCAAACAACACATCTCGAAACTCTGAGACCTATGTCTTGGCTGCCCACGCTAACTGGATCCTTAATCTCCTGACCCATAGACTGCAATCAGTAAGGAAAGACAACAACACTTCCACCACTGTAATCCTCAACACTGGTGTCCCACCAGACTGTGTACTCTGCCCCCACTATACTCCCCATACACTAACGGCTGTGTGGCCACATTCCACCCCAACTCCATTTATAAGTTTGTTGACGATACCACTGTTGTAGCTCAGATCTCAAACAATGACAAGACAGAATACAGGAAAGAGATTGCATACTTAGTGATATGGTGTAAAGACAACAATCGCTCCATCGATGCCAGTAAAATGAAGGAGCTGGACACTGACTTCAGAAGGCACAGTGGAGGGCACACATCTGTCAGTATCAGTGGTGCTGAGGTGGAGATGGTTGACAGTGTCAAGTTCCTGGTAATGATGATCGCCAACAATCTGTATAGGTCCATTCATGTTGATGTGATGGTCAGGAAAGCACAACAATGTCTCTGCTTCCTCAGGATGCTAAGGAAATTTAGCATGTCCACAAGGACTCTTATCAATTTTTATGGATGCACCGTAGAAACCGTTCTATCTGAATGGTATGGCAACTACTCTTCCCAAGACCATGAGAAACTACAGAGTTGTGAACACAACCCAGTTCATCACGCAAACCAGCTTTCCATTCATTGACTCCATCTATACTTAATAAATGTTGCTGAATAACAGAATCTCATGGTGAACATTGTGTTGTGAGGCTTGCAAGTCTCAGAAATTAAATACTTTGGAAGTTCTCTATTAGTACCAGGTGCCACCAGAATAAAATTTAATGTTGCCGTCCTAATGTGGTTTAAAGAATCCCTACCAGGTTAAAATCTATCTATAAAATTCAATGTTCTTGTCAAATTTTGCATAATGAGTAAGTTTTAATTTGTTTCAGCATCCATTCTGATTTTTGTTCAATTTCAATTTTACAGTTTGCTTCCTATTTTATATGAAATTTAGCATGTTATACGTAAATTTGATTTTCCTTTTAGCTGTTGGTCTCCATTTTGGAGGTGGTTTGTTAACTATGTATCTAATGTTTAATTGAGTACAGCTAGAGGGCATTGTTTGGGTTGTGACTTGGGCTGGTATGCAGGGCCACTCATTGAAAGAAGGCTGTGTTTTACTTAGGTGGTGCATGTTTGTAATGTTTCACTCTGTAAGTAAATGTTAGACTGAGTAAAGATTGACTCCAGTTCTGTCTTCACCAGTTGTTTTTTTTTAAATATAACATAGTGATGGTGGTAAGGGTTGGGCAGGCATAGTATGACAAAGGGCAATTTCCATTCCTGTTGTGGAGCTTTTTCTTTCCTGTTTTCTCATCCATTCAAACCCCTGGATTTTGAAACCCAGTGTGCTGATTTCCCAGGACTGCTGAAACCTATCTCTGAGGTACTCAAACAACTTCAAACCCAGAAGAACTGCTGCCTTCGCACGTTTTCATCACTGCATCTGAATTCCATCATTGCCTCAATAAATAAATTCTCCCACAGTGTTCTGAGCATTTCCCCTCAGCTGTGCTGCAGAGGTAGTCAGAAGATTGCAAACGTGACCTTGATTTACTCAGCAGCACCCACATAAAGCAAACCAATACAGTGTGTTCAGCTTCCATAAGTGTTTGGGGCTATTAGATTTTCCTGCAGATTAAAATCTTACATACAAGTCATTCCATTTGAATTTCTTGTGTTACTTACTCTACAATTGATTTCTTTCCTCTTTCACTTGGCCTCTGCTTTGGTGAATTTATGTTTAATATAATTCTTCCATTTCACTTTCAGACCCTGATTAAGTGAAATATTTTCACAGACAACCTGTTTATTTTGTCCTGAAATTGCTCCTTTCTCTCAGAGTTGCATATTAGTTAGGGCAGATTTTAATATGTGTTGTTGGTCTGGTATCATTATGGGGAAACGTTAAAGTCATAGAGTTTAACAGAGCATATTCACTGGGAAATTGCTAGGATGTGAAACTGTGCTCATGAAGGAAGTTTGAGGGCATGTGGACTATTTCCATTGGGGTAGGGCAAAAGTTTGAAAGGAAATTTACTTTTGAAATTATGGAGGATTTTGATGGAATGAATAGGGGAGAGACTTTCTCTATGCAGAATATTCATGTTGAGAAGTCATCTGTATTAAATTGTTTTTAAGACAGCATGACGAGAGGTTAGGAGAGAATTTTACAGTAGGAAGATTGTTCAAGTTCCTTGCTCGTCACTGAAGCTTATGGGAAAACTGGATCACCATTTAAACAGAGTGAGCTACATGACAATTGGAGAGAGGTCAGGTTTGTGGGAATAAAATCAGGTTATTGTAGAAATGATGGGTTGTTGTCACCAAATGTACATCTCTGGAGGATGACACCAGAATGAAGATTAAAAAGGTTTCTGGAAATAGAATGGAAATGAAATTAATTTCTACCCAGTTTTCGGCAAGAGGATCTGCCACATCAGAATGTACAGAACTCATCCTGAGTGATGCTGATCTTTCAACACCAAGAATGGACATGTTCACTTTAATACTTGTTCAAAGCTCAGATCAGGTGATGTTATTAGCAAAATGTTACATTGCATCAAAATGGCCTCAATCTGCTCACTGACATTTGTCAAAAAGTAGTCATTCCATAGCACTAACTTACTTTGACTCAAACGAGCACAAACGTTTACTGTTTTCCAAAAAAAAGTATTGATGTATATGAGCATGTGTCAGTCATTATCAAAATTCACTGAACTAATTACAAATATCAATGATACATGCATTTAGTTTTAGAGAATCACCAAGGAAACATCTTAACTCCTAGCTTTAAGCACACAGTTATGAATTCATTTCCCATGTTATAAAGCCAGGCATTATATCAAAAATAGCTTTATTTATTGAATTCAAAAGCCAACGTGATTTTAATTTTCAAAGACTGGACAACATTTAATTAAATAATTTTAAAAACACCTTCTAAGGTGGCTGAACATTCACACAACTTCATTATAAATTTCAAAGCTAATAACATATCTAGAAGAATCCATCAGTGACTGTCACTTTGCAGGAACGTGATTCACTCCATCTACTGCACAATTCACAAGTCATCGAGACAATTAACTGTATATTCATCTGGGCATAAGATAAACCATTATATGAAATTACTGAGTGTGATATAAGTTATTGCATGCAATTACTTCGGACAATGCATGTAGCTAAGAAATTAATTCCTCCAATCAAAATCTAATCATGTCTCAGCCATGGACCTAGTATCAACTGCTATGACTATGTTTGAGTAACTGGTCACTCAGTGAGAAGGGATCCTGTAATAAGTGAATGAATTTTTTTGATGTTTTAAGAATCTGATTCTCTCGCAAGTGGATAGGATAGTGAAGAAGGCATTTGGTATGCTTGCCTTTATTGGTTAGTGCATTGAGTATAGGAGTTGGGAAGGCATGTTGCAGCTGTACAAGACATTGGTTAGGCCACTTTTGGAGTATTACTTGCAATTCTAATCTCCCTGCTATAGGAAGAATGCTGTGAAGCTAAGAAGAGTTCAGAAAAGATTTATAAGGATGGTGCCAGGCTTGGAGGATTTGAACTATCGGGAGAGGCTGAATAGTTGGGGCTATTTTCCCTGCAGTGTTGGAGGCTGAGTGGTGACCTTATGGAGGTTTATAAAATCATGAGGGGCACGGATAGAGTAAGTAGACAAGATCTTTTCCCTCAAATGTGGGAGTCCAGAACTAGAGGGCATAGGTTTAGGTGAGAGGGGAAAAATTTAAAAGGGGCGTAAGGGGCAACTTTTCACGCAGCAGTGGTGCGTGTATGGAATGAGCTGCCAGAGGAAGTGATAGAGGCTGATACAATTACAACATTTAGAAGTTATCTGGATGGGTATATGAATAGGAAGGGTTTAGAGGGATCTGGTCCAAATGCTGGCAAATGGGTCTAGATTTATATGGGATATCTGGTCAATGTGGACAAACTGGATCGAAGGGTCTGTTTCTGACTGGTCAGAACAGAAGGAGACTGGAAAGAAAATCTCTTTAATGGGTGCTCTGTCACTTTCCATCCTATTTTCAAGCTCAAATTCTCTCTGTTTTACTGTCCATGTGCCAGAGGCTGTAGCTTTAAGAATCAGTGCAGTAGTTGCTGACTCCAGGAAACCAGACAAAAACTGTCCATCAATATTTTTAAATGGCCTTGTTACAGAATCCAGAACACCCCTTCAGCCCAGTCTGAACACATCCAAAGTATCAATCTATGGAATTCGTGCATAATAGACTTTTTTGGATATTTACCAGCTACTTAATCCATTGTCCCACTTTATACTTTGACTTGTTTGTATCTGTGTGTGTTAGGGACAATGTTTGTATGTATGTGCATGAGAGAGACAGAGCATTTTGTAATTTGTACTCTGATCTTTATTACTTTCAATAAATTCTATTTTATTTTCACAGCTTTGAAGAAAACCTGTGCATGTGCCTTTTAAAGACACTGCACTTAAACAGTTAATCGTTCAGTGAATTGGCGAATGTGATATTTTTAACATTGTGGTCAAACAGGAGAAGGAAGCCATTGGATGTTCAGAGGCCTGAGTATAACAGTCTCTGAGCATGGGATTTGAGCTGACATTGGATTACACTGCTAGAGCTGTGTCTAGTGGGTGATGCTGAGAACTGAGGTGTTGTCTTCCTGGTCCAGTGCTTCAGGTAGACATAGAACATTCCACAACAATGTTCAGGGAAGAACTGGGAGATGCCATTGTAGCTAGATCAAGATATTTCCCTGATCTGAACTCACAAACAATAGAGAAACTGAACCTTCATCTCATTGCTGACTGCAAGGCCTTGCTGAGCACAAAGCACCTACTACCTTTATAATCAAATGTGACTGCACCTCTAAAGTCAAAAATCTGACAGCACCAGGTTATATTCCAACAGGTTTTTTTGGAGCAAATAAGCCTGTTGGACCATAACCTGGTGTTGTGTGATTTTCAACTTTGTACACTCCAGTCCAACACTGGCACCTCCAAACCTTATGTGCCTCTAAAGTAATTCAATAGAAGATAAATTAATTAATCAATAAATAGTTGACACTTTGGAATTCCTTTCTGAAGCAATTGTGCAAATATTACTTCCCTAAAATATACTTCTTTCTTAAGATTTCACATCTGCTCAAAACAAAAGGGCCAAGTCTCTGTGACAAATCATCTTACGTAGCATTTTAACAAGAGCAGATCCTCTCGATGAAAATGAACCTTCCACTCAGCGACCAAATCTACATCCAAAAGAGCAGATCCAGTGAGCATACGCTAGGTGTTACACATATGGGATTGCTAATTTTAATTGAATACTGTTCCTCTAAAGAGAAAAAAACATCATCAAATAATACGGAAAAGTTAAGGAAATAAACTTTCCATTACAGATCTTCCATGAAGGTTTGGTGATTTCAAATATCATGTTGATTTGACAACAAATGAAAATCTGTGAATAACTGGTTAAGATAGATTGTTAAATCAAAGATAATATCCAGAAATGTTCATCAGTAATTTACCATCACAGAGTTAGAGTGCTTTATCTTAATTAACATCAGCTCTGTACAAAGTAAAGATCTTCTCATTGCATGCATCATTTTCACCTTTTGTAATTCAGATATCTATTTATATACTAATTATATAACTTCTGAGGGTAAAAATAAGCCTGCTGTTTGAATTGAAAGTGGCTGCAGGTATTCTGATGTTGCTTTCCAGCTACTTCTAATTAGTGCTTCGTCACAACTTTAAGCTTCATCAATTTCTGTTTGACTGTTATCGATCTACAAATCTGCCTTTTAAGCACAGATGAAATGTTGTTTGCAAAGTGCAGATCATGCATAATGTTGAAATAAAGTGTAAAATAGCCTCATTAGTTAGTTTTATAAGGAGGTAACAAAAATACTACGTACTGTTATATTTGATATTAACTACTTTAGACTCTTATTTTGTATCTTTGCTTTTTGAATAGACCTACTAATTTTCATAGTGGCCACAATGTTGAGCGTGCAATCTAGGAGAAAAATGTTGCTGATGAGAGTGATAGTTGTTTGGTGACTGCAGCTAAAACCCTGATATGGCACCGTAGCCACTCAGCTGTACAAGGAATAGAGGAGGAAGGTCGGGAGTACAACAGTGACAAGGGATTCTTTAACTGGGAAAAAGATAGGTGTTTCTATGTCCAGAGATGTGAATCCAGGACAGCATGATGCTTCTTGGGGCCAGAGTCAGGGAGGTCATTGGATAGTTTCAGAACTCTCTGGAAGGACAAGATGAACCATCTGAGGTTGTGGTCCATATCGGTACCACGACTGAGGCAGAAAGAGCAATGAGGCAGATTTTAAACATCTAAGAAAGAAAGTGGAAAACAAGAGCTCAAAAGGAACTAGAATAACAAAATAATCGGGCATTAGGTTGGGTCCAAGTAAGAGGAAATGTAACAATGTCTGTATTAAGTTTATAATGAATGTGTGGCGTGTGTTTAATAAGTTTGTTGAGCTGCAGGCACAGACAGCCGTGTAGGAATAGGATGATCCAGTATAACCTGATGATCTGCCTTAATAAAGGACAATATTGGGTTTTAAATGTCATTGAATACAAGATAGTCAGCAAAGTTTGGGACTTAAAGAAGAGGTAACAGAATTGATCAATGACATGCTGGAAAGAGGATCTCAGTGGGATCAAGCACAAATTCTGTTTGGTTTGAGATGATACTTCTACCAGAAACCAATCAGTGGGATAGTTATAAATGAAAAGCAATTGCAAGGAAACTACAGATTAGTTACAATATTGGATTTTATTTTATCCTAATATAGACTGGAATAGTAAAAATTGAAAGGACAGAGAAGGAGAAAAGTTGCTGAAGTGCATTCAGGAGATTGTTCTCGATCGAAATATAGAATATCCTTTATTGTCATGTGTCTCCAGTACAGGAGTACAGTGAAACATTTTTACAATGGCTGCCTCTAATGGCACCATCTTTGGTACAAGTACCTAGGTATAAATCTTGGATACAAATGAGGAATAAAAGGAAAAGTAGTAGCATTAATTACAGTATCTAAAAGGATTGACATGACAGTCGAATAAAGATTTTCTAATAGCAGCAGCCCAGTATGTGGTCTGACGACCTGCGCCAGGCCCTAGTCCAACAACTGCTCTGTTCCGCTCTAAATCTCTAGTTCGCTCCACACAGGCACTCAGCTGCACCAAGATAAATTGAACTGCTCTGGGCCTTGCTCACCCTCAAGCTGGCCCAGGACTAGTTTCCCCTTGTGCTGCTCTGGGACTGCTAACAACAAAAGAAACAAAAAGAACAGGCGGAGCAGAGGAGCTCCAGGTGGAGGATCCTATTCTGTCGCCATCTTGCTGATGGAATAAGTTAGTGCAATAAGTAAGGAAGGACACATTATTTGCTTTCTGGGGAATGAATCAGGACAAATGTCATCAGGGAATGTTCAGCCAATAATCACCAGAGTATCCAAACGGTTGATTTGAGCTATGAAAAAGGACAAGAAGAAGTCAGGCATAAAAATACTTGGGACAGACAAATTTCAGTGGAGTGGTTTGAAAAAAACAATAGTACTGGTATTATCACTGTGTATTCCCATGAAGGGGGAACAGTGAGGTAAACAAAGTCAGAGTTCCCTGGATAATGGCAAAAGTTAGAAAGTAAAGTAAGGCAGAGAAAGGGAGCATATGACAGATGTCATGTGGATAATACATTGAGAACCCAACTAAGTAGAGAGAGGAATTCAGAGAGGAACTGAAATACCGATAAGTGTAGCAAAGAGAAAGGATGAGAAGAGACTGGCCTTCGAGTACAAATGTTAAATTTTCTAGAAGATTATGAATAGTCAAAGGAAGAATGGAGTTGATTAAGACGCTAAAAAGGGGTTTTAAATATGGAGGCGGAAGCAAAGTTGCATTCCTAATTAATACTTTGCATCTGTCTTTAACAAAGAAGAAGATTTTGCCAAAGCTGTACTAGATGGGCTGTAATTTAATAAAGAGGAGGTACCAGAAATTTTGTCTGTGCTTAAAAGTTGATAAATCACCTGGACTAAACAAGATTACTCCAAGGATACTGAAGGATGTAAGAGTGGAAATTTTGGAGACATAGGTCATAAAGATAATTTTTCGATCCTCCTTGCATACAGAGGTGGTGCTAGCTGTTTGAAGAATTGCAAGTGTTAGGCTGCTGTTCAAAACCAGGATGTAATGAGAAACAGAATAATTACGGGCCCATCAGATTAACCTCAGTGGTAGGGGAGCTTGTAGAAATGATTATCTAGGTCAAAGTTAATCATCAGTTGGAAAAATATGGATTCATAATGAAAGCCAGCATGAATTTGTTAAAAGGCAAATTATGCTTAACTAACTTGTTTCAGCTTTTTGATGAAATGACAGAGAGGGTTCATGAGGGTAATTTGGTTGATGTGATTAAGCTTTATTAATAGCTTAGGCTTGAGTGTACAGAACACAATTTCAACATTTGCTATTAATACAAAACATAGAAGTTTTGTGAACTATGAGGAGGATACTGTTAAACTTCAAAAGACATATACAAACTGATGAAATTAACATAAAACACACTGATTTTGAAATGATCTCGTTATTGAGATGTGGGAGTTTCTCATTTGGTCCCATTGAGGCCAATGGTTCCTCTGTGCAAACAATTGAATTAGAATCCTACAAACAGTTATCTCCACAGGCACTTCAAACCTGAGTTAGGCCTCACCTATGAATAATACTTGATTTTTATTAATATGCTCATTTCTCTACTTTTCAACTCTAAACACTTTGCTACTTCTCCCAGATTTCTTGAATAATTGAATTCTTGAATAATTAGAAATCCTTTACAATTAAATACAAGATTGTCGACAAGAACTAATGTTCTACTTGCAGCTACACTGACAACCACTCAGAAAAAGTCAACTGCCAGGAGAAAAACGTCAAAGTGGAATTCTGACCGCCAACTACAACAAATTCATAGAACTCATAATTTGGAGCAATCAAAATGATTTAATATTTTTGTTGTCCTGAACTTGTCCTGTTTATACTGAAGGGTGTGTCCACCAGCAATGAGCGATTAGATATGCACATTTACATATTTGGTTTTATCACTGTAGGCAAAATATTTGCTGAAAGAACTGTGGATGCTGTATTTCAGGAACAAAAACAGAAATTGTTGTAAAAGCTCAGCAGGTCTAGCAACATCTGTGAAGAGACATCAGAGTTAATGTTTCACTGACCCTTCTGCAAAGGACCCAAAGCGTTAACTCTGATTTCTCTTCACAGATGCTGCCAGACCTGCTGAGCCTTTACAGCAATTTCTGTTTTTGTAGGCAGAATATTGCTTATTTTCAGGAAGGTGTTCTGTCCAAGCCATTCGTGTAAAATCCTATTGTTGACCAGTACTTTTTTTTAATTGTTCATTTATGGGATGACGGCATCGGTGGCTAGGCCAGCATTTATTGCCCCTCCCTAATCACACAGAGAGTAATTAAGACTCAAACACATTGCTGTGGGTCTGGAATAGCTTGTAGGCCTGACCAGGTAAAGATGGCTGTTTCTTTCCCAACGGACTTCAGTGTAGCAGATGGGTTTTTCTGACAACTGACAACAGACTCATAGTGATCATTAGACTCTTAATTCCAGATTTTTATTTTTCTGTATTTAATTGAATTCTAATTCCACTATCTGTCATGGCGGGATTTGAACCCATGAGCCCAGAACCTTACCTGGGTCTCTGGATTAACAGTCCAGTGATGATAGCATTAGGCCATCGCCTGCTCTCAAAGTTTAAAACGTTATCTGCATTTAAATTAAGATCTATATTTTATCTGAAATAAAAACAATGAATGGTGAGAATATTTAGCAGATTAAGCAGTATCTGTGGAGAGAGAAACAAGGTGACCTTTCATCAGAACTGGGAAAAGTAAAAGATGAAATTGATTTTTTAACAAAGGGTTCATGAAAGGGACAAAAAGAAAAAGAGAAGGTATGTTGTAATTGAATGAAGTCTTAATAACTCAGTATTAAACTATGAGGGGCAAACATCTAATATTTCTCTCCTTAGTCTCATAATTGTGTTGTTTGATAGGTAAAATGACAAGAGAGAAGGAATGAAAAAAGAATGTGAGGACAACAGATGCTGGGGATCAGAGTCGAAGAGTGTGATGCTGGGAAAGCATAGCTGGTCAGGCAGCATCCGAGGAGCAGGAAAATCTGATGAAGGGGCTTGTGCCCAAAACGTCGACACTCCTGCTTCTCGGATGCTGCCTGTCTGGCTGTGCTTTTCCAGCACCGCACTCTTCTGGAAGGAAAGATAGAGTGAGTATTCCAAGGCCAAATAAAAGATGAACCAGAGCTGGGAAAATAAATGAGAAATTGCTAGAGAAATTCAGCAGGTCTGGCAGCACATGTGGGGAGGAAATAGAGCTAATGTTTTGAGTTCTGAATGTTTCTGTGTGGTTATGATGAGTCACCGGATTCAAACAATAACTCTGCTTTCTACCACAGATGCTGCCAGAAGTGCTGAATATTTACAACAATTTCTGTTTCACTTCCAAAATGTCCAGCATTCGCACTTCTTTGGTTTTATTTAAATGTACCCAAATCTAATGTGCTGCTGACTGCAAACAAAAATGCAACATAAAGCAAACAAAACTGGGATAGAGATTAAAGTCTACTGTAGCTAAATAGTGGCTGCAAAATGCCTGATAAAATGACGCGGTGCTGTTCCTCAAACTTACATTGACCCTCACTGGAACCATGCAATGGGCTAAAGATAGGGATGACAGTCTAAAAGCAAGTTGGAGAATTAAAATTATAGGCTGTCAGAAGCTCAGGGTCAGGCTGAGTAGTTTTTATCTGTACTGTTTAAAGGACATCTCTGACTGGTAGGAGGAGTAAAAACATTTTGCTGTCCTTTTACAGAACTAGCACAAATACTAATCACTCGGTCTGCCATAGGCTGTGCACTTTGGGTAACTAAACATTGTGCATTGAACATTTTCTGAAAATACCACAGCATTAATCAGGACTAATTTTCATAATTTTGTTGGTGAGAAATTTATGACTTATTGTTTTGAACAAATATCTTTCAGTTGCGGTTAAGTTTCTCTTGCAAATTAATTTATTGCATGTTGTAATTGAATGAAATCTTAATAACTCAGTATTACACTGTGAGGGGAAAACATCTAATATTTCTCTCCTTATGTCTCATAATTGCATTGTTTGAATTTTCAAAGTGATTTATTAAAGATGATGTAAAGGATTTGGATGTCTTCAGGTTAAATTAATTTCGACATGAACCTGTAATGAGAACCTGCTTATCAGTAAAGATGACTTAAGTATAGCTGAGTTGGTAATTGGAAATACTTCATTATTAAGCTGGCTTTATTATGTGATGTTACACTTTTGTCTTTAAAATTGTATCTCTTAATCATTATGGTCCCCAATGTTGACTGTACATAGAACACCTTGTAGATAATGCCTGCTGTTCTGCCATTAACATTGCAGAGACTTTCAAATGGATCAATTGATCCCAACGATGAGGTCAGCCAGGTTGTGGAGATGCAGGATTTACTGGAGAAACAGAACTTTGAGGTGACCCAGATGAAAGAGCGTGTGTCTGTCCTATCAGCACGTGTGGCAGAGCTGGAGGAAGATCTGGACACTGCCAGGAAAGATTTGATCAGATCAGAGGAAATGAATAACAAGTACCAGCGAGACATCAGGGAGGTGAGGTGTGATCTCATTGAAATGGTCTCAAATGCAAATAATTAAAATGTACCATTTTTCTGTACATCGTGTGAAAAATGTTTTTGTCTGAAATGTGAACAAAGTTTTATAAGTGTTTGTATTTGCCTGATTGTTCGTATTTTGAGTATCAGGAATCTTCAGTGTGAAGATTTTTCACAAGTATTTATGGAAGCTGCAATAATTTATTGTTGAGAATTTTTCCCCAGTAATTCTGTGTCTGGAAATTGGGTCAAACTATGATTAAACATTCCATAAACCTCACAGATATACTGGATTCCATATCGCTGCATGCAAAAAATTGCTGCCTTTAATTACTAAATGATTGAAGATATTCTGTATTTTACTTTTCCCCTGCCATCACATTTCTTTGATTACCGTCATTTGCTGGGGCAAGAGTGACAGGCCTTTTATTCTGAGTCTGATGAGGTAATTTTGAACAGGTTAGAATAGAGGCATGACAGTGGTAAAGATTCACTGTCCATAAGACCATAAGACATAGGAGTGGAAGTAAGGCCATTCGGCCCATCGAGTCCACTCCGCCATTCAATCATGGCTGATGCGCATTTCAGCTCCACTTACCAGCGTTCTCCCCGTAGCCCTTAATTCCTCTAGACAACAAGAATCTATCAATCTCGGCCTTGAAGACATTTAGCGTCCCGGCTTCCACTGCACTCCGTGGCAATGAATTCCACAGGCCCACCACTCTCTGGCTGAAGAAATGTCTCCGCATTTCTGTTCTGAAATGACCCCCTCTAATTTTAAGGCTGTGTCCACGGGTCCTAGTCTCCTCGTCTAACGGAAACAATTTCCTAGCATCCACCTTTTCCAAGCCATGTATTATTTTGTACGTCTCTATTAAGTCTCCCCTTAATCTTCTAAACTCCAACGAATACAATCCCAGTATCCTCAGCCGTTCCTCATATGCTAGACCTGTCATTCCAGGGATCATCCGTGTGAATCTCCGCTGGACACGTTCCAGTGCCAGTATGTCCTTCCTGAGGTGTGGGGACCAAAACTGGACACAGTACTCCAAATGGGGCCTAACCAGAGCTTTATAAAGTCTTAGTAGTACATCTCTGCTTTTATATTCCAACCCTCTTGAGATAAGAGACAACATTGCATTCGCTTTCTTAATCACAGACTCAACCTGCATGTTTACCTTTAGAGAATCCTCGACTAGCACTCCCAGATCCCTTTGTGCTTTGGCTTTATTAATTTTCTCACCATTTAGAAAGTAGTCCTTGCTTTTATTCTTTTTGCCAAAGTGCAAGACCTCGCACTTGCTCACGTTAAATTCCATCAGCCATTTCCTGGACCACTCTCCCAACCTGTCTAGATCCTTCTGTAGCCTCCTCAGTACTACCTGCCTGTCCACCTAACTTCGTATCGTCGGCAAACTTCGCTAGAATGCCCCCGGTTCCCTCATCCAAATCATTAATATATAATGCGAACAGCTGTGGCCCCAGCACCGAACCCTGCGGGACACTGCTCGTCACTGGCTGCCATTCTGAAAAAGAACCTTTTATCCCAACTCTCTGCCTTCTGTTAGACAGCCAATCCTCAATCCATCCCAGCAGCTCACCTCGAACACCATGGCCCCTCACCTTGCTCAGCAGCCTCCCGTGTGGCACCTTATCAAAGGCCTTTTGAAAGTCTAGATAGACCACATCCACTGGGTTTCCCTGGTCTAACCTACTTGTTACCTCTTCAAAAAATTCCAACAGGTTTGTCAGGCATGACCTCCCTTTACTAAATCCATGTTGACTTGTTCTAATCAGACTCTGCTCTTCCAAGAATTTAGAAACCTCATCCTTAATGATGGATTCTAGAATTTTACCAACAACCGAGGTTAAGCTGATTGGCCTATAATTTTCCATCTTTTGCCTTGATCCTTTCTTGAACAAGGGGGTTACAACAGCCATCTTTCAATCATCCGGGACCTTTCCTGACTCCAGTGACTCTTGAAAGATCTCAACTAATGCCTCTGCTATTTCCTCAGCCACCTCTCTCAGAACTCTAGGGTGTATCCCATCGGGGCCAGGAGATTTATCAATTTTAAGACTTTTTAACTTTTCTAGCACTATCTCTTTCGTAATGGCAACCATACTCAACTCAGCCCCGTGACACCCTTTAATTTTTGGGATATTACTCATGTCTTCCACTGTGAAAACTGGCGCAAAGTACTTGTTAAGTTCTCCTGCTATTTCCTTATCTCCCATCACTAGGCTTCCTGCATCAGTTTGAAGTGGCCCAATGTCTACTTTTGCCTGTCGTTTGTTTCTTATGTACTGAAAGAAACTTTTACTATTATTTCTAATATTACTGGCTAGCCTACCTTCATATTTGATCCTCTCATTTCTTATTACACTCTTTGTTATCCTCTGTTTGCTTTTGTATCCTTCCCAATCTTCTGATTTCCCAATGCACTTTCAATGCAGAAGAATTTTCATATTGCGAGTTCACATTTGGCATTCTTATTGTGGTGAATAGAGAGAGAAGGAGGGATAGACTCCCTCAATTGCTCCATAATCCTGATTATTGAACTCAGATTTTTCTAGCTTCTTGGTTTTGGGTCCTTTGATTATTACCCTTAGTGCACACACTGTTATACTGTATGTGGAAGCAGGAAGCTGCTTTATTGTTTGTGCCTTGACTAGACCACAGCTCTTTAATCAAGTAATAGAAAATGTATGAGCAGAGTCTAGATGACCCGCAAACGATTATTCTACTATCTGCAAGATCTTCGGTTTAACCATTTCCCAAGAAACAAATTCATACATGCAAAGCTGAGATTGGGAACTTATCATGAGATAAAGTTTCCTCTTTCCTCTAGGTACAGAGAAATCATAAGCACTATAAAATCTTGCTATATCTGATTATTACCCCAATTTTAACTTATACAAGAGCTTTACAGCTGTAGACATGCTCAGAACTAAGTACCTGTGTGGCCAAACCACAGTTTAGTTGCCTGACTGTCCATGTCAGACTTTGACTCACCTTTTAGATTCCAGGGCTAAAGCAAAAAACTTTGGAGTTGTGGGTCTCCAACCATAGAAAGTTACGAAGGCAGGGAACAAGAAATAAGTGGTGTTGAGGTTTGACTTGAACTGTCCAGTCTACTGGATGGCAATGACGTACCATGACCTAACTGATGTTGGTGGGCTTGAACATCAAATTTCATTTTCTCAGTTCCGCACTTCTAAATGAATGACAAAATTTATCAGCTGAATAATTTTGGAGTTTTTAAGTTGTTGATTCTGAATCACAGGTCTAAAGCTGGTAAAGAAATTTCAGACTGTCCCAGCATGCTGCACAATCAAAAGAAACTTTGTGTCTGAAGTGCATGCAGTGTTGTTATTCAGATAAACATGTAGCAAGGTATCAGTGAGCCATGAGATGAATTCCAGTTAGTTTTTTTAATTGTGTTGATTGACAGAGAAATATTGGCTCAGGGACTAGGGGGAAAGTGCCTCAACTTCTCTTTATATGGTACCTTTGGCATTTGTATGTCCAGTTAAGCACAGCTCTGATAATGCAGAACCAAGCTCATTACTGCACTGAAGTATCAGTCTTGATTGTCAAAGGATTTGAATCCACAACCTTCTGGCCTGAGATGAGAGTGTCCTGGTGTTAATTTAACATATACTTTTGTTGGTTTTAGGCAATGGCACAGAAGGAAGATATGGAAGAAAGAATCACAACACTTGAAAAGCGTTATTTGGCTGCACAGAGAGAGTCCACGTCAGTGCACGATCTTAATGACAAACTTGAAAATGAACTTGCAAATAAGGAGTCTCTACACCGCCAGGTAAAATGCTTTTAGTTGATTTTAAAACTTTTTATTTTCAAGCATGGAACAATGAAATGACCATCACTCCAAGAATTGGGCATGTTTTTGGTGAAATGTTCAGGGTAGCTGTTTAAAATAGAATGCTCAGTAGATGAAGCTGTTATAATACATATGCACTCAAGAGAAACCATTTCTCCTCTTGCTCTGCTTCAATACAAACAGGGCAATGACTTTCTTGACAGCTTTTGTAAGTAATTTGCACAGGGTGAGTTAGGTTAACTCTACCCCTCAGTGAAAAACGCGCTTGTCCATTCTCTGATAACCTGCCGAAGATTGAAAATGCACTATATAATAAATCTCTTATTTTATCATATGTTCAGCCACAGTGCATTAAAGTACTCACCTATATCATGAGGCTGACTAGTCAGCAGCACTTGTAATGAAAGAGTGCCCATGTCAGCGGTGAACCGCATATTCCTGCATGATGAATGTGATCCAGGGGTCACAGTCTAAGGAAATGGGTGAGGCCATTTAGGACTGAGATGAGGCAAAATTCCTTCACCCAGAGAGTGGTGAGCCTGTGGAATTCACTGCCACAGAAAACGGTTGAGGCCAAAACACTGACTGTTTTCAAGAATTTGTTAGATATAGTTCTTAGGTCTAAAGGGCTCCAAGAGTTTGAGGCAAAAGTGGGAGCAGTATACAAAATTGGATGATCAGCCATGATCACGTTGAATGGAGAACAGGCTCAAAGGGCCAAATGTTCTTATTTTCTATGTTTCTATGAGTGAAACAACCAACTTGGAGGTGTGGGGTCAGTGACAGAATTCAACCAATGTTGTGGCTTAAATCTTTAGTCTCTTAATTGCTATACCCTGTTGTTTATCTTTTTTAAATTGCCACCACAAATTGTTTCTGAACTACTAAACATTTTGATTACAAAGCTACAGGAGGACTGTGTTGGTGCGTTAAGATTCTGTCATGTGACTGCAGTTGCTCACTGCATGGTTTATGCTTGGGATGAGGAGGTAGTCTTTGGTCATCTGAGAATGAAGAAATTCATCTTCTTTGGTGTTGTCTAGATTTTGGATCGCTGATGTTGACTTCTTTCTGGTCCAGTACTGCCTACCTGTTTTCCCCCTAGATGTCGTATAATGTGTTCAATGGGTATATCGAGTGGATCTGTAAGAAGTTGTCCAAGATCAGTTTTTATCTCAAAACAAAGGGAAAATGTCATTTGTCCTATTGGCATTTCAGATGCAAATGTAGTTTGCATAATTCCTCCCTACTTACAGCATCAGAAAACAAATTATCATTGTTAAAAATTATAGTATGTTGTTTGGAAAGAACAATAGATGGAGAACAAAAATGAAACAGGTGGCAGTATAGACATGCTATTTTAATCATTGAGAGATATTTTCCTCTGTCTGCTAATTTTAATCATTGAGAGATATTTTCCTCTGTCTGCTAATTTTAGTTGTCGAAGTAAATGCAAAGTGTTGTACTTTGCTTGTCAGCTCCAGGCTGTCTCTCCAGTATTCATTATAAATTGATAGATAAAATTCAGAATTTAATAACACCAAGTTGCACTGCAGGATTTAATGCTTATGGTTTCCAAATGTATAATAAATGAATTGACTAACTTCATTTAACATCCTTCATCTATTAAAAGGGCATGAAATGCAAATGATGATGAAATGCTAGTGGTGTAAAAATAGCCATATTTTTGCTTCTTTTCAATTTTTACTCAGCTGTTTAATGTACAGATAATGCAAGTTAAGAGACATATAATTTTTTTTTGTTTGTTTCATCTTCAAATGGAATGGAAAAAGACGAGGTGAGAGGGCTGGAGGTGAACCATGCTGGTTGAATGCACCATGTGGGTACATTTTTACTCTCTCAATTATTGCTTAGTTCAGGATCTATGTGTCAACCAGATCTTGAAGCTAAGCAAAGAGCCCAGTGCTCCACTCAAGAATAAAGGTAAAACTGGCATTAATTGGTCCAGACTCTGACAGATCACCAGATCCGATTAAGTAACAATGTTTGCAAATGCTGAAGGGGAAATTTCTAGTCCCAGACTCAGTTGTAGTGAGTCAGAGATGAAATGAGAAGCAATGGTTTAGGGTATAATTAAATTTAAAAATGCCTTGTTTTAGTTCTATGTACATTAATGAAAAATAACCTAATTTAAACAATACTTTGTAGAGTAGTTTTAATACAAATTTTCAAATTAAAATTAAACTTCAAATTGATTTGTATGATGCAAATGCTTGATGGATTCAAATAATGAAGGGATTGACTCAGGTGGTTGACAGAAAGTGGGCTATGTTTTTTTTCTAAGTACTTCCTACCCCCTTGCAGAAAAGGAAAAGAAACTTCAAAACATCTTCCAGCAGAATGCATGTTACTGTAGCACTCGTGTACTACTAACGCATTGTTCTCTTTTAAATAGAGTGAAGAGAAGAATCGACATATCCAAGAACTGTTGGAGTTGGCTGAGCAAAAGCTACAACAGACGATGAGGAAGGCTGAGACATTGCCTGAGGTGGAGGCTGAACTTGCACAACGGGTTGCAGCTTTAACCAAGGTGTGTGCTGTCAGTGTGGTAACCAGTTTTCAAATAGGCAGGGAACTCTCCGAATGAAGCCTATAAAAGCATTTTTTTAAACCTTGATTCAGTTTTTTGTTATTTACACCAAAAGATAAATGTTTTTGAATGGAGTCCAAAACCTTAGTTCAAGCTATATTTCAGTTAACCACAATTTATAGAACTCTTACATGACTGATTAGCAGCTCCCCATATTTAAACAGCCAGTTTTCACCCAATTAACCCTTAAACAATATATCAATCACCTTAGGCATCCTTTTAGATCTTATTAGATGATAATATTTTTCATCCCTCTTTTGAAAAGATTTTTGAGTTTGTGTTTGTTGATTTGGGATTTGAAGTATGAAATCTTATGACCTACTTGAATAGTTTGAGAAAAAAAAGTTAGAAAAAGAGTACTGTGGTGATAAAGCACAGCTCTGGCCGTGATATTTCATTCTTCATCTGAAGGTTAGAAACTTAACTAATTAACGGTTTGTCTGTCATTTTGCAGTAGTTACAGCTGCAGAGCTTCACTTCATTAAATTTTCTAAGAACACTTTTGTTCTGATTGACTTTAAACTGTCCATTTAAAGCTCGTTGCAAATATCTGTACATGACAGACCATGTAATGCTTAACACCCTTAGTGGAGACATTTTCCCATCTGCCTTCATTTTGTTCGATCTCTATACCTTTATTAGAATTTCAGCTCAGAATAATAACAATTTGATTTCAGCAATTGAAGTACTAAAGTACTATCATTCGTAAATTGATGCTAATTTACAACTTCATGCAATGCTGTTGATGTTGCCCAGCTTGTAGCTACTCCTACCAGGAAACCTACTGTAACATATGCCATGTTTGTCTGGCTTGCACCATCCTCACACACTCATTGTAGATAGTCTGCAACTATTCTGACATTTGTCATTTAGCTACACCCTTTTTCTATTCCCTTTTTCTATTCCCCTCCACGTTGTCCTCTAGCAGAGATCTCTGTAGCTTTCCAGCTCTGATCAGTTGGCCAAAATACTGACATTTTATTTCCTGGATGCCTCATTTTAACATTCCATTTGCTCATGCGATTTCAAGTGCCTTGGTTATAGTAGGGGATATTAACTTTCCAAACATAGACTGGGACTGCCATAGTGTTAAGGGTTTAGTTGGAGAGGAATTTAAGTCTGTACAAGAAACTTTTCTGATTCAGTATGTGGATGTACTAGAGAAGGTGCAAAACTTAACCTACTCTTGGGAAATTAGGTAGGGCAGGTGACTAAAATGTCACTGAGGGACTATTTTGGGGCCAGCGACCATAATTCTATTAGTTTTAAAATAGTGATGGAAAAGGATAGACCAGGTCTAAAAGTTGAAGTTCTAAATTGGAGGAAGGCTAATTTTGATGGTATTAGGCAAGAACTTTCAAAAGCTGATTGGGCACAGATGTTTGCAGGTAAAGGGACGGCTGGAAAATGGGAAGCCTTCAAAAATGAGACTCGATTAGATTTCCTACAGTATGGAAAAAGGCCATTCGGCCCAACAAGTCCGCACTGACACTCCAAAGAGCAACCCATCCAGATCCATTCCCCCACCCTATATTTACCCCGACTAATGCACCTCACACTATGGGCAATTTAGCATGGCCAGTTCACCTGACTTGCACATCTTTTGGATTGTGGGAGGAAACGAGAGCACCCGGAGGAAACGCAGGAAGAATATGCACACTCCACACAGACAGTGCCCGAGGCAGGAATCGAACCCGGGTCTCTTGCACTGTGAGGCAACAGTGCTAGCAACTGAGCCACCATGCCGCCTAATGAGAGTCCAGAGACAGTATATTCCTGTTAGGGTGAAAGGAAAGGCTGGTAGTTATAGGAAATGCTAGATGACTAAAGAAATTGAGGTTTTGGTGAAGAAAATGATGGAGGCATATGTCATGTATCAACAGCAAAGATTGAGTGAATCCTTAGTAGGTAATAAGGAGTAGGAGTATACTTATGAGGGAGATCAGGAGGGCAAAAAGGGGACATGAGATAGCTTTGGCAAATAGCTTTAAGGAGAATCCAAAGGGATTCTATAAATACATTAAGGACAAAAGGGTAACAAGGGATAGAAAAGGGCCCCTCAAAAATCAGCAAGGCAGCCTATGTGTGGAGCTGCAGGAGATACTAAAGCTATATTTTGCATCAGTGTTTACTACGGAGAAGGGCATGGAAGATATAGAATGTGGGCAAAGAGATGGTGACATCTTCAAAAATGTCCATATTACAGAGGAGGAGGTATTGTATGTTCTAAAACGCATAAAGGTGGATAAATCCCCAGGACCTGATCAGGTGTACCCTAGAACTCAATGGGAAGCTAGGGAAGTGATTGCTGGGCCCCTTGCTGAGATATTTGTATCATCGATAGTCACAGGTGAGGTGCTAGAACACTGGAGATTGCCTAACATGGCACCACTATTTAGGAAAGTTGGTAAGGAAAAGCCAGGGAACTATAGACCGGTGAGCCTGACGTCGGTGATGGGCAAATTATTGGAGGGAATCCTGAGGGACAGGATGGACATCTATTTGGAAAGGCAAGGACTGATAGTCAGCATGGCTTTGTGCATGTGAAATCATGTCTCACAAACTTGATTGAGTTTTTTGAAGAAATAACAAAGAGGATTAATGAGGGCAGAGTGGCAGATGTAATCTATATGGACTTCAGTAAGGCATTCGATAAGGTTCTTCATGGGAGGCTGGTTCACAAGGTTAGGTCTCACTGAATACAGGGAGAACTAGCCGTTTGGACACAGAACTGGCTCAAAGGTAGAAGGCAAAGGGTGGTGTTGGAGGGTTGCTTTTCAGACTGGAGGCCTGTGACCAGTGGTGTGCCACAAGGATCGGTGCTGGGTCCACTGCGTTTCGTCATTTATCTAAACAATTTGGATGTGAACATAGGAGGTATAGTTAGTAAGTCTGCAGCTGATACCAAAGTTGAAATTGTAGTGGACAGTAAACAAAGTACAACAGGATCTTGATCAGATGGGTCAATGCGTGGAGAAGTGGCAGATGGAGTGTAATTGGGACAAATGTGAGGTGCTGCATTTTGGAAAAGCAAATCAGAGCAGGACTGAGTGCAGGTTCATCATTCCTGGAAAGTGGAGTCGCAGGTAGATAGGACAGTGAAGAAGGCATTTGATATTCCTTCTTTCTTGGTCAGAGCATTGAGCACAGGAATTGAGAGATCCTGTTGCAGCTGTACAGGACATAGGTTAGGCCACTTTTACCTGCAATTCTGATCTTCTTCCAATTGGAATTGTGAAATTTGAAAGGGTTCAGAAAAGACTTACAAGGATATTGCCAGGGCTGGAGGATTTGAGCTATAAGAAGAGGCTTAATAGGCTGGGGTAGCTTCCCTGAAGCGTCAGAGGTTGAGGGTGACCTTATAGAGGTTTATAAAATTACGAGAGACATGGATAGGGTAAAAAGACAAAGTCTTTTCCCTAGGGTGGGGGTGTCCAGAACTGGAGAGCAAAACATCTTCACAAATTTACATATGGCTATTTTGATCCTTCTAACTTCTGCATCACGTTTGCACTCTTCTGTTGTCATTTCTTATAATGGTTTATTTTTGTCTTATGTTTGAGCCGAATCTATATTCTGGACATGTCGGTTTATTTGATCAGTGATATTTTGATTCTGGTTATATTCCCAGTGCACCTTAAGTGTGCTGTGTACTTGTTTTCAGCTTCTACCAGATCCTATTCTTTGACTATCTGTCTGTGTGCAGATTGAATACTTTCAACAACTGTGCACAGCCTTGTTGTACACCTCACTTTGGTTAATGTATGTTTGATTCACTGTCTTGTAGCCTGTTGCGTCCTACTTTGTCCCACTAGAGACTCAGGAAAAAAAATTACATCTTTCTTCTAAACATCACAGTT
This sequence comes from Chiloscyllium punctatum, assembly GCF_047496795.1. Lineage (NCBI taxonomy): Eukaryota > Metazoa > Chordata > Chondrichthyes > Orectolobiformes > Hemiscylliidae > Chiloscyllium > Chiloscyllium punctatum. Next base: position 10,627,230 of record NC_092783.1, on the reverse strand, counting down.
CAGCAACATGTTTCTTTGAGATATCATCTATGAAGCATATCTAAATATTCTTATTCACTTTGAGGTAGTTACCCTTTTTTTAAAAAGTAAGGATCAAGTATGAATATTTCAGGATGGATAATCAGAATAATCAGTTATCAGAACAAGAAACAGAGGCAAATGAAATATCTTGAAAGAAGCATACAACATGTTGGAAAGGGAACATTGGGAAAAGGAGAAAATGAAAGCGCTGGATGTTTCATGAATCCAAGCAATGATGCTCGAGAAGAAATACACCTGAATATGATAATATTGAAAATAAAGAATATACAAGATGCAGGCTAAAGATACAGGGTGTTATGGAGTGTGTAATGTAGTATTGGGAATGAAAAGAAATCACAAGATGAGACATATGTATGAGAAGGTGAAATTTTGATGGAAAAAAGAGAATCAGAAAAGGTAATGCGTGTCTAAAAGACAAAGATAGCAAAGTATTGTTTGAAAGGGCTGCAGGAGCAAAACAATGACCAAGATATATGAGAGTTGTGCAATGACTCAAATGAAGGGAATCCTCAAGATATAGAGGCAAATGATGGACAAAGCATAATGATATTAGAGGTAAGGAATGCTTTGAACTTGTTGAGTGCCAGAAAAGCTCTCCAATAAATTAAATCACAATAGAACATCTAAAAGCCCTTGGAGAAACAGAATTGGAAGTGATGACTCAAATTTGTGATCTAATTATATACCAAAGGATAAATTCCAAGTGACTTCAGGCATTCATTATTCATTATGTTACTTAAGAAACCCAAAGCAATGGAGTGCTATCATTTTCGAATTCTGAGCTTAATGAGTCATCTCATTAAAGTGACTTTGAAAATCATAATAGAAAGAAATAAAACACATTTGAAGTAGAGATTTACAAACAGTATGGATTAGGAACAAGAAAGCGAATACTTTACCTAATAACCATTGTCAACAAATATCAAGAACCAAACAAGAATGTTTTTATATATATATAAAAAAATATACTTCATTCCATACTCGGCGAATAGAAAAAGCTTTAAAAAATTCCCTTGTGAACTTTATTTCTATGCTGATTTGGGAAATAGTTTTGATTTTAAAAGGAAACTCCCCTCATATCCTGCTATCTTTTATAGTTGTCTCTGCAAAAAATAAATCAGATGTAGCTCTTAACAAGTACTTGCCAGCTTCAACATTGCTCACAGTACAAGTGGCATTGAAAACTGCAGGGGTAATTCACATGTAAAGTTCATTATTGAGCTAGGTAGTTAACAGTAAAACAGTAGTCCTGTCATTATTTTGGTGCTCTGAAGTTGACCCATTTGCCCTTCCTTCCCAAGAATGATGAAGGCAAGTTGTCTAGTATTGTTTATGTTGCTTAAATCTCTGAACTGTCTGTGAATGTCTTCCAATTTACTTTCTCCAAAGGATGGATTAGATAGTTGCTGGATGTATGAGAAAGCAATAAATTGTATGCTGAATAATGGGGACACAGCCATAAAGCATGTGTTGTGGAGAGATGATTGGTAAAATCCTTTATCTGTGAGAGTTATAAAATAAGAGTTCTATGATGATGCATTAAACAGTTTTCTTGTAATGAAAGGAGAAGTTTCAAACATTTTCTTATTGTAAATTAGCTAAGCTACTAAATTAGTCAATACCAGGAATTAACATTACAATGAAACTCCTCTGCCTTCACTTTTTTTTAAACTTCCATTTTCTACTCCTCTTCCTATTTCAGCATTAACATCATTTATTCTTTTCCTTTAAATTGCCATGATAATTTACTTGGCAATCCACCTTCCCCATCCACATATTATGAAGGAGGAAGAAACTTCAAAAAACAAAGCTAAACTAGCTTTAATGTCTGCTTTTGTCACTAACAAAAAGCCTAATCAAAAATGTTGGGTAGTCACCAACATTTCGTGTAAGGTTTTGGTTTTGTGCAAGCTTTTTTTCCTTGCATTGAACCTTTAATTAGTTTTGTATGGGAGCCCATGTAGTGTTCACTCTGCAACAAGCTCTGCGTGATAACATGGCAACAGGTTATTGGACAAAATTCCCTCTTAGCTTAGAGGGAATGCCAGTGGTCAGGCTGCCAGATCAATCTTTGCAACAAAGATTGTGCCACAGCAAGGAAATGTTTTGCTGTAAATGAGTGAACTCATCAGCGATATGTGCTGTCAGCGTGCTATATTGCAGCAACACAGCAGGAAATTTTGCAGCAGTGCTTCGCGAAAGCCCTGATCACCTCCATCAGAAGCGTAAGGGCAAATCGTACACCACCCTGGCTTAAATACGTATCAAATCCTGGAAATAGTGACGGAACCATGTTGTGGCCCTTGTATGTGTCACTCCACAAATGCAAAAGTACAGGGCAGTTAGTCTCCTTTTTCCCAAGGACAATTAGGGATGGCCAATTAATGCTTGCCTCACCAGTGACACTTGTGGCCTGAGAAATAACACTGAAAACATGTTTAACAATATTCTCAAGGATAAGGTGCTAGTTTCACAGTTTATTTGATATCTTTAAGCTGACAGATTCTTAACAACGTGTTATTAATTGTGTTTGGGACTATTGCAGTATCTAAAACCTGTAGAACATTATTGTCAAGAGACTTACAATGACGTTCAATTTTCAAATATACCGGATTTTCCAATGGCTAGATAGTTGTTTCTGCAGGTGGAAATTGTGCTTTGGGATCCTCTAGAATTCCCACTCTATTTGACTCTGAGGGAATTGCCTGGGAGTTGAAGACTCCCCTCGACAATTCTTAAAACCCTCCAAAAGTATCCATTTAATCAGAGAATTCTGAGAGTTTTACTGCAGTTGGTACTTACTTGGGAAAGGTTAGACAATTAAAAGCTGAGTTTAAATATCTGACTAACTTAATTTGACCCTCCTCCAACTATTCCATGCCACACCTTTCCCACTCCAACTGCACCTCTTCCTAAATCCTTACACTGTCCAGACCCTGACCTGAAATCTGGGCCCAACGCCCACCTTCTCCCCCATCAGGACCTGACACACTCTGTCTCCTCTCAGCACCTAATGTCCTGTGTAAAATCACAGAATATGGCAACTACTGTTGTGGATAAAGGAGGAGAGGTTTGCCTCTCTCCAACTATTCTGCACTATGTGAACAAAGAGGACTAAGGCATACTGCACATTTCTGTAGGATCCATGATTGCAATCTCCTGCTGGAAATGCAGAATTCATTCTTAATGTATAAAAGAGCAGAATGGCTATGTGACCATGAAAAATCCACCCAATATTGGTACCATTTTAATTTAATTTTCATTACATTTGTTGTTAATTCATTGACAAGAAATATCTGTGTGTGGGAATAAGTGAAAAGAAGTTGTCGTTTTTGTTGATCATTTTCAGACCAGGAAGTTTCACACTCGGAATTCCAACAAGCACTTTTATTCTAAGGTTGAAATGCTTGTTGTTCTTGTGCTGGTGCCTGTACCGTTGCTGTTACATGGACATTAATTTAAATTTCTAAAATGGTATCTGTCTAAAATGGATAACTCTTCAAAGAACTGGCACTGGCATAATTGCCTGAAAGATTTTCTTCTTTCCAAAGCATACAATGCTTCCATTAAACCCATTTAATCCAGTCATGGTCTTAGTCATTGCTGTTTGGAGCCGTGTTAATTTAACCAAAGTAAACACATCTATATTCATCACGGAAATTGATTTGTACAGCTTTCATACATCACTTATTAGTAATGCAATCAATTCAACTTATTTTCTTTCTACTTTTGAAAGATGTTAGTATTGATCCTGGGCAAAGTCAAATGCTTGAGGATAACCAAAGACTTGGGAAACATTCAATGCTCACTCAGTACCTGTGGGAATAGTGGACAAATAGAAGAATTTGCACGGTTATGTTAACGCTTCCTCCACAGCTGCTGACTGATAAGGTCAGCAATTTCAGCAGTTTCTGTTTTTACATTTATAGCTTTTACAGCAATTTATACTTGTTCTCCTTCCTGTTCTGTAGAGTTTGGATTAGATACCTGTCATTTCTTATTTCCTATTTTGCTTTATTTTCAAAATCATTATTGGTCAGTGGACAGGAAGAAATGCAAATGTTGTGTCCATTTAGAACAGAACATAATTTCTTGGGAAGCCAGCAGAGTTTTTAATAACGTGCAGAAACCATTACCAATGTAAAGTGTGATTTTGCATTGATGTAATTAATTTATATTTAAGCACAGAAGATTGTTATAGACCAGGCCAAACCCCCTGAAAATATATGAAGAAGATAACCGAGATCCTAACTTTTTCTTATTTTAAATGCAAGTGCCAAGTGTTGTGTTCCAGGAGCAATTCAATTGGTCAAACTACCAGTCTTGAAGCAAAACACACTTTGTTCGTACACTGTAGTTAAAATAGAACAAAAGAAAGAAGTGGAATAACTTAGCTCAATGGGAAAACTTAACAGAATAATAGATCATTTAACTACTAGGCAGTAACTGTTCCAATCTAGGGAAGATGGTTCCATTGGTGGGAAAGACTAGGACCCAAGGGCACAGCCTTAGTGTAAAAGGAAGACCTATTAGAACAGAGATAAGGAGAAACTTATTCAGCCAGAGACTGGTGAATCTATGGAATTTACCGTTACAGAAAGCTGTGGAGGCCATGTCATTGAGTACATTTAAGATGGAGATAGATAGGTTCCTGATTGTCGAGGGGATCAAGGGTTACAGGGATAAAGCAGGAGAATGGGGTTGAGAAGTTTATGAGCCATGATTGAATGGCGAAGCAGACTCAATGTGCTGAATGGCCTAATTTCTGCACCGACGTCTTATGGTCTTATCCCATAAACAAACCCTTGGCAAAGGCAAATTCAGTAAAAAGAATAGATTGTCTCACATGCAATTCTAGCAGCTGTAAGAGAGAGAGGAAAACCAGCTTCCATATTCAGCTTCAGGACCCTATCAACTGCAGAATGCTAAAACTAAAAAAAATGCTCGCTCAGTGGAAGCTTGACCCCTACCCATTCAGGCTGCTTCTATTGTTCCATTTAAAAATAAAACAGCCATGGCCCCGCAAAGTGTTTACTTTATTAGCTCTGGTGCAGACTGCTCGTCATCCCTGTCACAGCCTTTTCTCATTAAAATGAATGACCAAATACACCACCAAAAGCCATAGTATCATCACAAGATGTTTTGTCAAACTATGAATTCCTTGGAAGTCAGCAAGATAAAATTCAGAAGAGGAAATGCAGATGCCCTATTAAAACATGATTTCCATTATTCTCTTTCAAGACTTTGTCTGCCAGTGTATCTGTGCATAGTAACCTTAAGTGGGCAACATGTACCTTGCAATTTTCAATACACTACTGTCGAAAAGACAAAGGAAGTTGTGGAATCTTTGTCAAAAGTGACCAGTGAAAGCTGTAGTCATTATTCTGCAAAAGTCAGGAACGTTACATAGGGATATTATTGTTTGGTAAGTGGTGATTAGGGTTGGGGAAGAGGTTATAATTCTATGAAAGAGTGGACAGAAGGTGTGCATTTTTAGTGTAGCAACATTATCACTGCTGAGATCAGATGTATTTATCTGTGATCTCCGTAAGGGCATCTATTTGTGGGTCTTCAGATGACTGAAGACGCCAACGGGGATTCACAGATTCTATTGCAGTGAGGGCAATGGGGAGGTGATAGTGGTGGTTGGAGGTGATGGTGAGTGGGCCTTCCTGATGTTATAGGCAGAAGCGGGTACTGCAGATGCTAGAGATTAGAGTCAAGATTAGAGTGGTGCTGGAAAAGCACAGCAGGTCAGGCAGCATCCAAAGAGCAGGAAAATAGACATTTCGGACAAAAGCCCTTCATCAGAGACAGAACATCCTTCCTGATGTTCTGTCTCTCCTTGCCCAAGAGACGCTTCTGTTCAGTGGCACGGCAATAGTTGATTCCATGGTTTCCTGCTGGATAATGTTTCTTCGTTGATTCTGATTTGTAGCCATGTCCTCCTAGTTGTTGATATTGATATGGAGTTTCTTGAGATTTGTCCAGACATTATCTTGAAGCATTTCATTTGACCACCAGATGCACCCTGACATTCCTTCAGCTGGGAGTGCATGATCTGTTTCGGGAGACATGAATTAGGCGTTTGGATGGCATGGCCGATCCATCGGAGTTGTTGTTGAATTATGGTGGTTGTGATGTTGAACAGCCTCCCACCCATACAGGAAATGATTTGAATTCCCTTTGGCAGGTTTTGGCCAGTGGGATGGAGGATCGCAACAGTAAAGATGCTGATCAGGGTGGGTGCGATGATACAGCCCTGCTTGACCCTTATCTCCACAGTGAAAGGTTCAGACTCCAACCTATGGTTGCTAAACTCTGTCACAGACATGTCATCATGCAGCAGTCTCTGCATCCTGGCAGCCAAATCGTGACTGAATCCACCAGAGAGCCCGTCGGTTCTCTGTGTCAACTGTCTTCATTAGGTTGATGAAGTCAATGTAAGGCCATTGTTTCTGTTCCTGATGTTTTTCTTGTAATTGATGTGCAGTGAAGATCCTATCTGTTGTTCCTCTGATTTCAGGGAATAATGCCTCAAATAACGGCAGAAGTCTATTGGCAAGGGCATATGCAAGTACTTTGCAAGTGGTTGACCAAAGGGAGATGCATCTGTAATTCCCACAGTCAGCCTTGTCATCTTTTGAAGATTGAGAAAACTTTAAAGGTCAACAGAAAACCACAAAAATAGCTATAAAGAAAAATAAGATGAGAATGAGAAGATAGAGTATGAGAAGAAAACTAACACAGAATATAAAGACAGATAGCAAAAGTTTCAAAATATATATAAAACAAAGAAGAGTGTCTAGAGTAAATGTTGGTCCTTTCGAGAATGAGAGGGGACAGTTAGTTATGGGATATGATGAAATGGCTGAAGCATTTAACAGGTAATTTGCATCTGTCTTCACAGTAGAGAATACTAGTAACATGCCAATCAGTGACAAAGAGACAAAGGTAGGTGAGGTCCAGGAAACAATTATTAATACGAAGAGCTAGTGTGGGGTAAGCTAATGCAGCTAAGAATAGATAAGTCTCCTGGCCCTGATGGAATGCATCCCAGGGTACTAAAAGAGATGGCAGAAGAAATCGCAGGTGGGCTGGCAGTAATTTTCCAAACTTCACTGGACTTTGGTGCAGTCCCAGCAGATTGGAAAATAGCAAAAGTGACGCCACTGTTTTAACAAGGGAAGTAGGCAAAAGGTGGGGAATTATAGACCAGTGAGCTTAACCTCTGAAGTAGGGAAGATGCTTGAGTCTATTATTAAGGAAGAAGTAGCAGGGCATCTCGAAAGAAATTGTCCCATTGTACAGGCGCAGCATGGGTTCATGAAGGGCAGGTCATGCTTCACAAATCTTTTGGAGTTCTCTGAAGATATTTCAAGCAAGGTAAACAACGGTGACCCAGTAAATGTGATGTATCTAGATTTCCAAGAGGCCTTTGACAAGGTGCTGCACAAGAGGCTGCTGCATAAGATAAGGAAGCATGGTGTTAGGGGTAGAGTATTAGCATGGATAGGGGATTGGTTGACTGACAGGAAGCAAAGAGTGGGAATAAATGAGTGCTGTCCTGGCTGGCAATCAGTGACGAGTGGTGTGCCTTAGGGATCGGTGTTGGGACCACAATTATTTATAATTTATATAGATGTTTTGGAGTTGGGGACCACGTATATGGTGTCAACATTTGCCGATGACACTAAGATGAGTGGCAGAGCAATGTGTGCAGGCGACTGAAACTTTGAAGAGGAACACAGATATATTGAGTGATTGGGCAAAGCTCTGGCAGATGGAATACAATGTTAGTAAATGTGAAATCATACATTTTGGTAGGAGTAACAGCAAAACAGATTATTACTTGAATGGTAAAAAAGTGCAGCATGCAGATTTGGAGAGGGACCTGGGTGGCCTTGTGTAAGAATCGCAGAAGGTTGGTCTGCAGGTACAACAAATAACTAGGAAGGCAAATGGAATTTTGTCCTTCATTGCTAATGGGGTTAAGAGGTAATGTTACAGCTGTACAAGGTGCTGGTGAGGGCGTACCTGAAGTAGTGTGTGCAGATTTGGTCTACTTACCTAAGAAAGGATGTACTGGCACTGGAGGGGGTGCAGAGGAGGTTCTCTAGGTTGGTTCTGGAGTTGAGGGGATTGGTTTATGAGGTGAGGCTGAGTAGATTGGGATTATGTTCATTGGAATTCAGAAAAATGAGGGGGGATGTTATAGAAACATACAAAATAATGGAGGAAATCAATAAAATAGAAATAGAGAGGATGTTTCCACTGGTAGGTGAAACTAGGACAAGAGGGCGTGACCTCAAGATTAGAGGAAGCAAGTTTAGAACTGGACTGAACTGAGAAGTAACTTCTTCACTCAGAGAGTTGTAAATCTATGGAATTCCTTGGCCAGGGAAGTTGTTGACTCTACTTCAGTAATCGCTATTAAAGCTAAGGTAGATACTTTGTTGAAAAATAAAGGAATTAAGGGATATGGTGAAAATGCAGGTAAGTGGAGTTGAGTCCACGAAAAGATTAGTCGTGATCTTATTGAGTGGCAGAGCAGGCTCGAAGGGCCGGAAGGCCTACTCCTGATCCTTGTTCGTATGTTTTTATGTTCTTTTTGAATATAGTCACAATCAGAGCATCCCCGAGCTCCAAGAGGAGTTCTTCTTTGAGCCAAATCTTCAAGAGCAAAACATGTATCTGTTCATGGAGCTGTGGGACACACTCCTTTAGGATCTCTGCAGGAATCCCATCAGGTCCAGCAGCCTTGTTGTTTCTTAGGCTCCTTATGGCACCTTGTACTTCGATTGCTCTAGGAGGTTCTCCCAAGTCACCTTACATGGACTGCTGAGGGATTTAGTTGATGATTTCCAAGTTAACATTGATATTACGTTGAGGCGGTATTAGAAATGCACTCTCCAGCAGGGGTTTGTTGTCTCATTGTCCTTGAGTGGTGTTTGTCAGTCTTTAGAATTGAGTGAGTTTAGACCATGGTAGCCTGGACTGTGTACTGCCTTGGTGGCACTAAAGAAGCCTCTTGTGTCATCAGCATCTGCTAGCTGCTAGATTTTCAAGGCTTTATCAGTCCATTTGGCAGAGAGAGATGGATCTGGGTGGGTTACTCTTCAGAGGGTCGCTGTGGACTTGTTGGGCTGAGGGCCTGTTTCCACACTGTGGGGAATCTAATCCATAATTTGTTTGTGAGCTCCCTTCTCCTCTTTTGGACAGCAGCCCTTAGCTTTGACATAGGCCCTTCTTTTGGCCTTACAGTTGATTTCATTCTGTCAGTCTCAGAAGGCTGTCCTTTTCTTGGAGATGAGCTGTTCAATTTCCGCATCATTCTCATTGAACTAGTCCTAATGGTTACTAGACTTGTACCTGAAAGTGTTACTGCAGATACTGAGAATGGTTGATTTAAGCAGACTGTGTCACCTAGGCTCTTGGTGTTGAATCTCAACAAAATCTGCTTCTACTGAACCTTCCTCTTTGTGTACTCTGATAGACCTTGTGAAATGGATGTGATGGTGATCAGTCCAGCAGTCATCTGAGTCAATCATAGCCCTGGTGACATTCATGTCCCAATCATCCCTGGAGTGAACAATGACATAATCAATAAGATGTCACTATTTTGGGAATGGGTGCCTCCAAGATGCTTTGAATTTGTTTTTTTTCTGACGTCAGTGTGTGTTTATGATGGTGAGGTTGCATTCAGTGCGTTTTGAAAGAAGAAGGACTCCATTGGAGTTGATGTTGGCAATATTTTTCCCTCCTATGGTGCCATTTCAAAGGTTGTGATCTGAACCAACCCTCTCCTGTCCTCCATGGGGATGCTTGACAACAGTGTGTCAAGGTTGGCATAGAAAGTCTCCTTTACTTCCTCGTTCGAGTCAAGGGTAATAAACACTCACAACTTGTAGCTATCTTGTTGTTGGTGACATCAAGCAGATGGTCTCGAGTCAGTTGTTAATCCCCACGGGAAGTTCAACTGGGTTCATCAGAGTTCTTACATCAGCAGCAAATCAATCTTCCAAGGTTAAGCAATGATTGCAGACTTGCTCTGTTCCTGCCTATTTCTGGGCTAACAAAGTTAGCAATCTTGTTTGACATACCTGTAAATATCAAGCTTTTGATTTTAGATTTTTAGGGCAAATATAGAACATTAGCTTTACATGAATAATAGTTTCAAGAAGTTGAAATCCACGCTGGTTTGTTTGAGCTACCAATGCAGCTAACCACTCTGAAAATAAGAAATACTAGAAATCATAGCAGGTCAGGCATTATCCGTGGAGAGTGAGCAAGCAACTGTTTGGAGTCTAGATGACTCTTCATCAGCTTATCTGGACATGAAATGTTAGCTTGCTCTCTGCACGGATGCTGCCTGACCTGCTATGATTTCCAGCATTTTTTTTAGTTTACAGTGCAGAATCCATCATCTGGAGTAATTTGCTCTGAGATGTTGCTAACAATGCTGCCTCAGTGGTTGCTGACCATGGTTCTGAAATCAGGAGGCAACAGCTGCCCCAACCTGTGCATTTCTGATGGTTTGTAAAAGGAATGGGCATTTGTGCAAAAGACTCACTGGTCCAGCCCCGCCCCCAAAACTAGCATGAGGTTTACGAAAAACTAAAGCTGTTATGGCCAACACTTAATAAAATCAGCTATTACTTGAGTGTATGCCATAGTTCAAAATCATCATGGTTGTTATTTTTCCCTTTCTGACAGAGAAAATAAGCTTTTCATTTGGAGAGAATGGCTGCACTTGCTTGATTATAAGAAGAGAAAGTGATATCAGTTTGTGATTAAGATGGAAGGATGTCATATCTTTAAATTTAAAATTCAGGAAGTGGTATTTTTAGGGTATAGTACCTGAGTAATTTGAAACATGCTGTTTGGTAAGCATAATATTTTTAAGGGGAACAGATGACTTTGGCTCTCCTGTTTCCATGACAGGTTCACCTCACCTGATTCTATGTTTGTTACCAACTTGTTGATAATTGACTAAATGCTGCAACTAGTCAGCAATTCTCATTGTACCATGTTACATTCAAAATTATTAGAAAACATTCTAGGTATGTCTTAATCCTCTTCTATTTGGCAATTGCAGTGTTCCTGCATAGAGCTGTGTACCTTCCTCCACAGCACAAGTGTAAGCTAGACCAAAAGCAGTTCTAGCATTAGTTTAAGCCAAGGACTGTCCTCAGAGTGGAAAATTTAAAGGGTTCTGAGTGCACATCACTCATTTAGTTGGAGTGTGCCTTCTTATACATGAATAATCTTCAAAATGAGTATACTGATATACTAAAAACTTCTGTTCCTTTCATCCAAGAATATTAGCTCACCTTCAAATCAAATAAACATTAGATAGTTTTAAAAAATCCATGATCTAACTTGCTGTGCTCTAATGCAGTTTGACGTGACTAAACTTATTCTCAAAAGGTGAGTGATATTTTGAAATAATTTGGAAGTCCTGAAAATTTAGTAATGTGTTGTAAATTGGATAATCTGTCTGAAAATGCATTTCCATTGACTACAGATTGCTAAGTTTTGATTTGTCGGTGTTGTCTTGAAGTCAAGATCAACTACGGTCATATAGCACCTCCAAGTTCAGTATCAGGCATTGTTGACAAAGTAAAACAACTATATGAATCAATAATAGCCTTTCACTTCCCTTTCTGTTAGGCAGAAGAGAGGCATGGGAGCATAGAAGAGCGCTTAAGACAACTGGAGAGCCAACTGGAAGAAAAAAACCAAGAACTTGGAAGGGTAAGTCTTCTATTGTTACTTATAGAAGGGTATGTAATATGTAATTTGAGCAGAAAACGCCTTGAGGAAATTTGGAAGTAAATTAGGTGAAATCTTCTAATGAGTTAATCACTGGCTGCCTACATATATCAGTTCTTTCAGTACTTATTTCTTTGTTTTATGGCAGATTGGGGAATAAAATATAACAATCCATTTAGTGTAAGGTTGAGATTTTTGCTGTAAAAGAAGATAATACAGATCTTGATGGAGCATCTGACCATTTTAAAGACATGAATAGTTTTGCTCGTCTTGTACAATAGTCTGTAGTTAATGCTACAGTGACATGAAACGTAGGGCCATATTGGTGAGCTCTACAGACAAAAGTTGCACAGTAAGTGTGTAAGTTGTAGTCTGCAATATTTGATACAAGGATGTTCCCAAGTGGGATAATTTGATGCTCCCACATCAAATCTGTACTTTGAGAAGATGCTAATAAATTGTGACTTACTTTGCAAAAGCAGAATAATATTGATTGGGAATTGAATTGTACGTAACAGTGTGCTGGTAAATTAAAGAGTTGGAAACTTAGAAAAATTGAATGCCAGGGTTATCAAAGTGAGCAAGAATTTCAGTATAACACAGAATAGAATATTCAGCAGCTTCTGTCTGAACAAGACAATCCACCTGATTGTTATTACCTGAGATAGTCATCATTCTGAGAGTCTTTACCATGGTGTCCTCATCCACATCAAATTCTTTCTTATACAATGGTTTGCAACTCAAAGCTTTGAGGGAACAGGGTTGGGAATGAAGAAGCTGAAAAGTAAGGAAGAAGTGAAGAAATTTAGTGATAAACGATAAAATACATACATTGTATGGAATCGACTGAAGCAAGGTCAGAATATATTCACTTCCCTCATCGAAGTCATTGACATATATTGTAAATAATTGTGGTCCCAGCATTGATCCCTGTGGCACTCTGCTAATCACAAGTTGCCATCCTGAAAATATCTCCCTTATCCCAATTCTCTCTCTTATAGGAGATATGCAATTCTCTTTCCGTAATGCTTCTAATACTATGTACTCTTCTCTTACCAAGTAACCAATATGTAGTATCTTTCTGAATACCTTTTGGAACTGTACCAGTTCCCCTTTAACTATCCTGTTTGTAATGTAAAATGTAAATTCTGTTTTTCCACTGAACCACCTAACATTTTTAGACTTGCTTCCACATCCAAAATCGAGAGACATAACCAAGAAGGAAGGAAAAGAAATGTGTTTTTACTATTGATTAATAATATGGGACAGAGCATGGACTGCAGCAGTTTAAGAAAACTGCAGGGGAAATGTAGAGACAATTGCAATGTGTAAAAGACACTTTGACAAGTACATATATAGAAAAAGTTTCGAGGGATATGGGCCAAACACACGCAGTTGGAACTCATTCAATCTAGGAAACCTGGTTGGCGTGGATGAGTTGGGCCAAAGAGCCTGTTTCCATCCTGTATGACACTATGATAGGTTACATTAACAAGAGAAAAGTTAAATTATCAGGAAAAGCAGAAGAAATGAGAGGGAAACAAATAAAAATAGGTGACATTTTATTCTTTAATGGGTTATGGATATTGGTGGTAAGGCCAACATTTGTTGCCCATCCCTAATGTTTTTGAACTGATTAAGCCATTGCAGAGGAGAGTTGAGTTAACCATGAATTAACAGGGCATGGAGTTATGGATTAGTTTTCTAGTGAGATTACCACTCTATCATCCTCTTTTCTGAGAAGCAGAAGAATTTTTAATTTTATTAAAATAAAGTTTTTGTACTGCTAAGGTGGGTATTGCCTTAATCTAGCTACACCTAAATTTATAATAATTTTAATACTATTAACATACTGTTTTTGTAAAAGATGCAGTAACATGGTGTTTATGATATTCAATTTAGTGAGTTCAGGTCCCACCATGGTAAATTGTGAAGTTGAGTTTTATAAATCTGCTCATTTATGGCTGGTAACAGAAACAGATTGTTGTAAAAACCCAATTTATTCTCTAGGAAGATATCTAGCAAAGTAGGCTTAAGGAAAGTTAAGTATTGCTTATAATTGCTCATGGTTCTATTTGTGACCGTAGGCTCGCCAACGGGAAAAGATGAACGAAGAGCATAACAAACGCCTGTCAGACACAGTGGATCGACTGCTCTCGGAATCAAATGAAAGGCTCCAACTCCACCTGAAGGAGCGAATGGCTGCTCTGGAAGAGAAAGTAGGTGGAGGTAGTGCTCAGTATTCAGGGAGGAGAGGCTGGTGAATGAAGAGATTGTAGGTGGACATATGGTGATCCATGTGATCTGTATTATGGGGGGGCTGGTGGATGGAGGGAATGTAGGTAGACATGGTGATCCATGTGTTCAAGAAAGCTGGTGAATGGTGGGAATGTAGGTGGGGATGGTACTCTGTTCCCAGTGTTCAGGGATGCTGGTGAATGGAGCCTAGTCAAAATATGAAATAGATCACGTGACTAGAAAGAAGGCTTTCCTTTCAAAATTGCTCCACGCAAAGTCGAAGGGCAAGCTTAAAGTGAATATAAACCAAAACAAAATCACCATTTCACACACGTATTGCATGTAGCAATTGTTATCTCCATGAAAAGAGAAGCAAGCTGTTTTGTGGAGATGAGCATTTTTAAGCCAGGAACATGCATGGGCTAATGCAAATAATCTGTTTTAACAGTGGAAACAAATACATGCAATGACAATAAATCAGTGGGATTTTCCCATAGATTTGACAACCAATATATTTAGAGCTGCAGGACAGTGAAAATTAGATAGATTAATATTCAGTCTACTGTGCAATTTCTGTTTGTATTCTGAGCCCTGCTTCCCAGATCTATACAGTTTATAAACAACATTTGATGTGGCCAGAGGCAGCACTCAGTATCTGGCAATGCTCGACTTGTAAAATATCATTGACATTGAGTCGTCAAGTTCAGAATGACGACGGTGTCATCCACAACAGCAGGAGCACAATCCTTATAGTTTGGGGAATACTGCAGTGAATTGACGCCATGAAGCCAGGACCTTGTGCTTCACAGGGTTTGCAATGAAAACATAAGTAGTTTATTTGACAAGCATTGTTTGTCATAATTAGGTCAGAAACATTCTTCATTGTTTAAATGCATCACGTCCAGATCCAGGACTAGTAATGGCATATGGCATCTAGTGGTTATATTGTGATATTGCGAGTGGTTCCTCAGTCACAATATAGAGTTTAATGTTAAAATTTGAGTTTGATGACAGAAAATTATTCCAGAAAACATCAGAGCTTTTTAATGTTTTGGGTATGTTTACATTCAGTGGCATCAGTTTTATTAATAGGGACCATCAAGTCTTCATATCATTCTCTTAAACCACCTTTTGACATGTGAAATGTAGTCTCAATCAGATTACAGAGCACAATAAATATTATTGAGACAGTATCAATCAATGGTGAGACATGTCCTAGAGTATCAAGCACAGTTTTGGATTGAGTGCTCAAAGAAGGAAAAGAAGGGTTAGTGAGATGAGGCAGGCTTTCAAAATAATAAAGGGTAAAAGTGAACAATCTATTTACATAGTGAGGATGACAGAACAGGTCCAAATTCTATCAGCTTTGAGAGAGATTGGAGATTAGGAGAAGATCTCCTCAGGACCTAATACATCTGGAGCTGGCTTTGAGTAATGACCCATGACTCAAGGTCAGTTTTTATGTCAAAAAAGGGGGCTGGATCAATAACTGCTAAAAAGGAGGATAGTTAGTTGTAAAGGTATTGATAGCATTGTCTGGGCATCCTGTTGGAATGAATTTTTGGATGGAATTTGATGTGTTTTTATTAAAAGGAAAGGTCAGTTGCTGATGTGAGATATCTTGGACCTAAAAGTTTGAAGGTTTCCCATTCCAGATGTTATTAGCTTACATTTCATTGAACCAGGTTTCTCGGAATATTGTTGACTTTGTCAGTTTGGTGATAGAGTTGGTCTCATTAGCAAACTTTATAAGAAACTAGATACTGTCAATCGATAAATTATGAATTGTGATGTAAATTGCCTGCTTTGCAGCTTATTTTTCCTGTGAACTGCTATGTTCTGTTTCCTTTTAATCAAGCCAGTTCACAGTTAGTAATTTTCTGTTCATTCTATTAGTTTAGCCCTGTTTTATTTGCATGTGTGAAAAGTCATGCAAATTATATTTGCCTCCCTAAAATATTCCCTACGGTTAGCATCATTGAAGACGGTTTGTTGTTCCCCACACATGGATTGATGAATTGCAAAAGCACATTTAAATAGTAAGATCACATTATGATACTTGGCATTCATTTCCACAATCCAACCTCATTCCATATCGAGTTCTTCATCACCTCTAATCCAGACTGGTGATAAACAAAATACTTAATTTGAAAGTGTGGCACTGGAAAAGCACAGCAGGTCAGATAGCATCCGAGAAGCAGGAGAGTTGACGTTTCGGGCGTAAGCCCTTCATCAGGAATGTGGGGGGAAGGGGGCTGAGAGATAAGTAGGAGGGTGGGGTGGGGATAAGGGGGGAAGATAGCTGGGAAGACGATAGGTGGATGCAGGTGGGGGGTGATTGTGATAGGTCGGTGTTGAGGGTGGAGTGGATAAGTGGAAGGAAGATGGACAGGTCAAGAGGACAGTATTGAGTTGGAGGGTTGGATCTGGGGTGAGGTGGTGGGTGGGGAAATTTGGAAACTAGTGGTCAATGTTGATGCCATGAGGTTGAAGGGTCCCAAGACAGAAGATGAGGCATTCTTACTGTAGTCATCAGGTGTCTTGGTTTTGGTGGTGGAGGCGGCCCAGGACTTGCATGTACTTGGCGGAGTGGGAGGGGGAAGTGAAGTGATCTGTCACAGGGTGGTGGGGTTATTTGGTGCGTGTTTCCCAGAGATGTTCCCTGAAACGTTCCGTGAGTTGGTGTCCTGTCTCCTCAATGTAGAGAAGATCACATCTAGGGCAACTGACACAGTAGATGAGGTGTTTGGATGTGCAGGAAAATTTCTGCTGGATGTGCAAAGATCCTTTAGGGCCTTGGACAGAGATAGGGGGAAGGTGTGGGCACAGGTTTTACACCTCTTGCGGCAGCAAGGGAAGGTGGACAATGGGTTGTTGGGGGTTGTGGACCTAATAAGAGAATCACAGAGGAAATGGTCTCTGCAGAACGCAGATAGGGGTGGGGAGAGAAATATATCTCTGGTGGGGCAGATATAGTGGAAGATAATGAGCTGTGTCCAGAGATTAGTGGTGTGGAAGGCGAGGACCACAGGATTTCTATCCTTGTTGGAGGGGTGGGTTCAAGGGCGGAGGTGCAGGATGTGGAGGAGAGGAGCTGGAGGGCATAGTTGATCACGTGGGAGGGAAAATTGCAGTCCTTGAAATAGGAGGTACATCCAATCAATCTTTTCACATCCAAAGAGTGTGGTGTTGGAAAGGCACAGCCAATCAGGCAGCATCCAAGGGATGGAGAGTCAACATTTCAGGCATAAACCCTTCATCTGATCTGCGACTCTGATCTTCAGCATCTGCAGTCCTCACTTTCTCCTAATCTTTTCACATCTGACAGAGATTTTCTTGCACATCCAAACAATCTTTTCACATCCGGCAGAGATTTTCCTGTACATCCAAACACCTCACCTACTGTGGATTAGTGGTGCTGGAAGAGCACAGCAGTTCAGGCAGCATCCAACGAGCAGCGAAATCGACGTTTCGGGCAAAAGCCCTTCATCAGGAATAAAGGTTTTGGTTTTCAGCATCTGCAGTCATTGTTTTTACCTCACCTACTCTGTCAGTTGCTTTGGATAATGTTGGGTTTATATAAAAAGGAGGATGGGATGCCAACTCTGGAAGTAACAGAAGCATGGAAAAGGCAGGAACAGAAATATTATGGAGGTAGAAGTAAGTAATCTTTCTGCAATAAAGGGTATGAAGTTAGGAAGTTGGCTTATGTCAAAGTTACAACTAATCTGGTTCAATGTAAGACAGTGAGCTAGAGTGGAGTGGAATTGAAGGTGAGGCTCAGGCATTTTCAGAAAGAGCTGAAGAAAGTGGCTTCAGTCTTCCCAATAGTTAACTTTAAGAAATTGTGTTTTATCCAGTAAGGTACCAGGCAAGCAAATTCTTAAATCAAAATGGGCCTAGTAGAAAGAATAAGGTCAGAGAGGGATTAGAAGAGACAAACTAATAAGAAAGAGTTTATGGGTTTGAGGACTGAGTAGAGGAGAACTTTAGGGCAGGTTTTACCAGCTGGTCAAGGAGATGGGGGTACATATGATAAGCATAGCTTATCTGGTGGTCTTAAATTTAGTGACATAGAAGCCCTTTGACATTTTGGTTTTGGAGGTAAATTATTTTATTTTTCACCCTGTACTATAAAGGATACATTCCTGTTGGTAAAATTAACAGATACAACAATGATGTTTTAAATATATACTTAGCAATTTTCTATTAATTTCAGTGCAATGATCAAACTGCCCAACACTGCAGGGTATATTCCAAATTGTTGGATGTGCTTGGACAGCGTTGGTTCTTTTCTTTGTTTGATTTTGTTCTCTCATAATATTAGCTTTCCACTTAAATGAACATTAGACACAGTCTAAGATAACTGTGTTGATAGCAAAGCTTCATCTCTTAAATTCTTTTATCTTCTTTTTCTCCGTTCAGAATACATTAATACAAGAGGTGGAAAGCACAAGAAAACAACTAGAGGAATATCATCAGGACAAGGTACAAATCTCTGCGATTCCTTGGGTAATAAGGACATGTCAATGATTGCCTTTTGACTAAAAAATCTAATGTTCCTTGTTTTGCTTTATTTTCAAAAAGATCATTCATGGAATGTGAAGATCATTGGCTAGGCTTGTATTTATTCCCTATCCCAATTACCCTCAAGAAAATGGTGATAAGCTGTCTTCTTAAACTGTACTATCCTTGGAATGTAGGAGTACCCACAGTGCTGCTCGGAATTGACACAGATTTTGATGTAGCACCAATGAAACAGCAGAGATGTAGTTCCATGTCAGGCTTAGAGGGGAATTTGGAGGTGTTGATGCTTTCTCATAGCAACTGCTCAATCCTTCTAGGTTACAGGGGTTGGTGGTTGAGGGAATAATGCACAAGATGATGGATGGAGTGTCAATCAAGTGGGTTACTGTGTGATGAGTGGTATTCATTGAGGCAAATGATCCATTGCATTGCACTCTTGTTGATGATGAACAGGCATTGGAATAGTTAGGTCAGAAGTAAATAACTGCATGACTGAAGGGTGCACCAGAAACAGATCAGCTGAAGGAAGATGCAGCAGGATAATGTTATTTAGGGAGAAAGGAGTGATGATGTGTGTGTGTGTTTTGTCAATCATCTTGTGGCTAAACATGGGACCAAGGGTGAGGATAGTTTGATTTAATCTCAAACAGTTGCTGAGGAAACTGATGAAATCAATGACCATATAACAAACCTGTGGTGGCAGCTGAAAACAATGATTTCAGTCTTCCACATATTTGGTTGAAGTAAACATTTTCTAATCCATCAGGCTGAAAAATTGGTGACAGTGGATGAGTCAAGAGATGACAGGGAGGTCAAGCTAAGTGTCATCAGCATAGATATGATAACTCTTGTTCTGTCTTTGGACGATATTGTTGAAAGACTGCATGTTGCTGAGAAGTTGGAGGGGGGCCAAGATTAGATCATTAGGGTACCACAGGTATTACAGTTCAGGAGTGTAAGAGAAGCCAATGCAGGTGACGTTCTGGCTACAATGAGATTAAATAGGATTGGTATCAGATGAGTGTAGGAGAAAGTGAGGACTGCAGATGCTGGAGATCAGAGCTGAAAATGTGTTGCTGGAAAAGCGCAGCAGGTCAGGCAGTATCCAAGGCGCAGGAGAATTGACGTTTCAGGCATGAGCCCTTCTTCAGGAATGAGGAAGGTGTACCAAGCAGGCTAAGATAAAAGGTAGGGAGGAGGGATTTGGGAGAGGGGCGTTGGAAATGTGATAGGTGGAAGGAGGTTAGAGGGTGGTTGGAGGGTTCCTAGGCGGAAGATGAGGCGCTCTTTCTCCAGCCGTCGTGTTGCTATGGTCTGACAGTGGTCTTGCGGAACACTTCAGAGAACACCTCTGGGACACCCGGACCAACCACCCCATGGCTCAACACTTCAACTCCCCCTCCCACTCCACCAAGAACATGCAGGGGCTTGGACTCCTCCATCGCCAGACTATAGCAACACGACGGCTGGAGGAAGAGCGCTTCCTCTTCTGCCTAGGAACCCTCCAACCACAAGGGATGAACTCAGATTTCTCCAGTTTCCTCATTCCCCCTCCCCCCCACCTTGTCTCAGGCCCAACCCTCGAACTCAGCACCACCTTCCTAACCTGCAATCTTCTTCCTGACCTCTCCACCCCCACCACCACTCCAGCCTATCACCCTCACCTTATCACCCCACCTTAACCTCCTTCCACCTATCGCATTTCCAATGCCCCTCCCCCAAGTCCCTCCTCCCTACCTTTTATCTTAGCCTGCTTGGCACACTTTCCTCATTCCTGAAGAAGGGCTCATGCCCGAAACATCGATTCTCCCGCTCCTTGGATGCTGCCTGACCTGCTGTGCTTTTCCAGCAACACATTATCAGATGAGTGTAGTCCCACAAGTTGACGGAGGGGCATTGGGGGAGGAGGTCTGGCCAACTGTGACAGAGGTTATAGATGAATCAAGAAGAGGAGCAAGGATTGTTTACTTTTGTCCCACTCATACAGGATGTCATTTTTGACTTTGACATGAAACATTTTAATATGGATATATTCAAGGACTTTGGAAAGGAAAGGGACACTGGAATTAGGGGTGGTTTACAAAGAAAAAATGGTTGATTCAGACAAGAGCAGTGGCAATGGTAGATTTAAAGGAGAAGGGGGTCCCAAGGAAACAAAATTATGAACAAGCCCATAACAGCAGAGCAACTGAGTCTGCCTTAAAGCCAGTGTAATGCATAACCCTTGCAGTTCCTGAAACTCTTTCTTTATAAAGTGACACTACTTTCAAGAGGTCTTCAATAACCTGTTGGGATCTGTCACTGTATATTTCAATGTAAAATAATTCCTTTTGACATCCAGTTAGCTGAAATAATCTGGCTCTTAAAATCGTCTATTTTTATTTTCTGTAAGGTGCCATAACTCTGATTTTGAAAATATATTAATTTAATATTTGGACAAAGAATTGAAATGCATAGCTGGGTCTCCAAACCCATTAACCTTTGGTGTGCTGATGTAGCAAGTGTAAACTAGCAGCCTTGAGGTACTTTTGATTTTATTTTGAGTTACAGATTGGTTTATAATTATTTTAGATTGACTGCAAAGAGGAAACAGTAGGCTTCTATTCACAATGCTAACCCTGATAACATAAATCAGGCAAACCCGGGAAATCAGAATAATCAAGCTGAGATGCATGTCACTGTTAGGGAGCTATTTTAAGGAAAACATCCTTTTTTTTCTGTGCTACTGTCTCATCTGGCATATACTAAATGGTCAGTTAATGTCTTGAATTCACTGTGATTTGTCTCTGATGGAAATGTTTTGGAAGGTTACACAAAGTACATTTTTCGACATGGCTATGTGCATCCATACACCTTGGCATTTAAAGGCTGCTTGTGCTGCCAGTGCCATTTTTGAGCTCATGCTGCACCACCAAGTGTGGTCACCATATGTGACCACCAAGTCCAGTGCCACTTTTATTCACCACCCCCATCTTCAGTGATCAACAAGGGCATGTTTTCACAATCTCCATTTTCTTGGCATTTTTCAGTGACAGCCTGTTTGCAGCCATATCTTTCATCTGTCAGCAAACGCGTGTTCAAAGTCTCTTCTGATGAACCATATCATTACCACTTCTGTTGCCTAATTTCTCTGGCTTTTCCTGTACAATGGTGCAGCTATGACAAGACATCTAAAGAAGAGAATTTTCAAGAGAAATAATATTGTTTATGTGATAGCTAACAGTTCCACGTATTAATGTTAATCTGGTGAAATGGTACTGGACATCAAAGATTTTTGTCCACAGGTTTCTGACAGTAATATTTAACATGCACATCTTTGACTTACACAGGAGAGACTGGCAAATGAAATCGGCAAGTTAAGGGCAGAAGTGGAGCAGCTGAAACTGAGGACAGGAGCATTTGCAGAAAGTGTGCATCCACGGTAATTACGCTAACATTGATCCCTGATCTTGCAAAAATGATGTTGTCATTGTTATGTTTGAGGATAGTTGGGATATTCCAGCATGAAAACCTTTGTTCACCAACTTCTCTTGGCAAGAATTGTCCTCTTCTATTGTTAATATCTGTGCAAAGTTTTATTGAATATGTAGCAAGTGGTGTTATTTCATGTGACCAGTCAAGACCAGCTGATTGCATTTAAGACAAAAAGTACACAAACTTCATTGAAAAAAAGATTTAAAAGTCGCCACTAAGATTGTCTTTCTATCATTCAGAAATAATTAATCAACACAAACAAACATTTTAAAATAAGAACACTATAATTGTGTTAGAAACAAATGAACAGTAAATGTATGTTTATTCACAAGCGACGCTTCTACAGGAAAGATTGAAGGCAGCTTGTTCATATGTCACCCTTTAATAAAAAGAAGAATTCAACATCTATTGCACCCATCATAATCTCATAAAGCTCCAAAACACTTTACAATCAATACAATACTTTGAAGCATAATTGCTGCAATGTTTAAACTATCTAAGAATACACATTTTAAAATTAGTTGAGAGAACGTGGATGTTGCTTACAAGGTCAGTATTTGTTGCCCATCCCTAATTGTCCTTGAACTGAGCAGTTTGTTCGACCATTGCAGAAAGGGTTGGCTCTGTATGCATGAGTCCTCCCACTTTCCATTGGTGACCTGGGGTGGAGGTTGTTGCATGCAGCAGTCCCATGTAACCACAGTTTGCAATGAATCATGGACTTCCAACCCAATGGTCCATTTTATGATACTGTGGAGTCTTTGGACCATTTATATATTGATTGTGGGTGATTGTAACCCCTCTTTACATTCTTTGAAAAATCTTTTGTATTGTATTTAGATGCATTTCAGCCCTATGCTTCTGATCTTTGGGCATCCAATGCGGAGGGGTGTGGGCATATCATGGGTCTGCCTCTGGGCCTGGTCAAGTTGGCTGTTAACAGACCCAGGCAGCAGCAGTGAGGTATTCACAGCTGCCAACTGTCTGTCCTTCTTCTGTGGCTATGTGCAGGTTTGGAGAGGGAGAACACTGTATCCACCAATACCTCCAGAGAGAGGTGGGAGCTGCAAAGGGTAGAGTGCTTTATCTCTTCTAACTGCACATTGGTTTCACTCTTCCTATCTCTCCCTCACCTTTGATAGTCTGCATTTCCCTTAATGGATCTGCAGGTAAATGAATCAATTGGAAAACACAGGTAATTTACTGGTGGTGGCTGGTGGATGAAAAGTATACAGTGATGGGAAAAAAAGAACGTTCAGTTGTGTGTAACAGTATTTTTGGAGATTAAAAAAAGTCAACCGCAATGATTTGGTTCAGATAAAAAGTGACTTCAATCAAAAATTACTGTTGGAAAACTGAAGTGCAGCTTCCATATTTATGTGCATGTGAGATATATCTTTGATGTCAAATTTGCAATACAGAAGCAGGCCATTCAAAGTTTATGGTGTTGCATTATCTCCTGTTGTATTTGTTTCAAATTATTATCAACATTTCCTTCTATTTATTTCTTCTTCACACACTTAGCTAGGTCTATTAACTAAATCTAAACTATTTTCTAAAATCGCTCCTTCTGGTTGTAAGATCCACATTCTTGCTATGCTGAGTAAAGAAATTTTAATGATGCCTTCTTTTTAGTGCCCAGAGTTTTGAACTTTCCTGCAAATAAAAGTATCATCCCCACATTCAATAGAATTGGGGGTTAAAATGAGTTGGTGCTTGTGCTGAAATTTCAACCATGGATTGCCATTCACTGGAAGTTAGGTGAAGGCCAACAGAGAGCTTGGATTTAGAATGACACTTGTCACTGGGGCTGGTCGTGAGAGCTGAATAAAGTGACTCACATAAAATATATTTCATGCGAAAACCATTGATGATCGTGGCCCTACAAGGTTTCAGCTCACTGTCTTTAATTCTAGTTGGAAGTGGTCAATCAATAAAGTGCCCATCACTACACTTCTAATCTCATGTCTTGAGCAGTTAAAATGGTTTTTGGGAGAAGGCGAGGGGATACAAAGAGTTATGAAAATGTCAGCAAAAGATGGACACTCTTTCCAGCACCCTTTTTTTCTCAACTTATGAAACCTCAGCTAGATGAAATTAGTGATTTATGAAAATAGCTTCCAGTTGGCCTAACAGGATGTGCACATGATCTGAAATACTGAGAAACATGTTTGAATGAATTGAAATTAATAAAGTATGCCCTTTATTTACAAAGAGTAATCAGAATGCTTCCTTTTAGATCTCACTTGGGCAGTTCAACAGATCTGAGATATCCACTTGGTTCTGTCGTAGAAGCACCCTCTGATCATTATGGGACACCAACAGTGCTGCGGCGAGCTCAGAAAGGGCGTTTCACACCTCTGCGGGATGAACCTACCAAGGTACAGAGAGAACTTCTTTGACAATTGCAGAGATTGGAAGAACCTTTGCTTTTAAAGTGTTGAAAATTTCTGAGTACATCTTGCAGTTTACATCATTTTGCCATTGAATCTGTCCTTCAAATGTTGAGAAGTCCCGATGTCTTGGTCTTTGTAGTCCTCAGAAATGTATCCAGATATATTACACATGATGAATAACTGTTAAAATAGATTGGAAAGTGCAGTAAGTGGGTGATTCTGTACAATTAGGGAAGTTCAGATGAATTTGAGCTTGTCTGAGTTAACAAAAACAACTAGTATAATGGATCCGAGCTGAGAAATATTCAGAGGAAGTATGTTCTTAGAAGTCCTGTATACAAATATATTAGTCACCGTTATCTTTTGCAGGTTTATTTAACACTACTTGCACCAGAAAATTATGGTATTCCCCAAATGTCATTGCATTTTGTAATAATGTGTTTAATTCTTACCTCAGGTTTGATAATAAACCTTTAACTTGAAATTATTGTTTTCAGGTGTTGAATCCAAAATGTTTGTTTTAAAATATGGACTTCACTAAGCATGTGTTTATTCTAATAATTTTCATTGTGTGTTTTCCTTTTTTGTCACAACCCCTTTGATATTAAGCAAGGAATAATTCCTACCTTCTAATTCCATTTAGATTAGATTACTTACAGTGTGGAAACAGGCCCTTCAGCCCAACAAGTGCACACTGACCCGCCGAAGCGCAACCCACCCAGACCCATTCCCCTACATTTATCCCTTCACCTAATGCTACAGACAATTTAGCATGGCCAATTCACCTGACCTGCACATTTTTGGACTGTGGGAGGAAACCGGAGCACCCAGAGGAAACCCACGCAGACACAGGCAAACTCCACACAAATGGTTGCCCAAGGTGGGAATTAAACCCGGATCTCTGGCATTGTGAGGCAGCAGTGCCAACTGGAAGCTGTTTTCATAAATCACTAATTTCATCCAGCTGAGGTTTCATAAGTTGAGAAGAAAGGGTGCTAGAATTTGTTCATCCAATCTGAGCAGATTGATGATTACCTCCCGATAGGCTTTCTCCAGTATTTCTCTGAACCAAGTCAGCAGATATATAGGAACACCCCTATCTAACTGAATACATTACGGTTTAATTCTGCAATTCGTATCCCTCTATTGGAGAGAGAGAGCCAGCAGCAAATGGATAACTGTCCCAGTAAGAACGTTGATAGTTTAGAAAAAATAATGCTACTTCATTTTTGTTTTACCCAATTTCTTCTCTCCTCTACTAAAATTCTACAAAGCTTTTCAGTTTGCTTACCAAGGGTTTGTCATTTTATCAAGTGCTAAGCCTCTGGGGAATTGTGTTCCATGTAAAGGATCTAGTTTAGAAGGCATATTTTTTACTGTAAATAAGTACCTTTTGTGTCTCAGATGGTAATTGCTGCTGTTTTGTAATGAGTCCGAAGAAAACTTAGGAAGATCTCAAGCTTTTGTGTGTTAAAGAATCTCTTGGGTAAAAGCATTTTGGTAACTACATTTTGGTAACTAGCTGAATTATATCTCAGTTGTATCTCCTTAGATCTTGGGGAAACCCACACTTATGAGTGATAGACTAACATAAAGTTGTATAGCAACAAACTCTTAACTTCCACAATCTTTCTACCTGCCAATGGGTTATATTCTAGTCTTACTAATCTATTTGTTTAACTGGATACAGAACTCCTACAAGAAAGGACAAGAGGTAAAACGAAAAAGAGGACTGAAGAGTTTTTGTGTCAAAAACTTTTAATTAGGAATTATTTTTAAAAATTGTAATTATTGTGCAGTTGGCTAACTGGAAGGATGTACACCCAAGCAATAAATAGAAGTTTACTTGTGTCCTAAATACCCTCACTGTCCCATCCCACGCCACTTCCCCTTTATCCTCAATTAATGTAAATGCTTTGAAACAGTTCAAAACTTGCAGGTTTTTTAAACAGAAAGCACTGATTGGATAACGCTGATGTGTTTTCCTAATCCATCTTGTATCCTTAATTTCCAAAGAAGCCTCCATAACCTGACCAATCTGTGTGATGTGAGACAAGAGTCCCCTTGTTCTGGTACTAATTATCACACGCAACTCTGGTTACTCCTTATGAATTTAAGCCAATGAAGCAGCTGGACACACTAGATCACTCACAGCCCTCCTTCCCTCTCCAGATTGTTAATGCCGGTGGGATCATATGTAGGTCCAGATGAAACTGAATATTATTATGTCCACTCTTACCAAGCCACCTTCAAGCTTGTTGTTTTGATGGCTTGTCTTCCTTTATGAGTGAACAAAGTTATGTTTGTGTCAGCTTTTACGTTTCAATTAATATCGGCTATTTCCTTTTCTTGCATCGTCAGTTGAAATATTCCGCATTCCTTTTTCATCAAACAGATTAATTTTAAGTTCATGCATTCCATATTTTCCTCATTAGCATCTAAAGTATTCTGAGAGATTAGTTTAGGCAGGCAACTACCCCCCAGACCACTGCCAGTGTTGTAAAATAGACCAATCATGAGAAAGCTCTGGGTGAATCTTCCTTTCCGTAAAGTGACATACAGCTTCTAAGAATCTTGTCTTACATTGGACTGAATGGCGATTAGGACACATCAGCAAGCCATTTAATCTGATCAGTGCATGTTCAAGTTTATCTTCTATTCAAGTATTGTCCTAATCCCATGTGCTTGCCTTGTTTCCAGATTGTTTTACTCCTCAGCCATCTATACTGAAATGTTCTCTGCCTCAACCGCTATATACTTCTAAGATTTGTACTTTTAAAAAAAAAAATTCCTTATCACCATTCAAAGTCATTTAAATGCAATCTGTGTTGCTGTATTCTCACTGATGTGGTATACACTGTGTTCCTAACTTGAAAATGTTTACCAATTTATCATTTCATAATCTGAAATACAATGAAAACAGTCATAATTATCCCAGTCTTTGAAGTTGAGATTCCTCAAATAGGCAGTGAACTAATGAATGAATATTTGGCTGTTTACTTTCTATATCATGGATCCAAAAAAAACTGCATACATTATTCCAACTGTATACGTTCTAGATTTGGCATCAAATATTGAATTTAACGTTCTATGTCTCTTGACAAATACTAACTCTTCCATTTACCTTTTTCTAGCCTTGTCTGTTTGAGAAGCAATGTTTAATGTTTTGTGAACCCATGCTTACAAATCCTTGTGTTTGATAACATTGTCTAATCTTCCATTTAAAATGCTCATTCTTTTTCAAAGCTAAATTTAGCACCCCTCATTCACAGGCTCTGAACTTCATGTGAGAGTTGCTCTTTATATCCCACCATCTTATCAATAACCTTTTGGAGCTTTCACTGATCTGCAGTTACCAAATTGCTTAATTTGGTATTATCTCCAAATTTGAGCACCATTTCTGCTAGTGCTGTCTATTCCTTGCCAAAGTAAAGCCCCTACATGCTGTGAGCTCTGGATGTTAATAGAAATCCTGGGATTTCATGGAACAAGATGCTGTGATGACTTTTAGCGTAAATCTAAATTCAAACAGTCTAACCCAGTTGCATCATAATCATAAATTTACACCAAGTGGTGACACTTTGTGACTGACTGCTATATTTATGCCAATGCAGATTCCG
Source organism: Chiloscyllium punctatum (assembly GCF_047496795.1). Taxonomy (NCBI): domain Eukaryota; kingdom Metazoa; phylum Chordata; class Chondrichthyes; order Orectolobiformes; family Hemiscylliidae; genus Chiloscyllium; species Chiloscyllium punctatum. The sequence continues at coordinate 10,599,158 of NC_092783.1, read as the reverse complement.
ACTCTAAATGAGCAGGACTGGGAATGTCCTCAGCAGGCAAACATAATGACCAGTGTGACGCACACCTTTGAAAGTGACCCAGAAATGTCTGATGTTGATGATGAAGATGGAGACACCATGTTCGGTTCAGCAGACCTGCTTTCACCTAGTGGACACTCAGATGCTCAGACTCTAGCCATGATGCTACAGGAGCAACTTGATGCCATCAATAAAGAAATCAGGCAAGGCAGTTACTGAGCATGACAATATCACAAAGTCATTGTGAGCAAAGCTTTGTCTTATCACAACAAAGCAATTGCATCATGAGTAATAACATCAAACTTACTTTATAAGCTAGTTGGAATATTGCATTTTTTTTGGTATATGTATAATGTCATTGCAGTACTTTGGTATAACAAAATCTTAGTTACATGAAATGGTATTATAACCTATATCAATGGAGACATTCAGTTTATTATTGAGTGGTTTTGTATGTAGTTGTATCATACTTAAATTATCATTGCCCTTGTATGACTAATCTGACCAAGTCTTTTCCATGCCAGAATGATCCAAGAGGAGAAGGAGTCCACTGAGCAACGAGCTGAGGAGATAGAGTGCCGTGTGGGTAGTGGAAGCATGGATGGGCTAAATTTAACACGAATTCGAACAGGGACCTCCATTCCAACTTCTCTCACTGCCCTATCTCTTGCCAGTTCTTCGCCACCTGTCAGTGGGCGCTCCACACCCAAACTTACTCCACGCAGCTCCTCACATGACCTGGACCGGAAGGGCATCATGACACTGGTAAGTGCTGCACTGAATGAGAAAGGGAGAGTTGAGTTTTGCAGGAGAATATATGCGTTTGTGCTAGTATCTAACCTGTGCTTTCAAATTTTTGTGCTATGTGCAGGAAGTCATAACCAAACTGAAGCAAACCACTCAAGCCAGTTAAATCTTGGTACCAGGTTAAGGAAGAAAGGAGCAACTGCCTTTCTAGTTGCTGTTTAAGAAATTATTCTGGAATTTGAAAACTAAACCCATCTTATTCATCATCTTGATGCATTCAGGACAGGGCTTATGATTGAGGGTGGATGTGTACAATGCTTATCTCTCTAGTTCCACTGCTGCACTGGCCACCACATGCAGTACATGTAAACATTCCACTCTGTTATCAATGGGGCCAGCTATGTACTTCATTGGTATTAGTTTCAGAATACAAAGAAGACCATCAACGAAGTTACCTTAATAAACAACAAAATAATTAACATGACAAGATTATTCAATACAGATGCAAAGCTGTTTAGCACACGATTTGAAATATGAAAAGATAAATATTAACCTTTCTAACCTAATTCTCTCTCTCTCTCTCTCTCACACACGCACACACACAAATGAAAGAAAAAAATGCACTTTTTCTACAAAGATTAACTATTCGAAGCAACATCTTTTTGGGTAAATAATTGTTAGCTCTTGAATAAATGAAAATGATCAGATATATAATCCAAATGACTTTGAGTCTGGAGTCCTGGTACATGTCGATGGATGTTACTGGACTCAACGTGACTTTTACTGTGACCTTTTCATTAGTCCATTCAAGACTTGTTGAGAGGAATTCTTCCAGAAGCTTCTCAGGAAAATTGCTGGCCCATTTTCTCCAACTTTCACATTGTTCTTTGTGAAGAGTTGCCTCAAAAAAGTCGGAGAGGATGAGTTGTACAGCTTCTTTCTTAGCAGGCTGCATTCTGACAGCTTTTTCCAAACAAAACCCCAAAATATCTAGCAGCCAAAAACCAAGCTTGTAACTTCTTTGTAAACCAGACCAAGCAGTTTCACTCTCTATAAGATTCGACAGTTTATTTAGCTTAATGTTCTCTTCCAGTGCGTGAGGTTTTAAAGGAAAAGTCCAGTGTCTGTACAGTATTTGTTACTTAAAAAAAAACCAGTTCAGGCATCTCCCAGTCTTTCAAATGAAACGAGTTTAACAATCTTTCTATACAAATCTTCCAAAAATTAATTTGTACACACCTTCATATCACAAAGTTACAAAATCATGACGAAGTAGATATTCATGAAATACTTTAGATAATAAGCACAATTTTCAAACACTAAAATATTTCAAAGGTTTTTTTTTGGCTAATTTACTTATACAGTGCACACTGATTAAGCTAAACTATTTTGCATCCGATATTTATTCATTGCCCAGCATTGACACCTGTGGCTGATTACTGAACACTGTTCAATCTTGAAAGCAGACTATGTTGCTGGGGTGAAAATCAGCCAATATCTATTTGACCAGCACTTCAGCTATCAGATTTCTGAATATCTAAACATTTATCATTAACCACTCATGCTAATAGGTCAAATGTTTATTTAAATTGCTCTCAGTAACCACAAGCAATATGGCTTTGAGGGTTTCCTGAGGTGAACAACATGATACAGCTGAATTATCTTCAGTAAAAAGATCCATGTTCCCAGAATGCACCGGTGTTTCCAGTTTGCCCGCACTGAATTCCTGTTTGCTGTTGTGATTGCTGTTGTGGGTCTTCAAAAGCAGGAGTATTATAGTTTTAGAATAAGGAGTAACAGATTTAAAACACAATTGAGGAGAAATTGCTTCTCTCAAAGGGTTATGAATCTGTGGAATTTTGTATCCTAGAGTGTGGTGGATGCTGAGACATTGAATAAATTTAAGGAAAAGATAGACAGATTTAGTAATGGATTAAAGGGTTATGCAAAGTGAGCAGGGAAGTGGAGTCGAGCCCACGATGAGATCAGCCAAAATAGTACTCAATGTGGAACAGGCTCGAAGGACTGAATTGCTTACTCCTGTTCCTAGTTTTTATGCTCCTTGTTTAAAATCAATTTTCAAAGCACTTCCATCCGAGAAAAATATAGAAAGCAGAAGTGATCTGTGACAAATAGTTTGGAATTAAGAACTCAGCAAGCTGTTTTCAAGAAAACATGCTGTCTATCCAGATGCCAAATGTTTTGAACTTTAGACCTTTGCTATCTCATGTTTTATGTTGTATGGTTGCAAACTGAATGCTCAGCATCAGTGCTGACTTGAGTGAAAAATTGCAAAAACAGCATTAATTGATGAGCAACTTTGCAAATTGATTAACAAACAGCCTGAATTGGTGAATTTATGTATATTATATCATTGATCTCACTCTCTTTAGTGATACCTCTGATGGGGGATCCGATTGGGCTATATTATAGCTTTCCCTTCAAAACAATGCCTATCATTTCCTAACCTGAGCTGATGCACTTGTTCCTTATTGACTGTTTTTCTCTCCTTTCTCATGCGGCGGATGCTCAGCCGAGTGATTTAAGGAAACACCGTCGGAAGGTAATTACAGTGGATGGGACATATTTATACGAGCTTTCCCCTTGTGATTTATTTGCTTCTTATTTTTCCATTCTTCACTTCTGGTGATTCATAATGTGATACAACTCTACAGAAAGTGGCAGCCATTTACTGGCAACCTCACTGAATGACCATATTTCATGTCTGAACCTAAGGAAATGAAAGATATTTGGGAATGAGTGCTCCATTCTGTCTTCACCCAGCACTATCCATTCCAATGCTCAGCAGTTAGCAATGGGCAGCATGGTCCAAGACCAACATTTCCACTTCTCCTCAGCCTGGAACATGGCAGTGTCCTAGAGTTACCCAGTCTGATATTAGTTAACTCTGTTGTTGTGGTTCTGTTCGCCGAGCTGGGATGTTTCATCCCCTGTCTAGGTGACATCCTCAGTGCTTGGGAGCCTCCTGTGAAGTGCTTCTGTGATCTTTCCTCCGGCATTTATAGTGATTTGTATCTGCCGCTTCCGGTTGTCAGTTCCAGCTGTCCGTTGCAGTGGTCGGTATATTGGGTCCAGGTCGATGTGTTTATTGGTTGAATCTGTGGATGAGTGCCATGCCTCTAGGAATTCCCTCGCTGTTCTCTGTTTGGCTTCTCCTATAATAGTAGACTGCACAAAACACTACGTAGGACAAACAGGAAGACAGCTAATGATCTGCATCCATGAACACCAACTAGCCACGAAACGTCACGACCAGCTATCCTTAGTAGCCACACACTCAGATGACAAGTTACATGAGTTCGACTAGGACAACACTACTATTCTAGGACAGGCCAAACAGAGAACAGCCAGGGAATTCCTAGAGGCATGGCATTCATCCACAGATTCAATCAATAAACACATAGACTGGTCCCAATATACCAACCACTGCAGCGGACAGCTGGAACTGACAACCGGAAGCGGCAGAGACAAATCACTATAAATGCCGGAGGAGACAGCACAGAAGCGCTTCACAGGAGGCTCCCAAGCACTGAGGATGTCACCTAGACAGGGGACGAAACGTCTGCAACACAAATTCCCAGCTCGGCGAACAGAACCACAACAACGAGCACCCGAGTTACAAATCTTCTCACAAACTTTGAATTAGTTAACTCTAGTCAGACCAGAGACTTTGATGATCCCCCTGCATCTGTGTTAGCTTTATGGTAGACCAAGCCTTGTTTATTTTCCTCTCTCTGTTCTCTTTGTTTTATCCTTTTTCACTAACTTTCTCTAATTGGTGGGATGGAACAATTAGTTATTCTTTATGAAATGTCTTTTATGACAAACAAGCGTCAGTAGCAATCCGTACCAAACCATTGGGAGGCTCAAGAGGAGAACAATCTGATGCATCATTTTTAAGTTGACGGGATGTAAGAACTGCCAATCTATTGCAAAGCACTTCTGTTTCAGTTGTAGCCATTTCCCAAATAATGTTCTGTTTCTCTTTGGTGTTTGTAGATTGGTATCAAATTGTGGGGAGTGATCATTAGACACAATTGCAAAGAATTTGTGATTATTCAATGGATCAGGTTAATGAAGGAAAAGGTCAAAGATTGGTTCATGTCATCATCAGTAATTGTGCCCCGGATTTCACAGTCTTGGACAAATAAGGATGCTGAGTCTGCCTTCACTAACCTGGACATTCCAGTCCACATTCCTGCTATTTCTCACTCCATGTCTTATCACTTTGAGTCCTTTTTCATGAGATCTAAAATAGGACAACAAATAGAGAATTGTGGCTCTGATTCGTTGTATTATTGGGCCCTTATCATCTAATAAAACCAATGCCAGCTGACCTAGCCTTTCCCTCACGCCTTGCTGGGAAAGTCTGGAGGCAAATGGACCTGTCGGGAATCCACTCTTTTTTTTATTCCCATTGTTTCTATTGTTGAAATTAGTTAACTTGATTGGTGAAATCTTGCATTTTAACCTTGATTGAGTAGTATGTTATGTTTTGACCGAGTTCAATTAATTAAAAATTCTTACGCTAGAAACTTATCCTTAGCTGTGATTTCATTGACCTTGTTAAAAATCACACGAAACCAGGTTATCTTCCAACAGATTTATTTGGAAGCACAAGCTTTCAGAGCACTGCTCCTTGAGTGCTCTGAAAGCTTGTACTTCCAAATAAACCTGTTGGACTATAACCTAGTGTCAGGTGATTTTTAACTTTGTCCACCCCAGTCCAACACCAGCACCTCCACTTCATTGACTTCAACATCTCAATATTGCAATTGACATTGGTTCCATACAAAATATGAATCATCTCATTAAAAAATGTCGTTACTTTCGAAATATTTCCTGTTCCACTTGATGGTACTTTAAATGGGGGTCGGCATTCTGAAATAGTTTTCAAGCTGCACCATTTTGACCTACAAATGTGAAGATGTGATCTGTACACTGGTGTGAGTATTCACCTGTTTAAAATTTATGGGTATCATATTAACAATTAGCACCTACTTGAGAAGGAGTGAAACACAAAAGGCATAACTAATTTTCTTTTTCTCTCTTAACTTACTGTGTTTTCTAGAACTTCTGCTTTCAACCTTAAATGTCCAGAATTTAGTTTTCTTTTTCTTTTAAGTGTATATGTTGTAATTTGCAGCAAATACAACTGGATTCAGTGTTTTTCCCAAGATTTCCCACTACAGTTAAAAACTGAAAAGTTTCAGCTCATGGCCTGACTCTCTTGGCCAACAGTGTGTCCTTAATAAATTAATATACTTCTCTTGTTAATTCTGTTCCTCATGTCCTAATTTAGATTGTTTGTTACTATGCTGTGGCCTTTGATAATATTTGTACTTAAACCAACAAATACTTTTTCACATCTGAACCTTGGTTTTGAATGTTGGGAAAGCTATTCAACTATGGCAGCCTTCACAGTTAAGTCCAGTGTTGTGCTTATACAGGTCATATAAAAGATCTCGGGTGTAAACCGATATCAAGTGCCCTGAAGTGATTGTAATGGGATATTTGGTAGACCTTGTATTTACCTTGTGGCACAGAGCCATTTCCTCAAAGCCAGCAAGTCAATACAAACTGGCAAGCCATCCTTATTCTTTACTGGGTCTGAATGGATCAGCTGCCCATTGTTTAAACTTGCTGACCATAGGGTCAGGAAATAAAAATGTGAAGGAGCATTACTCTTGCATTAACTACCTTTGCAGCTGGAGATTGGTTTAGCTCAGTTGACTGGACTACTGGTTGTGATGCAGAATGATGCCAGTGTTGTGGATTCAGTGCTCACACTGGCTGAGGTTACCATGAAGGATTCTCCTTCTCAACCTCTTCCCTTGCCTGAGGTGTGTTGACCCTCAGGCTACTGCCACCTGTTGTTTCTCTAATGAAAGAGCAGTCCTTTGGTCTTGTAAGACCATGTCAACTTTACATTTACCTTTTATCTTACAATGACCACTGTGTTGTCACACTGTGGATGATCTAGACTTTGGTTCGATTTGATGTTGTTGATTCTCCCAATGACAAAATGTCTGTGCCATTTCCCTGAATTCAGTCGTCTTTCCTGGCTCAGCTAAACTGAGCAGTGTGTAATTTCATATCATCCAGTTTTGGTATTATTCACTCCAACAATGAAATGATTTTCAAAAGTTTCATTGCTTCCAAGCTTCACCCATTTTTTCTCACTGTTTCACAACTCCATTGGCACAAACTCCATTTCAAAACTCCTTTGTCTATTTGATGCTCCACACTTAGTTGGCTCGCTATTGCTGCAATCTCAATCCATCCTGGTTCCCCAATTTTTCAAATTCCCATTTCAGAAGTCTCACCTTTGGTTTCACATTTACCCTGGTCTCTCTTCACCCTGGCCCTACAAACCAAGTCTGTGCTATTTTGAACTCAAGCCCCAGGCATCCCATCTCTTTCATTCAACCATTCCATTATGTAAATCTTATTATTTACAATTCCATCTCTGAACCATTCCACTTTAGTAATCTCCTCCTCAACTTCACAAAAGCTGTAGCTGCAACCTTGCTTTTAAGTATCAGTTTTGTGTCATCTACTACTGTCAGGTACCTTGTGATGTTGTCCAAATTACAAATGCTTTATCTATGTGTGTTGTAACCTGTGCACCCCACAGTATTAAGGCAATCTGTATTGTACATAGAAAGAAAATAACATAGGACTGTTTGTGTTGAAAGTGCTGTCACTTTCCTGCTTTTGATCAATTGGACTGTGTTGTCAGGACAGAAATTCTGTCACCACGCTCAGTTCACCTTTCATTTTGTGATTTAGTCTTCAATAGCAAGGGATGACAACCGTGAAGATAAAACCACAATAAGATGTGAAACATCCCCTCCTTCCTCACCAAGGACCATGAGGTTGGAAAAGCTTGCACACACACTCCAATCAACCAGTCAAGAAGAAGGTCGAGGGTAAGGAAACTTAGATATTTTCATACTACTTTTCAGGTTTTTTTTAAAAAACACAATCTCCTGAAGCAAGTGCATTTTAAGGTGTATAGATGTCCTGGACTCAGCATGCATTTGTCCCAAATTGATTTGTGGTATCAGCCAAATATAGAGAGCAAAATCCTCATACATCGTTTGCGCCATGTGACACTTATCCAGGCAATCTTTGTCCCGTTAAAAAAAGACTTGAATTTTATAGCACCTCAATAGGACATCTCAAAGCACTTTGCAACCAATGAAGTACTTTTGATGTGTTATCACTCTCTAATACAGGAAGTGCAGCAATATTCTCACTCCAAACTTCAGCAAGCATTAATGTGGTAATGAGCAGATAACATGTTGTTGTGATGTTTGGGAGATAAGTTTCAGAAGGATGCCAGATAAATCCCCGGCCTTTGTCTGAAGTAATGAAATGGGATCTTTTACAACCACCCAGACACCTCAACTGAAAGACAGTCACCTCTGACAACGCCCTCCCCTCTGTACTCCATTGTGGCATCAGTCTTCACTTTTAGGCTCAATTCTGGATAGGGACACAAGCCCAGAACCGTGTGACTTTGAGACAAGAATGCTACCAATTGAATCATGTCTGATATGATCATCTCTTAAAGTGATTCTGCTTCTCTATCACAGACTGTTGTTAGTTTCTTATTCATAACATGTTATTTGCATAATTTATTCAGGTGTGAGGACGAGCAATAATTTTCTTCTCCCGTTAGACCCAGGAAGTGCCTCTGAATTCTAAAATAGTCTTTTAACAGTTTGTCACAGTTTATCTTGGGGGCATTTTAATTGCAAATAGATCTTAAAATCAGCATTTCAGGAAGGAAGCAACAGTAACTACTTGCATTTATATAGGCTCCTTAAGCATAGTAAAACATCTCAAGGCACTTCACAGAAACATGTTTCAACAAACAAAAAGCAAAGTAAGGAGTGCTTTCGTAGTTGCTTAAACATGCATTTGGTATTTGGATATGCAAAGGGACAGTAGGAATGAAAGTTACTTGGGTATAAGTGACAAGTTATTTGGGGATAAAGTTGTCAGCCTTTCTGATGATACTGATTAAATTCCCATGTATTTAGTGTTTCTGACTGTGTAAGATCTCTGAACATCAATCTTGTATTGCTGGGATCTCTGCCCTCTTGTGCTGCCATGTTAGTTTAAGTTTAATATTGCTTCCTTGGTTTACAAAGGTGTGAAGACCTTGTCTGTCTTAATGAAACCTGTCCCATCACGCAGACCAGCCTTCCATCCATTGACTCCATTTATACTTCTCACTACCTCAGGAAAGCAGCCAACATAATCAGAGACTCCTCCCACCCTGGTTATACTCTGTTCCACCGCCTTCCATCAGGCAGAAAATATAGAAGTATGTATACAAGCACAAATTCAAGAACAGCTTCTTCCCTGCTATTGTTAGACTTTTGATTGGACCTCTCCAATTTTAATGATGATCTCGCTCTCTGGGCACTTTCTCTGCAGCTGTAACATTATATTCTCCCCTCTGTTCTATTAGCCAATGCACTTTGTATGGTATGATCTGCCTGTACTCTACGCAAAACAAACCACCGCACCTAGATACATGTGACAGTAATAAATCAAATCAAAAAATTTAGCAGGCATTTACTTTTCCCCAAGTTGTAGAGATTTGAATTTCATGTATTTTTCTTCTCTCTCTTGTGGGCGGCATGGTGGCACAGTGGTTAGCACTGCTGCCTCTCAGTGTCAGAGGCCCGGGTTCAATTCCCACCTCAGGCGACTGACTGTGTGGAGTTTGCACATTCTCCCCGTGTCTGCGTGGGTTTCCTCCGGGTACTCCGGTTTCCTCCCACACTCCAAAAATGTGCAGGTTAGGTGAATTGGCCATGCTAAATTGCCCGTAGTGTTAGGTGCAGGGGTAAATGTAGGGGAATGGGTCTGGGTGGGTTGCGCTTCGGCAGGTCGGTGTGGACTTGTTGGGCCGAAGGGCTGTAAGTAATCGAATCTAAAATTGGGTGAGTGTCAAATGTGGATCAACTATCTGGCTGCCCTGTTTCATTGCATTATTTCATTGGGAACTGGCAGCAGAACTCACCTTGTTACTTCGAAAAGGCCCCTCATTGCAGTGAGCTGGTTTTCCAATTCGGTTTAATAATGGCATGGTTCCATATTCCTTTATATATCTCCAACATTATTTTATCACGTTTAGTTTTCAAGGCTGAGAGTTGCAGATTTCCATTGACAATCCCCATATGGCCTAACTCTAATTTCAAAGTAATGCCCTTTGTTCTGGACTCCCCACTGGAGGCAGTAATTTCTCTCTATCCATATTATCAAATTGTTTAACCATTTTAAATGCCTCCATTCGAAAATCACTTAATCTTTGTTGCTCAAGTCTAGCCTGTACAAGCTGTTATTAAATTTGGCCCTGATATCATTTTGATGATTCTGCATTGTTCTTCAAGACTAATTACATTCTTCCTGAGGTGCAGTGTTGACTCAGACTTAGAACGTGAACTGCAACTGGCACCTACTATATTAACTTGTCTCACATTTTTAAGAGGTCTATAAAGTATTTCCTGTTTTAACAGCAGTCTAGGTTGGGATAAAGTGAAGAGCAACATAAAGTAAAACAACATTTGATGGCAGACATTTTGGAACAGAATCTATGAAAAGTGGAAGCAGCTTATCCAATATTATTACTTGCATTGAGAGGCTACCTTTCAGTATGTAATGTGTCCTCTTGTGATTATTTTATTTTTGATCACTATTGTGGTGGTTGCTTCTCAGCGCATTAACAGCCGAGGAATTGGCTAGCAATCCCAGCAGCAACAACAGCAGCCAGGACTCACTGCATAAAGCCTCAAAGAAGAAGGGCATTAAATCATCTATAGGGCGCCTGTTTGGGAAGAAGGAGAAGGCACGACTTGGCCAGCTTGGGAAGGAAATGGCTTCAGTTCACGGTATGTCCGACTAGTTTCACAAAGTGAATTAAATCTCCTAGGGCTCATTGAATTATTTTTCTGTGTCTAACTAAGGAATCTGAATGAAATCAGTTCTTTTAGCCAAATGGGGCATTCCTATAGTACCAGCCAGTGTTCCTGCTCTAGCTGGAAGCGTACCACATGATATTATGCTCTCCAAACAGTCACATTTGATGAAACTTGCTATTATCTGGATAAAGGACAGTGGGCACCAGTGGAATGGTATATCAATAAATAGACTCTAGGCCAAAAATGGAAAGGTGAGGTAAGAGTATTTTGACACCAAAATAGCAATCAATCGTGTATGTCATCAACGTCAAAGAGCCCCAGCAAAACTGAACTCCTGGGAATCAGGGAAGAGTCTCTCCACTACGGGGACTCGTGCTCAGCAAAAAAAGAGGCTGATTGTGGTTGCTGGAGGTCAGTCATCTCCAACTTAGAAAATTACTATGCAAATCACTTTCTTCCTCAGGGTAGTATCCAAGGCCCAATCATCTTAAGCTGCTTCATCACTGACCTCTCCTCCAATTATAAAGACAGAAGTGGGATGTTTGCTGATAACTGCACAGATATTCAAAGGCATTACCATCAATGAGTCCTACACTAACAACATCCTGGGGGTTACCATTTACTACAAACTGAAATAGACTATTCTTACAAATACTGTGGTTAAAAGAGCAGGATAGGAAATCTGAGAAACTCACCTCCTGTCTCCCCAGTGCGTGTCTTCCATCTATAAGGCACAAATCAAAAGTATGATGGATTACTGTTCATTAGTCTGGATGCACACAACTCCAATAATGCTCAGGTTTAACATCATCCAGGGCAAAACAGTCACTTGATTGACATTTCATCCAAAACCTTCAATTTCCATCCTCCATCTATTGATGCACAGTGACAGCAGGGTGTACCATATACATGATGCACTGCAGCAACACAACAACATTCCCCCGACAGTACCTGCAACCTTCAGAACCTGCGGTGGCTACCATCGAGAAGAGCAAGGGCAACAGATGTATTGGAACACCACCACCTACAAATTCCTCTCCAAGCCATCCACCATCCTGACTTGGAACAATATTGCTGTCTCTGCATTGTGCCTGGGTCAAAATCCTGGAAGTCCCTTCCTAACAGTACAGTGTGTGTCATTATACCTCAAAAACTTCAGTCGTTCAAGAACATAGCTGACTACGACTTTCTCCCGGGCAGTTATGGATGGGCAATAAATGTTGGCCTAACCAGTGATGCCCACACCCCATAAATAAATGACAAAAAATAATATTTACAGCGAGTAAATTAGTTTTGCTCATCCTGAAACTAATATTGAAGTAATGTCGAGACCACTCAGATGGGGAACAGTGGACATGCCAAGCAGTTTGCTGGAATATTATTATTGGATGGATATGGGGTGTTGTTAGTTTAAAATGCTAGAATTTCACAACTGTGACCTTTTACCCTTTCTCATGTTAAGTTGTTCTTGGTTGTAGCCTTTGCTTTTCATGGTATGTATGACACTTGTGTTTTAATACACCTGTTCTCAGCTGCCTGAGAAACAAAGTTGGACTTGTTTTTGAAAGACGGAAGTGGGGGCAGGGCACTATATTTAATTTGACTTCCCTCTTTTCCATTGCCTTTCACTTAATGAAATTCTGAATTTTACTTTACAGATTTTATAGTTATAAGTATAAGCCACTTGTCAGAAAATTTTCATTTTTACTTTGCTAAAGCAAAACTATCCCCCAAAATTCATTTGCACATAAGAATGCAGTTCCCAATTCACTGAGTAAACTGTTAAATGGTCTGTCATAGTTTGGAACAAACCTGCTCAGTTTTGTAACTTGGAGCTGTTTAAATGTGCCCCTTCCCTGGAATACTTGAGCACAATTTCCCCCTGGCAAAGAAGATGGTGGAAAAGGCAAATAATTGGGCAAACTGGCCACAGAGAGATATTTGCCCCTTTCTTGTTTCCTCAGCTGTTAAGTGCTGGCAAGAAGGGTCACTGGGGACCTTGATGACAGCAATTAAAGCCCTAATTACTTGCTGTCATGCCAGTAGCTCGTTTCTCAACTTACCTGTCAAATTGGGACTTGGCTTCTATTTACCCTAAAATTTGACCCATTGAGGACCAGCATGGGCCCCCTGGATGGCCACTAACAGCCACTCCTCTGTACTGCTCCAATCCTCTTCTCCCCAAAACCTCTATCCATGAGGTTGAAAGGAAAAGACCTGGTTTTTTGCTGTTGATGCCCCAAAAACTAAGCCTCCAATGATGTTCTCCAGGACCCAGAAGCTGATAGACTTTGATTGGTTGGCATTGTCTGACAAGATTGGACTTCAAAGTTGACACAAGTGTTTCACATTGATGTGATTCACCAAGACCTTTGCCTATTGTACCTGTAGAATTGCTCCCATTTTTTCTTCCTCTGTTTTATCTTGATGTTTTCTGATCAGTTCTGGACTAGCTGATTGGCGCTCAATTTGTTGAATTCTTTCATTAATTCGGGCAGAGTGTCAGTCACCGCTAAATATGCCTGCCCTCATACTTTGGAGCTTGGTGCAGTCAATATCTACCTCTATCTTGTTTAAGTAGAATTGCCCACATGCAAGCTAACATGTTTGCTAATATGTAAAGGTTAGTGCAATGAGTTAGTTACAACAATTACATAAGTTGCATACAGATGCACAGTACACTGAATATATCTTACTTTATATTGTAACATGGAAACAGGACGACATTATTCACTGCCTTGAGTCTCCTTAGTGCACAAGGATATAAGGGCCAGAAAAAGAATAGAACCTATGACATCTCAAGTCAGCTGTGCCAGTCCGTATTATCATAGCTGATCTTCTACTTCAGCTCCATTTACCTGCCCTTCCTGATGTCCTTTAATTTCAGAAATGTATTTATGTCATTCTTCAATATACTCAAGCAGCCAAGACCCTTGGGTTGGGAGTTTCAAAGATTCACAACCATCTCAATGAAGAAATTTCACCACTACTTCAGTCCTAAATGATCAAATTTCACCATGACACTGTGTACCCACGTTCCAAATTCCCCAGCAAAAACCAAAATTGCTGAAAAAGCTCAGCAGGTTTGGCAGCATCTGTGAAGAGAAATCAGAGATCACACTTTGGGTCCAGTCACTCTTCTTCAGAACTCAAATTCTCTAGCCAGGCCCAGATATTTTGGTCTATCATCAGAGGACAACCCTTCTCATCTCAGGAATAGATCTAGTGAAACTTTATTACACTGCCTCCAAAGTAAATAAATCCTTCCTTAGAAAATAGACCAAATCTTTTGAGCAGTATTTTAGTTGTCATCTTGCCAAAACCCTTTACCATTGTAGCTACATTTCTGTATTCCTGTACTGCATATTTCTTTTCAACAAAGACCAACATGTCACATGTCTTCCCAATTGTTTGCTGTGCCTGTATACTAACTTTGTGTTCCTTGTATCATTACACCAAGTCTTTTTGAACCTCGACAGTTAGAAGTTTAATGTTACTTCAACAATATTCTGCTTTCTTATTCTGTTGTCCATTAATAACCTGTCCATATCTCTTTGCAGTCTCTTCTTATAATCATAACAATTTGAATTCCCGCCATATAGTTTTGTCTACCAAAAATCATCAGTCTCTGTTTTTGAAGTGTTCACCTAACCTCCTCAATAAATTTTTGCACTGATCACTTTCCAGTCCTGTGCCTATCTATATTTTGCTAAGCTGCTATGCTGCTGATCTTTGTGATTTTAAGCAGTGCAGGAGAGTGAGCTCTCTAATTCTAATCCATTTATGTTGAATTAACTGACTTCAGCTGAAATATTGAAGTTAGTATTGGTTTTTGCTTTGCTACATTAGGGAGGAGTAACCATTACCAGAGTGTCCACCCTGACTATCATTCAGTATACTCCATTGTAAAGGATGCAGGGGTGTACATGTGAGGTGATGTGGTCATGATAACTGTGATGCTTTTCACAGCTGAATGGACCATCAGTCCCCACAATCAATATTCACACTTGAGGATGGAACGAATAAACCGTCTTTAGAATGGAATGGAATGCCATTAATAATATGCAATAATACTGAGCTTTGATTGCACTTCTACATCAAGAATTAAATACTGTATTATTTTAAAAAGCACTTCAGAATTAAGCTGTTAAATTTGCACATGAGTAAATCTACATATTGTTTTCTTTCTCTCTCTTGTCATAGGATATGGATACTTTGGTAAGTAGAAACATTGTAAGCGATCTGTTTAGTGCATTCATCATTTTCTGTTGTTAACAATTTAAATGATGTAGTCTGCGCTTGAGCTTGAAAGGGAGAGATGTGGTTATAATCTGTGAAATGATATCTTTTTAAGATTTTTAGTAAAGGTTTATGGGGATGTAATAGGATACTACAAGAATCTAACATATCCTTTATTGCTGCTATTAGAACCTTTGTTTTGACGATTGGAATGAACATGATGAGAGCTAACGAGACCTAAAGGAGTCACTTTTACTCAGAAAAGTCTCTGGTTATATTTTTTCAATTCACCTGACAAGGACTGATTAGTATTTGTGACTTTGTTTGGACTGTAGAAAATTTAAGCTTTCCCATTTTGTAGGCCCTCTCTCTCCCTTGTTCAGTCACGCTTCCACCCCTATTCATGCTGCCTATCTAAATATTAAGAAAAGCAGCCTGCCTGTTGCCAGGGTTAATGTAGGAAGGCATTGATCCTGTTCATTTTGATTTCTAACCTTCAAACAGCACAGTGCACAATATTGCAGAGATAGAACATGGGCCACATTGAGAGTTGTGTGTGAAGCCTGTCCTATTAGTGAGGTATAGACGCATCAACATCTTCTACTGCTGCGTTTTATTGCCTTTGCAGTGTCATATGTCGAGTTGCAGTGACATCTTTGTTCTCTGTTCCATCAGTTGATACAGGAATTTTGAAATAATTGGAGCTTAAATTAAAATGAGAATAACATAACTGTTTTTCTCAGTATTCCTGTATTGTTAACTAGGTGGCATATTGGACACAGAAATGGGCATCCAGGACTCCCTTACTCTGGGCAAACTTGGAACACAAGCAGAGAGGGATCGAAGGCTAAAGAAGAAGTAAGTTTTAAGCCAGTTTAAAGAAGTGCACATATCCTTATCATGTGATTGTTTTCATTGTGAATTGAATAGAATTCATTTATTTATTTCTAGCGAAAGTCTAATAAACCCACTCTTGAGCACGTTCTTCCTCCTCTTGATCCACCCCCTACCAGAAGTATTCTTATTTCTGCTGGCATGGGTGGTATGTGGTTTATTACATGGTCACTGAAACAGCTTCATCAAATAAAAATTAAACAGCTGGGGGGAGATGTTGATGTTCATCATAGGTGGATAGAATCATAGAATCATAGAATCCCTACAATGTGAAAGCAGGCTATTCAGCCCATTGGGTCTGTACAAACCCTCTGAAATTCATCCCACCCAGATCCATTCTATCCCTATAATCCTGCATTTCTCATAGCTAATTCACCTAGCCTGCACACCCCTCAACACTATGGAAATTTACCATGACCAATTCACCTAAGCTGCACATCTTTGGACTGTGGAAGGAAGCCCATGCAGACACTGGAAGATTGTGCAAGTTCCACACAGACAGTTGCCCAAGAGTGAAATCAATCCCTGATGCTGTGAGGTAGCAGTGCTCGCCACTGTGCTGCTTCAAATGTTTTAATATTTATAAGCATTGGCTGTTTGGCAGTCACCTTTTTTCTTGATTTTGCACCAGTATTGTTTTTTTAATACCAGCTAGCAGAATATATGCTGATATGATTTTCTTTATTCCTTCATTCAATCATCCCATCCCATCAATCCACTTATGAACAGCTCTAGATAAACTATGTTTGGAGTATGTTTAAATTAGATGCATTTTTCTTCCTCACCTTCATGACCTCTTGCAGTTTTGTTAAAAAGTGTTAATAACAGGCTGGTTGGTTGTTTGTCTGAAGAAGTTCAATGCATCTTGGAAATCCAAACTAGGTCATGTCATAGAGTTGTACAGCTCAGAAACAGACCATTAGGTCCAACTCATCCATGCCAACCAAACTAAACTAGTCTCATTTGCCTGAATTTGGCCCATATCCCTCTTAACCCTTCTGATTCATGGACTGTCCCAAGGTCTTTTAAATGTTGCAATTGTACCTGTATCTACCACTTCCTCTGACAGTTCATTCCACATATGAACCAGTGTGTGTGAAAAGGTTGCCCCTCAGATTCCTGTAAAATCTTTTCCCTCTCAACTTAAAACTATGCCCTCTAGTTCTGAAGTCCCCCTACCCTAGGGAAAAGACCTTTGCCATTCACTTTACCTATGCCCCTCATGATTTTGTATGAGGCCGCCTCTATAAGGTGATGCTTCAACCTCCAATGCACCAGTGAAAACAACAACTAGTCTACCTAGCCTCTCCTTATAAATGAAATCCTCCAGCCCTAGTAACATCCTTGGGTCAATCTCTCAAAATCAGTGAAAGTTCTGCTCTCTTCGCTTCTTTAACCACTAACTAAATGCAAAAAAAAAGTTTAATCCTTCTCTAACTTACTGTGACTGCCCTAAAGTCAGGCATATTCTCTGCCAGTGAGCATGCATCAGAGCAACTTTGTGTTGTGTCACCTTCTGTCCATGTTTTGAAGTGTTTAAACTTGACTCAATATCTTTCCCAAGAACATATTCTGTTAATTGAACTACAATTGTTACTTATGTTCTACTATCCTAAATGCTAATAATTGCCCAATGATATAGATCAATTTTATTCAGTGTCTGGGAGTGAGACTTCTCGAGAACTTTAACAGTACCTTAATATGCACCAGGAGTCAGACAGATTAAAGTTAAATTAGAGCTCTTTTTGCCACTCAAATTGGCCATTCTGTGTGTTTCAATAGACATTAATGTTGTATTAGTCCTTTGATTTTGGTTTGCTACAGAATTACCGTTTGTCTTCAAACCTGCATGTCCTCTTAACATTTGCATGAATTTTGATTTGAGGAAATCAGTGTTTAGATTAGTGTTGACACTTTGCACTATCCTAATCTGAAAAAAAACTTTCTTTTGGAATCAAAATGCCTTTTCAAGCAAGAGAAAATAATCAAAATACTGATTAGACACATTTGTGAATTGTTTGGCCTATGTGACAGTGCAAGACTGACAAGAATCACATTCCTGAAATCTCCTCAAATGTTAAATCCTACACCTGCAGTGCTAATTCAGCAGATTGCCAACACCTGACTCCCTATTGCTTTGATTCTATTTACATACAAGATATAACTTGAAAGAAGTACTGCTTCTGATACTTTGTGATGCAGGTGAGTTGTTAATTTCTTATTGTGCATACCAATGATGGATTCAAATGAAATCCTCGGGTTTACTTCAGTTTTTGAGAATGTGGTTTTATTTCCACTCTCCATTCCATTGAAATATTCCTAAATGTTTTAGCTTGCTGTTCCTAATTCTTAAATTTCTATAATAATTATGATTCCTCTTTGCAATAAGCAAAACAAAAAACAGATGAGAATCAACATTATGAAGTTATATTTCAGGGCCAGAGAGGTGGTGTAATAATCATCACTTAGAATGCCAACATTAACTCCTGAATCTTTCTGAGCCATTTTTAGCATGAAATTAATGGGTAGATATTCCAAGTACAGACCATAGCAGTCATTTCAAATCTGAAATATCAATGAGGACCATGCCAGTGTGCCTACTGGAGAAACAGCCGAAAAGTCTGCCTTTAATCAGACTAGAAGTTGTTTTCCTGCTTACCTTGTAATAATGGAGTGTATGACAGCTTCACCATTGCTATTACAATAAAATCTAGACTGTTATATTTTGTTGACTATTATTACAAAAGGATTTGTGCATAGGAGTAAAATGTCATCTTAGAATTGTATGCAGCCTTGATGAGACCACACCAAGACTACTGCATGCAGCTTTGGCCATCTTCCTGACAGTGATATATATTTGTCATAGGGAACTACGCAATCAATCTGAGAATAAGGGAAAGCCATCTAGGATTGAGATTTGAAGGAATTTCTCCACTGAGCAGGTGGTGAATTGTAATTCGGTGTCCCAGAGAGCTGTGGTGGCTCATTTGTTGGTCTTGACCTGCAATCTTCTTCCGGACCTCTTCGCCCCTACCCCCTCTCCGGCCTATCACCCTCACCCTCACCCTCACCTCCTTCCACCTATCGTATTCCTGGCGCCCCTGCCCCAAATTCCTCCCCCTTTTTTTTTATCTCAGCCCGCTTGGCATACCATTCCTGAAGAAGGGCTTATGCCCAAAACGTCGATTCTCCTCCTCAGATGCTGCCTGGCCTGCTGCGCTTTTCCAGAAACCACACTTTTCAACTATGGGGATAATGCCAGAAAATGATATTGAGGTAGAAGATTAGTCATGACTATGATCTCAGAGCAGACATAAAGAGCAGAATTGCCTACTTCTGCTCCTGTTTCTTATGTCCTTATGTTATCTTGCAGCTCTCTCAGAGATTTATATCCTAACCCAGCATGTGACATTCAGCAAGTCATTAAACAAGGGACGTGATGAACTGATCTTAAATATAATTGCATTCTAGGCATGAACTGCTGGAAGATGCTCGGAGAAAGGGTATGCCATTTGCACAGTGGGATGGACCAACAGTAGTATCATGGCTAGAGGTAAGTGCCACAGAGCTGCATCCATGGAGTTCTGACAATCTGATCATTATGACTGAGAACACAGATGTCTTGTTGGCTACAGGGTGGCATGGTGGCTCAGTGGTTAGCACTGCTGCCTCACCATTACAGGGACCCAGTTTGTTTCCATCCTTGGGTTACTATCTGTGTGGTGTTTGCACATTCTCGCCATGTCTGTATGGGTTTCCTCCTGATGCTCCGGTTTTCTCCCAAAGGTTAGGTGGATTGGCCATGGAAAATACAGGGTTCCAGGGATAAGTTTGGGTGGGGTTGGATCTGGGTGGGATGCTCTTTGGACAATTGATGTGGACTTGATGAATTGAATGGTCTGCTTCCACACTGTAGGGATTTTACGATATTTATTACCCAATTCTTAACCTAAATTTTTCTCATCTGCAATTCAAATGAAATTCTGTTGCAATTCAATGGGTTTTGAGATAATTACAAATGCTCATTTGTATTTTGGACTACACTTTCCAGGTAAGACTGCAATCAAAGACCTGGCAATTAATCGAAGATGCCAAGAGAAAGAAAAAAAAATTAAATCTAATATTGTCTAAACCTCTGTGTGGATATTAAATATCCCTAAAAAGAGAGACAGAGTTAAAACCCTTTAATCATGTACTCATCAGGATATATTCTGACTGCATTAAGCTCTACCTTAATTCTCGTGTCTTTGTGGATTAAACTGAAATCCAACTCGAGATCCTGATGGAGGCAAGTGGTGTCACCGTTCCCTGATATTCTTAGTTATTATGTCAAACTATCCAATGAGACTTTTACCTATTGCTGTTATGCCATAAACCGGTTAAGACAAAGACTCTTCTCATTAAGATTCATCAGTATTTATCTTCACCCACTTTTAATTGAATAAGCCCTTAGACCCAACAGAAGGCAAAATTCCCCACCGGGAGTTATCATGCCTGATTAATGCTTTGTTTCAAAAGTATAGAAAGAAGGATTGATTTATGATGTGTAGCAGACCAGAAAGGAGGATTGGATGCATTGCCAACCCTAATTAATATTGGGATTCTGTGATTTTATTGTATGATTCTAATTGTGATATTTTGATAAGTGTCTGTTAACTTTTTGGTTTTATGTTACAGCCCCCACTTGGGGCACTTTGAATCCCTATAGTACAGAAGCAGGCCTTTCAGCCCATCGAGTCTGCACTGCCCCTCTGAAGACCATCCCACCCACGTTCACCCCCCTATCCCAGTAACTACCACAGCCAACCAACCCAACCTGTACACCCCTGGACACTATGGGCAATTTTAGCATGGCCAGTCCACTTAACCTGTGCATCTTTGGGCTCTGGGAAGAAGCTGAAGCACCCAGATGAAACCCATGAAGACACAGGGAGAATGTGCAAACTCCCACACAGAGGGTACAATTGAACTCAGGTCCCTGGCGCTGTGAGGCAGCAGTGCTAACCACTGAGCCACTGTGTCACCTCTTTAATCCTGTTAGTATTTACTGATTTGGAAAAGTAGAGAGGAGGACTGGCGGTAGCAACCCAATCATTGATTGGTTGTAGCTAGATCCACACAACAAGAAATTCATACGATGCAGGAGGTCATTTCAGAAAGGGAGAAACAATTTATACAGCATGGGAAGATGCTGCTGATTGGTTGCCATGGAATTTCAGCAGGGACTGTTGACTGCCAGGCTTAGCTGATTGAACACAGACTAGGCAGGCAGACCGAGGTTGATCAAGGCATTTCCATGAGGAGTGCAATAGGATAGGCAGAGTATGCAGCCCTTTCCTCACTGAAAAGGATGCAATACATGGACCCACAAAGAATCAGACTTGTGTATGACTGTAAGTAACATTGAACACATGCAAAGTAATCACACTGATAGCCCAACTGATCAACATTACTTGGTTTTCAGTGCAATTCTTAGCACAGTCAGGGTTATTTAATAAATACTGACCAATAAGCAGAATCACATTTAATGTTTGAAGAATCAAACCTAATGATTGCAAAGTGAAAGATTTGACAATATACTAATGTTTTAAGTTTTGAACGACCAAACAATTGCAGGTTATTAATGTTTCTCTTCCCAATTAGTTAATTAGAGATGGATGCTCTGTAGAAATAACTACTCATCCCAACTTCATTAATTTCTCCAAGAAGGTATCCTTAATACCTTGTCTTCCTCCTGGTCCTTCATCACCTGCAATCACTGGGACAGTTTCCACATGTATATGAGAGAGACTCCAAGCTCTATTTTCTGTGCTATGAGAATGCTTGTTCAATTGCATAAATCTTAAATTCCATCTACCCCTGCTTCACATCCCAGCTAAATGTTGAGAAAATCAAAGCCATCATTTTTGGTTCCCATCAGGGGCTCCAATCTTTGTCAATGACTCCATTCCCCAGTGATTATCACAAACTCTTCAATCTGCTTGATCCCAAACACATTTTCTGACTCTATATCATTCCAATCAGAAAGACCACACTTTAACATTATCCATGTCCATTCCATCCCAGCCTACTCAGCAATAAAACCATCTGCAGAACTTCATCATTTACAGACTCAATTACAAAGGTATGTAGGTCTTCCATCTTACACTCTCTTTACATTTGCAGCTCATAATAAACTCTGCTGGTGTCAACCCATCCTGCATGAAGTCCTGCATATTTATTGCCTTCATTCTCTTTGACTTGCAATACCTCTAATTGAAAAAATAATATTCTCTCCTCACTGAATCTTCAAACCCAGTCTGCCTAACTCACTATCCCAGTTCATTGTAACCTCGCTTTAGCTATGCCTTTCTCATTTCTTTCCATAGTTCTTGCGTTCCTCAATTCTATGGGCTGCATTTTCCAAGAATTGTCAATCAGGTGCTGATTATGACCCGGTCTCCTTTTTCGCGAAATGGAAGAACTCCACATTTGTAACAGGAGATTCCAATTAGGCCTCATTCGGAAAAGCAGAGCTATTCTTTCATTCTGACAGATCCCACTTTGTACGTGGGGGAAGCAAACGATTTTCACAGTAGCTAGTTGCTGTAGTCTGTGATTTCATAATCCAGCTTCATAGACAGCCACTTTGACAGTTTCTGTGACAGCATAAGGAAATTAGTTAAGTGTATAGTTAAGGTGCCAGATAGGTAAGACAAGTGTGCCAGGTGAGTAGGAGTGGGAGAATGTGAAGAGAGTCATGTGCCAAGGTACAAAAAAAAAATGTGGCAAGGAGGCCAGGCAAGTAATGGAGTGGTTAGCGTAGCTCAGGGTCTGATAGAAAGTTTTGGGGGTCGTGTCAGATGAGGATGTGATCAACAAGACAAGGGGAGGTGTAGCTGTGTGAAGTAAGTTTTGGATCAGTTGCATAATTATCTAGAAGTTAGACAAAGTATTTAACAGTCTAACCTTTTCCAAGTAACTATTTACTTAACTGCAGCAGAGCCCTCCAAATTCTCCAATTTTGGAGTGTTCCTGGCCGAGGGAAATTGCCAAGTGGAATCCTCAGATTCACAGGCAGTTCCTTTGAAATCTACTAGGCGGGGATTCCACAGGGTCCTCAGGCACAATCCCCATCCATGCTTCAGAAACCATTGGAAAATCCAGACTTCCCAATTTTTGTGTCCTTTTAAAAACGTCCTTATAATTCACCCCATCCCACCTAATCTGATGTAAAATTAGCACTGAAATGTGGTTCTGTCACAAAGCTGCCTTGTCAATATAACTGACATTGTTTTTGAATTTCCTTTTGTTTGTCCACTGCAACAATTGCTTCAGTTTTTAACATGGCATTCTCAGGGCTCAAACAGTCTGTTTTAGATGCGAGAGCGATAAGTCTACAATGAGAAGTTTTTGTTGAACCTTTTAATTTGCGAAGGTAGAATGGGCAGAGGAACTACGAATTATTTCTGATAGATATCCAAGTCATGTATTGGTATGAGTTGACATTGCTCAGGTTGGAGTGTTTATAAGAAAGCAAAACACAATCTTTGGAAACCATTTTCATTATGAGTCAGATGATATGTATATCCAGTTTGCTCTAAAGTATGCTTGAAATGGTAAGCTTCCAATATGAGAAGCTAGCTTGTTTGCTTTTTATGCCATTTGTAGGCTAGCCTAAAATGCAGCAATGAGGTTTTGGATGTAGGTTCGCCCGCTGAGCTACATTTCCAGATGTTTCGTTACTTTAATAGGTAACATCTTCAGTGGGCCTCAGGCAAAGCAATGCCGAAAAGTCCTGCTTTCTATTTATGAGTTTGGGTTTCTTTGGGTTGGTGATGTCATTTCCTGTGGTGAAGTCACTTCCTGTTCCTTTTCTCAGGGGGTGGTAGATGGGTTCTAACTCAATGTGTTTGTTGATAGAGTTCCATTTGGCATGCCATGCTTCTAGGAATTCTTGTGCGTGTCTTTGTTTGGCTTGTCCTAGGATGGTTGTGTTGTCCCAGTCGAAATGGTATCCTTCCTCATTGTATGTGAGGATACTAGTGAGGGGTATGTTAGACTGAAGCCTCATAACCAACTGAACAGAATTTTTGGGGAGAACATCCTGAAAGATGTGTTGTCCTCTGTGCCCAAGTTGAGGCTATGCAAGTTTACAATAATCATTATTGCAAAAGGCCCACACAAATATCACTGTCTATTCTCTTGCCATATCAATAATAGTAATTTAAATTTTTCTTACAACTGGACTGCGCCAAAATATAATGCATTTTGTTTAAGAAATAGAGGTTTCTACTGTATAAAACTGGAAAATAATGTTAATTTTCCATGTTTGATGTAACATTAAACAGCTGTGGGTGGGGATGCCAGCCTGGTACGTAGCTGCCTGTCGAGCCAACGTGAAGAGTGGTGCTATCATGTCTGCCTTGTCTGACACAGAGATACAAAGGGAGATTGGAATCAGTAATCCCCTTCATCGATTGAAACTCCGACTGGCAATACAGGAGATGGTGTCATTAACAAGTCCATCAGCACCACCCACATCAAGAACGGTAGGTTTTTGGCACTCCTTTGTGTTTTCAAAATGTTTGGACAGATTATAAATATTGTGAATCATGTCAAGTTATTGTCTTCTCTGGATAGACAGTAGGTAATATGAATTCTTGTCAAAAATATTCTACATTGGAATTGCAAGGCAGAGTGACACTTGAGTGCTTTGATCAGTTTAAGTTTCCCAGTTGTGTATTAGATATTGACGAGAAATTTTGTCCCAAGCTGAATTGCAACGATGACTTTACAGCTTTCTGATCACTACTATTAAGATTCTACTTTAATAGTCCTTTTTGGAAATACTCCCAGATGTTGGCCACTGACATGACTGGATTGGAGTACTCTGTGAATGTGGAGATGCTTATGGTGACCTATCCTGTTTTCACAATATATACATGGCAGTGATGAATAGCAGTGCTTGCACTGAAAAAGATGTGATGCTAAGATAATGTGAAGGTAAATGTAAAGCACTCACTGTAATATGTCATACTGTGGGTGTTAGATCATCATCACTTTATCATTATGTTGTATTTATATTTCCCATACATAACAGATATTTCAATTGTGAATTTTACAATCAGTTACAATTGGAGAATACACTATAAATGTTGCTGGGACAGCAAGTGAGTCTCATGCATTGTGAAATTAATATATTAATAATTTTAGACCGTTTTAATTGACACACACAATTGGCATACCAAGACGGGTAGCTTGAGTGGAGAACTTTCCTGACTTGGAAGGCTAATTTTTTTTAAAGAGCCCCAGAAGTCTGAATTTTCACTTCAACAAGGCAGTAACAGGATAGATTCTGGGCTGCCAAACCAATTCCTCTTCCCACTCCCTTTCCGACATGACCATCCTTTGTCTGTTCCATTGCCACAACGAGTCAAACCACAAATTGGAGGAACAATCACCTCATCTTCTGCCTAGGGCAGCCTACAGCCCAGAGGACTTGATATTAAGTTCTCCAATTTCAGATAGCCTCCCTTTCCATCCACCGACTCCCTTCCCAACCCCTCCCCCACTCTTCCATTCCTCTCAGCCACCTACCGGATTCATCTCTCCCATTGACCAACCAGGTCATACTCTCTAACCTTCCCCACTTCACCACCCTGTCCCCACCATCCCCTTTATCTGCAGCTCACCTTACACCCTCAGCCCTGAAGAAGGGTTACATCCAAAATTTCAACTTCAACTTCTCCATCTCCTGATCCTGCCTGGCTTGCTGTGTTCTTCCAGCCTCCTGCTTATCTGACAAACCTAGAAGCAGATAGTGGGAAACAAACTGTTTAGAAGGCCCTTCGGTATTCTGGCGCTTCATCCCAGTTGTTTCAAAAGATCTGAGCTTCTCTTGCCCTCACCCCCACCCACCCCCATTATCTTCAATGCCAACTCAAGAACTCGTGGTCCTCATTAACCTGTATCACCTTCATAGGCAGTCATCCAGTATCTCCCATGGAGGGACTTCTGTGTAACATGAAGGTGAAAAACAAATCTAACAATCTAATGTAGATTCAGTCATGCCCTCATGCTCCTGGCCACCATTTTTAAAGGTTTGTGGAATCTTGTTGACTGCATTTCCAACCCCATGTCTCTGTATTGATCACTAAACATTCCAGCTCAGAAGCATGGCTGTAATTATATTGCAGTTATTAATTGCATATCTGGTTGTAGTGAGTGACTTGCTCAAACTTTTATGTTGGAAATATTACAGTGTTCAAGTTAACTTATGCCCTCGTATTAATTAATACATTTAGAACCATATCAAAACAAACATGTTCATGTTTGAATTCAAGAATACTTGAACATTTTTAAACTACTGGACTGACTCTGATGATCAGCTTATCAAAATCAAAACCAATTGTGTTCATCCAGCTGCATTGCACAGTTGGAGAATGCAAATAGGGGACAGTTTTAAATTTTTCCACAGCTTCAGTGAATTCAATTGTGCTGATTTTTTTTTTGCCAGTGCAAGTTCTGAAGGACACAGTGATGAAAAGTTCATCCCCTAGGTCTGTCAGTGCTGAAAAAATATTCACAAGCCCGAACACTATGTGACATGGGATTGCACTAACAAAAAGGCGACATCTGCCTGAGAGTTCGGATGTGCCAAATAATTGAAAGCCTTCTCTTTAAGTGTTGGTCAGAGGAGGTGAATTTGTGAACTATTTATGTGCTGTCATTGAACAGCACAGAGAAGTCCAATTGGTGTTTCTTTTGCTGATTTGCTCAAATGATTATAAAGCTTGATGTACTGAGTTAAAATGCAGCCGCATTTAAAGGAGGGATGAGTGCTCTGTGTGGTTGGTTTTAAAGAAAAATATTACTGGAAGCTGAATTTGGAAGGAGAGAATGGTAGCTCATACTTGATCTAGAACCAGCGTGGTGATATAAGTATCAGTGAAAACGGCATCCTTCAAAGGAATGCTCCTCAATTGGTATCAAAAAACTTGTTCAGATATTTAGTGCTTAACAGAGAATAATGGTGATGTTTAAAATTGATCTTTTATTAAAAACAAAAGTGTGAATGTCCTGAAACTGACTGCTGATTTTAAATCTTAACCTAATATTCAATTTTCTTCCTTCTTTCAATGCAGAAAAGTCGAGCCCCTTTCTTTTAGTTGCTCTTATAGTTTTATTCACTTACGTAGTTAAGTGAGTTTTTCACACTCTTGATCCTTTATGAGCTACTTTTGGAAGTTCTTAGCCAGATGGTTGGGGTAGAATTCTCTCTGGAAATGTAGTGGCCCTTAGGGGGAAGGAGGCAGAGAGCCACTCCCAGCCTGTGAATTTGCAACTTCTGCTAATAGATCAGGAAGAGTATTCATAGATTCAAGGAACGCAGCACAAACTCTCCTGCCTTCTCCATTGCAGAAGGAAACTAATTAATGGGTGTGGGGTCATCTATTTTGAAGAGAGTAATTGTTAGTGAATCCTTGAAACTCTTTACCTGTATAGTTTTATGGCATTCATTCAGGCAGCAACAATGCATGGAAAATGTGTTATTAATAAACTATCTCTTGCTTCACTTCTTCCTTTGTGTAATACTTTTCTCCTCTAACACTGCTTACTGGACTGTCCTTGTGCCTTCCACATAGTCCTCTGGAAATGTTTGGGTGACTCATGAGGAAATGGAAAACATGGCGGCTTCAGCAAAAACGGTTAGTCTATCCCTGTCCACCTTTGTTGTGCTTCATTGAAGAGTTTCTTATGAACATTATTTTCGTTAACATTTTCAAACCCTCTTCTTTTTACCTATTTGTAAATATTAAGCTGAATTTGTGAACTACAATAAACAAGTATTCAGCAGCGTTACATTTTTAATTGTTTTATGATGAGATGAATACCTGCTCATTTCAATGAACCTGAATCAAACTTAGCAATTGTGAAACACAATTTTCAGGCACAGAATGAATTTTAGTAATGTGAAAACATGATAGATCAATGATGTTCAATTAATGTTAAAAACAAAAACCTGGTTAACTGTTTGTTAATGATAGGGCACTACTTCATAACTTTGGAATTCTTTGTATCGGAGAGTGAAGGCTAGCTGCTTACCCAACAGGAAAAGAGGGGCAGTTAAAGGAACATCAACAGTTATTGGTTCAAGAATAGTGATGGGTGGAAGAGAGGAAAAATTACCTGTGTATCATCATAGAATGATGTTGAGGTAATCTGAAAAATACAGGAAAGTACTGATTTCTGCACAAACTACAGTGAACTTCTTTCACTGCATCAGTAAGGCAAAGACGTAAAGTGCTCAACGTTAAAGTTTTCAATCAGTTTACTAGTACCGACTTGCAGAGGAGGCTGAACAAGTTGGTGTTCCAACCCATTGTCCAGCCATCTCTGTCACTTCACTGTGTTATGGGTAAACAATAATATTTCATCCCATGCTATCAGTGATACTCCAGAATTTCGGATCAAGTCCTAGATTGATGTGTTAGAAATCTCATCAGACTCATGGATATAGGGGTGGTTTTAGCATTCTCAATTAGAATTGCTCATTAAATTCAGCAGCACAGAATCTCAGTGGTTAGCACTGCTGCCTCACAGTGCCAGGGACCCGCATTTGATTTCTGCCTTGGGCGACTGTCTGTATGGAGTTTGCACATTCTCCCCATGCCTGTGTGGGTTTCCTCTGGGTAATCCGGTTTCCTCCCACAGTCCATAGATGTGCAGGTTAGATAACTTTGCCATGCTAAATTTCCCTTAATGTTCAGGGATGTGTAGGCGAGGTGCATTAGTCAGGAGAAGTGTAGAGTACCAGGGTAGGGGAATGGGTCTGGGTGGGGTACTCTTCAAAGGATCAGTGTGGACTTGTGAGGCCAAACAGCCTGTTTCCACACTGTCAGGATTCTATGATTCCATGAACTGCCAGACAGTGGATTGTAAGTTAAAAAATCTGTTGCTTGGGAAATTATGTTAAATAGCTTGGGGTTCAGTATGTTGCTGAACCACTATGGAAAAATGTTGACAGTGCATCAAACCAATGCTTTTCTTGACTCAGGCGTGTTTGATTTTAACATTGACTGAATAATAGGAAATGTTTGAAATTCCTTGTAATCACCTGGCTTGGTCATGACTCACCTCAGCAGTAGGTGGGTCTTGAACCTGCATCTTTTGACGCAGAGGTAGGGACACTATCACTGAACCGCAAGACATCTTCTAGAGAGTATTTTATTCTGTCAATTAAAACATTTAAATGAATTAGAAGGAATTTAATTGTGGAGTTTGAGATTTATTCTGGTGTTTGAATGAGGAGATTATGTTTTAAACAGGATGTAAGTGGATCATTTCACCATGGGTAGGTTTATGCACATCTGTTGTGCAGCACTTCCTTTCTTGTTTTGCCATTTGTTTTATTGTGATGGCAAGCGATTTTAGCTCTTGTTATGTATAATTCATGGTACTTGTTTGCAGGCTCAGTAATTTCCAGTGAACTGATTTTCTGGAACAGGAATTAAAGAGAACATTTTTCTGTGGGTGATGCTTGAAATAAACTGGTTGATACTTGACTTAACATAATGCTGACAGGAAATTGATACAGTGCCCAACACAGAATATACTGTCAAGACTGTAATACGTAATTTCAATAAATTCAGGCATAATCTATTTTGACGAGGTTCTAGTGGAATTAAGCTTTTGATAATACAGTCTAAGTGAGGGTCTCCTAGTAATAGACTTAATGAGGGTTGACAAAGGGTACTTATCACACAACTAGAATAGACTACTGCATAAGACTGTTTTTGGGAGTGAGGTTTGACAAGGGGTGTCTGCACTGAAGGGGAACGCTTTCTGCAATTCTTCCTAAAGCTACATCTTAATAAGCAATATTGTCAGGGAGTACATTGTCATATCTTTCATACAGGCTAGTCAATTCAACTCTTCAATAATATTTCTCCCCTTGAGCTGAATTTGCTATATTACTGTAGATGATAAATGTTTCAAAACCGCATACGTTCTTAAGATCATTCATGTCAGAATCAAAGAAAATTCTAATTTGGAAGGAAACCACTTTAAGTTGTTATCAAATTCCCTTTTACAAATTTATTATTGAATCTCCTTCCACAAGCCTAACAGGCAGTATTTTCCAAGTCATCATTACTCACTGTAATTCGTTAAGTTGTCTTTGATTACTTAAGCAATTACATTATATCTGTATCCTTTTGTTACTGGCGCGATATCCACAATAATATTTTTGTCCCTGTCTAGTCTGTGGATCACTTCATAATATTGTACACCTCAAACAAATCTTCCCTCATCTTCTCTGAGGAGTGTGGCACCTCATCTCTTTACATCATTGAATTGACTCATCCTTGGTACCATTCTGGTACACCTGCTGTGTGCACACCCTGTAAAGGCCAAGGCATCACTCTTCAAATGCATTGCACAAATTGGCCGCATACTTAGCTGAGGCCAGGCCACTGTTTTAGCTTAATTTCCTTGATTTTGTACGTAATGGCCTGGATTATCAAAAAGACAATTAAGATTGGTTGCAGGAAACAGTTCTGGGATTCCCACTCCCATTCCTGGTGCTCCCAATTTTAGTTGATGTTGGATGAGGATGCTGGTATTAAGCCTGACCTCCTAACCTGGCTGACTCCATTTGGGGGCACCATTCCCAGCACTCTACAATTTTTGAGTATTTGGGACCACTTCTAGATGACAGGTCATTCACGTCCTCTCAGAGGAATCTAGATTCAGGAAATTTTGTAAAGCAAGTTTGAAAGATCTTACACATGCCCACTGATGATTCCTTTCTGACTTTAAAATAACTCTTTGTCATTGTTCGTTAATTTCCAGCCCCTAGACAAAATCGTAGTTATTTTAATCAACCTGTTTGGACATGTTTTGACATACCTCATAAAATTTCCATTAAAAGAAACCACATCCATCTATTATTTTTTTTTAAGAATCCCTCGAACTCCAATTTTATTAAGTTGTATATTACACAGTACTTTATTAAACAACTTTGAAAATCAATTTACACAAGATTACCTGTATTGCCCTCATTAACCTCTAAGGAGTTCCCTTCCCTATTGCCATGGTTTATAAGATAACCAATATCTCTGCCCCATTGCCGAACTGAGGGCGAAACCCTTACTTTTCTAGAGATTGGTTTGACTGCACATCATTTATTAATATTTAGCCAAGCATGTTTACCTTGGTGAGTCCAATCTCTGTCTGATTTTATTTTTGATTGCAAGAGATTTTATTTTTGATTGCAAGAGATTTTAAGGTAATGGAAAATTAACAATTTTTGTTCTACAGTTTAACCTGCTGATGCTCACTATGTTCAAACTGGAATTTCCATACAGAGTCTGATTTGCCTGAATTATTGAGGTGTACTGTATAGACCTAACTTGTATTTTGCCAAATATATTGATGAGGTGAAGTAATGTTCTAGCCCAGCAATTTAGGCATATTGAATGATCTAATCAGAGTGTTCTTTCATTTCTTCTTTTCTATCAATGCTTGTACTAACTTGCTAACCTGTTAGGAGAATGAGGAAGGCAGTTGGGCTCAGGTGAGTATAGAAACATTCAAATATGTTTGAATCAACAGAATGATTACAGTGTGTGTTTCGTAATTCCTTCTAAAATGACTGTCATTGATGGAACCCATCTAGCCTCCACACTAAGGAAATTACTCTTCAAATCTCTTCTTCATTCTGACTTTTCTCCCCAACTGCAAGATCCCACTTAATGTCTACTTTATTGAAAATAATTGTACAATTGCACCATGTAAAATTTGCTCTGAAAAGAACACTTGATACCTTCAAAGAGTTCCCCAGGTCAGCCTTTAGGTTTTGATTAGCCTATTGTACCCATTGCCTTGCAGAATTACTGGATTAAATGAAAGTCATTCTGTATGGTAGAAGATGGGAATATGGATGGTTTCTTCCTGCTGACTGGTCAGTCATTTATGTTGATACATACTAACATTCTTATTGCTGAATGGTCAGCTATGCAAAATGGATGGTAAGGGATTTCTTGAGTAAGAGTAACCTGTTGTGACTGATGAGTAGGCCACTGTCTTGGGGATTACCCTGGTGTTAGTGGGTATTGATGGTGTGCCTGACACATGTCACATGTAAGTGTGTGATAGACAAGTCTAGGCTTGGAACATTAGATGAGATGCTTACTAAGTTGAAATTTTTGATGATAGATGACCTGTCCCATTCACTGTATTTGAAACAGGTTTGTTGTTCCTTGAGTCTAGTGCATAGGCTGCCACCTATTCTCCTCATTGCACCTTGCTCTCCCCCCAGTTCCCCTGACTTCAGGATCACATGGTTTGTTGTAAATTGCTGCTTTATTGTGAGGTGGATTTGGAGGGTTAAGTGGAGCTTCTTCAAAGTCAGACCTTTATGCCCTTTGATTCAAGTACGTATTGTAATCAATGTGAGTGGAACCAGTATATGAGAGAATTTTGAATCTAGTGTTCATGAAGAAGCTGCATTTGAGCATGTAACAGTTGAACATGTGAAGCGAATCAATTGAGTTTGAAGTGCTGGCTTACTATGGCAAAATTCTCACTGTGGATGCTTGTTGCTGCTGAAGTAGGTTTTTCTGATAAGAGTATTGGAAATTGATTAGTAGGTGGAAGGATCACGGAAAGATTCAGGTATAAGCAGGAAGAGTACTAACTGCTCTTACTACAGCAGACTTTACATAGTATAACCATAAACCATCTCATTCAATGTAGTCACTCTCAGAATGGCAGAATTATTACAGCTGGTAAGAAGCCATTCAGCCCATCATGTCTGTGCTGACTCTCCGCATAAGCATGTTCCTTACGCCATAATTTTCCTGTCTACTTCCTTTAACTTTGCACATTGCTGCTTTTTCAAATAATCATTTAATTCCCCTGTAAATACCTGGATTGAACCTGCCACGGTCACACTCTCAAACATATCATAACCACTCACTACATGAAAAGGTTTTTCCTTGTAGCTTTCTTGATTTTACTAATTACTTCAGTGATAGCCATGATGTGGTGATGCCAGTGTTGGACTGGGGGTAACTGCACCTGACGAAGGAGCAGCACTCCAAACGTTTGTGATTTTGAATAAACCTGTTGGACTATAATCTGGTGTTGTGTATCTTCTAACTTAATTAGTTCAAACCTCTGCCCTTTTGTTCCTGATACTTTCACAAGTGGGACTGTTTTCTCCCTATTTACACTGTCCAAGCCTCTCATTATTTTGAATGTCTGAGTCAAATCTCCTCTCAGCCTTTCTTTTTCTCCTGGGAGAATTTATAATTTCCAAACTTTTCTAATCCATCTTCAAACCTGAAATTCCTCAGACCTGAAACCAATCTCATAAACTTCTACACGCTTTCTAATGTCTTCACATCCTTCCTCATGCACAGCACCCAGAATTAGATGCACTATTCCAACTGAGGTCTGTCAAATGTCTTATTCCAGCATAATTTCCTTAATCTTGTAATCCACACCCCTATTAATAACTTCTAGGATATTGTATGTTTTATTAACTGCAGTCTTCACCTGTCCATTAATGACTTATGGATATAATCACTGAAGTTGCTCTGCACCCCCTTCAGAGTTGTACTCTTTATTTATACTGTCTCCCCATGTTCTTCCTACAAAATATATTACCTCACACTTCTCTACAGTGAACTACATCTGCCATCCAACTGTCCACACCACCAAATGCCCATGCCCTTCTGAATGAAAATAGAACACTGTGGATGCTGGAAATTTGAGACAAAAGCCAAAAATGCAGGAGAGACTAACAGGTCTGATAGCATCTGTGAAGTGAGAAACAGAGTTAACCTTTCATGTTCAAATTGATGATTCTTCAGTGAAGAAGAAGATTCATAGTGAAGCTGCTACTTTAACTCTTTCTTTCTTCAGAGCTGATACCAGACCTGCTGAGTTTCTATAACATTTTCTCTTTTATGTCCTTTTGAACTTCTACACTGCCTTATCTCAGCTTAGAATGCTTGCAAGCTTTGTATTATCCTAAAATGTTGACATGGTGTCCTGTGCACAGTGGTCTAGATTGCTGATGTAGATCAGAAAAAGTAAGGAAGCGACTTAATAGCTACCTTTTCAATAGCACCTTGTTGTCACTGCCCTAAATTAATTCCCAAGACCCTGTGTCTTAATACAGAATGGTGTAACACGGCAACAGGCCGTTCGGCTCACCATGTCAGTGCTGACCATGACATCATTCTAAACTCATCCCATCGACCTGCACGTGGTCTGTATCCCTCTATTCTTTGCCTATCCATGTGACTGTCTAAATGCCAATAATATATAAAAACAACAAGGAATCTTTGGTGGAAACTCCAGTTTATTTTTCAGTTTCATAGTCAAATTATTACCATTGATACACAGGAGCTGCTCTCTGAAATCACTTGAACATTTGTACTTAGTTTCTGCAGGCAAGTTATTTTGTGGAGTTGACAAAGATTAAATATTGCACCAAAAGTGTGTAATTGAATATCTTGGGGGTGGGATTTTGGGACTTTACCCCTAAACATGGGCAGTTTAGGGTTGGGTGGAAGCTTGACATGTTAAAAATCGAAGTCCAGTGTCCACCTTGAATGTTCGTTAAGATAGGACTATGCAACCAACACACTCTCAGCTGGAGATTTTAAAATTATAATGAGGTTATGGATTCTACCATCATTTTAAATGAAACCATTGTCACAGGTTTTCAGGGCCCAAAAAGTCCAAAAGCTGAAAAAGAAGGCAGAGTTTGCTGGATCCAGAAGTTAAGTACAGGTCTTCTTACCTGTTGGATCAAGGTTACTTGATTCACCAACACACCCGTGGTCAAGTCCACTGATGCTTCTGATCTCATCCTTGAGGCCTTTGATCCTTCTGATCTCCCCCCATCCTGGTCAAGGCTCCCAATGATCACTTGCTCCTGCCATTCTGATCTTACAAGCTCCGGATTCCTATCTTCCACTGAGGCCTGCCACCTCTCTTTTATCCGGTGCTGAAAGATCTATCTGCCAGGCAACTGCTGAATTTGACCAGCTGCATCTTGGAAACTGAGGGGATAAACTGGCACTGCGATATTTTCGCTAAATTCAGCATGCCCTGCAGAAAATCTGTTCTTTCCAAGTTTCCTGGCCTCAGACAGTCTGTGTGCACTCCCTCCAAGTTAATAGCTTGTGCTTAGTGTCAAAGCCTATAGACAGAAGATGGGCACTTGAATAGTTGTAACTTAGCTGGTATCCATGGAGACAATTCTTCAGAGAGCTGTGAGAGGATTCTGGTTACAAAGCGTATGTTATGCATTGTCTTCCTACCCTTATTAATGGAAATGTGAAACAGTGTGCTGCAGTGGCATCTGTGATCAATGATTTTGTTTGCCATGTAATACCTCTATGTGTACTGAGGCAAGAGTACCATCTAACTGCTGCAGAAATATCTTAGCTGCAGCTTCAGGGCTTCAAATAGTTGACCCGTTCACATTAATAAAAGGCTGCTTTAAACTCTGAGGGGAGATTCAGGAGGATGAGAACAGCTGTCACTGTCTGGCTTTAAATCTGAATTTGCAGCCTCGCAGTCAGCCTCACATCCTGACCGCCTGATGGTCATTTTTCTTTTCTGACATCTGCCCAAAAGGATAAAAGCCAATAGCAGTTGCTCCACACGAGTTATTGCTGTCAGTGCTGCAAATGTTTCCATTTTACCAGACGTTTTGCACTGATGGTTTCACTAACTTTATCAATCGACACCCATTTATTTCCTCAAAATAATGTTGAGCTATCTCCAGTGCTTTGCTCCCAAGATGGTCTAGAACATTGTATTGTTTAAAAACTCTTTCTGCCTGTGGCCTTAAGACCACTGCTCTTTATAGAGGTAGGGAAGATGGTCTAAATATGTTCTCTTGGCATCTTTCCCTGTATTGACAGGAACTTAATAAGTCTGCACTAGCAAGAGTGAACTTACATTTTTATAAATTTCTCCCCAAAAAGACTTCTTTTTTAATTCATTCACAGGATATGGCATTGCTGGCTATGCCAGCATTTATTGCCCTATCCTAATTGCCCAGTGGACAGTTAAGAATAATTATGTTGCTCTGGGTGTGGAGTCACATGTAGCCTAGACCATATAAGGATGACACTTTCCTTCCCTAAAGATTAGTTTTTCTGATAATCAACAATGGTCATCATTAGATTCTTAATTCCGCTATCTGCCATAACAGGATTCAAATCCAGGTCTGCAGTACATTACCTGGATCTCTGGATTAATAGTCTAGTAATAAATCAACAAGGCCATCACCTACTCCATTGCAATGCGTGACCATTCTATCGAATATGAGATATCTGGAGACTGGTAAACATTTCCAAAACCTACATAAAAATAGATATTTGAACAAGAATAATACCTAATCTGTTTATCACTTCCACCAGTTTATGAATATGAATTCCAGTATGTAAGTGATCAAGGGAAGTCAGCCCCTGACCTAAGAAGGCAAGCTGAGTGTGTTCCTGTCCCCAATTATTCTATCTGTCCTTCTCACCAGACTTTGGCTTATGGAGACATGAACCACGAGTGGATTGGTAATGAATGGCTTCCCAGCCTTGG
This sequence comes from Chiloscyllium punctatum, assembly GCF_047496795.1. NCBI lineage: Eukaryota > Metazoa > Chordata > Chondrichthyes > Orectolobiformes > Hemiscylliidae > Chiloscyllium > Chiloscyllium punctatum. The sequence goes on along the minus strand of NC_092783.1, from coordinate 10,562,691 downwards.
GTTACCCCAGTATCGCAGCTACTTCATGGAATGCCTAGTGGATGCACGAATGCTTGACCACCTCACCAAGAAAGACCTGCGGATGCATCTGAAAATGGTTGACAGCTTTCATCGGTGAGCTCTTGCATTATTGGAGGCTGAGTGCTGTTATGGACCAGGCCAGAACCCTCAAAACATGCCAAGAAGATAGCCCAGACCCTAACTTTGCTAGTTATTTTAAGCAGGTGTAGAGTAGATATTCCAGGAGAGAATCAGCTGGTCAAAGCACCTGGAGTGTCGGAGGCTAGGGGAGACCTTATAGAAGTTTATAAAATCATGAGGGTCATGGATAGGATCAATAGGCAAAGTCGTTTCCCTGGGGTGGGGTTTGCAGTCCAGAACTAGAGGCATAAGTTTAAGGTGAGAGGAGAAAGATATAAAAGGGACCTAAGGGACAACCTTTTCATGCAGAGGGTGGTGCATGTATGTAATGAGCTGCCAGAGGAAGTGGTGGGGGCTGGTACAATTGCAGCATTTAAAATACACCTGGATGGGTATACGAATAGGAAGGGTTTAGAGGGATATGGGACAAGTACAGGCAAATGGGACTAGATTTGGTTTCGGATATCTGGTCGGCGTGGATGAGTTGGACTAAAAAGTCTGTTTCTGTGCTGTACTTTTCTATGACTCTGTAAAACAATTTATTTACAAGTTTACTGAATGAAACATGAACAACAGAGAACAGAATAACTTAACCTCTCTGAAAACCCAACAGATTATCACAATTTAACCATGCTGTTCGAATACTTGCAACAATCCCCATAAACGCCCCATGGCACAAAAGGTAAAATCAAACACAGGTTCTTACAGGAGAGAAGTCAGAGAGAGAGAGAGAAAGTACCAGCCTGGACCTACTTCTGGGTTTGGCAGCTTTCCCATTACTGCTTTAATAAAAAAACAAACCAGAGAAAAGCTGAGCTGGGAGAACTGGCCATTCCCCTTTCATTGCACAAGTTTTTTTTAACTTGAAAGCCTTTTTTCCTGCAGCAGTATCTGTTAGCTCTTACCAAATTGGCACTAAAACCCTTCAACCTCCAGACTTTTCAGAATCTGTGTCATTTACAACCTCTCTGAAAGAAAACACAAGGACTGCAGAGCCTTGTTAAAGGAGCAGCTTCATGGCAGTAAAAATGTATTTGCGAGAAGGAAACATTTTGTCAAGTTAACCGGCAAAACTGTAATCACTCAGCATGTTAAAATGTGCAAATGCAAAGAGATTTTAGAAAAAGTATTATTTGTTTTTTCAAAATCTATATCAGTTGCCCTCTTCTGAATAATCATATATAGATATTTCCTCTCCAATCAATCCAACTTATAGCTTTCTACTCCAGTGCTACAGTATGACAGGTACCAGCTTACAATCAGTAAATGCTAAGGCTGATATGGAGCCTGCAGATCTGTATTGTTTTAGAGCTTTCCATGCATCAGTTAATTACAATTTCACTTTAAGTGAAAAGACTCTCGTGAAAATTGGTACGGAAATTGTTTCTTTTTAATTATTTTGTAGCTATGATGAAAATCCCTCTGAGGTTGGTGATTATGAACTCATTCCTATACATGCCCTGAATTACAGTTGGGGTGGCACAATGGTTCAGTGGTTAGCATGCTGCCTTACAATGCTAGGGACCTGGGTTTGATTTCACCCTCAGGCAACTGTGTGTGTGGAGTTTACACATTCTCCCTATGTTTGTGTGTTCTCCCACAGTCTAAGGATGTAGAGGTTAGGTGGATTGACCATGCCAGAGTATCTGTGTAGGCTAGGTGGATTAGCCAAGGGAAATTCAATGTTACAGGGATTGGGTAGGAAGTTGGGTCTGTGTGGTGGCTCTTCAGAGGGTCAGCGTGGACTTGTTGGGCTGAATAGCCTGCTTCCACTCTATAGGGGTTCTACGATTCTGCAATCGATTCTACAGTCAACAAGGTGAAGTTAAATATGATTAGATTAGATTCCCTACAGTGTGGAAACAGTGTTCAGGCCCGAAGAGTAACCCATCCAGACCCATTTCCCTCTGACTAATGCACCTAACACTATGGGCAGTTTAGCGTGGCCAATTAACCTGCACATCTTTGGATTGTGGAAGGAAACCGGAGCACCCAGAGGAAACCCACGCAGACATGGAGAGAATGTGCAAACTCCACACAGACAGTTGCCAGAGGCTGGAATCGAACCTGGATCCCTAGTGCTGTGAGGCAATGGTGCTAACCACTGTGCCACCCACGGTCTAGATTGTGAACAAACAAATGATCCAGTAGCCTCTGTAATCTGGTGTTGGATGACACAGTCAATACTAACATAGAAAACATGTTGGTATCAATCCGACATATTTATTAATTAGCAAAGTCCATCTAGGGCAGAGTGGAAAATACTGGAATTTTGAGGCATGTTGTTGCCTGGCTTACAGTTCCTTTATTAAACTTACTCTCCCTTTACAAGTGCTTCGGCACAATTGTCAAGCAATCATTATTACATTTTATAAATTGAGGAAAAAAAAAGTTCTCACTTTTAGCTTCTGTTTTCTAATCCATTTCAATTTAAATGATTTTGTTTCTGATTAATATCAGTTCCCTGATCCACCCTGTTCAGAGTGTAACACACAGTAACAGCAGGTTGCCAGAGCTTGGAATTTAATTTGCCTTTTGTATCGCTGCATTTGCAAAATGTATCTAGCTCTTACATCAGCACTATGGCTAAACAGACTATATTCAGTCTAATGTTGGTAGTTCATTATATAAATAGTCAGGGGTATGTTTGAATTTCACAAAAAGCAGGTTTTAAAAAAAATATTGAAATGTGCATTTTGATGCCTAAAGCCAGCATTTTCCAGTATGAAAGAACTTGCATGTATAAGGCATGACCTCAGACTGTTTCGCAGCAATTTATAGTCAAAGAAGACATTTAAAATGTAGTTATTGTTGTGTTGAAATGAGACATGCAAAATGCACCCCATAAGATCTCTTTTAACAACAATAAGATTAGTTACAAAGTAATTGATTTTAATGGTATTTGAGAACTCAGTACTGGTCAGAGTAACAGGAGAACTCAGCTGTTCTTTACTCTGCATCTGAAAGAGCAAATGGGCTTAATTTTAACACCTCGTTCAACAGACATAATCTTGAACAGGACAATACTGTGTTCAAGTGTTGACCCAGACTGCATGGTCAAGCAGGCCTTGAACCCACAACCTTCTTGCTCAAAGGTGAAAATGCTACTCTTGAGCCAAGGATAATACACGATGAAAACTCCAGAGACTTTTCATAAGTTACATTGAATAACGTCTGTCTTGATTCCAGCACTTGTTTACATTACGGCATCATGTGTTTGAAGAGATTGAACTACGACAGGAAGGATCTAGAGAGGAGGCGAGAAGAAAGCCAGCTTGAAATTAAAGGTTGGTTTGAAAGAAATGTTGCTGTTAGTTTCTTGATTAAAAGACAAAATTGAACTTTAAATCCTAGCAACTAAAATGTCAGTTTTATCTTTAGTTTTTACGTAAATGTGAGTAGTTGTGTAATTCTGGGTTCCTTCCTTCACCATTCTACATTATGACCAGGCCAGAACTTATTTTAACATGGCGATTCATATTGTTCCTCCTGCAAAGTACTCAGGGTGCTATCAATGCTTGGTCAGTAGCTTTTACACGTAAAACCCCAGTGAGTCCAACAGTGTTCCTGTTTTGCCTTTGAGAAAGAGCTGCTCAGGACAGGAACCTAACTCCATTACTCTGGCTGGGGGAGTGATTTCAGACTTGCACTGGCCTACATGAGAATCTCACTGAAGTGAATCAGTTTGGAGCATAGTGTCACTTTATTCCTTTCTCACTCCCCTTCCACCCCTGATAGTGTTTAAAAGCTAGCGACATTGATTTTAATAGGTTTCTAATATGGAGACATTTCCCTTCAAGTTGAAACTGTTTAACTGCTATGAAGAAAGTTGAACCACAATTAATTATTAGTTGGTCAAAATATTTTATTAATGATAAAGTTTTTATCAATTTTAAGTTCACTTGGTGGGGACCAGCATTACGTTTACAGTAATTAAAGTGTGTATTTGTAGCTGTCACAAAGTGCGATGTGATAAATGATGTCATATACACACTATCACTGAATGTAGGGATAATATATATGACAGTTGAAGTTTGATCTCTGAAATCACAATATTGCATCGTCGAACTGTAATTGATGCTCGTTTGGCCGGAGAGCTAGTTTGTGCTGCCAACAGCATGGGTTCATTTCCCATTCTGGCTGAGGTTACCATGAATTAGAATTAGAATCCCTACAGTGTGGATACAGGCCCTTCGACCCAACAAGTCCACACCAACCCTTCAAACAGTATGCCACCCAAACCCATTCCCCATTACTCTACATTTGCCCCTGACTAATTCACCTAACCTACACATCCCTGAACATCATGGGCAATTTAGCATGACCAAGTCACCTAACCTGCACATTTTTGGATTGTGGGAAGAAACCAGAGCAGCCGGAGGAAACCCACACAGACGCAGGGAGAAATGTGCAAACTCAGCACTGTTGCCCAAGGCTGGAATTGAACCCAGTTCCCTGGGACTGTGACGCAGCAGTGCAAACCACTGAGCTACCGTGAGAAGGAATTTCCTTCTCAACCTCTCCCCTCGTTTAAGGTAAGGTGCCCCTCAGGTTAAAGCACCACCAGTCATCTTTCTTTTTAATGAGTGAGCAGCCCTATGGTCCAGTAGACTATGGTGGGTCTGTTTTTTTTTAATTGTTGCTACAATCAGTAAAATTCCATCACTTGTGCAGCAGATCCCCTGAAAGTCAACTACTTTGGGTGGAATATAGTAAATCTATGGAACTCAGGATATGAGTGGATAGGATTATCATGAATGGTCTGGTAATCTCTTAACTAAGATTAACAGAGGATTGAGAGTATGCCAGCACCCCTTTCTTCTTATGGAGCAGTGCTTTCTTCATAACGTGGCACTAAGTAAAAACATTAGCTTTAGTAAAAGATCCAATATTTTTGTAGCATTAATAACCATGAATTTTAATCAGCTGTTTGGTATTGGTCAGTGAGTTCAGTAGCATGTACACTGTTCGAAAATATTAGTAGGTTGAGCAAAGTGATTATTTGTAGTGTTAGTCACCTTAGCTGCTTTTGAGATCAATATGAAACCACAGCTTTCATAGAGGGTATATGTTTTACAAAAAGAAGCTAGTCTTTTTCTTATCTCACATAGTAACCTGCAATTTAGTGAGGATTTTTGTTGCTTTTGAACCTGAACCATCTAAGCCTTTGTTAGCTGAGATGTAAGTTATTGCTGTAAGGTGAACTGTTAGATAGAAATCCCCACAGCAAGCTTTGATGATTACTCAGAATGCTGACTCACCCACCATAAGTGGAGATTAAACTTTTCTAGCTATGCATGAAGATCTGAAATGATGAGTCTCAATGGGGAGGAAAATGGTTTATTTGAAAAACAAATCTTAAGAGCAGACATTTTATTGAAATATATATGAAGAAGATTTGTGCTGCCTCTGAGCTCCTATTTACTGTTTCAGTAATGCATAAGCTTAACCTATTACATAACTAAAGCCTATTTATACAATCCCAACATAATTTGAGATGTTAGTATTCTGAACCATTCTCCTCATCTGGCTTTTACCGTTCTCTCCCTGAACCATAGCTTCTAAAGAATGTGTTGAGTTTGTGAATCATTAAGAACTGCCACTGTTATTGCCGACAGTTCTGGCATGCTGAATAAACAGAAGAAGCCTGGAATTTTCCAGAATTGAAATAATTCTACAGTCTGACATTTTTTGACTGTGATATAATGTTTGATTCGTGCCTAGATGTGTTGGTGTGGACTAACGACCAAGTCATTCACTGGGTGCAGTCTATTGGACTACGGGAGTATGCCAACAACATTGTCGAAAGTGGGGTGCATGGTGCCTTGATCGCACTGGATGAAAATTTTGATTACAACAGTCTAGCTTTATTGTTGCAAATACCCACACAAAATACACAAGTAAGCTCCATAATCAATGTCTTTGTTTCTGCCGTGAGTTTGATTTCTAAATAATTAGAAAACTGCTAAAGTTAAAAATAGATTTTAACTATGATTTCTTTTACAGGCAAGACAGGTCTTGGAGCGTGAATTCAACAACCTGTTGGCCTTAGGAACTGAGCGGAAGTTGGATGATGTAAGTATTGGGCATCCATTTATACTTCTATTGAGGAAAATGTAGGTAACATCCTGACCATGTTTAGTTGTTTTAAGTGCTTGCTGTGCATATGCCAGAGGCTGGATTTAGGGAAGGAAATCCTTTTCAAATCAGAATGGCTGGGGCTGGACACTATGTTACATAATCTTCCTTATCTCCAACAACTTTGTAACATTTGATACGGTCAACTGTTCCATCTTCTTCTGTTGACATATGCTTCTTAGCACTGTTTTTGATTTATTTCACTGACGAGCATTTCTTCTTCAGTGACTTATCCATTCCCCTGTCACCCGCTGTTCTGAAACCATTCTGATTTACTCCCAGCAGAACCCCTGAGCCACCATTCCAAGCTACATCTCCCTCAAAGCTATTGACTCAGACTGAGCCCAGTTCTATAATCCCATCACCCAAGCAATCTGGTAGCTCCTTTACAACATCACTCACTGACATCCTTTCTTCAGTGCTATCTTTGTCAACTCTCAAACTGTAAGCTACATCGATTGAACCTATCAAATTTCATCCCTCTGTAACAATTTCACAATGGCTGATGACTGTGCTTTCCATCATACTGAATCAATTTGAATAAAAGGGATGAATTTAAATGGAGATAGGAAATGTTTAAAAACTAGGAGCAAGTTGATTCTACTTTAGCCAGGTGGTGAAACCACCATTGGCCTAATGGCCTGTCTTTGAGCTATAATATTCTGTTGTTTCTCTTCATGTTCTGATGTCTTCTTATCTTTGAGTTTGACCTACTTTACTTAGCATCCTTCTCCAGCACATACCTTCCACTTGTCTCTGACACTGACCCTCTGTGCTTCAAATTATTGTACCCTTCCCTGAGAAACCCTCTTGCTTATTGTCTTTCTTCTCATCCTGAAGGATATTTTAAAAAGCTATATCTTCATCCATACTGTTTATCACTTGTCCCATTTTTTATTGCTGGTCCTGTCATTCACTCCTGATAAAATCTTTTGTTTGGGTCTAGTTTGTGGTCAGAAATTGCAAGCTGTGAGAACGCAGTTAGAAATGAAGATTGTGAATAGCTATAGGATGTTCCCATGAGCTCCGTGTTCGATGCTGCCAAAGGATTGTGATGAGGTTTTCAATAAGGTCAATTAAAGTTGTTCAAGACTGACTGAACAGCAGTTCAGCAGTCACTTTTAGTCAACAAGAGAGAGTCAGAGAAGGTGACTGCATGTTGGTTGAAGGTAGTCAAAGCAGAACGTTGAGCATCTTATTAAAGAAATTGACATCTCAACTTTTGTCATTTTTGAACGTAAAAGTGTGACTAATCCCTCACCACACCATCACTTAATTCGGTGGACTGGGATTGTCTCACCCTTATTCAGACTTTACTATATTACTTACCTGATGCCTCTGTAATTTATAATGGTGGCAGTGATGATACCATAATCAGTGGACCAACTTTTGCTTTTAAACATAGAACAATACTGCACAGGAAGAAGCCCTTCAGCCCACTAAGCACATGTTGACCATGATGCCATTCTAAACTAATTCTATTTGCCTGTAAATCATCTGTATCCTTCTGTTCCCTTCCTGATCCTGTGTATTTCCAAATACCTCTTAAACATTGCTATCGTATCTCCTTCTACTACTTCCCCTGGCAATGTGTTCCAGGCATCTATGACTGTCTGTGTTTAAAAAAAAAATCTGCCTCACACATCTCCTTTAAATTTTCCTTCTCCTCATAGCTGTGCCCCCTTGTATTTGACATTTTCACCCTGGGAAAAAGATTCTGACTATCCACCCTATCCATGTCTGTCATAATTTTATACACTTCAATCATATCAGCTCTCAGCCTCTAACACTAGTGAAAACAATGTAAGTTTGTCCAACATCAGGAGAGAAGTTGTTTGAAAGAATGGGTGACAGAACCTGAGGAGATAGAACTTGTAGCAATATCATTCAATACAGTGGCTGTGGCTAGCTAGTTAGTAAGAGAGCAAGCACTGGGCTTTGTGCACATGATGAGCTTGGCGGGGACATGGGAGAAGATGTGAGAAAAAGTGAAGTGTGAAGCATGGCTGAGGCAAGCCTTCCTTGTTTGAATTCCATATTCATTATCAAGTGAAAAAGGAAGAAGCAGCAGGTTTGGGGGTGAGAAAGGAAGAAGCAATGGAGGAATAGGAATGAAGGACAGAAGAAGACTAAGAAATGAAAAGCCTGATAGACATCATGGGTTTTGGAACAGAGTGGCAGCTGAAATGTGGACACAGTAAATGCTGTCAAAGATTGTATGTCCTAGTCAGAAATGAAAGTCAAGGAGAGTGCAACATGAAAGAATCCAAATTTCATGAAATTCTCCAGAATGTGTATATTGTACTGGCTTCCTAAAAAAGTGTCTGGAATTTCAGCAATCTGTATTGGTATTGAAGCCCATAAACCACAACATAAACAGTTGAGGTAGAAGCAAAAACAGAAATTGCTGGAAAAACTAAACTGGTCTGGCAGCATATGTGGAGAGAAATCAGAGTTAACATTTCAGGTCGAGTGACCCTTCCTCAGATCACTTGACCTAAAGCGTTAATTCTGATTTCTGCCCATTGATGCTGTCACACCTGCTGAGCTTTTCCAGAAATTTCTTTTTTGTTTCTGAATTATAGCATCTGCAGTTTTTTTGGTTTTTAGTTCAGATAGAAGCTTTGTTTAAGATCACGGATTAAGCCCACATTTCTTATAACTATATTTTTCTTGAAACAAGATTTTGATTTTTTTTACAAAATTATAAAATTACTACGAATAGTATAACAATCTTATAATATAACAACAGTTACAAAAGACAAACTACTACTCTACTCCATAAACAGTTTAAAAGAAAAGAAGTTTTAAAATCTACTCATACTACAATAAATAATTAAACAAAATAAACTAAATTAAATTGAATTAACTTACAACACTCAGCACAACCCCACCAAAGCTCCCATCACCGGAAGCATCAGTTGGCGTACCTGTATTTATTAGGGATTCTTCCTCTCAGGGCCCCCGGCTCACCAGACACAGCCCTTGCAGCTACAAAAAGGCCCTAATCAATATAGCTGACAAATCTGTGTTCATATATTTCAAAAAGGGCTGCCATGTCCTATAAAAAAGTTCAATTTTCAGGTGCTCCATACTTGTAAGGAAGTCTTAGGAGACATGTTCCATAATTAACCTATGCAATCCCAAAATCCTGGGGAGTTTTCCAAAATCCAGCTCATCAGAATGTTCTTCCTCGCACAATATGAGAGAATATTAAACAGTTTCTTCTCATGTACATCTAAAGAGAGCAGATTCGGCAGACCCAAGAGGAGGAATACCAGATCTACCTTGACCTCGGTTCCCAAGACCCCTTCCAAAACAGTTGCTATAGTGCCCCAATACCTATGAAGCTTGTGTCATGACTGTAAGAGTGCCTACATTTGTTTTACATTTGGGACACATTGGAGATACTCCTCTCTCAAATTTCACAAGCCACTCCGGTGCCAAATAAGCAGCATAGAGAACCTTCAGTTGCATAGTCTGAGTCCTATTACAAATCAAAATCTTCCTCCAAATATATGGATATTTTTGTATGGTGCAAAAATATCCTCCCATGCCTCTGATGAGATCCCCACCCCAAATTCCTGAGTCCAGATCTCTCAAAGCTGCTCAATGTTCTTCGAGACATTATCTGCTAATAAATGGTAGAGGGTTCTGATCGAGAGAGTCCCTGTGAACCGAAGTACTCTCCTCTCCACATCAGACTTCTAGGGATAAACCAGTAAATGTAGTCTTTTTCTATATAAAGTCCCGAATCCGAAAATATTGAAAGAGGTCCCTACTAGACAGTTCATATTTCTGGCTCAGTTGATCGAAAGACATCTTGACCTCCCTCTCTGTTGTCCCATTTCATCCCTCAGTCAAAGCAAAACGCTCAGAGACAGTGTAGTTTTACCTTTATTTCTTTATTTCAGGTCCTGGAGGGAGGGAGAATGATCGCCCATGTACACAGAGTCATGAGTACACAGTCTTCTCTGGAGCAGCAGTTTCTCAATGAATTTATTTAGTCATTTTACAGGGAGGAGCATCCAGATATGGAAACTCACATATTAATTGGGTGACCATTACAATTAACGAGTATCAATAGTGAAGATTAAGCCATCTGCTGTTACACAATGAATAACTGGCTTCACATAATGAATACTTTTCACCTTGTTAAACTGACCTCACATGCTGAATGCTTGCAATATTGTTAAATGACTGCTTTTCCACCTTGTTAACCCATTACTCTTGCCTACAACACCCCATTGTTAACTGTAAGTTGTTATCTGAGTCATGCTCAGTTGAACTTCTTGTTCCACAAAACTCAGAACTTAACTCTTTCCCTGTCTGCTTATACCCTATACACATTCACACCTCAAATAAGTCTCCCAAACAGGAAACTCCTCTTGACTCCCAGAACCTAAAGCCAGAATTCATCAATCCTGGTCGAAATCCTGACATTCCTACAATGGGAGGAAAAAGGGAAGTTTTAAATAAATTGCTCTCGCTTTGTCGCTTCATTCTCCATGCTTTAACCGTGTTAAGGACAATCAGGTTTCTGCAGTGCTCCATGACAGTCCTTATCTTGTCCATAAACAACAAATTAATGAGGGGACATTTTGCCTGGGAGGCCTCGATGTCCAGCCAAATTGACCTCAGGTCCTGGCACGCACAATCAGTCACATAGGATAATAGGAAATTTAATTGATATTTCTGGTAAGTCCATACCCCCCCTCCCCTGTGGAAGTTGCAGTTTAGCAAGCTTAATTAGACATTACCTATGACGTCACATGAAAGAACCGAGCCAACTGTTAAGCCTCCATTGTACTTGCCTGGGTAACATCAGAGGGAACTTCGCATGGGTTATAATAAATGAGGAAGAACATTCATTTTAACCAGACGTATTCTACCCAACCAAGATATTGGAAGAGCCTCCCAATGCTAAAGGTCCTGTCTTATCTTCTGCAGCAAACTGCACAATATTAGCTTTGTATAATTGATGAAAGGCCGGAGTAATAAAAATGCCTACATACAGGAAACCTCCTGGTGACCACCTGAAAGGGAATCAGATTCCACCCCCAAGATCAGGTACTCTGATAAGACCCCCCACTTGGCCTCCGACTTCATAAAATTGATTTTACACCCCGAGAAAGAACCAAATAAGTTAATAATTTGTATTAAATGGGGCACAGACATTGTTGGGTTAGTTAGAAAAGCAATAATGTCCTCTAAGTAAAGGGTGATATTATGCCATCCTGACCCCACCTTCAGAGCAACTATATTGGGGTCCCTCCGGATAGCCTCTGCCAACGGCTCAATCACTAATATAAACAGCAGCGGTGAATGGAAGCATCTTTGTCGGCTGCCTCTACCAAAACTAAAATTATACCATTAGTGAGAACTGTTGCCTTAGGGCCACTGTATTATACTGCCACCCACCTGGTAAAGACTCACCAAAGACCAAACCGGTCCAGGACATAAAAGAGATGTGGCCACTCCACCCAGTCAAATGCTTTCTCTGTATCCAAGGCAACTGCCAAACCCAGAATCAACTTTTGCTGGCACACCTGGACCATATTCAGTACTCTTCTAATGTTGTTCGCGGACCTACAACCCTTAATAAAACCTGTCTGGTCTTCCTTTACAATGGAGGGCAATACCTCCTCCAACCTCAATGCCAGCATTTTCGACAAAAGTTTGAAATCTACGTTTAATAGCTGAACCCTCTCTGGTGTAACTTTAAATATTCCTTATTGCCTAAATGTGTTTCTTGCAGCATGGCTATATCAACCCTTCCTTTTCTAAGGCTCAAAAGTATCTTCTTTCTCTTAATCAGCAAATGACTGCCCTTAATATTCCAGGTGCACCATTTAAACAAACAATTAGCCATAGCTGTCCAAGACAGCCCGCGATTCCCCGAGAGAAAGAACCCTACCCATAATGTACTGACTGAAAACAGTAAAAGATTTGTATAAACTAGAAAACACAACTACAAAATCTACGAAGCACAATCCTCCAGAACTTTCCCTCTCTTGAGAATAAGGGAGACGTTAGCTTCTCTCACAGAGGATGGGAGGCAGTCCTGACTCTGTGAATAATTGTACATGTCCAACATTGGCCCAGCCAACATGGTTATAAATTCCTTATAAAACTCGCTCTGAAATCCATCTGGGCTGAGTGCTTTATCACTCTGGAGCTGCCTCACTGCCTCTTGTATCTCTTGGATTGTCAGAGGGGCATTCAAAAGGGACACCTGCTCCACAGTTACATCTGGGAGGTCCAAAATCTTAAAAAAGGACCCCATCTTTGCCAACCTGTCCTCACAGCCCTCAGAATAGAATTTCCTAAATGCTGCGTTAATCTTTTTGGAATCACAAGCGAGAGTACCAGCACACTCTCTCATGGAGGTGATAGATTGAGGGGGGAGGGGAGGCACTCTTCTTCCTGGTCAGACATGCCAGGTCTACCTGGCTTATCACCATACTCAATTAACTTCTGTTTCGCAAGAGAGATCTCCCTCTTTGCTGTCTGGGTGAGCGCAGAGTTCAGAGCAGCCCTGAGAGCTGTAATTCACTGCAACTTGGTCACAGTCAGCCTATCAAAGTATGTCGTCTTGGTTCCCTTCAGCCGAGCATTGAGCATATGCTGCTGCTCTCCCATCTGCCGTTCCAAGGTCGCCGAGTATGAAAAAATCAAACCCCTTGCGTCAGTCTCAGTAGTCTCCCAGAGCACCGACGGGTTCTTGGCCATACCCGAATTAATATCCCAAAAAATTTTAAATTCCTGTGAAAAATATTCAGTAAACTTACTGTCCTTCAGGAGGAAAGGATCCATGCGCCAACACTGCAAGCCTGTCCAATTGCCTCTGGCTTTAACCACCAGATACACTGGCGCATGATGAGAAATAGCTATGTTCCCAATTCTACAAGACAGCACCAAATCCAAAAAAGCCAGTGGAGCAAAAAACATATCGATCCTAATGTAGAACCTGTGTGGGTTAGAGAAGAAGGTAAAGACCCTACCCTCAAGGTGAAGATATCTCCATATATCCATCAGCAACTGCTCCCCACTCAGGTCCACCAGTTGTCTGGATTGCAGGATATGCCCGCGAGACCCCTGAGCATCCTATCCACCTCGGGGTCCATAAGATGATTGAAGTCTCTCACTGTATCGTGTGGCGCGCTCCAAGGGCCATCAACCTGGAAAGTGCATCCGTTAAACATTTGAGGGGGTGTGGCAGGGGGCAACATATATTCAAAATCCTGTACTCCTCTCCATGTATTAAAGCTTTGAGGATCACAGACCACCCATATTTGTCCTTAATCTGGTCTAACAGCTAAAATGGGAGATTCTTCTGCTTGGATTCAGCTACTCCTCTGCTTTTAGAATTAAAGGACAAGTAAAACACCCGGCTCTACCCTCTCTGGTGTAACTTTAAATATTCCTTATTGCCTAAATGTGTTTCTTGCAGCATGGCTATATCAACCCTTCCTTTTCTAAGGTTCAAAAGTATCTTCTTTCTCTTAATCAGCAAATGACTGCCCTTAATATTCCAGGTGCACCATTTAAACAAACAATTAGCCATAGCTGTCCAAGACAGCCCGCGATTCTCCGAGAGAAAGAACCCTACCCATAATGTACTGACTGAAAACAGTAAAAGATTTGTATAAACTAGAAAACACAACTACAAAATCTACCAAAGTAAAACTTCTAAAAGTTACTTCTACAATGAACCAACACATAAAACAAATAAGAGAAGACTTTCCCCCTTGCCCACAGGGGGCTCTCACACAACCCACTATCCCCTTCATGGCTGCTCCTAGCTGAAGCCAGGCAAAACTAAATTTTAAAAAAACGTATCTTATAACAGGAAAATTAGAAGTGGACATTCAACCATCCCACCTATACTTTGACCCCAGTCAGTACTGATTTAAAAAAAACCCATAACCCGCCCTACATCTCAGACCAAGAAAGAAAAAAAGGGAATATTAGAAAAAAGACAAAGGGAGGGGAGAAAGAAGAGATTCCCACATATTAAAAGAGCAATACCAGGTAAACAAGATAAACCACAGGAAAAACAAAGGAAACACTATTATCCATTTTATTTGAACCAGCCAGTCTCTTTTAAAGTGTCCAGGAAGTCCTTTGCTTTTTCTGATGAGTCAAAATTAAACACAGTCCCTCCGTGGCTGAAACATAACACTGCTGGATATCTTACAGAGTACTGAATATTCAAGTGTCTCAGCCTCTTCTTTTCCTCATCAAAGGCCATCCTCTTGCGGATCACAGCCGCACGAAGTCCTGGAAAAACATAATTTTTGGTCCCTTGCAGATCAGGGTCTGTAGACCCCTCCCCAGTGTTCTGGAAGCTTCCAACACCATTTACTTATCTCTGTAATGCTGGAGGTACACTGGGACCGGGTGGGGACGTTGGTCCGATCCAGGTCTGCGCACTACAACTTTGTGGTTCCGCTTGACTTGAGGCCTGCCCTCAACCTCTAGCCCCAGAACTGTGGGAAACATTGCTCCAGAAAGCTCCTGTTCCGGCAGCCCGATCACATAGTTACTCTTCTGATGGCCTCGATTCCCGAGGTTGTTGACCTGCTCCACTAAGTCCTGTACCTGCCTCTCCAAGGCCTGTATCTGACCCACCGAGGATTCTGCTGCGGTCTCTGAAGCCACAGTCTGCTGCTCCACCTCCTCCACCCGCTGGATCTCCTGCTCATGCGTTTGCAGCATGATCGGTTCCAGCCTGGTCTGGGTCTCCTCCATCACTGAATCGATCTTCTCTCTGAGTTTCACAGACTCCGAAACCAGGCCATGTTGCACAGGTAGGTCCAAAAGGATGTTCGCGGAGGCCATGCTGCGGCCACGGGCGTATCTGTTGCTGCAGGGGAATGCCCTGCTTGTTGCAATCCACATGGCCCTTTTCCCTTAGTCATCTTTCCTGATCACCAAAACTAACAATTCTGAGGACCTAACATTACCGATTTTTGCCACAATAGCTGAAACAGGGAGGGTAAATGCACCATCTTGCCTGGGTTATGGTGCAGAGCTATGAGATCACCGCCATCTTGGATCTCCTTAATCCCACTCTTAAATATCTCAAATTCCAGCCGTCCCACAGCTGTTATTCTTTCTGATATTACAGGGCGATGACAAAAGTTTTAGACGGGCACCGTCATGGCGAAAGCGTTTTCGACCACGAGAAATCCACGGTATCACCATGATGGCAGGGTCTACAGAAACACTGCCTGCAGGGTTCAGGGTTACAACAATGTCCAGCCCAGCTCCATCAGTACAACCGAAGAAAATTCAACCAGAAGGTAATTAAATCCACCTTTTACCAGCCATCAGCTGCAGTTAATTCAGTCAGTAAATTATAATGTGCAAAAGTAAAGTCATCAATTCATTACATAAATAAGGTCTATGTAGGTATCTGATGAGAAATCAGTTTATTACAGTGGTACAATAAAGGTAGAGGTCAGAGCTAGTTCTGGTGCATCGCAAATAAACTAACTGACAATTAGCTGTGTTGCAGTGATATAAACTTAAAGTGCATGAATTGGAACTTCATGATATAAATTAGATGAAGTATTTTATATTGGGCAGTATTTTCAAAACAAAAATATCAAATTTCAATGTTAAAGCCATAATGAGTGAATTGACAATCCTAACAAAACATTAGTCTGAACTCAGCTTTGAAAAAAACGTTCATGGTACATGGGCTTCACTGGCTAAGCCAGCATTTACTGTCCTTCTCTAACTCCCCTGGATTAGGTGCTTGTCAGCTGCCCTCTTGAACTGCTTCAGTTTATTTAATATAGGTAGACCCACAATGTTGTTAGGGAAGGTGTTTTATGAATTTGACCTATTGTGTAATATTTGTAATTTGTTCAGCATGATTTATATCTAATGCTCCAAAAAACATGAATCATAAAATTTTGAAATAGTAAATGTTAATCAAGCTCTCTAACTTCATTTCCTGTTAGTCAATTGTTCGTCATTTGTATTCTAGGGGAATTATGAAAAGAAATCAATTTACTTCATTCAAGCAGTCTTTAGTATTCCTGCACTCATTCATTGGACATCATGCTACCACTAATATTATTTTCAATGATTTTTGTTATTTTCTCCAGAGCAGTCCTAACTCTGCAAATATGCATGGAGTGCTAATAAGCATGGTGAACCTTTTACTTGACATTAACCCACTGCAAATCTGCATGTACGTTAAGAGACAGATTGGCAGCAAGAGAGAGCTGCGATCCACAAACTCTGCCCAGGGCAAAATGCTGACATTAGCATCTCTTTGTGGTTCAGATGGTTAAAGTGCTGAGCACTGGAGATCCTGAGACTGGACTGAGTTAGATTATCTCAACTAGGCCTGCACCGTGGGGTGAGGTAAAGCAACTTCAGGCAAGGGTTCCAACAACTACTGCTACTGCTGTGCAATTCTGAATATCAGATTAATTTCTCTTGAACTGAGTCACTTGCTCAACCATTTCAGAGGGCATTGAAGAGGTAATCTGGTCTGGAACCGCATGGAAGCCAAACTGGCTAAGCTTCCTTTAGGAAAGGAAAGGCAGTGGTGAACCAGGTTTTATGACAATCATTGACAGATTCTTGGTTACCATTATCAAGACTAGGTTTCCATTCCAGATTTTAAAAAATTCTGTTAAATTTCACTGGCTGCAGTCATGAGAGTTGAACCCACATTCCCAGTGGGTTTGCCTGGTCCTCTTGGTTTCTAGTCCGTTGATAGTACTACTCTGCCACCATTTTCCCTGGTTTGAAGTTTCGCTTTCTATGTTTGTACTAACTTGCAAGAATGATTTGTAACACTTACTGCATGCTGTGTGTTTTCTTGTCATTTGTCATAAATGGAACATAGTCGGCACATCAGGGACACAGAGGTTAGACACATCAACAGTCCGCACTTACTCCT
Organism: Chiloscyllium punctatum; assembly: GCF_047496795.1. Lineage (NCBI taxonomy): Eukaryota > Metazoa > Chordata > Chondrichthyes > Orectolobiformes > Hemiscylliidae > Chiloscyllium > Chiloscyllium punctatum. Next base: position 10,545,485 of record NC_092783.1, on the reverse strand, counting down.
GCTGACAGCCAGGTCAGTCAGGGAGTCAGCAGTCATTACCAGTGAGTATGCAATTTCTACTTACTGTTTTTCCTTGTTCTGTGCATTGAAGAGAGAATTTGAGATAATTTTGTTCGCTGTAAAGGAGTGCACAATAATAAGGTTTGCAATCTGAAATTGAAAATTCATAATGTCGAAGAATTTTAGTCCTGATAACTTGTATTTTTTATGTGGCTTGTACAAGGATCAGTCTGTTTAATCTGTGACTTTATTTGCATGGTATTAATGTTGCCAACTTGTGCATAATGAGAACATGCCTTCACCAAAGATATCAATTGCCTGAAAAAAGTGTTATTATTTATAGATAAATATTATTACTAATTGTCAGCCTATTTCATTTCTAAGTATAAACAGCAAGTAAAATATGCAGTGGATTTGATTATTGGACTCGGTGAAATCAGTTAAATGATTCAGCGCCCTGAAAATGAAGGTCAGTCTATATTCAGGCATCATTTTTGATACATGTCCCAGGCAATGACTATGTCCATCAAAAGAGAGTCTGGCCATTACCTCTTGATGTTCAAGGATGTTAACAAACACTGAAACCCTTACAACATTCCATGGGTTACCATTGATCAAAAACAGAACTGACTAGGCATATAAATATTATGACTACAAGAGCAGGTCAGAGGCTAGGAATCCTGCAGGGCAGGACTCATAAAGTTAGTGGTAGGGCTCTGGGATATGTTGCTGAACAAAGAGACGTTTGGGTGCAGATGCATAGTTCCTTGAAACTGGCGTCACAGATAGATAGGGTGGTGAAAAAAGCATTTGACATGCTTGCCTTCATAGAATATAGAACAATATAGAGCAGAACAGGCCCTTCGGCCCTTGATGTTGCACTGACCTGTGAACTAATCTAAGCCGATCCTGTACACTATCCCATCATTACCCATATGCTTATCCAAGGACTGTGTAGATGCCCCTAATGCGGCTGAGTTAAGTATATTTGCAGGCAGGGCATTCCATGCCCTCGCCACTCTGAGTAAAGAATCTGCCTCTGACATCTGACTTAAATCTATCACCCCTCAATTTGTAGCTATACCCCCTTGTACAAGTGGACGTCATCATCCTAGGAAAACGACTCTCACTACCCTCCCTATCTAATCCTCTGATCATCTTGTATATCTCTATCAAATCCCATCTTAGCCTCCTTCTCTCCAATGAGAATAGACCCAAATCCCTCAGCCTTTCCTCATAAGACCTTCCCTCTGGACCAGGCAACACCCTGGTAAATCTCCTCTGCACCTTTTCCACTGCTTCCACATCCTTCCTGTAATGGGTTAACCAGAACTGTACACAATATTCAAAGTCTGCGTCCGAGTCATTTATAAAAATGACAAACAGCAATGGTCCTAAAACAGATCCTTGTGGCACACCCCTAGTAACCTGACATCAGGCTGAATATTTTCCTTCAACCACCACTTGCTGCCTTCTTTCAGAAAGCCAGTTACTAATCCAAGCTGCTAAGTCACCCTCAATCCCATGCCTCCGCATTTCTCCAGTAGCCTACCTTGTGGAACCTTATCAGAGGCTTTACTGAAGTCCATGTACACCACGTCAACTGTCCTACCCTCTTCCACATGCACGGTCACCTTCTCAAAAAACTCTGTGAGGTTTGTGAGACATGACCTGCCCTTGACGAAACCATGTTAACTATCTGAAATCAAATTGTTGCTTGCTAGATGATTATAAATCCTATCTCTAGTAAACTATTCCAAAACCTTTCCCACAACAGACGTAAGGCTCACTGCTCTATAATTGTCTGTGTCATCACTACTGCCGTTCTTGAACATGGGCACAACATTTGCGATCCTCCAGCCCTCTGGTACTAAACCTGTAGACAGTGACGACTCAAAGCTCAAGGCCAAAGGCTCTGCTATCTCCTCCCTAGCTTCCCAGAGAATCCTTGGATAAATCCCATCCGCCCGGGGGACTTACCTACTTTCACACCTTCTAGAATTGATGACACCTCCTTCTTACTAACATCAATCTTTTCTAGCCCATATCTCTGTCTTCTCCTCTACAATATTCTGCTTTTCCTGAGTGAAAGTGGATAAGAAATATTCATTTAGCACCTCTCCCATCTCCACAGCGTCCACACACAACTTCCCACTTCTGGCCCTATTCCTACCCTAGTCATCCTTTTATTCCTCACATAGCTATAGAAAGCTTTAGGGTTCTCCTTTATTCTACCTGCTAAATACTGCTCATGTCCCCTCCTTACTCCTCTTAACTCTTTCTTTAAATCTTTTCTAGCTAATCTGTAACTCTCCATCGCCTCATCTGAACCAACTCATCTCAATGTCACATAAGCCTCTTCCACTTAACAAGAGATACAATTCCTTTAGTAAACCACGGCTCCGTTAACTTATCACTTTCTCTCTGCCTGACAGGAACATACCTATCAAGGACATGCAATATCTGTTCCTTCAACCAGCTCTACATTTTTGTTGTCCCCATCCCCTGCATTTTGCTACCCCTTTCTATGCCTCCTAAGTCTTGCCTAATTGCATTATAATTGCCCTTACCCCATCTATAAATCTTGCCCTGTGGCCCCTTTCCATCGCTGAACTAAATGTAACCGAATTATGGTCACTCTCTCCAAAGTGCTCACCTACCACTAAATTAAAAACCTGGCCCGGTTCGTTACCAAGTACCAGATCCAGTGTGGCCTCCCCTCTTATCGGCCCTTCGACATACTGTGACAGGAAACTTCCCTGCACACATTGGCCAAAGACTGATCCATCTGACATATTAGAGTTATTGCATTTCCAGTCAATGTTGAAGAAGTTAAAGACCCCATAATGGCCACCCTGTTTCTTACACTCCTGCCCAGAATTGTTTTGCCAGTCCTCTCCTCCGCATTCCTTGGTCAGTGCATTGAGTATAGGAGATGGGACATTATGTTACGGCTACACTGTTGAGGCCACGTTGAGAATATTGCATTCAACTCTTGTCTCCCTGCTTCAGGAAAGATGTTGTGAAACTTGAAAGGGTTCAGAAAAGATTTATAAGGATGTTGCCAGGGTTGGAGGCCTTGAGCTATAGGGAGAGGCTGGGACTTTTCTCTCTGAAGCATTGGAGGCTGATGGGTCACCTTATAGAGGTTTATAAAATCGTCAGGCGCATTATTATGGAGAAAAGCCAAGGTCTTTTTCCAGGGAGGGAAGTCCAAAGCTAGAGCACATAGCTTTAAGGTGAGAGGGGTCAGATTTAAGAGGGACCTAAGGGGCAACTTTTTCACGTAGAAGGTGGTGTGTGTATGCCAGAGAAAGTGGTGGAGGCGGTTACAACAACAACATTTAAAACATCTGGATGGTATATGAATAGGAAGGGTTTGGAGGGATATGGGCCAAATGCTGGCAAATGGCATGAGATCAGTTTCAGATCTCAGGCTGTCATGGAAGAATTGGACCGAAAGGTCTGTTTCTGTGTTTTGTAACTCTCTGACTCTATGAGTCACTCACCACCTGACTCCCCAAGCCTGTCCACCATCTGCAAGGCAGAAATTAGGGGTGTGATGGAATACTGTCCACTTGCCTGGATGAGTGCAGATCCAACAATGCTGAAGAAGCGTGACACTACCAAGGATAAAAGCAGCATGCTTTATAAGCACCATATCCACAAATGTTCACTCCCTCCACCACCAACATTTAGTAGCAGTGGTGTTTACAAGATGCACCGGAGAAGTTCTCCAAGGCTCCTCAGCCCATGACCACTATCATCTAAAAGGAGAAGGGTTGCAAATACATGGGAATATTAACACCTACAAGTTGCGTCCAAGTCACAATTCTGACTTAGAAATATATTACTGTACCTTCAGTGTCTCTGGGTCAAAATCCTGGAACTTTCTCCCTCATGACATTGTGGATGTACCTACACCAAATATCCTGCAGCACTTGTGGATGTACCTACACCAAACATTCTGCAGCACTTGTGGATGTACCTACACCAAATATCCTGCAGCACTTGTGGATGTACCTACACCAAACATTCTGCAGCACTTGTGGATGTACTTACACCAAACATTCTGCAGCACTTGTGGATGTACTTACACCAAACATTCTGCAGCACTTGTGGATGTACTTACACCAAACATTCTGCAGCACTTGTGGATGTACTTACACCAAACATTCTGCAGCACTTGTGGATGTACTTACACCAAATATCCTGCAGCACTTGTGGATGTACTTACACCAAACATTCTGCAGCACTTGTGGATGTACTTACACCAAACATTCTGCAGCACTTGTGGATGTACTTACACCAAATATCCTGCAGCACTTGTGGATGTACTTACACCAAATATCCTGCAGCACTTGTGGATGTACTTACACCAAATATCCTGCAGCACTTGTGGATGTACTTACACCAAATATCCTGCAGCACTTGTGGATGTACTTACACCAAACATTCTGCAGCACTTGTGGATGTACTTACACCAAATATCCTGCAGCACTTGTGGATGTACTTACACCAAACATTCTGCAGCACTTGTGGATGTACTTACACCAAATATCCTGCAGCACTTGTGGATGTACCTACACCAAACATTCTGCAGCACTTGAAGGCAACAACTCACCAGCATCTTCTCAAGGACAACAGGAATGGCCAATAAATGGTAGCCCAGACAGTGACAAGCACATCCCATGAATGAATAAAAATAAAATTCTGTCTTTACATATATGCTTAAGTGGAAGATTGAGGGTCGTAACTATTTTCCATGATGGACTTGTCTATTGTCATGCCTGAGCTCAGTTAATGATGTCAGCTGTTTAACTGCATTGCCTGGCAACGGTACTCTCAAGCCGCAGTCAACAAGTTAGGGATGTCCATTTTATCAAGGGCAACAAGTAAAGTAGTTCATCTTTTGTGGTGTCTGTGTGTAAGAATATCTGTCCTTGGGATGTGGCCATCACTGGCTAGGCCAGTGGTTATTGGCCATTCTGAATTGCCCTTGACAGTAACCTAACTGTGCACTCGTGAGGAACAGTATGGTAAATATTACATCAATCATGACATTCCTTAGAAGGTTTTACTTGTCTGCAGTCTGCATCCATAGGCATTTGTCATGACAGCTCGAAAAATATTGTTGTTAATGATCAAATTTTCCTTTTATGGCTACTGTAATCTTAGCAACTCTTTAGTACATTAAGCTCAATACAGTTTGCAATCATAAAATGATATTTTCAGTATTCAGGCAGCTCTCTCACACACTGCAATCAAATTTCTTTTCTGCAGAATTACATCTGATGGTTTCAACCCAACCTCTATTTCATCCAACTTAGTATTCATAGGTGCTCTTGGGGGCATGATTCTAACTATTCCATACACATCTCACCATCATTTTATTTTGAACTTATAGCCTTCAGTTTTTCTGAAGGAATTTGACCATAGCAAATGAGATGTGTAATCATCTTCCTAGTCAACTGCAAACACAACATTTCACTGAATATAGTAGAGTGTCCGCTAGAAGACGTGAGAATAGAAAACAAATTGTTTGATGACTTTCCATGATCTTGGGATATTACTGTGGGCACTTGAGTTACTTCTGATGAATGTTGTGACTGGATTTTAATTCACACGGAAGACAGTTTTATTCTTCAGTCTGAAATTATGAGTTTTAAAGGTTGTCTGAATCCAGCTTTGAATGTGTTTATTTACCTCTTTAACATTGTATATGTATAATTTAGAATTTGGAATGAAGAATAAATCATTTTTAAAGCAAAACAAGATGTAATTCAAACATAATTCAGATTGCAAACTTCTCAAGTGCCTGTCTTCCTTCAGAGTCTTGGGTTATTTGGTGTGGTTCTGAAATATTCTGAATCCCAGGAGTCACAGATTATATCGAACAGTTTTCCACTAGTAGAATGAACTGTTGCTTCAGATTTCACAATTAGGTTTGATGATTCTTTCTGATTCTTTTGTCCACCACCTCCTCTCTACTGTTACCATGTCTGAAATTGTTAAAATGAGATTTTGGGCATTGATCACATAACTGCCCCAAAAAAGCAAAATCAGACTGACTGGCAAGGAAGGAAAAGAGCCATAGAACTGTACTTTGCAACTAATTTTCCACATCTCTCACTTTTATTTTGAAGATAAAGGGAATTTTGTGTTTAAGAAATTTGAAATCTGGTTACTTAGAAGATAGAACATAGAACATAGAACAATACAGCACAGAACAGGCCCTTCGGCCCACGATGTTGTGCCGAACTTCTATCCTAGATTAAGCACCCATCCATGTACCTATCCAAATGCCGCTTAAAGGTCGCCAATGAATCTGACTCTACCACTCCCTCGGGCAGCGCATTCCATGCCCCCACCACTCTCTGGGTAAAGAACCCACCCCTGACATCTCCCCTATACCTTCCACCCTTCACCTTAAATTTATGTCCCCTTGTAACACTCTGTTGTACCCGGGGAAAAAGTTTCTGACTGTCTACTCTATCTATTCCTCTGATCATCTTATAAACCTCGGATCAAGTCACCCCTCATCCTTCGCCGTTCCAACGAGAAAAGGCCGAGAACTCTCAACCTATCCTCGTAAGACCTACTCTCCATTCCAGGCAACATCCTGGTAAATCTTCTCTGCACCCTCTCCAAAGCTTCCACATCTTTCCTAAAGTGAGGCGACCAGAACTGCACACAGTACTCCAAATGTGGCCTAACCAAAGTCCTGTACAGCTGCAACATCACCTCACGACTCTTGAATTCAATCCCTCTGCTAATGAACGATAATACTCCATAGGCCTTCTTACAAACTCTATCCACCTGAGTGGCAACCTTCAAAGATCTATGTACATAGACCCCAAGATCCCTCTGTTCCTCCACCTGACCAAGAACCCTACCATTAACCCTGTATACTGCATTCTTATTTGTTCTTCCAAAATGGACAACCTCACACTTGGCAGGGTTGAACTCCATCTGCCACTCCTCAGCCCAGCTCTGCATCATATCTAAGTCCCTCTGCAGCCGACAACAGCCCTCCTCACTGTCCACAACTCCACCTATCTTTGTATCACCTGCAAATTTACTGACCCACCCTTCGACTCCCTCCTCTAAGTCATTAATAAAAATTACAAACAGCAGAGGACCCAGAACTGATCCCTGCGGAACTCCACTTGTAACTGGACTCCATGCTGAATATTTACCGTCTACCACCACTCTCTGACTTCGACCGGTTAGCCAGTTTTCTATCCAATTGGCCAAATTTCCCTCTATCCCATGCCTCCTGACTTTCCGCATAAGCCTACCATGGGGAACCTTATCAAATGCCTTACTAAAATCCATGTACACTACATCCACTGCTCTACCCTCATCCACATGCTTGGTCACCTCCTCGAAGAATTCAATAAGACTTGTAAGGCAAGACCTACCCTTCACAAATCCGTGCTGGCTGTCCCTAATCAAGCAGTGTCTTTCCAGATACTCGTAAATCCTATCCCTCAGTACCCTTTCCATTACTTTGCCTACCACAGAAGTAAGACTAACTGGCCTGTAATTCCCGGGGTTATCCCTATTCCCTTTTTTGAACAGGGGCACAACATTCGCTACTCTCCAGTCCCCTGGTACCACCCCAGTTGCCAGTGAAGACGAGAAGATCATTGCCAACGGTACTGCAATTTCCTCTCTTGCTTCCCACATAATCCTAGGATATATCCCGTCAGGCCCGGGGGACTTGTCTATCCTCAAGTTGTTCAAAATGTCCAACACATCTTCCTTCCTAACAGGTATCTCTTGTAGCTTATCAGTCCGTTTCACACTCTCCTCTTCAAAAATACGGTCCCTCTCGTTCGTAAATACTGAAGAGAAGTACTTGTTCAAGACCTCTCCTATCTCTTCCGACTCAATACACAGTCTCCCACCACTGTCCTTGATCGGACCTACCCTCGTTCTCGTCATTCTCAGGTTTCTCACATACGCATAGAATGCCTTGGGGTTATCCTTGATCCTATCCGCCAGGGATTTTTCATGCCCTCTCTTAGCTCTCCTCATCCCTTTCTTCAGGTCCCTTCTGGCTATCCTGTATCCCTCCACTGCTCTGTCTGAACCTTGTTTCCTCAACCTTATGTAAGCCTCCTTCTTCCTCTTTACTAGACATTAAACCTCCCTCGTCAACCAAGGCTCCCTCACACGACCATTTCTTTCCTGCCTGATCGGTACATACATATCAAGGACACGTCGTATCTGCTCCTTGAAAAAGTCCCACATTTCCACCACATCCTTCCCTGACAGCCTATGCTCCCAACGTATGCTCCTCAAATCCTCTTACAGCATCGTAATTTCCCTTCCCCCAATTGTAAAAACTTCCTTGTTGTGCGCACGTATCTCTCTCCATAACCAAGGTGAAAGTCACAGAATTGTGGTCGCCATCACCAAAATGTTCACCCACTAACAAGCCCACCACTTGTCCCGGTTCATTACCGAGTACCAAATCCAATATGGCCTCCCCTCTGGTTGGACAATCTACATACTGCGTTAGAAAAGCTTCCTGGACACACTGCACAAACACCGCCCCATCCAATCTACTTGATCTAAAGAGCTTCCAATCAATATTTGGGAAGTTGAAGTCGCCCATGACTACGACCCTGTGACTTCTGCACCTTTCCAAAATCTGTTTCCCAATCTGTTTCTCCACATCTCTGCTGCTATTGGGGGGCCTATAATAAACACCCAACAAGGTGACTGCACCTTTCCTATTTCTGACTTCAGCCCATACTACCTCCAGAGGCAGATCCCCCTCAAACTTCCTTTCTGCAGCCGTTATACCATTTCTAATTAGCAATGCCACCCCCCCTCCTTTTTTACCACCCTCCCTAATCTTACTGAAACATCTGTAACCAGGAACCTCCAACAGCCATTCCTGTCCCTCATCTATCCATGTTTCCGTGATGGCCACAACATCGTAGTCCCAGGTACAGATCCACGCCTTAAGTTCACCCACCTTATTTCTGATACTCCTTGCATTGAAGTATACGCACTTGAGCCCATCTCTGTGTCCGCAAGTAGTCCCTGTCAGTGCTACCTTCTCCACAGCCTCCCTACAGTCTTGAACATCCTGACACACAGCTAGCTTACTTGCTGGACTACAAGTCCGGATCCCATCCCCCTGCCAAATTAGTTTAAACCCCCCCGAAGAGTGCTAGCAAACCTACCCCCCAGGATATTGGTGCACTTCTGGTTCAGGTGCAACCCGTCCTGTTTATACAGGTCCCACCTTCCCCAGAATGCAGTCCAATTGTCCAAATATCTGAAGCCCTCCCTCCTACACCATCCTTGCAGCCACGTATGCAAAGTATGCATCCTTGCATACTTTTAGGAATGGTATTGCTTGAACCACAATGGATAATAACACTTGTGAATTTGATGTGCATGACAGATCTCTAAAGATGCAACTCTACCAATAAGCTATGAACTACAAAGTGAATGTTCAGAGCTAGATAACACTACTGACATCGAAGTAAACATTCAAGTTTGTAAACCTCTTGGACCAACTCTACCCTAATTTATTTTGTTTTAAAGAAACGTATTTTTCTTTTGTCATTCTCTTATAAATCTGGGTGTCACTGGCAAGGCTAGCATTCATTGCCCATCCCTCATTGTCCTTGAACTGAGTAACTTGCTCGGCCGTGGCAAAGGGCAGTTCAGAGGCAATTACGTTGCTATAAGCCAAAACAGGTAAGGACAACAGATTTCCTTCCCTAAAGGATATGAGGAAGCCAAATAGATTATTATGGTAATTGATAATTGTTTCTTGGTCACTGTTACTGAGACTAGCTTTTTTTTCCAGATTTAATTTATTGAGTTTGAATGTGGTAGCGTTTGAACTCATGACCCCAGTATGAAGATCACAAATAATAATGACAATGCTGCCAATAAAAATAATTTTGCTACCTCAAAACAAAAAAGCATTGCTGATCTTTAGTGAGAGAGCAGGAGCAGCATTTAGAACAACTGACCTCAGTATCCCTGGGCTGAGGGGTACTTTTTTTAAGAAAAGAACAGCTCAGGTTCTTATCTGTCCTCATTATCCAATAACTCACTCACTGCAATGTGTAAGGACATGGAGGCTAAGAGCGGACAGAATTGTGACAGCTTTGAGGCCTCCCACAGTTGAATAAGCTGCTGAAATTTACATGTCCGTGCAGTTCTTGGGCAAAGCATGGGTCTCTAAAAAAGTTGCCCTGTTCACTCTAGGAAGCAAGTACCTCTAGGATAGGTAGAGGGAAAGCTGATTTGGAAAGTATATAATTACCAGTTAAGAATTTTTCTTTCTCTCTTCCAGTCCATTCCCACTACCTGTATGGACACATGCTGGCTGCCTTTCGGGAATAATCCACTCCATCTCTGTGAGATCAACAATGGATGTCAAAAGCTGCTGCACACTAAATGAAATGGCACAGATGGTTCAGATGTACATTGAATATAAATGGGCAATAGTTTACTTCAGTTCAGAAACAAAATCTTAAACTTATCATTTTATTTATCTAGTAATGACTTCCTTTATGAGATTATACTTTACAAAGCTGGTAGAAAATTCTAGGGATCCATTTTTGAGCTATTTTATTGTAATATTGTTCTAGTACAGTCAGTAGTAAGTTCTGTCAACTTTTAACCTCAAGTACCATTGTGGTTTCATTGGTTGTAGTAAATTTTCTCAAGTGTATCATACCTGCTGTATGTAACTGTATGGCCATGAAGTAATGCAAGTTTTTTATGTAAATGTATATAATACGGCTGACTGTAACAGCATTTTTTAGATAATTTAATGGAAATCGAAGTATGTAGACTCAACCTAAATGCTGTCTTAATCATTGTTTCTGCCATTTTTATCTTGCCAATACCTTTTACAGGCATCCTGTTCCATTCAATGAGGAATTGTTCGTTTTCAACGAATGAAGTGTGCAATTACTTGTCTGCCATATTAGCTGTAGCATAACATGTGACTGGATGGCTTGAATCCTGATTATTTTTAGGTTGTTGTTGAAACACAGAGGTGAAACAGACTTCTGTGTATGTAAGCATTGAATCTCTATTCAATAGCAATTCCTAGTTCTGGGCGACACTTGCTCCACTGAACATTTTTAAATAAGAGATACTGAATAGTACTTCAAAAGGAATTTAGCTCAGCCTTGTGTCTGCACAAAGGGTTTGTTTCCTTTATTTTTGCCTCATGAATCCTTGAGTCTTACATATAAAGTCTTTTTAGTTCATTTTCCTCAAGTGCATCTGGAATGCTTTTCTCTGCTCCACATCAACTCTCTTTTTTTCCAGCATATGTGGACCTGGTTACAAAGGATATTTTTTAAAAGTATATGTACACTAGAAATATTACATCCATTTTTATGAAGCTGCAAAGCAGCACAGCATCCAAAAGATTTCAGCTTTCAATGCTGACCATTCTAATTTCTGATATGATAGTCATCACTGATGTTAACGGAGCAATTTTGAAGTGGACAGTTTCTATTGCAAAATGTTCTTTAAATATTCTGTAAGATATATGGTTACTAAAAACTTTGCTTTTTTTTTCCAAGTGATGCCTTGTAATCTTTAAACAAGGTACCTCCTCTTGTGATTTCCCACTTTAAGTGTGGCCTCCAAAACCAGAATCAAGGCATTTTGCCTTTCCCCCTCTTTTTAAATGAATATGACAATCTAATTGTAGTTTAAGAGAATATTATGAGGCAGATGCTCACTGTTAAAGTGGCCATGGCCATTATACCTAGGATGCAAGGAACTGATTACATGAAGTTAGTTTCAAGTTAACACTTACTTCAGCTTGTCCAGTTATTTCCTGAGGAATTTAGCCAGGTTCCTTTTAAAGTGTGTTAAAATGGCTAAGCACTGGCACTTTCTGTTCCTCAAGTCTTTGTGACTATTCCTTGAAAAATATTGAACGTTGATATGAGGATTGATGAAATGTTGATCATGTTTTATAAATTCATTTTTAATAAATTGTTATATAGTCCATCTAAGCTAATGAAGGATATATGGTTTTAATTCAGCACCTTGTGGGGAGGTTAAAATAATTCTTGAACGTGAACTATTTTACAAACACTATAATTAAATATTCTCAGTAAAGAATTTTAATTCCCAAGTGCCACAAAGAAAAAATGCTATAATTTCTTCACAAATCTTATTTAATGAATTAAACATCATGCATAGAATGAATACAGGACCACAGATTGAACTGACACTGAGTTGTGACTGTGAAGGTCAGTGTTATACATTAAAGCCCAGAAAAAAATAAGAAATCATAAATACGTATTTTAATAACAGCTGAAATGTTGTCACCCAAAGTTTTATCAAAATTGTTCAATAAATTTAGGAAATGTCATTGGCATTTCCTAAATCCAATTTCCTTCTGCCTAATAAATTTATGAACAGCCCCCACTTTGGTTATTAGCTCTCAAAAGCCAGCATGATTAATAAAAGTGCATGAAATTCACTTTGTCTAATCTTGGGAAAGCAAACATGTTGAGTAGCTGGTATTGTCCCTTCATATTTCATAATCAAAATAATTAATCAAAAGGCTAGATTTCCAAAGTTATTCAAATGATTTAACTTGGAGTGTTTTTAAATCACTTTTTAATTATGTTGAACAAACATTGTCTCTGCCTTATCAACTTCTCCCCTCTGAAAATATTAGTAGTATGTGAGAAACATCTTTTTTAATGAAATTTATTGTAAATACTACACTCTGAATGAACTCATTGCTTGTTTTAACCTTCATTTAACTAATTAAATTGTGTTTTAAAGGTATCCAGTAGTATCTTGTGGCAATTCAGTTTAATCCATCTGATTGTTTTTATTGGCTTTCTTTGTGAAAGAATTTTATTGATGCATTTTGTGTCAGAATACATACTTTTCAAATTAGATTGCAAAGATGTGGTTCAGGAAGTGTGCTGTTCAGAGTTTTGAAAGTGATTAAATTATTCAGTTAAGATGGAGAAGGGCTCATGCCATCTTATCAAAGTCCAGCTCTGCTCTATTTAAAGACATGGCTTACTATCACACATACTTACACAACCCATTTACTCAAATGCCATAGACATAGTTTAAAATCTGTTTGATATATCAAGTGCATTTGTAATATGATCTGGCTCTGTACTCCTCCATCTGCCTCTAAATTATGGTCATATTTAATTCAGTCTAAGTTAAATTAGTAAAGGACTTTCCTTTCACCTTTGTAATAAAATCCTCAGCTCATTATATAATTAATGGACATTCTGTTTCTTTAAAAAAACACTTCTTTATTTTGTCTTTCAGGCAGTGATATTGTACTCAGTCATTGGTTTTGCACTTTCTTTTATTCTCGCCAAGTTTGCCTTGTCACGTGGTAATTGTCATTTTACCAAATGTACTAACTCAAAGAAAAAAATGTACATAAACTGATGAAACAGTGAATGATAACTGTCAACTCTACTGTTATTTGACTGTACAGCATTTTTGTTTCTTATTGCCTGTTTTTTTAATGATGAACATTTCTTCTGAGTGTGCTGGGATAATGATGAAAACTTTGGTGAATAGACCTTATCCCATTTTTATTCTCCAACACATGGGTTGGGGTGTTTCATGTGGTCGATCATACATAGTAATTTGCCTGTTTACTTATGTGTTAATACCATGTGTTTTTGTTTTGTTTGTAAATATTGCAGTTTAAAACATTTGTATCTGTAAGAGTCATCACTGGAGTTGTATTTACCATAAAAGGTGGGAGCAGAACTAAGCCTTTAGCCCATCAAGTCAGCTGTGCCATTTGATGAGATAATAGCTGATCCGATAATTCTACCGATAATCCGATAACTCTACTTTCCTGCCTTTTCCCCATAACTCTTGGTTTGCTTACTGATTAAAAATCTGTCTTTCTCAGCCTTTAATATATTTAATGACATGACCTGTACGGCGCTCTGTGGTAAGGAATTACACTGGAAAAAAAATGCATATCTCTCATTTAAATGGGTGACTCCTTTCTCTGAGATTATGCTTTTTGGTCCTGAGATTTCCCTCAAGGGGAAACAATCTCTTCACATCTTCTCTATCAAGCCCACAAAGAGTGTCGCATGTTTCAATCAGGTGCTTGTCATTTTTCTAAAGTCCAATGAGAACAGGCCTAACCTACTCAACCTCTCCTCATAAAGAAAATCTCATCATACTCAAGATCAACCTTGTGAACCTTCTTTAAACTGCTCCCAATATCAGTGTATCTTATCCTGGATATGTAGACCAAAGCAAGACAAACTTACATTGGAGACAGTCCAGAGAACATTCATGAGGTTGATCCCAGATATGGAGGTATTTTCTTATGAGGAAACCCTTAGAATTCAGTAGAATAAGGTTCAATGGGTGAGATTGGGCCAACATAAAGCAAGGCGATTCAACTGGGAATCATCTACTTTTCGATTATAATGATGTTCATTGTTACAAAACTTTGGACTTTTATTTTAAAAGGAAGAGATTTCTATCTCCTCATCATATCTGGATGTTTTGTTACGTCATCCAAGAGAATAAAAAGCTAGAATCTTGAGAGCTACAAGCAAGTCTTTCAAATATGAATACACTTTGGTAATGTCTTTAATACCTTGATTTGATCTGGTGGAGAATTTCCAAGAATGTTTCGAGATCTTCCTCATGTGACACTGCAGTAATTATGAAATGTTGGTGCACAGGTAACATTTACAGTTCAGATATCATAGAATCATAGAGCTATAAAGCATGGTAACAGACCCTTTGGTCCAACTCATCCATGCCGACCAGATATCCTAAATTAATCTAGTCCCATTTACTAGCATTTGGCTCATTTCCCTCTAAACCCTTCCTATTCATATACCCATCCAGATGCCTTTAAATGTTGTTATTGTACCAGTCTCCACCATGTCCTCTGTAGTACACAGATTATTTTTGCTGCGTGACTACATGCAGCTTATAGGAACTAATAAAGACATGTGCTGACATTTTATTTAAGGGACCTTGTCATCTAATGAGTATTTGATGATGCAGCTTATGACAATATCACAAAATAACTGGTCATGACAACCAGAAAAATAAACATTGAAAAGAAGGTATGCTGTGTAAAAATTGGATCAAGGGCTGGTAAAACAGCTGTGACTGCATAAACGTGGCAGAACTTATATAATTTTCCAAGGCCTTCACTCACCGATACTGTCTGGCTGAATGATCCCTATAAATCATGGTGTGACTGGCCTGTTGGTGGCTTGACAGAAAAGGCTAATTTTGTGCAGTTTTGTGAACAAACAACACAAATACCACCTTTGCTTCTGCTTCAAAATACCTCAGATCTTTGACATATGACAACTTCCTGCTGCTCTAGTATTGTGCTGTGTTGATATATGTTCAACACTTGCTGCAACTACTACCTGTACTGACATTCCACCTTCTTGAAGTATCAAATATGCCATCAGTGTTTGCCTTGCTGCTTTATGAGGTAGAGTACTTCTTCTCCAAAACTCCAACCTTTTTGATTTTATTGTTTTTTGGGAAGAGAAATTCATTTATGAAGTATGTAAATTTATAATTCTTGTAGCATGTGTCGGATGGCTGGAATACATAAATGATGGTCATCACACCACTTAAAACCTTTAACAATTCAGAGATAAACAAAAGAAATACTATCTACATTACATTATAAGCCAAATAGCCAAGAATGGCATGCTTTGAAATTTCCATTAATAGTCTCATTGCCAACATTACCAACATTTAATTTATAATGTAACAGATACCACGTTGGAAAATGGCTGAACAGGAGATGGGGGTTTGTTTAATAAATGGCAATAAATGTCTACACGTGGTTAATATGTTGAAACAAAAGTTTTGCAAATCCAACTGATTTTATTGGACATGAGGTGATATATAAACCAGGTGCTTCAGCAAAATATTTAATTATAAATCTGGTGAACAGCTGGGCATTCATCCAATAATAATTTATTTGACACACAAGTATCTTAAATATTAGATCAAATATAATTATTATCTACATTTGAGGAATACTTATGCCATTGTCAACTTGTTTTGTTTTGCTAATGTGAGCTGTCTAATGCAGACTGCTATGAATCAACTAACAAGTTTTGCTCTAGAAGGAAGGTGAAAATTTTAATTTTAAGTAACAATCAGTTTGTATTGTGGTCCAAAAATGATAATAAACTGGCTTTGACATTGTAAATGTAATTTTAATAATTAACTTATATGATGAATGAAATATGCTTGTGTGCAGTGCACTTTTAATTTGGGTCAGAATAATTCTGAAGGCTGGTTATATGTTATAATCGATGAGTTACTGATAAAATTAGTCGCTATCAGTCATTCAGAAGTTAAGATAACTCAATTCAATGAAATGCATTTCTTCCAGCAGTAATAGTGGTCTTGCCTTTTGGTTTAAAAAGGACGTGGAACTGATTTTTGGAAAAATCAGCATTTAAAAAATAATTGCTGATAAGTAATATCTAAATTATACAATAATGTCCTGTTTGTTCTGGACTATATTATAACCTTGTATTTCATGAGCAGCCTTGGATATTATCCTGTTCTTAAAATACAAATGTAATTGTTATTTTTATCCTGGAATGGTTATAACTCTAGCATCAATAGACATTGCATTAAACCTCTTGAGGATTCCTCTCACATTATACACTTCATCCATTAGCCAGTGATAATAAGGAGCAATTAATATATTTTTGATGATGGACAGTCAGTATGATGCAGGAATTATTCATCATTTTAAGAACATCAAATATTTGAAATTTTGGGGATAATGACAATCCTGAATTCAGCCAGTTGAATAGTTCTGAGCTGGAGTTAGTGCACACTTAGAAAGACATGTTCATCTGTGTCTAACAATGTGGTCTTCCTTTCTGTTGCATAAGGGAATAAAATATAATTGTTTGCAAGTTTCAGTAACCAACTGAGAACACAACATTGTGGTATTTGCACTTGAAATGCTCTTGTTTTGTACAATATATCCAAATCTTTTGTTTCTTTTGTCACAGTATTATTGGTTGCCTGGTTCCAGTGGACACTAGAACTGAAACAATTATTTTCCACTGCCAATAAAAAAAATTGTAAAAGTTTAATGTGTTCTGCTTCGTCCTTTGACTTTGAATGACATTCTTTCAATCAAATATGGAATCTGGTGTCCTGTTATAAGGAACCATAGAAAACATAAATAGCAGTAGGCCATTCAGCCCTTCAAGCCTGCTCCAGCTTGATCATGGCTGATCATCCAATTCACTACCCTGTTCTCACAGTCTCCCCATACCCTTTGATCTCTATAGACCTAAGAACAACATCCAACTCCTTCATGAAAGCAATCAATGTTTTGGACCCAACTGATGATAACTGTGGCACTGAATGTAACAGCTCACCACTCTCTGAGTGAAGGAGTTTCTCTTCATTTCAGCCTACATTGTATTCTTAAACTGTGACCCCTCATTCTGGTGTTTTTTCATTTTCTTCCTTGACAGTTTTTAAATTCAGACTTAATGGACATGTTGACCCAGCCAATATATCCTAATGGGGTCAAGTGATTTCTCCCCCACTTCCAAATCCTCAGGTTTATTTATATATATGCACTTGTCACCCGTGCCACACATAAGTCACTAAACAAAGATGGAGGGAGCCTACTAAAGGATACACATAGGTTAAGTAAATGGTGAAAGATCTTGCAATAGAGTAAAATGTAGAGAATTGTTGAATTGTTCATTTTGATGTGAAGAATGAAAAAGCACATTATCTAAATGATGAGTGATTGCAAAGCTCTGAGATGTGAAGGAATCCATCATTTGTGTGCAGGTACAGGACATAATGAGGGAAGCTAATTGAATGTTATGATTAATTGCAAGGAGAGTGGAATGCAAAAGTAGAAATGTTATGTTTCAGTTACATGTGGAAAGATGAGACCTCATCTGGATTATTGTGCACTGTATTGGTCACTATTTAAGGAAGGATGTAAAAGCTTTGGAAGTGGTCCAAGAAAGTTTTACCAGATTAACACCTGGATGAGACTGTTATTTTCTGAGAGAGGCTGGGCTGACTGGACTTATGTCTGCTGGAATTAAGAAAAATAAGAAAATTGAAACATAAAAGATCTTGAGGGATCCTAGAAGAGGAGCCGGTCCTTGAATAAATCTCAGGGGTGGCCCATTTAAAACAGAGATGAAATGTTTTTTTTCTCTCTCACAGAGAACTGAGTGCCTTTGGACCTGTCTTTCAGAAAAGATGGTGGAGCAGAGCCCTTAAATATTTTTAAGGCAGTGTACGTTGGATCCTGATGAGCAAGAGGTTGAAAAGTTATCAGGGCTAATTGGAATGTGGATTTGAGATGTCAAGCCGATCTGCATGATTTGGTTGAATATTTTTATTGAATGTATGTTCATATTTATTGCCCATCTTGAGTTTAGATGATTATGGATAGCACTCTTGCTCATTATCTCTGTGACTGAATGCCCTTTATGATGATATCAGGCAGACTTAAAGGTGAACAATGTCCTGTGGGTTGAGTGACGAGGGATGGTAAGAATCCTTTCCCAAAAGATGTTCACAAACCCACTGATACTTCATAGTTGCTTTATTCTGATGCCAATCCACACGGTGACTAGATATATTCAAATGAAATTTGAATAGAATGCAGTTGGAGTATTGTTCATCTGTTCAATAAACATTGCATCCAGATTATTTGTAAAAATTATTTAGCATGTAATGGTATCACAGAAATAGATTCATGATACCAGTGAAGGTCATAAAAATGTAGATGTCAATCTGGCAGCTCAAGACTTTGGTATGACACTGCCTCATGGTTATATCATTAATGATCAGGATCCTGGGTATGCATTGCTAATTTGCAAAAAAGTTATTATTTGTCAATGGGAGCAGGTACCATTCAATATAGGAGCAAAAGCAAATATTCTGTAGGAGCAATTCGCTAGAATCTGAGAATGTCCCTTGAGTTTTAATGATGGACATATCATTCTCATTTTCAAAGCAAACAGCAAGTATAATACTAGGATTTGATTCCTAGCCAGGGAATGACGATTCATTGCTCTGATGTGAATTGCTGAATAAGATGAATGTCTTCCTGCTTGAAAGATGAAAGCAAAAATTAGCTTCATGTGAACAGGTAGTGTGCCTACTGGAGATCTGAGTTCAAGTCCCACCTGCTCCAGAAGTGTGTCACAACAAATCTGAACAGATTAGAAAATATGACACACACTGACAAAATACAAGGAACTATTGGCTCATAATCCAGGTTAGTCCCTGACACTGTCTAGTAGACATCAGGAGAAAGATTTGTGTATGCTGTGTCCATTTTTTAGGTGTAAACATTATCAATGGGATGGCTAGTAACCAGTTTCTGCAGGCTTTCTGACCCAACTATGAAATCCAAGGGACTTGTTTTTTTTAAGCACACGAAAGACGTGCCTGAAATAAACATTAGACCTTTCAGTATATAAATTAAGAGCCTAATGCTTCTTAAGGGATTCCATTTCAAACTCAGAATGAGCTGACTCTACAGTCTCCTCTTGATAACCTGGCTGAAAGTTCTGAATTTTCCATCTGATAAGTCTGTCCTCTCAATTAGCTGGATAGTCAGAAGCCTAGGTATATATCCAAGAGCAGCTTGGGAGCTGAAGTAGAATCTGGAAAATGTCAGGGATAAAAGCCCTGAGAAGGGCCACTAAAAGTCACATCTGTCAAGCAAGGAGGACAAATCAGCAGATGGAGTCTGCCAAGAGCTGGTAATTACTGCTCAAAATGTGAGTGATGTCGATGAAACAGCAGTCAGAGAGTTGGAAAGAATACCCTTCTGCTCCCAGATTCAACTGCAGCTGTTGCCTTACATTCCTTCGCTGCATTTATTGAATCAAGACAGCTCATTACTGAGTTTAAATTAGCCAGCACATATTCTTTATAGTTCAAGATCAACCATCATTTACAAAGCTTTTCACTGAAGCTGATTGTGCTGCCAGGACTGTAGGAACATTTGAAAGCTGCATCCTCACCTGAGATAGTAGGAGAAAGAAATATAAATAGTTTAACAGAGTATATACTCTGTTTTAAACAGCAATCCAGTGTCATTCTGCTTATAGCAGTGACTAATATAACCATGTTACTGAACCTGTCTTTTCATTGGGCTGACTGCTTCAGTTCATCAAATCACTATCCTTCAATTAGAGGTGTCTGGCTTTGAATATATCTTAGAATAATAGGTTTAAAGACTTCTAAATTAAGGCACAGGACTGAATTTTGCAATATTTTGGCTCAATCATTATTGTCACATTTCATGGAGGGTTTCTCTATGCAAGGTCTAATGGGATTTATGCACTACCCTCTAAATCCTGGCTCATTAATGCTAGCCCAATCCTAGCCAGAGTAACTCACCACTGTTGGGTTCTTCTGAAATAGACTGTCATCTCTGGAGCTAGTACATTATTAAAATACTGTTGCCCACTCAGACAAACAATGACAAGCCAGAGCCATGCTACACAGTTTGTGATGTTTCCCCCTAGATGTGACAGAGAAGCAGAAATTGGCACCTTGCTTTCTGGACAGGGACCTGAAGGTCCTGGTGGATGGGTTAGTGCAAAGAGGCGTGCCAACTCTTTCCCAGGAGATGGGGTCATGACACCAGACACTGCCAGCCTGATCAGAGGTATCAGCCAATGGGAAATACGTCCACCAACGTAGGAGGAAAGTTGATGACCTTCTCTGTTCTGCCAGGGTAAGCACAACCGTCTTCTCTCTGCTACCTCACACTCATGTTATCTCTGTAACTGTATCCACCTCCCATCAAAGCTAATGCTTCACTACACTCACTATTGTATGCAATATCTTCCCTCACT
Organism: Chiloscyllium punctatum; assembly: GCF_047496795.1. Taxonomy (NCBI): domain Eukaryota; kingdom Metazoa; phylum Chordata; class Chondrichthyes; order Orectolobiformes; family Hemiscylliidae; genus Chiloscyllium; species Chiloscyllium punctatum. The sequence goes on along the minus strand of NC_092783.1, from coordinate 10,524,585 downwards.
CTTACTCGTGCCAAACCCTGACCCCACTAACTCTGCATTGTCTCTGCACTTCCTACTCATTCACTTGGGTCACCGCACAACATCAACCCCACCTGTACCAACACTAACAGTTGCCCCACCTACTTTCATCACACTCAAATCCTCCCTTTCTCTCAGCTGAGGAGAAAGCAGCCAATAATAGGGCAGAAAGAGCCAAGATGGGTGGACAGATGCTTGACCAGACGCTTTGGGTTCTCACCTCCTAAGAGGTGATGAGACCTGAATCTGACCTCCATAAGCAGCTGTCTTACTGTAGCCAAGCCCGAGGACAGCTTTTGGAGGCCACACTTGAGTTACTGTGCTAGAGCCCCCCAGAATGATGTCTCCCTTGTCTCGACTGAGGACATCTGCCTGGCATTGAGACACAGCCATTTGCTTGAAGCACACGCAGTGTGTCTGCAACACCACATGGTGCAGGCATAACGATGACTTAGAATAGAGAGGTGCAGCAACATGTCTACTCCCTAGACTGATGACTGCTGATGAGCGTGACAAGCTGTGCTCACTAAAATGCAATGAGCATCCAAGTACAAGCAAGACTAGCAAGCGCTAGGAGAGTTAGCAGAATGCTTGTGATGCAGTCTCCCAATCTATGAGCTGAGTGCCTGTCTCTAACCATAGAGTCTCCTTGCAGTAATGTTGCAATGAGAGGTGATATTACACTCTAAAGTGCAGCATTAGAATAAAAAAAGAGTATTGTCAGTGGATTGGAGATGTGCCATGATGATGCAGAGAGGCTAGCATATGTCAGATGCCAATGTTCATAGTACATGCAGCAGCATGTTTCCAAAATGGCCATCCCGAGGAGCAAGTACAAGCTTGACTCACCAGGTACTGCTCAGACTTTCACATTGGGCAATCGTTAATGTCTGTTTTCTGTCTGGTGGATGAAAGAACAAGACCCTTCATATTAATGAAGTACAATTCGGTGTCAATGAGGATGAGAGTCAATAGTATTCCCCATGAATGGGCAACTGGTGATAAACTGGTTGAAGCCCAGAACTCCGATGGAAATCACAACTTGTAACTCCAATTGGAAAGAAATGACTCATCTACTTCTCATGTGATTCTCCTAGGTATCTTGCCACAGCCCAGATCATTCAAAACTTCATAAGTTTACTTCCACAGCTCTAGGCTGCATCCATGTACAGCCACACTGATGTTCTGAGGATGGCATTCGGTGTTGATGCATTGACCATGGCATTGACTTGCGATTCTGAAAGTCCTCACAGCACAACCAAGGAAGACGATTAGAAGGAGCACGAGCCCAGAGTTTCTAAACTTGTGTGTGTAAGTGCATGTTACTAATACTAATTATCAGTGTTGTGTGTCCAGAGACATATTTGTTCCAGTGGAGTTAGAGGTCTGCAGTGGTTTTTGTTATTGATGAGTAAAGAGAGTTTTACTTGGTACATAACACTGGTTGTTCAGGGCTGTTAATAGATAATAGCACCAAAAAAAGAATAAGTACATTCCTCAATGGAACATACCTGACTGTGATCACAAAATCTTGGGAAAACATTGGGAGTTAGTTTCATAGAATCCCAAAAGTTTGGGAGTAGGCCATTTGGATCCACACTAACCCTCCAAAGAGCACCACACCACACCACACCCAGCCCCTACCCTTGTAACCGTGAATTTCTTATGGCTAATCCACTTAGCCAGCACATCCCTGGACAATTTTAGTACGGCCAATCCACCTAACCTGCACATCTTTAGACTGTGGGATGAAACCAGCACACCCTGAAGAAACTCACACAGACACAGGGCGAATGTCTGTGTGGAGCTTGCACACTCACCTGACAGTGGAATAGAACCTGGGTCCTTGATACTGTGAGGCAGCAGTGAACCACCTTGCCACTCCAGCAGCAGTTAGTTTATAAACCATTATTTGGGGAAAAATGATGCACCTACTGCATTATATTGTTAATTTGCTGACAGCTTGATCAAAGAAAATGCTGCATTTGGAAGAGTTTTTGCTGTGGAAAATGAAAAGCTTCCAGGGAAGTGGGCATAATGGTCACTGGACCAGTATTTCAGAATAGCAACCTAATGGTCTGGGGGCATGAGTTCAAATCCCACCATGGCTGATTATGAAATTTGAACTCAATAAAATGTGGAATTAAAAAGCTAGCCTAATGATAATTGTCATTTTAAAAAAAACTAATCCTCTGGTTCACTTATGCCCTTCAGGGAAAGAAATCTGTCCCTTTCTGGTCTGGCACACGTGACTCCAACACACAGCAATGTGGTTGTCTTTTAAATGCCTTATGACATGATCTAGAGATCCAATCGGTTCAAGGGCAACTAGGGACAGGTAACATATATTAGCCTTGTCAGTGATGCCTGCAACCCATGAACAAATGGAAAATAACATTCAATTCAGAGTCCAACCAGTGACTTGCCTGAAATGAAAGCAGAAAGTATTGAAAATACTACTTACAGTGTGGAAACAGGCCCTTTGGCCCAACAAGTCCAAACCGAAGCGCAACTCACTCAGAACTATTCCCCTATATTTACCCCTTCACCTAACACTGTGGGCAATTTAGCATGGCCAATTCACCTAACCTGCACATTTTTGGACTGTGGGAGGAAACCCACACAGACACAGGGAGAATGTGCAAACTCCACACAGACAGTCGCCTGAGGCGAGAATTGAACCCTGGTCTCTGGCGCTGTGAGGCAGCAGTGCTAACCATTGTGCTGCCCAATGGATTCTTGGGGGAGAAACAAAATTAACATTTTTAAGGTTAGTGGTTATACTGTATTGTGTGAAGGAATATTGTTACTAATGTAGATAAGAACTGGAGAAGGTTATTCAGCACCTTGGACCTGCTCTGCCATTCAATTAGATCATGGCTGATCTGTGTCCTAACTCCATATATCTAACTTGGGCCCACATCCCTTGATTCCCTTACTTAATAAAAACATGAATAACTCAGATTTAAAGTTAACAATTGAATTAGTATTGACCATCATTTGAGGAAGTGTGTTCCAAACCCCCATTACTGTTTGCATGTCACAGTACATTCAAGCATCTGTCCTGAGTGGCCTGGCTCTATTCTTAGACTATGCTCCCTACTTCTAGAATTTTCAACCACCAGAAATAGTTTATCTTTATCTGCCCTGTCTTTCCCTGTTAATATCCTGAAGACTTCAATTAGGTCACCCCTTAACCTTTTACATTCTGGAGAATAAAGGTCCAATTTGTCTATTCTTTCCTCATAAGGTAACCCCTAAAAACCAGATACCGTCCTAACATCCCTGCATTGAACTGTAGAACATCCTTCCTAAGGTGTGGTGTCCAGATCTGCTACAAATAGGGTCTAACCAGGGTTATGTATAACTGCAGCATAATGTCTGCATCCCCTACACTCCAGCCCTTTAGATATGAAGGCCAGCATTCCATTAGACATCTTGACTATTTTTGCACATGTTTATATTTTAAAGAGCTAGTTACCTGAACTCTCAAATCTCATTGAACATCCACTGTAATTTATTTAGTACCTTCTAAAAGGATATCCTGATCTATCCTGTTTTTTGCTTACATTAACATCCATTTGGCACAGCTTTCCCCAATCACCTAATCCTGTTATATTTTTATGCTATCCTCTATAGTTTTGGCAGTACAGTGGTTAGCACTGTTGCTTCATAGCACCAGGGATTTAGGTTCAACTCTACCCTTGGACAACTGTCTGTGTGGAGTTTACATGTTCTTCCTATATCAGCATGGGTTTCTTTTGGATGCTTTCATTTCTTCCACAGCCCAAAGATGGGCAGTTTAGGAGGATTGGTCATGCTGCATTGACTCATAGTATTTATGGTTGTGCAGGTTAGGTGCATTAACCATAGTAAATATGGGGTTACTTTGTCTGGATGGATGCTTTTTGGAGAGTTGGTGTAAACAAATGGTCTCTTTCTGCACTGTATGGACTCTATGATTCTAACACTGAGTACAATACTGTCTAATTTTGTGCCATCAGCAAATTTGGATTTTTGACTTTTTAAGCTATTATCCAAGTCACTACTGAAAATTGTGAGTTATAGTCACGTCCTACCAATCTGAGGATTTGTCACCACTCTGACTCTGTTTCCTGCCATTCACCAATTTCCCATGTCAGTAATTTTAGTTCAATTCCATGGGCTTCCACCTTAGCTAACAGTCTGTTGTATAGGACTTTATCCTAAGCCTTCTTGAAGTCTATATAAACAACATCCATCGACGTATCTCTGCCCACCACCGTTGTGACAAGATATTCAATTTAATTTACAAGGCAATCCTCTATTTATGCTGTGGGTCCAGTGGGAAATTTTAATGTATTTCAGATCATTTCACCATTTAAATGCAGCTAGAAGGGTTTGGGTGTTCTATTGCATGAAACCGGGGAATCAGGGAATTGATTTATCAAGATCAGCTAATGCCTTTCCTTTTTCAAGTTTGGAAGAACAAGGGGTGATCACATTGAAACATACAGGATTCTGAGAGGGGTTGACAGGGTAAATGTTGAAAAGATGTTTTCACTCATGGGGGAATCTTGAACTTGGAGATGTAGTGACAGAACATGAGGGGACCCATTTAAAATTAAGATACAAAAAAATGTGAAAATGCTGGAGAAACGTAGAAGATCTGGCAGCATTAGTGGAGAGAGAAAAACAGTTTATGTTCCAGTCCTATATAACTTCTAGGATTGTTTTAGGTATAAAAGATCCTTCCTCTGATGAGATTATATTTTCAATGCATAGGATTCAACTTCGATGTATCACTACCATCAAATTCTGATCAAGAGTTTCTCTCTCTCCCCCGTGCTCTGATTCTGAACACGTAGCCCTCATAAGTAACTTTACTAGGATGTTCCAGGTATGTATTCAAAGCCTTGAAAATCTGTCCTGTTAGGTTTTCTATTCATCAACGAATGAAGAATAGGCTGCAATAGAACACGTAACATTCTTTCCTCAGTACTTATTACAGGATTGCTTCTCTTGTTGTAATCCTTTCTTATTTACTCTACAGCCGTTTCATGGTTATTCCACTGAAAGTAAAAAAAAAAATCCAATTTTGTTTCATATTACCATTTATTTCCACAGTAGTATTGAATAGAAAATTTGCAGCTATTCAGACTCAACCTATACTTCAAAGCTGTAGACTGTGGTTTTAATTCTTCTTTGTGGTTTTATAGTAACTAGTTCTCTTACAGCTCTGGTGAAGATCACTTAATATCAGCTGGCCACTGATGACATCATTTTTCAAGTAATATATTTAATGGCTACCACAAGCAAAAATGAAAACAAGTTACAGCAGCAGTAGAGATCACATGACTACAGCAAGTTAGACAATACACTATGTTCCAATACATTTCTCCAAACAATTATAATACTATCATACTGTTGTTGATGGGGGTTTGCTGTGGAGATATTGGCTTCTGGGCCTGCTACATTACAACAGTGACTACACTTCAAATGTAGTGTATTGGATGTAAAGCACTTTGAGACATCTACTGGTAATAAAGATGCTGTATGTAAATGCAACTCTTTTATTCTTGACCGGTATGTGCTGACAAAATTCACTCTGTGGCCTCAATTGGCTTGAGAATGTGTGTAAATGCAATTATTAAATAAGCAATTGATATCAAAATTAATTATTAAATTAGAAATCAGAAATCCAGATGCAACATGATGCAGGAATTAATCTGAAGGATGTTATAAATGTTATCTTCCCTTCGAACCATCAACACGTTTGTGACACAAAAAAGAATATTTGTGTTTGATTCTTGTTCAGATTCTTTATTGTTGAACACGTGGAAGATTAAGGTCATCACTGCTAAACTGTTTTTGCAAGTTTTATGAATAATGTTTTTAAAAAGTCATGATGTAGAGGTGACGGAGTTGAACTGGGGTGGACAAAGTTGGAAATCACACAGCATCAGCTTATAGTCCAACAGGTTTATTTGGAAGCATTAGCTTTCAGAGCACTTCTCCTTCATCAGGTGGTTGTGGAGTATAAAAATTGTAAGACACGGAATTTATAGCAAATGTTTACAGTGTGATAAAACTGAAATAATATATTGAAAAAGACCTGGATTGTTTGTTAAGTCTCTCATCTTTTAGAATGACCACGTTGGTTTCAGTTCTTTCATACATAAATCGCAAAACTTTTTTAAAGTTACATTCTCAAGTGAACTTTAACAACTGGTGTCATGTCAGCCCAGATAATGCATTAAAGGTGTGAGGTGCTCTGTGTGAGACTGTCTGTGCCCCAATGTTCAGACTGATTCTCATCTAAGAAACAGATTTACAGAATCTTACATGGATTCATGCAGTTTTTTAGTGAAATCAAATGAGATTCTGCAAGTACAAATTCACCCACAAAGTTCTATATGTATATGTGCATGTGTGTGTATGTGTTTGTGGGGGGTGGGGAGCAGGGAGTGGGGGGACGGTGGTTATGAGTGTCTGTGAGAGGAGTGTGTGAGTGTGAGTATAAAAGGGTATTAAGTCTGTGAGAGGATGCGTGTGGGATTGTATGTGTGAGTGTATGGTCTGTAGGGGTGTGTCTGTAGAGATCTGTGTCTGTCGGAGTGTCTGTGTGTGTGCATGCGCATGTCAATGGGGTCACAGGTAGTGTGACATGAACCCAAAGTCCCAGTTTAGGCCATCCCCATGGGTACCGAACTTGGCTTTCAGTCTCTGCTAAGCCACTTTTCGTTGCTGCTTGTCCTGAAGTCTGCCTTGGAGGACAGTCACCCGGAGGTCCAAGGTTGAATGTCCTGCACCGCTGAAGTGCTCTCCGGCTGGGAGGGAACACTCCTGTCTGTTGATTGTTGTGCAGTGTCCATTCATCAGTTGCCGTAGCCTCTGCTTGGTCTCACCAATGTACCATGCCTCAGGGCAGCCTTGCCTGTAGCGTATGAGATAAACAACATTGGCTGAGTCGCATGAGTTCCTGCCACATACATAGTGGGAAGTGTCCCCTCGCGTAATGGTGGTATCCATGTCAACACTCTGACACGTCTTGCAGCGTCTACCGTGACACGGTTGTATGGTGTTGTCCTGAAAGCCAGGCAGTTCTCACAGACTTCTACCCCTTTACACTCACACACACACATACAAATGCTCTGTCACAGACACTCATAACAACCCCCCCACATAAGTTTGCGGGGTGATTTTGTACTTGCAAAATTACATTTGATTTTGCTCAAAAACTGTATGAATCCATGTAAGATTCTGTAAAGCCTTTTTTTAGATTAGAATCAGTCTGAACATTATGACACAGACAGTCTCACACAGGGCACCTCACCCCTTCAATGTATTATCTGGGCTGAACTGACACCAATTGTTCAAGTTCACCTGAGAATATAACTTAAGTTCTGCGATTTACAGATGAAAGAACTGAAACCAACATGTTCATTCCAAAAGATGAGAGACTTAACAAACAATCCAGGTCTTTTTCAACATATAATTTCAGTTACATCACACTGTAAACATTTGCTCTAAATTCTGTCTTACGATCTTAAGCTCCACAGCCACCTGATGAAGGAGCAGCGCTCCGAAAGCCAGTGCTTCCAACTAAACCTGAAGGATATAACCTAATGTTTTTAACTTTTTACAAAAGGTTATGGGCAATCTAGTAATGAAGAAAGCAGAATATCTTGATCTGCAAACCATAATTCACCTCAGTACACATGAATAGGGAAGCATCTGACAAGTTATTCATTTTTTAAACAGATAAATTATTCAAACCAATGCATTTGACTTCAATTTTATTACATTGACATAGTGTTCTGAGAAGAGCAACAAAGGGAATAGCTTTGAACCTCTCGGTACATTACAGATGTACTTTGTTGACAAATATCTTGTGTAATTTCGCAGCAGAGAGCAGTGGGAGCTGGGTGGAAGTGAAGTCGGAGTGCAAAGCCGGTCAGGAAGGTAAGTGATTGTTATTTGAGTGGGTGTGTTCTAGACCCTAGGTCCTACAAAGTAGGGCCTCCCTCCCACCCTCCTCCTCTAACCTAAATTAAGAGTTCACAGACTTGCCACAAAAAGAGGGTCTAAGGAAGTTTGGATCGAAGAGTGAGGCTTCAGCTCAGGAGTCTTTGACAAGGAGGTTGAGTGAAGTGATTACGCCACAGCTGAAGAGGGTGAAGACATGACTGCCCAGCTGGTTCAGTGCGCTACGTGCTTGATGTGGGAGGTCAACGACTCTGGTGTGTCTGGCTCATATATGTGTGTAAAGTGTGTGCACATTCAGCTACTGACAGAGCATACTGCAGCACTGATGAAAGAACTCGAGAACCTTAGGCTCACCTGAGAGAACGAAATCTTTCTGGACAAGACCTTCAAGGTTATTACACCGACCATACCAGAAAAGAGCAGGAGAGCAGACGATGAGGAAGGCAGAGAGGACACAGGTGCAAGAGACCCTCGGGGAAGTACCTGTCAGGAACAAGTTGAATCTTTTGGAAATAGTAGAGACTGATGACACTGCCAGTCTGCAAAGCAGCCAGGTCTGTCAATCAAATGTTGGCGCAGAGGCAGAGCGGAAGAGTCGGACATCGCACAGAGCCGTGGTAATAGGGGACTCCGTAATGAGAGGAACTGACCGGGGCTTTTGTGGCAGCAGACGGGATTTAAGGATATTGTGTTGCCTTCCTGGTGCCAGGGTGAAAGACATCGCGGACAGAGTGCAGGAAATCCTCAAGGACGAGGGTGAAGAGCCAGAGGTGGTGGTACATGTTGGCACAAATGATGTCGGGAAGAAGAGGAGGAACATACTACAGCGGGACTTTGGAGAACTAGGAAGAAGGCTGAAAAGCAGGACGTCCAAGGTGGTTATCTCCGGTTTGCTTCCAGTTCCTCAGGCTGGTGAGGCCAGAAACAGGGAGATAATGGACTTGAACAAGTGGCTGGGGAACTGGTGCAGGAAGCAAGGATTTAAGTTTCTTGGATCGCTGGGGTATGTTTTGTGGTAAGCATAAATTCTACAAGAGAGACGGTTTGCACCTTAATAGGTGAGGGACCAGCATTCTGGCAGGCAGGTTTTCTACTGCAACACAGCTACGTTTAAACTAAGTAGTGGGTTGGTGGGGGGGGGGAGGACGGGACAAAATGGATGTTTAAAAAGGAAATTGAAGGGAAAGTTAGAACAAGAGAAGTCAAGAAATACAACTGTATGAATGAGGCAGAAAACTCAGAAAGGGATCATGTTGTAAGGTTGAGTGAAATAAGGGTTGATGGGAAGGGTGAGAGCAGTAACAAATTAAAAATACTATACATGAATGCACGAAGCATTAGAAATAAGATGGATGAGCTTGAGGCTCTTTTGGAAATTGGCAGATACGATAGTGTGGGGATAACTGAGACGTGGCTTCAAGTGGACAGGGCCTGGGAAATGAATATTCAAGGCTACACGTGCTATCGTAAGGACAGACTGACGGGCAGAGGGGGTGGTGTGGCCTTGTTGGTAAGGGATGATATTCAGTCCCTTGCACGGGGGACCTAGAGACAGGGGATGTAGAGTCAGTGTGGATAGAGCTTCGAAACACTAAGGGTAAAAAGACCCTCATGGGAGTCATCTACAGGCCCCCAAACAGTAATCTGGATGTCGGATGTAAGTTGAATCAGGAGCTGAAATTGGCCTGTCGCAAAGATGTTACTACAGTTGTTATGGGGGATTTTAACGTGCAGGTAGACTGGGAGAATCAGGATGGTATTGGACCTCAAGAAAGAAAGTTTGTGGAGTGCCTCAGAGATGGATTCTTAGAGCAGCTGGTGCTGGAGCCGACCAGGGAGAAGGCAATTCTGGATCTGGTATTGTGTAACGAACCAGAATTGATCAGGGACCTCGAAGTGAAGGAGCCATTGGGAAGTAGTGACCATAATACATTAAGCTTCAGTCTGCAATTTGAGAGGGAGAGGGTACAGTCGGAAGTGACAGTACTTCAGTTGAATAAAGGGAACTATGGAGCTATGAGGGAGGAGCTTGCCAAAGTTCAATGGTGCAATACCTTAGCAGGGAGGACCGTGGAGGAACAATGGTGGATATTTCTGTGTATAATGCAGAAGTTGCAGGATCAGTTCATTCCTAAAAGGAAGAAAGATCTCAGGAGGAGGCATGGGCGGCCGTGGCTGACGAGGGAAGTTCAGAAACATATAAAGTTAAAAGAGAAAAAGTATAACATAGCAAAGATAAGTGGGAAAACTGAGGACTGGGAAGCTTTTAAAGAGCATCAGAGGATTACTAAGAAGGAAATACGCAGAGAAAAAATGAGGTACGAAGGTAAACTGGCCAATAATATAAAGGAGGATAGTAAAAGCTTTTTTAAGTATGTGCAAAGCAAAAAAATGGTTGGATTAAAATTGGGCCCTTGAAGACAGAAACAGAGGAATATATTACGGGGAACAAAGAAATGGCAGAAGAATTAAATGGGTACTTCAGATTTGTGTTCACTGGGGAAGACACAAGCAATCTCCCTGAGGTAACAGTGGCTGAAGGACCTGAACTTAAGAGAATTTATATTTGCCAGGATTTGGTGTTGGAGAGACTGTTAGGTCTGAAGGTTGATAAGTCTCTGGGGCCTGATGGTCTCCATCCCAGGGTACTGAAGGAAGTGGGTCAAGAAATCGTAGATGCGTTGGTGATTATTTTCCAGAGTTCGATAGATTCGGGGTCAGTTCCTGAGGATTGGAGGGTGGCTAATGTTGTACCACTTTTTAAGAAAGGTGGGGGAGAGAAAGCAGGAAATTATAGACCAGTTAGTCTGACCTCAGTGGTGGGAAAGATGCTGGAGTCTATTATAAAGGATGAAATTATGACACATCTGGATAGTAGTAACAGGATAGGTCAGAGTCAGCATGGATTTATGAAGGGGAAATCATGCTTGACTAATCCTCTTGAATTTTTTGAGGTTGTAACACTGAAGATGGACGAGGGAAATCCAGTAGATGTAGTGTACCTGGACTTTCAGAAAGCTTTTAATAAAGTCCCACACAGGAGGTTAGTGAGTAAAGTTAGGGCGCATGGTATAGGGGGCAAAGTACTAGATTGGAGTGAAAATTGGTTGGCTGATAGGAAGCAAAGGATAGTGATAAACGGCTCCATTTCGGAATGGCAGGCAGTGACCAGTGGGGTACCGCAGGGATCCGTGCTGGGACCGCAGCTTTTTACAATATATGTTAATGATATAGAAGATGGTATCAGCAATAACATTAGCAAATTTGCTGATGATACAAAGCTGGGTGGCAGGGTGAAATGTGATGAGGATGTTAGGAGATTATAGGGTGACTTGGACAAGTTAGGTGAGTGGGCAGATGCTTGGCAGATGCAGTTTAATGTGGATAAATGTATGGTTATCCACTTTGGTGGCAAGAACAGGAAGGCAGATTACTACCTCAATGGAATCAATTTACGTAAAGGGGCAGTACAGAGAGATCTGGGTGTTCTTTAACATTAGTCAATGAAAGTAAGCATGCAGGTACAGCAGGTAGTGAAGAAGTCTAATAGCATGCTGGCCTTCATAACAAGAGGAATTGAGTATAGAAGCAAAGAGGTGCTTCTGCAGCTGTACAGGGCCCTGGTGAGACCACACCTGGAGTACTGTGTGCAGTTCTGGTCTCCAAATTTGAGGAAAGACATTCTGGCTATTGAGGGAGTGCAGCATAGGTTCACAAGGTAATTCCTGGAATGGCGGGATTACCTTACACTGAAAGACTGAAGCGACTGGGCTTGTATACCCTTGAATTTAGAAGACTGAGAGGGGATCTGATTGAGACATATAAGATTATGAAAGGATTGGACACTCTGGCAGCAGGAAACATGTTTCCGCTGATAGGTGAGTGCCGAACCAGAGGACACAACTTAAAAATACGGGGTAAACCATTTAGGACAGAGATGAGGAGAAACTTCTTCACTCAGAGAGTGGTGGCTGTGTGGAATGCTCTGCCCCAGAGGGCAGTGGAGGCCCAGTCTCTGGATTCATTTAAGAAAAAGTTGGATAGATCTCTCAAAGATAGTGGAATCAAGGGTTATGGAGATAAGGCAGGAAGAGGATACTGATTAGGAATGATCAGCCATGATCATATTGAATGGCAGTGCAGGCTCGAAGGGCAGAATGGCCTACTCCTGCATCTATTGTCTATTGTCTATTGTAATTGACGAGCTGTAAAGGCTGTTAACTTCTTGTAATTAAGAGAGGTATAGCTGTCTCCCTTCAAAGGATGTTAAATTACCTCAGTGGGCCTGACTTTATTCTGATTGTCAATTATTCCAAACGCAGTGGGGAGACTGGGAAAGATCAGTAACAGTTTGTTTTGCCACATAGGAACTGGCTGTGTTTTGAGAGATCAATCTTATGTTGCCAGATAGTGCCTGCGACCTGTGTTGATTCGGAGTTTCAAGGATGATAGCAAAGATTGAAACTATCAGAATTGAATCATTTTATAGAATATTGTTTTACTCGTTATCTGTGGACCCTGTTGGCTTTTAGCTTGCATTTCAGTTTGATAAAACATACATTCGTCTGCCTATGGAAGATTAGTGGCAGTTCATGGCTTCTTCTAGAAGCAATATTACAGTAACAAGGATTCTTTATGCAGTACCTGAGACTTATTACATTTATCTAGATACTGGTCAAGTAAGGTTTGTAGGAACATTAGTTTGTAGAAAACATAAGATCTGTTTACAACAGACATAAAGACAACTGATATAGCATAACTTATGTTATTGCGCAGATCTCAAAAAGTCACTATATCTTTAAAACAGCTAGAGGAGATCACAAGATGTGATATCTTTATATAAGAGATCTCTATCTATCTTATTCTCCAGTTAATTTGTTAATAAGCAGGTAAAAACAATGACTGCAGATGCTGGAAACCAGATTCTGGATTAGTGGTGCTGGAAGAGCACAGCAGTTCAGGCAGCATCCAAGTAGCTTCGAAATTGACATTTCGGGCAAAAGCCCTTCATCAGAAATAAAAGGCATCAAGCAGTCAATTGGAAAGCCAAATAATCATCCAGTCGGTCATCATCTTGTAAGTAAACATATAACTAAGAGTGTATGTGTAAATCTGAGTTAATATATTAGCATATGTAATTAGTTTCTAATGCACTTCAAATATCTCCATCAATAGGAACCTGAAACTCTCTGGTATCTGTTCATGTGAGCTAGTATATAGAGCATCACAAACATATCAACGCCGAGTATAAAAACTTATGAATGAACAATGTTAAGCATCAATATTCTTTGCAATTTTTTCTATTTCCTTAATAGTTCAAAGTACAGAAGTATTTGGGCCAAAGGATGACAAATTAAAATTCATTTTGAGTTTTGTACTGAGATGAAACTGAGCACTTATGATTCTGAGGGGTATGGACAAGATGAATAGCAAGCAGCTGTTCCCCTTTATCAAAGTAACAAGGGAGCATAATCTTAAAGTGAAAGGCAGGAGAGTTGGAGAGGATTTTAGGCAAACATTTTTTCACCCAGAGTATAGGGGATTCTGTAGGGGAGGTTAGTTGAGATGGGAACTCACAACTTTTGCTAAGTACTTGGATGAGCACTTGAAATGTCACAACATTTAAGCCTGTGGGCTTAATACAGGAAAGCAGGACTATTGTAGATAGTTGTGTATTTTGGAAATATAAATCCGATGGGCTAAAGGCCTCTTCTCTGTAATTCTGAGTTGCTACCTTCAATATGGATGCAAAATCTGTGAGACCATTTTCAAAATAGAGATTCTTATGAAAGCAGCTTGTACAGTGGGTATGTTTCAAATTATTTTCAAGAGGTCATACGTGGCTGAGCTAATCACCACCTAACAACTGAGGTGAGGTTAAAACATGTCCCTATAAATTTTTTTAAAATGGAATTAATTTGCATATCTCATCCATTTACAAGTGAATGCTACTAGATACAGAACTGGCTCAAAGGTAGAAGACAGAGGGTGGTGGTGGAGGGTTGTTTTTCAGACTGGAGGCTTGTGACTCGTGGAGTGCCACAAGGATCGGTGCAGGGACCTCCACTTTTTGTCATTTACAGAAATGATTTGGATGCGAGCATAAGAGGTACAGTTAATAAGTTTGCAGATGACACCAAAATTGGAGGCGTAGTGGACAGCAAAGAGGATTACCTCAGATTACAAGAGGATCTGGACCAGATGGGCCAATGGGCTGAGAAGTGGCAGATGGAGTTCAATTAAGATAAATGCGAGGTGCTGCATTTTGGGAAAGCAAATCTTAGCAGGACTTATACACTTAATGGTAAGGTCCTAGGGAGTGTTGCTGAACAAAGAGACCTTGGAGTGCAGGTTCATAGCTCCTTGAAAGTGGAGTCGCAGATAGGTAGGATAGTGAAGAAGGCATTTGGTATGCTTTCTTTAATTGGTCAAAGTATTGAGTACAGGAGTTGGGAGGTCATGTTGCGGCTTTACAGGTCATTGGTTAGGCCACTGTTGGAATATTGCGTGCAATTCTGGTCTCCTTCCTATCGGAAAGATGTTGTGAAACCTGAAAGGGTTCAGAAAAGATTGACAAGGATGTTGCCAGCGTTGGAGGATGTGAGCTATAAGGAGAGGCTGAACAGGCTGGTGCTGTTTTCCCTGGAGTGTCGGAGGCTGAGGGGTGACCTTATAGAGGTTTACAAAATTATGAGGGACATGGATAATCTTTTCCCTGGCGTCAGGAAGTCCAGAACTAGACAGCATAGGTTTAATGTAAGAGGAGAAAGATATAAAAGGGACCTAAGGGGCAACTTTTTCACACAGAGGGTGGTGCATGTATGGAATGAGCTCCCAGAGGATGTGGTGGAGTCTGGTACAATTGCAACATTTAAGAGGCATTTGAATGGGTATATGAATAGGAAGGGTTTGGAGGGATGTGGACCAAGTGCTGGCAGGTGGGACTAGATTGGGTTGGGATAGCTTGTCGCCATGGACGGGTTGGACCGAAGGGTCTGTTTCCATGCTGTACATCTCTATGACTCTATGATTCTACAATTAAAACAGAAATTGCTAGAAAATCTCAGCAGGTCTGGCAGCATCTGTGGGGAGAAATCAGAGTTAACGTTTTGGGTTGAGTGACACTTCCTGAGAGGTTTCTAGAATAACCTTTCTTATGCTCGACTTTTTACCATGTTTATATTTGAGCATTTAGAACCTCCCATTTAATAATGGTGTTTTACCAGGATTTCCTTCCTGTTAGTATTGCTTAACTTTTTGTGTTGTCTTTTAGGTAACACATTATATTTTATCTTGAAGTTAGAGCGTTGGAACATTTTGAAGACATATACTCATGTTATCATCATTATTCATAGCATGTGGCCTGAGAGTATAAATATCTCATAACTATCTGAACTTAGTTCACTTGAAACGTGACATGCTGATGGAAGCATACTACTCTTTGGAACTAAATAGACCAGACCAGACACACACGTCTGTGGATGTAACATTTAATTCCACTCCACTATTCTACAAGTTGTCATAATTGTGAGTTATGATCAATGTAATCTCCCAGATTAGTTGTGACCATTATCTAAGATAAAAGAATCTGCACCAAATTAAATCAATAAACAAAAAAAACCAAAAACCTATTTATTACAGCAAACCTATAATCTAATAAAAACAAAATGGACCTATTCATTACTATATGCAAACATAAATTATAACTTCTTTAACACCAAACATATACACCCTCAATCACAAATAGGATGGACAGGTCAATCAAATATTATTTGTAGGAATATCATTGGGGAAAATATAGGCCAAAAAAATCACAAAATCAGTCCACCAAAGCCCAAGCTAAAAGGGGTGAAATGAGATGACTTTCTGTTTTTGGTAACTATGTCATTTTTTTATTGACCATGGTAATCCTCTGTTTGGTAGCTGGTAAGTTGAACATAGGTCTTGAGTTGAATTAGCAGTTTTTTTTCTTGTTTCAAAGTATTTGTTATTCTTTCCCCTCACAGTGAGTGATTTTGCTTGCTGGCATACTTGACAGTCTGAGTTTCATCTGTTCTCACTCCTCTTAATGCTTTGACAAACTGCCTCTTACAGCCAGGCCAAGCCCCTGTTGCCTTGGCTGTTAACGTTTTCAGAGACGACAGAGGCCAACATATCCTGCACAAATATCAAAATCCAGGTTCCAGAAAAATTGTGTGCTCTTGTGTAAACGTCAAATGTTCTGTTTTTCTTTGAGTTGTTAACACAAACTAATAATCAAAAATTCCATTTTCTGGCTTATATTTTGAATTAAAATATATGTAGTTCCTTACATCCCTGCGCCCTTGGAGAGATGAAATATTGCTTTTAAATGCATTTCATCACAAAGTAAACACAACATGTCACAAATAAAGCACGAACATTACATTCATTCACCCTCAATCTTTGCCTGAGAATTATACAATTTCTTGCCATTATCAACCTATTCTAATGTTTTTTACATTTTCGATAATGTGAATCTAAAGGATTGCTGACCAGACTTTGAGGAAATTGATGCAGGGTTGGGTCTTTGTATCAGCAGACAGTTGAATTGACAGCAAAACAAATGAAGTGACTGAAGGAAAACTAGACACTGCCCGTGCAGAGCAGGGTACAGGTAGAGCACCTGAAATTTATGCATCACTGTCAGAGGAGTTTCTTTGGATGATGATGGTGAAAATGGGCTGCTCTGGGTACAGAAGGGTTAGTTCCTGAAACTTACAGGCAAAAGTTCCAACATTTAACAAAAACACCCTCAACATTTTCAAATGGCACAAAGAATGGATCCACATTATTTTCCTTTTGTTTTGGTAGGGCCTATGTGAATTTAAGCATTTCCTTTTTGATCTTTAGATTATATCTAAAGCTTTTTTTTCCATCAAAATCTCTTTATATGTCTAAGGCTTCTTTTTTAGCCTGCTGCCTTTTAATCTGGTATTCTTTATCTTGTTCCCATCTTTTATTTTGTTTGTTGAAATTCAAATTCTGACCTTTTCAATTATTTTTATTTATCTTTCTCCCTCTCTGAAGTTCAGTTCTTTTCAACTCGATCTCTATTCTTGTCAATTCAAATATTCTTTCCTTCTGTACCTCAAACAACATTGTTTATATTTTGATGTTCAAGCTTGCTTGAATTGAAATTCAATCATTTCTACCTCTGATAGCTTTTTTGCTTGGAGTCTCTCATCTCTTCTCATTTTCCACTAATCTCTCATACAGTGTGAATATTTTAGTTATCTTTCCCTTCTCAGCTTTTTCAGGAAATTCCATTTTAACTTCTTTGACATTTCTTTAGCCTTCATTAAATCTTACAAACAAATCAAATCTATTTCCTCTACCTGTAAGATAGCATTGGCAGCTGCTTAATCGATCTTATTTTATAATATTGTATCTGATCATTCCTTCTCTTTCTCAATTAACCTTAATTCATGTCCAATCTCTCATTGTCCCCATTCAAAGATTCCATGAATAGCCTTCAAGCTTTGACTTTGACTCTGGGAATGGTATTGAAGGGTGTGGTGCTGGCAAAGCGCAGCCAGTCAGTCAGCATCCAAGGAGCAGGAAAGTCGAAGTTTCGACCATGAGCTCTTCATCAGGAACCATTCCTGATGAAGAGCTCAAACTCGAAACATCGTGTCTCCTGCACCTCAGATGCTGCTTGACTGACTGTGCTTTTCCAGCACCAAACTCTTCGACTCTGATCCCCAGCATCTGCAGTCCTCACTTTTTCTTCTGGGAATAGTGTGCTGCAAATCAAGTCCCACTGTGAGTTGTCACAATGTGAAGTATGACAATATTATCTCTAGGATGGTTCATGCCTGAATGTGACCCCTAATTAACCTAAAAGAGGCTCACGTTGGTTTACATCAATAAATAAGAAATCCCAGGTAGCATTTATTGAAGTAAACTTATTCTCTACCATATGACAAAATGGATTATTAATCACCAATATGCAAACTTCATCACACACATTCATTAACAACTTGGATAGGGAAAGCAGATGACATAAACAATTTTTGCAGTAATATTGTGGGTAATAAATATAGTTGGAAAAGAAAATTCCAAGCCAATAAGTGTCAAATGGGGTGATTGTCTCAGTTTTGTCTTCTTCCCTCATTTTTGGTAATGGTATCATGTTGTTGTCGATTGCAGTGAGACTTAACTACTCAGTTGGACATATGCCTCGGTGAGAACTAGCAGTTCTTTCAAAGTCTTTGCACTTCATTTCTTC
This sequence comes from Chiloscyllium punctatum, assembly GCF_047496795.1. NCBI lineage: Eukaryota > Metazoa > Chordata > Chondrichthyes > Orectolobiformes > Hemiscylliidae > Chiloscyllium > Chiloscyllium punctatum. The sequence goes on along the minus strand of NC_092783.1, from coordinate 10,506,350 downwards.
CACTCAGTGTGTGTGAGAGAGACAGAGACAGCAATTTTGCTTGCTGGCAGACTTGAAGGTCTGAATTCCGATTATTCTCTCTCTATCTCAGGACTGTGACAAACTGCCACTTGCAACTCATCCAAACTCTGTTGCTGGCATGTTACGTTTGTTATTTCAAAGATGCTTGGTACCAGCGTGTCCCACAAAAATATTAAAATCCAGCAATTTAACCATTATATGACCTTACGTTTCCACAAAGAGGGTTGGACTTTAATAAAAAAGTGAAAGAACTGCTGATGTTGGAAATCAGAAACAAAAGCAGAGGTTGCTGGAAAAGCTCAGCAGGTCTGGCAGCGTCTGTGGAGAGGTCAGTGACCCTTCCTCAGAAACATGCTGAGCTTTCCAGTAGCTTCTGTTTTTGTTTTGGAGTTTAATAGCTGGATGTGTGAAGCCTGAAAGATTATGTAGTGAAGCAGATGAGGAGGTGAATGTGGGTCTGTAAATAGCATGTATCTAATTTCAATATAGTTGTGGTGGTTCTAACATAGAACTGAGTGTTATGTACAGAGGAGGTGGGGATTGTTTGGACTGAGAAGCAATGTTGATGGGTGATTATGGAGATGAAGATGGGTCATCTCAGAGGAACAAAAGATTAATGACCTTGATTCCATCTGCCATTGATAACTGGGTGGCGTAAGAAGGATCATATTGCAAGTGTTCATTTTAGTTATATGGAGCTTCCCCACTTCCAACATGGAACCAACTTCCATTTCAGCTTCTTCACCACAAATTCTCCTTGGCTGACATCATTCGATAAAGACCACAAGCAAACTTCTTCACTCACTTTATCGAGCACACATTAACCCTTGTGCAACCTCTAAGTGCCTGTCTTACAGGTGACCTTTCCTGACCTCATGCTCTTGTGCAGCCTTTCACTAATAGTTGCAGGTGGATGGCTACTGACGTTCACTGAGAGACTGCAGATGGCCTTGTGAGTGTTCTCAATCAGCACTGCTCCTGTGAAAGACCAGATTTGCACTGCATCAATTTAACATGGGCAGCAGTTGGCTGGGATAGTGAGCTGAGAAGCTACAGTAAACTGGATGAGCATTAATTTGCACACTAATGCTGTTAACCTGCAAGACGGATCATGCGCTGTGATGTCACTGCCATAGAAGTATCGGGTCTAATACCACAGGCCCAGTACCATTTGAAGCTGAGTCCAGTCACAAGCCTGAATGAGCTCCCATGGAAGATCAAAGGCCATGAGATCGAGAGCTGCTGGTATATAGGCTCACACCATGGCTGCAGATCCCATTGCTGAACTGGGGAGACAAGCTCTCGCAGCAGCCCTGGAATCTATGCTTTAGAGGATGAGGATAGTGGAGAGACCACCACGTACAATGGGATCTGCAATCACGGTGTGAGCCTACATACCAGCAGCTCTCGATCTCATGGCCTTTGATCTTCCATGGGAGCCCATTCCAGGCTTGTGAATGGACTCAGATGGGTATATGAATAGGAAGGATTTGAAGGCTACGGGCAGGATGCTGGCAGGTGGGACTAGATTGGGTTGGGATATCTGGTCGGCATGGACGGGTTGGACAGAAGGGTCTGTTTCCATACTGTAAATCTCTATGACTCTAAGACTCTATAAATGGTACTGGACCCGCGGTATTAGTCCCAATACTTATATGGGCTATCTTTCATGGGCACCAAGTGGAAAGCAGGCACCCTGATCCTCCAATGCAGTCCAGTAGGATTCCCATTTGTTGGGTGCCACCCTCTCCAATAAGAGAGCAGAATGTCACTGACTGTGTGTCTTGTAGCTGGATGTGCTAGCTACAGCTGTTTAGCTGCAACTGCGGAGGCACATAGAGGAATATGTGTGTGGGTCAAGTAATCTAAGATTGTTAGGGATGAGCATCAAGTGTCAGAGCGTGCTGCTGGTTGAGTGATGGGACTGTGGTTCAGTGTGAGATAGAGATGACTTAGTGAATCTGAGATTTCATATACCTTCTCCACCCAAATGCTGCCATTACCTTCCTCTGCCCCATGGCGTGGGTGCAACATGTCAGGCATGAACTGCCCTTGCATCCTGCTTCCATTCATTTCCGAGTTTCATTTCTGCCCCCATTAGGAAGATGATCTATTTTCTGGCCTCCACTTTCCTGACGAATGCCTCTGGGGTGGGGGGTGATATTGAAAACAGAATCTCTTTCTTTGGCAGGATCCTCCTTGTTTCTCGGTGTTCCAATATTGATACCCAGCAACCTGCACGTCTTTTGTAAAATTTCCTCCTTTATAAGGACAATGATGGTATAAGGAGAGTTCTACCTGCAGCGCATTTGCTTTGAACATGTTCTGCCTTCTGAGGTACACCTCAGCTGCTGACCATCTTTCAGGGAGTAGTTCACCCTGGGATCTGTTGCTAATATGGAGGGAAAGGGTCCTCTTACAAGAAATGGTTATGTCTGTACCCACAGGAGTTCAGAAAAATTAGATATATATGGTCCTGAACGAAGGTGCCAAGCTGGAGACAGGGCTTGTAAATGAAGGGCCTCCCATTTAAGAAGGAGATGTAGTATGTACCTTTCTATCGATGATTTTGTGGAAATCTTTTCTTAAAAAGTGGTGGAGGCAACTCCTTTTTAAAAGCAGAGATGGATTTGTTAATCAAGAACGTTAGGATAGCAGGGTAAACAGGAAAGTGGAGTTGAGGGCACAATTAGATTAACCGTATCAATTCAAGTTCAAGCAAGCTAAAGGGGTGGAATGACCTACTCCTGCTTTTAATTTGTCTGAATTATAATTTATTCAGATCAAATGTGCTGCCCACCTCATTCAGAACAACACAACAAGATTGCAAATCACAGACTCTTACTCTTAAAATGAGGGCTGAAGGGCCTGTGCTGTACTGTTCTATGTTAAACATTTTTGAATACGATATCTAATCCTGAAATAATGATTTCCACACAGCATGCTGCCAATGAATATGTATGTTTCTCGTGAACACAGACTGCCATACCTGCTTTGTAATTTTCCCCCAGTGCTATGGATTCAAGGGGAGTTCTGTCCATACGCCCTCTCCAGTTTCATAGTGAAGGTTGTAGAAGCAGCAAACTCTGACTGACTGCTCTTACAATTAACCAGCTTCTGCAGATAGCGTGGGCTCTGTAAACCTCAAGTGGTAGCATCTTGTCTGACCCAGTTTGCTAATGAGACCTGGAGACAAAAATAATTGCAACTGGGAGGGTTTTGTTGTAAAGTATGTACAGTACATTATGCTCAGAGAAGCAAGGGTTTTTTTTCTATCTGTAATTAATTTTGACTTCTTCTTAGCACTCCTTTGAGCAGAGAATACTTACTTTCTCCAACAAATAACATTTTCAGAGACTGTGTGCAAGGACAGGAGAGATTTGGCATTCAAGAATCATTCAAACTGATGTTATGGAGCTCCTTAGACTCAAGTACAACATCTTGTTAAGTTTTTAAGATTTTTTTTGACCATTTTCTTCTAGGAACAATTTAGAAATTTGTTAAATTTTATGGTACTGCTCATATAAAAAGGAGGCAAATTATAATTCTCTTGCAGTGATGCGCCTTAACAATAAGCGTAAAGAAGGGATTATAGGTTAATGGGCCAGGTTGATGAAGATGTCACTACACAATGGTGGAGAACAATGGTTAATGTATATCTTGTGGAAGGTATCAGGTTTAACTTCTTTGTTTAAGTCCAGTGAGGTTCACTGAGCAACCATGTATTGTGGTGATGGATAGCTGGTTTTATTGACAGTACTCACAGCTGTTGTCAGTGATGATCAATATTGAAATTCCATGATCTTCAAAGTTTGTGAGAAGATTTGTAGCTCGGGTGCTCGTTGTTGTGGTTCTGTTCGCCGAGCTGGGAATTTGTGTTGCAGATGTTTTGTCCCCTGTCTAGGTGACATCCTCAGTGCTTGGGAGCCTCCTGTGAAGTGCTTCTGTGATCTTTCCTCCACCATTTGTAGTGGTTCGTCTCTGCCGCTTCCGGTTGTCAGTTCCAGCTGTCCGTTGCAGTGGTCGGTATATTGGGTCCAGGTCGATGTGCTTATTGATTGAATCTGTGGATGAGTGCCATGCGTCTCGGCACACACGCAGATGACAAGCAACATGAATTCGACTGGGACAACACTACTATTATAGGACAAGCCAAACAGAGAACAGCCAGGAAATTCCTAGAGGCATGGCACTCATCCACAGATTCAATCAATAAGCACATCGACCTCGACCCAATATACCGGCCACTGCAACGGACAGCTAGAACTGACAACCGGAAGCGGCAGATACAAATCACTATAAATGCCAAAGGAAACATCACAGAAGCGCTTCACAGGAGGCTCCCAAACACTGAGGATGTCACCTAGACAGGGGACGAAACGTCTGCAACACAAATTCCCAGCTCGGCGAACAGAACCACAACATTCCATGATCTGTTTTAATATCTCAGCCTTTCTTGGGCTAAGGTGACCTTTTAAAGGACAAACACTGATTCAAAATGGCCGATGTGATCACCCACTGACAGATTGAGGCAAGCTTTGTCAAACCAATGTAAGGTATACAAAATTTGTTACTATTTAATCCAAAAACAGTGAAACCAGACAACTGTTACAACTCACTAGGGTAGCACAATGGCAATCAAGACCTGCTATTCGTGTCGTCACAAAAATGAAAGGTTTTTTAAAAATGCGCAAAGTTCTCAAATTTATCTAAATTTCAGACTTAAGCAGATAGAAAGCACAGACCAAGTTTCTCTGCTGAACAAGAATCACTATTTAATACAAGGAATTAGATTATAGATATATGTATTTCCACATGGCAAGGTGCTGCATAGGAGACTGTGAAATAAGGTAAGAGCCCATGGTATTACAACAAGCTATTGGCATGGATTGGCTGACTGGCAGAAAGCAGACAGTAGGGATAAAGAAGTCCTTTTTAGGATTAGTGGACTTCCACAGGGGTCTGTGTTGGATCTACAACTAATTATGTGATACATTAATGATCTCGATGAAGGAACTGAGGGCATTATTGCTAAATTTGCACATGACACAAAGATAGGTGGAGGGACAGTAGTATTGAGGATGCAAGAAGGATGCAGAAGGACTTGGATAGGCTAGGAGAGTGGGCAAAGAAGTAGCAGATGGAATATGGGAAAATGTGAAGTTATGCACTTTGATAGGAAGAATAGAGGTGTAGACTCTTCTCTAAATGGGGAAAGGATTTGGAAATCTGAAGCACAAAGAGAATTGGAGTGTCCTAGTTTGCATGGGCAGCATGGTGGCTCAGTGGTTAGCACTGCTGCCTCACAACACCAGGGACCTGGGTTTGATTCCAGCCTCAGGCGACTACCTGTGTGGAGTTTTCACATTCTCCCCGTTTCTGTGTGAGTTTCCCTCAGGTGCTCCAGTTTCCTCCCACAGTCCAAAGGTGTGTAGATTAGGTGAATTGGCCAGGCTAAATTGTCCATAGTGTTCAGGGATGTGTAAGTTAGGTGTATTAGAGTGAATCTTCGAGGAGAAAGTGAGGACTGCAGATGCTGGAGATCAGAGCTGAAAATGTGTTGCTGGAAAAGCGCAGCAGGTCAGGCAGCATCCAAGGAACAGGAGAATAGACGTTTTGGGCATAAGCCCTTCTTCAGGAATTCTGCTCTGTATTAGAGTGAATGTAGAGTAATGGGGTTGGGGAATAGGTCTGGGAGAGTTACTCTTCGGAGGGTGTGTGGACTTGTTGGGCCAAATGGTCAGTTTCTGCACTGTAGGGATTCTATAATTCACTTTAGGTTAATATGCATTTGCAGTTAGGAAATATTCATATCTCGAGTACAAGAACAGAGATGTGGTGCTGAGGTTGTATCAGGCTCTGGTCAGACTGCATTTGGAATATTGTGAGCAGTTTTGGGCTCCATATTTAAGGAAGGATGTGCTGGCCTTAGAGGGGTTCCAGAAGAGATTGACAAGAATGACCCTGGGGTAAAGGGATTGTCATATGAGGAGTGGTTGAGGACTCTGGATCTGTACTCAGTGGAGTTTAGAAGGAAGAGGGGAGATCTGATTGAAACTTGCAGAATACTGAAAGGCCTGGATAGAGTGGATGTGGAGAAGATGTTTCCACTAGTAGGAGAGATTAGGCCCTGAGAGCATAGTCTCAGAGTGAAAGGACTGAAATAACTCCATAGAGGCCATATTCCATCACCAAGTCACCATTTATTACCATGTGGAAAGTCTTTGACACTGATCTAGTTCCCTCAGAGCCAGCTCTCAGAGTGGACAGGATGTCTGACACTCCTGTTCCAAATCATAAATCATAGAGTGGTAGAGTCCCTCCAGTGTGGAAATAGGCCATTTGGCCCATCGAGTTCACACCAACCCTTTGGGGAGCATCCACCTAGAACCACCCCTTAACCTATCCCTGTAACTCTGCATTTCCATGACTAATCTATTGAGATTGCATATTCCTGGACATTATGGGCAATTTAGTACTAACCTGCACCTCTTTGGACTGTGGGATGAAACTGGACTACCCAAAAGAAACCCATGCAGACACATAGAGAGTGTGCAAACTCCACATAGCTGCCAGGGGCTGGACTTGAAGCCTGGTCCCTGGAGTTGTGAGGCGGCAGTTTGGTTTTGTTCTCTAGAAACTCTGACACTCCTGTTTAATTTTTTTCTTTTTTGTTCTCAATGAGCAGAAACTCTGACACTCCGGTTAAATTTTTTAAAGTGCTTATTATTATATGTTTTTCTCCCCCAGCACCCATGTTGTGTGTGTGCAGGTGTGAGACACAGTGAAAGACACAAGGTGCACGAATCTTTATTCAGCTTCCACCACCAGGAAGAAAGGAAACACCCAAGTGTCCAGTGACAAGTGATACCCTTCACATCAAAGGGCAATGCTGTGTGATCAGACAGTGAAGGGGAGGGCAGGGATTAAATCAAAATAGAGTTGGAAGGCAGCAGTTTGTATCTGTCAGCCAGGATTCCCTGATTGGACAAGATTAACAACCCCAATCAGGGAACTCATGAGGTCTACCTGGTTGACCTTGTTACAATCGCTACAGGAGAACTGAGAAGAAGACAAATTTCTTCAGCCATGATGTTGGTTAATCTGTGAAACTCATTATGGCAGAGGGCTGTATTGAGAGAGAAATGAGTAGGTGCTTGATTAGTAAGGGGATCGATGGCCTAATTCTACTCCAATATCTTAAGGTTTTATGGTAATCAGTTATAACATAATGCTACCAATTCAAATTCGAATGCTCTTACAAACTCCCCTTTACGTATACACATACACACAATAAAATAGTTTATAGGCAGCAGTGAAAAACTGGTAAGGCAGTTGAATAGTCTTTGTTCCAGATTCTGTCATTGAGATAGTCCTTATGACAGTTTTGCTGACCTGCATATTGCTTCAGCCATCTTTCTCTAATTCCTCCTTTTGTTGGTAAGAGACACAAGGTGTGTGAGTTACTTGTAAAAATGATCTGCCATACAGTTAAAACTTATGGCATACAAGTATTACAGGCAAGATTAAACTAATTTTATTTAGGGGTTAGAGTGAGTTTTGACTGCAGAGAACAGAATGACCACTCCTGAGCTGAGGAATAATTGAACACTACATTTTTTCTCTCTTTCATTCTTTCTTTCTCTGTTTAACTTATTCCTAGCTCCAAGCTTTTCTGTGACCTTAAAACATAACACATAATTGTTAGCAGGCAAAACGATTGATAACTGGTCACTAGTCCATAAACTAATTAACTTGTATTCCCAACAAGAGCTGCATCTGGATGTCCCCTTTGGGCCAAACCCGCCTGCAACTCAAACTGCAATTAATATTTCTTCAAACAGTTATTTATTCAATGTCTAGTACGTTCAGATTAACTATCAAGACTGCAGGCAACCTTTTAAACACCTTTATTTTACGAACTTACAACAAGGAACATAAATAGGCCACTAGGCCCTTTGAACGTAAAAGTTCCATCCAATAAGAACATGGCTGATCTGATTTTAACCTCAATTCTACATTCTTGCATATCCCCATAATCTTTCATTCCATGGTAATCAAACATCTATCTACCTCTGCCTTAAAAGTATCTCAGTATCCTGCATCCACTTCCTTTTGAAGAACGGAATGCCAAAGATTTCTAACACCCTGAGAGAAAATAAACCTCATCATCTCTGTCCTAAATGGGTAATGAATTATTTTTAAACTATGAGCCTTAGATCTGGATTCTTCTACAAGTCCCCTCAGAATCTTTTATGATTCACCTAAATATCTCTGATTCCTTTAAACTCCAGAGGATACAGGCCTAGCCTATTTGGTTTTCCTCATAAGGCAATCTGCTCATTCCAGGTATTAGCCTAGTAACCATTACCTGAACTGCTTCCTGTGCATTAGCATCCTTCCATAACTACATTGACCAGTATTCAAACAGTACTCCATATGTAGTCTCACCAATGCCCTGTATAACTGAAACATAACCTCTCTATTCTTGTATTCACTTCCCTTCACAATAAAACATAGCATTGTATTAGCTTTCTTGATTACTGGCAAACCTGTCTGCTAACCTTCGGTGATTCATGCACTAGATCGTCCAAGTCTCTCTCCATCTCAGTGCTCCGTAACCTTCCCTCCCTATAGATAATATTCTTTTTTATTCTTTTTCCAAAAATAGACAGTTTCTTGCTATCCCACAATGTCTTCTATTTGTTATCTCTTTGCCCATTCACTTAACCTATTTGCTTTGTAGGCTCCTTCTGTCCTCTTCACAAATTACTTTCCTGCCTATCTTTGTGTCTTCAGAAAATTTAGCTACCATGCCTTCAGTCCCTTCCCACAAACCATCTACATCAATTGTAAAGAGTTGAAGCCCCAAAACTGACTGCTGTAGCACACCATTTGTGACATCTTGCCAGCCTGAAAAAGACCTGTTAGCCAGCCAATTTATTATTCATGTTACTTCATGCACTGTGAGCTTTTATTTTCTGCAATAACCTTGAATATGGCACCTGATCAAATCACTGCTGAAATCTAAGTACAATACACCCATTAGATCCTCTTTATCCACAACCTCTTCCAAGTTACTTCTTCAAAGACCTCCAGTAAATTTCCCTATGACAAATCTATGTTTATTTTGTTTGATTACTTTGCACTTAACCAAATGCCCTATTATAATGTCTTTAATAATAATATTTCTCATTTTCCTATGACAGATATTGTTAACTGGTCTGCTTCCTGCTTTCTGCCTCCCTCCAGCTTTGTGTAAAGACTTACATTAGTCATTCTTCAATCTAAAGGAACATTCCCCAAATCTAATGAGTTATGATAAGTTAAAAACAATGTATTAACAATTTCATTAACCTACTTCCTTTAAGACTCTTGGATGAAATCTGTTAGGACCAAGGAACTGGCCAACTAGCAGTTTCAACAACTTACTCAGCACTACTCCCCTGGTCATTGTAATGTTTTGGAGTTCCTCCTTGCCATTCCATTCCTGAGTTACAGCCTAGAACATAGAATGTTACAGTGCAGTACAGGCCCTTTGGCCTTCGACCTTGCGCTGCCCTGTGAAATTAATCTGATGCCCATCTAACCTACACCATTCCTTTATTGGACATATGTATGTCTAATGCCCATTTAAATGTCCTTAACGTCAGCAAGTCTACTAATGTTGCAGGCAGGCCATTCCATGCCCCTATTACTCTCTGAGTAAAGAAACTACCCCTGATATCTGTCCTAAATCTATAACCCCTCAATTTAAAGCTATGTCCCCTTGTGTTAGCCTTCACTGTCTGAGGAAAAAGGCTCTCACTGTCCACCCTATCTAACCCTCTGAATATCTTATACATCTCGCTTAAGCCACCTCTCAGGAGATCCAAGATGATGGCAGTCTGACTGGTCTGCTGTGCTGGGCTCTGTGCCATACCCTCTGGCAAGGTGGACCTTTACACCCCTCATTAACCACCCCTAGGAGAAGACAAAATGGCTAATATAAACTTCCTGCACAGCTGGAGCTGCTAAAATTGTGGTCTGACAGCTTTAAGACCAGACTGAAGACAAATAAAGAAAAGGAGCCAAAAGGAGTGCAGCAGGACAGGACACTCCCCTACAGCATCGGGGGGGGGTGCCTGCAGCCATGACTCAAACTCCTGGGGCGGTCCCTTTGGATTTAATAGGGCAGCAGCAGTTACTCTTGGAGTTTGCCAAACTCCGAGAAAAGATTGAAGCAGCGGTGAAGCCACTATCTGCCATGCTGAAAAGGCATGAGCAGGAAATTCAATTGCTGGACGCAAAAATAGAGGCAGGGGAGGAGAGGACCATGGCTGAGGTCTCAGGAGGAAGGATTCAAAGGCTGGAAGACCAGGTTTGGGTCCTTCAGGAGCAAGTGAATGACCCGGAAAATAAAAACAAAAGAAAAAACTTACTGCTCATGGGTCTTCCGGAATGCAAAGAAGGCGAAGACCTTGTCGGCTTCCTAAGAAATGGCTCCCAAAGTTCCAGGGGTTGGAGCTGGATTAGTGGTGCTGGAAGAGTACAGCAGTTCAGGCAGCATCCAAGGAGCTTTGAAATCGACGTTTCGGGCAAAAGCCCTTTATCAGGAATAAAGGCAGTGAGCTGAAGCGTGGAGAGATAAGCTAGAGGAGGGTGGGGGTGGGGAGAAAGTAGTATAGAGTACAATGGGTGAGTGGGGGAGGGGATGAAGGTGATAGGTCAGGGAGGAGAGGGTGGAGTGGATAGGTGGAAAAGGAGATAGGCAGGTAGGACAAGTCCGGACAAGTCACAGGGACAGTGCTGAACTGGAAGTTTGGAACTAGGGTGAGGTGGGGGAAGGGGAAATGAGGAAACTGTTGAAGTCCACATTGATGCCCTGGGGTTGAAGTGTTCCGAGGCGGAAGATGAGGCGTTCTTCCTCCAGGCGTCTGGTGGTGAGGGAGCGGCGGTGAAGGAGGCCCAGGACCTCCATGTCCTCGGCAGAGTGGGAGGGGGAGTTGAAATGTTGGGCCACGGGGCGGTTTGGTTGATTGGTGCGGGTGTCCCGGAGGTGTTCCCTAAAGCGCTCTGCTAGGAGGCGCCCAGTCTCCCCAATGTAGAGGAGACCGCATCGGGAGCAATGGATACAATAAATGATATTAGTGGACCCACTGGATCGCAAAGCGCAGGTTCGTTCAGACCCACACCCCCGTGCGGTCCTAGTTCGACTCCTGCATTGTAAAGAAAAACAGTTAGTTATTGATACAGCAAGAAGTCTGGGAAGAGATCCACAGGCTTTCATGCACAAAAGCTCAAGAATGATGTTTTATCAGGATTTCTCAGAAGCCATAATTAAGAAGGGTATTTGATGACGTTAAGAGAAAATTAAGGGATCTGAACATTCAGTATTCCTTGAGGTACCCAGCTGTGTTGCGTTTTGCTCGTGGAGGGATGGTATATAATTTTGATTCAGCAGAAAAGGTGAAGGACTTGGGTTGGGATGGGGGGTGGGGGGAGGGGGCATCATTATGGATAAGGGTATGGGTTTTTTATTTTTATTTTTTATTGCCCCTTCGTTTCTCCTCTCTCCCCTTTTTTGTGGTTATCGGCTTTGTATGTACTGCCTTGATGTTAAATCAGAATGATTTCATATAACGGTGGGTTTGGTATTTTTTGGGGCTTTCTTTTACTTGCTGTCCTTTTGTTTTGGATTGGGGGTGGCTATACCTATGGTTAAAATGTGTGTGTGGGGGGGGGGGCATCCATTGTTAATTGTCAGAATGTAAATAACAGGTTTTCTTTATCTGTGAATTGCCTGGAGCTAGGGCACAGCTGCAGCTAGAGGGAGTGGGATGGTAGCAAGGATTGGGAGGAATGCCCCCTATCGGCAAGGGGGGAGCTCTCTAGTGAATTGGGGGTTATTTGGGTGTTTGCTTAAGTTAAATGTATTGATTAGTTTTTTAGTTGTAGTAGTTTTTATAGGAGTAGTGTTTAGACTTTATAGAGTGTATGTTTTTGTCGCTCGCGGTACCTCAGATAAACTTCCTCCTCTTGGGAAACCACGGGCTGCCCTGGATGACCATGGCTACTGATCTGTTCAGGTAGTGCACCTGGAATATAAAAGGGAGCCATTTCCCCATCAAAAGAAAGAAGGTGCTGTCAAGCTTTAGGAAGGAAAGGGTGGACATTGTCTTGCTGCAAGAGACGCACTTAACTGAGAAGAAACATTTGAAACTGCAGCAGGGGACTTATGGCAGGGTATTCTTCTCCTCCTTTTGCTCTAAGAGTAGAGGAGTGGCTATACTGGCAAGAAGGAACCTCCCATTCCAGGTAACTGAACAAATTAAGGATGAACGTGGAAGGTTCATCATTCTTAAAGCTCTAATACATGGAGAAGAGTATGGCCTCCTGAATGTGTATTGTCCCCGGTGCACCCTCTTAAATTTCTAATTGACGCAGTTGCTAAATTAATGAGTCATGGGGTGCGCTGAATGATCATAGGTGGGAATTTTAATCGCCTAATAGATCCCGAGGTGACAGGGTGTCATGGGGCCTGGTGAGTATGCCCAGGCAATCTAACCAGTTGGTGGACCTGTGTGAGGAGTTGGGATGAGTGGATGTGTGGAGGTATCTCCACCCTAATGGAAGAGACTTTACTTTCTATTCCAACCCACACAAGTGCTTTATGTGAATTGACATTTTTTTAATGCCATCAGATTGTTTAGACATAACACTAGTGTGCAAAATTGGGAATATAACTATCTCGGACCACGCGCCAGTGTATTTAGATGTTAAAATCAAGGATGGTGGAATGGATGCACAGCACTGGCACATGGACCCGTTCATGTTAAGGAATAGCGAATTTATTGAGAACATTACAAGACAGCTCCTGGTCTTCTGGGATATCAACTCGGGTACAGCCAGTAATCCAGCAATGCTCCGGGAGGCTGCAAAGGCATATTTATGAGGCCTGATTATTTTGTATTCAACAACTGGAAGGAGGCAGACGGAGGAGCACCAATGGATGCTGGAGACCCGGCTGCAGATAGCTGAGGTAGTACGTTACAATAGGCCCTGTTTGGTCCAGCTGCAGCAGGTCATGAGCCTCCAGGCGGCTCACGAATCATTGCACACACAGATGGTGAAAAAAGAGGTCTCCTTTACTAAACAATGATCGTTTGAATTTGGAGATGAGCCAGCTAGATATCTGGAGTATCTGGCTAGAAAGGAAAATGCTTCCCAATCTATGATGTCTGTTAGAGAGAAGGCTGGCACAGTTACCTGTGAGTTGAAGACGATCAATGCTAGGTTGAGAGAATATTATATTGGTTGGAGAGCGGCGTACAGAGTGCAGCGAGAATGCTGTCCTTTTTGAGAACCTAGACCTCCTCAGTATAAATGCAGAACAAGGTTCTCTTTTGAGTGTGCCTATAATAATACAGGAAGTGCAGAAAGCAATAAAGTATCTCCAGGGTGGCAAAGCGCCGGGACCAGATGGATTCTCAAGTAAATTCTATAAAGTATTCATAAATGTGTTAGTGGAGCTGGGGATATATAGCTATTCATATGCATGGGATTGTCTTCCACTCTCACTTAGGGAGGTTAATATCTCCCTCATTTTAAAGAAAGGGAAAGACCCCGAAATCCAATTTCACTGTTGAATGGAGATTTTAAAATCCTATCCAAGATGCTGGCCCTGAGGTTGGAAAGGTGTTGCCCTATACTATTGGGGTCACTGCTGTTTGTCATCTTTATAAATGATCTGGATGTGGGTATAGAAGGATGAGTTAGTAAATTTGCAGCCTCCCCTTCCCAACACCCCATGGGCACCCAGACTGACTCCCACAGCTATACCACGGCCCTAATTAATATTGCTGATAAGTCTGCGTCAATATAATTTAGAAAGGGCTGCCACGTCTTGTAAAACTGCTCCATTTTGTGATGCACCATATTTGTGAGGTAATTTTGGGGTAATGCTCTACCACCAGCCTGCCACTTCCCATAAGACCTGGTTCATCAAGGGCTGTAGGTCCTCCAACAATACCAGGAGGGTACTGAACATCGTACAGGTATACCAGTAAAGATTGATCCCGGGTTTGGTGGTCTCCCTAGATGCAGAAAAGGCATTTGACCTGATAGAATGGCGTACCTGTTTGGGGTCCTCGAGCGTTTTGTTCTGGAGGACCCTTTGCTAGGTGGGTGGTGGTATTGTATAATGATCCTAAGGCAGCAGTCATCACACTACATCAGACAACTTTAGTATTGGGAGAGGTAGTCGACAGGGGCATCCTTTGTCACCACTGTTATTTACCTTGGCAATTGAGCCATTAGCTGAGGCTATCAACAGGAATCCTGAAATAGTGGTGCCAGAGGTGGGAACGGGGGAGCATAAGATCACCCTATATGCTGATGACGTCCTTTTGTTCTTGGCCAATCCGGAAGAGTATTTTCCTCAGTTGACTCAAACAATTAATTTATTTGACAGTTTTTCAGGCTACTGGATCAACGTTACAAAATTGGAAGCCATGCCGGTGGGGGGGGGGGGGGGGGGCGGTGGAGGGCGTGGGGGGGGGCGTGGGGGGCGGTGGGGGGCGGTGGGGGGGGGGGGGGGGGGGGGGAGGGGGAGGAGGTTAGTGGAGGTGCCTGATCCGAAGGATGGAATACAGTTCCCGTTTAAATGGTTGTCAAAAGGTTTTTTGTATTTGGGTATTTTTATTACCCCTGCCTTCTACCAGCTGTAAAAAACTAACTATGTGCAATTACTGGAGAGGGTCAAACAGGATTTGCGGTGGTGGGAGGGGTTATCATTATCATGGTTAAGCCAAATAGCCCTGATTAAAATGAATGTTCTTCCTCGCCTATTGTACCCCATGAGAATGCTCCCATTGTTGCACCCAGATAAGTAGCATAGAGGCTCAATGGTTGGCTAGGTTCTTTTACTTGGTGTTGCAGCCACCCCCTAATTAAATTCACCAAATTGAGGCTTTTACAAGGTGAGGGAGGGTGGATATTCTGGACTTGAAGAGATATCAAATAAGCACCCAATTAGCATATGTTGGTGACTGAGTATGGGGGGATTCGGGGTCGATTTGGCTTGACGTTGAAACCTCACAGTAGAAATGTCCCCTAGTTAATCTTTTATTTATGGATAAGACGAAATCCGTGACCGAGCAGTGTAAGAGCCCAATCATTTTAAATACAGTGAAGGCTTGGAGGATGATGAGACAAGACGAGGGCAACTGGCTTAACATCTCACCATTTACCCCATTGGCGGGAGCCCATGGATTTAAACCTGCGGCAATTGACTCTGGCTTTAAGTATGGGAGTATAACGGAATCTCTTGTAGAGGAGGTTTATTCGAAGGGGAAGTCTTGATGTCATTTAGCCAGCTAAGTCGGAAATATGGATTGTCTAATAGGGACCCTTTCCAATACCTTCAGATAAGGGTAATAAACAGAGGAAGACCACACTCCTGGCTGTTTGCAAGTCAGATGTGCAGAAAAGTGTGCTCCGGTATAAGGGTGCTCTTTCAGTTATTTACAGAAGGGACGTGCCTTAGGGGTGTGAAGGGATTCTGTCGGACATGGAATTGAAAGCTAGAAGAGGATATCTCATTGGAGGTATGGGATGATATATGGGAAAATGTAAGGAAAATTTCAGTATGTAACAAAGCACAGGCCGTGCAATTGAAGATTTTACACAGGGCTCATATAGCACCAGAGAGGCTCGCTAAGTTCAAGAGAGGAGGGTCACCAGGGTGTCCCAAATGTAAAATTACTGTAGGCAGTCTCACACACTGCTATTGGTCAGGTTGTAAGATCCAGAGATACTGGAGTGCTATAGTAAGAGATCTAAAGGACATTCTGGGGATTGAAGTTAAAGTGGATCTAGTATTTCTTCTTTTGGGGGTTGCCAAATTTGCCCTCTGAGGGAAGATGGGAAGAGATTGAGTAACATTCTTACCCACTGTGTGAGGAAGAACATTTTAATGAATTGGATGTTGGAAAAGCCACCAGGTCTTATGGGGAGAGGCAGGCTGGTGGTAGAGCATCACCCCCAAGATTACCTCACAAATATGGTACATCACCAAATGGAGTAGTTTTACAAGACGTGGCAGCCCTTTCTAAATCATATTGACGCAGACTTATCAGCAATATTAATTAGGGCCGTGGTATAGCTGTGGGAGTCAGTCTGGGTGCTCATGGGGTGTTGGGAGGGGGAGGCTGCAAATTTACTAACTCATCCTTCTATACCCACATCCAGATCATTTATAAAAATGACAAACAGCAGTGACCCGAAAACAGACCATTGAAGCACACCACTGATAAGTGAGCTGTAGGATGAACATTTCCCATCAACCACCACCCTCTGTCTTCTTTCAGCTAGCCAATTTCTGATCCAAATTGCTAAATCACCCTCATCCAGAAACTCTGTATTTTGTGCAATAGCCTACAGTGTGGAACCTTATCAAACATCTTACTGAAGTCCATAAACACCACATCAACCGCTTTACCTTCATCCACCTCTTTTGTCACCTTACTGAAGAACTCAATAAGGTTAGTTAGGCATGACCTACCCTTCACAAAACCGCTTTGACTACCTCTAATCAAATTATTCCTCTCCAGATGATTATAAATCCTTTCTCTTATACACTTTTCCAACACCTTACCCACAATCAAAGTAAGGCTCCCTGGCCTATAATTACCAGGGTTGTCCCGATTAACTTTCTTAAATAAGGGAACAGCATTTTCCATCCACCAGTCTTCTGGCACTATTCCTGTCGACAATGATGACATAAAGATCAAAGCCAAAGGATCTGCAATCTCCTCCCTGGCTTCCTTGAGAATCCTTGGATCTTTCAAAATTGCTAAAACCTCCTCCTTATCAACTGCAATCCCATTTAATCTAGTAACCTATATCACTGTATTCTCACTTACATTGCCTTTTTCCAATGTGAATACTGATGAAAAGTATTCATTAAGCGCTTCCCCAATGTCCTCAGATTTCACATACAATTTGTTAGAGGTGAATTCTA
Source organism: Chiloscyllium punctatum (assembly GCF_047496795.1). Classification (NCBI taxonomy): domain Eukaryota; kingdom Metazoa; phylum Chordata; class Chondrichthyes; order Orectolobiformes; family Hemiscylliidae; genus Chiloscyllium; species Chiloscyllium punctatum. The sequence continues at coordinate 10,489,327 of NC_092783.1, read as the reverse complement.
CTTTTTCTTTCCTCTGAGACCAGATGGAACACAAGTTTCTTTTTTGTAAGTTTATTCATGCACAGGAAAAATACGTCAAGAAAATGATGCACAGCTCAAATCATCACGAGAACGAAGGTTTCACACTACTCTTACAATAAAGAAACTTCTAATCAATTATTTCTGCAAGTAATACCATCTATTTTAAGCCTTGCACACTTGTGAACTTTTATCAGTGTCCAACCCTGGCAAGGTAACTTGCATGGTAATGTACATGGTTATATTATCCAAGCCTATTCAATTAACATGTGATTGCATGTGCACATCTAATATTTTAACATGTATTTCCTGTTACACCAAACCTATATTGCTTATTTCTCCCACCTATTTATCTCTCCTATTGCCTTTACTGTCCATTTTCCATTTTGCAGCTATTTCTGTGATTTTCCTGCATCCTCTCTAGTGAAAAGAAATGCAAAATATCTGTTCAATGTGTCTGTCATTTTTTTATCCACCAGTACCAATGGTCAAGACTCATTTTCTCTAAGGCCAACATTTACTTTATTAACTGCTTTCATTTTAAATACCTGAAAAAAATTTTCCCATTTGTTTCTTTATATTTTTGGCTAACTTTCTCTCGCATTCCAGTTTTATCCGTCATTGTTAATTTCTGTTATTTCTTTACTGTTCATTTTATATTTTGTTCATTTTTCTGACAGGTCGCCTATCTTTGCACAATTTTCTCTGACTTTGATATTATCTTTGACTTTATTAGATAACCATGAATAGCAGGTCCATTTTGTGAAAATTTTCTTCTTTGTTGCAATGTATCTTTTCTGCCATTTCTGAAATATCCTCTGCATACACTGCATCTCTGTAATCCGATCCCTTAAACTAAATTGCTATTTCACTTTTGCAAGCTATGCTTTCATGGCCTCATAATTACACTTAATTAAATTCAAAATAGTTGTCTTGGACCTGCACTTCTTTTTCTTAAACTGTGTATGAAATTCTAATATGTTATGGTTGCTGCTACCTAGAGGTGATTTCACTATGAGGTCAATAATTAATTCTATCTTGTTAATCAAGATCTAATAGAGCTCACTCTATCATTTGTGCCATCACATATGGTTTAAGAAATTGCCCTGAAATTTATTGAACTCCTCATCTTGACTACTTTCTCCCATCTGATTTTTCTAATCTGTACATAGATTCAATTCCCACATGATAATCACTAGCATTTTGACAGGTTACCAGTATTTCTTCTTTGATACCTTATTCTACCATTTGATCATTGCGAGGGGGAGGCCTACAACTCCTACAAGTAACCTCTTGCCTTTATCATTCCTCATCTCTATCCAGACTACTTCAAAATTGTGGTTTTCTGAATTTAGGTTATCCCTCTCTCAGGGCTAAAATTATCACAGTCTCTTTAACATTTCCCACATGAATTCCTTCCTCTTTTGCCTTTTCCCCACTCTTTAATTATAGAGTCACAAAGTATTAGAGATGTACAGCATGGAAACAGACCCTTCAGTCCAACACGTCCATGTCGACCAGATATCCCAACCCAATATAGTCCCACCTGCCAGCACCCGGCCCATATCCCTCCAAACCCTTCCTATTCATATACCCATCCAAATGTCTCTTAAATGTTGCAATTGTACCAGTCTCCACCACATCCTCTGGCAGCTCATTCCATACACGTACCACCCTCTGCGTGAAAACGTTGCCCCTTAGGTCTCTTTTATATCTTTCCCCTCTCACCCTAAACCTATGCCCTCTAGTTCTGGACTCCCCGACCCCAGGGAAAATACTTTGTCTATTTATTCTATCCATGCCCCTCATAATTTTATAAACCTCTATAAGGTCACCCCTCAGCCTCCGATGCTCCAGGGAAAAAAGAGCCCGGCCTGTTCAGCCCCTCCCCCCATAGCTCAAAACCTCCAATCCTGGCAACATCCTTGTAAATCTTTTCTGAACCCTTTCAAGATTCACAACCTCTTTCCAGGAGGCAGGAGGCCAGAATTGCATGCAATATTCCAACAATGGCCTAACCAATGATCTGTACAGCCGCAACATGACCTCCTAACTCCTGTACTCAGTACTCTGACCAATAAAAGAAAGCATACCAAACGCCTTCTTCACTATCCAAGACAAAAGATGGAAAATTATAGGCCAATTAGCCTAACCTCGGTTGTTGGTAAAATTCTAGAATCCATCATTAAGGATGACGTTTCTGAATTCTTGGAAGAGCAGAGTCTGATTAGAACAAGTCAACATGGATTTAGTAGGGGGAGGTCGTGCCTGACAAGCCTGTTGGAGTTCTTTGAAGAGGTGACAAGTAGGTTTGGCAAGGCAAACCCAGTGGATGTGGTCTATCTAGACTTCCAAAAGGCCTTTGATAAGGTGCCACACGGGAGGCTACTGAGCAAGGTGAAGGCCCATGGTGTTTGAGTTGAGCTACTGGTATGGATTGAGGATTGGCTGTCTGACAGAAGGCAGAGAGTTGGGATAAAAGGTTCTTTTTCGGAATGGCAGCCGGTGACAAGCGGTGTCCCACGGGGTTCAGTGTTGGGGCCGCAGCTGTTCATGTTATATATTAATGATCTGGATGAAGGGACTGGGGGCATTCGAGCAAAGTTTGCCAATGATACAAAGTTAGGTGGACAGGCAGGTAGTACTGAGGAAGTGGGGAGCTGCAGAAGGATCTAGACAGTTTGGGAGAGTGGTCCAGGAAATGGCTGATGGAATTCAATGTGAGCAAATGCGAGGTCTTGCACTTTGGAAAAAAGAATACAAGCATGGACTACTTTCTAAACGGTGAGAAAATTCATAAAGCCAAAGTACAAAGGGATCTGGGAGTGCTAGTCGAGGATTCTTTAAAGGTAAACATGCAGGTTGATTAAGAAAGCGCATGCAATGTTGTCATTTATCTCAAGAGGGTTGGAATATAAAAGCACCATTGTGCTACTGAGACTTTATAAAGCTCTGGTTAGGCCCCATTTGGAGTACTGTGTCCAGTTTTGGTCCCCACACCTCAGGAAGGACATACTGGCACTGGAGCATGTCCAGTGGAGATTCACACGGATGATCCCTGGAATGGTAGGTCTAACATATGAGGAACGGCTGAGGATCCTGGGATTGTATTCATTGGAGTTTAGAAGATTAAGGGGAGATCTAATAGAAACTTACAAGATAATACATGGCTTGGAAAAGGTGGACACTAGGAAATTTTTTCCGTTAGGCGAGGAGACTAGGACCCGTGGACACAGCCTTAGAATTAGAGGGGGTAAATTCAGTACAGAAATGCAGAGACATTCCTTCAGCCAGAGAGTGGTGGGCCTGTGGAATTCATTGCCGCAGAGTGCAGTGGAGGCCGGGACGCTAAATGTCTTCAAGGTCGAGATTGATAAATTCTTGATGTCACAAGGAATTAAGGGCTATGGAGAGAATGCGGGTAAGTGGAGTTGAAATGCCCATCAGCCATGATTGAATGGTGGAGTGGACTTGATGGGCCAAATGGCCTTACTTCCACTCCTATGTCTTATGGTCTTATGGTCTATCTACCTGCAACTCCACTTTCACGGAGCTGTGAACCTGCACTTCAAGGTCTCTTTGTTCAGCAACACTCCCCAGGACCTTACCATTAAGTGTATACATCCTGCTAAGATTTGCTTTCCCAAAATGCAGCACCTCGCATTTATCTGAATTAAATTCCATCTGCCACTTCTCAGCCCATTGGCCCATCTGGTCAAGATCCCATTGTAATCTCAGGTAATCATCTTCGCTATTCACTACACCTCCAACTTTGGTGTCATCTGCAAACTTACTAACTGTACCTCTTATGCTCACATCCAAATCATTTCTGTAAATGACAAAAAGTAGTGGACCCAGCACCAATCGTTGTGGCACTCCACTGGTCACAGCCCTCCACTACCACCCTCTGTTTTCTACCTTTGAGCCAGTTCTGTCCAAATGGCTAGTTCCCACTGTATTCCATGAGATCTAACCCAAGTTCCCATGGGGAACCTTGTCGAACGATTTACTGAAGTCCATATAGATCACATCTACCACTCTGCCCTCATCAATCCTCTTTGCTACTTCTTCAAAAAACTCAATCAAGTTTGTGAGACATGATTTCCCACACACAAAGCCATGTTCACTATCCCTAATCAGTCCTTGCCTTTCCAAATGCATGTGCATCCTGTCCCTCAGGATTCCCTCCAACAACTTGCCCAACACCCATGTCTATAGTTCCCTGGCTTGTCCTTACCACCCTTCTTAAATAGTGGTACCACGTTAGCCAACCTCCAGTCTTCCGGCACCTCACCCGTGACTGTCAATGATACAAATATCTCAGCAAGAGGCCCAGCAATCACTTCTCTAGCTTCCCACAGAGTTCTCAGGTACACCTGATCAGGTCCTGGGGATTTATCCACCTTTACATGTTTCAAGACATCCAGCACTTCCTCCTCTGTAATTTGTACATTCTGCAAAATGTCACCATCTATTTCCCTACAGTCTATATCTTCCATCTCCTCTTCCACAGTAAATACTGATGCAAAATACTCATTTAGTATCTCGCCCATTTTCTGCGGCTCCACACAAAGGCTGCCTTGCTGATCTTTGAGGTGCCCTATTATCTCCCTAGTTACCCTTTTGTCTTTAATGTATTTGTAAAAACCCTTTGGATTCTCCTTAATTCTATTTGCCAAATCTATCTCATGTCCCCTTTTTGCCCTCCTGATTTTCCTCTTCAGTATATTCCTACTGTCTTTATACTCTTCTCAGGATTCACTCGATCTATCCTGTCTATACCTGACATATGCTTCCTTCTTTTTCTTAACCAAACCCTCAATTTCTTTAGTCATCCAGCATTCCCTATACCTACCAGTCTTTCCTTTCACCCTAACAGGAGTATACTTTCTCTGGACTCTCATTATCTCATTTCTGAAGGCTTCCCATTTTCCAGTGGTTCCTTTAACCTGCAAACATCTACCTACAATCAGCTTTTGAAAGTTCTTGGCTAATACCGTCAAAATTGGCCTTTCTCCAATTTAGAACTTCAACTTTTAGATCTGGTCTATACTTTTCCATCGCTATTTTAAATCTAATAGAATTATGGTCGCTGGCCCCAAAGTGCTCCCCGACTGACACCTCAGTCACCTGCCCTGCCTTATTTCCCAAGAGTAGGTCAAGTTTTGCATCTTCTCTTGTAGGTACATCCACATACCGAATCAGAAAAGTTTCTTCTACACACTTAACAAATTCCTCTTCATCTAAACCTTTAACATTATGGCAGTCCCAGTCTATGTTTGGAAAGTTAAAATTCCCTACCATAATTTCCCTATTATTCTTACAGATAGCTGAGATCTCCTTACAAGTTTGTTTCTCAATTTACCTCTGGCTATTAGGGGGTCTATAGTATAACCCCAATAAGGTGATCATCCCTTTCTTATTTCTCAGTTCCACCGAAATAACTTCCCTGAATGTATTTCCAGGAATATCCTCCCTCAGCACAGCTGTAATGCTATCCCCTATCAAAAACGTCACTCCCCCTCTTCTCTTGGCACCCTTTCTATCTTTCCTGTAGCATTTGTATCCTGGAACATTAAGCTGCCAGTCCTACCCATCCCTGAGCCATGTCTCTGTAATTGCTATGATATCCCAGTCCCATGTTCCTAACCATGCCCTGAGTTCATCTGCCTTCCCTGTTCGGCCCCTTGCATTGAAATAAATGCAGTTTAATTTATTAGTCCTACCTTGTCCCTGCCTGCCCTGAATGTTTGATTCACTTCTGTTCTCAACTGTACCCGTCTCAGATTGATCTCTTTCCTCACTACCCCCCTGGGTCCCACCCCCACACCTTATTAGTTTAAAACCTCCCGAGCAGCTCTAACAAATCTCCCTGCCAGGAAATTAGTCCCCTTCCAATTTAGGTGCAATCTGTCCTTCTTGTACAGATCACTTCAAAAGAGATTCCAATGATCCAAAAATGTGAATCCTTCTCCCATACACCAGCTTCTTAGCCATGCATTCATCTGCTCTATCCTCCTATTCCTGCCCTCACTAGCTTGTAGCACCGGGAGTAATCCAGATATTACTACTCTCAAGGACCTCCTTTTTAAATTTCTGCCTAACTTGCGGTAATCTCCCTTCAGAATCTCAACCTTTTCCCTTCCTATGTCGTTGGTTCCAATGTGTACAATGACCTCTTGCTGGGCCCTCTCCCCCTTGAGAACATTCCGCACCCTCTCTGAGACATCCTTGATCCTGGCACCAGGGAAACAACACACCATTCTGATTTTTCACTGCTGGCCACAGAAACGTATGTCTGTACCTCGGTTTAGAGAATCCCTTAACACAATTGATCTCTTGGAAGCTGACATACCCCTCGTTGCATTAGAGCCAGTCTCAATACCAGTAACTTGGCTGTTCGTGCTACGTTCCCCTGAGAATCCATCAACCCTTTTTTTCCCCAAAACAGCATACTTGTTTGAAATGAGTATAGCCACAGAAGGCTCCTGCACTAGCCGCCTACCTCCCTTACCTTTCCTGGAGTTAACCCATCTATGTGACTGTATCTGAAACTCTCCCCCCTTCCTATAATTGCCATCCATCGCATACTGTTGCTCTTCTAAATTCCTCATTGCTTCTAACTGTCTCTCCAACTGATCGTTTCGATCTGATAAGATTCCAAAGCTTTCCAAGTTTGATCCCTTGCCACAATTATTTCATTAAAAAAACAATCTTCTTCCCTAGTTTTGCAGTTCACAAGAACACACATCCCAATGTGGTAAAGGTGGAGGCTGTTCCAATGATACCGATCCTACATTCCCAGTATTGGTTCTGTGTCTCAACAACTGGAACCCATGTTAGAACCACTGTGAGTGTCTCTAACGCTCGCCTTTGACAATGCTGCTCCTTTAACAAGGTTATTCTGTCCTTGATTTTTATTCACAAGGCGTCATAAAGGCGGAGGTTCCGATATATCTAGAAGTATCTACTTGAAAAGACTTCTAGTCTTTCTTTGAAAATGCTTGCACAATGAAACAGGAAAGGCCAATTCTCTCAGTTCAGGGCTTGGCTTGGTTTGGTTTTAACAAGCAGTCTGTTTGCATTGCTGTTCAAGGTTTTAAGCTGGGAATGCAGGACTCCAAGAAACAGCTCCATGTTGGTCCCTCTCTCCCTGCAATCTCTCTCCTGTAAAAGCCAGTGTTTGAACTTACCTTTTTGCCAAGCGAGTGTTATGGGATGTTGCAAGTACTTGGAACAGCGTCATTAAGTTGCAATAGAGCCAACTGGGTTTTCACATAGGTTAAAGTTATTCTTAAGTCAGTTCTCACTTGTTTGTGTTTTATTCAGTAGTCTGAAAATAAATTCTGTTTATTTTAAAACTGAATGGTTGGGCCAGCTGCGTCACTCTGGAATATCCGCTTTACACCTGCTTAAAACAACTAAAAAGATTAGAGTCTGGGCTACCTTCTCAATGTTTTGAAGGGGTCTGGCCTGGTCCATAACGCACCCTTTTTTTTCCCCTCACTCCTCTTTTTTTTTCTTTTTTTTCTTCTCCACACTACTGCCTGATAGTGGTAGTGCTTATTTTTCCCCCACACCCATGTTGTGTGTGTGCAGGTGTTTAAAACAATGAACACACCTTTTTTTTCCTTTTTTTCTTTTTATTATTTTTTCTTCTGGAGAGTTCTTGACACTGATCCAGCTCCCTCAGAGCCAGTGTCAAAGTGAACAGAATGGCACGGTGGCACCAGTGGTTAGCACTGCTGCCTCACAGCACCAGAGACCCGGGTTCAATTCCCGCCTCAGGCGACTAACTGTGTGGAGTTTGCACGTCCTCCCCGTGTCTGCGTGGGTTTCCTCCGGGTGCTCCGGTTTCCTCCCACAGTCCAAAGATGTGCAGGTCAGGTGAATTGGCCATGTTAAATTGCCCGTAGTGTTAGGTAAGGGGTAAATGTAGGGGTATGGGTGGGTTGCGCTTCGGCAGGGCGGTGTGGACTTGTTGGGCCGAAGGGCCTGTTTCCACACTGTAAGTAATCTAATCTAATCTAAAAACGTTTAACACTGATTTGTTTTACCCCCACACTACGGCCTAACTGTGGTAGTGCTTATTTTTTTTCCCCAGCTCCCATGTTGTGTGTGTGTGCAGGTGTCGAAAACAGTGAACACACCCTTTTTATCTGTCGGTCAGGGCTCCCTCATTGGACCAGTCAGGTTAACAGCCCCAATCAGAGATCCTATATTCTATAATGTGCAGCTGGCTGAACTTATCACAATCTCTACAGCCAGACTCTGAAGTTTCACAGCAGTGGGATTTAAATTTCTTTCACAGAATTGACTTGAACCAAACAGGGCTCATGTAAATTCAAAGAGAGACCTCAACCTCTGCCCTTTTTCATTTCCCATGATCTTGGGTCAGCCCATTAACACATGCTTCAGTGACAATGGAGCAGCTGCTGCTGCCCTGATGACCACAAGATTAGCTTTGGTTCAGGTTAAAGAGCTGGTGTCAACAATTTCAGTTTTTTGGACACCCACCACAGTTCTTGGAGAAGAGAAGCAATTCACATTTCATTGCAGCCTCTGGGATACTCCTTCCAAAATCTCCATGGTATGAAGAATTATCCATATTCTTTTGCTCAAGGACATGATCTTTCAATTTCATTTTCAGATCCTGCAATTTTTGCTAGTTTACATTACACCTTCATGTATCAGTGTTTTAACAGATAGACTGTGTCTTCTTTAGAGACCGCAATTTCCCTTCCCACGTGGTTAAAGATGCTCTCCAACGCATCTCGTCCACATCCCGCACCTCCGCCCTCAGACCCCACCCCTCCAACCGTAACAAGGACAGAACGCCCCTGGTGCTCACCTTCCACCCTACAAACCTTCGCATCAACCAAATCATCCACCGACATTTCCGCCACCTCCAAAAAGACCCCACCACCAGGGATATATTTCCCTCCCCACCCCTTTCCGCCTTCTGCAAAGACCATTCCCTCCGTGACTACCTGGTCAGGTCCACACCCCCCTACGACCCACCCTCCCATTCTGGCACTTTCCCCTGCCACTGCAGGAACTGTAAAATCTGTGCCCACACCTCCTCCCTCACCTCTATCCAAGGCCCTAAAGGAGCCTTCCACATCCATCAAAGTTTCACCTGCACATCCACCAATATCATTTATTGTATCCGTTGCTCCCGATGTGGTCTCCTCTACATTGGGGAGACTGGGCGCCTCCTAGCAGAGCGCTTTAGGGAACATCTCCGAGACACCCGCACCAATCAACCAAACCGCCCTGTGGCCCAACATTTCAACTCCCCCTCCCACTCTGCCGAGGACATGGAGGTCCTGGGCCTCCTTCACCGCCGCTCCCTCACCACCAGACGCCTGGAGGAAGAACGCCTCATCTTCCGCCTCGGAACACTTCAACCCCAGGGCATCAATGTGGACTTCAACAGCTTCCTCATTTCCCCTTCCCCCACCTCATCCTAGTTTCAAACTTCCAGCTCAGTTACTGTCTCCTTGACTTGTCTGACCTGCCTATCTTCTTTTCCACCTATCCACTCCACCCTCTCCTCCTTGACCTATCACCTTCATCCCCTCCCCCACTCACCCATTGTACTCTATGCTACTCTCTCCCCACCCCCACCCTCCTCTAGCTTATCTCTCCATGCTTCAGGCTCACTGCCTTTATTCCTGATGAAGGGCTTTTGCCCAAAACGTCGATTTCGCTGCTCGTTGGATGCTGCCTGAACTGCTGTGCTCTTCCAGCACCACTAATCCAGTATCTGGTTTTCAGCATCTGCAGTCATTGTTTTTACCTCTGGAGTACTGTGCCCAGTCTTATTTCTTGCACATGTTGGATGATATAATAAACTTAGAAGAATCTCCAAGAATGATTCCTAGCATAAAGAACCCCAGCTACTCAGAAAGTGTCAGAGGCCTTTGTTTGTTTTCCTTAGAATAGTGTAGATATATATGACCTGATAGACTTCTAATAAAAAGGATGTAAGGGAGAAGATATGCTAGAGGAGAGAAAGATTGATATGTTTTCCTTTGGTATGGTATGGTCTAAGCCTTCTGAACCAGCCAATTTGTTCCTAATGATCAATTTTGTTTGTACATAGTTGTGTAATGTTCTGTCTACTTTATGAGGCTTTAACACTATCACTTCAAACTATATGCTTTATTTCAATTGTGTTAAAAATAATAGAAATCAATATTATTGTTTTATTTTATATTGTCAGGCTGTGTGCCTTCAGCCAACAGGTTGATTGAAGTGGAGGCTTACAAGGTTCCATGGAGTATTTCTTTAAATTGATTCCAACAAAAATGAAACACGCGTTTTCATTGTAATTTTGAAGAACTCTGTGGGTAAGCACCAAACCATGATTACATTCACCTATACTATAATCTTTGTAGTAACAAAATAAATTAGATTTATGACTCCAAAAGTAATCATGCCATCAGCAGGAGCAAGGTGCAGGCAGAGACAGCAAATGGAATTCAGACATTAAGTTCTAAGCACCATGAAGGATCTTAAAGGCTTGTAATAGTTGAAGGTTTCTGCTATTATTTCCATGCTGTTACTTTGAAAACAATCTCTACACAGTTACATCATGATGATTAACAGAATACAATAAGTCTAATTTCACATCACAATGTGACCTCATTTTTTAAAAATTCCTTGTGCATTTCAAACGACTGTAATGTTTTGGTCTTACAGAAGAAGACAATGAATTGCTAATACTCCACCTTTGTTTTTAAAGAAATTACAACCAAGCAGGCTCCATTGGACTCACTATCAAGGATGCAGAGAGGAAAATACTGTTACCCAGAAAGTAGTGATCATTGTTAACCAAGGTTTGATTTTAAACCCGTAGCTTATCAGTGGAGAGAAAGGCTAGAAGGAGGAAAAGAATTTCCAGGATAGGTTAAGCAATATGTTAGAATAGAAGAGTGGTCTTTATTTTACCAAGGGGCATTTAGGTAACCCACATGCAATATATGTAGAGAGCTGTTATTAAAGGCTTTGATAAAATGAAATGAATCAAAAACGGAATTTAATTTTTCACTGTTTCAGTAGTTCAAGTAATTATTAAAGTTTACATTTTTGTGATACGTGGTGTTGGAAATTATTGAGATCGCTCTAGCCCACCCTCAATGAAATGACAATGTTTACTGTGTGGCTGCAATAAACTAAAGGGACAAATGTCAAGATCAATCCACGGCCAATTTAAAGAAGCATGCTGCAGGTTTTCACCAGAGTTGGTTAGTTCAGTTGACTGGATGGCTGGGTTTTGATGCAGGGTGCTGCCAACAGTTTGGATTGAACTCTTGCACTGGCTGAGATTGCCAAGAAGATCCCACCTTCTCAACCTTGCCCGTTACCTGAGGTATGGTGACCTCAGGTTAAACTGATCACCAATCATCTCTCTCTCTGTCTCTCTAATGAGAAGGGGGGAGAATGTGGTGACTTAATTTTTTTTTGAACAGTTCTCAGTGTGTACAAGTATTTTGGGCCTCATTCTAAACAATATAAGTAAACAAAAAGTGGTAGAAGGAAAGTCAGTAACAATACAATAATCTCTACAATACAGTAAAATGCTATTTTGTGATTATGTATAGAATCACTTACTACATATTTTAGTATCTCTATTTAATACATTTCTTGGTTGTTTTAGGGAGGATATTACAAGGATAATTGTCCAACTCTTTAGCTTTCAACTTACAAGACAAACCAATTCCAGTAACTGAGCCAGAGCTGAAAATGTGTTGCTGGAAAAGCGCAGCTGGTCAGGCAGCATTCAAGGAGCAGGAGAGTCGACATTTCGGGCATGAGCCCTTCTTCAGGAATGATTACTCCTTGAATGCTGCCTGAGCTGCTGCGCTTTTCCAGCAACACATTTTCAGCTCTGATCTCCAGCATCTGCAGTCCTCACTTTCTCCAGTAACTGAGCCAGTCTGTTAAGTACTTTCTCTCAATAATGCAGCATTTGACACATTTTATAACAATAACTTTATTGTAAAAAGGAAAATAATTTAGCACAAAATCCAAGTAATAAATTCACTCAAAAGAAATTAGTGGTAAAAAGGAGAAATGTATATTTACAACAGTTATTTTTGACTCTGGTTACAAAAGCACACATTGGTCATAAAGCTCCATAAAAAAATGATTGGCCATTTTATGCAGCTTTAAGAATTAGGAATGACTTATTTTCTCTAATAAAGCAACCGTTTTGACTCAACAAACCTTATGCACAACACACATCAAAACTGTATAAAAATAAAAAAAAGCTTCAATTATAAAAAAGACAGATTGGAAAAGCCAAAGGTTATCATTCAGTTTGGGGTGTTGTCCTCTAGATAGCTGGGTGAGTCCTCTGGTGTGATACTGTCCACTATAGAAGAGAGAGAACACAAGCTGGTATTTCCAGATGACTGGGCCTTATTCACAGATAGTAAGTGATCTACAAAAGGAATGACATAGATAATGTATCAGTGCCGCACAACACTTATTGATCAATAATCCAAAATATCCTAAAGTGCAAACACTGGTGTTTAAATTCTGTCAATTAGAATGTACGTTCTAAAAAAAGTGTTACAGTTCATGTCATTATAGCCTTTTGAAAGGTAGTGGGGCAAATTAATTCAGCATAAAAGTCAGAAATTTTGTTCCTATATGAATGGAAACTTCTTGTTTTGGAGTTTTAACCTTTGATCAGCCTTAATAATAAATGTCATGACTGACTGGACTGCATTATCCCTTCTTTACCTCCTTATCCTCTCTATAGTCTTTGGTTTGGTATACCCTCCACTGCCTCCTTGCTATGGCCTACATTTCTGACATTACTCCTTCATGATCTGATTAATACTCATTCTAACATACTCAATGCATCTCCAGGAATGACTTTTATTCCCATTCCCAACATTTCATCCTTAGCCCCTGCTTATTCCTCAACTACATGCATTAGCCATCAGCATCTCTTCAATCCAGCTGTAACCTCTGTAAATACCATCCACAATTGTTTCTGTGCCACTCAATTGCTTAGTTGACATCAAGTTCCTTCAGCCTGACATTCAGATCCCACCAAAATCATTGTACTACAGGCCTCCTTCATTACTTTCCTTTCCTGGCTGGCACTGATGGTATTGCCCAAACTCCAACTGACACATATCCAATCCTCTACCACCAACATCCTATCCATACTAAATTCTATCACTTTTAGTCATCCACTGAATCCTGTCCTTCATCACTATATTTTAATATATTTGTCCATTTTTACAAATGATTTAAAAATCCAACTCCAGCCTATCTCTGTAAGCTCCTTCAGTCCAATACCCAGGTCTTATCATCAGTTAGTCTGACCTCTGTTGACTGTGTTTTCTCCCATTACTTCGATCCGCCAGTAATCACTCTGCCATCAAACTGTGAAATTCCCTTCACTACATCTCTTTCTAGCTTCAAACCTCCCATTATAAAGCTATCCCTTTGATGACACCATTGTCCACCTCTTGGTCTTGCTCTCCAGTATTTGATTTTGTCCCTGGTGAACTGCCTTGCAAGGCTTCATTATGTTAATGGCAATGCAGATCATTATGTGATTCTGATGCATTGTGTTGCAGTTCTGAGAACTCAGGTATGGTGTGTTTTCTTTGGATCCTCTTAAGAAAGTTAATTTTATTGATTCCAAGCTGGTGATTATGCTAGGGAATGGTATCTGCTGGTGCTGTGGCTCACTTTCCAGGCTACTGAAGCCTGCTTCTTGGTGGGCTGACCAAAGAATGTTGATGAAATCTATGCCAGTGGCAGTAAGTTGGCGCTGACCATACCCATAGTGCTATGGAAGCATTACAACAGTTTTGTCCATGTCTTTCATGCAAAGATTTTGCACAATGACTTTTAACACTTTGCAGCTATCATTTGAAAAGTACTGAGTGAAGAATTAAAAGCACATTACATTAAATGGTGACCTTACTGAGGTTTATAAAATTATGAGGGGCATAGATAAGGTGAATAATAAGGGTCATTTCCCTAGGGTGAGGAAGTTCAAAACCAGCAGCATATTTTTAAGGTGAGAGGAGAAAGATTTATAAAGGATGAAGGACAACTTTTTTTTTAAGATAGGTTTATGTGTGGAATGAACTGCCAGAGAAAGTGGTGGATAGATACATTTAAAAATATTTGGACAAGTTCATGAATTGTAAAAGGTTTGGAGGGATATAGGCCAAGTGCAGGCAGGTGGGACTAGTTTGGTTTAAGAAGTTGGTCCACGTGGTCTGTTTGGACCAAACAGTCTGTTTTCATGCTGTAAACCTTGACTGATTCCTGAGTATGACTCTACATTTCTTTAGAGAAGACAGTGTGTGGGTAATTCTTTAGAAATGTACCTTTTACGACCCGTGCTAGCCACAGGTGGGAAAAGTGCAAATTGCATTCCTACTTCATTGATTCATTCATTAAGTCTGTATAAACAGAGTTAAAAATCACACAACACCAGGTTATCGTCCAACAGGTTTAATTGGAAGCACACTAGCTTTCGGAGCGACGCTCCTTCAACAGGTGAGCATCGCTCCGAAAGCTAGTGCTTCCAATTAAACCTGTTGGACTATAACCTGGTGGTGTGTGATTTTTAACTTTGTACACCCCAGTCCAACACCGGCATCTCCGAATCATGTAAAAACAGAATGATTCACAATATGAGGAGCTCTCATTTGCACTTGCCTCACCACGCCAGCAGTACCTACCTCTGGGATTGTTGAACGAAGTGTTGCAATGGTCAGAGGAACTGCTCCACTCCGGACTGCAGGAGGCGCTGTTTGATCCACACTCGCTGGGAACTCCGACCTACAATTGCAGTAATGGAAAGAATGACCAGGGATGGGTGGGATTTACACAAAGTATTTATAGTGGAAGTCGAGCTGCTTTCGAAGCTACAGCGTCCTAAACTTGCAGAATGACAATATTTCAAGTTTATTGTTTTATTTCAATGGTAGTTTCAAAAGCTGCTCAAAACACCTGTTTTATGTGTGGAGCTTCGGGAAAATCAGTTTAAAATTGCACAACCCTATATCGCCTCACGTATAAAACGGTGAAGACCTCACCCTTACACAGATAGATGGCAAAATCATTAACACAGTGTCCACGTGCACGTGCTAGTTCATTCTACTGTTTTGGTCACATTCTTTCAATAATGTTACATGATGACTATAGCTATCGGCTGTAAAACACAGGGGGGCTGGACCTGAGGGTGTGAAAGGCACTACAGAAATGCAACTCTTTTTCTGCCCTTCTCGTATGCCAGAACTTTAAGATTTTCAAATTGCATTGAAATGAATTGAAATGAAATGAAACGAATCAGCTTTATTATCACAAATTTCTGTTTTTGTCCCGCTGTCATTTTGAATTATTTGAGCCAAATCCATAAAAATTAAACTCCAATAAATTTAACCCATCCAGCCTTCTGTTATATCTTTCCATGTATTTAGACACAAAACCACGATGATATTAACATCATCCATAAACAGAACAGAGCTGACATAAATAACGTTTGATTGGACTACAGTGAGGGACTGCAGCTCCCAGAACTTGCGGAGTTTCCTGAGCAGAGTTTCCTATTTACACCACACTGGTAAAACCAAAAAGTAGTCATTTGGTTATGAAGGGTATTCTGGGGTTGGAAAAGGCGCACCATTGTGCACTGAAAGATTCACTTTCTAACTTTACCAGATAGTAGAACAAAGCTTTTTTTTTTGAAAATCCAGCAAGAGACAAGGCTTTTCTCTGAGAGAAACATGTTACAATCCCGGAGAAGGTACCAGAGCAAAACTAGATGGTGAACAGGAGGTATCAACTCATCACAAAGCATTGAGTAATTTCCAGCCCATCATCTGCTGGGTTTGCTCTGGACGAGACTCCAGGGTTGTAAGGTTGGCTGGACTGGCTCCTGCAGTATCTAGGCTGGACTGTGCGGCCCAGTGCGGGATACTTGCCGCTTGACGTGTGTTGCTGCCGCTGTAGTGCAGTTTGTCCTGTTGGTTCAAGGTACTGAGGAGAGCTTGGAGCCTCTCGATGTACTGGATGGCGCTGCGGAGAATCTCCACTTTGGGCAGTCTCTGGTTGGGGTTCAGCAAAGTGCTGCGCTTCAGAGCCTCGAAAGCCTCGTTGACTTTCTTCAGCCTCCTCTTCTCCCTCAGGGTAGCCGCCTTCCTCCTGTCCAAGGTGACGGATTTCCTCTTGCAGGTCTTGCACGCCCACAGCAAGCACTGGCCGGGGCAGCTCTGCTGCTGCTGCTGTTGTTGTTGCTGTTGCTGCTGGAGCTCTGACACCGAGTACACGTGCTCGTCCAAGCGGCCTTCCAGAGACCTGGCGTCGGTACACAAGCCGTTCCCCAGCCGCTCCTGGTAGACGGTCTGCTCGAACCCCTGCAAGCGGGAGGGGAACACATTTTCGCTGTCGAAAAAGCGTTGGTCTGTAAAGTAATAAGGGTTGGTTTCGAAAAGCTCCATTATCAATGGGGCTTTTTAGTCTGAAGTTATCTCCAGCACCAACTGCAGAGGAATATGTCGACGCCAACTGTTAGGTGGCATTTAAAGTCTCCGCTGACATGAAATCACTGAGATATATATAGAAAGCGCAGAAATTCTATCCAACTCTTAGCTGTCGTTGTGCATCAGGACTTCAATCTGATTTCACTTATTCCCAAGAGGAACTGGAAGCTGCGGCGAACTCACTAAAAGTGATGAGACCACCCCCCCAACCCCCCAACAATTATTTTTGTTATTCTTTTTTTCCCCGAAAATAAACATACTTTTGTTTTTCTAGGATATCACCTGCAGAGGCGAGATTTGCAAACTCACGGCGCTTTCTTCAGCGGCAAACAGTGAGACAGTGCAATAAATGTGTCCATGGTTTCGGAAAGTTTCCGCTTGGACTCGGCAAATTTCTGAATCGGGCAGCACAGGGACTAACTTCCTGGTGGTTGACTCCCGCCAGTTCCTAGATCCATGGGATCAGGTGGGAGAGCTATTGTTTTGTCTCAATGTGTTTGTGAAACTATTTAATCTCAAGAAATAATAATAAAGACTGTTTATTTCCTGGAGGAGATGGGTGGGATTTTTTTGGTTTAAATTTAATGTTTTAGCCGTCACTTCCAACACAATTAACTCTGTTTTGCAATCCTGCTGTTGTATCACCTTTGGAGATGGATTTTGGAACATCCACACACTCAGGGCCAACTAAATGGAATAGACCCAGGGGGTGCTATCTGAAATGCTCTCAGTGCTGGGATGTATATTTCGGACACTCGGCCGGCTAAAGGTCAGCTCTGACCCGTTTTCACTTGCAGCCACAGCCTTCACACCTTGTAAACTTTCTCAGAAAACGCCCAACTATTCCGGGCTAAGCATCAAGTTTCCACATTACTGCCGTGCCCCGAATAGTCTTCATGCGCTCCAATCAAGAACTACTTCTTTTCAAACTCTTTGCAATTCATTCCCTGCCTGAGGATTAGCTCTCTATGATGCCCGGTGTCAAGTTAAACAGTGATGGATGATGGCGAATGTTAAAATAACACAAAGCTTCCATTGTGTCGGTTATTAATGATGAACGTGGTGGAATCAGTCAGAGAGTATAAGGACCTGTCTGCCAAACAGTGTTCCCTTTAACGAGGGCTTTGAACGAGTGCTACCATTAACAGACATACAGCATATGACAACATATCTACTCGCAGCACAGAGACAAACTTCACAACATTGCATTGCTCAAAGTTTTATTGAATTGCTTTTGTTTTCCCGTTATGCCTTTTAAATTTTTGCTTTCATAGCAATATTGTCTTCAAAGTTACTAATTCAATACTAAGCAGAGACACAATGTAAATGTGAGGCTTTGCAATTTATAAAGAGTTAGTTATTAGTTTGAAACATTTGAAATTACTCTAGACATTTTGAACCTGTTGACATCAGCCCTTGAGCTGAAGTTTTCTTAAAATCAGCTAAATTTCAGTTCTGTGGAGGCTTTCTGTCATTGAATCCTAGCCTGTTTCCTCACCGCTCTCCACAACTCACCTCATTGACCATGTACCATGCTCGTACTGCACTACATTTGCTCTGTCGTACCCTCAGTTATGGCAGAATAATTCACCACTCCCGGGATCTCCCAAGATTCCCGGGTAAGGCACCATTTTTATAGCCTCGCCATGAAGGTGGTCACAGGCTGACAGTCAGGACACAAAGTGGGAGAGGGACACAAACAAGAAAAAATTTCTGAGAACTTATAAGTGGCACAGGCATTACCTCATTGCAAATTCAAGTTTATGTTTGTAACTGTTTGCTATTTTACATTAGCTTCTGACTATCATTAGAGCTGCAACTACAAGAATCAAGCTTCATCCTTAGTGCCATGCCATCCAAGAACCATATCCAAGGGTGTTCTCCTCTTTCCACAGTGCCCAGTGTACTAAAATATTGAAAAGCTTTCAGACAGCTGAAAATTTTTAACTTTTAATCAACAAAAGCACAAGCAAAGAGAAAAGAATGCATTTGCTTTTGGGTACGAACGGGGTTTACTTGCCTTTCAAACAACAACAAATTTATGGTCAATGAATGATCATAGCACTGTGGCTGCAGCAGTGATAATTCCTGCCATGGCAGGATGAATTGGCCACATTTCCACTGAACCTGTATGGAGAATATCAGAAGCAGTACAGGTCGTTAGTAATGTGAGAAGTCAGCATTAACATCACACACCAATGACAGCTTAGCATATTCCTCCAACAGTGGAATATGACAACCAGGAAGGCCATGGAATGCCCCTACATGAACCTTTGACATAAGAAACCTCATTCTAATATATTTGGCAGAAATTATCCAAATACAGTAGGAGATAGTGAGTGGAGTAGAATTACTGATACTGATCCCCATTTCACCAAAGAAAGGCAGCATTGCATCTGAAAATATGTTGAGAAATACATACATTTCAAGGCGAGAGGAAATCAGCTCCATGCCCCAGGCAGCCTATGAGACCTTGAATTGTCTTTATGAATTGTAACTTTTAAAGTGCCATCTGTGACCACATCAGCTTTTGTAGAAATGACAATATTCAATTTGCAATAATCAATGACATGGCCAAGATTGCTTGTGACTAGGATTTGTATCCCATGCAGTTGGCCACTGCATCCATTTCACGTGAGGTTACTATGATTACAGCCATCATGCCTGATTAATGCAATTGTCCCCTGAAGGATCTCACATTGCTCACAATTAAAGCCCACGTTCAGACAAGGGAAAGCCATTTACTCTGCTCACTCCAAGTATCGTTGTAGCCATTTTCCAAATTCCATTGGGCATTTACAATTAATATGAGAATGGAAGACAGTGCAGTTTGTATTCAGCATGAGGTTCATCCTAGTAATGATGAACGTCCCCTAAACCTACATGTAGCTTTCTTCCAGCAGTCCCTTCTGAGTTCATCAATAATGAACGTCCACACATTTCCATAAAAATCTTTTATTTACATTTTCACCTCCCAAAATTACCCCCAAGCCTTAGGTCTGCAGCTTAGTCATCTCAGCAATTGTGCTGTACTGTTTCCTTGTGAGGATCAGGATGAAAGTGACAGTCAATGAACCTTCCTCCACAACCTGTGTCCGACAATGGACTATCATCTACCCTTATATGTTGCACTGCCACCTTTCACCATCATTGTTCTTCAGCATCCCAGCATGCTGCCTCCAATCCCCACAGTCAACTTATACAGCAGTGGCTTTTCCAAACCCCCTTGACTTTCATTGAACTGACTCCCCAGACCGATTGTGGCCCACCCTCATGGCCAACTTAGAAAGTCAGCCTCAACTAATGAGTGGCCAAACCCTGACTGATTTCTAAACATTTCTCAATCTCTCCTATTGCAAATTCCCAGACTGGTCACACTGGACCTGCAGCACTGATTGTGGCCCACTCTCCAATGTATAATGATATGGACCGTTTGATCTTGACCACTCCAAATAGCTGATTTATCACACCCAATCCCCTGGACTAAGAATGGATTCCTCACTTGACTGACTGCAGTGGGACCCCCTGACTGATGACAGTCCCCTTGACTTGACTGAAGACTTAGAGACCTTAGAGACTTAGACATTGGGCTGAAGAACGTGCTGTGTGTTTGCTGCTGGTACGTGATGCAGATGTGGCAATGATGCAGCAAGGTGCCATCTTCGTGACTGATCACTGCTGAAAATTATGACAAGCTGCCTGGCTTTGACTCTGTGAAAAATGGGAAGGGAATACTGTGAGCATTTAAGGCCAGAATGAGACAATGAAGCACAAAAAGGCAAGACAAGAAAAAATGCTGTGATCATCCGAGTAGGCACAATGTGACTGAGTCCTAAGAGAGCAAGCAAGGAAGTATCAGATGCACCCCGATCTGATCCATGACATGAGTGCTTGGCACTGTGTGCAATGTACACTGGCAGGAGCACGTCAATCAAAAGTGAACTCGAAAGACTGTAAAAAGTAGGAGCAGAACTAGGCACCTGCACCCCCCCAAAGAGATGGGGGGTGTGCAGGGGTGCTGCTGGTGGCTCATATCACTCAATATAAAGTAAGATATTGATAACTGCTGCCTAAGGAGCAATAATTGAGGCTTCCAGGTACCTTCTCTCACTCTTAAACTGGAAATTGTCATGCTCCAGTTTCTATCTGGTGTTAAGGTAATTAGAAAACTGCATATCAATGAGGCAAGATTAGATACTAACAACTTGCAAATGCTTGCAAATAAGCCTCTTGCTGTTAACTGGCAAGATTCTTGTTTTGCCATTCAAAACTTATTTACAGAATCGGATATAATATTCTGGATGGGAAGTTATTACCATTAAGAACAGGGACAGAGTGTTTTAAGAAATTTGATCTATTTAAAGAGAATCAACATGGATTTGTAGATGGTAAGTCATGTATTATCAACCTATTAGAATTTATTAATAATGTGACGGATGAGAGAATGCTTATGGATGTAACTTAGAATAAACTTTCAGACAGTATTCAGTAACATTTCACATGAGAGAATGCTAACTAAGATTAAAACTGGAACTGACTTGTTCTAGAGATTAGAAGAGGTGATAGAAGACATGAAAGATTTATGCTATAAATTAGAAAGTATTTAATGATGCTACACAAGAAACTCTAGTGAGACGTCAATTCATCAATGTATTCATAGAGAATAGAGAGCCATATATCCAAGTTTGTCAAATAAACAAAGATGGGTGGCATACTAAATAGTGCACAAACAAGCATAATATTACAAAGCCAATGATAGATTAAGTAAATGACTAAAATTGCTTTCGGTGGATTTCAATGCAGATAAATATCACTTCATCTAGTTTGGATCAAAGGAAGTATAGAGATGATTTTATTTTTTAATGCTGTAAACCAGGTGCTGCAGAAGTACGATGCAATATAGGAATCCATGTATACAAAGCATAACAATGTGACAGTCAGATACAAAAATGGAAATAAAGGCTGGTGGAATGTTTGCTTCTATTGCAAGGTGGCTAGAAACTAAAGAGGAGGAACTTTGACATCAGACATGCAAAATCCTGGTTGGATCATGTTAGCAAGTTAAGATATGGCATGATTAAGAGTTTACAATTTTGAAAATAGTTTGTAGGAATGGACAATAAAAAACATAACCAGCAACACTGACAGACCGCGAATGAACTTTTAAAAAAGGCAATTGCGATGGCACTTTTCCTATGTAATCGCTATTCATCGGTTCCAGGGAGATAATGAGGAAAGAGATCAATCTGAGATTGGTACAGTTGAGAACAGGCGTGAGTCAAACAGTCAGGGCAGGCAGGGACAAAGCAGAGAACAAAGTAGGACTGATAAATTAAACTATATTATTTCAATGCAAGGGGCCTAACAGGGAAGGCAGATGAACTCAAGGCATGGTTAAGAACATGGGACTAGTATATCATAGCAATTACAGAAACATGGCTCAGGTATGGACAGGACTGGCAACTTAAAGTTCTAGGATACAAATGCTACAGGAAGGATAGAGAGGGATGCAAGAGAGAAGGGGGAGTGGTGTTTTTGGTAAGGGATAGCATTACAGCTGTGCTGAGGGAGGATATTCCTGGAAATACATCCAGGGAAGTTATTTGGGTGGAACTGAGAAATAAGAAAGGGATGATCATCTTACTGGGATTGTATTATAGACCCCTTAATAGTCAGAGGGAAATTGAGAAGTAAATTTGTAAGGAGATCTCATCTGCCAGGGTTGGAGGATTTGAGCTACAGGGAGAGGCTGAACAGGCTAGGGCTGTTTTCCCTGGAGCATCGGAGGCTGAGGGATGGCCTTATAGAGGTTTACAAAATTAGGAAGGGCATGGATAGGGTAAATAGGCAAAGTCTTTTCCCTGGGGTCGGGGAGTCCAGAACTAGAGGGCATAGGTTTAGGGTGAGAGGGGAAAAATATAAAAGAGACCTAAGGGGCAACTTTTTTTACACAGAGTGTATGTGACTGGAATGAGCTGCCAGAGGATATGGTGGAGGCTGGTACAATTGCAGCATTTAAAAGGCATTTGGATGGGTATATGAATAGGAAGGGTTTGGAGGGATATGGTCCGGGTGCTGGCAGGTGGGAGTAGATTGGGTTGGGATATCTGGTCAGCATGGACGGGTTGGACCGAAGGGTCTGTTTCCATGCTGTACGTCTCTATGACTCTATGACACTATCTATAAGAAGAATAGGGTGGTTATGGTAGGGGATTTTAACTTCCCAAACATAGACTGGGACTGCCATAGTGTTAAGGGTTTAGATGGAGAGGAATTTGTTAAGTGTGTAGAAGAAATCTTTCTGATTCAGTATGTGGATGTACTTACTAGAGAATGTACAAAATTTGACCTACTGTTGGGAAATAAGGCAGGGCAGGTGATTGAGGTGTCAATGGGGAAGCACTTTTTATAATTCTATTAGTTTTAAAATAGTGATGGAAAAGGATAGACCAGATCTAAGAATGGAAGTTCTAAATTGGAGAAAGGCCAATTTTGACGGTATTAGACAAGAACTTTCAAAAGCTGATTGGAGGCAGATGTTCGCAGGTAAAGGGACAGCTAGAAAATGGGAAGCCTTCAGAAATGAGATAATGTGAGTCCAGAGGAATATATTCCTGTAAGGGTGAAAGGAAAGGCTGGTAGGTATAGGGATTGCTGAATGATTAAAGAAATTGAGGGTTTGGTTAAGAAAAAGAAGGAAGCATATGTCAGGTATAGACAGGATGGATCAAGTGAATCCTCATAAGAGTATAAAGGCAATAGCAGTACACTTAAGAGCAAAATCAGGAGGGCAAAAAGGGGACATGAGATAGATTTGGTAAATAGAATTAAGGAAAATCCAAAGGGTTTTTACAAATACACGAAGGATAAAAGGGTAACTGGTGAACGAATACGGCCCTTCAAAGATTAGCATGGCCACCTTTGTGCGGAGCCGCAGAAAATGGGGGAGATACTAAACAAGTATTTTGCATCAGTATTTACTGTGGAAAAGGACATGGAAGATATAGAATGTAGGGAAATAGATGGTGACATTCTGAAAAATGTCCATGTTATAGAGGAGGAAGTGCAGGATGTCTTGAAATGCATAAAAGTGGATAAATCCTCAGGAACTGGTCAGTTGTACCATAGAACTCTGTGGGAAGCTAGGCAAGTGATTGCTGGGCCTCTTGCTGAGATATTTGTATCATTGATTATCTCAGGTGAGGTGCCGGAAGACTAGAGGTTGGCTAATGTGATGCCACTGTTTAAGAAGGTGGTAAAGACATGCCAGGGAACTATAGACCAGTGAGCCTGACATGGGTATTGGGTAAGTTGTTGGAGGGAATCCTGAGGGACAGGATGAACATGTATTTGGAAAGGCAAGGACTGATTAGGGATTGTCAACATGGCGTTGTGCGTGGGAAATCATGTTGCATGAACTTGATTGAGTTTTTTGAAGAAGTAACAAAGAGAATTGATGAGGGCAGAGTGGTAGACATGATCTATATGGACTTCAGTAAGGTATTCAACAAGGTTCCCGATGGAAGACTGGCTAGCAAGGTTGGATCTCGTGGATTACAGGGAGAACTAGCCATTTGGATACAGAACTGGCTCAAGGGTAGAAGATGGTGGTGGAGGGTTGTTTTTCAGACTGGAGGCCTGTGACCAGTGGAGTGCCACAAGGATCGGTGCTGGGCCCACTACTTTTTGTTATTTACATAAATGATTTGGATGTTAGCATAAGAGGTACAGTTAGTAAGTTTGCAGATGACACTAAAATTGGAGGTGTAGTGGACAGCAAAGAAGGTTACCTCAGATTACAACAGGATCTGGACCAGATGGGCTAATGGGCTGAGAAGTGGCAGATGGAGTTTAATTCAGATAAATACGAGGTGCTGCATTTTGGGAAAGCAAATCTTAGCAGGACTTGTACACTTAATGTTAAGGTCCTAGGGAGTGTTGGTGAACAAAGAGACCTTGGAGTGTAGGTTCATAGCTCCTTGAAACTCCTTGAAAGTGGAGTCGCAGGTAGATAGGATATGCTTTCCTTTATTGATCAGAGTATTGAGTACAGGAGTTGGGAGGTGATGTTGGGGCTGTACAGGACATTGGTTAGGCCAGTGTTGGAATATTGCGTGCAATTCTGATGTCCTTCCTATCGGAAAGATGTTGTGAAACTTGAAAGGGTTCAGAAAAGATTTACAAGGATGTTGCCAGAGTTGGAGGATTTGAGTTATAGGGAGAGGCTGGGCCTGTTTTCCCTGGAGCATCGGAAGCTGAGGAGTGACCTCATAGAGGTTTACAAAATATGAGGGGCATGGATAGGATAAATAGACAAAGTCTTTTTCCTGGGGCTGGGCAGTCCAGAACTAGAGGGCATAAGTTTAGGGTGAGAGGGGTAAGGTATAAAAGTGACTTAAGGGGCAGCGTTTTCAGGCAGAGAGTGGTGCGTGTATGGAATGAGCTGTCAGAGCAAGTGGTGGAGGCTGGTACAATTGCAACACTTAAGAGGCATTTGGATGTGTATATGAATAAGAAAGGTTTGAAGGGATATGGGCTGGGTGCTGGCAGGTGGGACTAGATTGGGTTGGGATATCTGGTTGGCATGGATGGGTTGGATCAAAGGGTCTGGTTCCATGTTGTACATCTCTATGACTCTGTGACTCAAATTAATCACCTATATATTTAAGAATGATATCTGCTGTAGTTTTATTGGTACATCGGAAATGGTTTATCATAAAATAGAAGCATTTGTATGAGTGTCTTTATTCTCAATTGTGAATCATCTGAATCAGAAAACAGCTAAAAATACTCAATTACTAACTAGTTTATTTGGTATACATTTATCCGTTTCTTCATAAATTAAATCATTTGAACATGTAAAAACTTATTTGAATGTGCTCCTTAGTGTCAATGGAACTAAAGAAAATGAGTTAAATTTGCAGACGCACCTCAAATGGCCCGAGTCTCATTGTTTTGATTTTACACCACAACCATTTTTGTGGGAGTTACTGACTTTGGAATAAGTTATTTTAAAAGCATTGTTAAAGATCGCAGAACCTTGATTTATGTTTGACGTCTTTTACTTGTGAATCTTCCCCATTGGTTTGATTAATGTTACTTTGGCTAATAAAATTAAAAGGGAAAAGAAAGTGAGGACTGCAGAGGGTGCTGGAAAAGCTCAGCGGGTCAGGCAGCATCCGAGGAACAGGAGTTTAGCTGAAAATGTTTTCCTGAAGAAGGGCTGATGCCCGAAACGTCGATTCTCCTGCTCCTTGGATGCTGCCTGACCTGCTGCGCTTTTCCAGCAACATATTTTCAGCTAATAAAATTAAAATGCAAGTTAGCAAAAGTTCTACTCTAGGACTTTTGAGTGGTGAAGATTTATTTTTGGAAGATTTATCTTATCCAATATTGCTCTCCTTAAAGTTTGGTAGAAGATTTGTAGCTCGGGTGCTCGTTGTTGTGGTTCTGTTCGCCGAGCTGGGAATTTGTCTTGCAAACGTTTCGTCCCCTGTCTAGGTGACATCCTCAGTGCTTTGGAGCCTCCTGTGAAGCGCTTCTGTGCTGTTTCCTCCGGCATTTATAGTGGCCTGTCTCTGCCGCTTCCGGTTGTCAGTTCGAGCTGTCCACTGTAGTGGCCGGTATATTGGGTCCAGAGATTGCTACCAGTCTAGGAATGGGAGTTGGTTGTCTTTTTCTTCCTCTCTAGTGACTCAATGTCATGTTTTACAATTTCAGAGAATGAACATCTTCCTCCATGATCATTATCCACCCATACATCCCAAGGTCCTGTTCTGTATGGGTTGCTCCTAGCATAGCCAACCCACTTTCAACTACTCACACTGCCGCTTAGCACTGATTCAGCATTGACTTCCATCTCAGCCTATTATCAGCAATCTGCTTCTCTTCTTTACTTCCCAACGCCCCCCACCTCATTCTTTGGGCACTTTCTCCATCTATTCTACTCACCCTTTTTTCCTTCTCTTGAAGGGTCACTGGACTCTAAATGTTAACTATTTTTCTCCTCTCCCTAGATGCTGCCAGCTCTGCTGAGTTTCTCCAGCACTTTGTTTTGTTCAAAGACAATTGGAGGATTTCCCTAATGAATCAACAGGCTACATTAATGGCATGAGAACAATGTAGACAAGGATGTTCTGTAACATGACCTGGACTCGTGGCTCAGTCGTTAGCACTGCTGCCTCAAAGTGCCAGGGACCCAGGTTCGATTCTAACCTCAGGTTAATGTCTGAGTGGAGTTTGCATATTCTCCCCATGTTTGCATGGGTTTCCTCCAGGTGGTCTGATTTCCCATAGTGTTCAGGGATGTGTAGGTTAGGTGCATTAGTTAGGGGTAAAATGTAGAGTAGTAGGGAAATGGGTCTGGGTGGGTTGCTAGTCGAAGGGTTGGTGTGGACTTGTAGGGCCGAATGGCCTGTTTCCACACTAGGGGTTCTATAAATAAATTCTATAAATTCCTGTGAGTGTGGCGTTGATGATCTGGTGTGTGTTCAATAGCCAACCTGCTGGACAGACATAACAGACAACAGGATGTTGAACCTATCAACAAAGACGGCATACTTAAACTACTGGACTTGTGCCTCACAACACACTTCACATTCAATAACCAAATATACGAACAAATCAACGGAACACCCATGGGCTCACCGATCTCTGGACTCATAGCAGAAGCAGTAATGCAAAGGTTAGAACAAACAGTCTTACCACAACTTCAACCCAAACTCTGGGTCAGATACGTGGATGACACCTTTGTAATAATTAAAAACACAGAAATAGAGAACACACACCAGATCATCAACGCCACACTCACAGGAATCCGATTCACTAGAGAGGAAGAAAAGGACAACCAACTCCCATTCCTAGACGTGATGGTACAGAGAACACCGAACGGAGAATTCACCACAAAGGTTTACAGGAAAGCCACACACACAGACCAAGTCCTAAACTATGAAAGCAACCACCCCAACACACACAAACGAAGTTGCATCAGGACACTATTCAAAAGGGCCACAACACACTGCAGCACACCAGAACTACAAAAAGAGGAAGGGGAACACCTATACAAAGTATTCGCCAAAAACGGATACCCTCGCAATTTCATCAACAGATGCCTAAGGGAGAGACAACGGAACGAGGACATGCCGCAACCCAAAGGACTAGCCACACTACCATACATCAGGAGCATTTCTGAACTGACAGCCAGACTACTGCGACCACTTGGACTCATAACAGGACACAAACCAACAGCCACTCTCAGACAACAACTCACCAGAACAAAGGACCCGATACCTAACATGAGCAAAACTTATGTAGTGTACAAACTCCCATGCAAGGACTGCAGAAAACACTACATTGGACATAAGGAAGACAGTTAACGATCCGTATACACGAACACCAACTAGCCACGAAACGACACGACCAGCTATCCTTAGTAGCCACACACACAGATGACAAGCAACATGAATTCGACTGGGACAACACTACCATTATAGGGCAAGCCAAACAGAGAACAGCCAGGGAATTCCTAGAGGCATGGCACTCATCCACAGACTCTATCAACAAACACATCGACCTGGACCCAATATACCGGCCACTACAGTGGACAGCTCGAACTGACAACCGGAAGCGGCAGAGACAGGCCACTATAAATGCCGGAGGAAACAGCACAGAAGCGCTTCACAGGAGGCTCCCAAGCACTGAGGATGTCACCTAGACAGGGGACGAAACGTTTGCAAGACAAATTCCCAGCTCGGCGAACAGAACCACAACAATTGCTCTCCTTAATTTGATTAATTTCAATCAGCTCAATGTGCCATTTAGTAGTTTCACTTTAGCTTGGTAAAGTCTTCAACCATTTCAGGAAAAAGCAGAATTCTTGACAGCAATTTTTAAAAAGAAGTTTATTTAAATAAGAAGGCTAGTAAAAATCTTTCAGACAGACTTCATTTGGTTTATCAGGTTGGAAAAATGAAAATATTAAACTGACTCTTTAACAGCAATTTCTTGCAGAATTCTGCTCAGAAAGGTTTTAGTATAAAGCTAGCTAATAAAGATGCTTTTCAAAACCACACTCTTAACCCTAGATTAGCATTACCTTATCTCAAATTGAACTCTTGTAATTTAGCAATTGATTAATTTCATTATTGAAATATTTTCATTGTATTTATCCACTGAATACGTTATACCATCAGTGGAAGTGATGGAACTGTCACAGTACCTCTTCTATCTAATTTTGTATAAGCCTCCATTCATTTCTTAATCCTCGCCTCACCTTATTAGAAACAGGAGGGGTTTCAAGTTAACATGCAGTATCTGACTGCATGCTGTTCCCAAAGACAGAATCTTACAACATCTAATTAGTACTATTAAAACAAATTTATAGACTTTCGAATATAACTCACCTCAAAATTTTAACAACTCGATTGATTACTAATTCTTCACTTGCATGTTGCTTGAGATACATGACTTAGTCAACCAACCATTTCTAGCTGCTTATTAATTAATTGGCACTTTTTGATTAATACATTTGAGTGATTATGAAGTACAGAATACAAAGTAGCTTTTTCGGTTCAATATAAGCATAACATGGCATCTTGACCTTGTTAATTGTGACAGAAAATATCCTAGAAAATATTCTACATACGTTCAAGTTACTGTAGAAAAAAAATCAATTGTCATTCTATTTACAACAAATAAGGAGGATGGTACCATGGAATTATTGTTGCTGGAATGGAGTGATTGGATTAATCACCTGGCAATCACACAGAGATATAAGTGACTGAGCTTTTGCATATGTTATTATCCTCTCTGAATTTGGCTTAAGAAATTATTCTATTTTTCTCATGAGACTTTGCTGCAGTTTTGACCATGAGTTTGTTTCCTGCAGTTTGTAGATATTTCTGAACAGCCGATTCACTGAGCAAATGAATTGTTTGCTGTGGTAGGCTGTGAAAATAGAATGTGTTTGTTTTTTTTGCTTGATACATTGAATATCTGCTGCAAAGTGAATGGTGTGCTGTGAATCTTGCCAGAGATTCTAGCATGCCTCCAACATGATGGCTGCCACAACGGTACCAATTGGTGACCATAGTCATGTCATCTAAGTAAAAATAAATGACTGGCTCTGCCGTAAAGCAGGGCATGGAAATGTCCAAATGAGCAATTGTGATAGGGCACAGATAGGTCTTTCTGCAGCTGTGAGTGACTGTCCAGGATGATGTGTTGCCTCCTTGGTGCCAGGGTCAAAGACATTTTGGAGCGGTTTCAGCAAATTCTCGAAGGGGATTATAAGCAATTGGAGGTTGTTGTTCACATTGGGTACCAATGACATAGATAGAAAAAGGGATACGATCCTGCAGAGGGACTATACAGAGTTAGGCAAGAGGTTAAAAAAGAAGACCTCAAGGGTAGCAATCTCTGGATTATTCCAGTGCCACATAGTCGTAAGAGTAAGAACAGGAGACTCGTGGAGATGAATGTGTGGCTGAAGTGTTGGTGCAGGGGGCAGAGATTCAGATTTTTGGATCATTGGGATCTCTTCTGCAGTATGGTAACCTGTACAAGATGGACGGGTTGCACTTGAACTGGAGGGAGACCAATATCCTGGTGGGGAGATTTGCTAGAGCTACTCGGGAGGGTTTAATCTGGTCAGGCAGTTGAGTGGGAACCTAATCAGTAGTGAGAAAAAAAGAGGAAGTTGGAACTGGAAGATATAAGAAGAGGATGATCGCCTTGATGGAATTGTACTATAGGACCCCCAATAGTCAGCGAGAAATGGAGGACTAAATACAGAGATATAATAGTAGAGGATTTTAACTTCCCAAACAAAGACTGGGCCTGCCATAGTGTTAATGGCTTAGATGGGGAAGAATTTGTTCACTGTGTTCAAAAAAACTTTCTCAATCAATATGTACATGGCCCTACTACAGAAAGGGCAAAACCTGACTTCCTCTCTGGAAATGAGGCAGGGCAAGTGACTGAGTTGCAACGGTGGTGGTGGTGGTGGTGGGGTGCAGGTTTCGGGAGGCACTCTGGGATAAGTAACTATAATACTATAACTTTTAAAATAATTATGAAAAAGAATAGACCTGGTCCACAAGTTAATGTTCTAACTTGGAGCATGACCAATTTTGGTAGTAATAGAGAGGAACTTTCGAAATTTAATTGCGGAGGCTTATTGCAGGTGAAGAGACGTCAAGTGGGAGGCTTTCAAAAATGAGATAATCAGAGTTCAGGATCAGCATGTTCCTGTTAGTGTGAAGGGCAAGGCTGGGAGGGGTAGGGAACACTGGATGACCAGAGGTATTGAGACTCTTGTTGAGAAAAAGAAGGAGGCATATGTCAGGTACAGAGAGCTGGGATGAAGCGAATCTCTTAAGACATACAAAAGGTGTAGGAGTACACTTAAGAGAGAAATCAGGAGAGCAAAAAGGAAACAAGATAGCTTTGGCAGATAAGGTAAAGGAGATTCCAAAGAGATTCTACATATATTAAGGGCAAAAGCATCACTAGGGAGAGAGTAGGGCCCTTAAAGATCAAGAGATTGTCTCTGTGTGTGGAACCACAGGAGATGGGGGAGATACTAAAGAAATATGTCTCATCAGTATTTGCTCTGGAGAAAAACATGGAAGCTAGGAATTCTTGAGGAAATAAATAATGTGGGAAAGGCGATTATGAGGTGATTAGACAAGATTCAGGATGCATAGAATGGGGAAGGAAACTCAGGGAATGGGCACATCTGAAATGTGGAGCTTGTTCAAGGAATAGATACTGTGTGTCCCTGGTAATTGTGTACCTGTCAGGCAGGGAGGAAGTGGTCAAGCGAGGGAACCGTGGTTTACGAAAGAAATTGAATCTCTTGTCAAGAGGAGAAAGGAGGCTTATATAAAGATGAAGTGTGAAGGCTCAGCTAGAACGCTTGAGAATTACAAGTTAGCCAGGATGGATATAAAGAGAGAACTAAGAAGAGCCAGGAGGGGACATGAGAAGTCTTTGTCAGGTGGGACCAAGGAAAACCCTAAATCTTTCTAAGGGTACATCAGGAATAAACGAATGACTAGAGTAAGAGTAGGGCCATTCAAGGACAATAGAGGGAAGTTGTGCATGGAGTCCGAAGGGATAGCAGAGCGCGAAATGAATATTTTTTGTCAGTATTCACACAGGAAAAAGACAATGTTGTCGAGGGGAATACTGAGATTCAGGCTATTAAACTGGATGGGATTGAGGTTCATAAGGAGGAGTTGTTAGCAATTGTGGAAAGTGCAAAAATAGATAAATCCCCTGGGCCAGATAGGATTTATCCTAGGATTGTCTGGGAAACTAAGGAGGAGATTGCATAGCCTTTGGCTTTGATCTTTATGTCATCATTGTCTACAGGAACAGTGCTAGAAGACTGGAGGATAGCAAATGTTGTCCCCTTGTTCAAGAACAGGAGTAGAGACAACTCTGGTAATTATAGACCAGTTAGCCTTCCTTTGCTTGTGGGTAAAGTGTTGGAAAGGATTATAAGAGATGGGATTTATAATCATCTAGAGAGGAAAATGTTGATTAGGGATAGTCAACGTGGTTTTGTGAAGGATAGGTTGTGCCTCACAAATCTTATTGAATTCGTTGAGATGGTGACCAAACAGGTGGATGACGGTAAAGCAGTTATATGGATTTCAGGAAGACATTTGATAAGGTTCCCCATGGTAGGCTATTGCACAAAATATGGAGGCATGGGATTGAGGGTGATTTCACGTTTTGGATCACAAATTGGCTAGCTGGTGGTTGATGGGAAATGTTCATCCTGCATTTCAGTTACTAGTGGTGTACAGCAAAGATCTGTTTTGGGTCTACTGCTGTTTGTCATTTTTATAAGTGACCTGGATGAGGGTGTAGAGGGATGGGTTAGTAAGTTTGCAGATGACACGAAGATCGGTGGAGTTGTGGATAGTGATGAAGAATGTTGCAGGTTACAGAGGGACATGGATAAGCTGCAAAGCTGGGCTGAGAGGTGGCAAATGGAGTTTAATGCGAAAAGGTGTGAGGTAATTCACTTTGGAAGGAGTAACAAGAATACAGAGTATTGGGCTACTGGTAAGATTCTTGGTAGTGTAGATGAACAGAGAGATCTTGGTGTTAAAGTTGCCACCATGGTTGATAGGGTTGTTAAGAAGGCATACGGTGTGTTAGGTTTTATTGGTAGAGGGATTGAGTTTCAGAGCCATGAAATCATGTTGCAGCTGAACAAAACTCTGGGGTGGCTGCACTTGGAGTATTGCATATAGTTCTGGTCATCGCATTATAGGAAGGATGTGGAAGCATTGGAAAGGGTGCAGAGGAGATTTATCAGGATATGGAGTGAAGGTTTTTAGATTAGATTAGATTAGATTACTTACAGTGTGGAAACAGGCCCTTCGGCCCAACAAGTCCACACCGATCCGCCGAAGCGCAACCCACCCATACCCCTACATCTACCCCTTACCTAACACTACGGGCAATTTAGCATGGCCAATTCACCTGACCTGCACATCTTTGGACTGTGGGAGGAAACCGGAGCACCCGGAGGTCTTATGAGGAAAGGCTGAGGGACTTGAACCTTTTTTCATTAGAAAGAAGAAGGTTAAGAGGTGAATTAATAGAGACATGCAAGATGATCAGAGGGTTAGATAGGTTGGACAGTGAGAGCCTTTTTCCTCACTTGGTGATGGTTAGCACGAGGGAACATAGCTTTAAATTGAGGGGTGATAGATATAGGACAGATGTCAGAGGTAGGTTCTTTACTCAGAGTAGTAGGGCATAGAATGTCCTGCCTGTAACAGTAGTAGACTTGCCAACTTTAAGGGCATTTAAATGGTTATTGGATAAATATATGAATGAAAATGGAATAGTGTAGGTTAGTTGGGCTTCAGATTGGTTTCACAGGTCAACGCGCCATTGAGGGGTGAAGGGCCTGTACTGCACTGTAATGTTCTGTTTTGTATATTTTCTATGATGTCTTGAAAAGAGTACACATGACAGAAGAGGAGGTACTGAAGGTCTTCAAGTGCATAAAGTAGATAAATCCCTGGGATCTGATCAAGTGCATCCCAGGACATTGTGGGAAGCTAATGAAGAAATTGTGGGGCCCCGAGTACAGATATTTGTATCATCAATAGCCACAGGTAAGGTGTCGGAAGATTGGAGGGTGGCCAGTGTTGTGCCATTATTTAAGAAAGACTGCAAAGAAAAGCCAGGGAACTACAGACTGGTGAGCCTGATGTCATGGTGGGTAAGTTGTTGGAGAGGATCTTGAGACACAGGATCTACATGTATTTGGAAAAGCAAAGACTGATTAGGGATAGTCAGCATGGCACCACTTCTGGTTACCACTTCCTTGGATGCTGCCTGACCTGCTGCGCTTTTCCAGCAACACATTTTCACCATTTCTGGTTACCCTGTTATAGAAAGGATGCTATTAAACTGGAAAGGGTGCAAACAGGATTTATAGGAACGTACTGAGACTGGAGGGTTTGAGTTGTAAGGCGAGGATGGATAGGCTGAAACTTCACTGAAGGGGTGGCACAGTTGTGTTAAAGTTGCAAATAAGACCATACGAACAGGAATAGGCCATTCGGCCACTTGAGTCTGCTCTGCCATTCAAAGAGATCGTGGCTGATCTGATAATCCTCACCTTCACTTTCCTGCCTTATCATCAGAGCCCTCAATTTCTTTACTGATTGAAAGTATATTGATCTTGGTCTTGAATATATTTAATGATCCATATTCAACCACACTCTGCATTAAAGAATTCCACCGATTCACTACCTTAGGGGATCACGTTCCTCCTCACCTTTGTCTTAAATGGATATCCTGTTACTCTGAGATCTGGACCCCGTCTGATCCTAGATTGTCCCACAAGGGAAGCAGCTTTTCTGTACCTACACTGTCACGTTCCCAAGAAATCTTGTGGACTAGCCAAATCACTGTACCTGTAAATTCCATGGTATTGTATTATCAAAACCCTGCTTTCATTTTTCCCGATTTGGAGGTGCCGGTGTTGGACTGGGGTGTACAAAGTTAAAAATCACACAACACCAGGTTATAGTCCAACAGGTTTAATTGGAAGCACACTAGCTTTCAGAGCGACGCTCCTTCATCAGGTGATTGTGGAGGGCTCAATCGTAACACAGAATTTATAGCAAACATTTGCAGTGTGATGTAACTGAAATTATACATTGAAGAATTAATTGTCTGTTAAGCCTTTCATCTGTTAGAATACAGTGATAGTTTCACTTCTTTCATGTGTAAATCACAAAACCCTTTTTTTTAAAGTTGCATTCTCGGGTTAGCTGTTAACAATGGTGATAGCTAGACAATATGTTGAAGGTGTTAGCCCCCTGTGTTCTCTGTCTATGACCTGATGTTTAGATTGATTCTAATCTAAAAAGTGAGATAACAGAGTTTTACATAAATTCATGCAGTGTTTGAGCTCAGAGTTCTACATGAATGTATGTAGTTTTTTTGAGCAAAGTGCAATGTAACTCTGCAAGTACAAATTCACCCCATAAAATATATGTGTGCATGTGGGTCTTTGTCTGTCTGTGTGTGTGTGTGTGTGTGTCTGTCTGGGTTGTCATAGCCTGGATGAATGGGCACCGCACAACAATCAACAGACAGGAGGGTTCCGTCCCAGTTGGGGAACACTTCAGTGGTCGAAGACATTCAGCCTCGGACCTTCGGGTGACCATCCTCCAAGGTGGACTTTGGGACAAGCAGCAGAGGAAAGTGGCCGAGCAGAGGCTGATAGCTAAGTTCGGTACCCCTAGGGAGGGCCTCAACCGGGACCTTGGGTTCATGTCACATTACAGGTGATCACCATTGCACTACACTCGCACACAGATATTCCTACACACACACAAACTCTCACATACACACGGACACAGGTACACACAGACACGCACACAGGCACCCACACACACCCTCATAGACACACACACTCCCACACATGCACCCTCTCACTTACTTAAGACACTCTGCACTCACCACACACACACACACTTTCTCACACTCACAACCCCCACCCCAGACAGACACACACACACAGACAGACAAAGACCCACATGCACACATATATTTTGTGGGGTGAATTTGTACTTGCAGAGTTACATTGCACTTTGCTCAAAAACTGCAAGTATTCATGTAGAACTCAGTTATCTCACTTTTTAGATTAGAATCAATCTAAACATCAGGTCATAGACAGAGAACACAGAGGGCTAACACCTTTAACATATTGTCTAGCTATCACCATTGTTAACAGCTAACCTGAGAATGCAACTTTAAAAAAAAGGGTTTTGTGATTTATACATGAAAGAAGTGAAACTATCACTGTATTCTAACAGATGAAAGGCTTAACAGACAATCAATTTTTTTCAATGTATAATTTCAGTTACATCACACTGCAAATTTTTGCTATAAATTCTGTGTTACGATCGAGCCCTCCACTATCACCTGATGAAGGAGCGTCGCTCCGAAAGCTAGTGTGCTTCTAATTAAACCTGTTGGACTATAACCTGGTGTTGTGTGATTTTTAACTTCACTTTTTAACTTCACTTTTTAACTTCACATGGAATGCCCTGCCAGTAGCAGTAGTGGACTCTCCCTCTTTATGGGTATTTAAGCGGGCATTGGATAGGTATATGGAGGATAGTGGGTTAGTGTAGGTTAGGTGGGCTTTGATCGGCGCAACATCGAGGGCTGAAGGGCCTGTACTGCGCTGTATTCTTCTATGTTCTATGTTCTATGTTTTCCGTAAGCATTTTGTAACCTTTTACAGCAAACCAGTCTGCCTCTGTTTTAATAATTATGGATAGGACAGGAAAGCCAAAATTAGGAAACTAAGTTTAAATTGTCCATGCAGCGTTGGTTATATGAACCAGAAGGAGGAGAAGCCGTTGAATGAATCAGCGAGATGCTAATGTTACCCAACTCCATCTAGCTAGTGACAAAGGGCTAGAGGTGGCATGGTTACTCAATGGTTAGTACTGCTACCTCACAGCATCAGGGACCTGGGTTCAATTCTACCCTTGGATAGCTATCTATGCAGAGTTTGCACATTCTCCCCATGTCTGCAGGGATTTCCAATAGATGCTCTGATTCCCTCCCACTGTCCAAAGGTTAGGTGGATTGTCCATGCTAAAATTGCTCATAGTGTTCAGGGATGTGTAGGTTCGGTGCATTAGCCACGGGAAATATAGGATTACTGGGAAAGGAAAAGGGGATGGGTCTGGGTGGGATGATCTTCAAAGGACTGTTGTGGACTTTTTTGGCCGAATGGCCTGTTTGGCATGTGGGGATTCTATGGAAGATGCGCTCTGTCCATGAGTGCAAGGTATGCAACCATTAAGAAGCACTAGAAGGGAAGTTTGGGAAATGAACAAAGGATACTAAAATTGCAATTTAGAAATTATGTTTCATTCTCCATATGTCTACAGTTAGATTAGAATCCTCTCAATGTGATCAACTCTATATATAATTGCGACAGACACAATTTACATTTCCTGTTTTATTTTCAGAGTTCTGCCAGATTATTAGTACATAAATCAAAAAGATGCCTCTGCTGTCATAATTATTTTTCATTCACAGGAATTCTTTGGAGATGTCCTTGAGGATGTGATAGTGAGCTACCTTCTTGAGCTGCTACAGTTCATGGTGAGGTAGGTACATCCACAGTGCTGTTTGGAAAAGTGTTCCAGGATTTTAATACAGTATCGGTGAAGGAAAGGCAACATAGTTCCAAGTCAGGTGGTGTGAGGCTTGGAAGAAATTTGTACATGAGGTGCTTCAATGTAACTATTGCTGCCTATGTCTTTCTAGCTAGTAGATGTCATAGCTTTGGACTGTGCTGTCAAAGGACCCTTCGTGAGTAGCTGCTGTGTATCTTGTAAATGCAACGCAGTGCTGACATATTGTCTTAACAGTGGAGGGGGTGAATGTTTAATCTAGTGCCAATTAAGTGGGCTGCTTTGTCATGGGTGATATTGAGCATCTTGAGTGGAGTTGGAGCTGCATGCATCCAGGAAAGTGGACATTATTCCATTTATGTCTTGAGATGGTGGAAAGGCTTTGAGGAGTTAAGAAGTGGGCTAGTCACCCCAGAATTGCCAGCTTCTGACTTGTCCGATTGCCACATATTTCTATGGCTGATATAGTTCAGCTTCTGGTCAATGGTAACCCTCATAATGTTGATTGTTGAAGGTTCAGTGGTGGTATTGGCATTGAATGACAAGAGGAGATGGTTAGATTGTCTGTTGTTGACATTGATCATTCTATGACACTTGTTTGGCATAAATGTAATCTTGAAGAAATTGAGATGCTGGAGATCAGAGCCGAGAGTGTGGTGCTGGAAAAGCACAGCAGGTCAGGCAGCATCCGAGGAGCAGGAGAATCGAAGTTTTGGGCAGGTTTCCTGATGAAGGGCTTGTGCCTGAAATGTCGATTCTCCTGCTCCATGGATGCTGCCTGACCTGCTGTGCTTTTCCAGCACCACACTCTCAACACAAATGTAACCTTGTCCATCATCAGTCCAAGTCTGTGGATATTGTCTAGGTTTTACTGTGTATGGGCATGGATTACTTCATGTCTGACCTTATGATTGAAGGAAGATCATTAGTGAAGCATCTGAAGATGCTTGGATCTAGTCACTCCCTTGAGGAACTCCTGCAGTCCCAAATTGAGATTAATGACTTTCAAAAACTGCAACCATCTTCCTTTATGCTAGGATATAATTCTAAACAGTGGAATGTCTCCCACCAGCCCAAATCTCATTGATTCCAAACTTTTGCTAAAACACACCTGGTGAGGTACTACCTTGATGTCCGGGGCAGTTGCTATACTGACTGTTGCAAACAAACCCAGAAGGACCTTTCTATTTAGGCTTTGATTAGATTGCTCCTTTCGACTTTTACACAGACACGTGCATAAAACTTTTAAAAATTGCAAGAGTGTAATATGTGGCTAAACTCAGTTGATGTTATGAAGCCTAATTGTGAATCACTGTCATCTAAATATGGAGATGCATTATCACCTTGAAATAAACTGCTATGTGATGTAAACTGTGTAGTTTATATGTATTTGTAAATAGCATTTAATTTGGGTTTTTGAGTTTTTGAGTTTGTAATGTATGGATTTTGTCTGTGTCTGAACTCAATCAGAAACTCGTAAAGATTTCTATAGCAAGTGTGATTTCTTTTAAAACCCTTTTTGAGGCTCTGCTTTAGAGTGAATGGGGTTTTGTGTATGTTGATGGGGTTTTGCCACAGAACAAGATAAACAAGCTCTAGTTTAAAAGGTCAGGAGACATGTCTTTAAGCCTAAGGGTAACACGTCATAGCTTCGAAACAGTGAGAGGTATGCTATTTTGGAGCCTTGCTTTACATTTTGTACATCCTGAGAAGCCTTGGATGAAGGTGGCTGAATAGACTAGTGATCCTGAGAAGAGAAGGGTATAGTGAAAATAGATTATCTTAGAGTAAAGATCCAGATGAGAAGTGCCAGGATAAAATCCCAAAGTAATTACTTAAAGCCTAATATGCTTAAACTCAGGTGAATAATAGCTCCAGGAGGATACTATCTGTTGTTCTCATTGAGAAGTTAAAGTCACAAGAGACTTAAACCTTTTGAGCTGTTACAGACAGGGACATAGGTATGAATACTGTGTGAATGTTGTCTTTGGGTACTATAGAAACAGTATTTCAGATACATAACGAAAACTGTTTTTTTGTACCAATTTATAAAGGAGTGGTTTGGGATTAAAGTGATTATACTTTTACTCTGTGAAACTCTGAATTAGTTTTCTAAACAAATCATTCAAATTATTCTATTTTATCTTCTTTTCTTTTGCAAAATGAACTTCAGTTTTATTGTAAAACAAAATTGGTAACATGAATGACCAGTGAGTGGTCATCTCATTAAAATGAGCACAAAACAAAATATGACCAGGTTTCAGTATGGGATCTGACTCATCCAGTAATAAGATAAGCTGGAATCATTACACCTGTACAACATAGAAAGTGAATCCTTTCTGACAACTTCTTACTAAATAGACTATTCATTTGTAACATGTAATATAGAAATAGGAAAACCTTTTCAACCATCAGCTTACTGCTGCAACTTCAGCTCCTAAAGCTATGTTGTGTCCAAGATTCGTATTATTTTTATCCTTAAATTTTATTTCAAGCAATATACAGGCTGATTGGATGCCCTTATATCTGTTAATAAGCAGGTCTTGTGGCACAGTGGGTCAGTCTGTGTTCTTGCCTCTGAACCAGCGTTTCAAGTTTGACTCCTATTCCAAGTCTTGATGGCCAAGAAAGATATGTTTCACAATTCAGCAAAACGCTGTGTATCAGCCTGCCACTTCTTCTGACACAGAGAAATGACGTTCAGTAAGAATAGGAGAGATCCTGACTGGCAGCATGATGCAAAGCAATTTGAAACCTCTACCATCACTATCCTGAGTCCAAACTATAACGTGCATGTACAAGTGGATGTTACCACAGATACTCAGACTCTGAGTGATCTGAACACCAGCGTGGCCACTGAATCTATGAATATATTATCCATTACATACCCAGGTCCATCACATCAGGAAATGGAAAGTACTTGTAACATCTTCATTTCATTGTTTGACGTTTGACTTTCCCACCCACAGCAACAACTTGCATTGGACAGTATCTTTAATCCAATTGAATGTTTTATGGAGGTTAAACCAGAAATTAGTAACTGAAGGGAGAAGATTTAGGGGAAGTGACCAAAGAGATAGGTAATAGTCTATATTATGAGATAGATTGTCATTGTCTCAGCACACCAAGCAGCAATTCATTTTGACAATTTACATTTGAACCTAGGCAAAGAACTTTGACTATAGTGGAGCAAGGGCTCTCACTTTCTAAGCTGTTGTTGCCTGATGCTCGAGGTGAGGAATGTGATGGAAGAAAATCAGAGCCTTTACTATCATTGTCCATAACTCAAGATATAATGTGCAGATAAAAGTGTAAGTTGCAGTTGCAACTTTGGCTCTTTGGGAGTCATAATAGATCAGCTCAGTACCAAAAACTTGGGGTTCCATCCTCTATTAATCAGAAGTGGTTTTGTGACCTGCCCCCATGCTGTATCCATGTTAGAAATTGTGGGATAGGTCTGTCTTGAGAGGAAGAGAGGCAAGGAAAATCTCAGGTGTCCAAGTAGCTTGGCAACTGCATCACTATGGGGCAAGGTAAGGATATAAGCCTTAGAGGTAAAAACAATGACTGCAGATGCTGGAAACCAGATTCTGGATTAGTGGTGCTGGAAGAGCACAGCAGTTCAGGCAGCATCCAAGTAGCTTCGAAATCGACGTTTCAGTGAAGGGCTTTTGCCCGAAACATCGATTTCGAAGCTACTTGGATGCTGCCTGAACTGCTGTGCTCTTCCAGCACCACTAATCCAGAAGGATATAAGCGTTGCCAGGAGAGGAAGTGATCCTACAGCATTACCATTATTGTATGCTACACTCCGAGTCAATCAGCTGACCTGCCTGTAAAGGTATGATTTAAAAAATGGATCACAGAATTAAAGAA
The DNA here is from genome assembly GCF_047496795.1 of Chiloscyllium punctatum. NCBI lineage: Eukaryota > Metazoa > Chordata > Chondrichthyes > Orectolobiformes > Hemiscylliidae > Chiloscyllium > Chiloscyllium punctatum. The sequence continues at coordinate 10,448,199 of NC_092783.1, read as the reverse complement.
GTGTTACAGGGCAGAAGGAGATCTTTCGACCCATCATAAACGTACCAGCTCTTCAAATGCGCGTCATTACCAATCTCCCTCATTGTCCCCATATATTTGCATATTATTTCTTCTTTTTTAATTTTTTAAATTGTGAAATCTTTTCTTTACAAAATTATAAAATTACAAAAATATAACAATTTAAAATTATAACAATTACAATAAACTAACTATTACCCAACTCTACAAAACAAATCAAAACTACACTCACTACAAATCGCTAAATTGATAAATAAATAAATAATGCCATTCAAAGCAACCACAACGAGGTTCCCAATCTTTGGAAGCAAAAAAGTATTACACCTATATTTATTCGGGATTCTTCCTCCCAGGGCACAAGGCTTACTAAACCTAATCATCATGGCTAAATAAATGCCCTAATTAAAATGACAGACAAGTCTACTTCCAGGTAATTCAAAAAGGGCTACCATGTCTTATAAAAAAAAGTTCCGTCTTATGGTGCACCATGTTTGCGAGGAAATCCAAAGACATATGTTCTTTAATTAACTTGCACCACCCCTACAGACCCGGAGGGTTCTCAGACAGCCAACTTATCAAAATATTCTTTCTCACACAGTTTGTGAGAATATTAAATAGCTTTTTCTCATGTGTGTCTATGGAAGATAAATTCAGGAGGCCCAAAAGAAGAGAGACCAGGTCTACCTTAACTTCGGTCCCCAGTACCCTCTCTATTACTCCCGCCACAACACTCCAGTACTTGTGAAGCAAGGGGTATGACCACAAACAATGAGGGAGAGTACCTGGGCTTATTTTGCGCTTGGGGCACATTGGAGCTACTCTTTTTTTAAAATTTTGCAAGACAATCTGGGGCCAAGTGAACCCTATGAAGAACTTTCAACTGCTTGGCGTGTGTTCTCTTACAGTTCAAGATCTTTCTCGTATTCTCCCAAATGTCCTCCCATGTCTCTGAGGGAGTCTCCACTCCCAACTCTTGCTCCCAGACTTCACATAGTCGCTCTCTATCATTCAAGGCACTGCACACCAGTAAATGGTAAAGAGTACTAACTGATAGAGTGCTTGTGGCATGAAGCACTCTCCTCTGTGTCAGACCTATAAGTTTTGGTCAAAAGCATAGTCTGTTTTTTTCGATGAAGTCCCTAACCTGAAAGTAACAAAAAAGATCTCTGCTGGGCAATTCATACTTGCAGCTCATTTGACCTCCCGTCAAACAGGTCTCCCAAACAGGATACTCCCCTAGTAGCCCACAGTTTGAATCCAGGGTCTATCATCCCTGGCTGGAATCCTGTCATACCAACTGTAGGGGTAAGAAAGGACCTTTTCGATAAACTGCCCTTGCTTTGTCGCATTGCTCTTCATGCTTTGACCGTATTAATAATGATTGGATTCCAACAGTATTCCATAACTGTCCTCATCTTATCCATAAATAACAGACTAGTAAAGGAGCATTTTGCCTGGGAGGCCTCGATATCTACCATATTGATCTCGGGTCCTCACAAGCCTAGTAACTCACAAAGGACTGAAGGGAGTTTAGTTATCTCTTAATATCTGGAAAGTCTACTCCCTCAGCCCTTGGGGTAACTGCAATTTGACAAGCTTAATGAGGGGCTGCCTGTGATGTCAAATAAAAGAACTAAACCAACCAGCAAGTCTCCACAACGTTTGCCTCGGAAACATTAGAAGGAGCATTCGCATGGGATATAACAGACGAGAAAAGACCAACATTTTGATAAGGGCAATTCGATCTAATGAAGAGAATGGAAGGGCCTCCCATCTTTGAAGGTCTGGTCCAATCTTGTCAAGCAACTGAGCAAAATTAGCCGTAAATAACTGATCAAAGGTGGGAGTAACAAAAACACCTCAGTAAAGAAACCCCCCTGTGACCACTTAAAGGGGAAGCATAATTCACCTTCAATATTAATAAGACACCCTCCTCCCCAGGGACATAGCCTCCGATTTTGCAAAATTGATCTTAAATCCTGAGAAAGACCCAAATAAATTAATATGTTGTATTAAAATGGGGTATAGAAACTGCCAGGTTTGGTAAGAAGAGGAGAACATCATCTGCACATAACATAATCTTATGTGCCCTTGATTCCACTTCCGGGACAGCTATGTTACAGTCCTTAGGGATCGCCTCTGCCAGCGGCTCAATCAGTATAAATATAAGGAGTAGCAGTGAGGGGCGACAACCTTGCCGACTGCCCCTACCGATACTGAAATTACTAGATCTTACACCATTGGGGAGAACTGCAGCTAGAGGGTCACTCCACAGGACTTCCACCAATTTGACAAAGACTTCACCTAGACCAAGCCATTCCGGAGAATATAAAACCTATGGCCACTCCAAGCGATTTAATGCCTTCTCTGTGTTGAAAGAGATCACCAAACCCTGAATCAAATATTGCTGACACACTTGAACCATATTCAGTAATCTTCCAATATTATTGGAGGACCTACGGTCCTTTCGAAAACCCATCTGGTCCTTCTTAACAATACAGGGCAACACTGTCTCCAATCTCAATGCGAGTCTTGGATAAAATTTTAAAGTCCGAATTTAACAGTGAAATGGGCCCATGTGAAGCACAGTTCTCTGGGGTCTTCCCATTCTTGAGAATGAGAGAGATGTTAGCCTCTCTCAGGGATGGCGGGAGGCAGTCATGACTGTACAAAGAGTTGTACATGTCCAATATCGGCCTTGATAGGATATTGAGAAATACTTTGTAAAATTCACTCAGGAGACCATCAGGGCTGAGCACCTCCCCCTTTGGAGCTGTCTTACTGCCTCCTGTACCCCTTGTACTGTCAAGGGGGTGTTAACAAGAGACGCCTGTTCCAAGGTCATACCTGGAAGATGCAGGTTCTTTAAAAAAGTCTCCACTTAGCCCATCTATCTTCGCAGCATTCCGACCGATATAGTTCAGAGTACAATCTCTGAAATGCCACATTGATCCTTCTAGAGTCATACATGAGAATCCCAGTTCCTTCTCTAATTGATGTAATGGATTGAAGAGCACTCTTTATCCTGGCCAGATATGCCAGGTATTTGCCTGGTGTATTGCCATGCTCAAACAGCCTTTCGCTTTTGATTGAGCCTGGAGTCAAAGCAACTCCAGGGCTGTGACTCACTGCAATTTAGCCATTGACAACCTGTCAAAATGTGTTGTCTCGGCTGCCTTCAACCGTGTCTTGAGCAGATGTTGCTGCTCTCCCTTCTGTCTCTTCTGGCTAGCTGAATAAGTGATAACTATCCCTCAGCATAGGCCTTGGCAGTCTCCAAGAGTATAGACAGGTTACTAGCCGTACCTGAATTGATAGCCAAGAACACTTTGAACTCACTCAAGAAGTACTCGACAAACTTACTGTCCTTGATTATAAAAGGATCCATCCGCCAATGCCTGGAACCTGTTCTGTTGTCCTTAATCTCAACCTCCAAATACACGGCTGTATGATCGGAAATGGCTGTTTCCAATTTTATAGGACATCACAGAATCCAGAAAACTGAAGGTGCTAACAAAATGTCAGTCCTGAACACTTGTGTGGATTAGAGGAAAAGGTGAAGTCCCTACCTGTAGGGTGGAGATATCTCCAAATGTCCACCAGCCCCAATTCTACGCGTAAGTCAACCAATTGTTTGGATTGTGGAGCGGCACATGGAGGATCTTTGAGCTTTCTATCCAGTGTCAGGTCTATGAGGCGATTAAAATCTCCCCCTATGATAATGTGTTCTGTTCCAAGGGCAATCAACTTAGAAAGTGCATCCATCAGGAATTTGAGGGGGTGTGCTGGGGAACAATAAACATTTAGAATGCCATACTCTTCACCATGTATTAAAGCTTTAAGAATTACAAACCACCCATATTCATCTTCCTTTGATCTAATAACTTAAATGGGAGACTTTTCTGGACAATAATGGCCACTCCCTTGTTTTTAGTGTTAAAGGAGAATAAAAACACCCAATCAAACCACTGTAACTTTAGGTGCTCCTTATCATTAAGATGGGTTTCTTGCAACTGGGCAATAACAACCCTCTCCTTCCTGAGACTCGAGAGCATTTTTTTTTCTCTTGAGCAGTGAGTGACACCCCTTAATATTCCAGGTGCACCATTTAAGGAGACACTTAGCCACATCGCTCTATAACAACTGTTGAATCCCTGAGAGTAAGAATCCTACTTACAGCACGCCAAATGTAAATAAGTAAATGAGGATCACGGCTGCAAAAAAGTCCTGAAAAAACAATCTTTGATCCTTATAAATCAGGGCCTGAGGATCCTTTCCCGGCAATCTGGAGACTTCCATTACCTCTTGTTTGTCTGTCTAGGACTGGAATCGCACTAGGACCAAGCGGGGGCATTGGTCTGAACTGGGCCTGCACACTGCCACCAGTAAGCTCTCTCAATCCGCACCCAGCCTGCCTCTGCCTACCAGCGCAGAAATTGCGGCAACCATTCTTCAAGAAAACTGGTTGGCTGCTCGCCTTCCCCTCGCTCCCGTAACTGGACTACCTGGATGTTTTTTCTTCGACTTTGATTTTTGAGGTCATCAAACTGTTCTACTAAGGCCTGTACCTGCTTCTACAGGGCCTGGTTACCACCCACTGAGGACTTGACTGCGGTATCTGACATCGCAGCCCACTGCTTGACCTCCTGCACTCGCTTCCCGAGACTCTGCAGCTCCTGTTCATGTTTCTGCAGCATGTCCAAGATCAGTTGCATCCCGGCGTGACTCTACAATCGATGCCTCGATCATCTCCCGAAGTTTCGCGATCTCCACAGCCGGGCCTTGTTGTGTAGGCGAGTCAATTGGGATTTTGGGGGAGGCTGCAGCTGCAGCCGCAGGCATGTCCGATGCTGCAGGGAGTCTCCTGCCTGTTGTGATTTATTCTGTCCTTTACTTCTAGTCATCGTTCCTTACTGAAAAAAAGGAATGTAGCACTTCTTCTAATATTAAACTGTCAATATTAAACTCTGGTGCAGAGCTCAGCAAGGCAGACCTGTTAGATCGCTGCCATTTTGGATTTCCCCCCATACACATTATTTCTATCCAAATAGTTGTCCGATACCCTCTTGAGTGTCTCAGTTGAACCTGCCTCCACCACATGTGCTGGCAGTGAATGCCATACCCTAAGTACTTGCAGACTGAAAAGGGTTTTACTTCTCACATCACAATTCCACACATCTTTTTAAGATTATGCTCTCTTTTCTTTTCCCTTTTACAAGTGGGAACAATTTTTCCCTATCCATTGTATCTAGCTTGATCTTAATTTGAAAACCTATATCAGATAATACCAGAGGACTGGAGATCTGCCAGTGTGACACCCCTATTCAAAAAAGAAGGCAAAAAGCAATTAGCTATATGCCGATTAGCCTATCTATTGCTGGAAAAATGTTGGCATTATTAAGGAAGTAATAGCAGCACATTTGGAATTTTATACTCTAATCAAGCAGAAACAGCATGGCTTCATGAAAGGGAAATCATATCTGACTAACTTATTAGAATTTTGTGATAAATCCTCAACCAGAGTGAGTAGAGGGGAGCCAGTATTTGGACTTCCAGAAGGCATTCAACAAGGTTTCTCACAAAAGGTTGTCACAAGATATGAGCCCATAATGTTGGAGGTAGTATATTGTTATGGATAGTGGATTCGCTCATGGGCAGGAGTGGGGATAAAAGTTCTTTTTCAAATTAGTGACCTGTGACCAGTGGTGTTCCTCATGGATCACTGCTGGGACGGGAACTGTTTATAATATTTATTAATAACTCGGAGGAAGGAAGGGAATGTACTGTAGCTAAATTTGCAAAGTAGATGGAAAGGCAGATTACAAAGGGAATGCAACTTGAAAAATTTTAATAGATGAGGTAAGTGAGAAAAAAGTTGGCAAATGGAGTACAATGTGAAAAATTGTGAAGTTGTTCATTGTAGAAGGGAGAAAAAAAGAACAGTAATATTTAAATGGAGAAAAACTGCAGAAAGCTGCAGCCTAAAGGAAGTTGGGAGGTTAGGATGGAGGTACTCTCACAGGAAAACCAGAAGGCCAGAACACTAGTTCTGTAAGTAATCAGGAAGGTTAATAGAATATTGGCCTTTATTTTAAGGAGATTGGTGTATAAGAGTAGGGACGTTTTACTGTAGCTGTACAAGATGCCGGTGAGACCACATCTGGAGGATTGTGAGCAGTTTTGATCCCCTTATTTAAAGAAAGATGTCATTTCATTGGAAACAGTTCAGAGAACGTTCACTAGGCTGAACATTTCTATGGAGGACTGGTTGGGACAAGGTTAAATAGGTTGGGAATCTACTCACTGGAGTTTAGAAGAATGGGATGTGATGTCATTGAAACACAGGATTCTTAAGGGACTTGACAGGGTAAATGCCGAGAGTATGTCTCCCCTTATGGGAAAGTCTAGGACCAGAGGGCATACTCTCAGATTAAAAGGGTGCCAATTTAAGACTGGGATAAAGAGGAATTTCTTCTCTCAGAGAGTTTTAAGTCTTTGGAACTTCATGCCACAGGAAGCTGTGGGGGTGAGTCCTTGCGTATCGTTAAGTCTGAGAGAGATAGATTGTTCATCAGTAGGGGAATCCAGGGTTATGGGGAAAAGGCAGGAAAGTGCACTGAGCAATATCTGATCACCCATGATCCTACTGAATGGCGGAGCAGGCTTGAAGGGCCGAATAGCCTACTCCTGTTCCTACTTTTTATGGTCTTATGGTCCCAACCTCTTCAATATGTCCTCATAACTGAAGTTCCTCATCCCTGGAACCGGTCTTGTCAATTCCTTCTGAACTTGCTTCATTGAGTTCAAATCCTTCCTATATTGTGGCAGCCAGAACTAGATACAATACACCAGATGAAGTCTAACAAGTGTCTTGTTCACGTGCAATATCACCTACTTGCTGTTGTACGTGGTATAAATCTAACAAAGGATATTTTCTTTACCTGTTCTGCCATCTTCGATCATCTATGCCCATATAGACCCGGGCACCTCTGCTTCTACACTTACTTTAGACTTGTACCACCTATTTTATGTTATCTATCAATGTTCTTCCTTCCAAAATGTTTGACCCTCCAATTTCACTGCATTGAAATTAATCTGCTCAGTCCACCAACTTGTCTATGTCCTTTTGCAATTCTGCACTGCCATTATCACAGCTTAAAAATCTTATAAGTTTTGTATTAGCAGCAAACTTGGAAACTGTGTCCTGCACATCAAGATCCAGATAATTAATATATTTCAGGCATAGCAAGAGTCCCAAATACTGATGCTTGGGGAACTCCACAATAAATTTTCCTCCAGCCCAAAAACTATCCATTGACCTTTACTCACTGATTCCAAACAGTCTGCCAAATTCTGTATCTGACTTGCTACTGTACCTTTTATTCCATGACATGAAAAGTTTCACATAAGTCTGTTTGTGTGGCACTTCTGTATCAAACTTCTGGAAGTTGAATTATACCACATTAAAAATGTTACACTCATTGAACATCACTGCTACATCCAGCAAATTAGTCAAGAACAACTTCCCCTTCAAAGTTCTGTGCTGACTCTTCCTGACCAAGCTCTCTTCTTCCATGTGACTATTAATTCTATCCCAGATAATTGTCTCTGGAAGCTTTCCTGCCACTGATGTTAAACTGATTGTTCTGTAATTGCCAAGTTTATCCTTAAAACCTATCTCGATCAAGTTCTCTAATGTTTGTAATTTGCCAGTCTTTTGGCACCTTTCCCAAATCTAAGGAAATCCGAAAGATTATGGTCAGTGTCTCTAAAGTTTCCACTCTTACTTTTTTCAATATCCTTGCATGCATCTCGTCCGGTCCTGGTACTTTGTTGACATTAAATACGTACAGTCTATTCAACATATTCTTTGTCATTACAAAGTAACAGAGTTTCCTTTTAGAGATTTTAAGGAAGTTTGCGAAAAATCCAATTTTGTTAGGAATGGCCAGGAGCCTTGACAGACAGCTTGCAGGATATTTAGTAAAGAAAATGGTAAATCAATCTTAATAAGCCTTTATTCAACATAGGGTTCATATCTATCTCAGCTGTTTCAACTTGTTGAGAGAAAGTGAGGACTGCAGGTGCTGGAAATCAGAGTCAAAAAGTGTGGCACTGGAAAAGCACAGCAGGTCAGGCAGCATCTGAGGATCAGGAGAATCAACATTTTGGGCATAAGTCCTTCATCATCGGGGTCTCCTCTACATTGGGCAGACAAGACACCAACTCACGGAAAGGTTCAGGGAACATCTCTGGGACACATACACCAAACAACCCCACTGCCCTGTGGCCAATCACTTTAACTCCCCCTCCCACTTTGTCAAGGACAAGTAAGTCCTGGGCCTCCTCCACCGCCAAATCCAAACCACCTGATGGCTAGAGGAAGAAAACCTCATCTTCTGCCTTGGGACCCTCCAACCACATGGCATCAACGTCAACTTCACCAGTTTGCTTATCTCTCCTCCTCCACCTCATCCCAGATCCAACCCTCCAACTTGGCACTGTCTTGAACTATCCTACCTGTCCATTTTACTTCCCACCTATCCGCTCCACCCTCTCCTCTGACCTATCACCATCACTCCCCATCTTTATCTACCCATCTGTATCTACTCATGACTTTCCAAGCTACCTTGCCCCCACCCCACCTCCACCCCCTCCTATTTACCTCTCAGCTCCCTATCTGCTATTACTACCTTCCCCACCCCCCTCTCCCCACAACACACACACACACACACATTTCTGATGATGGGCTTATGCCTGAAACATTGATTCTTCTGCTCCTTGGATGCTTCCTGATTTGCTGTGCTTTTCCAGCACCAGTGTTTGACAGTGTTTCAACCTGTTGTTTTGTCACTGCTTAATAAAAGTGCCTTTTATTTTCTTACAGAAATTTTGCAAGTTTTCCAGTGCATTGAATGGGAATGAGGAACAATTTTCTGTGTGAATCTTTTGATTGAATATAGAACAGGCCAGATCCTTCTACTCACTTATAAAGTGGAGAAGGGACCATTGAGTAAATCAATGAGATGCTGCTGTTCCACAATATAATATTTGGTCTTTTCTATACTGCACTACTTCGAATCTTTGGCTCATCATGGGATTTGCTAGAGTTCTTTGGATGGGTGCCTTTTTTTCCACTCCTTCATGGGATGGGCACATTGCTGACGAGCACAACATTTTTGCTCATCCCTAACTGCCCTTGAAAGAAAAAGGCTTGCTGGGCCACTTAATTGGATCTGGAGTCACATGCTGGCCAGACTGGGTAAGGACGGCAAATCTCCTCCTCGAAAGGACTTTATTGAATTGCATGGGTTTTTATGATAATTGAAGGTGGTTTCTTCATTTTTATCACTGAGAATAGTTCCAAATCCAAACATTGATATCAAATTCCATCAGTGCTATTTGAACACTTGCAGCCAGATTGCTGGGATCTCTGGATTACCACTCCACTGACATTACAACTATGCCACACCTAAACAAGAGTAGATTTTACTTGTCCTATCAAAGAACCATGAGATGGATAGATGGAGTAGGGTTTATCAGTTCATATTTTTTATTCATTTCTGCAATGTAAAGATTATAATGATGTAATGGAAAAAGAAATCTATAATATGATATATAATTATAGCACATCACACGACCATAGAAATAACTGACCTTCCAACTTGCTTTGGACTAAATGATTAACGGGCACATTATTATGTAGTTTGTATGTTTCAGTATTAAGTTCCATATAAATTAATAGCTGTGATATGCTGTTAAAGGAATCCAAAGTGTTTCTGGGATGTGCTGTAGCTGTAAAATAATACATAGCCACCACTCAAACTATGCTGGATTTGCATTTCTGAAGCATCAGGTATCACAGCATGATAAAATCTGGTAATAGGGCACTGCTCCATCATCTTGTTAAATATTTAAATTTATGGACAATGTTTACCACCTTTAATTCTGCATTTTTAATATAAGAAATATGTATATTTGCTTCCTTGTACTTCAGTCTTAAATCTCTCTTTCTCATACACGGATTGAGAAAGCAAACCCTTTCAATATATTGGTGTAATGTGACACAAAAGTGTCAGTGTAACTCTGGCGTCAGGTTCTCAACTGAATTGAACACGAGGACGCGAATACGCGATTTAATTCCTCGAGCAGTTTCTTTCACTTAGATCTTTATCTTAGTTCCATCTACTCACATAGATGCCCTACTCTTGCCAATAATTCTGTTGTGTAGAGGCCTTTGAATTTTCAAAAATCATTTGATATGGTGAATCACAGTCACACAGTGTGGAAACAGACCCTTCGGTCCAATTAATCCCTGCTGACCATGTTCCCAAACTAAACTAACCCAACTGCCTGTGCTTGGCCCATATCCCTTCCTATTCATTAACTTATCCAAATGTCTTTTAAACATTGTAACTCTACCTGCATACATCACTTTCACTGGCAGTTCATTCCACACATGAACCTCTCTGTGTAAAAAGGTTGCTCTTCACGTCTTTTTAAAGTCCTTTTCCTCTCACTTTAAAAATTTGCCTACTAGTTTGGAACTCCCCCACCTTCTGGAAAAATCCCTTGTCATTCACCTTACCCTCTGCCCTAATGATTTTATAAACCTCAATAAGGTCACCCGCCCCCCCCCCCCCCAAACCTCCAGACAAAAAAAGTCACAGCCTTTCCAGTCTATTTTTATATCTCAAAGCCTCCATTTCCAGCAATATCCTAGCAAATATTTTCTGCACCCTCTCCAGTTTATTAATATCCTTCTTGTAACAGGGTGTCCAAAACTGCAAACAGTATTCCAGAAGGGGCCTCTTCAATGTCTTGTACAACATCCCAACTCCTATACACAAAGATCTGAGCAATGAAGACACCCATGTTAAACACCTTCTTAACCACTCTGTCTACCTGTGACATGAATTTCGAAGAATTATGTCCCTGAACCACTAGGTCTCTCTGTTCTATAAAACTACTCAGGGCCCGACCATTAATTGTATAAGTTCTGTCCTTGTTTGTATTACCAAAATATATTACCTCACATTTATACAAAATTAAACTCCATCTACCACTCCTCAGCCCATTGACTCAATTGAACGAGACATCTTTGTAATTACTGTCCACTATACTACCAATTTGGAGTGATCTGTGAACTTACTAACCATCCTCCTATATTCTCATCCAAGTCATTTATATAAATAACAAACATAAGTGAATCCAGTGTTTGTGGAACACTGCTGGTCACAGCCCTCCAGTCTGAAAAACTCTTCACTACCACCCTCTGTCTCCTATCATAAAACCAATTTTGTATCCAATTGGCAAGCTCACCCTGAATCCCATGTGATCCAACTTTACTATTTAGTTTACTATGCAGGATCTTGACAAATACTTACTAAAGTCTAAGTAAACAATGTCTACCACACTGTCCTCATCAACCTTTTTAGTTACTTCATTAAAAAACTCAATCAAATTTGTGAGATGTTATTTTCCTCGCATACAACATGCTGACTATCCTTAATCAATCCTTGCCTCTCCAAATGCATGTAAATCTTATCTTTCAGACACACCTCTAACAACTTACCCATCATTGATGTCAAACTCATGGGTCTATAGTTTCCAGGCTTCCCCTTACAAACTTTCTTAAGCAATGGCATAACTACCCCCCAGTTCTCCAGTACTTCACCCGTGTTTGTAGATGATACAAATATTTCTGCTAGGAGCCTCGCAATTTCCTCCCTAACTTCCCACAATGTCTTGGGATGCACTTGATCATCTACCTTTATATTTTCTAAGATCTCCAGCACTTGCTCTTCTATAATGTGAACGCTTTTAAAAACATCTTTATTCATCCATTGCTCACTAATCTTACCAGTCTTACGTTTCACTCTAATTCTAATGCCTCTGAATACTCGTTATCACACTTTTGGTGCAACTCAGCAGGTTGGTGCATAAGATTATGGCTCATAGAATGCTTAAAATATTAATTGGATTGTGAATTTGCCAATTAATAGACAACAGACAGAGCAAATGAAGGGAACACTTTTAGGTAGGTGGGCTGTCACCAGTGAGATAACACAAGAATTTGTATAGACTCATAGAGTCATAGAGATGTACAGCATAGAAACAGGCCTTTTGGTCCAACTTGTCTATGCCGACCAGATATCCTATCTAGTCCCATTTGCCAGCACTTGGCCCATATCCTTCTAAACCCTTCCTATTCATATACCCATCCAGATACCTTTTAAATGTTGTAATTGTACCAGCCTCCACCACTTCCTCTGGCAGCTCATTCCATACACGGACCACACTCAGCGTGAAAAGGTTGCCCCTTAGGATCCTTATATTGTTGCCCTCTCACCTTCACCTATGCCCTCTAGTTCTGGACTCCCCCAACCCAGGGAAAAGACTTTGTCTATTTATCCTATCCATGCCTCTCATGATTTTATAAACCTCTATAAGGTCACTCCTCAGCCTCCGACGCTCCAGGGAAAACATCCCCCGCCTGTTCAGCCTCTCCCTGTAGCTCAAATCATCCAGCACCGGCAACATCCTTGTAAATCTTTTCTGAAACCTTTCAGGTTTTACAACATCCGTCCGATAGGAAGGAGACCAGAATTGCACACAATATTCCAAAAGTGGCCCAAGCAATGTCCTGTACAGCCACAACTCCTGTACTCAATGGTCTGACCAATAACGGAAAGCATACCAAATGCCTTCTTCACAATGCTATCTACCTGCAACTCTACTTTCAAGGAACTATGAACTGTACTCCAAGGTTTCGTTGTTCAGCAACACCCCCCAGGATCTTACTATTAAGTGTATAAATCCTGCTCTGATTTTGCCTTTCCAAAATGCAGCACCTCGCATTTATCTAAATTAAACTCCATCCGCCACTTTTCAGCCCATTGGCCCATCTGATCAAGATCCCGTTGTACTCTCAGGTAACTTTCTTCGCTGTCTACTACACCTACAATTTTAGTGTCATTTGCAAACTTACTAACCAAAAAACCCAATCAAGTTTGTGAGACATGATTTCCCATGCACAAAGCCATGCTGACTATCCCTAATTAGTCTTTGCCTTTCCAAATATATGTAAATCCTGTCCCCCAGGCTCACTAGTCTATAGTTCCCTGTCTTTTCCTTATCACCTTTCTTAAATAGTGACACCACATTAGCCAACCTTCAGTCTTCCGACACCTCACCTGTGACTATCGATGATACACATATCGCAGCAAGCGGTCCAGCAATCACTTCCCTAGCTTCCCACAGAATTCTAGGGTTACACATGATCAGGTCCTGGGGATTTATCCACTTTTATGCATTTCAAGACATCCAGCACTTCATCCTCTGTAATATGGACATTTTTCAAGATGTCACCATCTATTTCCCCACATTCTATGTTGTCCATTCCCCTCTCCAGAGTAAAGACTCATGCAAAATACTCGTTTAGTATCTTCCCCTCTCCTGCGGCTCCACACAAAGGCTGCCTTGCTGATCTTTGAGGGACCCTATTCTCTCCCTAGTTACCATCTTGTCCTTAGTGTATTTATAAAATCCATTTGGATTCTCCTTAACCCTATTTGCCAAGGCTATCTCATGTCCCCTTTTTGCCCTCCTGATTTCCCTCTTGAGTATACCCCTACTGCATTTATGCTCTTCTAAGGATTCATTCATTATTCAGCATAAAACTTTATATTCAATATTGATAGCTTATATGAGAGGACTGAGTGTGTTGGATCCAAGTTTGGTAACGATACAACATTAGGTGGAAACTAATTAGTAAGAAGTATGGAAAGAGTTTGCAGTGGAGTTTAAATAAGTTAGATGAGGGGACACCAACCGGACAGATAGAATACAATGTAGTGAAGTGTAACGTTTTTCTGCATTGTTAGGCAATATATGTTATGGACCAAGCCAGACTCCTCTCAAAACATTTCAAGGAAGTAGCCCAGGCCCTAACTTTGCTAATTGGTTCAAGCAGGTGTACAGTGGCTATTCCAGGAGTGATGCAGCCGACCCACTCACTTAGTTTTAAACAAAACAGAAGTTATTTGCAAGATTGCTGATTGAAACCCAAACAAGAGAGAACAGAATATAGAATAACATAACCTATCTGAAAATCCAACAGATTATTCCAACTTAATGATGCTGTTCCAAATTCCTGCAATAATCCCCATATACAGCCCTTTGCACCAAAGGTAAAATCAGGTTCTTACAGGAGAGATGTCAGAGAGAGGGAGGATCAGCATGGCTTCTTTGGGTACAGCAGCTTCAAAACTGCCTGACTGCTTTTAATGAACAGCCAGACTGCTAAAGACCAAACCAAACCAGAGAAAAGCTGAGCCTGGGAGAACTGGCCATTCCCTTTTATTGTACAAGTGTTTTTTTTTAAACTTGAAAGCCTTTTTCCTGAAGCAGTTTCTGTTAGCTACAATCAAACTGGCCCTAAAACCCTAGACCACCCCAAGTTTCTGCATTTACAAACCCTCTGAAAAGAAAAACCAAGGACAACATAACCTTGTTAAAAGAGTAACATCCTTACATATAGTAAACAAAAACCCCAATATCTTTTGCATAGTGAGAGACTGGAAAATGCATTTAGGGAGATCAGGGATGTCCTTGCACCCGAGTCACACAAAGTTAACCTATAGGCACTGAAAACATTGGGAAGGTAAATGATTACAAAAGTAGAGTTTAAGAGTAAAGAAGTCCTGGAGCATTTGGAGGCTGAGGGTTGATCTTATGGAGGTTTACTAAATCATGAGGGGCATGGATATGATAAATAGACAAAGTCTTTTCCTTGGGGTGGGGAGTCCAGAACTGGAGGGCATAGGTTTAGGGTGAGAGGGGAAAGATATAAAAGAGACCTAAGGGGTAACCTTTTCATGTAGAGGATGGTACATGTATGGAATGAGATGCCAGAGGAAGGGTTGGAGGCTAGTACAATTACAACATTTAAAAGGCTTCTGGATGGGTATATGAATAGGAAGGGTATGAAGGGATATGGGCCAGGTGCTGGCA
The DNA here is from genome assembly GCF_047496795.1 of Chiloscyllium punctatum. Lineage (NCBI taxonomy): Eukaryota > Metazoa > Chordata > Chondrichthyes > Orectolobiformes > Hemiscylliidae > Chiloscyllium > Chiloscyllium punctatum. The sequence goes on along the minus strand of NC_092783.1, from coordinate 10,433,166 downwards.
GGTGGGACTAGATTGTGTTGGGATAGCTGGTCGGCATGGATGGGTTGGACCAAAGGGTCTGTTTCCGTGTTCTACATCTCTATGACTCTATTACAATTATATAGTGCGTTGTTAAGACCACGCCAAAAGTACTGTGAACAGCATTGGTCTCCTTACCTATGAAAGGGTATGTTTGCTCTGGAGGAGTGAAATACATTTTATTAGAAGGTTCCTGGTGTGAGGAGATTGTCCCGTTAGGAGGAATTGAGTAAACTAGACCTATATTCCTCAGATTTTAGAAGAATGAAAGGTTATCTATTTGAAACTTATCCAATTCTTAAGCAGCCTGGCGGGTTAGGTGTAGATAAAATATTTCCCCTGCTTGGGGAAGTTAAAACAAATGGTCACAGTCAAAGAAAACTGGAATGACCATTTAGTAAACATGGAAACATGGAAAATAGGAGCAGGGGTAAGCGATTTGGCACTTCAAACCTGCTGTGCCATTCAACTTTTATAGATGCACCATAGAAAGCATCCTACCTGGATCCACACAGTGTGGTATAGTAACTGCTCTTCCCAAGACTGCAAGAAACTACACAAAGTCATGAACACAGCCCAGTCCATCACACAAACCAGCCTTCCATCCATTGGCTTCATCTATACTTCCTGTTGCCTCAGGAAAGCAACCAATATAATCAAAGAGCCCTCCCACCCTGGTTATACTCTCTTCTATTGGGCAGAAGATGTAAAACTTTGAATACACGTATGAACAAATTCAAGAACAGCTTCTTCCCCACTGCTGTCAGAATTCTGAAAGACTTCTCAACTTATAATTGTGATCTCTCTCTCCCTGCACTTTCTCTGTGTTGTAACGCTGTATTTTGCACTCTGTTCTGCTACCCTGATGCATTTTGAATGATATGATCCGACCGTAGAGTCTGCAAAACAACACTTTTCATTGTGTCTCAGTGTATGTGACCACAATAAATCAATCAATCGATCAATGTGATCATAGCTGATCATCCAACTCAGTACCTCGTTCCCACTGTCTCACTGTAACCTTTGTTTCCTTTAGCTCAAACAATATCTAACTCCTTCTTGAAAATATTCAATTTTTTGGCCTCAACCATTCTCTGTGACAGAGAATTCTACAGACTCGCCACTCTCTGGGTGAAGAAATTCCTCCTCATCTCAGTCCTAAATGGTCTACCCTGTACCTTTAAGCACTGGCAGTGCTGGAGTGGGGAAAAGTTTCTTCATTCTGTGGTCACAAATCTTTGGAGTTCTCCACCCATGCAAGTTCTTGATGTTCAGGCATTGAGAATATTCAGGGCAGAGGTAATTAATCTTGGGGCATTTAGGGATTTTAGGGATATGGGGATAGTGGAAGAAGGTTGAATTTTGGCAGAGGATCTTGTTGGATGATAGAGCTGGCTTGTAACACTGTGTGATCTATTTCAACTCTTATTTCCTATTTCCAAATCTGCATAATATTAACTTCCATATACTGTATTACCACTACATCTTACTCCTAGTCAGACTGAGGTCTGTCTGCAATAAAAGCTGGGTATGTGCCTATTTCAGTCAGGAGACATGAGTCTCATTTCAGTATCTGTAATGAACAAATTGTATTTGTATACAGCCTGGTTGCATTCTTAAGATTTTGCAAATTAGCACCCAACAATGTCGTGCCTCAAAGTGCAATTTGTAGCTAAGTATAATTGCAACTTTAATTGAATCCTGCATAAACCACTTTTGACATTCCTTAGTTTTCTCTAGGAGAATAAATGTCAGAATGAAAGTAAAGCAAGCTCAGAGATTGAACAGCAGCAAATACATTTCAACAGAATCAGTGTTATCCATGCTCAAAACCAGACCTTCATTAAGAATGCATGGAAAGTTAGCTTGAAGATATATTTGGGTTCCCTCCATCCTCTCTGCACAATTGTGTGCTCACATCCCCACACCAGCACCAATACACTACTCCAAAAGTTTCTAGAAAACCATTCACTGGGTATTTCTCTTCTGCTTGCAAATCCTGACAGCACCTTCCATCTCTCTGTTTACAAACTTCTTCCTTCACACTAGGGGTATGCATTACTGGAAATATGAGTGTGTCCTCAGCTGTTCCCCTTTACATTAATGATTTGGATGAAGGAATTGAATATCCTCTCTCCAGATTTGAAGATGACACTAAGCTGGGTGGCAGTGTGTGCTGTGAGAGAATGCTAAGAAGTTGCAGGGTTACTTGCACAGACCTGCTGAGTGGGCAAACACTTTTCAAATGCAATATAATGTGGATAAATGTGAGACTATCCACTTTTGTCACAAAATCAGGAAGGCAGATTATTATCTGAATGGTGACAGTTTAGGAAAAGGTGAGGTGCATTAAGACCTGGGTGTCATGGTGGAAAGTCACTGAAGGTTAACATGCAGATGCAGCAGGCAATGAGGAAAGCTAATGGCATGCTCTCATTCATAGTGAGAGGATTTGAGTATTGGAGTAAGGATGTCTTACTGCAGTTATACAGGGCCTTAATGAGGCCACACTTTGAGTATTGTGTGCAGTTTTGGTCTCATAGTCTGAGGAAGGACATTCTTGCTATTGAGAGAGTCCAGCAATGGTTCAGCAGACTGATCCCTGGGATAGTAGGACTGATATTTGAGGAAAGACTGGATTGATTGGACTTGTACTTGCTGGAATTTAGAAGAATGAGGGGGGATTTCATAGAAACGTATAAAATCCTGATGAGGCTGGATGTAGGAAGAATGTTTCTGATGTTGGGCAAGTCCAGAACAAGGGCTCACAGTCCAAGAATAAGGGGTAAGCCATTCAGGACTGAGATGAGGAAGAAGTTCTTCACTCAGAGAGTTGTGAACCTGTGGAATTATCTAGCAGAGGAAGCTGTAGGGGTCAGTTCATTAGATATGTTCAAGAGAGAGCTGGATATGGCCCTTGTGGCTAAAAGGATCAAGAGGTATGGAGAGAGAGCGGGACTGGGATACTGAAATTGCATGATCAACTTTGCTCATATTGACTGGTGGTGCAGGCTTGAAGGACCAAATGGCCTACTACTCCACCTATTTTCTATGTTTCTAAGGCACAGGGATCCTCTACATTTAAGCAACTAACACTCCACTAAGCATCTATTTCCAATCACTGCCTGCCATTGATATAATTGGCAAGCAGCAGTATTTTAGTTTTTGGTGAGCTGTGTTGATGGGATCGTTGATGGGCGTCTGTTATTTGGCAAGGACTTTTGGATATGGTTGGATAAGTCAGACGTGAAGAAATTGAGAAGTCAGTGGGGGTACCTGGCAACCTCAACTCACCACTAACTTTAAAGCATCTCTGTGGGTGGCACAGTCGCTCAGCACCAGATACGCAGGCTCCATTCCAGCCATGAGCAATTCTCTGTGTGGAGTTTGCACATTCTCCCCATGTCTGCATGGATTTCCTCTGGGCGCTCTGGTTTCCTCCCACAGTCCAAACATGTGCAGGTCAGGTGGATTGATCATGCTAAATTGCCTCTAGTGTCCAGAAGTGTGTAGGCCAAGTGCATTAGTCATGGGAAATGGTTTACAGGGATAGGGTAAAGGGGCTGAGTTTGGGTGGGATGCTGTTTGGAGCGTTGGTGTGGACTCGATGGGCTGAATGGCCTGCTGTTACACTATGGGAATTTAATGACCCTATGTTGGTCACTGGACACCAACATCACATTCCATGGGCATTGACCACATACATATCACATCCATATACACTCGGATATGTCATATGTGACTCCCTAAGAACCCTCATGACCTACCTGCACTTCACTGCTACATCTTGGGTTGCACAGACAACTGCGATTGTAATGCTGCAGCAAGGACACTGTTCACTCAATGACACAGCTCATGTTCAGGACCAGGCTGCAAATCCAGACTCTTCACTCACTGTCATAGCTCTCGCTCAAACTAATCCTCCCTGAATGCTCACAGCATCCCTGCCTTGCCTTGCTTTGCCTCCTCAGCCAGTGATATACCAGGTTCACAGTGCTGCTACATTGCCTTGTCATGCAGCTCAACCACAAAGGCCTCAGTTAAATCCAGTGGGATTGCTTTCAATCAGGGTTTTTAAGCACAGTAGGGTCAAAGGCAGCAACCTAGAGCCGTTTAGGCACTTGGACACAATCAGTCAGCCACATAGGACTGTCAGAATCAAGATCTTCTCCACATAAAGAGTGAAGGAGCTGAACATCAGAGAGCCCACCATCTCTCTTGACCCTTATACCCTCGAGGAGGCTGTTTTCCTCCTGAAATAATAGAAAGGCAGTTATTAAAGGAGAGGAAAGTGAGCGATACAACTGTTATATTTTGTGTCAGATAGAGGCATGCTGACCGGATGAATGAATGCCACAGAGGGTTAGCAGTTATGGGGCATCAGAGCAAAGCAATAGAGAGAGTGGCAGTGGGAGATGGGTACTGTAGCAGAGATGGAGTAAGTGTGAGGTAAAGGAGAGAAGATGGGAACACCACTGTCTGCAAGCTTCTCTCCAACCACATGCCACCTTGACTTAGAATTATATCGCTGGTCTTTCAATGTCACCAAATCCTGGAACTCTTCCATACAGCACTGTGGGTATCCTTACATCCCAAGGACTGCAACTGTTCAAGAAAACAGCTCAACACCTCCTGCTGGGCAATTTGGGATGAGCAATTAATGTTAGCTAAGCCATCCCACGAATGAATACAAACAACATTGAGAATGACTGCCATTTCAATGGTTTGTATGAGTTCTGTGAAATGGGAATGACCGGCATTTGTTTGGGACAAGAATTTTCATACAATGAAAATGGCTGGGGTTGGTTTATGTGTTAGAGGAAAGTACAAGATGAATGATTATAAATTGATTGACATGGGAATCCATTTAAGTGTTTTGACAGTATTCTCTGATTCTATCTTTCGATACAAAGGCTCTGATTTCACCTTTGAGTTTCAATCTGAGCAGTGGAGAAAGAGGGGTGATGGTGGAAGTGGAAGGGAGGTTAGTGGTGAGCATCCTGCAAGTATGGGTTTCCTGAACACTTCCTGAACAAGCAGTGTGTTTGCTGCATAAAGTGCTCACACACAAGGGAAGCTTGAACATAGCACATCTTGATAGAGCAAGATGTTTGCCCCTCCTCTGAAGTTTGGTGACCAATAAGGCAAGCTGCCTGGTCATGTGATTCCACAAAAAGACAAGACAAGGCAAGGCAGGAATGCTGTGAGCATGTAGGTAGGTGCTAATGAGCAAGCGCTAAAACAGCAAATGTGCATCCTAGAGATGCAGCCTGATCAAATGCTCCTTGCAGCCAGCTGATGTCACTGGGGCCCCCCCTTGGACTTACATGGTGGGAATTTGTGACGTCTGGTTTGCTCACAGGATGTTGCGCATTAATGAGATGAAATGAAGAACTAAAAAAGCTGTCAACAAGCAATAAATGCATGAATAGAGAAGGAATTGCTCCCTCATGAGAATCTCACCTCTATCTTTGGAACTTAGTTAAAAGATACAGCGAGTTGTCCCCCAAATCATGACAGGTCTCACTGGACTTCTTAAGCATTTCTGAAACATTTCTCACTAGAATCCATGTCTTTCAGATCCCGAAATATTTCTGTCCTGTGGGTCTTTGCTGGGATGTGATTCAATTGGCAGCCACATTCCAGTACCTCAGCAAACTCACCAACATTAAATCATGAGACTTCACACTGAGGCTATTTGATCACAGGGTATATCATAGTTGAGTCTGACCCTGCACTTACTAAGATCCATCCACGTGCCTTCCCTAATCAGGCCACTGGATAGAATGAGCAATGGAGTGATGGCTTCTTTTCGTGCATCCTTGCCGTCTTGCGTACCATTTTGGTTGCACCCTAATCAGCAGCACTTTTGTAACATAGCATAGGGTTAACTTTCTGACATCAGACAATATATAATGAAAATGGCAGGTGTATGACCCAGAGTTTTCCATCCATTGAATTCAATAGACATAATCCCGATCAGCTTGCCTACAATTCTCTGATAATCACTGCTTGTGCTTAAGACCTCACCGGCAGTGTGGAATCTTGGAAAGTTTGCCCTGAAACCTGATTTGAATTTCTATTAAAATGTTCACTTTCATTTATAGCATGCGAAGCAGTGTATTCTAATGTCAGTTTTTGATTGACTATTATCGATCCCTTTCAATTTAATTAAGCAACTGCAATAAAAATCTTGTCAAGCTCCCCTTATGGGTTGGCTGGTAACTTCCCTGTCCAATGGACTGATTAAAACTGATTAAGGAAGTCAGATCATATTCTCGGGCCATACTGAACTTGCTGACCTCAGCCACCGTGATAATCAATGCACAAGAATTAGCCACGGCGGTCAAAATTGTATTGAACTAAGTGAAATGTACAGCACACAAGGAAGCCACTTGACACAATCAGTCCCTTTTTGGTAATTGTTTTTGTAATCTTGTGGGCCTGTCATGCTAATTTCCTTCACCAATCAAACCTATTTTTAAATGCTATCTAGTGATAGGGTCTCTGTTTCAATCAGTACTTCAGTAAAACAGTTCATAGCTTCAGAACAATCTTTCTAAGATTGTTTGTGCTGCTTGCTGTAAGTATGTTACATTTCACTAGTCTGTGTGCCCCTTTGTCAAGACCCTTCAATTACCACTTTCAATATACTTGGCCCCCACCTCTACATAATTCTAAACACTTTTAACAAGAAAATCTGTCATCTATTCTGTTTGAACGAAAGCAGCAGTGTTTTGTTTTAGGTGATTGCTTGCATTTCTTCATTCCAGTCACTATCTTAGAGGTAGGATCCAAAATGAAATTCTGTGGATGTGTGAAATCTGAAATAAAACAGAGGCATGTTGGAAATACTCAGCAAATCAGGTAGCATCTGTGGAGAGAAATGTTTCAGGTTGATAACTGTTCGTCGGATCCTAACATTGGAAGCAAAACGTTTGTTGTCCTTGTTGTTCCAAGATCATTTGGACCCTAGCAAGACCCAGAGTGTTATATCTCCAATCTTTATAAGTCCACACAGTCAGCTGAGGATGGAATCAAACCTGGGTCCCTGGTGCTGTGAAGTAGTCACTGATAACCACTGAGCCACCATGCAGTTCCATTGTACTATTTTATTATTATTTACTATTAGCTGCCTTTGGTCTTTGGTCTGACTACTGTTTTTATATTGTTTGGTATTAATATTTTCTGAAAAAGCTGCCCTCTATCTGTTTATATAATGATCCAATGTTGGCTTCTCTGACCTCTGGCTGAACTCCTCTAGCTGGAATGTTGAGAACAATTGGATATGGGCATTGCTGGCTTGGTCAACATTTTTAGCCCAGAGGGCAATAAGAGACAACTACATTGCTGTGGGTCTGGAGTTACATGTAGGTCCAGACCACGTAAGGTTGGCAGCTTCCTTCTCTAGATGACATTAGTGAGCCAGATGTGCTTTTCCCCATAGTCGATAATGATTTCATTGTCAACATCAAACTCTTAATTCCAAATTGTTTGAAAAATTGATTTTTAAATTCCACCATTTGCCATGGCAGGATTCAAACCTGGGTGTCCAGATCATTACTTGGGTCTATGGATTAATAATCTAGTGATATTACCAAAAGTTCATTGGCTCCCCTTAATGTGTGTGATATAGCCCCATGACTACCTAGCTGGAACTTATGTACACATAATAAGTGGTGATTCAAATAAGGTATCTGTGTGTGTTTGTCATCTGATCTCCAAGCCCCAGTTTAGGACAGGATCTATAGGAGATGAATTCAGAAAATATATTATCAGGCAGCTAACGATAATAAGAATCTACAGCATGTCCTTATGGCAAGTACAACATGTTTTCCCATAGTCTACAGACAATTTATGTGATTTTTGGGCCTGGAGAAAATATCTGATAAATTTAACAAACTAAAACAAACAAAAAAGGATTAAATGGAACAAATAAGTAATAAATACGTAAATCTTTTTGGTTAAATTAATCTTGAATAGTACAGCAAAGTAGATGAGTGTGGGTTGTGAACTTATCAGATAAAAACAACAATCAGATGGATGTACCAGACACGACTAATTACCATTCACTCTTTAAAGCAAAGAATTGCTAAAATACAAGACACCTTTCAGTATGTGGTAAGTTTCAATACACGAATGTAGCCGTTAATTTTCTGCATCTGAGAAATGTGATGGTCAAGAATGAATGATACACCAGTAAACTTACTTTGAAAATGAAGGTAACATGTTCTGAGTTCTTCATGCTGCTGACTTTTTAATTGCTCTGTTCAAATCTTTGCCAGTGACATACAGCAGCAGACTTTGAGCAGCTGTGCACTGAATAACTTATTGTGAAGAAATGCCTAGAACGTGGCCACATTAGCCAAGGAATGCATCGCATCCATATCTTACTTTGCGCCTAATGCCTAGAATAATAACAGTTTCTCCACTTACTAACTGCCAGAATGAGCTTCTGTATTTGTTCTCTGGGACAGGTGCTGCCTTCAGTGAGATGTTGTTGGGTCTTTCTGACCAGTGCTTCTAAGTTTTTGCTCTGATAGTGGATTAATCTTTTGATGAGATCTCAGCGCCTATGAAGGGATTTAGAAAGCTATAAGCACTTTGGCACTTGAAGTGTGCAAGCAATTGAACTCTGAGCATTAATGATTTCACCAGGGAGAAAACCTAAGGATCCTTTTAAAGAAGCTGCTGGGTTCGATTACCAAGTTTTCACAATACCATGTCTTGTATCCCAGCTGCTGGTATTTCCCTGATAATAATATGCTTCAGACTGTTCCAAACTAAAACAGTGAATTCATGCTGAGTCCATTTATTGCACTAATAAATGGCTGATTTTCTTTTTCTAATGCTAAGCACCTGGTGAGAAAGCACAAATATCTGAAAGTGTAGAAAGTCTGACACTTGGGAAAGAAACAGAATATGTGAGAAATATACAATAAATTGACAGCCAGCTGAAATGAGAAAAGGTGTGCTAATACTGTAGGTGTGTCACAAGTTGTCAGACTGGAAAAGAAAGATGGGAGTCACTCATAAGATGAAACATATGAGAGATCTCTCTTAGTTTTCTAATGTTAGTGAAAGGTTCACATTCAAAATCTCATTCACAAGCTGAGGGATTTACTGTGTCTCTCTGTCTGCATAACAAAGTCGAGCTAGCATAATATTCATACTGATGTTTAATATTCTGTCTCAAGAATGCTGTACATTTCACATCTCTAGCAGTCTCAGACTGCTGCACTCAGATGCTTGCAATGTTGAATTATGAAGTGATTGATTTTTATCCCAGTACACACTGTCATCTTAATCTCTTGATAAAATAAGTACATATTTTGAAGTGAATATTCCCCTCTTCCTGATTCATTAATAATCCTGTCAACAAACAATGATGGATTGCTCTGCTCACCGAGATTCAAGGGCAATTCAAGGTTTCTCAACTTGCAATTTCTCCTGTCAGAAAACAACCCCACCTCTGACTAGTCATGTGATAATCTAGGACGTAAATACTGTATTCTCACTGGCCATCACTGAATGTTAACACATTCCTTCAGTAAACTATGAAAGCAAGCACCAGTCGCCAGAACCATTGAGAAATGCGTTCTATGAACCAGTCACTGTTAGCCTTCTCATTTAATCAGCTTACTTAATTCACTTTTATGGCAAAATTATTCGACTGCTAATGACATTTGCTTTCAGTTGCTGTGCTTTTAGATGGGCATTTTTGCTCTTGCAGTCAATAAATCCATATTCAAACACACCAAAGCCATGGCTTGCTGGTGTCAGATCAACTCAAACTCTGTTCTTTTTTGTGACAGAGCTGTTTCATTTTCACAACATGAAGGTCACAGTCTGAGGATGTGGAGTAGGCCATTTAGGACTGAGATGAGGAGAAATTTCTTCACACAGAGTTGGGTGAGCCTGTGGAATTCTCTGCCACAGAAAGCAATTGAGGCGAAAGCATTGAATGTTTTCAAGAAGGAGTTAGATATAGTTTTTAGGGTGAAAGGGACCAAAAGGTATGGCCAACAGTGTACTTAGTTAGATGATCATACTGAATTGCAGTACAGGCTCAAAGGACTCAATAGTGCACTCCTGTTTCTATATTCTATATTTCTATAACACTGTATTCGCAGGTCAGTGAGCAACAGAACATTGAATTCTACTGCTTATCATCCACAATGATTGAAAGAATACTTGAAAGCACAAAGTCAACTTCATATGCCTATGGGCCAGTACCCCCTTTGCATTCTAATGGAATAAGCTTAAAATACATTTGTCCCCTCCATTCAGCTTCTGCCGCTTCCAGTCATCAACAGAATTGACATTTGCCCAGATATAAAACCTGATTTTAAATATGAAACGTGGAAGAGGTAATTGGAAACATGTTAATGTTGTTAAGGCTAGGTCAGAAGGGTCACATTTGAAGTCGAGGTCCCACCTGATGCTAGTGAGAATGATGAGAAAAGGTGGCAGGTGAGAGTGTGAGTTGAGATGGGAGGTAGCCATTCCCACAATCCTAATGGAATGGGCCCCAGTATTAGGGGAAGATGTCTGACACAGTCACCAGTATGGAAAAGGAGGCTTGAGGATAGGTGAAGTAATAGACGTAATAGAAGCCATTCTGTGAATGTCGATCCTTTTTGAATGGGCATTAATAAAGATTAAGAGCATTGAGCATTGAGTCACACAATGACCATCGTGCAGCATGGACATCCTTGCTCCTCACTATGTTGTGGAGAAATGCCCGGCCTTGTTCCTGGCCACTGACTCCAAGGGCTCTTCCTTAGCAACAAATGGGAGCCACAAGGATTATCCACTGGGGACTTGGCGTAATGCTACGGGGTCGTCCAAGGATGAGTACATTCACATGTATGGACCCCTGAAGCAACCAAGCCCATTTTTCTAATTTTTCACCAGAAAGGGCAGGTTCTTTGGCTTTTGTGAGGTCTAGATCTAGTTCAGCCAGTTTCTTCCTTTCAGTTGCCATATTATCAATTCCACAAACTAAGCAATCCGTAACGTTTCCTGAAATGCTGACCCAACTCAGTGTTCCACAGATGTCCTCAGTCTAATCATGTATTCAGTTACTCATTCCCCAGGATGTCTATTTGCCGTGTTAAACCTGTACCTTGCTGGTGTAGTGTTTGTAACCAGGTCAGCCAGGTGGACATATAGATTATGAGTTTCCTGATTGTGCTGTTAATTGGGTCCATTAGCCAGCCCTGGCTGATAGATTTAAGCAGGTATGTCAAATATCCTGTTCACTCTGAAAGCTGACTCTGAGGAAGCCAGACCAGTGTCAGGGATTCTCCACCTGTAAATGGAGGGTGACTTGTGTTTGGGCTACCAGCCTCCATGGAATTATTTCAGTGTTGATGGGATCAATGATGTAACCATGCAAAAGTGTCCAATAGCTGAAGCCCAACTGGACTTCAAACAGGCAGTACAACTGGCTTTATCATTGGCAAACATGGTAAGTAGAAAATTTGAGTTGCAGGGTATTCCAAGTGGACACCCTTGCTAGTCCAACTGAGCTTGGGGGACACCACTTGAGTGAAGGCAATTGCATAGCCTCACTCAGGCAATATCCTGTACAGAGAGACTCTCGGTCAGTCCACTGCAAAACCCCAAAACAAAGCCAAGCCTCGGCCAAACTGTTAAAAGTTTCTTGAGGATTCAGGTCAGCATGCCATTATAGTTGCTGCTGGAATGCAAACTTGAGACAGCAAAAGAATCCCACTAGACTTAAAGTGAGTAAGCGAACTCATACGCTGCTATCCAGGAAAGTGCACATCCTGGAAAGTCCACCTACATCTGGTTTGGAACTGTTACATTGCTTAGCAACATCCAAATCAGAGCCAATGAAAACGAACTGCTAGTTAAATGGTTACGAGGTTCTAATGGAGGTTGATACCAGAATGGCTGTTTTAATGATCGCACAACCAGTCTTTAACAAAATTCGTTCTGGGCTCCAAAGTTAACGTTTGCTTAGGACTTCAGCTAGACTGAGAACCTACACTGGGCAACCTTTACAGATTAAGGGTTCAGCTTTGGTTCTGGTCTCTTATGAGAAGTGCCTGGTTCAGTTCCCACTCACTGTAGTATAAGGCTCTGGCCAAGCCAGATGGGGTGAAATTGGTTGAGAAAGATTCACCTGGATTAGCTCTATGTTTTTGATTAGGAAGTGGCTGTCTGAGTGAAATCCTAATTAAATGCCAGGAAGTTTTTCAGGAGGGTCTAGGGGCTATCAAAGTAGCCAAGGCCACTTTGCATGTTGGCCAAGAACAATTGCACAGTTCTGCAAGACCTACCCAGTGCTATGTCTTACGGGTGAAAATAGAAGTGGGTAAGCAGAAAACGAGAAAACGAAGGAATCAGCAAACCACTGCAGGTGACAGATTGGGTAGCACCTTTTGTACCAATTGTGAAGTCCAACGGGTCTGTTCACCTTTGTGGGGCTTTTAAACAAATGATAAACTGCTTTTTGCAGATAAATACCCAATCCCTCACATCAAGGATTTATATACAAAGCTGGAGGGTGTAGGCTGTCCTTTGTGAAGCTGGACATGAGCTATGAGCACTTGTAATTGCGGTTAGATGAGGATTCCCAGATGTGTGCTACAAATGATATTCATAAGGGTTTGTGTCAATGTATGAGACTGCAATTCAGGGTTTATTTCAACATGTGCAATTTTACACTGGACTATGGAGAACATTTTGCAAGATCTACCCCAGGTCGCCATTAATCGAGATGACGTGCTAATGAAGACTAATATGGAGCACCTAGAGAACTTAGATATAGTCTTTATTCATTCTTCCAGACAGGTGTATGCCTTAGATGGGAAGAAAATATGTGTTCCAGGCATCTACAATGTCCTCAAGACCAGGTTACATTCATTGGAAGATAAAATGAGGGTGATCAAAGGTGACCCAGCTCTCATGTCTATACTGGAGCTTTCCTTAGGCTGGTGAATTATTATCAAAAATTCATATATAACCTGCCCTCAATCCTGGCACTTTCACATCAACTCAAAAAAGGAATTGGTCATGAAGGCAGGCCGCAGTCTTTAGAGAAGTGAAGAAGTAACTATCATCCTTTAAGGTGTTGCCGCACTATGATCCCAAGTGAGATTTGGTATTGACATGTGATGCCTCTCTGTAAGGCATCAGGGTAGTATTAGCTTGTAGATGGTCCAATGGAAACAAATGCTCAATAGTGTATGCTTCCAGGACTTTGATTAATGAAGAGTGATGAAGGGCTTTTGCCCAAAAAGGTTGATTTTCCTGCTCCTTGGATGCTGCCTGACCTGGCTGTGCTTTCCCAGCACCACACCGATCTAGACTCTGGTTTCCAGCATCTGCAGTCCTTGTTTTTACCTAGCAGAGTATAAATATGTCTAGATAGTGAAGTAAGGTTTGGCAGTCATGTTTCTAGTAAGAAAGTGAGGCATCAGTGCTAACCGTTGAGCCATCATGCTGACCCAGCGGTCATAGAGAACGGGTCATTGTCTACCAGCAGCCAATTTGAGTATTTCCTAAAGTCGGATGGTATTCATCATATAGGGACAACTCCATACTGTCCATTATCCAATGACTAGCAGAAAAAGCAGTCCAAACTTTAATTCAAGCTCAAAGTTACTGCCTATAGCTTCACTTGATACCAAGCTGTTCTGGTTCCTATTTGATTATAGGATCGCCCCCTCACACATCTACACGGATAGCTCCAGCAGAGTTGCTGATGGGAAGAAAACTCCATCTGACCTTCCTGGCGTGGAGGCGGGAAGGTGAAATGCCATTAGGAATGCCAATGCCAAACACATGCTACAAGAAAAAGAACCATCTTATGTGCTCAGAATCAGAGGGTAAGGGCTGTATGATTTTAACAAGATCAGCTAGGTGGACCTCATAGAATATGAGTTCCCTGATTGGTGCTATATACCTGATCCAATCAGGGAGCCCTGGCTGACAGATATTAACAGGAGTGACAGATGTTCTATTCGCTCTGAGAGCTGGCTCTGAAGAAGCTGGATCAGTGTGAAGGACTCTCCGTGTGTAAATAAAGTGTAACTTGGTTGCAGGATACTGGCCTTTACAGAGTTATTTCAGTGGGGGTTATCAAAAGAACATAGCCCATAAGAGATGATCATCCACTCAAGGGACATAAATAGATTGCCTTAATTGCACATCTGTCTTTGAGGTTTTGCTCTTTGCAACTTCCTTAGCATTCTTTAGAGTGCAATATTCCAGGTTTCACACAATGAATCCTTCGGCAGCCTAGCTTGCCCTGCAGTCTTTGTTTACAAGAATAGGTAAGATCCAAAAGTTCTATATCTTTTTAAGTGATACACGGTTCTGATTGATCATCAAGACAAAACCTGACACTTACTATTACCATTAAAAAGAATGCCAAGTGCTGGACATCTGAAATAAAAAAAAGGAAATCCAAAGGCTCATAAGTCACTGTTTATGGGGAGAATGATCAAGTTAGCAGTCAGCTGATGACCCTTCGTCAGTTCACCTCATGACCCGATGAAATTCAGTTAGTTTTCCAATCTTTTTAACTTCAATACTGTCTTGAATTTTGGGGTTGGGTGTTTCACAAGGATTTCTGAATATTTCAAAAAGTTGTTTCTCCCTTTCACTTCTTGATAACAACTATTTGCTTTCATTTCAATAGACAATTCATTTTTCAATTTATAACATGTTTTCCTTGGAATAATGAGCTATTACTGTAAATATACAACTCTAGCAAGGGACTTTACTTAGTGTTTATGGAAGTCATAATTTATAAATTCAATCACAATATTCCCTTTTCTTGATTACTTCAAATCTGAGAATACTCAACAAACTTGTGTCTTATTGTGACCTCGTTGATGTTGATATGCCAGCTTTAATTTTCAAAGATGCTCCTGAATTGCCTTCCTTACTACTGACAGCAACATTTTTCAGAGTACAATTCTCAAAAGGAACAGCTTATATTTCCCAAGTCCATGTGTTCGACCTTTTCCAAAGACTGCACTCATGTGACTTATTTTCCCAACTGCAATCAAGTAGCTTTCCAACCTGCTTTAGCTACAGCACAAATATTGTACACCTTCTGTCATTTGATATTCTTGTGTGCATTCTGTCAGACCTTTTATGAATACTGAATCTGCCTCAGATAGTTTAACAATAGTATAAAAGCATCATGTGGGATTTTCCAGTGCCTTCCATGGTCAGGGTAATGATAGACTGATGAATCTATTTGGGCAAGAGACATTAAAATCAGATGCGTGTCCATGAGAAAAACTTCACTGATTAAGTTTTCCACGTTTAGGTGGCAGCTTGAATATGTTGTCAACAGCTGACAAGAGGCCTTTCTACAATCATTTGCTCCTCATTAAAACATAGTTCACTAGATTTGACTGTCCAGGTTAACTTCCAATCGATAAACCCCACACTTCAGAAACTTGATACTAAAAACAGGCAGTTACTTTGTGAGTTAGTTTTCTTCCTCAACTTCAATATAAGGACTTGCTGCATTACCCAAGTAGTGAGACAGCTTTAAATGATGCACATAGTGACATATGCTGGCTCTTCTCCAAGTGCTGGTGACACATCCGAGAGGAGCAAGAAGGTGTATGGCACACTCATTGCTGAGACAGTGAGACATTCAATGTTATTGGGAAGGGTGACATCTCCTTGTAATGGGAGAAGATGCCCCGCACTTTTCACTTCAGGCAGCAGAATAGGCATCCTGTGGCGTAAGTCCAAGTCCAGCAAATGTTAAAACAAAGCCATTGAATATATATTTGTACGTGTAAACTTTTTAATACATTACTGAAACACCATTGAGATAAAAGTACCTTTGAAAGGATTTCATCTACCTTTGCCGACCACTCTGTCTAGATGCAGGTCGCACATCCACACCTGGGTGGGAGAAGCTGGTATGCCATGATGATTGTGAAGACTTAGGTGCGTATTCCTTATGGGCTCAGGGCTTACAGGCTTTGGACTAGTGAGAGTCTCCTGCATAGATGCAATGCACCCTTCTCAGTCTAACAGAGCAGAGGTGAAGTGGTATGGCATCTCTTGAATGTCTCGAGATAAAGTTTGTGGTGTGCCCGTGTGTTATGCCTACTCTACATGGCCGCCTGATGCCATTACCCTGCTGCCTTAAGATGAAAGGGCACCTGTAGGGAAGTTGAGCTGCTGTCTCCCCTCTCACTCTTCCATTGATGCTGGGCACCCATCAGTAGAAAGATGGAGTGCAGTCCAAGCACATACCTGACAACCACTGAGCATTCTGGCGGATCAGGGTCTCCAAGGCAGCTGCCACCACTTTTGTTGATTGAGGTGGACAAGTCACACAATACCAGATTATAGTCCAACAAGGTTATTTGAAATCACAAACTTTTGGAAGACTTCGCCTTCACCAGGTGATGAAGGGGCAGTGCTCCAAAGACTTGTGATTTCAAATACAGGTAGTTCTCCTATAATGCCAGACTTGTGTTCCAGCAAAGTCTCGCTTAATAGAAAATCACTTACTAGAAATAAAGGGGCCTATGGGAAAAGTGGGGTGAGGGGCAGACCAGCAAAAAATATCACTCACAATTGCTCAAACATCACCCAAAAGTCTACACAAAGTATAGCACAGCCTGAATGAAGGTTGAAATCATATTTATGAGTAAAACAGAAGTAAATTTAACACAGTACATTTAAAAACTGTAAGAAAGCTGCTCGCTGTACAGTATCTCTCACAGAAAGCTGCTCTGCTGGCATTGAGCATGTGCAGAACATCACAGAGATTTCAGTGCATGAGCAGAACGACATGGACATCGGCTCGTATTGGCACATGCACAGAATGAAGCGAGCGAGCTGATCCCCCTTGGAGGTAAAAACAATGGTTGCAGATGCTGGAAACCAGATTCTGGATTAGTGGTGCTGGAAGAGCACAGCAGTTCAGGCAGCATCCAAGTAGCTTCGAAATTGACGTTTTGGGCAAAAGCCCTTCATCAGGAATAAAGGCAGGGAGCCTGAAGTGTGGAGAGATAAGCTAGAGGAGGGTGGGGGTGGGGAGAAAGTAGCATAGAGTACAATAGTGAGTGGGGGAGGGGATGAAGGTGATAGGTCAGGGAAGAGAGGGTGGAGTGGAGAGGTGGAAAACGAGATCGGCAGGTAGGACAAGTCCGGACAAGTCACGGGGACAGTGCTGAGCTGGAAGTTTAGAACTAGGGTGAGGTGGGGGAAGGGGAAATGAGGAAACTGTTGAAGTCCACATTGATGCCCTGGGGTTGAAGTGTTCCGAGGCGGAAGATGAGGCGTTCTTCCTCCAGGCGTCTGGTGGTGAGGGAGCGGTGGTGAAGGAGGCCCAGGACCTCCATGTCCTCGACAGAGTGGGAGGGGGAGTTGAAATGTTGGGCCACAGGGCGGTGTGGTTGATTGGTGCGGGTGTCCCGGAGATGTTCCCTAAAGCGCTCTGCTAGGAGGCACCCAGTCTCCCCAATGTAGAGGAGACTGCATCGGGAGCAACGGATACAATAAATGATATTAGTGGATGTGCAGATAAAACTTTGATGGATGTGGAAGGCTCCTTTAGGGCCTTGGATAGAGGTGGGAGGAGGTGTGGGCGCAGGCTTTACAATTCCTGCGGTGGCAGGGGAAGGTGCCAGGATGGGAGGGTGGGTTGTAGGGGGATGTGGACCTGACCAGGTAGTCACAGAGGGAACGGTCCCACATCCCGCACCTCCACCCTCAGACCCCACCCCTCCAACCGTAACAAGGACAGAACGCCCCTGGTGCTCACCTTCCACCCTACCAATCTTCACATAAACCAAATCATCCGCCGACATTTCCGCCACCTCCAAAAAGACCCCACCACCAGGGATATATTTCCACCCCTTTCCGCCTTCCGCAAAGACTGACTTGTCCTACCTGCCTATCTCGTTTTCCACCTACCCACTCCACCCTCTCCTCCCTGACCTATCACCTTCATCCCCTCCCCCACTCACCCATTGTACTCTATGCTACTTTCTCCCCACCCCCACCCTCCTCCAGCTTATCTCTCCATGCTTCAGGCTCTCTGCCTTTATTCCTGATGAAGGGCTTTTGCCCGAAATGTCGATTTTGCTGCTCCTTGGATGCTGCCTGAACTGCTATGATCCCCCTTGGAATCGCGCTATTGCCAACTGAGGCAAGTGTTCTCCAAATGCTGTTCCCTAATTCTTCAAAAACACCATAGCCAAATCGTGCTGTTGAAATGCACATTATCCCAGAACTACATGTTGGACAATAATATGGTGTTGTGTGACTTCTGACCTTTTCTGTAGAAAGCAGTCAAGTGCTTGCAAGCCACAACCTCACAACAGACAGAAGATGGATGGTATTTCGGACAGTGTAGATGTATCTATACCCACTCCCTAAGATTCTAGTATATATGTCTGACAAAATATTACTCTAATTATTCTATCATGCAATAACATTCTTGTCATCTAAGAACAGTGTGTCTTCTGTGGATACTATGGTTTTTAATTCATTCATGGGATGTGTGCATCACTGGCATTGAATGGCCATCCCTAATTACCAAGAGACAACCACATTGTTATGAGTCTGGAGTCACATGATGGCAGTTTCCTTCCGAATGAGATTCACGGTCAACATTCAACTATTAATTCCAGAATTTTGTTAAATTCAAATACCACCATATGCTGTCCAGCAATAATACATCTAGACCATTGCCTCCCTTTAATCTCAATATAAATTGTATCCTTTATCTACTAATCACTAGGTAGGCTCAAGACAAAGCAAAGACAAAGGAAGTCTGGTGACAGCAAACTACCTTGAGAGGGCCTGTATCACATATCAAGAGAGGTAGTGTGCATGGTCATCTGGGAAAGAGAGATTCATCCTGTCTTTTGCTCCAGTCCAATGAGGGCTTCTAGGATTCCTGCCCATCTCTACAGATTGACCTTGTCACTCATAACGAGGTACAGAGGTTTGTCCTATGCATAGGTTCATTAGGTGCCTGGCTTTGGGCAGTCCTTTGAATATCTAGTGGACAGCTCAGAATGTGAAGCTAGTCACCAGCTAGTGGGCACCAATAGAAACATTGATAACAAGGCCCTCTTTGATTGTAGTTGGGTGGGCCTTGTTGTCTACAGCCTCACCAGCAATATTAGGCCCATGTGTAAAGTGTGTACAACGTGATATGATCTTGTTTCCATTGTATCTTACTGGGCTTGGAATTTGTCAGCAACATAAACAACATATAATACTCTGAGGTTCCTTTAAATAAAATACTTTTTCTGAAAAGTCAGTTTCACAAACAAAATACCGCAGATTTTTTCAGCTGTCAGGGAGCTCAAGCTGCTGAACAAGTGGTGTCATGTTGAGGTAGGAGGCTATAACCCTGGAAGTTTAGCAAATAATCTAGCTCATGTTACTGTACCACACAGACCAGTGTAACATTAGAACAGGCTGGACAGACCTCTTTACATTTTCACTGAATTGCCTCTGTTTGAAGGGCTGGTGCAAGGGATATCAAATCTCTTCCTCACACAATTGACTTAGTCTTTTTCCCCTTCATTAAGTTATAGTGAAAACTGTTATCACTTTGTAATAAGCAAAAGGATCTGTTAATCTTCTGTTAAAAATTACAGATTTATTTGGATTAATAACTGTTTAAACTAAGGGTAAGTGATAGAAAACATGAGATAGAAGTTTACATTTTGCTCCCTGTAACTATAGAATTTGGTAAGTCAATTTACTTCTGTCTAGAAAAGACAAATCAGAACAAAATGAAACGCAACACACTCTATAATGAAGTGTAATTGTGATACTTTTTTAAAATTATAGCTTGGTATAAAGCATGATTGAAATTTACAGAAAAAATCTGTCATTGTTGCTGTGCTAAAATATAATTTGCATTGAAAACAATTTTGTTGCAATCTGATGATATCTATTCTTTAAATGTTGCACATTAATCATTAATGTGATACATTCATTTGTATCTGGCAATATTATATGTCATTTTGTTAACCTACAAATATATAAAAAGAACTGATAACCTGAGTGAGTTATAAACATGATTAACTAGAGTAGTTTGAACAGGTCATTGTCAAATTACAATTTGGATATCACAATTGTTCTTGTAATCTGAAGTAAAATTAAATCCATTAGAAAATATCCTTTCAGCCAAACTCAACAAAGTGAGACATCATCAAAAACTAATGTTTGATTAAAACATTCTTTACTTACAAATGTATTCCTCAGGAAAGTAAAGGATGTTCATAGTTGGGGTAGGATGGTTGATGAAGGAATCTTTTCCAAGTTAGCATTCCCAGCACTTTTCGCCTCCTTTGTTGTCT
This sequence comes from Chiloscyllium punctatum, assembly GCF_047496795.1. Lineage (NCBI taxonomy): Eukaryota > Metazoa > Chordata > Chondrichthyes > Orectolobiformes > Hemiscylliidae > Chiloscyllium > Chiloscyllium punctatum. The sequence goes on along the minus strand of NC_092783.1, from coordinate 10,412,803 downwards.
GACTTTGTACCTACTCTACAGCATATTCTGCTCAAATCTTTGTTTATGCCTCTATTGCCTCTAGAGTTGACGAGTCCATTAATTTCTTGGATGGCCACCCGTTCCACTGTCCATAAGCATAATCTCAACCAACACTTTTTTTTTGCCAGCTTGCTTGAGGAATTGGCGAGGGCCCTGGAAACAAGATGCAGGAGTTCAATATAGCTGGGATAGTCTGCTGCCTTCAGGAGTGCGGCCATTTTCTAGATCCAAACATACCCAATTCCCACTTTGAATCTTGATGTTACATTAATTTGTGAACTAACTAAATCTGAATCTTCTCCTTTTATATATCTATTCGTATAATTGATTAAGATTTTCTGGTCTCAAATTAAATCAAGGTAGTTTAACCAAAACCAAAAAGACTTTTAAAAGAATAATCTAGCCTGTTTGATAATCCCCATAACAGGGACTTTTGTCAACCGGTGCTACAAAACAAGACATACTTGAGGAAATATGCGTATTTTGATTAAGTCTAATCTTTAACAACATTTACTGGGAAAGAATTAACATAAACTGTACTATATTAATATTTATTTGGGATCAAGGGATCTTTCAAATCCTGGATTGTTATGAGATGTGATCTGACATTTCTCTGATCCTTGTATGATTTTTTGTGACAGACCGACAGCTGTTGGTTGCAGGGTATATGTTGCTATGACTGATTAATGTTGACCTGAATCTCAAGCATAGTGTGCCTGTCATTCATTTCAACCATCTATCATGTTTCATTGTACATCACATTCTTTAATCAACTGGATAATGTGAGAGCTTTAATTTATTTTCCTAAATTAAAAGACCAAACGTTGTAAAGAACATGACCAGTTTTCAAAGTCAACCAAGAGGGAGTCCTGGTGCTTTTCAAACATGTGTCAAGAGGCTGTTTCTCTTCACACCTGCCATTAGCACCTGTACTTCTGGTAGGAGTCAACAAGGCTCTATCAAATATACCTCTCAATTCCCTAACCTTTATTAGCCAGAAGAACAAGGGAAGCAAGCACTTGGGATCACACCACCTGTGCACTCCTCTCCAAGCCACAAAAAGTCCAGATGTGGAAATATATTGCTGCTCTATCACTGTCGTTGACCCATTCTTGACCTGGAGATCTGTGTGTATAGCGCTCTGTGGCTTGGAGTCCAAGAAGGCAGCCCCCTATCACTTTCTCAAAGACGATGGGCAATAAATCCTGACCTTGTTGGCAATGCCTACGTTATGCATAGAATTAAAGGGGATTGGATGGCCCTCTTGAATGGAAGCCCAGTTTGATCTTCTCCCCCTAGTTTAGGAACTGTGGCATCTCATTAAGTGCCTCTGTTCTTGTTAAAGCTAAAACTTTTCCAATTCAATATGAATCAGGATTAGTCCTGAGTCACTGCTTGGTGTTTTTACTCAATGAGATATGCCAGAATCATGGAATCACAGAGTTGTAACAATGCAGAATGAATTTGTTTTGTCCATTGTGTCTGCACCAGCTCTTTAAAGATGCATTTTTGCCTAGTATCAATCTCCTGCCTTTTTCCCTATAACCTTGCATATTATTTCTATCCAAATAATCAGCAAATTCCCTCTTCAATGCTTTATTGAACCTGCCTCCACCACAGTTCCAGGCAGTGCATTCCATACCCTGTTTACTTGCTGTGTGAAAAATCTTTTTATCGTATATTCCTTTCTTCACTTGCACATTACTTTAAATCTATGCCCTTTCATTTTTGTTCTCTTTACAAGTGGGAATTACTTCTTCCTATCTGCTGTATCCTGGCTGTTCATGACTTTGAAATAAAAACTGTATGAAGTCTCCTCTCAGCCTTCTTGTTTCCAAAGAGAACAGCCCTAACTTATTCTTGGAACCATTCTTGTAAATTGCTTCTGTACTCTCTCCAAAGCATTTACATCACTTTCAATAATTCTTTTCTGCTGAAAACGAACTCTATTTTTATTACCTGCAGGTCTTCCCTTCACTGTTATGAATCAAACGTTTCCTCCATGATTCAGGTCAATATATTGTGTGTTTATTGATGGGAATATTTTACAAACTTTTTAGACCAAGATGATAGGACGTCATGAATTGGGATGAATCAGAAGCCATGTTTGCTCAAAGAGGCCCTAATTTATTTGAAGGATGGGTTGAAAAATGAACAGGGTTTTCTGTGTTCTCTTCCATTCCAATAATGTAATTCTGGGAATGAAAAACGAGTGGCTGCTTAATTTAGTGGAGTCTGCTCTCAGACCTCCCTGTTATTGTTTTCAGGATCACTGGGACAAAACATTTTAACAATGTCCACCTCAAAGAGATGGATGGTTCATTGGAACTGGGAATATCCTACATGCCAATTCCTTTAACTAGTAAGAAGGGGTTGGCCATCAATCACACATATGAGTGTCTATGGTTGATAGTTAACAATAATTATATGGAAAATCATGGAGAGGAAACTATGACATTAGGGGGAACACATTTCAGTCATTCAGATGAGAGGTGAGTTGTCTATTTGGCTGTTCTGCTCCTATATCAATACTTCAATATTTTGCCTGGTGGAAATCTCCAATTTGAAGGTTTGGTAAAATAGATGGAACAATAGTAGAAGTATCACACTGGCCAAGTAGTATTCTATATGTTCACCTGATGGTGTACAAGTTCTTCAGCAGGCAGTGGTAGTGTTGTAATGATTATTGTAGACAGAGATCTTTCTGATTGAGGGAGGCTGGGACAAGAGATCCAACGACACCATATGGATACCTTGATGTCTGGCCTGTTGCATGCAGAAAGATCTTTGCATGTAATAATCATCACAGGTCTACCTCTGTCTGCCGAAGAGCTTGTATACCTCAAGTGAACATACAGAATGCTACTTGGCTGATCTGACACATCTGCTATTATTCCATTGCTTCTTCCAAAGCTTCAAACAGCGATTCCACCAGGCAAAGTATTAAAGACAAGAATATTGTCAGGACAAACAAATATACAACTCAACTCTCATCTGAATGACTGAAATGTGTTTCCCCTAACATCAGGATGTCCCTTCCATGATCTTCTAAATATCAACTGCTAACTATGAACTTTGATGTGATTAATGGCTGACTCCTTCATACTAGTCGGGCCTTCGGAAATGCCATGCTGGATGTTATGACCATAATGGTGGGCTTGCTGAGGAGCAACCCAGTCATGCTGGGATCTCGCTCTTCAACTTGGCTGAGTAATTAATGGTAACAGAAAAGTCTTCAGGACTAATAAGATCATGCAGGAGCAATAGGTAACAAAACAAACTACCTGCCCAAGTTTAGCAAAATTCAAAATGTTTGGCTGATTTAGAAAGAAGGCGTGCATTTTAGTAAAATAAAATGACAATTGGCAAGCTGATATTAATACAGAGAAATCACGATTTTCATTTGACTCTACATAGCACTATTAAATATTGATAAAGATCTAAGTTCTTTGGTATTGGCACAAAATCTGTATTTCTTTTCATTTTGGTGACAGACAAGCCATGTCAAACTGCAAATAATGTGCAGTTTCTGTCACTTCCTTTTGTAAAAGCAACTAACTGTGTACAAGTTTAAGTTGTGTAATATCACGAGTCAAGGCACTGGCAGTTATCAGCTTTACTGTGTTATGGATCTGGTGAATTTTAAAAGATCAGGAACTGACTTTGGCCTAACTTGTTGTTCAAGACCAGGCATTCTAAATAAATGACATTTAATCACAACAATTCTGTTGGAAACTACTCATCAATCTTCTTGTCACAAATCCCCTGCAGTGAAGATTTTAAGTTCATAGAGTCATCGAGATGTACAGCATGGAAACAGACCCTTCGGTCCAACCCATCCATGCCGACCAGATATCCCAACACAATCTAGTCCCACCTGCCAGTATCGGCCCACATCCCTCCAAACCCTTCCTATTCATATATCCATCCAAATGCCTCTTAAATGTTGTAGTTGTACCAGCCTCCACCACTTCCTCTGGCAGCTCATTCCATCCACGTACCAACCTTTGTGTGAAAAAGTTGCCCCTTAGGTCGCTTTCATATCTTTCCCCTCTCACCCTAAACCTATGCCCTCTAGTTCTGGACTTCCTGACGCCAGGAAAAAGACTTTGCCTATTTACCCTATCCTTCCCCTTCATAATTTTGTAAACCTCTATAAGGTCACCCCTCAGCCTCCAACGCTCCAGGGAAAACAGCCCCAGCCTGTTCAGCCTCTCTCCATAGCTCAAATCCTCCAACCCTGGCAACATCCTTGTCAATCTTTTCTGAACCCTTTCAAGTTTCACAACATCCTTCCAATAGGAAGAAAACCAGAATTGCACACAATATTCCAACAGTGGCCTAACCAATGTCCTGCACAGTCGCAACATGACCTCCCAACTCCTGTACTCAATACTCTGACCAATAAAGGAAAGCATACCAAACACCCTCTTCACTTTCCTATCTACCTGCGACTCCACTTTCAAGGAGCTATGAACCTGCACTCCAAGGTCTCTTTGTTCAGCAACACTCCCTAGGACCTTACCATTAAGTGTATAAGTCCTGCTAAGATTTGTTTTCCCAAAATGCAGCACATCACATTTATCTGAATTAAACCCCATCTGCCACTTCTCAGCCCATTGGCCCATCTGGTCAAGAACCTGTTGTAATCTGAGATAACCCTCTTCACTGTCCACCATGCCTCCAATTTTGGTGTCATCTGCAAACTTACTAACTTTACCTCTTATGCTAGCATCCAAATCATTTATGTAAATGACAAAAAGTAGTAGCCCCAGCACTGATCCTTGTGGCACTCCACTGGTCACAGGCCTCCAGTCTGAAAAACAGTCCTCCTCCACCACCCTCTGTCTTCTACCTTTGAGCCAGTTCTGTATCCAAATGGCTAGTTCTCCCTGTATTCCATGAGATCTAATCAGTCTCCCATGGGGAAACTTGTTGAATGCCTTACTGACGTCCATATCGATCACATCTTTGATCACACCTTTTAAAGTTATTGATGACACAAGCCAAATGTTTCATAATAAAGCTTCATAATGCTAGTCCTGCTACAATATTTTATTTGGTAACTCTGCATTCACTGTACTTGAAGGCCATTGAGAAAATGCTAAGCTGCTGCAGAGTGTGGGAGAGAGTAAGTACGGAGGTGAGAGGAAGAATTGTAGTATAATAGGATTCATGTATGTAGAGGTCCTAGTGTTGGACTGGGGTGGACAAAGTTAAAAATCACACCATACCAGGTTATAGTCTAACAGGTGAACCTGGTATCGTGTGATTTTTAACTTTGTCCAGGATTCATGTAAACCATGAAGATTTGACTGGTCATATCACTCTAGCATCTATTAGGGAGAAAACAAAGTCTGGAATGAGCATCTGAAGAAAGATGTCTCAGATTTTATACCAGATTTGTGAATGTATTATGTACAAATGTAAATAAAGGAGTGTTACTGCATATAAGTAGTTTAAGACTATTATTTACAGATAAAGTGCAAGCAGCCACAAGGACAGTGTAAGTGCAGATATTCCACATCAGCATCTCAAAGTGTAGGCAACAGTATTGGTTGAAAGCACAAGATAAAACAGTGTATCAACAGAGGGGAAAAAAAACACCTCTCTAAAATCAGGATCTGAAGTTAAAACAGAGACCAAAAGATACTGCTGTTGTATAGGTGCTTCAGGACCCTGGAGCGACCTTGTGATTATGTAACAGAGCTGAACCTCACTCAGCATAAATAGCAGTGTGGGTGGAGTTAGACTATATACATGGACGCTAGAACACTTTAGAGAGTTTAGACTGAGAGAACATTTGGACATGATCACACAAAGAAGGGAGATTAGTTTCAACCTAATGTAATTCTCAGTCAGAGCCTGGTCTACCCAGGATTATCATAATACCATAAAAAAGGGAACAAGAGTAGGCCATTTGGCCACTCAAACCTGCTCCACCATTTAATAAGGTCATAGCTGATACGACATTCCTCGCATCCATTTCCTTGCCATTTCCTCTTAATTGTTGATTCCCCTCTTGATCAACAATCTATCTCAACCTTAAATATAGATAAGGACTTTGCCCCCATAGCTCTCTGTGGCAAGGATTTCAAAAGACTCTCATTGTCTGAGAGAAGAAATTCCTCCTTATTTCAATCTTAAATAAGTGCCCCTTTATCCTGAGATTATGCCCTCAGGTCCTAGACTCTCCCATAAGGGGAAATACCCTCCCAGCATTTACCATATCAGGCTCCTTAAGAATCCTATATGTTTCAATGTGATCACCTCACATTCTTTTAAATTCCAATGAGTAGAGTCCCAACTTGTTTAACTTTTGTTCATATGGCAATCCTCCATACCAAGGTTTATTCTTATGAACATTCTCCAAACTGCCTCCAATGAAATGATATCTTTCCTTAAATAAGGGACCTCAACTGCTCACAGTACTTCAGATGGGTACCACCAGCACCTTGTACAGTTTCAGTGAGACTTCCTTACTCTAATACTCCAACTCCTTGAAATAAGGACCAACATTCCATTAGTGTTCCTGATTACCTGCTGCACCTGTGTGCTAGCTGTCTGTGTTCCATATACAAGTACTTCCAAATCCTTTTGTGTTGCAGATTTCTGAAGTTTCTTTCCATTTAAATAATTCTTTTGTTCTCTCTTGCACATTGAACAACTTCAAATCTTTCCACATTATATTCCATTTGCCAACTTCTTACCCACTTATTTAACACATCAATGTCTCTTGTAAGCTATTTGTAGCCCTCTCACAAACTGCCTTTCCACCTATTTTGGTGTCATCTGCAAATTTGGCTAAAGAATATTCACTTACTTCTTCCAAGTCTTTAATATATATTGTAAACAGTTGTGATCCCACAGCTGATCTTTGTGGAACCTCTCTGGTTACCAGTCACCAACTTGAAAAAGAACCCCTCAATCCCACTTCCTGTTTCCTGCCTATGAGCCAATTCTCTATTCATGCCAATATACTATTTCAACACGACAGGTTTTTATCTTGTGACTTAACCTTTTGTGAGGAAGTTTGTCAAATCCCTTCTGGAAGTCCGAATGATGTACGTCTTCTGGTTTCTCTCTATGCACTCTGATTCAGACTTCGTCTGAAAATTCTAATAAATTAGTTAGATATGATTTCCCTTTCATTATGCCACATTGATTCTGCTTGATTAGATGAAGATTTTCCAAAAGTTCTGCTTTTACATCCTTAATAATTGATTCCAATACTTTTCCAACAATAGTTGTTAGGCTAATTGGCCTACAGTTATCTGCTTTTTTGCCTCTCCCCCTTTTTGAATAGGGTGTCACATTTGCAGTTTTCCAATCCTCTTGTACTTCTCCAAAATCCAATGATTTAAAAAAAAATTACAGCCAATGCATCCACTATCTCTGTAGGATCTCTTTTAGGATCCTGGGATGCAAGCAGCAGGGACAGGGGACTTACCTGCTTTTAGCTCCATTACTTTATCTAAGACTACTTCTTTAGCAATGGCGATGGTGCTTATTCCTCCACCATATTCTTTAGTAGTAATGGAATGCCTGAAGTATCTGCTACAGTAAATGCGATGCAAAATATCTGTTTAGCTCCAAAACACTGTCTCTCCAGACCGACTTTGATTTCTCACTTCCTTTTTATATATTTAAAAAAGCTCTTATTGCCAGTTTTATACTCCTTACGAGTTTGCCCTTGTAGTTTATTTTCTCTGTCTTTATCATCTTTTTAGTTCTCCTTTGCTGGATTGTGAATTTGCCACAGACTTTGATTAGGCTTCCTGAAATGGTTTTTATTTGTTCGCGAGATGAGGACATGGTTGGCTAGGCCAGCATTTGTTGCCCAGCCCTGATTGCCCAGAGGACAATTAAAAGTCAACCACATTGCTGTGAGTCTGCAGTCACATATAGGCCAGATCCGGTAAGAATGGCAGTTTTCTTTTCTAAAGGACACGAGTGAACGAGATCGGTTTTTGTGACAATCGACAATAGATTCACGGTCATCACTACACTTTTAATTCCAAATATTTATTGAGTTCAAATTACACCATCTGCTATGGCAGGATTCAAACCTGGGTCCCACAAACATTACCTGGGTTTCTGGATTAACAGTCCAGTGATAATATCACTAGGCCATTGCCTCTTCTATAAATATATGCATATATGCTTTTTCTTCCAACTTAATACTCTCTACTTTCTTGGTTAGCCAAAGTTGTTTTAACCCTCTCTTAGAATCTTGCCTCCTTTCTGGGATATATTTTTGCCAAGAGTCATGAGTTACATCCTTAAACACCTGTCATTGCTTGTTTACCGTCATTCCTGTTAATCTTTCTGTCCAGTTCACTTAGCTAACTCTATTCTCATTTAACTGTAATTCTGTTTATTTAATTTATATGTGTATATCTATATTTACTACTAATGTATGTCAAAATATTACTTTGAACTCTAACCTGAAGACAATTCTTGATTTTTCCCATCTCCTTGATTAGCCAGTTTTGAACCCAAATGCATAGTGTGGCATTAAACCACACGAGAAAAGAACACTGAAAAGGGAAGACTTTAAGTGCAGGTGAAGACTTCGAAAGGTTTTAAAATGTAAACTGGAAAAGGAGAAGATTCCAAAAGATAGAAAAAATGTCCTCAAAGGATATTGATTACAGGACTACAGAGCAGGCAGAGTCCATAGGGCTGGAAAAGGAACCTTGGAAAACTTCAAATTCGAGAATCAAACCGATCATACTCTGGAGAGGAAAAGCACAAGATCGGAGCACTTCAACAGCAAGAAGGAAAAACCAAAGTACTCAACCAGGTCTGTCAGGCACAAAAGTTTGAAGGGATGGGAGCTCTGATAGTGACCTTGTCATTAGCACGAGCATTTGATAAGGTAGAAGGCCCAAAATGAGGTCAGACATTGGGCCTCTGTTTCTGTGCTGTAGAACAGCGTCAGGCTTCCATCTAAAGAAGCCACACCATTACATCAGCATGTTTTAACTTATGGTCCAAGAGCTGGTGATGTTCTGGACAGAAAAATTGTAGATGTTGTATGCAGTGTGATGCATTGATTAACGTGCTTGATGTGTACTTAACCTCCAAAAAACAATTTAGTTACAGAGCACCTGAGGTTTAATCAGCAATTTCTGAATTTGTCAGAGTTAATAATGGCAATAATAGGCTTTTTAAATGATAGATATTATCTAGCAGCTTGCTGTATTTGGAGATTGGAAGGGTGACTTAATCAGAAGCAATATTATAGATCAAAAACTGAAATTGTCTGAGAAACTCAGCAGGTCTGGCAGTATTAGAGTTGTTGTGAGAGATAAGAAGCTATCAGACTTCCTTCAATTCAAGGAATATTTCAGACTAGTATAGACATCTCATTTGCTATGTAGGCAGAAAACAGGCCAGAAAATTGGCAAGTACTGTAAATAATTACCAGGGATTCTTCTGATATAGTTGCATGGCTAAGTTCCAAGATGGCATCATCAATTCCTGAATGCTTGCTGACATATCAATAGAACATCATTGACTGCAAAAGTGATTCCTAACAGAATCACAAGTGTAATAAGTATCCAGCAGATTGAGTTGATTTCCAGATGTATGGCCAAGTGGGACACTTTAAAAAAGTTCACTGCACTTACATCACCTTAGAAACAAAGAAATTGATCATGTGAAATGAAAATTGACAGAGAAATAGAGTTGCCACAGAAATGAAAGAAGTGGAGATGACATTCCTAGGGTAGGAGAAAGGTAATCCAAACACATTTTCGACCATCAGTTCGAATATATAAGTCTTTAAAACAGAATTTAAACTCAAGAAGAGCACTCGTATACAGCTTTCAATGTTTGGAGGCTGTGAGTGTCAGGATACTTCAAGCATTGAGCAGAAATGTCTATTTTCACCTCGGTTTCTAAGTGAGACTGGGTACGTTCCTTCAGAATGAAGATGGGAGAAAATTTCAATAAGAATTTCCAAACGTATTCAAAGGTTTAAACATATTGAAGCAGGAGTATCACATTACTCCTGGTGGGCGGCACGGTGGCATAGTGGTTAGCACTGCTGCCTCACAGTGCCAGGGACCCGGGTTCAATTCCCGCCTCAGGCGACTGACTGTATGGAGTTTGCACGTTCTCCCCGTGTCTGCGTGGGTTTCCTCTGGGTGCTCTGGTTTCCTCCCACAGTCCAAAAGATGTGCAGGTCAGGTGAATTGGCCATGCTGAATTGCCCGTAGTGTTAGGTAAGGGGTAAATGTAGGGGTATGGGTGGGTTGCGGGTCGGTGTGGACATGTTGGGCTGAAGGGCTTGTTTCCACACTGTAATTTAATGTAATTAGATTAGATTAGATTAGATTAAATTACTTACAGTGTGGAAACAGGCCCTTCGGCCCAACAAGTCCACACCGACCCGCCGAAGCGCAACCACCCATACCCCTACATCTACACCTTACCTAACACTACAGACAATTTAGCATGGCCAATTCACCTGACCTGCACATCTTTGGACTGTGGGAGGAAACCGGAGCACCCGGAGGAAACCCACGCAGACACGGGGAGAACGTGCAAACTCCATACAGTCAGTCGCCTGAGGCGGGAATTGAACCCGGGTCCCTGGCATGGCCAATTCACCTGACCTGCACATCTTTGGACTGTGGGAGGAAACCGGAGCACCCGGAGGAAACCCACGCAGACACGGGTTTCTATCTCCCAGGAAAGTTCCTCATCCTCTGATGGGAAAAGTAAAATCTCAGTTAGACAGCATGATTGAAATCAAGGGCCATATCATCAATGACTGAAACAATAGAATGGTGCTCAGGACTACTAACCTTTCCTTAGAGAATGAAGAAGTAAGGGTGTGTGTGGATTGCATTTAGTTTGACAAAGGAGTAAGAAGGATAATCCATTCCATTTTGTCTGTCAACAATAACTTTGTAAAATTGGCAACTGACAAGTTTTTCATGAATCTGGATGTAAATAATAGATTTTGGCAGGTATTGTTAGACCAAGTATTAAGATTCTGTCTATATTTTGCCATTTAAGAAATATTGCTTTAGACATCTATGGTTTGAGATCTGCTCTGTGCCAGAGATTTTCCAAAGGGCAATTTTTAGAATCCTGGAAGAGAAACAAGGAATTTTTCTTTACCAAATAGATGGCATGGTGAAATGAAAAAGAAACATTGCCAGAGCTTTAGGGATTTGTTAAAGGCACTACAGAATGAAGACCTTACAGTAAGTAAGAAATGGTAATTCTTTAGAATGGTGATTACCTCAGTAGGACCACTTATCCAAGATGAAGGCATCACACCAGATCCAAGGAAGGCAAAAGACATCTGTGCATTTCTGACAGTGAAGCATTAAATGAAGTACAATGCTTCTTAAATATGTGATTAAGTGGGGAAGTGTTTTTTTCTAATTTAGCCAGTCTTATTCAACCCATAAGAGAGCATTTAAAAAATGCCAGTCTTGTTTTTGTGGTATGAGCAACTGGTGTCTTGTGGTTGGGGCCGAGTGCTGCCATCAATCCTCTGTTGTATGTTGTATCTAAGGGCCTGCTGACTTACTTGTGGCAGAGGATAAATCATGATTGAGTCTTCACAACAAAAGGTCATTTATTAATAGCAAGATGTAGCTCAATGCATGATTACAATGTGTACTAGTTAGGCATAAATACAATGATTAGCAGGACCGGAGACGACACATCTTTCTCCATTATGATCTCATGCTGGATCGAAGTCTGTGTGAGATCATCAGATTGAGTGGAGCTTCATGCAGCTTCAGTATTCCCTCTTTTGGAAACATTGTTTTATAGAACACCTTCATTCAATATTGTTCCTCATGGTTATCATTTCGACATTCAGATATGTGATTACATTTACTTTTACCACAACTCCATCCCAGACTCTACCTGCAGAAACTCAAGCAGCCTTATGATTTCACAATTCTTCCACAGTGCTTCCTCTTCTGATTTTGAAGGTCTTTTGCTTGAGGACTATTGACTTTCATTCTGATCTTGATCTTAGTTGTTCTGTGGACTTTTTCTTCTCTGGAGGATTTTTCATTTCTTTGCAGAAGATGTATAATTCATGCTAGACCCAGTAGTCTAGTCTATCACCTTATCTGTAGGATCTTTAATCGGAATTCTTTTCATTGCTAACTTAGATAATTGTCCCATGACCTTATCTGGGGACCACTTATCTCATGAATGCCTTTCATGGAAAATGTTTTATTGAAACAAATACTTTCTTTCCTGGAGCATCCTGGATGTTTAGACCAGATCATTTCTTCTGAATTGTGGTCTGAATCTTTGGATTTTGGCCTGACTTCCAAGAAGTCATACAAAGCTGAACTCCATTTTGTGCAAGTCAGTCTTTACTCGCAATCTACTGATCCATCTGTGTCGATGAATGGAAGCTCTTAACTTCAACTTGTTGATTATGTTGAACATTATCATACATCCTTTGTGGCTGTCTTATCAGTGAAACCTTTGATCCTTGGTCATAGTACAGAATGACTACTGCTTTCTCAGTGTTATCTTTGTCCCTGGTACTCAGAACTCACCTTTGGAAGTCAAGGAATTGAAATGTTGCTTGAACACATGCAACTCTTCATCTGGCATAAAAGTCAACTGGGTTGTATCAATTTCTTTGGTGGTCTTGTTGCTGTCTGAGCAAGTTCAGATAAAGATTTTTCTCGATGAATTCAAATGGATTGTACTGTTATTGTTCTCAATCTTTACTTCTTTTGGCTGATTTTTCTCTCCTGATCGATCTTTAGTGCTGATAGGAATGGAAAATGTTTCCACCTGTCCTATAAAAGCTGCAGCTTCTTGCCTGTCGAAAGTATGAAATAAATCTCTTGTGCCAACACAGGTGATCTCAAGGGATTTTTCTTTGGGTTTCACTATGTGTCTAGGAAGACCAATGAAATCTTCAACCAGTTGCACTTTGGCCGGTTGGTCAACAATACTTTATGCTGAATCAAATGTACTCTTGGAATTGGTTGTGTACCCTTTGCTACATTAAAGATGTTGAGATCAAGACATGCATGAACTCTGAAAAGTGAGGAGCATTGATTGCAAATTGTATACAAAGTTTCAACACTCTTCTGCTCTTTGTGTTGCAATGTTGCGTGTAATATTGAGAGTTATTTCACTTGAAGCATAAAGTTCCATCTTTCTATACTGTAACTTCTAAATCTTCATGGTATTTTGTCTGATGGGACAGTATTCTTATGTATAGCTTAACATTACCAGGATATCCATTGTCCCACACAAATTCTGTCCAATTCAAATTGGTTAAATCACCAATTTATTGTAGGAAAGCTTCTCAATATTTTTTCATGTTGAGCTCAGTTTGTTGAGTTGTATCCTTGTGTAGCCCCAAATACATTTGCTGCTCTGAAAATGTGTCCTACTTCTGTACTTTTTTTTGCAAATGACCTATAGTTTTATAATGTTAATTGCTCATTGGAGCAGAGGTGACTTGATAGAGGTGTACAAAATGATGAGATGCATAGATAGAGTGAATAGACAGAGACTTTCTCCAAGGGTGGAAATGGCTACCATGATGGGGCATAAGTATAAGGTGATTAGAGGAAGGTTTAGGGGAGATGTCAGAGGTCTGTTCTTTACACAGAGAGTGGTGGGTGCGTGGAATGCACTGCCAGCAGTGATGGCAGGTACATTAGGGACATTTAAGTGACTCTTGGATAAGCACATGGATTATTGTAAAATAAAGGGTATGTAGGTTAGTTTGATCTTAGAATATTGTGCTATACTGTTCTATGTCTTATGTTCTCCATTCAGTCAGGCAAATAGTTCATCTTGGTGATCTAATTGGGACTTTGCACATCATTATGACGGGTGGCAAACAATAGTGCATGATTATTGCCACACACTTCTCAATTTAGTCTTGACAAACCAAGCACCTTTTGTCTGAACTTTGCACAAACTAAATGAAATAACTTATTGCAGGAATGCAACAGATATAAGTTACATTGACTAGTTAGGTCTAATTACAAAGACTATCAGGAACCACAGTTGGTATTTCTATCTATACTGGGATCTCGTGCTAAACTGTCTCGCAACAACCAATGGATTGTAGGACATCACCAGAATGGGTTGAACTTAGTCAGCTTCAACATTAACACTTTTCAGAACTATTAACTTAACCAGCAGCCAGCAATGGTATTGGGGTCTGGACAACCTGCCACTTTTGAAATGATTAACAGAAATTATTTTCGATTGATATATCCGTACATTACAATCCTGATATATTCATCATAGTCGCCATGGATGCATTATTCAAGACCAAATTAATAGAACACAATAACCAGTCTAATTTAAATCAAAAGCTTTGACAAAAGCTGAAAAGATATAGAACTACTGAAAGTGAAGTGTTAGCTAATACTTGTGGGTGTGAAAGGATCACAGACTATCATTGGGGACTTTAATTTCAGGATGAGACAGATCACAAGCCTTTGGTAGAAATATGGTGATAGAAACAAATGTCAAAAATACCTCTGCTTATACAATTCTAGATTCTGCTCATGAGATATGACTATGGAATAATCTACTTTCCAGGTAAGGTGAAAACAATGGCATATATTCTCTTGAGGGCAGCAGTGGATCAAGCAGCTTTATTCACAACTGAGGGCGAACACAGAGAACTGTATCCGCAAGAATGGTTGAAATATGGCCCAGCAGACCAAATACTCAAGAGGTACTGCAAGCAGTAATATCACCTGACAACAGCAGAAGATTTATTGGTGTCTGTCCATCGAATGGTTACCCCAAAGTCAACATGAAGAAAAGTTCACAAAAATGTCACAAGGAACATTTTGCCTACTTAAAGGTTTCAGTGGGATTGTCATCTGCAAGTTCTCCTATCTCAGTCTTCAGCGGTTTGTGAGTGTGTGTGTTGTAAACTGCCTCATATACTAATCAGTGTTCATATTGAATACAATAGGAGAACTTATACAAGGGCAAAACATCTGTTTGTCTAAAGGATTCTTCTGTTGGCTCCTTTTCAGTTTTTCTCATTTAAATCTGGTAACTATGACTCTAAAACAGGAGCAAATGTACAACAAAAATCTCTCGTAGAAAGTAACAGAAGGAGCAAAACAACTCTCTGTCGTGATAACCTTCCCCCACCTCCTCACAATCTCCTGTTAGTTTCTGTGAAGTTTGGAACAGCTGCAGACAATGGCGATGACATACGGAGCGACCGAACTTGTTACAGAGGGTTACATCAGAGGACCTTCTCCTGCTGAACGGCCAACACAGGTGCAGTATGTCGTCCAGACACACTCGGTGCCTAGAAATCACCCAACAGGCAACAGATGCACACGGGGAGAGGCAGCACTCATAAGACCTGACAGCAGCTTGAACCGCAATGATTAACTAGTTATTAATTGTGGTTAAGATCAATGTCTACCCAATGCCTGAAAAACTGAATGCTTGGAAAAGTCTTAAATATGGCAGCATTGGTGAACAAATACATTGAAATAATGTTAAAGGGATAACACCTCCAAAAAGTGTTCAACAATATTTGTTCTATTTTATCTCTGGAGATATGAAAAGCTAGATGCTATTTTGTCATTGCATCATATGTATGTGTCACTATGATGTGTTTCAATTTGGTTTCAGAACAAAGCAAGTATGTGTATGACCAATGGAGAGGACTTTGACAAATGCACTTTAGGTGTTACAATGTCCTGATAAAGGAAAACATCAGGCATCAGTGTCCCTAACTTCACCAAAAAAAGTTATATTACAAAAATGAATCACTAACTTCCTCTTGTTCTCTATTTCCATTCCTGACAGGTCAGGTCTGTTTAAAATACCTCATGTTGATTATGCCAATGATAATAGCATGAATGAGTCACTAATCTTGGTGTCAATCAGCTGAACTGATATTAGTAGAGTTTGAGTTATTGGCTTGAGGAATAGTGTGTGGGATTTAGAGATAAAACCAACCATATTTATTATTTATTTGCTTTAGTATTGTTGATCTTTAGACTTGGATTTTCAAGCTCGTTCATCCAATGGCATTAGTACCTAACATACGACTGTAATAACTTAAAAAATGACGAAAACAAAAATATGATCGTTAAAGATTGTGACTCAATGGTTATTAATAGAAACGATGGTGAGACTGTCACTTACAACATTGTTTCAAAATCTTATGATTATAAATATATAAATACATTTTACTGGAAGTCAGAGAAAAGTAACTTGACAATGGATGCCAGAGAGCATGTTACAAATCAATAATTTATCATTCAAATAGAGCAATAAAACATCATAGAAAATATAGAGTCGATGCTCATAATTAACACATTCCTTAGTGCCTCATAACTTTTTACAATATACTTTGAACGGTGTATATTTGTATGTGGGGGAATGTAATCAGATTATTCTAGTTCTTCCTTCTGTATGCATTCTCCTCTAGATTCTGCATAATCCTCTAATTCTCATCTTCTGAACAACATCTATTTTCAGTGTTCCACTACTTGTGCCCGTTTTATCTTGTGCTTTAAGGCATTACTGCTACCTGCACATTGAAATACTGACATTGATTACCTTTGGGCTCTGTCTGTAGATAAACTATCCCAGGGACTGCGTGTTTTTTATCTCTCGGTAGGATTTTTCCACACCCCATCCAATGTAGCATTCCTCTATTTATTTTGTATTTAGTAGCTTCTTAAGTACAGTTCTCGAATGTAATGTCAAAACTTCTCACTTTATAAACATGTTCTAGACTGCAATCCTCTTTCTTACTGATGTTGAGTCATATGCTGAGTTGCATAATTGTGATTTCCATGAATTTCATTGTACCACATTTCTCCCTATGTTTCTTTTCACTGAGTCTACTTTATTCCAATAGTTTATTTTTGCTTTCACAGTCTTTATAATCATTAGTAACATCATCAATGAGGCTTACTGTCCTAACTTTACAGTTAACAGTTTTCAACTTATGTGTAGGGTTATGAAAATCTGCTTGTCTTTGCTGTGCATTTTCTCTAGTTGTTTTACTTTGTCATGGTCTGGTGTGGTTGAATTTGGCTTAAGGTTGTGTTCTAAAACTTTGCCTCATTAACAATTCCACTGATGAATGCCCATTATTCCATAGTGTTGCTTTAGAACTGATTTGAATTAATTCATAGTCTGGATTCTTATAAATCAGTGACTTCACAGTTTCCATGACTCTCTGACTGCTTGTCCCTTGTTCAGGACTCCCTCACAATTAGTAACTGATTCCAAATCTGTAAACAGACCACGATGATTGCATCAAGTATGGACAGTGCTGCAACCCTACCACTAGGCAAGGAAGGCAAGAATGCTGCAGTGTGTGCATACCTGTCTTCTAGTTTTGCAAGAACAGTGCCTGCAATGACAAATTGCCAATTCAGAGAGACTCCTGGGCAGCCCAGAATACTTAACATTACTACCTGAATGCAGTGTTGAAATAGGAATAGGAGTGAGCTATTCATCCCCTCAAGCTTGTTCTGCCATTCAATTAGATCACAGCTGATCATCGACTTCAATGCCATTTTCTCCCATTATCTCCTTACATCTTGATGTCATTAGCCTCCAGAGATCTATTGGTCTCTGTCATGAACATTCTCATTAACTGAGTCTCCACAGTCCACTGAATGAAGAAATTCCTCACAATCTCAGTTGTAAATAGTCCACCTCTTAGATTGAGATTATATCCCTTGGTTCTAAGTTCATTAGCCAGGGTAAGCATCTACATCTGCCCTATCATGCCCTGAAGAAGTTTGTACATTTGACTTTTCAAACTCTGGAGAACACAGGCCTACATTTCTTAATCTCTTTCCATAAAATAATACCGCCATCCCAGGGATTAATCTGGTGAACCCCTGCCACATTCCCCCCATGGCAAAGATAATTAAATTCATTGGCTAAGGAGACAAAAATGGATATAATATGCCAGGTGCAGTCTCATCGAGGTTCTATACAATTGCAGGAAGACATAATTATTTGCGGTGCTTAAATCCCTTTTGAAATGAAGGCCAACATACTATTTGCATTTCTCATTGTTTTCTGCAGGTTACCTTTTAAAATGTCAACTCATGAACAAGGACCCCCAAGCCCACTTAGACACTAATATTTTCCAATCTCTTGCAACTTCAGAAGTTTTCTCAAGGTATAATCTAATCAGCAATGTCTTCCAATAAATATGTAGATAGTAGTTTCAATCCATCCCAGTCCCAAGTTGATGTTATAATGTAAAACATGAATAGGCTGTCCTTTTGTGGAATATTTTTGGTGGCGGATGATGAAGACTGGTGGTATGCTCACATTCGTAGACTTATTATAGCCAGCTGCTGACTACAAAAACCAGGACCTGCCCATGCCTGTGAAAGTTATATTTAGCCTTATGAAAGCTCATGGAAGCACAACTGTACACTCTGTGGGGAAGGATGTCGGAAAATATTCAACTTTATTTTAGAACTTGGCTTTAAATAAAACAATGTGATGATCCATGGAATACTTATGGAGGGAAGAAAAGCATGATGAACCAACACTTGCTTTTCTGGATTTACCTGTGATTGGTTTGAGGTAGATGGGCTATTGAAGGTAGAAGATAACTGAGGAATTAGATTAAACAAATTCACTTCATTTAGTGCATGCAACCTGAAAATAAAATTCAAATATGCATTTGTTGTTGCACCAATTTGACTCATGTTTAGCAATGCCCATGTATCCTTCCAATCTTATTGGAATATGTCTGAACACAGAATGAGTATAAGTTTGCGGAAAGTAATATTCAAACATATCGTCTGCAGCAAGTTTAATAACCTGCAAGCAGTGGGGCTTTTCACCTATTAATACAACTTATGTTACAAAACAGTGCTCAAAAGAAAAAGAACGAGCAATTCTCAGTGAATGTACTTTTTTTTAACAAAAGCATAAGTATAGAGTTGATAACATGATGACAATAATTGTTTTTTAAAGTCAAATAAAGCTGCCTTATTTACAGAATTCGCATGGAAAATCTTAGTTGTTAGCTTTAATTTATTTGGAAAATGTATGTTTTTAAAATTATTTTGCTTTGGTACAAATTGAATGTTGGCAGGTAGTGCTCAAATTGGGGAAGAATGGAATATGGGAGCTGGAAACTAACCCATTATTTTGAATGCTTTCATTGATTCTGTATTTTGTTTTAAAAATAGTTGCTTCTGCTGTCTGATCATTGTGACAACTGCCTTCAGTAGTTTCTCAAGGACATTTATCTAACTGCCCTTCCAACGTTTAAATCAGGATATTACAATTCGTTGGAAAGTTATAACAAAAGTGTGAAGGCAAGGGAACTGAGAAGACGCTGATTGTGGAAAAACTATAACATGAAGTGAAGGGGTCAATGGCAAAGGGTTTGCAACAAATTGTGCAGAAACTCATCAGAAGTTACAATCGCAGTGTAATCAATATATTAGCAGTTATCTATGAGAGTCAATGTAACAAGTATTAAAAGAATTGAATTCCAGATATGAGGTGAGAGTGACAGCATTTGACATCAAGGCGCATTTGACTGATTTTGGCACCACAGAGCCCTAGAAGAAGTGGAATCAATGGGTACTGGGGGCAAACTCTACACTGGTTGGAGTCATACCCAGCACAGTTGTGTTTGTTGGAGGTCAGTCATCCCAGTTCCAGGACATCACTGCAGGAGTTCCTCAGAGTAGTGTCGTAGGCCAAACCATATTTAGCTGCTTCATCATGACCTTCCCTCCATTGTAAGGTCAGAAGTGGGGATGTTTGCCAATGATTGTACAATGTTCAGCGCCATTCACGACTCCTCAGGTACTGAATTAGTCCATGTTCAAATGCAACAAGACCTGATTAGTATCTAGACTTTGAGTCATAAATTCATACAACATCGAAACAGACTCTTGGTCCAACTTGTCCATGCCAGGCAGGTATCTGAAACTCAGTTAGTCCCATTTGTCTGCATTTGGCCCCTATTCCTCCAAATCTTTCATATTCATGAACCTGTCCAAATATCTTTTAAATATTGCACTTGTACCTAACTCCACCACGTTCTCTGGCAGCTCATTCCATACAAGCACCACACACTTGAACTGACAAGTGGCAAGTAATGTTGGTGCCTCACAATTGCCAGTTAATGACTATCTCCAATAAGAGACATTCTGACTACCACTCCTTGACATTCAAAGGTGTTACCACCACTGAATACCTTGCTATGAACATCCTTGAAGTTACCATTGACATAAACTCAACTGGACCTGCCACATAAACACAGTGACTACAAGGACAGGTCAATGGCTAGGATGCGGTGAGGAACTCTCTTCCTGACTCCCCAAAGCCTACCTATCATCCACAAGGCACAAGTCAGGAATTTGACAGAATATTCTGCACTTCCCCAGATCAGTGCAGCTCCAGAGCACTCAAGAAGCTTGACATCATCCAGAATAGAGCAGATCATTGATTGGCACCACTTCCACAAACATCCATTCCCTCCACCACTGACACTCAGTAGCAGCAGTGTGTACCATTTACAAGATACACTGCAGAAATTCACCAATGATCCTCAGAGAGCACCTTCCAACCCTATTATCACTTCCATCCAGAAGGACAAGGGCAGCTGATACATGGAAACAGCACCATATACAAGTTCTCCTATAAGTTACTCACAATCCTGACTTGGAAATATTTCGCCATTCCTTCACTGCCACTGGGTCAAATTCCTGGAATTTTCTCCTGAATGGCTTTGTGAGTTAATGTACAGCATGTGGACTGCAGTGGTTCAAGAAGGCAGCTCAGCACCACCTTCTGAAGAGCATGTCGCTTAAAGGAATATTACACAACAACGGTGATACATAATGCAACCACATTAATTAAACAAATGCTACCGCTATTGGGAGGATTAATAGCTGAAAAAGGATCATACCTGGTTTCTTTTCATCTCTACTATTTCCTTTAACATACCTTATTTATCTGCATCACCTTCCCTTCTAAGATGTATAAGGGTCGCATGTATTTCCTGGAAAATTAAAACAGTGGTAAAATTATCAGCTGCCTCT
This sequence comes from Chiloscyllium punctatum, assembly GCF_047496795.1. Classification (NCBI taxonomy): domain Eukaryota; kingdom Metazoa; phylum Chordata; class Chondrichthyes; order Orectolobiformes; family Hemiscylliidae; genus Chiloscyllium; species Chiloscyllium punctatum. Next base: position 10,391,720 of record NC_092783.1, on the reverse strand, counting down.
GCTCCCTTTGCTCACCAAGCCAAACTTTTCCAGCTCCAATAAAAACAAAATACTGCAGACACTGGAAGTCTGAAATAAAAACAAAGTGCTGAAGAAACTCAGCAAATCTGGCAGCATTAGTAGAGAGACGATCAGAGTTAATGTTTGAGCCCAGAATGACTCTTCTGATGAGTCCCAAAGAAAAATAATTCTGAATTCTTTTTCTCTCTCCATAGATGATACCAGGCCTGCTGAGTTTCTCCAGCATTTTTTCACCCAACTCCACACAGGCTAGCCCCATCCTTGCCTGGATCATATTTTTCTCTATCTTCCATTCCCCATATGCCCTTTCTGAACTTATTTTGCCAGTGAGACTAACCTCCTGCTCCTTTGCCTTCTATTCCCATTAAACCACTTTATTTCCTCGAGTACTGGCACACTCACTTTTGTTATTCCTGTCATCCAAGACTCATCATCAAATATTAATATTGGATGCTCCCATTTTATGTCCTGGTACATGTTATTCTTTTCACACTAGTTTTCCGATTTAGCAACAGACAATTTTGTTTTTGCAACTGGAGCGCACCTTTATGATTTGAAGTCTGTCTTTTTGTTTTGCACCTTGGTAAGGTTCCAGAGAATAGCAATTATTCCAGTCGAAGTATTAGCACAGGATTAAACACTGTATTATGTTGTACAGCCAGACTCAGTTTGATAGATGGGAAAAATTATGCAGAGGTTAGAGATTTAACAGGTACAAAACATAGTGAACTAAGCTAATTATGTGAGCATAAGGGAGCTTTGATTTATATACAACAATTAGTTCATAAGCTTCTTCACTAATCCTTCTCTAGCGGTTAAAATACTGCTTTGAATGAGGCAATAAAATACCTGAGAAAGATCGGATTAATTATTAATGTGATGTGATTTTTAAAAATAAGGCATCAAAGTAAAGCTTCAGCAGATTTTGAAGATTAGCTCTGCTGTAAAATGTTTACTGATGCACAAGAAACTTTGCGAGGCAATATTCTTTACAATCAGTATAAACGTTATGGATCAAAATTTGTCATGGACCATGTTGTGTCTGATGCTTATTATATTCCCCATTTGTTATCAGTTCAGTTAACGTCCGGTGTAATGGGGGAGTTGCTGTGACATACCCCTTCCAGTTTAATGTCACTGTCGAGATTGACTTAGCATCAATTTGGGGGACTCTTTTGATCAGCGTTTCACTATATGTTAAACTACAGGCACAAATTCAAATCCTAGTAATCACTGCCACAAAGCAATGGACTTTCAAAACACTGGACCACCATGTGACCAAAGGTAATATAACAGAATCTCCAGCAGTAGGCGACAGCGAGATAGGGCGACTGAAACAGTCATACAGACTCTTGCTGGAGAAATGGATGTCTTTGTCATGGGAAAAGAAAGCAGACAAATAAAAGATACCTTAATTCATTGTGAACCATAGGCTTCATCCATGGAAATCCTGTAAATATTTCCTTATTTAACCTTAATGTTTGCAATGATCTGATGCTAATGGAATAAATAATCCTTATTTGATGATCTTTGTGGCAGCCAGGTGTTCATATTTGACATTAAAATTGTTTAATCTCTTGAGGAAGATTGATAAATGTGGAAAAACTTTAAGGAAGAGAGAATTCGCTTGGTCAGAGTATTCAAGGAGGTGCCAATAGGTGCACACTATCAAGGTCAATGAATGCACCTTCACGGAGTATTTCTTTTCCACTGCTCCATTAGCCTTCTTTCTTTTCAATATACTCCACCGCTACTCCAGCCTTCACCAACCAGCAACCTCTGGAGTCGCAGGTAGATAGGACAGTGAAGGTGGCGTTTGGTATGCTTTCCTTTATTGGTCAGAGTATTGAGTACAGGAGTTGGGAGGTCATGTTGCAGCTGTACCTGGCATTGGTTAGGCCACTTTTGGAATATTGCGTGCAATTCTGGTCTCCTTTCTATCGGAAAGATGTTGTGAAACTTGAAAGGGTTCAGAAAAGATTTACAAGGATGTTGCCAGGGTTGGAGAATTTGAGCTATATGGAGAGGCTGAACAGGCTGGGGCTGTTTTCCCTGGAGTGTCGGAGGCTGAGGGGTGACCTTATAGAGGTTTACAAAATGATGAGGGGCATGGATAGGATAAATAGACAAAGTCTTTTCCCTGGGATCGGGGAGTCCAGAACTAGAGGGCATAGGTTTAGGGTGAGAGGGGAAAGATATAAAAGAGACCTACGGGGCAACTTTTACACGCAGAGGGTGGTACGTGTATGGAATGAGCTGCCAGAGGATGTGGTGGAGGCTGGTACAATTACAACATTTAAGAGGCATTTGGATGGGTATATGAATAGGAAGGGTTTGGAGGGATATGGGCAGGATGCTGGCAGGTGGGACTAGATTGGGTTGGGATATCTGGTCAGCATGGACAGGTTGGATCGAAGGGTCTGTTTCCATGCTGTACATCTCCATGACTCTGGCAATCAGGACTCAGTCCTGATATCCAGAAAATTTACCTCATCTTCACCAATACTGCCAGTCTCACGTCTGCCTCTCATTGCCTTCTCATAGCTTCAGCTATTCAACTATAGTAAGTACATCACAAAACACAACGCAGTGACATTCTTCCCTCTCTCATAAATAAGGTAGCCCAGAATCAAAGGAAGCTGAACAGACCCTGCAGGTAATCTGCATCTCCTAAAACTGATGGCTTTTAGACATCCAGGAACTGCCACCGTCCTAGCCAATGCACACCCAGGAGTGGAGAAAGCACCTGCTTTATCTCACCTATGTTCAAGCCTCTATACTGAGTTGGTGGCTGCAAGTGTCACATTAAATGATAGGGCTTCTTCATCTGTAGACTCAGATGAAGCTGATGGCCATGTTCACTGAGATTCTTGTTACAGTGACTGGCCCAGCCAGATCGCCTGCTCTCTCTCCCTCTCTCAGACATCGAGGATTGAAGCGCCAAAGCCCAGGTGACAAAACCTAGTATAGTATACAGCTTACCCTCTTTGCAGCCACTTCTCCAACTCTCTGATATGTTGCAGACTGGAAACAGCACAACTGTTGCCTGTATTCCTGGTATAGGCTCAGTGCAAATTTACCTGTAAATTGGTAGCCAGCCCTTTAAGTGGAATGTTGATTTTTTTTCCCTCCTGACCTGACAAGTTCATAAAGTGGACTTGTATTGAGCAATGGCCGATGTAACAGCTGGTTAGGCTGTGTGACATCAGGGGATAACACCACACCAGCTACTTCCAGTGTACATTGGGGACTCCTAGATGGTTGCCCTTCTCATGTTGATCACGCTGAAGTGGCTGTCAGTGCTGTACACACCCTCTGGAAGAGCACAGGAAATGTTCCCATCTGCTTCTCCCTTCTCATCCACATTCACCTTTGCTAAGTATGGTTCCTATGTTCTCATTTTGAACAGATATAACTTATTGAATGCCTCTTGGAAACTCTTCCTGTAGTGTTTAAATGTAACACTGTTTCATAGCAACAGACAATTTTTAATATTAAAATAAATCAGGCCTGTGCTAATAACGCAAATAATTCTTTGAAAATTGGAAAGACCATTCAGAAATTTATACATTAAAAGAGAAATGCTCCAAAATTATTGTCTTAATAAAAAAGATGTGGAAAGCATGCCTTTAATTTTGAGAATGTGAAAAACGCCAGCCATTCACTGTAAGCAGACAACAGGGACATATGGTTTACTCATTACTGAAGCTCCTAAACAATGAGGTCATGTAACTAACAAGCAACTGCTCGGGCTTAATGCCTGTGTGAGGCGGGGTTGGGCTCTGCATACTTTCATCAAGGATTCTCACTTGTTGGAAGGTCCTGCATAGTGAACAAATCAGTGCAGTGTCTCAAAACAGAGGAAATTGCTTCACTCTTACATAATGTCGACAGTTTGAATATTGTGTAACTTTGGCAGTTTTAATTGGAAGAATTTGCTTGATATAAAGTCCAAACTTAACATGCACGTTTATTTCATCAGTCTGATGTCTGAAATCTTTTGTTAAATCAGGAGTAAAATTTTTATCCACTCATTGAACATCCAGCCACCACCGAATTCACTGAGGCCACTCGAAATTTACCACTGCTCATGAACATTTAAAGTCGTAGTTTACTGCCCAGAGCACATGTATTCTTCTGGATTAGTGCACAGCAGTTCAGGCAGCAACCAAGGAGCTTCGAAATCGATGTTTCGGGCAAAAGCTCTTCATCAGGATGATGGGCTTTTGCCCGAAACGTCGATTTCGAAGCTCCTTGGATGCTGCCTGAACTGCTGTGCTCTTCCAGCACCACTAATCCAGAATCTGGTTTCCAGCATCTGCAGTCATTGTTTTTACCTAAATGTATTCTTCTTCCCATCGATTTGCCTTTCTTTTGTAGCATTCTTATTCAATGTAGCATTTTTATTCTCAAATTTCTTAATGGGGATCCAGTATGTAAATTAAGTTGAGGATACTGAAAGAGTAAATGATGTGCAAAATTAGTTTGCTGGAACCATTTCATTACTGAATTCAGTTGGTAGGTATTTGGTTGATCAAATCAAAAATCCTCTAACACCCACATGCAGTGGGCGGCACGGTGGCACAGTGGTTAGCACTGCTGCCTCACAGCGCCAGAGACCCAGGTTCAATTCCTGCCTCAGGCGACTGACTGTGTGGAGTTTGCACATTCTCCCCGTGTCTGCGTGGGTTTCCTCCGGGTGCTCCGGTTTCCTCCCACAGTCCAAAGATGTGCAGGGCAGGTGAATTGGCCATGCTAAATTGTCCGTAGTGTTAGGTAAGGGGTAGATGTAGGGGTATGGGTGGGTTGCGCTTTGGCGGGGCGGTGTGGACTTGTTGGGCCGAAGGGCCTGTTTCCACACTGTAAGTAATCTAATCTTATATACAGTTGTATGTGTATGAATCAACTGATTATTTATCAATTTTTAAGATCAGTTGTTGCACAAAAAATTAAACAGTCAGATTAGACCATGAATAAAATTATTATTATTCACAATGTCTTCTTCAAGCCTCTTTTCTATTTAAAAAATAAATACACAGTAATGCTGATGACTTAATTGGAAATTTCCAGGAAAATGCTGAATTCACAATCATAAGCTTGGTCCTGAAAAATGTTGAGTCAAAGAGTATGGTGCTGGAAAAGCACAGCCAGTCAGGCAGCATCCAAGGAGCAGACAATCGACGTTTTGAGCACAAGCTCTCCTCCCTGAAAAATGTTAGAGTGGAAAGAGGTTGGAGCTGGAAAAAGCACAGCAGGTCTAGCAGCATCAGAGGAGAAAGGGAGTCACGTTTAAGGTGGGAATTTTTCATCAGAACTGGGAAGGGGTAGGAGGCTGAGAAATAAATAAAGGGAGCGGGGTGGGCTGGGGGAAAGGTGGTAAGGATGGCGATAGGTGGATGCAGGTAGGAGGTGGCTTTGATAGGTCAATGGAAGGGGTGGAGTGGATAGGAGGGAAGGAAGATGGACAGGTTGGGTCAGGTTAAGTGGGCAGGATAGAGAGGGAGGGCTGGGTCTGGGGGCTGGGGAGATTTGGAAGCTGGTGAATTCCATATTAGGGCAGTATGGTTGTAAGCTCCTGAGGCAGAAGATGAGCTGTTCTTCCTCCAGTTTACATGTGGCCTTGTGTTGGATGGACATGTTGTCAGGGAGTGGGAGGGAGAATTGAAATAGATGACCACTAGAAGGTGGAGTTGATTGGAGCATATGGACCATAAATGTTCCCTGAACCACTCCGGGGGTTGGTGCTCAGTCTCTCCAATGTAGAGGAGACCACATCAAGAGCAATGGATACAATTAATCAGGTTAGAGGAAATACATGTGAATCTTTGCCAGACCAGGAATGATTAGGATGTAAGTTAGCACGCTGAACTTGCAGGTTTGTTTTGAGATGTTTCATCACCCATACTGGGTAACATCATCAATCAGAGTCTCCAGTGAAGCACTGGTGGTATGTCCTGCCTCTCTTTTTTTAGGTCTTGGTTTCTTATGGTGGATGATGTCACTTCCAGTTCTTTTTTTTCAAGGGAAGGTAGATAAGGTCTAAATCGATGTGCTTATTGATGGTTTTATGGTTAAAATGCCATACCTCTAAACATTCTTGTGCATGTCTTTGTTTCGTCTGTCCTAGGTTGTGTGTGTTTTCCCAGTCAAAGTGGTGTCCTTCTTTGTCTGTATACATGGAAACTAGTGATAGCAGGTCATGTCTTTTGGTAGCCAGTTGGTGTTCATGTATCCTGGTGGCAAGTTTCCTGTTGGTTTGTCTGATGTAGTGCTTTTTTACAGTTCTTGCAAGATATCTTGTGTTAGTTTTGCTGGTGGTATCTAATGGATCCTTTAGGTTCATTAGTCGCTGTTTAAGTGTGTTGATAGATTTGTGGGCTACCTTGGACACAAACCCAAACAAGCAGGCACAATGCAACCAAAAACTATAGCCACATTACCTTACATCAAAGACATCCAGACTACTCAGACCCCTTGGTATCATGGCAGCTGTGTGAGTCAGTGGGTTTGTAATAGATATCAGTGCTGAGTTGGTTTCCAGAGAAGAAGACAAAGAGGTCCAGGAAAGGGAGGGACATGTCAGAGATGGTCCAAGTGAATTTGAGGGTGGGGTGGAAGGTGTGGGTGAAGTGGATGAACTTTTCGAGCTCCTCATGGGAACATCAGGCAGAGCCGATAAGTCATCGATATAGCAGAGGAAAAGGTGGGGGATGGTAGCAGTGTAGCTGCGGAAAAGGGACTGTTCCATGTACTCTACAATGAGGCAGGCATAGCAGGGACTGATGTTGGCCACCCCTCTGGTTTGTGGGACGTGGGAGACTGTGAAGCCTCTACCAAAGATGCCAAACTTGAAGAAGGTTTCCTCTTCTTCCACATACTGTGAAGCCTGAACAATGTTGGGCAGAATAACTCCTGATACCAGTTCTCAAGCAATTTCACCAGCTAATATAAAGCATACAGAAATAGTAAAAACAGAAAAGGTACATTTTATAACTCGTTCCTTTACAAGTGGCCTCTATGATTGGTATACGTTGAGGTATTAAGGAGTATTTCATTTTGCATACCTAAGTATTTCTTCCTGACCTTTGGGAGCGATGCTATTGAAATAGAATTATTACTATTTATTTGGTATGTTGCAATATATTTTAGTGCAAAATTGAAAGAAAGTAAGACTTGCAATTTTTAAACATTTTCTCCTTTTTTATTTATCTATTTATGTGGGATGAGGGTTTTGTTGGCTGGCCAGCATTTATTGCCCGTTTCTAGTTGCCCTTGAGAAGGTGGTGGTGAGTGTCTTCTTGAACCACTACAGTCTACCTGCTGTGGGTTTACCCAAAATGCCATTAGGGAAGGAATTCCAGGATTTTGAACCAGCAACAGTGGAAGCAATATATTTCAAAGTCAGGATTGAGTGAGGTGGAGGGGTACTTGAAGGTGGTGATGTTCCCCTATATCTGCTGCCTTTGTCCTTCGAGATGGAAGTGTTCTTGGGTTTGAAAAGTGCTATCTGAGACTCTTTGGTGAATTTCTGCAGAGCATCTTGGGGATAGTACACATTGCTGCTCCTGAGTGTTGGTGGTGGAGGGAATGGATGCTTATCAATGTAGTGCCAATCAAACAGCTGCTTTCTCCTGGATGCTGTCAAGCTTCTTGAGTGTTGTTGGGTCTGTACTCATCCAGGCATGTGGGGAGTATTCCAGTGCATTCCTGACTTGGGCATTGTGGATGATGGACAGGCTTTCAGGAGTCAAGAGGTGAGTTATCTGCCACAGTAGCCTCTGACCTGCCTAACCTCTGACCTACTCTTGTAGCCACTGCGTTTATGTGGTGAGTCCAGTTGAGTTTCTGATCAATGATAACCCCAGGATGTTGATAGTGGGGGATTAGTGATGGAGATACCATTGAATGTCAAGGGACAGTAGTTAGATTGTCTCTTATTGGTGATGACCATAGCCTAGCATTTATGTGGTGTGAATGTTATTTGCCACTTGTCAGCCCAAGCCTGAATATTGTTCAGATCTTGTTGCATTTAGACACGGACTTCTTCAGAGTCTGAGGAGTAACAAGTGACACTGAACATTCTGCAATCATCGGCAAACATCCCCACTTCTGACCTTGTGATGGCCATCATTGATGAAGCAACCAAAGATGTTTGGGCCTAGGACACCACCCTGAGAAACTCCTGCAGAGATGTCTTGGAAGTGAGATGACTGACTTCCTACAACGATGACCATTTTCCTATGCGTCGGATGTAACTCTATGCACCGGAGAGTTTACCCCTGATACCTGTTGCTTCCAGTTTTGCCAGGGCTCCCTGATGCCACACTCGGTTGATGTCAAGGGTTCTCACTCTCACCACCCACCTGGAATTCAGCTCTTTTGTCCATGTTTGAACCAAGGCTGTAATGAGGTCAGGAGCTGAGTGGCCCCAGCAGACCCAAACTGGACGTCGTTGAGCAGGTGCTGCCTGATAGCGCTGTTGATGACACCCCTCATCACTTTACTGATGATCCAACATAGACTGATGAGGCAGTAATTGGCTGGGTTGGATTTGTCCTGCTCTTTATGTACAGGACATAGTTGGTCAATTGTTCACATTGTTGGGTAAATATCAATGTTGTAACTGTACTGGAATGGCTTAGCTAGGGGAACAGCAAGTTCTGGAGCACAAGTCTTCACTATTATCACCGGAATGTTGTCAGGGCACATAGCCGTTGCAGTATCCAGTGCCTCCAACTGTTTCTTGAAACCATGTGGAGTGAATGAATCGAATTGGCTGAAGCTTGGTATCTGTAATGCTAGGGGCCACAGAGGGAGGCCGAGATGGATCATCCACTCAACACTTCTGGCTGAAGATTGCTGTGAAAGCTTTAGCCTTATCTTTTACACTGATGTTCTGGGCTCTTCCATCATAGAGGATGGGGATATTTGTGGAGCCTCCTCCTCCAATGAGTTGTTTAGTTTCACACCACCATTCATGGCTGGAGATCTGTTGGTTGTGGGATTGCGTAGTTCTGTCTATCACTTTGCTGCTTGTGTTGTCTGGCATGCAAGTGGTCTTGCTGGACTGCTTCACCAGGTTGACAGCTCAATTTCAGATATGCCTGGTGCTGCTTCTGGCATGCCTTCCCGACTCTCCATTGAACTAGGGTTGATTCCTGCCTTAATGGTAATGGTTAGTGGGGGATATGCTGGGCCATGAGGTAACAGATTGTGTTGGAGTACAATTCTGCTGTTGATGGCCCACAGTACCTCATATATGCCCAGTCTTGAGTTGCTAGATCTGTTCAAAGTCTGTCCCATTTAGCAGGGTAATAATGCCACACAATACGATAGAGGTTATTCTCAATGTGAAGATGGGACTTTGTCTCAACGAGGACTGTGGTGGTCACTCTTACCGATACTGTCATGAGCAGACACATCTGCAGCTGGCTGATTGGTAAGGATGAGGTCAGGTATGTTTTTTTCCTCTTGTTGGTTCTCATACCACTGCCACAGACCCAACCTAGCAGCTATGTCCTTTAGGTCCTGACCAGCTCGATCAGTGGTACTGGGGCCGAGCCACTCTTGGTGGTAGACATTGAAATCCCCCACCCAGAGTACATTTTATGCTCTTGCTGTCCTCAGTGCTTCCTCTAAGTGTTGTTCAACATCAAGGAGTACCGATTCATCAGTGGAGGGAGGAAGCCATGAGATTTCATGGGATCCGAAGTCAATGTTGAGGACTCCCAGAGCAATTCCATACCAAGTATACCACTGCACCATCACCTCTGGTGGGTCTGTCCTGCTGGTGAGACAGGTTGTATCCAGGGATGGTGATGTTAGCATCTGGGATATTGTCTGTGAGGTATGATTCCGTGAGTATGACTATGTTTGACTGTTGCTTGACTCGTCTATTTGATAGCTCTCTCAATTTTGGCAGTAGCCCCCAGATGTTAGTGAGGAGGACTTTGCAAAATCAAAAGGACTGTTTCAGCCTTTGCTTTTTCCAGCACCTAGGTCGATGCCAGATGATCCATTGCGTTTCACTTTTTTGAGACTTTGTAGCAATTTATACAACTGAATGGTTTGTTTGGCCATTTCAGAGGGCAATTATGAGTCAACCGCACTGCTATGCTTCTGGTGTGAGGTGCTGCATTTTGGGAAAGCAAGTCTTAGCAGGACTTATACACTTAATGGTAAGGTCCTAGGGAGTGTTGCTGAATACAGAGACCTTGGAGTGCAGGTTCATAGCTCCTTGAAAGTGGAGTCGCAGGTAGATAGGATAGTGAAGAAGGCGTTTGGTATGCTTTCCTTTATTGGTCAGAGTATTGAGTACAGGAGTTAGGAGGTCATGTTGCAGCTGTACAGGACATTGGTTAGGCCACTGTTGGAATATTGCGTACAATTCTGGTCTCCTTCCTATCGGAAAGATGTTGTGAAACTTGAAAGGGTTCAGAAAAGATTCATAAGGATGTTGCCAGGGTTGGAGGATCTGAGCTACAGGATGAGGCTGAACCAGCTGGGGCTGTTTTCCCTGGAGCATCGGAGGCTGAGGGGTGACCTTATAGAGGTTTACAAAATTATGAGGGGCATAGATAGGATAAATCGACAAAGTCTTTTCCCTGGGGTTGGGGAGTCCAGAACTAGAGGGCATAGGTTTAGGGTGAGAGGGGAAAGATATAAAAGAGACCTAAGGGGCAACTTTTTCACACAGAGGGTGGTACGTGTATGGAATGAGCTGCCAGAGGAAGTGGTGGAGGCTGGTACAATTGCAACATTTAAGAGGCTTTTGGATGGGTATATGAATAGGAAGGGTTTGGAGGGATATGGGCCGGGTGCTGGCAAGTGGGACTAGATTGGGTTGGGATATCTGGTCGGCATGGACGGGTTGGACCGAAGGGTCTTGTTTCCATGCTGTACATCTCTATGACTCTATATGTGGGCCAAACCAGGTGAGGAAGGCAGATGTCCTTCTCTGAAGGACATTAGTGAACCAGATGGGTTCTTCTGACAATTGGCAATGATTTAATTGTCATCAGTTCCAAATTTCTTTTCATCGAATTCAAATTCCACCACCTGCCATTGTGAGATTCGAGCCACAGAATATTATCTGAATCTCTGGATTAATAGTCTAACGACAATAACACTAGGCCAGAGGTGGGGAACCTTTTCATTTGGAAAGCAGCATTATGTTAGTTGTAATCTAATAAGGCCGCATCCAAGAAACTTCAATTATATATTCTTCAAAATTCACATTATTTTGTAAAAATCTAATTACTATGTACTAACTAAAAATAAGAAAACAAATCTTAATTCTAAAGTTAACTAACCTTTTAGTGACTTTGTTGTGACTGCTCTTTGTAGGAAAGCATTTGAATATTTGGTTGCAGCATGGAGGTCTGCAGTTTTAGCCCTTATGACTTACTAATTTTTTAAATGAGATGGTCAGTCTGTGAGGATTATTTCATTGAATTTTCTTTTACTTTCTGGTATTTTAAATACATTAATTTTAAGATTAAAATAAAAATATTAAAGGATGAAAAAAACATATTAATAAAAAATGAAATATATGTTCTGCAAAATTTGGATTCATTCAAAAGGTCACACAAAATGGCCTAGAAGGCCGGCCGCAGATTTTCCACCCCTGCACTAGGCCATCACCTTCCTTGAATTTTTTACCACCTTTATTGGCTATGGTATGCCCCACAACTCTTTATTATCAGCTAAATACATTGTTTTTCAAGTGTTGCAATTTACACTCGAACTGCTCCAACTAGCACAACATGATAATGATCAGAAAATGTGCCTTAGTGATGTTAGTTCAAGGGGAAATATTGGTCAGGATACTAGTTAATTTCCCTGCTCTTCACCTACATTGATCTGTTACATCCAACTGAGATTGTAGATTGGGCTTCAATTTAAATCTGAAAAGTAGCATCACTGGGAGTATAACAGGCTCTCAGTTTTGCACTGGAATTTCAGTTTAGACTTCTGTTTTCAGGTCTCTTGAGTGGATCTCAAATTCATAAACTTTTGAGCAGAGGTGAGAGTTCTTCTCATTGAACCACAGCTAACACTTAAATAATGTTATATTTTATAGCTTTATTTCATACTGCAAATGGGTTACAAAACATATTAGTTTCTGATGTGATAAAGATCAAATATGTCTTTGAATAGTTGGCTAAGGGCTTAATTTAATGCTCAAACTCCCTGACAAATTGCTTCCTTTTCCATTTTCCATAGGTTGAAGGTCCTTCAATGGAATGTTCCAGTGCTCTTCCGATTGAGATAGCTCGATGTAATTCTATACATCTATCTGCTCAGTCACTTATGATATTAACAACCTGTTTATTTCTACTCCTTGGCACCGAGGAACTCAACTTTCTACTTTCTGAAAGGATAAGTATTAAATAAGGAGAAGTATGATAAAATACGAATTCCTGTCTTATATATTCATCACAGTCTCTTAAATACACCATATAATGTGGTATTATGAATGAATGCTGCTTTATATACATAATATACATAGATAACACATCACATCATAAACATTCAATATGTATCACATATCGTAACACAAGCACTACAATTCCATATTTATACAACATTTCACTTCCTCTAATATATTATTAAACACCAGAGTTTAAAAGGTTGGTTAAACAGAGTCCAAGGTATTAAGGAGGGGTTATCTTGGACTTGAAATGTCAACCATGTTTCTCTCTCCACAGATGCAGCCAGACTAGAGTTTCTCCAGTACTTTCTGTTTCTATTCCAGGCATATAATTTCTGGTCAGAGGCTCATCTCAAAACACCAGCATACTGATTACTTATTCCCCATTTAAATTATTTTTAATGAATCTGACACACTTCCAGTGCAGGTGGAACTTGAACCTGGACTTTCTGACCTAGGGGTAGGGAGATGATTCCTGTGCTACACATATATACCAGTTCTCACCCAAATATTCCTTCATTAACATATAACAATCTAGTTTGTTTTGGTCTTAGGTATCTCTGACAGACCCTAATCTCTTTAGTCTTTTAAATAAATATATATGTATTATAATAACAATGAGAAACAAATAAACAAAAAATACAGCATGATAACATATTGTGCAAAATGGCAATGCATTGTGGTTCGTCTTCCTTAATGGGTGGTTAATTAAGATTGCAAATATGATTTCTCCTGTACGTCCAACAGTTCCTTCAAGCTGCTTCTCCTTTGTAAAGCGATCAGCTAGCTAAATGCTATTATCCACCAGTTTCCATTTTGCAAGTTCTGTAATATCCAGCATCTATCCGCAATATTGACATTCACACATGATCTCACAATGATTCAATGGATATTGCTGTGGAATCCCTTTTTAAGAGTTTCTTTCAATATTTTTTGCTTAGAAAAGTGCCATATCTGCCAGCTAATCAAGAATGAGTATTTCTGCCACAAAGGTACTTTTTAACTATTATTCTCATCTGTTCAGCTTCCTGAGTGAAAGGACAACATTTTACAACAAGATATCGAACCCTGCAGTATTGATCACCTCTCATTAGTTGCCCTTGAGAGGTGATGGTGAACTGCTTTTTCAAACCATTGCTCCCTGCCAATTTGAAGTGGAACCAACAGCAAATTTCTTTCTGATAATGGGATGGGAGGGGTGCAGTTTCCTATTGATATTTTAGATGTACACTATGACCCTAGTTAGGTATGGCAGTGTGCAAGTCAGATCACAGAGTAAAACTTTCCCTTACTTAGTCATCATATTCTTTGAAAGGTTTACCAGAATGGTAATACATATTGCCTGAAACTGTCCTTGTCTGATAACCACACTCATCAGTATACAACCAGGTATAACTAGACAAAGAACTATAGAATTAACTGTGGAATTACCCTAAGACTACAGATCTCTCATAGTGGGCCACACTTATTTTCTAGCTTTGTAGGATAAGGCATCAGGAAAGCTCTGTTTAAACTTAAAAATCACAACACCAGGTTATAGTCCAACTTCTCAAGTGAACTTTAACAATTGGTGTTTGTCAGCCCAGATAATGTATTGAAGGTGTGAGTTCCCCTGTGTGGTACTGTCTCTACCACAATATTTAGACTGATTCTAATAAAAAAAAAGAATTTACAGAATCTCACATGGATTCGTGCAGTTTCTCAGTGAAGTAAAATGTAACTCTGCAAGTTACGTTTGCATATTCTTGCAGGGTTACATTTTACTTCGCTCAGAAACTGCACAAATCTGTAAATTCATTTTTTTAGATCAGAATCAGTCTAAACATTGTGGCACAGATAGTACCACACAGGGGAACTCACACCTTCAATACATTTTCTGGGCTGACAGACAGCAATTGTTAAAGTTCACTTGAGAATGTAAGTTTTAAAAAAGAAGTTTTGCGATTTACATATGAAAGAACTGAAACCAACATGGTCATTCTAAAAGATGAGAAACAAACAATCCAGGTCTTTTTCAATATATAATTTCAGTTTCATCACACTGTAAACTTTTGCTATAAATTCTGTGTTTTACAATCTTATATTCCACAACCACCTGATGAAGGTGCAGCGCTCCAAAAGCTAGTGCTTCCAAATAAACCTGTTGGACTATAACATGGTGTTGTGTGATTTTTAACTTTGTACACCCAATCCAACACCGGCATCACCAAATCCTGTTTAATCTTGTCAGTACACTCACTGCGAAAGACAAAATGTGTGGTGCTAGAAAAGCACAGCCAGTCAGACAGCATCTGAGGAGCAGGAGAGTCAACGTTTCAAGCGTAAGATCTTCAAAGGGCATGTGGGTTGGGCCCAAGAGGGCTGAGAGATAAATGGGAAGGGGGTGGGGCTGGGGGGAAGATAGCTGGGAATGTGATAGGTAGATGAAGGTAGGGGGGTGATGGTGATAGGTTAGAATCGAGAGTGGAGTGGATAGGTGGGAAGGAAGATGGACAGGTAGGACAGTTCGAGAGGGCACTGCCAAGTTGGAGGGTTGGATCTAAGATAAGGTGGGGAGGGGACACGAGGAAACTGGTGAAATCAACATTGATCCCGTGTGTTTGGAGGGTCCCAAGGTGGAAGATCAGGCATTCTTCCTCTAGGTGTCGGGTGGCTAGAATTTGGTGGTGGAGGAGGCCCAGGACTTGCATGTCCTTGGTGGAGTGGAAGGGGGAGTTTAAGTGTTTGGTCACAGGGTAGTGGGGTTGTTTAGTGCGTGTGTCTCAGAGATGTTCTCTGAAACATTCAGCAAGTTGGCGCCCTGTCTCCCCAATGTAGTGGAGACCACATCGAGGGCAACAGACACAGAAGATGAAGTGCAGAAAAGTCTTTGTCGGATGTGGAAGGATTTGCACTCACTGCAAAAACCAAACAGACATAGGAACAGACATCCACCATAGGGTGAACAGAAATTTCCTCCAATTAACTAAAGAGAAGGTGGGAAAGCCATTACCCTCAGTCTTCTCAGTGTTTCTTTATTCCTTCCACTTCCAATGGTCTGACTGCTCATTTGACATTGAGATTTGCTTCCAATTCTCTGCATCACCAGGGCTGCTAATTTCCACCTCTGTAACCTGACCCATCTCGGTTTCTCTGCGGCTGAAATTTTTGTTCATGTTTTTGTTGCTTCTAGACCTGACTGGTGCAATACACTCCTGGCTACTCTCTCATGTTCCGCAATGTAGAAACTTAAGTGCATCCAAATATCCACTGTCTGTATCCTAACGTAAACCTTCACTTCTGCCCTTGCTGGCCTACTTTGCCTCCCAGTTAGCAACGCCTCCATTTAATAAAGAATCCCCTGTCTTTCAAATCCCTTTATGCTCCTATCCTCCTCATACCAAAGTCTATGAAGTATTTACAGCCTTCTAATTCTGCCCTCATTTTATATCCGTCCACTGTTGCTGGCTGCTTTTAGCTGTTAGAGCCCTTAGTTTTGGAATTCCTACCCTAAATGTCTCCATCTTCCTACCTCTGTTTCCTTCTGTAAGATGCCACCTCTTTGACCACAATTTGGGTCATCTGCCCTAATATTGACTTGTGTGACTCTGTCGTATTTTGTTAGGTAACGTCTTGTGAAGTGCCTTGAGAAGTTACAACATTATAGGTGCTATATAAACACCAATCACAAATGTCTGTACATTATTGACAGCAACAATCATTTAATTACAGAAATAATGCAAATGTTGGCATCACAATAGTTTTGAGGTTTGTGAACCATTTAAAATTACTCAGTCTGTGACTTTAGCAGGATCAAGAGATCTGACACATCTCTTGAGCTCTATATTGGAGTCACTGAAATAATTTGTTGTTGCATACTTGTTGCAGTTTTGCCTGTTTGCCACAACACACTGCTTTTAAAGCGTTATTTGAGATTTAAAGATTTAAAAAATCATGTGTGACTTTCTTTGTGCCATCTGAGGACTTAAAAAAAGACTTATTTCTGAGCATGAAGTATATATAAATGACTATGGAGCACCACAAAGTGGAGATCAGTGGTATTGCGGCTAAGCAGTTCATTTCTGAGGGATGCATTTAACAGGAATGATGAACTCCAGAAATGCAGAGCAAGTCTGTTTGCATCAAAAAGATGCTGATTAATATTTTGATGAAAGATACTCAAATACAAAATTAACCTTTTAGGTAGGAAACAAAATTGTCAAGAGGTTATAAGGATTCTACAGTGGGACGAGGACAAGTTAAGTGAGTGGGCAAGAACTTTGACAGAGAGAGTATAATGTTGGAAAACATGAACTTGCCTACCTTGGGAGGAAAAAAAAGAAAGAAACAGCATTTTAATTAAATGCAAAGAGATTGCAGAACTCTATGGTAGAAAATGATTTGTGTATCCCTGTACATTAATCACAAAGAAAAGTTAGTATCCAGGTACAGCAAGTAGTTAAGAAAACAAATGGAATGTTGTCATTTATAGTGAGGGTAATGAAACAAAGAAAATGGAGGTTTTTCTAAAGTTGTACTGGGTCTTAAGGAGACCTTTATCTAGAGCACTGCGTACAGTTGTATCAAGATACTTTTGTACCTAATATGGCACCATAAGTGGCAATTTGTAAATTTTTCACTGTACACATGTGAGTATGTAAACCTAATTCAATTCAGTTTTGGGCTCCTCACTTGAAAAAGGAATAAAGTTACATTAGATGCAATTCAGAAAGGATTCATTGGACTGACTCCTGGCATGAAAGGATTATCTTATGAAAATAAAATGAACTTGTTGAACTTATACAGGTTAGAAAAATGACGGATGATCTTATTGAAACATAAAAGATCCTGAGGGAACTTAACAGTCCCACTTCAGAATGAGATTGGAACTCAGGAACACATTTTAAAAATACGGCATGTCCACTTGGGATGGAGATAAGGAGAATTAGTGAAAGCGGTTACTGATACCAAAACAAAGAAGGGAATCGAATGCAAAGGGGAGCAGGAGAATGGGACAAGAAAGTGGTGTTGAGACCACAATCAGATCAGCCATGATCTTGTTGAACTAGGAGGAGCATATAGCAAGTCAGTATCATTGTAAAACAGAATGGGAGGGGTACACAGTAAATCAGCATCACTGTGAAACAAGAGAAAGTAAGGACTGCAGGTGCTGGAGATCAGAGGCAAAACATGTGGCGCTGGAAAGCACACCGGTCAGGCAGCATCTGAGGAGCTGGAGAATCGATATTTCGAGCATATAGCAAGTTAGTATCATTGTGGAACAGTCTGGGAGGGACACACAGTAAGTCAGCATCACTGGGAGGTGTATTCAGCACATCAGCATGACTGTGAAGCAAACTGGAAAGGTGAACCTGTGTGAGATGGCCAGTGACAGTGGGACATTAAAAGCTAGAAAGACATAACTAGTGGAGTGCAACAAAGATTAATCTTAGGGTTTGAATTATTTACTATGTATATTAATGACCTGGAGGAGGAGGAGGAGAAGAGGAGGAGGAGGAGGAGGATGAGGCAAAGTGTAATATATCTAGATTTGCTGGTGAAAAATAGAATAGGTGGGAGGACATGCTGTCATGAGAATGTAGATGGGTTGAGTGAGTGGACAAAATCTTGTCTTATGAAGTTTAATGTAGGAATATGTAAGGTCATGCACTTTGGTTGGAAAAAGCAAAATGCACACTATTATTTAAATCGAGAGTGACGTCCAAAAAAGAGCAGTACGGAGTGATTTGGGTGTTATTGTGCATGAAACATGAAAGGGATAGTATGCAGGAGCTTAAAATAATTACAAAGGCATTTTTGTCCCAATATTGCTGGGGGATTAGAGAATAAATAAAAAAGTCTTATTAGAACCATATAGGTGATGAGACTGCACCTGAATCATGGAGGTCAGTTTGGTCCCTGTATTTAAGGCAAGATATTGTAGCATTGGAAGCAGTTCAAAATAAATTCATCAGGCTGATTCCTGGGTTGGAGGATTTGACTTATCAAGAATGGCTGAACAAGCATGGTGGTACAGTGGTTAGCACTACTGCCTCCCAGCGCTAGAGACCTGGGTTCAATTCCTGCCTCAGGTGACTGAATGTGTGGAGTTTGCACATTCTCCCCGTGTCTGTGTGGGTTTGCTCTGGTTTCCTCCCACAGTCCAAAAATGTGCAGGTTAGGTGAATTGGCCATGCTAAGTTGCCTGTAGTGTTAAATGTAGGTTGTGCATCGGTGTGGACTTGTTGGCCCAAAGGGCCTGCTTCCACACTATAAGTAATCTAATCTTTATTCATTACAGTTTAGAAGATTGAAGAATGGTGTTATGGAAAAATACAAGATTCTGAGAGGAGTTGGTAGGATAGATGTTTCCACTAGTTTGGGAAATCTCAGACTCGGAGATAATTACAGGATAAGGGGCCATTTATTTAAAACTGGGGTCCAAATGAATTTCTTCTTGAAGAATGTCTGGAATTGTCCATTCCAGAATGTTGTAGAAGTTTGGTCACTGAAAGTATTTTGAGGATGCAGTTAGCTTTTTTGAAATATTGAAGAATTAGCATGAAAGAGGAATTAAGGCCTGGGCAGATCAGCCATGATCTTATAGAATGGTGGAGCATGCTTAAGCAGCTGAATGGTCTATCCCTTTTCCCACTCCAATTCATATATTGTTGCCATAGAGTCATAGAGATGTACAGCACGGAAACAAACCCTTCGGTCCAACCCGTCCATGCTGACCAGATATCCCAACATAATCTAGTCCCACCTGTCAGCACCTGGCCCATATCCCTCCAAACCCTTCCTATTCATATACCCATCCAAATGCCTCTTAAATGTTGCAATTGTACCAGCCTCCACCACTTCCTCTGGCAGCTCATTCCGTACATGTACCACCCTCTGCGTGAAAAAGTTGCCCCGTGGGTCTCTTTTATATCTTTCCCCTCTCACCCTAAACCTATGCCCTCTAGTCCTGGACTCCCCGATCCCAGGGAAATGACCTTGCCTATTTATCCTATCCATACCCCTCATCATTTTGTAAACCTCTATAAGGTCACCCCTCAGCCTCCGATGCTCCAGAGAAAACAGCCCCAGCCTGGTCAGCCTCTCCCTATAGCTCAGATCCTCCAACCCTGGCAACATCCTTGTAAATCTTTTCTGAAGCCTTTCAAGTTTCACAACATCTTTCCGATAGGAAGGAGACCAGAATTGGACGCAATATTCCAACAGTGGCCTAACCAATGTCCTGTACCACCGCAACATGACCTCCCAACTCCTGTACTCAATACTCTGACCAATAAAGGAAAACATACCAAATGCCTTCTTCACTATCCTATCTACCTGCGACTCCACTTTCAAGGAGCGATGAACCTGCACTCCAAGGTCTCTTTGTTCAGCAACACTCCCTAGGACCTTACCATTAAGTGTATAAGTCCTGCTAAGATTTGCTTTCCCAAAATGCAGCACATCACACTTATCTAAATTAAACTCCATCCACCACTTCTCAGCCCATTGGCCCATCTGATCAAGATCCTGTTGTAATCTGAGGTAACCCTCTTCGCTGTCCACTACACCTCCAATTTTGGTGTCATCTGCAAACTCACTAACTGTACCTCTTATGCTCGCATCCAAATCATTTATGTAAATGACAAATCTAGAGGTCCTAGCACCGATCCTTGTGGCACTCCACTGGTCACAGGCCTCCAGTCTGAAAAACAACCCTCTGCCACCACCCTCTGTCTTCTACCTTTGAGCCAGTTCTGTATCCAAATGGCTAGTTCTCCCTGTATTCCATGAGATCTAATCTTGCTAATCAGTCTCCCATGGGGAACCTTGTCGAACGCCTTACTGAAGTCCATAGAGATAACATCTACTGCTCCGCCCTCATCAATCTTCTTTGTTACTTCATCAAAAAACTCAATCAAGTTTGTGAGACATGATTTCCCATGCACAAGGCCATGTTGACTATCCCAAATCAGTCCTTGCTTTTCCAAATACATGTACATCCTGTTCCTCAGGATTCCCTCCAACAACTTGCCCACCATCGAGGTCAGACTTGGTATTTAGTTACTGTGTATTTAGTTAAATGCTATCTTCTTTAATATCTTCTTGGCATTTTCCATTTGTAATTTTAGTTTCTCATTTGAGATAAAACTTCAAAATTCATCAACTGTGCAACATCTGGGAAAGCCCCATATAGTGATTGCAATGAGGTCAGTCATGTAGACATCCTGGAATATGAATTCCCTGCTAGAGCTGAATATCTTTGGGACTTCTATCATAGAATCAGATCTGCTTCTTCTCATCCAAGATGTATCTACTAAGCTGAACTTGTTGTTTGGCATATCTGTGTTGCACTGTAGTATTGCAATTGTTCAAAGTGCTCATTGAGAGTCCATTTACTCTGATGGCCAATACAGTACCAATCATCAATGAATTATAAAATATATTGTCCTGTGAAAAAAAAACACAGTTGAAATTGACATTTAACTTTCCAAATGAATTTTACTGTTCTGGGAACCTGGCTTCAAATCCCAATATGGCAGATCGTGGAATTTGAATTTAATATAAATCTGGAATTAAGAATCTTCGGATGGTCAAGAAACTAATGCTGATTATCAGATACACACTGCTCTTTGGGAAAGGAAGCTGCCATCCTTACCCATTCTGGCTTACATGTGACTCCAGACCCACAGCAGTGTGATTGACTCCCATGTGTCCGCCGGACAAATAGCAATAAATACTGATCCAGCTGTTAGTGCGTACATCCTCTGAATGAAATAAAAACATCAGTCCAGGGCTGTTTTTGTTTTGCAAGATTATGTTACAAACTGTAAATTCTTCTTAAAAAGATAGCTAATTATTACCTTTTAATATTTGTTCTTGGAATGAGGCTGTTGC
Source organism: Chiloscyllium punctatum (assembly GCF_047496795.1). Lineage (NCBI taxonomy): Eukaryota > Metazoa > Chordata > Chondrichthyes > Orectolobiformes > Hemiscylliidae > Chiloscyllium > Chiloscyllium punctatum. The sequence goes on along the minus strand of NC_092783.1, from coordinate 10,370,389 downwards.
TACAAGATCAGAATTTCATGCCCATTCATAATTACCTTTGAAAAACTGCTAGTGAACCACTTTCTAAAACTGTTGCAAACCCTGTGCTCCAGGTACACCCACTGTGCAAGTTGGGAGAGAGTCTTTGTTGATCATGAAGAAACAGTGATATAGGTACAGGATAGAATGCATAAAAAAACATAAAGACCCAAACTGCTGAACAGTCACACTATTTTCCAATGCAGCACATAGTTGCACATGAATGCAGAGCAATTGACATTATTGAAAAAAGTGACGTTACCCATGTTTAAACTGATTTATTCTGGAGGCCAGTGATTCAATAATTCAGAGTGAAGTAAATAAGAACTATATACATGACAATAGGAAAATATTCAGATAGAATGCAGAAGGAAGTTAGGCATATCTATTTTTATTTCATGATAAACTGAGGTCATATTCAACAAACATACTGAAATTTTAGAGGATATATAGTAATAATTGCAGCAGCATAACTATAGAGATATCCGATAGAGGTATGTAGAATACTGAAAGGATTGAATCATGTGCCAAATGATAAATTATTTTAGTTTGACAGACTGGAGAGTGTTGTATAAATGTGCAAGGATGTGAAAGCTTAATGCTGTGCAATGCCTTAAGCAGCACCCACTGTGGGAGGATTGGTGGAAACATAGTTTTGAAGCTCAAAGCAGTAAGTCTCTGTAAGAAAGTTTATCACATCAGTGTAACCTGGATTAGTTGTTCTCATCATATTAAGCTCACATCATTCCACCACTACCACCAACACCCCCCCACCCCACCCCGGCAACAAGATCATCTTCTCCAGACCATTTATACTCCCAGAGCCCGACCTGACACCTTTGGTATCTGACACCCTGCCCCACACTGGGTCATTCCCTCCATTCATGTGGTCTTTATCTGACCCCTGGGAGCAGACTTCTGTTCATCCATTCTGGACCTGCTCCCTACCCTTAGCTGCTCAGCACTGAGAAAAGCCTTCTTTCCCAGCTCTGGACCTAAACTTTCTTCACCCCCTTCCCCAGGAACAACCACCCTTCACTTACTCTGGCCTGAAACCCCTTCACCCCTTGGGAACCAACCCCACTTGACACGCTTTGGATTCACGTCCTCTCCCATCACTGTCCCTTTTCTGTGCTTCAGACCTGGCCTGCTCCTAGACCCTGAACCCCCTTTCGCAACCACTGGATCTGACACCAGCCTAATACCCATGTTTCCCCATCCCATTGGATCTGATTTTTCTTCCCACTACCATCTCCATCCAACCTCCCCAAAACAATGCATCACTTCACTCACCCCCTTGCCACCTTGCACCTTGGCAACATTCCCATGTGGAACCATATTCCCCCCTCCACCAACTCTTGGAATTCTATCTCCTGCGCAGCTGGATGTTTGGAGAATTCCAATTGTACTTTGTCTACTGGTTGGTTTGTGGTAGTTATGTGACTTCTACCTCTGCTCCATGTGCCAATGGTTGCTGTGAGGCATTAAATACATCACTCAATATAACGTAGGTACAGTTAATCTTATCTTCTAGAATCCTTTGATTGTCTGAGGTAAAGTGTGGTCTGGGGGAAAAAAATCTTTTCTGTCTGTTAACTGTTGGCTTTTCCATGTGATTTCTTTTCTTTGTCCAGGGGATTGCGTTCCTATAGGGCTTTTGAAATGGTGCAAGAACAATAGTCAGAAATACTGAGCAGCTTGATACAGCAGCTTGCCTTTTCCCTGCCTGTCATATTTCTACTTTCATAAGATTTGAATAGGTAACTAACCTTCAGACTGAATTTCAGATTGAATTTATTAATATCTCTCTCATTAACCTAGGGCTGAAGATGAAACTTTCTGAGATAAAGTGGCACTTAAAAATTGAGTAATGAACTTGTTCAACCTGAGGGTTTTCCAACTGTCAGAGACTTGGACCTGCTGCAGGTCTGTGCTGTCAAGCCCTGCAGTGAGACATGAACTTATGACTTTCAGGTGATGAGATGGCAGACACTAACATTTGGAAATTCAAACTGGCAGCCCCAGTAGCAAATCAGTGTTATACGCTATTTGTCTTCATGCTTTGCATGCTGTCTTGGATATTAGAGGCCTGTGCACCAAAGTATTTGGGAGTATTTTTGTGTGGTCTTAGCATCACCATAGGGTGGCACAGTGCCTCAGTGATTAGCACTGCTGCCTCACAGCACCAGGGACCCAGGTTCAATTCCAGCCTTGGGCGACTGCGGAGTTTGCACATTCTCCCTGTGTCTGTGCAGGTTTCCTCCAGTTTCCTCCCATAGTCTAAAGATGTGCAAGTTAGGTGGATTGGCAATGCTAAATTGCCCATAGCATCCAGGGATGTTCAGGCTAGGTGGGTTAGCTGTGGGGAATGCAGATTTATAGAACTGGGGTGGGGTGGGTCTGGGTAGAATGTTCTTTGGAGGATCAAATGGCAAAACTGTAGGGATTCTATCACATTCAATGCTTAGGATCTTAGAATGGAACAGCTGCTAACAATTCTGATTTTGCCGTTTGTATCATTATCTTAAGGGGCAAGCCATTCAGGACTGAGATGAGGAAGAATTTCTTCACTCAGAGGGTTGTGAACCTATGGAATTATCTCCCACAGAAAGCTGTTTGGGACAGTTTATTAGACATATTCAAGAAAGAACAGCATGTGTCCTTTTGTGGCTAAAGGGATCAAAGGGCATGGAGAGAGAGAGGGAGTGGGAATCTGAGATTGCATGATTAGCCGTGATCATATTGAACAATGGTGCAGGCTCAAAGGGCCAAATGGCCTACTCTTGCCCCTATTTTCTATGTTTCTTCTATTTCATGGGTCACTATTATCAATCGTTTTTAGAGCTGGGCTGATTGAACATTATCAGCAAAAGCTATTAAGGAATGACCACCCTTCAGAGTTAACACATAACTCTACACCTTATTAACGATTGCTATACTTTCTAGTATCATCTTTGTTCCATTTTTGCTTCATGAGTTGACATGGGCCTAAGAACAGGAACCTTATATAGAACTCCCATGACCTGCCCTCCAAAGATTCCATGGCCTTCATTCATATACAAGTATGAGTATTGTGTCACAAACATTGCCTTTCCCATTCCAGGACTGGGAACCCAAAGAACAGAGTGAACAAATGAGGATCACAGAACTTTCCCCTTTTATATAATGGCTTAAAATCTCCCTTCTAGATAACATTGAAAAGTGGTCCCCTCAGTGATTTTTATATCTGAGATATTTCAATACTGACGACAAATGTGTTCTACCCCAAAGTGAGTGCTATTGAAGTTGCTGCCTTTCCTCAGACTGCAGATATAGGTCTTTAAAATACAATGCCTTTTTGAGTTCTTAATTTGTTGAACTTAATACCCCCAAAGGTCACTTTTTATTGCACTCCAGTGCTTATTCATGTGCACTGAGGAGGACGAGAGTTTAAATGAAGCGTAGTGGAAAAGTGGATGAAAATTTTAACTAATTTAAAAATGCCTTGCAGCCTGAGGATAATATAATCAGGATTGTATGTGTCAACAATTATCGGTAGCTCTGAGTAAGTAGCTGATGACTTTTGACATTTTGTTTTTAAAAAGGATTTTTGCATTGAGATGCTACAGTCTGTTCCAACTAGGATCAGCTGCTCCTTTTTTTGTATTCTGTTTGAAGTGATTCTTTTTCTCTATTTTTGTGCACGAGTCTGTTCTTATGTCAACTGTGCATCATTTGAATTTTTGGATGATTTATTTTAAGCACAGAAAATGGACTCTGATTCATCAGCATTAGACTGCTTTTCAAATTGTGAGCAAATTCTCATAGGCTTTGGTCAAGTGTTATTCTTCACGGAGACCGTAGGGCGTGCATGTGACTTTCTGGGTGACCAAGAATCTCTTTTATCAAAGGGGTCACCTGCTTTTTGTCCATCATTTCTTCTTGATCATGTGGGCAAAGTTGAGAGTTTGCTTCACAACTGGGAGTCAGAACCTAATTTCAAAATGAATTTGATATCCTTTTTGTGATGTTTCACAGGCACAGGAAATAGAATATTTACACCAAATGTATATTAAGAATCTGAACAACCTCCTTCAATAACACAACAGCTATGGTAATTCGGAATCACAAAGTAACTTTCTTCTGAGTGATCAGCAGCCTTTGCCTGTGGAACAAGCATCAAATCTTACTGTCAGTTCCAGGACAGAATATAATTACAATATAGCAGTGAAGCAATAAAACAGCTAGCAAAAAGCTACTCTTAAAATGGTTGTCATTGATTTATTTTAGCTGAGTACTCATCAAAGAAAACTTGAATAAACTAGCTGTTCGAAACCAAAATTAATGCTACAGAATACGCAGTTGAAACCCTTATGAAAATTAGCAGATTATGTAGCCATGAGCTCCATTTAACCAATGGATCTCTCCTCAATATAGGATTCTTGAGGGATTCCCAAGGATTTAGTTGGCAGATCCATTGCCAGTTTTTAACTAAGGCAAACAGACCAGGAGGAAACCAGAGCAAAGTGGGATTGGCATCAATTAAAATTTCAATGCCTTAGCTGAATTGACTGACATGTGATAGTAGTTCCACATGGCTGAAGGTTGTATGAGAAAAAGATTATGTTTGACTTTAACAGCTTGACAATACTTGCCGTTTGTGTTTGGGCATCTCAACAGAATACTGAGGAAATATAACTCACTGAAAGTCAGACCAGAAATCGAACACCCACCAAATAAAAGTTGCAGATTAGTGATAGGTGTTCCAAAAGAAATGTGCGGCTGAACTTTTCCAAAAGCTGACTAAGTTTCAGTTTTGGGGAGTTTAAAGGTGGATTCCTTTTTGTGAGCTCTAATTTGTTATCTGACGCAACTTAATGCTGCTCACCAGATCATGTATGCACCAAAGCCCTACAATGTACTATTGTGTGTGTCACTAGTGGTGGAAGTATTTCATACCTTTCAGGATTTGCACCACTGGTGCAAATTTAAGGACCAGATGTGCACCAGGTCAAACATTGCCAACCAGAAATGGCCCAGTGGAAGGAAAATAAGAAAAAGAAGATTCTGAGGGCACATGGATGATCTCTAGAAATAGAAACTCACGATCATAAAGGTATTGCTACTTTAGATCAACATCTGTCTGATAGACTGTTGTATTAATTGCATGTAGAGAAATAAAGTTGCACGAATTACCCATTCTTAGCACCGTACCATATTAGACATCCATCTGAAGGAGTCCTGCTCTTTCTCCACCTCTTTCCCTGTGTGGCATAACATCTTGTTAATGTTGAATGCACTACAGTCACTTAAGCAGTGCAGGTGTGCAATATCTGTAGTTGTTTGTCACTATGGAGATTTAAATCAATGATTACTGCAACTGACTTGTGCAAAAGGGGATATGGTTTGCATTCTCCTGACTATCTTGTACTCCAGGGGTGCTATCAAAATTAAAGTACACTTGTCATTTCGAAAGGAGCCCTGATTGGAATTGCCTGTCAGAAACATGGAGCTTTTATGTAAAAAGAAGGAACAGATTGGCAAATTACATGTGTATGCAACTTTTTGCAAATGTTTTTATTCAATGGACTTCTCCTGAGTAACTATTTACTGAACTGCAGTGAAACCCTTCAAATGCTCAGGTTTAAATGGATACTGTGAGATATTTCCAGCTGTCAGAGAATTGCCCAGTAGAATCTTCAACTTGGAGTCTGCTGCACTGGAGATTCCCCTGATCCTGTGGCACAACTTGCACCAACGCTGTAGAAACAACTATCAGGCCATTGGAAATTCTGGTTCAACTGTTTGAGTCTAATGTGACTTGTCTTTGTAACTGATGAGAAAGTGTTCAGCAGGAAAAGATGTATTTGATGTGAAACATTAACTCTGTTTCTCTCTCTCCAAGTACTGCCAGACCTGTTGAGTTTTCCAACATTGGGCGAGACCATTCAGCAGAGATGTTAGGAAGCAGTCCGACAAAGGGTGGGAATGGTTTGGATCTGTCTTCGACAAATGGCTCTGGATGCTCGATCTGTTGTGAATTTCAGATCTGAGATAGGGTTGAATGGCCAACTCCTGTCCCCATGTTCCACGATCCAATCTGTATCATTCAAGCAGATTAATTTTCTATTAGGAAATAACAAAAGTTGTGACCGAAAATGTCCAAACATCCCCAACAGCTGGCCAGTGAAACACAACTTTTCAAAACTGAACAAGGAATAGACTAGATTAGAAGGGAGAAAGTGAGGACTGCAGATACTGGAGATCAGAGTCGAGAGTGTGGTGCTGGCAAAGCACAGCAGGTCAGGCAGCATCCGAGGATCCCATCATCAGGACGGGCTTTTGCCCGAAACGTCAATTCGCCTGCTCCTTGGATGCTGCCTGACCTGCTGTGCTTTTCCAGCACCACACTCTAGATAGACTAGATCAGTAATACTAGTTATTGGCAAACTTCCAAAGACTAAAGTATAAGTTACAATTATCAATTACTTAAAAAAAATTGAGTAAGAAGACAAAATTAATCGAGAACAATATGGATTGTAGAAGTTGCATCTGAACAATTTATGCATGTTTTTTGAGGAAACAATAGAACAATATTGATGAATGCAATGAAGTGGATGTTATAAATTTGAATTTTTTAAAGCTATGTACCACGTGGCTTATTGCTAAAGTGCAATGTTAAAAAGATGCCAGTTAGCATGAATAAAAAGTGGGTTGGGAAACAGACTGATTGTTAAAGGAAGATTTTCTGTGTACGACATATAAAGACAGTCCTGTCCTCCAGAGGTCAGTGTTGGACCAATGCTATATATGTGTTAATCCAGACTGCAATACCAACATTTGCAGAGTGACTGAAGAACAGGGAATACGGTTATGAGAAGATAAATGGATTTTGATTGGGCAGAAAAAAAAACATTTCACATTTTAAAAAATGTGAGTGGTTAAGTTTGGGGGCATGTATATATGAAATGATAAATTTGTAAAGTAGAGAGCAGCAGAGACATAGGCATTGACATACAAAACTGTGGAAGATAAACAATGGTTGATTCACATATGTTGTAAACAGAACACATGGAATTAATTTTTGATAAACAGAGTATAAAGATAAAGAGTTAATACTTGACCTCTGACATGAAACACAGGAACAAGGCTCTTTGGCCCATCATGTCCGTGCTGATCATGATGCCATTCTGAATCTACCCAGATTGGTCCTGTACATGAAAAGCAAATTGTTCAGCCTTTTCTTGTAGCTAATATAATCTAATCCAAGCAACATCCTGGGAAGTCTTCTTTTGCACCTGCTCCAAAACCTCCACATCCTTCCTATACTGTGGTCACCAGAATTGCACACAATATTCTAAATGCAGTAGGACAAATTTAATCTAGTCAGTTACTACCCCATAAATCAACTCTTAATCATTAGTCAGGTGATGGAAGGTGCTATCAAGCAGTTCTTACTGAGCAATGACTGCTCACTGACGCTTAGTTTGGGTTTCACCGGGTCCACTCACCTTCTGATTTCATTTCAAACATGGACAAAAGAGTTGAATTCCAGAAACAGGGTGAGCGTGACTGTCCTTAATATTAAGGTCATATTTGACTGAGTGTGGTACCAAGGAAACTAACAAACTGGAATCAGGGAAAATCTCTCCCACAAGTAGGTAACATACCAAGCACAAAGGACAAGAGCTCAAGAGCTGCCAGATCTGTTGAGTTTCTCCAGTACTGGACCAGATTGTTCAGCAGAGATGTTAGGAAGCAGTTCTTCATACAAAGCGTGGCAAAGATTTGTGAACTGCACTTGATGCTAGATTTGTTGTTAATTTATGAAAAGTGGTGTTCTACTGGCAAGTTGTTGAGAATGCATGGAAACTTTCAATCACAGCATTTGTCCTTTGTGCTTATGCAGGTCAATCATCTCAACTCCAGTGTCCTTGGCTCAACTATCCTCAGCTGTTTCATCAATAACCTTCCCTCCATTGTAAGGTCAGAAGTAGGAATATTCGCTGATGATTGCACAATGTTCAGCACCATTTTCAACCCTTTGGTTTCTGTACAAATGCAGCAAGTCCTGGATAATATTCAGATTTGGGGTAAAAAGGGCAAATAGCATTTATGCCACACTAATGACAAGCATTGACCATCTCTAACAAAAGCGAAGCTAACCATCACTCCTTTTCATCAACAATGTAATTTTCTCTAAATAACCCTGCCCCCCCTCCCCCGCTCCCCCCCCCCCCACCCCAATCCACATCTTTGGCACCATCATTGACCACAAACTGAACTGGATAAGTCGTATAGACACTGTGGCTACAAGAGCAGGTCAGAGGCTAGGAATCCTGCAGCAAGTCCCAGACACTCTGACCCCTCAAAAGCCTGTCCACTATTTACAAGGCGCAAGACTGGAGTGTGATGGAATGCTCCCCACTTGCCTAGATGAGTACAGCTCCAACAACATTCAAGAAACTAGACAACATCCAGGACAAAGCAGCCCACCTAATTGCCGCCACATCCACTCCCTCCACCATGATGCTCAGTTACAGCATTGAATACCATCTATAAGATGCTCTGCAGAAATTTATCAAAGCTCATTAGTAAGTGCAGCAGATACATGGAAATACTAACATCTGCAATCTTCCTCCAAACCACTCACCATCCTGACTTGGACATATATATATCGCTCCTCGTTTACTATCCTGGGTCAGAATCCTGGAATTCTCTCTCTATGCATAGTGGGTCTTCCTACAGTGCATGGGCTGCAGTGGATCAACAAGGCTGCTCACCACCATCTTCTTATTGGCAACTAGAAATGGCCAATAAATGATGGCCCAGACAGCAGTGCCCATATTCCCTCAATAAGGAAAAACATAAATACTTATGTCCACCTAATTTGGCTCTCTTCAGCATTCCCAATTTCCGATTGTAATATCTGTGACCTTTCTTTGAGCTGCCTCGGGTCTAAGCTTTGGGATTCACTTCCTCTCCTGACCTGTCTACTTCGCTTATCTCCTTTAATATGTTCCTTGAAACCAACTCATCTGACCTGATGAGTTCATATTTGGCTTTTAGTGTTAGATCTTGTTTGATAAGTCTCCTGTTAAACACTTAGGAGTTTTCAATGTGTTAGAGGTGCTACATACAAGTTGTTGTTGAATGAATAGAAATATTCTCCAATTAAATGTTCCAAAGCCTAAAACCAGTATTTCCAGTCTCTAGACCAAATTTTATTCAATTGTTACTGGCCCATTTCTTCTGCCTGTCTGACATTAATGCCAAATAAAAACTGAAAGAATTGCAGATGCTATAAATCAGAAACAAAACAGAAGTTGTTGGATAGGCTCAGCAAATCTGGCAGCATCTGTGGCGAGAAATCAGAGTTAATGTTTCAGGTCAAGTGACCCTTCCTCAGAACTGAGATGAATACAGTCTGTTCACAGCCTTAGTGTTACTTTTTACTCTGAGTTGAAGTTCATATTTGTGCTACGTCTAAGGCTGTCATCACTTGAATTCATCCTTGTTTCAGCTAGACTGCTGTTGCAATCCTCAACCACGTTAGCAGTTAGGTTAAAGGTGAATCAATGGATGCAGTGTATTTGGATTTTCAGAAGGTTCTGGAGGAGGTGAAGTAATAAATAACCACAGGAGGCTATTGGATGCTGATAATATACTGGCATGTTCCTGGAAAGAAAACAGACAGGAAAAATAAATGAGATACTCTTGGGTTGGCAGGCACAATGAGTAGGATTCCATCAGGACCAGACCTTCAGCCTCAGCTTTTCAAAATCTCTTGTCAATGATTTGGATATGGAGACCAAGTGTAATAATTCCATATTTGTGGATGACACGCAAATCTAGGTGAGGATACGTATTGTGAGGAGGATGCAAAAAAAGGCTTGAAAGGGATTTGGAAACAAGGAGTGAATGGATAAGAACATGACAGATAGAATATAATGTGGATAATTGTGAAGTTATCCACTTTAATAGGAGGAACAAAGGTGCAGAGGGCTTCATAAGTGGTGAGAGATTGGGAAATGTTAATTTCCAAAATGTGTCTGTCACAAAGGAAGTTAAAAAAGTTCATATTTGCCTATATATGTATTTATTAACCATTTTAAAAAAAACAGCAAGCAGGCCAACAAAGATGGCTGCAAATATCATGTGCATGGACTTAGCGATAACATTCTGAAACTTGTCTGCAGTCAACGACTGCCACAATACCAACATCCAAGTATTTCCTGATGTGACTGAAATGGTAAGCATAGAATTATGCTCTGCCCTAATAGTCAGAGGGAAATTGAGAAACAAATTTGTAAGGAGATCTCAGCTATCTGTAAGAATAATAGGGTAGTTATGGTCGGGGATTTTAACTTTCCAAACATCGACTGGGACTGCCATAGTGTTAAAGGTTTAGATGGAGAGGAATTTCTTAAGTGCGTACAAGACAATTTTCTGATTCAGTATGTGGATGTACCTACCAGAGAAGGTGCAAAACTTGACCTATTGTTGGAAAATAAGGCAGGGCAGGTGACTGAGGTGTCAGTGGGGGAGCACCTTGGGGCCAGCAACCATAATTCCATTCATTTTAAAACAGTGATGGAAAAGGATAGACCAGATCTAAAAGTTGAAGTTCTAAATTGGAGAAGGCCAATTTTGACGGTATTAGGCAAGAACTTTCGAAAGCAGATTGGAGGCAGATGTTCGCAGATAAAGGGACAGCTGGAAAATGGGAAGCCTTCAGAAATGAGATAACAAGAATCCAAAGAAAGTATATTCCTGTCAGAGTGAAAGGGAAGGCTGGTAGGTATAGGGAATGCTGGATGACTAAAGAAATTGAGGGTTTGGTTAAGAAAAAGAAGGAAGCATATGTCAGGTATAGACAGGATAGATCGAGTGAATCCTTAGAAAAGTATAAAGGAGTATAAGAGGGAAATCAGGAGGGCAAAAAGGGGACATGAGATAGCTTTGGCAAATAGAATTAAGGAGAATCCAAAGGGTTTTTACAAATATATTAAGGACAAAAGGGTAACTGGGGAGAGAATAGGGCCCCTCAAAGATCAGCAAGGTGGCCTTTCTGGAACCACAGAAAATGGGGGAGATACGAAATTAATATTTTGCATCAGTATTTACTGTGGAAAAGGATATGGAAGATATAGACTGTAGGGAAATATATGGTGACATCTTGCAAAATGTCCAGATTACAGAGGAGGAGGTGCTGGATTTCTTGAAACGGGTAAAGGTGGATAACTCCCCAGGACCTGATCAGGTGTACCTGAGAACTCTGTGGGAAGCTAGAGAAGTGATTGCTGGGCCTCTTGCTGAGATATTTGTATCATCGATAGTCACAGATGAGGTTCTGGAAGACTGGAGGTTGGCAAACGTGGTGCCACTGTTTAAGAAAGATGGTAAAGATAAGCCAGGGAACTTAGACCGGTGAGCCTGACATGGGTGTTGGGCAAGTTGTTGGAGGGAGTCCTGAGGGACAGGATGTACATGTATTTGGAAAGGCAAGGACTGATTAGGGATAGTCAACATGGCTTTGTGTGTGGGAAATCATGTCTCACAAACTTGATTGAGTTTTTTGAAGAAATAACAAAGCAGATTGATGAGGGCAGAGCAGTAGATGTGATCTATATGGACTTCAGTAAGGTGTTCGACAAGGTTCCCCATGGGAGACTGATTACCAAGGTTAGATCTCATGGAATACAGGGAGAACTAGCCATTTGGATACAGAACTGGCTCAAAGGTAGAAGACAGAGGATGGTGGTGGAGGGTTGTTTTTCAGACTGGAGACCTGTGACCAGTGGAGTGTCACAAGGGTCAGTGCTGGGTCCTCTACTTTTTGTTATTTACATAAATGATTTGGATGCGAGCATAAGAGGTACAGTTAGTAAGTTTACAGATGACACCAAAATTGGTGTAGGTGTGGGTGGAGGTGTAGTGGACAGCGAACAGGGTTACCTCAGATTACAACAGGTTCTTGACCAGATGGGCCAATGGGCTGAGAAGTGGCAGATGGAGTTTAATTCAGATAAATGCGAGGTGCTGCATTTTGGGAAAGCAAATCTTAGCAGAATTTATACACTTAATGGTAAGTGTATATGGGACTGTTTCAGTACAAAGAGACTTTGGAGTACAGGTTCATAGCTCCTTGAAAGTGGAGTTGCAGGTAGATAGGATAGTGAAGAGGGCATTTGGTATGCTTTCCTTTATTGGTCAGAGTATTGAGTACAGGAGTTGGGAGGTCATGTTGCGGCTATACAGGACATTGGTTAGGCCACTGTTGGAATATTGTGTGCAATTCTGGTCTCCTTCCTATCGAAAAGATGTTGTGAAACTTGAAAGGGTTCAGAAAAGATTTACAAGGATGTTGCCAGGGTTGGAGGATTTGAGCTACAGGGAGAGGTTGAACAGGCTAGGGCTGTTTTCCCTGGAGTGTCAGAGGCTGAGGGGTGACCTTATAGAGGTTTACAAAATGATGAGGGGTATGGATAGGATAAATTGACAAAGTCTTTTCCCTGGGATCGGGGAGTCCAGAACGAGAGGGCATAGGTTTAGGGTGAGAGGGGAAAGATATAAAAGAGACCTAAGGGGCAACTTTTTCACACAGAGGGTGGTACGTGTATGGAATGAGCTGCCAGAGGATGTGGTGGAGGCTGGTACAATTGCAACATTTAAGAGGCATTTGGATGGGTATACGAATAGGAAGTGTTTGGAGGGATATGGGCCGGGTGCTGGCAGGTGGGAGTAGATTGGGTTGGGATATCTGGTCGGCATGGACGGGTTGGGCCGAATGGTCTGTTTCCGTGCTGTACATCTCTATGACTCTATGCTGTAGATATGATTCACTGCAAGAATAAACTCTTACATGTTGGAATTATAATCCATGCTATCCTTAAATAGCCTGCAGATAATTGGCTTTTGGCAATGCAAACCTTTGTCGCAAAGGTAACTGCTTCTCCTCCCCAGGCAGCTTGATCACAAGACTCCACTGAATTGAATCCAAGAACCTTTTTAACTATATATCTTTGAAACAACAAACTATTAAGTGGTCAGTGCTGCTCCAGTGCTACCTTGTTTTGTCAAAACGGTGAACAGAAATTACATTTCAGTAAAACTTTCTCAGAAGACTTTTAAACATTTTTTTCTCAGGAGATGAAACTGTTTAACTGCTAACTAGCCAATCAAATCAACCCCATAAAGGATTTCCAGCCTGTTAACTCCAACGTTAGAATTGGGGGCTCCATTTTAAAAGCATGGATATGGATAAACTGCTACACCTTGGTTATTTGCAATTTAAATTGCTTTTAATTGAATAATTTCATTATCTGTTCTGATTCCTTGTACATTTGTAAGTGTGCTTCTGTTACAAGGTTTCCCTTGCAACTAAGGAAGCGCAAAACAGATCTACTTCTGGTTAGACTTTATAAAAATGTTCTGAGGCCCTTGCAAAACCAGAGCCCATGAACATTACAAATGAGGAAATATGCCCACATTACCTTTTTTAAAAAAGGGGAAAATGAAGTATCAACTTACTTATGGACAGGTGGTGAGTTTTGGGAGGGATATTTATTTTTAAAAATTCACAATCCATCCATAACAGAAACTGGGGCCTCTTATCCAAGATAAGATAAACTGAAACAAACCAAGTATTTGACATGAGAGGACCTAGCTAATGGAAAGTGATAGAGAAAACTGCTCTGTTGCCAGTAACAGTCTAAATCTTCCTACCCCAAAACTAAATTTCTAAACCCTTAAATGTACTAGGTTCATTCCTAAAATTGGAGAGGGCAACGTTTAGTACTTTCTCACCAGTTTTGAAAGGCATCAGGCCAATTAAAATGGCTACAAGGAATGCAATCCATTACCATTCAGAATCACTTAACAGGGAAGTTATTAATAGAGAGGTCTATTCCATGCCAGCATTTATTGATTGAGTGTTTATTGACTGTGAGCAGACAGAAGCTGTCATCCTTGGTGCAACAGTTAGTCCCACGGCCTTATCACTGGCAATTCAAAAGAAAAAAAATCCATTCTGACTAATTGGGATGTGAAAGCAGGTCATTTTTGAATGGTGGCTCTGATGTATAAAAATATGATGCAGCTGTGATGAATTGAGCTAATATGGCCGGATGAACAAAAACAGATGCCAACTCCCAATCTGAGAATGCACTTCAAGGAGCAGAGACTCCTCCGAACAAAAGGGGCCATGGTCACTGCTGATAGCTGGGATTTCACCCATTAGCCTAAGGACTTTCATAATCACCCGAACATCAATGGGATGGGAGTACAAATGAGAGTGTCTAAAGTCCACTCCTAGGTCATAAGATGAAAAGATGAAAACCTGGAGATTTCTGTATTCCCACTGTATTGGGCAGCACGGTGGCTCAGTGGTTAGCACTGCTGCCTCACAGCGCTAGGGGCCCAGGTTCGATTCCAGCCTTGGACGACTCTCTGTGTGCAGTTTGCACATTCTCCCTGTGTCTGTGTGGGTTTCCTCCCACAGTTCAAACATATGCAGGTTAGGTGGATTAGCCATGCTAAATTACACCGTGATGTTCAGGCTAGGTGGATTAACCATGGTAAATACAGAAATAGGGGGGGAATGTAGGTCTGGTTGGAATTCTCTTCAAAGAGTCGGTGCAGACTCAATGGGATGAGTGACATCTTTATGCACTGTAGGGATTCTATGATTCTAGAACAAAGTAGGCCTGACTGCTGGAGATTAAACAGGAAACTGATAGGATTAGTCTTATGCACCTGTCCCAGGCGAGATATACCACACCAAGAGGCACAAGGACCTTTCTGCAGGATCCCGCCACTTGGATGAGTAGCCAACATAAGCAAGCTTTTTTGAAAGGGCTGCATGAGCTATTCCTCCAAAAACAGTGTCCCCATATCCCTGTCCAAAGATGAGTAGGCATATTGCTTTCAGAAACACCCCAGGACTACCAAATTGCTAATGTCAAGGATGGTTCTATACCTTTCCTTCAAAGACTGCTCTGAAAGGCAAGGCCTCGATCAGAGAAATGGGTGGAGGTTACATTTTTGTACCTTCCACCAAGATCACCTATTGTGTGGTTTATTCTCTATCCAAGTGATCAATTGTCCCTGAACTAACAATGGCAGCAATCGGCTTCCTGCTCAGAAATGACCTGATCAGCAATGGGATTGTACCAACCCCAAAAGATCCAGGCTTGACAGGCATCACAAGGGAGATGAGCAGCCACAGAAACTAGGGAGGCCATGCTCGAGCCTATTAATATAACTAGTGTCAAGAGAGGACCCAGAGGAATTAAACAAGATAAAATGGGACTCATTGAACAATAGGGATTCACCTGGCTCCCAAACAAAATAAAGCATCACTTGAGAATATATCACTTTACAAGACTCTGTGAAGTTGCAAGGGTAAATAGCCCTAGAGGGGAGCAGTAGAACCAAAAAGAGTTTTGACAATTCAAGTTAAACCTTTAGAAGTTAAAAGAGTTCAACTCAGACTTAACAGAGTTGAAGGGTCAAAAGAAACCAGGATACTAAGGCAGATGTAGCAGAGGTTATGGGAAGTGTGGCCAAAATGAAACCAATAGAGTCCTTCTGTCCAGAGTTAACTAAGGCCTTGGAAAGTTCCCAGACTAGGTTGATAAACGTAGGCAGGAAGAAATATACATCCTCACTGGCTAAGCAAGAAATCAGACCAACCATAATCTCTTCTCATATCGACAAGAATAGAGTGAAGGAAGCACCTTACCTAGTTGAAGAGCTATAGTATGGGTACAGGTTGTGGACAGCCTATATTCCCTACAGCTCTCTGCCTCTCTACCATACTTTGCTTCTTTAAGAGAATCCTTAACTTTCCTGTTTGATCAAAGTCTATTTGTCTGCACTTTGCATGCCTCAGCATCATTTGTTGTTGTACAATCCTTTTGCAAAGCAATTTGAAATGTCCCAAGTATGTGGGTTATATAGGCACAAATTGTTGTGATAAATCAATAACTCAGGAACATACAGTAACAGAATATAGAAGAAGGTAACGTTGTTTCTTAAGTTAGGTTGTTAGGACGTGCGATACCTTACCAGAAATATCCAGGGAAGCAAAACATAAATACATTCAACATTGAAGGAGGCAAATATGTGAAGAAAGAAGGGATGACCAGCATCGATAAAATGGGCTGAATGATCTGAAAGGGATTTTTTTTAACATTAGATTCCCTACAGTGTGGAAACAGGCCCTTTAACCCAACAAGTCCACATCAATCCTCTGAAGAGTAATCCACCTCCCCACATTTACCCTTGACTAAGGCACCTAACACTATGGGCAATTTAGTATAGCCAATTTACCTGGCCTGCACATCTTTTGGATTGTGGGAGGAAACCCACGCAGACATAGGGAGAACGTGCAAACTCCACACAGCCAGTCGCCCAAGTGGGGAATTGAATCCAGGTCCCTGGTGCTATGAGGCAGCAGCACTAACCATTGTGCCACCTCAAGTAAGTTGCTATTTACTTTTCATATGTGTATTGTATTTTTGGTAAAATTATGTAAAAATATTATTTTTATTGACATAAGTCATTTACTTTTAAATCATTGAAGTATATTGGTGATGTAAGAATGGTGCATTGACCTACTAACTTGTGAATAGGACATTAGTGCAATAATAGGTTTCAGCATCATACTGTAGGAATGACATTTTAAAAAATTTTTACAATACACTAGGACAAGATTCTTTTTGGCTGCTGTTGGCTCAAGTGTTAACGATAAATTGTTTTCGTTGTGATTAATAGCTCCTGTAGAAAAATAGAAACTACTTTTTGTTTGACCTCTGTGGAATAAATTACACAGGTTAATTTAGATGAATGTGGAATTGGTGGCATTGTCAGTGCTGATCAGTGTTTTCCTTCAATAGTTACAAGTTCCTTGATGTTCATTCTGTTCAAGGCTGTGGCCTATCACTGTGGCCATCTGGTGGTGGACTATTTAATGCTTACTTTGAAAATAATGTTCTGTCTAAAATTTTGCAAATTCTATTAAATAATTCAATATTTAGGAAGGAAGTCAGGGCAAAGTGCAAAATATTGAACCCCTGGTGATAGAATTTCACGATCAGGATCCAGATCAGAACCAGACTGGGAAAGTGGATGATATTATTGTTAGAGGCTTCCAATTGACCTTTAGGTGAACTTGTTGTTATGAAATAGATCACTGCCATCTCAGCTTTGGTTGTTGGTTAAATTCTGGTTCAAAGTGAAAGATGTGAAAGTCTCCCAACTGTTACCTTGATGTTCTCAGGAGCAATGAGTTCAGATAGTTTATCAGTGAGCCTGGAGACCTGGGTTCAAGTCCCACTTTTTCCAGAGGTGTGTAAGAGCACCTCTGAACTGGTTGATTAGAAAGTATAATATCAGTGAGCCTGCAGCTAATTTGACACAATAGCCCCAGTGCAACCTAAAATTGGGTTCTGAGTGGAAGGATATTGTGATAACTGAGAGACAGCATGGAACCTGGGAGAGAGTCCAAAATGCCAAAATTCCTGATTTCAATATGATAAAATAAATGTAATTTTGACTCTATATTTTGTATCTCTAGTGAGGTACACTAGTAATTCTAACTGCTAAAAGGACCAATTCATAGGTGAAATCTGGTGTGGTTGCAACATTTTTGAAAGTGATTCCAAATATAAAGGATTGACCCAAGATGTTCAAAGACATTTTTCTATTCATTTAAGGGTGCTGAGTTTTGATACCCTGACCACCATTTGTTCCCAATGCTTAATTGTGAGCAGTGGGCTCTCTTCTTTAATTGGCATAGTCCATGCACAGTGGCTCAGGGGTGGCATGGTGGCTCAGTGGTTAGGACTGCTGCCTCACAGGGACACGGGTTTGATTCCACCCTCGGGTGACTGTCTGTGTGGAGTTTGCACATTCTCCCCATGTCTGCGTGGGTTTCCTCCAGGTGCTCCAGCTTCCTCCCACAATCTAAACATGTGCAGGTTAGGTGAATTGGCCATGCTAAATTGCCCATAGTGTTCAGGATGTGTTGGTTTGGTGCATTAGTTAGGGGAATGGGTCTGAGTGGGTTATTCTTCAAAGGGTCGGCGTGGACTTGCTGGGTTGAAGGGCCTGTTTCCACACTGTAGAGATTCTATGTGGACCATATCATACCACAGTTTAATGATAGTACTCATGATAGTACTTAATTTGAAGTGCTGTGGAATACATGTAAATAAAAGAGGAGGCAATCTTCCCTAGAGATATGAGAAAGAAATCTGATGATGGGATCAAAAAGTGTTTTGGCTCAAAAGTATATTGATAGGTCAGTAGCAGGAATATCGTGCTCCATACCTGGATCCAGTGCTGTGAAGTGCTTTATTATTTCCCCAAATCAGGAAACATGAGTACATTTACAGAATTATCCACTTCCTGTAATGCAAATATCCTTCTCATTCTGCCTTGTCAAGTGTACCCCATCTCACACTCTTTATGTAAACTTAAGTTTAAAAGTACCCATCATTTACTTTCTATGCATTTCCTCACCCTAATCCAAATGGCGTCTGATGTCTCTGTCTGATGGCCATCCTGATGGAATACTCTGCATTGATCAGGCAAAGACATGCTTTCCGTACATTTCTGGTCTGTTCTCTGAGGAAGGAGGCTAGAGTGCAAGAAACAAGCAGTAGGAGAGGACTACAGGATGCCAGCATTATGTTGTGTAGCTTATGGAGGAGGAGGCTGTACAGATCAGTGGTATAACTGCAACATTGATAACTGGAAATGGAGAAACTGGGGATTTGCAGGTCCCTCATGACAGCATTAACTTTCTCCTCTCAGATCTGATCCAAAACTCAATGATGTTGTTGCAATTTCTGCGCAAGGTGAAATGTGATCATTTTAGTTGTGCTCATAGCAACATTTTTACTGTTCTGAATTCCTTAGCACTCCTTCTGCGTCCCAGGGCTTTTATGCAAAAGACTGCAATTTGTGGACATTATGGACAACAATTACCCAGAAAAGCTAATTCAGTCTGAAGGAGCTTCATCATAATATCCATGGATCAATGCAAACACTTATGCTTCAATGCAGATAGACTGGTAATTGGATTGACTGTGAGAAAGTGAGGACTGCAGATGCTGGAGATCAGAGTCGAGAGTGTGGTGCTGGAAAAACACAGCCGGTCAGATGAAGAGCTTATGCCCGAAAAGTCGATTCTCCTGCTCCTCTGCTGCTGCCTGACGGGCTGTGTTTTTCCAGCACCATACTCTCGCCACTGGTAATTGAAGTAACACCTTGTGATGCTTAGTTTATAAGTGAACACAAGAAAAAGGTTGTGCCTGGAAGAGTTCCCATTGGAGGACAGCCCTTTTCAAAGCTGAAAATGTGTTGCTGGAAAAGCACAGCAGGTCAGGCAACATCCAAGGAACAGGAGAATCGACATTTCGGGCATCAGCCCTTCTTCAGGAATGAGGAAAGTGTGTCCAGCAGGCTAAGATAAAAGGTAGGGAAGAGGGACTTAGGGGAGGGGCGTTGGGAATGTGATAGGTGGAAGGAGGTCAAGGTGAGGGTGATAGGCTGGAGTGGGGTGGGGGCGAAGAGCTTTTCAAACGTCTGAACTTGTGGTGTTAATGATAAAATGAACAATGTCACAATGGTGATAAAATGTGGACTATTGAATTTTGGTTCCATCATCTGATTCTAATGCCTGTGATTCGCATGGACTGAAATTATTTTTCCAAAAAGCACGAAAGACTTATAATGGCCAGAGAAATCAGCTGACCTCACAGGTTAGCCAAGCTTCATGATGCCAAGGTGGTGCAACTGTAAACATCTGAACTGAAATTAATTAGCATTTTATCAAAAGACATGGAACCTAGTCAATCAAGTCCAATGTGAAAAGGCTTTCATCTGTATTTTGTTTTGCATCTGCACGAGATGTTTGACTTTTGAGATGAAAAACATCAGTCTCAATAATCCAGGGTTGAGACCATGATGTCAAACATGGTAATGCACAACCTGACTGTATTTCAGTGAGCTGCTTTTGGCAGAGCAGTGAGTTGGGTGTTTCACTCCAGAGCTAGGACCAGCTGGACAGAGTGTTTTTCCTGCCTTTCAAAAAGGAAGAGTTCTCAGTACAGAATTGAAGACAGAAATGCATCAGGACATCAATATTTCAAAATGGAATTCTATAATATTCACGACAAGACACCAGATTAACAACTGTTGTTTCGAGTTAACACTTTATGCCTCCAGGACATTAAAATGTATATCCCTTTCATCTTCCTTTTGTATTGGATACAAGCCATTTTAACTTTGTAGCTGTTTGTGTAGCTGTGTGCTTGGCATCATGTCTTTATCATTTTTCTCTGGATTAATGAAGAATAGAATTGTTCTTTCTTTCACTCAAGGGAATCTTGTAATTGACGTCTTAATGCTATTGTAGAAATCCATGAACTACATTTTAATTGGAGAGAAATTTAGTCTTGTGCTAAAAATAACAAACCTTTGTTGCGGCAAACCTGGGAAGTTGAAAAGAGAGGAGCTGATTCATCCCTCCTCACCTAATCATAACAATAATGGTAAGGCAACAAATCTGAGAGTCACTGGCTCAACTTGATGCACACTGTCATCAGTATAGAGGGGATAGAGGAGTTTGACTTCAGCGTTTGTGGACTCTATTCTTGGGGAAGTATTCCTCTGTGGAAAGATCTCTCCTGTGGATCTTTAATCATGGAATTGAAATGGGTCCATGTTGCAGACATGATCACTGCCTTAAGCAGATATTTTAACCTTGATCTTACATCAAGCTCGTTCCCTGCAGTGCTACATATGCTGCAGGCCCAGCAGGGGCTTAATAATGTAGTGCACAAACCTATTGAAGCACATTGTGAATTGTCAAGGTTATTGGCTAAGAAGGGCCATGGAAGGAAATTAGCTCATTGGCACAATGCAACTTATGTCTTCTGATGTTTTTGAAGCATGTCATTTGCATTGATGTGTTGTTAGCATTGCACAAGTTAATTCCCAAACCATAATCTGTGGATATATTTCATCCATACAATTACATGGAAGATTTTGAAATATATGTCAAGCTGCCTCTATATTCCCAGTATGAATCATATGTTCAAATTATCTTTGTGAATCATAAACTTTATTAAAAAAAACTTGCATGACTCATGAGAGAATCACAGATATTGGCAGTGCTTCAATAAGAGCTATGTCTGTTTTACTATACAGTACGTGATAATAAATTTAACATGTCTTCTTCAATGTGTGGCAAAATTGCATTTAAATTAAGTAATAAATTAGGCTTCATGGTTTCATTCCAGATTGAAGATCTGAGCCAAAATTGCACTTTGCAAAGAGCTTGGAGTAATCAATTTAATGAAGATTAATTAAAGGAATATTTTATGATTAAAATATGGACATTGCAGCAAAGTTATGATTGTTTAAATGCAACAGACACATTACTACAATTGGGAGAATGATGAAGTCAATAGTTTACAGAATATCCTTTTTAAATTAGTGGGGAATTGTGTTAAAATGAAAACATATTGTTATAATATATATTGCATCCCTGTGCATATTAGATTTAAAGTGACTGTTGGATGATAGGATTGAAAAAATGTTTACTAAATTTGCTGATGGGATAACATAGGAAATTAAGTGTAGTGGTCAGCCAGGTGGACCTCATAGAATATGAGTTCCCTGAGTGGGGCTGTTAACCTGGTCCAATCAGGAAACCCTATCTGACAGATATAAACAGGAATGCCAGAGGTTCTGGACCAGTGTCAAGTACTGTGCATTTGTAAATAAAGGGTGACTTGGTGACAGGATACTGGCCTCTGTGGAGTTATTTCAGTGGCAATAAGAGAAAAAAATGCATTCTGAAGACATTCACTCACAACAGTTGTGTTTAAATTAGGGCAAGCATTTCTGGCATCATGTCATTATTTTGGAAAGCTTGGCTCATTTGATCCTGTTGTCAAAGATTGGCCCAGTATGCAGAAAGAATGTGTTTTTTTTTCAGGTGAATTACATTGGGATAGAAGAAAAGCAATGAGTCATTTTCTTGAAAGCTTGTGGATCTGCAGCCTTTTTGGTTAATAGGAGGCTGACTTTTCCTGAAGCACCAGATACCAAGTCCTTTTAAGAGCTGACACATTTGACTAAGGAATATTACAGATCCAAGCCTCCTCTAATTCTGAGATGCCATCAGAATTTTACTTGACAGTTCAAGAACCAGGGGAATTTGTGTTGGGATGTTTGATGAAGGTAAAAGGACTGGCAAACAAGTGTGACTTTGGTTTAACCGTTAATGAGAAACTCTTTGTCGTGGGATTAATGATGTAATCATGTAAAAGTGCCTACTAGTTGAAGCCCAACTGCACTTCAAACAGGCATTGCAACTTGCTTTGTCATTAGAAAATGCAACAATGAAGCATATGAGTTACAGAGGATGCTGATGAAAGTGAACACCCTTGCCAACCCAAATGAGCTTGGGGGAAACCACTTGAGTAAAGGCAATTGCATGGCCTCACTCAGGACATATCATAAACAGAGGGTAAAACCCCAAAACAAAGCCAAGCCCCGGCCAAACATTTTTGCTAGGATCCAGTCTGGCAAGACATTGCAGTTGCTGCTGGTGTGCGGATTCAAATAGCAAAGGTATCCCACTAGGCCTGAATTGAGTAAGACACCGGTATCCAGGAGAGTGTGCACACTCTGGAAAGCACACCTACATCCAGTTGGAACAGTTAAATTGCTTAGCAACATCCAAATCAAAAGCAATCAAAATAAACATTTGATAAAATGGATCCGCCCCCGTTCTAATGGAGGTTAATAACAGTGTGGCTTTAACCAGTCTTTAACAAAATTTGCTCTGGACTCCAATTCTTCAACTTGTGTAAGAGCTTGGTGGACTGAGAACCTCCAGTGGAGAACCTTTACAGGTTAAAGGTACAACTTCAGTCTCGTCTAATAAGCAATGAGGAGAGAGTGAGGACTGCAGATGCTGGAGATCAGAGTCAAAAAGTGTGGTGCTGGAAAAGCACAGCTGGTCAGGCAGCATCAGAGGAGCAGGAGAGTCCAAGCATAAGGTCTTCATCAGGAATGTTGGGGGGCCAAAGGGGGTTGAGAGATAAATGGAAGGTGGGGTGGGGCTGTGGTATCTGGGAATGTGATAGGTAAATGAAGGTGGGGGGGGGGATAGTGATAGGTCGGAGTGGAGGGTAGAGTGGAGAGATGGGAAGGAAAATGGACAGGTAGGACAGTTCAAAAGGGCAGTGCTGAGTTGGAAGGATGAATCTTGAAACGGTTAAAGGTGGATTAATCCCCAGGACCTGATTAAGTGTACCCGAGAACTCTGTGGGAAGCTAGAGAAGTGATTGCTGGGCCTCTTGCTGAGATATTTGTATCATCGATAGTCACAGGTGAGGAACCGGAAGACTGGAGGTTGGCAAATGTGATGCCACTGTTTAAGAAAGGCAGTAAAGATAAGCCAGGGAACTATAGACCAGTGAGCCTGACATGGGTGTTGGGCAAATTAGATTAGATTAGATTACTTACAGCGTGGAAACAGGCCCTTCGGCCCAACAAGTCCACACCGCCCCGCCGAAGCGTAACCCACCCATACATCTACATCTACATCTACCCCTTAACTAACACTAGGGGCAATTTAGCATGACCAATTCACCTGACCTGCACCTGACCTCCCACTTTGGACTGTGGGAGGAAACCGGAGCACCCGGAGGAAACCCACGCAGACACGGGGAGAACGTGCAAACTCCACACAGTCAGTCACCTGAGGCGGGAATTGAACCCGGGTCTCCAGTGCTGTGAGGCAGCAGTGCTAACCACTGTGCCATCGATGTACATGTATTTGGAAAGGCAAGGACTGATTCAGGATAGTCAACATGGCTTTGTGCGTGGGAAATCATGTCTCACAAACTTGATTAAGTTTTTTGACGAAGTAGCAATGAAGATTGATGAGGGCAGAGCAGTAGATGTTATCTCTATGGACTTCAGTAAGGCGTTCGACAAGGTTCCCCATGGGAGACTGATTAGCAAGGTTAGATCTCATGGAATACAGGGAGAACTAGCCATTGGATACAGAACTGGCTCAAAGGTAGAAGACAGAGGGTGGTGGTGGAGGGTTGTTTTTCAGGCTGGAGGTCTGTGACCAGTGGAGTGCCACAAGGATCGGTGCTGGGTCCTCTACTTTTTGTTATTTACATAAATGATTTGGATGCGAGCATAAGAGGTACAGTTAGTAAGTTTACAGATGACACCAAAATTGGAGGTGTAGTGGACAGCGAAGAGGGTTACTTCAGATTACAACAGGATATTGACCAGATGGGCCAAGGGCTGAGAAGTGGCAGATGGAGTTTAATTCAGATAAATGCGAGGTGCTGCATTTTGGGAAAGCAAATCTTAGCAGGACTTATACACTTTATGGTAAGATCCTAGGGAGTGTTGCTGAACAAAGAGACCTTGGAGTGCAGGTTCATAGCTCCTTGAAAGTGGAGTTGCAGGTAGATAGGATAGTGAAGAAGGTGTTTGGTATGTTTTCCTTTATTGGTCAGAGTATTGAGTACAGGAATTGGGAGGTCATGTTGCGGCTGTACAGGATATTGGTTAGGCCACTGTTGGAATATTGCTGGAATTCTGGTCTCCATCCTAACAGAAAGATGTTGTGAAACTTGAAAGGGTTCAGAAAATATTGACAAGGATGTTGCCAGGGTTGGAGGATCTGAGCTACAGGGAGAGGCTGAACAGGCTGGGGCTGTTTACCCTGGAGCGACGGAGGCTGAGGGGTGACTTTATAGAGGTTTACAAAATTATGAGGGCATGGATAATATAAATAGTCAAAGTCTTTTCCCTGGGGTCAGGGAGTCCAGAACTAGAGGGCATAGGTTTAGGGTGAGAGGGGAAAGATATAAAAGAGACCTAAGGGGCAACGTTTTCACGCAGAGGGTGGTACGTGTATGGAATGAGCTGCCAGAGCTTATGGTGGAGGCTGGTACAATTGCAACATTTAAGAGGCATTTGGATGGGTATATGAATAGGAAGGGTTTGGAGGTATATGGGCTGGGCGTTGGCAGGTGGGACTAGATTGGGTTGGGATATCTGGTCGGCATGGACAGGTTGGACCGAAGGGTCTGTTTCCATGCTGTACCTCTCTCTGACTCTATCTGGGATAAGGCGGGAGGAGGGGAGATGAGGAAACTCATGAAATCAACATTGATCCCCTGTGGCTGGAGGGTCCCAAAGTTGAAGATGAGATATTTTTCCTCCAGGCTTTGGGTGACTACAATGTAGTGGTGGAGGTGGCTCAGGACTTGCATGTCCTTGGCAGAGTGGGAGGGGGATTTGAAGTATTCAGCCACAGGGCAGTGGGGTTGTTTGGTGCTTGTGTCACAGAGAGAAGCAACTAACACAGTTACTACCAATTATAGTAAAAGGCATCAAGGCTACGACATCCACTGCGACCATCTCAGACCCCAAGATTTCTTTGATGCTAATGAAAGAGGGAAACCCACAGATTCTAACAGTATTTTTGGCTGTTCTGAGAAGGTGGGCTTGTTTTGTTCCTGCCCCATTTGTGAGTTTTCAGCTTTCATGTGGTCCACATACTTGTTCAGTCCTGCCTCACCGACCCACACTTTGTGCATCACAGGAACTGACCTCGTGTTGACCACCTATCTTATAAAAGTAGGGCCATTTCTGTGGTTTTGGCACGAAGCCTTATCCCCTGAAGTAAACTGCTCTCTTGCTTAGAGGAATCTTGTTTCTGGTATTGGTATTCTTGATACCATTTTATTAAGGTCTGAAGAGCACATAAGAAATTACAAAGAAATTCAAGTAGATTAAGCGAGCAGATGCAAATTTGACAGATGGAGTATAATATTGGAAAATATGAACTTGTTCATTTTGGCAGGAAGACTAGAAAAGCAACATATTATTTAAATAGAGAGAGATTCTGTGATACAGAGGGATTTGGTAAGCAGACATATAAATGGTAAAACAGTTTATAAACAAAAGTGAGTTGGAGGGCAACTGGAATGCTGTGTTTATCACAAGGGGGATGGAATATAAGCATTTTGCTACAGTTGTTCAAGGCATTGGTGAGTCTACAACTGGAGTACTGTGTATATTTTTGGACACGGATTTTAAAAAGGACATAATTGCATTTCAGAGAATTTCACTCAACCGATTTCAGGGATGAATGTTTATATTATGAAGAAAGGTTGGATAGATTGGACTTTACAAGAAAGAGTGAGATCTTGGCAGAGTGCGTGCTGATAAAATGTGTCCCTTTGTGCAATAGGCTAGACCCACGGAACTCAATATTAAATGAAAGGGTATCCCATTTAGGAATGACATTAACTGTATTTTTTTGTCTCAGAGGTTATTGAGGTATTTAAGAGGGTGACAGAGACTGAGTCATTGAATATTTTTATGGCAGAAGTAGGTAGAATTTTGGATTACAGGGTAGTGAATGGATATGGGGGTACTTAGGACAGTGCTGTTAAAGCCACAGTCATATCAATCATGATCATAATACACTCCAAAAGCTAGTGTGCTTCCAATTAAACCTGTTGGACTATAACCTGGTGTGATTTTTAACTTTGTACACCCCAGTCCAACACCGGCATCTCCAAATCATGATCATAATAAATATTGGAACAGATTTTAGAGCCTGAATTGCCTACTCCTTCTCCTAATTTGTTCATCTTTTCTCACCTTGTTATTAAATTGCATGGACCTAAATGCACAACATCCATTTGTCCCAACAGATCATTTTGTATGTGCTCTCCAAAAACCTTTACCTCTCTTGATCTTCATCTCACTACATCAACAAATATTTCTCATCTGTTCTCCTCCATCCACTTATCTAGCTCTCTTTACATGTATCAATGTTAATGGTCAACTATTCCATGTTCTAACAAATTTTACCTTCTAACCACTTGCTCAAAAATTAAGATTCTCCTGAATTTCATATTGGATTTAGTGAAACACTTTCCTTTATAGCTCTACACTTTCGACTCACTGAGAGTAAGGCTTGGCTATTTAGAATCTTTAGAAGCCAGAATTTCAGCTTCCTACATGTACGGTGAGGAACTGAGAGACAAGTGGAACGATGACAAAGTGCTAATGTTCAATGCTGTTCCAAATCAAGAGGAAACAAGTTCAATATTTTTGAATCTATGGGACTGAATCTTAATATATTTTGACAAAGTGTCATTCCTATCAAGTTTCATGGACACTGTCTCTTTGCACGGCCTAATGCGTTTTTTGCCATTGTCCCATTAACCACCTACTCCACTCCTCTGGCATCCTGTTTGTCTGATACTAGCTCAGTTCAGCATTGTTGGGACATTCTGACATATACTGGGATCCCTGGTGCGAATGCCATAACAAACAGGCTGTGGCACACCTGGACAAGCATTGGCATTCCAGAGTTTCTGCAATCCCTGGATGGGCTGCACCGGGCCCACAGGGCTGACTGTGACTCACTCTCCTGATACCAAACATGTAAAACATCCATTAAATCAGATTGGCCCAAACGGATGCCTGACCATGTCCAAGCCTCTGGATTAATATTCATACAATTCGGTTGACTTTCTATGTTGTGCCTCGCAGGACTTCACTGAGGACTGCTCCCATTCAACTTTGAGACATGGTCACCTGCTTGCTACATGTACATTAGCTGCTGGCACATAGTGCAGGTGTGAGAATTACATAGCAATGAGTCATTTAGCAAAACATCCATCCCTTTGACCGATGACTACTGACAAGCTTTCTGGCTTCATATCGCCATTAAAGGCAAGGCCATACTGCTGTACTGTTAGCCTATACACTCTGGCCAATGGACCAAGGCTTAAGAAGGCAAGGTATGTATGGTAAGGGAGCAATGCTGTGAATATCTATGAAAAGTGTAAAGTGAATCTGCCACTAAGTGAGCAAACCAAGAACCCCAAGATGCTCCATGGTCCAATCCATGAGCTGGGTGTCCATCCCTGAATGCAATATGTCCTCGCAGTAGCATTGCAATGATAGTCATCAGTGCTCTCCAATGTGCAGCATGAAACACACTATGTATAGATTACAAATGTGCCATGATAATGCAGTTAGAATGGCACCTATTGGATGTCAGTGTTTGTAAATATGAGGTCATATGGCCATTGCTCTAGTGTGTGCTCTGAGATGTGGGTGCTAGGTGTCCAAGATGGTTGTCGGAGGAACAAACAGCAAGCTAGAATCGCCGGGTATCCTCTTTGGGTTTCATGCCAGGAATTCTCAGCAGCTCGATTCCATTTGGTGTGTGGTACAATAGCAACCTGCATATTAATGAGATGAGACTCTATACTATTGAGGGTATTAGTGAGCGATAACCCCCAATGGCAGGGAGAATCTTGACTCGATGCCTGGACTTCTGATAGAAAATGTGAATCATTGCTCCTGACTTTGAGAAGCGTGTTGCTGGACCTTTCACATGATCTCCCTGATTTCTCATCAGAGTCCATTGTTCAGTGCCTCGGAAGATCCTGCCCTATATTTCAAACTTGAGTGGAATCACAAGTTTCCTTCACAATAAATTGGTTTTTCAATACTACTGCAGCTGGTAAAAATGCAATTGTACATTTATTTCTGAGACTTTGTACCTTTGATACTTTTTGTACCTAAGATGACATGAAGGTGTTTGTAAATATGAGGTCATATGGCCATTGCTCTAGTGTGTGCTCTGAGATGTGGGTGCTAGGTGTCCAAGATGGTTGTCGGAGGAACAAACAGCAAGCTAGAATCGCCGGGTATCCTCTTTGGGTTTCATGCCAGGAATTCTCAGCAGCTCGATTCCATTTCTTTATTTTTCTAATTTATTCCTAGGAATCTGTACCTAGGTACCTTTGTGCCTAAGATGGCAGCATAAGCCAGCTTTTTCCTTGTAAAGATGTGGTGCTTCTGGTTAGACTTACATATAGTCATAGAGTTATAGAGATGCCTCATTGATAGTTCAATTGGCTGAATATCAATTTAATTATTTTTAAAAATGTGGCATTCTAAATTCCAGTCAGTTTCAGCTGCTCCCTAATAGAGTAAAGATGATTAATGTGGCAGTTAGTAGTCCTTTGTCAGGAAACCTACATTTTTATTAACAGTATTTTTCTCCATGTATTTTGTGAGAAGAGCCTTGATTTATGTTCACTTAGTTGCTTGAGAACATTCATGTTTTTGGAGCAGGCTATTTACTTCTTGGGACTGATTCTTGTGCAAGTGAGTCTCCATGTTGCTAACAAGGACCTCAGCTCAAATCTTCCTTTACATTGTAAGCTTAATGCTGTTGTATTGAGGTATGGAACTCTGTCTCAACCCTTGTGTTGAAATGTTGAATTGATCAACTGTCTGAAGCAATTCATTAAAGCTGCCTATTGAATTGGATGGTCACTTTTTCTACCATTTTGTGAAATGTAAACACTGTGTATATAGTTACACCCCTCATTTATGCTGTTTGCTGCTCTTAACACAGAATTGCAAGTACTGCTCTACAATTGCCCCCAACGTACCTGGGTTGTGAAGGGTGAGAGCAGCCACAGCTTAACCTGTCAACTGAATGAACAAATACTCCTGTTGAAGGCTTATTTGGACATTAATTGAGATCAAGATGAGCTCAGATATGCATAGTCTGGCAATTGATTAGTTTTCGAGGAGAAAGTGAGGACTGCAGATGCTGGAGATCAGAGCTGAAAATGTGTTGCTGGAAAAGTGCAGCAGGTCAGGCAGCATCCAAGGAGCAGGAGAATCGACATTTCGGGCATAAGCCCTTCTTCAGGAATGAGGAAAGTGTGTCCAGCAGGCTAAGATAAAAGGTAGGGAGGAGGGACTTGGGGGAGGGGCATTGGAAATGCGATAGGTGGAAGGAGGTCAAGGTGAGGGTGATAGGCCGGAGTGGAGTGGGGGTGGAGAGGTCAGGAAGAAGATTGCAGGTTAGAAAGGCGGTGTTGAGTTCGATGGATTTGACTGAGACAAGGTGGGGGGGAGGGGAAATGAGGAAACTGGAGAAATCTGAGTTCATACCTTGTGGTTGGAAGGTTCCGAGGCGGAAGATGAGGCGCACTTCCTCCAACCGTCGTGTTGCTATGATCTGGCGATGGAGGAGTCCAAGGACCTGCATGTCCTTGGGGGAGTGGGAGGGGGAGTTGAAGTGTTGAGCCATGGGGTGGTTGGGTTGGTTGGTCCGAGTGTCCCAGAGGTGTTCTCTGAAACGTTCTGCAAGTAGGCGGCCTGTCTCCCCAATATAGAGGAGGCCACATTGGGTGCAGCGGATGCAATAAATGATGTGTGTGGAGCTGCAGGTGAATTTGTGGTGGATATGGAAGTATCCCTTGGGGCCTTGGAGGGAAGTAAGGGGGGAGGTGTGGGCGCAAGTTTTGCATTTCTTGCGGTTGCAGGGAAAGGTGTCGGGAGTGGAGGTTAGGTTGGTGGGGGGTGTGGACCTGACGAGGGAGTCACGGAGGGAGTGGTCTTTTCGGAATGCTGATAGGGGAGGGGAGGGAAATATATCACTGGTGGTGGGGTCCGTTTGGAGGTGGCGGAAATGACGGCGGATGATACGCTGTATATGGAGGTTGGTGGGGTGGTAGATGAGGACCAGTGGGGTTCTGTCCTGGTGGCAGTTGGAGGGGTGGGGCTCAAGGGTGGAGGAGTGGGAAGTGGAGGAGATGCGGTGCAGGGCATCGTCGACCACGTCTGGGGGGAGATTGCGGTGTTTAAAGAAGGAGGCCATCTGGGTTGTACGGTCTTGGAACAGGTCCTCCTGGGAGCAGATGCGGAGGAGATGAAGGAATTGGGAATATGGGATGGCGTATTTACAGGGGGCAGGGTGGGAGGAGGTGTAGTCTAGGTAGCTGTAGGAGTTGGTCGGTTTATAGTAAATGTCCGTGTTGATTCGGTCGCCCGAGATAGAAATGGAAAGGTCTAGGAAGGGGAGGGAGGAGTCTGAGACGGTCCAGGTGAATTTGAGGTCAGGGTGGAAAGTGTTGGTAAAGTGGATGAACTGTTCAACCTCCTCGTGGGAGCATGAGGCAGCGCCGATACAGTCATCGATGTAGCGGAGGAAAAGGTGGGAGGTGGTGCCAGTGTAGCTGAGGAAGATGGACTATTCCACATATCCCACGAAGAGGCAGGCATAGCTGGGGCCCATGCGGGTGCCCATGGCTACTCCTTTGGTTTGGAGGAAGTGGGAGGATTGGAAAGAAAAGTTGTTCAGGGTGAGGACCAGTTCAGTCAGTCGAAGGAGGGTGTCAGTTGAAGGGTACTGGTTGTTACGGTGAGAAAGGAAGAAGCGGAGGGCTTTGAGTCCTTCGTGATGGGAGATGGAGGTGTACAGGGACTGGATGTCCATGGTGAAGATAAGGCGTTGGGGACCGGGGAAGCGAAAATCATGGAGGAGGTGGAGGGCGTGGGTGGTGTCCCGAACGTAGGTGAGGAGTTCTTGGACTAAGGGGGACAGGACCATGTCGAGGTATGGACACCCCGTGGCTCAACACTTTAACTCCCCCTCCCACTCCACCAAGGACATGCAGGTCCTTGGACTCCTCCATCGCCAGACCGTAGTAACACGACAGTTGGAGGAACAGCGCCTCATCTTCAGCCTGGGAACCCTCCAACCACAAGGGTTGAACTCAGATTTCTCCAGTTTCCTCATTTCCCCTCCCCCCACCTTGTCTCAGTCAAATCCCTCGAACTCAACACCGCCTTCCTAACCTGCAATCTTCTTCCTGACCTCTTCGCCCCCATCCCACTCCGGCCTATCACCCTCACCTTGACCTCCTTCCACCTATCGCATTTCCAACGCCCCTCCCCCAAGTCCCTCCTCCCTACCTTTTATCTTAGCCTGCTGGACACACTTTCCTCATTCCTGAAGAAGGGCTTATGCCCGAAATGTCGATTCTCCTGTTCCTTGGATGCTGCCTGACCTGCTGCACTTTTCCAGCAACACATTTTCAGCAATTGATTAGTTTGCCCACTCTGCTGACATGTGATTGCTAAAATCTTGATTATGGCAATTGAGAGGATGTGATGCCTTACAAATCATGCCCTGCACCAAGTCAGTTATTACAAAGGAAGCAGATTGGAGAGAAAAATAGTCAGGAAATGACTAGGTGAACTTCAGAGTAAAGAGTTGTAACAGCAAAATAAAATCAGAAAGCTAGGAAAGTTTGCAAGCTGGAAGAATATTATCTTCTACGGCAACTTGGTGATTTCAAATGTTTTGCTGGTGATTTGAATCTATGATCGTCATACGATGTTCGCTGTGCTATTAAAGTCCTGTTGCTTACATCTCAATCACCAGGTGCAGATCATTGTGAACACTGATTTGTAATAGGGGGTCATGAAGGGCACTTGTGGTGAAGTGGGAATGAGGCAGGTGAACTGGGCCCAAAAGCTGTATAATAACATATCTGAGTGGGTTGATTCTACAGTGTAAGGATTCTATGATTTCATGATTAGAAAGTACATACATATGTATAGGGGCTGATCAGATTGATTTAAATAAAATGTAACGAGGGCTCTACCTTCCAACTCCATTTTGATTTAGCCCACTCCCTCTCTCCCTCCATCTCCCTCACCATTGGTTAACTGCATTGCTCTTAACCGGCTTTGCACATAAACTAATCACTTGGAAAATATCAATGATTTATTGGTATTGATTAATAGTTTAAAAAAATGGATGATTTGCTGGGATAGGAAACAATGCATTATGTAAATACATTTTTAAAAAATACATGTAGTTGGGGTTCTCAGACGCTTGTGACACAGTGCTAGTGTCCTTCTTTGAGCCAGGAGTTCCAGGTTCAAGTCCCTCCACTTCCAAAGGAGTCACAGCGTGGTGTCATTGTTGGTTTGTTGGGGGATCTTGGACTTAGATCATATCTATCTATTAGAGCTAATGGGGAGAATTTATCTGAGCGAAGACTGGAGAAATATTGTAATAATGTAACAGTTCTGAGGAAGGGTCACTCAACCTGAAATGTTAACTCTGCTTTCTTTGAGTTAACTCTGAGTTTTTCTGTTTTTGTTTCTGATTTATAGCATCTGCAGTTTTTTTTCGGATTTTACTGTGTTAAAATAGACTGGAATTAGAACAAAACATTCAGAGCACATAGGATAAACACACAAACAAGATGGATGAGCTCTTAAATAATGTAGCAATAAGATTAGAGACTAGCATACTACCATATGTAGTATGAATGCATAACAAGTGGTGTTCCCAAGAAGTCTAAGCCTTACATTCGCTCTTGACTTTGGCTTCTCCTCAACTGGTCTTGTCATAAATCCAAATTCAAAGTGTGGCATAAAACCACATGATGAAAAGCCGACTGGAAGAAACCAAAATACGTAACAGTTAGGAACTCTTTAATCATTCAAAATAATATTTGAAGACATAGTTTGAGAAAAACCTCACTGAACTGGGCAAGGCACTCCTCAAGCAGTTTCCAACAGATTCTTGATGACAGTAGAATTGCCGAATAAATTGAATTTTCAGAATGAAAATAAAAATCACTGGAGAAACTCAGCAGCTCTGGCAGCATCTGTGAAGTGAAAGCAGAACTGAGGAAGGGTCACTGGACCTGAAATGTTGGCTTGGACCTCCACAGTTTCTGCCAGACCTGCTAAGTTTCCGTAGCAATTTCTGCTTTAGTTTTAGATCTCTAACATCTGAAGTTTTTTATTTCAATTTCCAGATCCCACTTTATGTACTAACCCTGTTAGCTGATCTAGTTAGATTATAACCTCAAAAAAAATCAACTAATTTATCTGGATACTTAATTGGTGTGTGGGTTTTGCTTTGGCTTCGTTACAGATATCAATTCTTCATGATGTATTCCTGCAGTCATTATGAAACAGTCATAATTAAAACTAGATGTTTATCAATGATAATTCTATGGGAAACTGCTATTTCACTTGAATGTTTACTGACAATAAGATCTCCAGCAACGTGGACCCTCCATGCTTGCCTTAGTGGGACAAGACAAGCAGGACCTGTGAAGGATGACAAGAATGTTAGATTGCATTTAGGGGATGCAATGGCCTCATGATATTATCTCTAGAATATGAATCCTAAGACTTTGTTAAAGATTTGGATTTGAATCATGTCATGGCAGATGGTGGAATTTGAATGTAATTACAAATCTGGAATTAAGAGTCCAATGGTGACCATGAAACTGATGCTGATTGTTGGGAGAAATCCAACTGGTTCACTAATGTCCTTTAGGGAAGGAAACTGCCATCCTTACCTGGTCTGGTCTACGTGTGACTCCAAACCTACAGCAATGTGGTTGACTCTCAACTGCCCGTTGGGCAATTAGGAATGGCAATAAATGATAGTTTAACTGGTGATGCTGATATTCCATGAATGAATAAGAAAGAAATATCAAAATATTAATGCATCTCAATGCATCTATTGTCTCAGTTGTAACTAGACAATAGATGCATTGTGGGCGGCACGGTGGCACAGTGGTTAGCACTGTTGCCTCACAGCGCCAGAGATCCGGGTTCAATTCCCGCCTCAGGCGACTAACTGTGTGGAGTTTGCACGTTCTCCCCGTGTCTGCGTGGGTTTCCTCCAGGTGCTCCGGTTTCCTCCCACAATCCAAAGATGTGCAGGTCAGGTGAATTGGCCATGCTAAATTGCCCGTAGTGTTAGGTTAGGGGTATGGGTGGGTTGCGCTTCGGTGGGTCGGTGTGGACTTGTTGGGCCGAAGGGCCTGTTTCCACACTGTAAGTAATCTAATCTTAAAAAAAAACTAAAACAAAGAACTTCTCAAGTCATAGAGTAACACTGCATGGAACCAGACCCTTCGGTCCAACTTGTCCATGCTGATCAAATTTCCCAAAACTAAACTAGACCCACTGGCTCATTTCCCTCCAAAACCATTCCTATTCTTGTACCTGTCCAAATGTCTTTTAAATGTTGTAACTGTACCTGTATCTACCACATTCTATGGTAGATTACTTCAAATATGAATCAGCATCTGTGTGGAAAAAGTTACCCCCCCCCCCCCCCCCGGTCCCTTTTAAATCTTTCTGCTCTTACCTTAAAAATATAACCCCTAAGGAAAAGCCCTTTGCTATTCACCTTATCTAAGCCCCTCATGATTTTAATAAACATTTTCATTTTCTTACGCTCTAGTGAAAAAAGTCTCAGGCTATCCAGCTTCTCCTTATAAGTCCAGGCCTGTAGTCCTGGCAATATCCCAGTAAATGTTTTCTAAAAGCCTTCCAATTTAATAAAATCCTTCTTATAGCAAGGTGACCAGAGCTGTACCCAGTACTCCAAAGGTGGCCCCACCAATGTCCTGTACAATCTCAACATGACATCTCGACTATACTCAATGGTTTGAGCAATGAAGGCAAGCTTGCTAAACACCTTCTCAACTATCCTGTCTACCTGGGACACAACTTTCAAAGAACTATGTACTTGGATTCTATGGTCTCGCTGTTTGACAACACTACCTAGGGCCTTACCATTAACTGGTTAAGTCCTGCCTTGTTCATTTTACCAAAATGCAAAACTTCCCAATTATCTAAATTAGACTGTATCTGCTATTCTTCAGCCTAATGGGCCTTAAGGAGTGTTATGGAACAGAGGGAGTTTGGAGTTCAAGTTCACAGTTCTCTGAAAGTGGAGTCACAGGTGGACAGGGTAGTGAAGAAGGCTTTTGGCACACTAACCTTCATCAGTCATATTGAGTATAGAAGTTGGAAAGTTACGTTGCAGTTATACAGGATGTCGGTGAGACCACAGTCAGAGTATTGTGTTCAGTTTTAGTCGCCTTGTTATAGGAAGGATGTTATTAAACTATAAAGAGTGCAGAAGAAATTTACAAGGATGTTGCCTGAACTCAATGATCTAAGTTATAGGGAGAGGTTGAACTTTTTGCTTTCGAGCATAGGAGACTGCGGGGGAACTTATAGAGGTGTTTGAAATCATGAGAAGCATGGATTGGGTGAATGTAATCAGTCTTTTTTCCCAGGCTTGGGAAATCAAGCACTAGAGGGCATCAGTTTAAAGTTAGAGGGGAAACAATAAAATGGAACCTGAGGGGCAACTTTTTTACACAGAGGGTGGTACACATGTAGATTGAGCTGCCAGTGGAAGTGGTTGAGGCGGATACATTAACAACATTTAAAAGGGACTTCGACAAATAAATGGATAGGAAAAGATTAGAAGGATATTTGTCAAGTGCAGGGAGATGGGGTTAGCGTGGATGTACATTTTGGTCGGCACGGACTAACTTGGTCCAAAGAGCCTGTCTCCGTGCTGTAGGATTCTATGACTTTATGTCTTTGGGCTGACAAATGGCAAGTGACATTCATGCCACAGAAGTGCCATTTAGTGACCATCTCCAATCAGAGACAATCTCGCTAACGCCCCTCAACACTCAATGGTGTTAACATTACTCAGTTTCCACTATCAAGGTCCTGGAGGTTTGCCATTGACCAAGAACTCAACTGAACTCACCATTTAAATACATTGGCTTTAAAAGCAGGTCAAACACTAGGAATCCTGCTGTGAGTAACTCGCCTCCTGACTCTCCAAAGCCTATCCACCATTTACAAAGCACAAGACAGGAGTGTGATGGAATGCACCCCACTTGCCTGGATGAGTCCAACTCTAACAGCACTCAAGAAACTTGACACTATCCAGGACCATAACAGCTCAATTAATTGGCATTACATCTAAAAGCGTACACTCTCTCCACCAATGATGCTCAGTTGCAGCAATGTGTACCAGATGCACTGCAGACATTTGCCGAAGATTTTTAGACAACACCTTTCAGACTTGTGACCAGTTTCATCTCGAGGGACAAGGTCATCAGATACATGGGCACCACCTGCAAGTTCCTATCCAAACAATCCTGACTTGGAAATATATCATTATTCCTTCAGTGTTGCTGCATTAAATCCTGGAATTCTTGCCCTAGTGGCATTGTTGGTCTACCTTCAGGACCTGAACAGCTGTCATTCAAAAAATTAAAAATCACACAACGCCAGGTATAGTCCAACAGGTGTGTGTGATTTTTAACTTTGTACATTCCAGTCCAACACTGGCATCTCCAAGTCAATCAAAAAGGCAGCTTACTACCACATTCTCAAAGGCAACTAGAGATGGGCAATAAATGCTGGCCAGTCAGTGATACCCACGTTCCATAAGACATAAAGTAAAGTAAGCTGCTTGACTTCTAGGCTTATGGAGAGAGAGTAGGTACTGATATGAAAGGACTCAGGATGGAGCCATACTTCTGAATCAGTCATTACCTTCAGGACAGTTAAAACCAGGACAACATTGGAGATGCACTTAGAACAATATAACATGCTTCCGAAAAAAAGTTGTGGTTAAGACTGCAGTCAGTCAGTAAAGGATAAAATCTTTATCAGTGCTCACTGCCTTGTAATGCTTGGATGTGACAGCAGTTACATTTTCCAGATTATGTGCAGAATTCTGCAGTTATCTTATATCATTCTTCACCGTAAAGCAAGACAAGTTGAAAGTCTCCACCAAATAAGTTCCTTTTAGTTTTCTAATTGTTATTCAATGTTACCACAGGATGGCAGCAAACAGTTGAAATCGAGTAATTCAACAATAATACTTTCATTCTCCATTTTCAGTGTGCACTATGCAGTTCTTCTGTCGTACTGAAACTCCAAATGTGCTGCGTATTCCATTGACTAGTCTTGAAGATGATACGTAACAGTGACAAATGGTGAAGAACAATATGCCACATATATATCTACTCCATGGACTATATTATAATATCTAAAATTAAGCTGAGAGTCATCCAAGAATCTTAATAATGTTGGTCCTGTGGAAAATGATGTGGAGCCACTGGTGTTGGACTGGGGTGGACAAAGTCAGAAGTCACATAACACCAGGTTATAGTCTAACTTGAAATCACCAGCTTTCAGAGTGCTGCTCCTTCATCAGGTGAAGTCACTTCACTTGATGAAGGAGCAGTGCTCTGAAAGCTTTTGATTTCAAGTAAGCCTTTTGGACCATAACCTGGTGTCATGTGTCTTTTGACTGTGGAAAATGAGTCACTTGACTTAGTAATTGAGGACAAAAGTGATGACAGGCAAATCAAAGATATATTTTCTGTCAGTCTTCACTAGATAGGATAAAAGTAAAATCCCAGAATTAACTGTAAATCAAGAATTGAAAGAAAAGGTGGAACTGATGAAAATTACAATTACCAGGGAGGTAGTACTGAATAAATTATTGGAACTGTGAGTAGACAAGTCCCGTGGCCCTGATGGATTTTGTCCTGGGTCTTAGCGGATGTAACTAATGAGGTAGTTGATGAATTGGTTTTAACTTAATAAATCCCATTAGAGTCAGTGAAATTTAGTTTAAATTAGAAAATAGTTGATGTAAATCCTTTATTCAAAAATGGAGGAAAACAGGAAATCACAGGGCCAGTTAGCTTAACATCTGTCACAGGGAAAATGTTAGAAGCAATTATTAAAGATATTCTAACAGGAGACTTGGATAATTTCAAGGTGATCAGACAGGCCCAACATGGTTTTGTCAAAGATATATCATGTTTAAGAAATCTTTTGGAGATTTTTTTAAAGTACCTTGTGCTGTGGCAGAAGGGAAACCAGTAGATGAATTGTACTTTGATTTCCAGAAGATATTCAATTTATTATGGAAAATAC
Organism: Chiloscyllium punctatum; assembly: GCF_047496795.1. Classification (NCBI taxonomy): domain Eukaryota; kingdom Metazoa; phylum Chordata; class Chondrichthyes; order Orectolobiformes; family Hemiscylliidae; genus Chiloscyllium; species Chiloscyllium punctatum. The sequence continues at coordinate 10,331,683 of NC_092783.1, read as the reverse complement.
AAACCCATGAAGTTTGGAGTAAGATATTGGCATAGATAGAAGATTGGCTGGTTAACGGGAAGCAAAGTGTTTGCAACAGGAGTAAATGGGCAATTTTCTGCCTGGAAGGATGTCATGGGTGTGCCACAGGGATCAGTGCTGGGGCCTCAACTCTTTCCAATAAATGTAAATAGTTTAGATGAATGGGCCAAAAGGTATATGAGCTAAATTTGCTGATGGCACAAAGATATCTCCAAAGTTGAGTTGTGAAGAGGATAGAAGGTGTCTACAAAGGGGTTAAGTGAATGATTTTGATTTTGTTTTGATTTATTACTGTCACATGTCCTGAGATACAGTGAAAAGTATTGTTTTGTGTGCTAACCAGACAAATCATACCTTACATGAGTACTTTAGGGTAATAGAACAAGAATGCAGAATATAGTGTTACAGCTACAGAGAAGGTGCTGAGAAAGAGCAAATCCAGTATGTGAGAGATCTGTCCATATGTCTGATAATAGTGGGGAAGAAGACATTCTTAGATCTGTTGCTAAGCATCATCAAACTTTTGTCTCTTCTGCCCAGTGGAAGAGAGTATAACCGTGGTGAGAGAGTTTTTTGATGATGTTGGCTGCTTTCCTGAGGCAGGGGCAAGTATAGACGAAAAGTCAATGGAAAGAAGGCTGGTTTTTGTGATGGACTGGTCTGTGTTCACAATGTTCTGTAATTTCTTATGGTCTTGGATAAAGCAGTTGCCAAACCAAGCTATGTGCAGCCAGAAGGATGTTTTCTATCAAGCATCTATAAAAATCAGTCAAAGTCAATGTGGGCAGGCCACATTTCCTTAGACTTCTGAGGAAGTAGAAGCATTAGTGTACTTTCCTGACTGTGGCATGACATGCATAGACCAGGGTCATGGCTGGTCATTGATGATATTTATTCCTAGATGCTTGAAGTTTTTGACGACCTCCAGCTAAGCACTGCTGATACAAACAGGGACAGTTCCTCCACTCTGCTTCCTGAAGTTGATGATCAGCTCTTTTATTTTTGCTGACATTGAGGGAGAAATTGTTATCTTTACACCATGCTGCTAAGCAATCTCTCCCGCTCCTCGTACTCTATCTCATCATTGATTGAGATCCGACCCACTACAGTGATGTCATCAGGAAATTTGCAAATGGAGTGGGCAATAATCTGTCAAATGGAGTGTCATATGATAAAGTGTGAAATTGCTTATTTTGACACAAAGAATTGTAAAGAAGGATATTATCTAAATGGTGCTTGGAGATGGCAAGAGATCTAGGTGTCCTACTGCATGAATTGCTAGATGTCAGTATTCAGGTACAGATTGTGGTGGAGTAGCAGTGCTGAGTTTGGGTTCTTGGCCTGGGATTCGTCTGCTTTTATCTGCTTTCCTTGTTTCATTTTTTCTCAGGAAAGCTAAAAGAATGTTATGGCTTATTATGAGGGGAATGGATTTTAAGAGTAGGAAGATAATGCTTCAGTTATATGGGGCTCATTATAAGCCCACGTTTGGAGTACGATGTACTTTTCTGGTCACTGTACTTACAAAAGGGCATTAATGTTTTGGAAGTGATTTAGAGAACATTGACTCGACTAAGACCTGGATTGAGTACATCGCCCTATCCGGAAAGGCTAGACAGGCTAGATCTGTATCCTCTGGAGTTTAGAACTGTCAGAGTGACTTAAACTAAGCCTACAAGATCCTGAAGGGACTTGAGGAAATGTTGAAAGGATTTTACCTCCTGTGGGTGAATCTAGAACTTGGAATCATAGTTAAAGAATAAGGAATCACCAGTTAAGGATGAAATCAAGAAACAAAGGCCTTGAACAGTTGTGAATCATTGCAATTCCCTTCCACAAAAGACAGTGGATGCAAAATATTTGAATATTTTTAAGGCAGTGGTAGATAGATTCTTGCTAACGAAAAGGATGGAAGATATGCACGAGTGTCCAGTTGAGCTTAAAATAAGATCAGCCATGATCTTACTGAATGGCAGAACAGTCTCAAAGACCCATCTGGCTTTTTCTTGTTCCTATGGTTGTCATGGGCTTGATGCTTAAAAACCCAGTTTTCTACTTTTGTTATTTTAAAAGCCACTCTCAATGTTAATTCTTTGCCATAATTGTCCTTTTTAACATTGAAAATTCTGATGAAATTAGAAGTTGTATATTATTCTTGGCTCTCTGTTCTTGGATTCAATTTGAATATATTGGCTGGATTTTCGGTGATTTGGAGAGACTTTTACAAATGACGGATGGTACCACATTCTGCGATTCCTAGCCTTATTCTAGGCATCCTCACCTTTTGTTAGCGTGGGCACAGGTCACAAGCCCAGGCCCTGTACTTCCTGAAACAAAAACAGAGGTTGCTAGAAAAGCTCATCAGGTCTGGCAGCCTCTATGAAGAGAATCAAAGTTAATGTTTTGGGTTCAGTGCTATAGGTTCAAAGTGTCCATTGGGTTGAGTAGAAGGCATGGGTTGGTATGGGGGGTTTGTTTTGGGAATGTTGAGGTACTATAAGTGATGAAGGCTCAGGGCCTTGTATTAAATTGAACAAAGTCTCAGAGCATGTCAATGATCTATTAACAAGTCCTCTTCAGCAGTTTGTAGCCCCTGTAGCTGCTCCACATTATTTCTATGGACATTGGACCCAAGTCCAGGTAGCAACCATACACCCAGAACAACAGCCTTATCTTTGCAAGCTTTTTGGATCCTGATGGCACATGGTGCATGCATTCAGTTGGCAAATTTCCCAACCTCTTTGAATGAAAATCCAGCCCATTATGTCCATTTGTGTTGATAAGTGTAGTGATTGAAGTGAGAGCAGCCAGGCAGATCTCATAGAATATGAGTTCTCTGGGGCTGTTAACCCAGTCCAATCAGGGACCCCTGGCTGACAGATATAAATAGGAGTCTGGATTAGTGGTGCTGGAAGAGCACAGCAGTTCAGGCAGCATCCGAGGAGCAGCAAAATCGATGTTTCGGGCAAAAGCCCTTCATCAGGAATAAAGGCAGAGAGCCTGAAGCGTGGAGAGATAAGCTAGAGGATGGTGGGGGTGGGGAGAAAGTAGCATAGAGTACAATGGGTGAGTGGGGGAGGGGATGAAGGTGATAGGTCGGGGGCGGGGTGGAGGGTGGAGTGGATAGGTGGAAAAGAAGATAGGCAGGTAGGACAAGTCATGGGGACAGTGCTGAGCTGGAAGTTTGGAACTAGGGTGAGGTGGGGGAAGGGGAAATGAGGAAACTGTTGAAGTCCACATTGATGCCCTGGGGTTGAAGTGTTCTGAGGCAGAAGATGTGACGTTCTTCCTCCAGGTGTCTGGCGGTGAAGGAGGCCCAGGACCTCCATGTCCTCGGCAGAGTGGGAGGGGGAGTTGAAATGTTGGGTCACGGGCGATGTGGTTGATTGGTGCGGGTGTCCTGGAGATGTTCCCTAAAGCGCTCTGCTAGAAGGCGTCCAGTCTCCCCAATGTAGAGGAGACTGCATCGGGAGCAACAGATACAATAAATGATATTAGTGGATGTGCAGGTAAAACTTTGATGGATGTGGAAGGCTCCTTTAGGGCCTTGGATAGAGGTGAGGGAGGAGGTGTGGGCCCAGGTTTTACAGTTCCTGCGGTGGCAGGGGAAGGTGCCAGGATGGGAGGGTGGGTTGTAGTGGGGCATGGACCTGACCAGGTAGTCACGGAGGGAATAGTTTTTGCAGAAGGCAGAAAAGGGTGGGGAGGGAAATATATCCCTGGTGGTGGGGTCTTTTTGGAGGTGGCGGAAATGTCGACGGATGATTTGGTTTATGTGAAGGTTGGTAGGGTGGAAGGTGAGCACCAGGGGCGTTCTGTCCTAGATATAAATGGGAGTGTCAGGGGTTCTGCTCGTTCTTGGCGCCAGCTCTGTGCTAATTGGATCAATGTCCAGTACTGTGCACGAATAAGTAAAGGGTAACTTGGCAACGGAATACTGGCCTCTGTAGAGTTATTTTAATAAGATGCTCAAATGACTGTTTTCCCAACTGCGCTACCAAATTTAATCATATCCAGGTGATAATTAAATGATCAACTTGGTCAAATGAGCTGTACTCAGCCTCAGAAGAGTTTATTCAGTTGAATCAGAACAGTGACACATACACCAACTGATACTACTCCTGAGTGAACCATTATTGACCACTCATTGAAGTAACATTTCAAATAAACACAGCAGCCAGTTCAGAAATACCCTAATAAATACATCCCTCGCAATGATGGTGTGCGCTGTGCGGAATATGCCCTGTGGTGTTAGTAGGGATGTAATATTAGCTACTTTTAAGGTACTTTATTGCACAAAAATATTTTTTCAACATGCATGTGACAGAAAACTGAGCTGGCAAAGCTTGAGGCAGGAAGTAAATGCTATGCTAGGTTGAGCAGCCTATGATCTAGATACTTCCAAGGTGAACTTCCAAGGTTTTAAGCACTTCACATCCATAGGCAGTTGTCTGAATCACTTTCATTCTGGCCAACATTCATTTTAACAGATTACATTTTTATGATTTTAAATTATTTTTGTTTTTGTAGCACTGATAGTAAATTATTGCTTTCACGACTGTGCATCAACTTCCATTTCTTATTTAAACACAAAAATATCTAAATGTAATAGGTAAGCTGGTATCTAATAAAACAGCTAAGTAAAAAGTAACCTCATTTATGACTCCTTATCTGGATATTTTCCTTTGACCTTAAATAGGACTCTATTGGCATTCTCTGATGCCCTCCGTCCTATTGACAATTTCCAGTTCCCTGACCCTAACTGCCTCCTTTTCACCATGGATGTACAATCCCTCTGTACCTCCAATTCCCACCAGGATTGTCTGTGAGGTCTAGGCCTCTTCCTCAACCAGAGGCCTGAACAATCCCCATTCATCACCACTCTCCTCTGCTTGACTGAACTTGTTCTCTCACTGATCAATTTCTCCTCTAATTCATCTCACTACTGACAAGTCAAAGGAGTGGCTATGGGCACTGGAATGGGTCCCAGTTCTGCCTGCCTCTTTACAGCGTATGTGGAATGATCTTTGTTCCAGTCCTACACTGGGTACCTCCCACAATTCTTTCTTTGGTACATTGATGACTGCTTCGGTGTTGGTTCATGCTCCTACCTGAACCTTGAAAAATTTGTTAATTTTGCCTCCAATTTTCACCCCTTTATAACTCCATTTCCAACACTTCCCTTCCTTTCCTTGACCTCTCTATCTCCATTTCAGGGAATAAACTGTCCACTGCCATCCACGCTAAAGCCACTGACTCACATAGCTACCTTCACTACAACTTGTACAGCATACTCCACATATTGCAAGGACTCCATCCCATTTTCCCAGTTCCTTTGCCTATGATGCATCCTGTTTGGATGATGCAACTTTCCAAGACAGGGCTGCTGACATGGCTTGCTCCTTCAATAACCATGGCTTCCCACCCACTATGGTTGACAAGGGCCTCAACCACATCTGACCTACTACCCGTGCTTCTGCCCTTGCCCCTTCACATCATTCATAACAGTGTGATTGGGTCCCCCTTGTCCTCACTTTTCATCCTACCAGCCTCCACATTCAAATGGTCATTCTCTGCCATTTCAGACAACTCCAGCAGAATGCCACCACTAAACACATCTTCCACTCAATCCCCCTGTCTGCATTTCACAGGAATTGTTCCCTCCAGGCACCCTAGTCCATTTCACAAGCACCATGGCACCTTCCCATGTAACCGCAGAAGGTGTAACACCTGCCCCTTCACTGCCTCATTGCTCACTATGCAAAGGCCTGAGCAGTCTCTCCAGGTGATGCAGCATTTCACCTGTCCTCCTCCAATCTTATGTGTTCTATTCGCTGCACCCAACACAGCTACTCTACATAGGAGAAACCAAATGCAGACTGGGTGGCCGCATTGTGGAACATTTCCGGTCCATGCACAAGCAGGTCCCTGACCTTCCCGCAGCTCATAATTTTAACACAGAGCCCTGCTCACATGACCGTGTGTCCTTCCTCGGCATGCTGCAATGATCCAGGGAATCAACAACATCTCACCTTCAGACTAGGCACTTCACTGTCTTCTGGATTTAATACTGAGTTCAACACCTTCAAATTGTGAACCAACTCTCATTTCTTCCCTTTCTTTTAGCTTTACTTATTACATTCTTTCATTTTTTTCTTTTAACTTCATTGCTGCATTCTCTGTCTCCATGTCCTCTCTCCCCTCCTTACAACCCAGTGGGACTATCTGCTCTTTCAAGTCTGGCAGGTAGATGCATCATTCTCACATTCTGATTACTTAATCTGAACGAACAACGTATTTTCTCCACCAGCACCCCTTACCCACCACCCTCAACTATAGCATAAATGCTGTCCTTTCCACACTTCACTTCAGCGCTGATGAAAACTCATCTAGCCTAAAAATGTTAGCTCACTCTATCTTCATGGATGCTGTCTGACTTGCTGTTCTCTCCAGCATTTGTTGTTTTCAATTCTATTGACAAAATTACTGTTAACAGGCTTTGTTTCATCTTTGATGCTGAGCATCTTGACAAGTAAAATCCAAGTCTGCTGGAGGCTTAAATTCTGCTTCATTGTAGAGATCATTCATCCATGGACAGGAAAGAAGAAAAACATATCTTCTCTCACCTCTGCATTCCAAGCTTCCTGGCTCTCTATTCCAAATGTTCTTGTCTCTCTTTTTCAATTGTTAACCTATATTACTTGCTCATTGACATATTTCTTCTTTTACATCCAAGCTGCAAAGAACCCATTTCATGACATTTATGAAAGTATGACATTTATATGCTTTTACTGCAACCCCTTGAAATAAGGGCCAACATTTCATTGGCCTTCCTGATTACCTACTACACCCGTGTGCTGGCTTTCTGTTTCATGCACAAGTTCCCAAAATGTTGCAGCTCTCTGCAGTTTTTCTACCTTTAGAACTCTGTTCTTTTCAAAATGCACACTTTAAATTTTTCCACCTGATTCTTCATTTGCCCATTTAGTGCATCAAGATCTCCCTGGAAATTGTGTATTGTCTGCAAATTTGACTGTAGAACATTCACTTACTTCCTCCAAGTCATTGAATATACTGTAAACAGTTGTGATCCCAGCACTGATTCTGGTGGAAACACACTGGCCCCATGTTACCAACTCATAGAAGAATTCTTATTCCCACTTGCTGATTCCTGCCCATCAGCTAATTCCTTATCCATGACAATATAGTACTCCCAACTAATGCCTTATGTTATGACTTAACCTTTTGTGAACGACCTTGTTGAACATCTTCTGAAAGTCCAAAAACAACACATCAACTGGTTCCCTCTCTTCCCTCTGATTGAGATTTCCTTGAAAAATGCCAATAAATTAGTCAGGTTGAATTTCCTTTCATGAGCCATGCTGACATGGCTTGATTAGATTATGATTTTCCAAATGTTATGCTGTTACTTCCTTAATAACTGATTCCAATATTTTTGCAACAATAAGTGTTAGGCTAACCAGCTTATAGTTCCACACTTTTTGCCTCTCTCCTTTTTTGGATAGGGGCGTCTCATTGGTAGATGTCCAATCCTCTAGTACTTCTCCAGAATCAAACAATCTTTGGAAAATTACAACCAATGCATCCACTGTCTCTGTAGATACCTCTTTTAGGAAGCTAGGATGCAAGGCATCAGGTCCTGAGGAATCTAGCCCCATTCATTTGTCTAATGCTGCTTCTATAGTGAAGGAGATGGTACTTAATTCCTTTCTAGTATTCCCCATAATGTACATAAATGCAAGTCAACTGCCTATTTATGCATAAAACACAAAATTTATTCAATGTTCAGAAAAGTTATCTAACTGTTATTTGATTTCCAAAATGCATTTGGCAGTTTTATGAAAAAGCTATTAATCAAACTCAGACCTGGGGCATTCAGGAATGAATAAGAAGCTGAATGAAATGCTGCAAGTAACGAATAGAGAAAATAATGGGATTCCTCTCCAGATAAGTATGATAGCCTCTGTGGAGAGAAGTAAAAATCACACAACACCAGGTTATAGTCCAACAGGTTTATTTGGAAGCACTAGCTTTTGGAGCGCTGCTCCTTCATCATGTTGTTGTAGTGTATAAGATTGTAAGACACAAAATTTATCGCAAAAGTCTACAATATGATGTAACTGAAATTATATATTGAAAAAGACCTTGATTGTTTGTTAAGTCTCTCATCTGTTAGAATGACCACGTTGGTTTCAGTTCTTTCATATGCAAATCGCAAAACCTTTTTTAAAAGTTACATTCTCAAGTGAACTTTAACAATTGCTGTCTGTCAGCCCAGAAAATGTATTGAAGGTGTGAGTTCCCCTGTGTGGTACTGTCTGTGCCACAATGTTTAGACTGATTCTAATCTAAAAAAAATGAATTTACAGAATCTTACATGGATTAATCCAGTTTTTGAGTGAAGTAAAATGTAACTCTGCAAGTACAAATTCACCATACAAACTTATATGTCTATGTGTGCATGTGGGTGGGTGTGTGTGCGTGTGGGAGGGGTGCGTGTGGGTTGTAAGTGTTTGTAAGAGAGTGGGTGCACATGTGTGAGTGTGAGTATAAATGGGTATAAGTCTATGAGAGAGTGCATGTGTGTGTGTATATATAGGAATATGTGTGTGCATAGGAGTGTGTGTGTATGTGTGCGTGCATGTGTGTGTGTATGTATAGGAATATGTGTGTGCATAGGAGTGTGTGTGTATGTGCATGCATATGTAGGAGTGTGTGTCTGTGTGTGGGTAGGTGTGCATGTGTGTGACTGAGCAGAGGCTATGGCAATGGATGAATGGGCACCGCACAACAATCAACAGACAGGACTATTCCCGCCCAGTCGGAGAACACTTCAACAGTCCGGGACATTCAACCTCGGTCCTTTGGGTGACCATCCTCCAAGGTGGACTTCGGGATAGGCAACAACAAAAAGTGGCCGAGCAGAGGCTGATAGCCAAGTTCGTTACCCATGGGTATGGCCTCAACCGGGACCTTGGGTTCATGTCACACTACAGGTGACCCTATGCACACACACAGACACTCCTACACACACACACTCCTACACACACACACTCACACTCCCACACACACACACACACACACACACGCGTGCGCACACACAAATCTATGGAAAGAGGAATGTAAGGTTAAAGTTTCATGGTGAGGTTCTTTCAATGGAAGTGACAACAGTTTGACTAAATGAGATAATAGTAGAAATTAGAGTTCAGAAAAATTAAAGAATATAACAGACTAGGAAACCTGCAGGGCACAAGTCTCTTCCCAGCTGTACCTAGACCATTGATGTTGTCCAGGCGAAAGTGAGGACTGCAGATGCTGGAGATTAGAGTCGAGAGTGCAGTGCTAGAAAAGTATAGCATGTCAGGCAGCATCCCAGAAGCAGGAGAATCAATGTTTCATGCAAAAGCCCTTCATCATGAATGAAGCCACCTTACTCCTTTGCCCTCACTGCTTCTCTCCTTATAAACCAGTTACCTGTATCATCTCAGAGGTAATCGAATAGAGACTTTAACTTTATATTCCCCTGAATGTTTCCATCTTTGCTTAATTTTATTTCAGATTTCCAGAATTTACTATTTTAAATTTATTTTACTGTTAAATAACCAGAATATTTTGAAAAATTGCCAAGGTGGGATTACTGAGTGGGGCTGAGGGGTCCAGATAGTGGTGGTTGGAGTCACTGTTTACAATTTCCATGGAAAAATATGAAATTTTGAAGTCAACTCAATTCTGTTAAATTTGCATATGATAGCCACCCAAGGTTATCATATGTAATTGGACATCACTGTTCAGAAAAATAGACTGAGTTAGGATGTTTAGTTGAGCAAAACGATAGCAGTTGAAAATTAATGAAGACTAATGCAAATTATGACATATTGGCATTTTCTAATAAAAACCATGCATGTCTATTTCAGAAATCTGATGAATAATTAGGAACCTTAGTAGTCATATGCCCAATTTAGGACAGCAGTAAACACAGCAGAATGTTGAAGTACATAGAGTCACAAAGCATAGAAACAGACCCTTGAACAACAAGTTCAAGCCAAACAGAATCCCAAACTAAACTAGTCCCACACTCCTGTTCCTGGCCCATATCCCTCCAAACATTTCCCACTCATCTACTTACCGAAACGTCTTTTAAGTATTGAAATTGTACCCATACCCACCACTTCCTCAGGAAGTTCATTCTACATGTGAACCATCCACTGTGTAAAAAATTTGTCCCTCACATCTTTTTAAAATGCCTTTGCTCACACCTTAAAAATGTGCTCCCAGTCTTGAAATCCCCCATCCTAGGGAAAAGACAATTACCATTAACCCTATCTACACCCTTTATAAACTTCTATAAGGTTGCCTCTCAACCTCCTCGGCTCCAGTGGAAAAAGTCTCACTCTACTTAACCTTTCTTTATAACTCAAACTTTCCATACTTGACAACATCCTGGTATACCTCGTCTGAACCCTCTCCAGCTTCACAATATCCTTACTGTAACTGGGCAACCAGAATTGGACACAGTATTCCAGAAGAGTCCTGTATAACCTCAGCATGACTTCCCAATTCCTACAATCAAAGGACTGAGCAATAAAGGCCTTTTTAACCACCCTGTCTGTATGTGACATCTCTAGAAATGTAGAAAATATAATCTGAAGGAAGCAATATCCCAGCAATATATTCACAATGACTGTTCTGTTCAGTTCTAGTTGCAAGGCTATTCAATCACTAGTTGCAATGTCATTCTAAGCCACAATACTTACTCATGCATCAGATTAGATTACTTACAGTGTGGAAACAGGCCCTTCGGCCCAACAAGTCCACACCGCCCCGCCGAAGCGTAACCCACCCATACCCCTACATCTACATCTACATCTACATCTACCCCTTACCTAACACTACGGACAATTTAGCATGGCCAATTCACCTTTGGACTGTGGGAGGAAACCGGAGCACCCGGAGGAAACCCACGCAGACACGGGGAGAACGTGCAAACTCCACACAGTCAGTCGCCTGAGGCGGGAATTGAACCCGGGTCTCTGGCGCTGTGAGGCAGCAGTGCTAACCACTGTGCCACCGTGCCGCCCATATCAATAGTCACCAATTTGAAAATAAAACTAGTGATGGCTACAGTAAGATACATACTTTGCAGAAGAATGGAAAAGGTGGATCAAAAATATTAGTTGAGATACTGGTATAGAAAAATTATTTTTGAGCTCTTAAAATAAACATGCATCCCATCAATGTCAAGTTCTGTGGATGGATCCAGTGAATTCTCCTTTCCTTATCTCTCGACTTCCTCATGTCTGGATGATATACCCAACCATAGTCCTGGACATTTTGGTTGCAATGGTGGGATGCTGGAAGATTGCCTTCTTAAAACCCTACTGTTTCTGGACATCTCAATTTTGCTTAGAGTTGCTACTGATTTGACAACCTCTGGCTGCTCACCATTCTAAAAATATTGGAAGTGCAGCAACTTCTTTTCCAAAAAATTGTTAAGCGTTGGTGTCAACTTTCTTTAAAAATCACTGTGTTAGTGTATAGCCCTCAATCAGTTTGATCAATCATCTAGCCATTCCTGATTTGACCCTTATATAGCAACAAGGTAGTGAAACCATTATCAGATTAGAACTTGGCTATCCAGCACTGCCTTTCTGCTAACTTAAATATTGAGTCCATGCCCTTTGCTTCAGGATTCTGTCTCTGTTCTGTGCTGGGCATCTACTGTCTACAGTAACCAAGCTTCACTGACTGTTGTCAGGATTTAGAGTAATTTTAGTATGGCATTTGCAGTACACCACTTTATCTGAGTTAAGTCAATTTTTCTTATTCACATGAATCATTTCTCAGATGTGAACACCAATCTGGAAACTTAACCTTTTCCCTTTCGCTCTGATTGTGCGTTTCTCACAGGGCCACATCAGCTTCATCGCTTTATGATTTTTATTCTGAATTTTAATTTAAGCGTGGTATGTTTTTCTTCTTGAAGATTTGCCCCAACAGTAGACCTCCACCCAAACAGTAAATGAGAACTTCACAGTGACGTTGTCGCATATTTCTACTTCCCACGCTGATCATCATGTGAGCTTCAGTGATATTGCTAATTACTGCTAATCTGGGGAATTGCATTTTGATAGCCCAGTTTCATTTTGTAGGTCAATTGGCAGGAGCCTGAGTTGTATTTTAACAGAAAATACAGGAATCAAAACCCACAGCTCCCCTCATGGTGATCATTTCTTAGCATTTAGAAGTGTTCCCTGCCTATTGGTCATATCACCTTTCCCCAGTGCTTGCTCATTATTTTTAAAGTAGAGCCTAAGCATATATTAATATAATTTTTCATCTGTAAATTCTTTCAATTAGTTATGCTACAACACTACATGATTAAGTTAAAAAAACAAAATTTAAATAAATCTTAGACCATTTTGTAATGTATTTATCTAGATGCATTATATGACATGTCCTTGAAGATGTAAAGCACTCTGACCCAAACCAATGAAGCTCTAATTGCCAACAATTTATGTCACATCACAAAAAAGACAATCTGCATTGGTTTGCAAAAAATGAGCATTAGCCTGTCTTCAGCTTGAGAAAAAGACGTTTCCCTGCGTATTTCAGTCATTAGATTAGGTTGATTTGAGGTGCATATAGATCAGAGCAAAATATTTTAAAAACAATTCTAAGGTGCAGTGGTGCAGTGGTAGTGTCCTTGCCTCTGAACCATGAGGTCCAGATTCAGGTCTCAATTGTTCCAGCGATGTGTTATGACATTGCTGAACAGGTTTGTGAAAAAAACACCCTTGAAAAATAATTCTGTAAGAGAAGACCAGGTAGGTGGAGGATTAAAAACAGTGTCACTGGACTAATAATCTAGAACACAGGCTCCAGTTCCGACGTCATGGATTCAAATCCCACCAAGTCTTCTACTTGAATTCAATGAATAAGATCTGGAAGTTAATGTTGGTCTATAAATGATTACAAGTGCTGTTGATTGTTTTAAAAAATCTCAACTGGTTCATGAATGTTCTTTAGTCAAGGAAATCTGCTGTCCTTACCTGGTCTGGCTGACATGTGACTACAGAATCACAAAGTCTGAAAGAAACAAAACTAAATAACATTGACTCCAAGGCACTGGAATCAACAGCTGCAAACCTAGCCCTGTCAACCCTGCACCTTACCAACATTTCAGAGTTTGAGCCAAAACCCCGAGAGCTGTCCCACAGACTTCTTAAGCAGCAGCCTGCTGGAGAGTTAGGGTTGGGGTTAGGATTAGAGTGAGACATAGACATATGCACAAAACCATACAGACAATACCTTACTAATAATGTCCCAGTCACAATCCTTACATGCATGCCATTTCACTAGCAGAACAGACCCACCAGAATTATGGCATAGTGGTAAACAGTAGGAAATATGTTTATCTGGAGTCCATAACATTGGTTTCCAAACTCATGCAATCTCATGGGATCAGGTCAAACGTGGGCAAAGAAATCCTTCCTGCTGGCTACTACCTATCACCAACACCTCCCTACCATCAATAGTCCCAGCAATTATCTACACCTCCATTGATAGATTAGATCAGTGTTCCTCCATCTTGAAGATGAACTGTAAGTAGCACTGAGGGATGCATGCTAGTGAAGGAGTTCAATATCCATCACCAAGAACTGGCTTGCTGCACCACTACTGAAAAAGATGGCTGAGTTCTGAAGGATATAGCTGTTAGACACATCTGCATCAGGTGGAGAGGGAACCAAAAGCCAAAGGGATTTACCCGATCTCATCCTCACTAATTGACCTGTTACAGATATATCTGCCCATGACAGTATTGGTAAGGGTAACCACTGCGCAGTGCTTGTGGAGACAAAGTTCCGCATGTTACTCTCCACCGTGTTAAGTGGGATAGGTTTCAAATATATCTAGCAACGAACCACCAAGCATCTACAAAGTGCAGCAAGCAAGGAGCAGTGGGAGAATTGATTTCAAACACAGTCTGTAATCTCATTCTCCCAGCATGTCCCACAATTTTCCAAGATGGAGTATCAACTCTGCTTCATTGAAGAGTGCAAGAGGACATGACAGGAGTATCTGAAAGTCATCTTGGAGAAGCTACAACAGAAGGCTCCTTGTAAGCCAGTTATCAGAAGCAGAATGCAACAGGCAGACCTAAGCGATCCCACAACAAACTGATCAGATTTAACTATTTTAATCAGATACTCTGCAGTCCTGCTATATTCACCCATGTATAGTGATGGACAGATAAATAACTAAGAGAATGAAGCTCCACTAATATCCACAACCTTATTGATAGGGAAGACCTAGTATATCAGTGCAAATATCAGTGTAGAAGTACTTGTGTCCTTCTTCAGTCAGAAATGCTTAGTGAAGATCCTCTTTAACCTCTGCATGAGGTCCTTAGCATCACAACTGCCAGTCATCAGCCATTTTGAATTGGGAATACCACCACCCGCAAGATCTCCTCCAAAGCGCACACCATCCTCACTATGAACTATATCAGCATTCTTTCACTGGCACAGGGGCAAAATGTAGAACTCCCTTTCTAGTTTCTGCAAAGGGATACTCGCATCAGATAGACTACAGCAGTTCAAGAAATTGATGTACCAGCACTTTCTCTAGGACAGTTAGTGATAGTTAATAAATGCTGATCACTCCTTGAATGACTTTAAAAATATAGATTTAAACAGATATGGTTTAAGGATAAAGTGAATAAAATATCCATAATTGAAATCTAGTTCTATCCAATGTATTGTATTTGGAAGTTCCTTAACAGTATTTTTCTTCAATACTAATTCATTTGTGTCTGAGATGATGGATTAAGTGGTATTTTATTGTGAAAGATATGTTATTTAATAGAAATAATCACTTGTCTGTTCTCAAATGGAGATTAGTTTTGGAGCTTAGAAGAATGAGAGGTGATCTTATTGAAATATACAAGATTCTTATTGAGCTTAACAGGATAGATGCAAAAAGGTTGTTTCCCTTTGATTAAACCCTCTACGACCAGAGGGTTTAATCTCAATATAAGGAGTCATATATCAAAGATAAAGATAAGGAGGATTTTTTTTTCTCCCAGAGGATAGTGAATCTGTGAAATTCTTTACTGCAGAGGCAATAGAGGTTGGGCCATTAAGTACATTCAAGGTTGAGCTACACGGACCTTTAATCAGTAAGGGAATCAAAGGTTAGGGGATAAAGTTAGGAAAGTGGAATCAAGGGTTATCAGATCATTCATGATTTTATTGAATGATGAAGCAGACTTGATCTGACAAAAGGCCAATCTGCCTGGTTTTATATTTTTGACCTTGTCTTGAATTGTCAGTGCTTAATGGCTATGATGTCTAACTTTACTTTGATGCCTACAAGGAAAAGCTCTATTAATTTTACTGACATCTGCAGCAGCTTATATTAATAATGTGAATATGTCATAATATCTACATGTTCAGAAATATGTAGATATTACCCTTAAATTCAGAAGACTAAAGTCATAGAGATGGAGAGAATGGAAACATATTCCTCCAAACCCTTCCTATTCATATAGCCATCCAGATGCCTTTTAAATGTTGTAATTGTACTCACCTTTACCACTTCCTCTGGCAGCTCATTCCATACACGTACCACCCTCTGTGTGGAAAAAGTTGCCCCTTAGGTCCCTTGTATATCTTTCCCCTCTCACCCTAAACCTAAGCCCTCTAGTACTAGACTCCCCACCCCAGGGAAAAGGCTTTGTCTATTTATCCTATCCATGCCCCTCATGATTTTATAAACCTCTATAAGGTCGTCCCTCAGCCTCCAATGCTCTAGGGGAAACAGCCCCAGCCTATTCAACCTCTCCCTATAGCTCAAATCCTTTAACCCTGGCAACATCCTTGAAAATCTTTTCTAAATTGTGGAACAGGTTGAAATTTGGAAAGACTTCATTGGTCATAAGACTAAAGTACTAAAACTCATTCATTTATGGATTCCAAAACCTATTGGTGATCTTTTCTTCATTAATCAGTCTACAAGACTACATTAGATTTTACCATTAGTCTTAATTGAGGTTTTTATTTCCATTTACATCCACTTCACTTACATTGACTTCACTTGGTCTGTTCTTAGTCTTTTCAAATGGTTCAAATATTCCATCTTTCAAACAACTTTACAAATCTACAGAAAAACTTCTTGCCTTTCAAGATGTTAGAGAAATCTAAGCAATATCTTTCTTGACCTTGTCTTTACCCAACCCTGTCCCTGTAGATACTTAGCTTCATTTTTATTGGAACTCCCGCACTTGCTCCATTTTTAAAAGTCTATGTGAGAAATGTGGTACCATAAATACAATTGCTGTTTACCTTTCAACATCCCTTTTCTCTTGCGTCACCTCTCTCTATTTTGTTGGTCAAATCTTTGCATCTTTTTCCTAAATTCCTGAACACAATGCAAAGAAATAATTTTTTGATACATATTTTGCAAACAAGATGTTTTTTTGAGAATTGTTTACTGGTGCCCTGGTTTTATATTTTTGACCTTGTGTTGAATTGTCAGTACTTAATGGCTATGATGTCAAACTTTACTTTGATGCCTACAAGGAAAAGCTCTATTAATTTTACTGACATCTGCAGCAGCTTATATTAGTAATGTGAATTGATTTAACACACTGTTTGGATTGATGCACTCATACTCTAAATAAATGAAAACTTGCCATATTGAACAAAGTTTTATAGATACTTCCTAACCTCCCTGTTTAGAGATGCTATTACACACTTCTGGAGTAGAATCGCACCTGAATCCAGGCTTCCTGGCTTTAGCATCTCGAATGGGAGAAAGTGAGAACTGCTGATGCTAGAGCTCAGAGTCGAGAGTGTGGTGCTGGAAAAGGACAGCAGGTCAGGCGACATCTGAGGAGCAGAAGAATCGATGTTTCGGGCACAAACCCTTCATCAGGACCTAGAGGTAGGCTCCTGGCTTTAGAGGTAGGAATGCTACCACTACACCGTAGTAATAGGATAACTTCTGTGTGAATAGAGATTTAAAAAACACAGTTTATCAACAAATCCTTAAAGCACGAATGATAAATAAGTTAGTGTAGGAAAGTACTGTAATGGAAAATTAACATTTATTGTGAAATCTATAAAGGCATGGGGCAAGTATTGCAGACAGACAGAAAAATGTAAAGGCAAACCAACCTAACAGCAAACTTACAAGGCCAGTTAAACTACCATATCAACAGTCAAGGAATGAGAAAAACAACTCCATATATGGAAAGGAATGCTAATGTTCCAGGCTCCTGGCCTTGAGGTGTTGATAAGGAGAAGTGAATTATAATATAAAGGGAATATGGGAAAGCTATCGGGTGCCCCTTATATGAGGCGACTTGCCAATGTATTGGCTCCCTTTGCAGAGGTCAAAAATAAACTTTTTCTTTGCTCTTGCTAGCATTTGAGTTGAGTCGATTTAATTTCCACGACAGCACATAAGAAACTGGAAAACTAATGGAAATCTGGTCCTTCTCCTTCCTTGAATTACAGTTGAGAGTGTAGCATGTGACAGATTTCCATGACCTCCTTACTGGAGCAGACACCTGACACAAAGATTCTTTCTGAGGTCCAAGTCGGATTATTGTTCTGAGAATGTTTGGCTGATAAAACCTCCTTCTGACAGACTTTTTCCCTTCCCATCATCCTTCTCATTCTTCCAGCAATCTATCCTGTTCATTGTTCCCTCAGGTTATTTTCCAAGCCATGCTGTATTTAAAAGGAATGCCAACTCGTGCTACCAAGGCTGGAAGCAACTAGTTTGTGCAGAATCCATGAAGTCAGCAGAAACTGCTTCAGCATCTGTCAAATTGTAGATGTTTGCAATTTGAAACAACTGTAAAAAGCATCAAAAACTTGTAGACTTGAGGCAGCAGCTAGAAGAAATTAACCTGAAGCAACCTGTAGGAAACGTATTTAAATAACATTGGTTGGTGTGGTGATTGGAACCAGGTGGATCTTGTTGACTATGAAATCTTTGATTAAGGTTGTTCACCTGGGCCAATCAGGAAGCCCTTGCCGACCAAAATAAATAGTGGATTCCATGGTTACATTCAAGTGCGGGTGTTCCTGGAGACGAAGAATGCGATGTACACCAACACTCTCAAAGCCTTTAGGGAGATGTGGGTACCGTGGCAGTTAGACTTTATTTCGCCCTTCAGCTCTACTTTGATTTGCTCCCCACCTCCCCTTCACTTTCTTCATCTAAGCACTGCTTGTTCCAAGCTTTGTCTTTTTTACTGGCTCCCTAGGCACATGGGTGCTTTTCCTACTAGTGGAAATGTTGAATAAAATTCTCTTGCTCGCTGTGTTTTTTACTGACTCCTGCACTTACACAGATACGAATTGGGTGCTATGGGAAAAAAAAATAAGTACTCCTGTTGTAAGGACGTAGTGTAGAGGAGAAAAGAAATAAACAGGGGATTTTGAATCTCCTCAGTTTAGGGAACTGACACCGAACTAGCTGACTATAGCCAGTGTACTGTGCACAAGTACATAAAGGGAGACTTGGTGACAGGATACCAGCTTCTGTGCAGTTATTTCAATTGGGTTCCTGTTCAGGTGTGTGAAATTGTTGTCAGTTGGAATATTGAGTTCTAAATATAGTCCAGCATTGCGTAAGGCTCTGAAAGGGTTATGGCTAAGGGATGCATCAAGTATTATCCAATGTGATGATGTCACAGACTCAGTCAGTAAAATAGCCTTGGATCTCCAAAAGCGAGATTTAATATTGAAGCCTCCCAAGTAGTCCCAGTCTTATCATAGCTGGTACAATTTTCACCGAACTACTACCATTCGATAAGCCATATGTTCTTTAAGAAAAGAGGCCTCCTCATGTTAGACCACCAGATTGTTTTTCTCTAGGACACTAGACTAAGCATTGACCAGCAGATCCCTGCCAAGAAAGAGGATATTGGCAATACGTCTACCAGATAGATTTTTCACCTTGAGGAGCTGTGGTAAGGATTCAGCTTACAAAATCCACCAGGCATAGAATCAGAGTTGTCTGCTGGCTGGCATAATGATTTGTCTCCTCTATATGTGAATGGTGACAATTTGCTGCATTAATGTTTGCACCCATAATGGTGCTCTACTTGGCTTGCCCCAAATATGTGAAAGTACTTCTTTGGTTATAAAGCACATTGGGATGCTCTGAAATTGGTAAAAATGCTTTAGTGATGCATGTTCAAACTGCATAAATGCAGGTACCGTTTTGGGAGACTAATGGCATTTATAATAAATGCAAGTGATCACAGGTTTGCACCATGAAATATTTTTTGCTTTGAAGTTTCTCTCTTATATCACGTCAAGTTGATATCCTTTTGCTTTCTTCTGTCTTCACTGCCTTTTACTCTATTAAAGACAGCATCATCTCAAACTAAAAAGGTTGCCTGATGAGGATGAAGATGAGGAAGAAATTGTTCATTCAATGGGCAGTGAACCTGTGGAATTCTTTACCATAGAGAGCTGAGTCATCAAATATATTAAAATTTAAGATAGACACATTTTTAATCTGTAGGGGAATCAATGGGGAAAAAGCAGGAAGGCGGAGTTGAGGATTATCAGATCAGCCATAAGCTCACTGAATGGTGGAGG
The DNA here is from genome assembly GCF_047496795.1 of Chiloscyllium punctatum. Classification (NCBI taxonomy): domain Eukaryota; kingdom Metazoa; phylum Chordata; class Chondrichthyes; order Orectolobiformes; family Hemiscylliidae; genus Chiloscyllium; species Chiloscyllium punctatum. Next base: position 10,312,019 of record NC_092783.1, on the reverse strand, counting down.
AGACTCAGTTGGCTCAATGGCCTTCATCTTCTCCTGTATCTTAGGATCTTATAGATTCTTCGCAGAATCCAAGTTTCATGGTCGTCAGCAAATGCATATTTTTTTCCTCAAGGTGCAACGAATTGCAAAGGATATTTCAACTGAGATGATAAGCCGGATAACTTTGTTCTTGTAAAACTTCAATGTTGTTGCGACATTACCACTTATACCAATGAGGATACATCAATCTATCAGTTATTAATATTTAAAGTTGGCTGTGTCAGCTTATTTGGACAGACTTTGGTTCTGCTTGGAGGTAATATTCTTTGAGTAATTAACTCCTTGATGAAGACATTGGCTCCGCTGTATTATCTTCATTGTAATTTATGTCTGAGCTTTGTTTCCAGGAATGTAGGATCTAATTTGACAAGCTTACTTGTGAGATTATTGAATGCTACAGGGGCACAATGCAATAAACTAAAGCCAATCATGCGCCTATCATATGTTAATAAGTCAACCTACTTCCTGTGACTTTGCTCGACAAGTTAAATTTGTTTTTGGTATTTCTGCATCTTTCAGTAAGTGATTTGTTGACTAATATTTTCTACTTTATTTGGGTCAAAGGGTAATGATGTGACAGTTGAAATGTCAATTCATACCAATTCAATTATTAAAAGCGGGGGGAATGAAATGGAATGTTGGGTAGTCATCTTGTAGAATATCATGTGAGTGGTAGATGATGAAAAAAAAAGATGCAGTCTGAGCATGTTGAAGTAAAACTGATTGCTAGACATAAAAGTTAGAAGATGTACCTATAAAGTACTTTTTATGACTTCAGAGTGTCCCAATATGCTTCAGAGCACATAAGCAAAGTATTTTGTTTGATACAGTGCTACACAGAGATTTGTAAGGAAAACCGTTGGTATAAGAATGACGGGAACAACAGGGATACATAATTGACTGAGTGAGAGGAAACAGAGAGTAATAGTCAAAGGATATTTTTCAGGCTGGAAGATGGTTTGTTGTAGAGTTCCCTTGCTTGGGTCCCTTGCTTTTCCTGATATACATTCTTGATCTGGATCCTGGTGCAGGGGACAATTTCAAAGTTTACAAATGACGTTAACTTGAAATAATTATAAATTGTAGTGAAGATAGGTAAGTGACTCAGTGTTATTGACTCAGTGTTCTTGTTTTTGGAGACAAAGTGTAGAGTCATGGCAGTGCAGGCGGTGGAATGTTCCTCCTGCAGGATGTTTGAGGTAGGGGTGACCACCGATACTCCTGCCGACTTCGTCTGCAGGAAATGCAGTCAGATCCTGATCCTCACCGAACGAGTTAGGGAACTGGAACTGGAGCTGGATGAACTGAGGATTATTCGAGAGGCTGAGAGGGTGATTGATAGAAGCTACAGGGACATAGTTACGCCGGAGAACAGAGGTAGCTGGGTAACAGTTAGAGGTGGGAAGGGGAAGAAACAGGCAGTGCAGGGTTCCCCTGTGGTCGTTCCCCTAAAAAATAAGTATACAGCTTTGGAAACTGTTGGGGTGGACAGCCTTGCAGGTGTAAGCTGCAGTGAAGGGGTCTGCAGCTCTGAGACTCAGAAGGGAAAGGGGGAGAGGAGGAGAGCACTAGTTATAGGGGACTCTCTAGTTAGAGGGACGGACAGGCGGTTCTGTGGACATGGGCGAGACTCTCGGATGGTTTGTTGCCTCCCGGGTGCTAGGGTCCGAGCCGTCTCGGACCGTGTCTTCAGAATCCTTAAGAGGGAGGGTGTGCAGCCAGAAGTCGTGGTACACATTGGCACCAACGACATAGGTAGGAAGAGGGGTGGGGAGGTCATTCAGGAGCTCAGGGAGTTAGGCTGGAAGCTAAAAGCTAGGACAGACAGAGTCGTCATCTCTGGGTTGTTGCCAGTGCCACGTGACAGTGAGGCAAAGAATAGGGAGAGAGTGCAGTTGAACACATGGCTACAAGGATGGTGTAGGAGGGAGGGCTTCAGATATTTGGACAATTGGACTGCATTCTGGGGAAGGTGGGACCTGTACAAACAGGACGGGTTGCACCTGAACCAGAAGGGCACCAATATCCTGGGGGGTAGGTTTGCTAGCACTCTTCGGGGGGGTTTAAACTAATTTGGCAGGGGGATGGGATCCGGACTTGTAGTCCAGCAAGTAAGCTAATTGTGTGTCAGGATGCCCAAGACTGTAGGGAGGCTGTGGAGAAGGTAGCACTGACAGGGACTACTTGTGGACACAGAGATGGGCTCAAGTGCGTATACTTCAACGCAAGGAGTATCAGAAATAAGGTGGGTGAACTTAAGGCGTGGATCGGTACCTGGGACTATGATGTTGTGGCCATCACGGAAACGTGGATAGATGAGGGACAGGAATGGCTGTTGGAGGTTCCTGGTTACAGATCTTTCAGTAAGATTAGGGAGGGAGGTAATAAAGGAGGGGGGTGGCATTGCTAATTAGAAATGGTATAACGGCTGCAGAAAGGCAGTTCGAGGGGGATCTGCCTCTGGAGGTAGTATGGGCTGAAGTCAGAAATAGGAAAGGTGCAGTCACCTTGTTGGGTGTTTACTATAGGCCCCCCAATAGCAGCAGAGATGTGGAGAAACAGATTGGGAAACAGATTTTGGAAAGATGCAGAAGCCACAGGGTCGTAGTCATGGGCGACTTCAACTTCCCAAATATTGATTGGAAGCTCTTTAGATCAAGTAGATTGGATGGGGAGGTGTTTGTGCAGTGTGTCCAGGAAGCTTTTCTAACGCAGTATGTAGATTGTCCAACCAGAGGGGAGGCCATATTGGATTTGGTACTCGGTAAAGAACCGGGACAAGTGGTGGGCTTGTTAGTGGGTGAACATTTTGGTGACGGTGACCACAATTCTGTGACTTTCACCTTGGTTATGGAGAGAGATAGGTGCGCACAACAAGGTAGATTTTACAATTGGGGGAAGGGAAATTACAATGTTGTAAGACAGGATTTGAGGAGCATACGTTGGGAGCATAGGCTGTCAGGGAAGGATGTGGTGGAAATGTGGAACTTTTTCAAAAAGCAGATACGACGTGTCCATGATATGTATGTACCTATCAGGCAAGAAAGAAATGGTCGTGTGAGGGAGCCTTGGTTGACGAGGGAGGTTGAATGTCTAGTAAAGAGGAAGAAGGAGGCTTACATAAGGTTGAGGGAAACAGGGTTCAGACAGAGCAGTGGAGGGATACAGGATAGCCAGAAGGGACCTGAAGAAAGGGATTAGGAGAGCTAAGAGAGGGCATGAAAAATCCTTGGTGGATAGGATCAAGGATAACCCCAAGGCATTTTATGCGTTTGTGAGAAAGCTGAGAATGACGAGAACAAGGGTAGGTCCGATCAAGGACAGTAATGGGAGACTGTGTATTGAGTCGGAAGAGATAGGAGAGGTCTTGAACAAGTACTTCTCTTCAGTATTTACGAACGAAAGGGACCGTATTGTTGAAGAGGAGAGTGTGAAACAGACTGATAAGGTAGAAGAGATACCTGTTAGGAAGGAAGATGTGTTGGACATTTTGAACAACTTGAGGATAGACAAGTCCCCCAGGCCTGACGGGATATATCCTAGGATTATGTGGGAAGCAAGAGAGGAAATTGCAGTACCGTTGGCAATGATCTTCTCGTCTTCACTGGCAACGGGGGTGGTACCAGGGGACTGGAGAGTAGCAAATGTTGTGCCCCTGTTCAGAAAAGGGAACAGGGATAACCCCGGGAATTACAGGCCAGTTAGTCTTACTTCTGTGGTAGGCAAAGTAATGGAAAGGGTACTGAGGGATTGGATTTACGAGTATCTGGAAAGACACTGCTTGATTAGGGACAGCCAGCACGGATTTGTGAAGGGTAGGTCTTGCCTTACAAGTCTGATTGAATTCTTCGAGGAGGTGACCAAGCATGTGGATGAGGGTAGAGCAGTGGATGTAGTGTACATGGATTTTAGTAAGGCATTTGATAAGGTTCCCCATGGTAGGCTTATGCGGAAAGACAGGAGGCATGCGATAGAGGGAAATTTGGCCAATTGGATAGAAAACTGGGTAACCGGTCGAAGTCAGAGAGTGGTGGTAGATGGTAAATATTCAGCCTGGAGCCCAGTTACAAGTGGTGTTCCGCAGGGATCAGTTCTGGGTCCTCTGCTGTTTGTAATTTTTATTAATGACTTAGATGAGGGAGTCGAAGGGTGGGTCAGTAAATTTGCAGATGATACGAAGATAGGTGGAGTTGTGGACAGTGAGGAGGGCTGTTGTCGGCTGCAGAGGGACTTAGATATGATGCAGAGCTGGGCTGAGGAGTGGCAGATGGAGTTCAACCCTGCCAAGTGTGAGGTTGTCCATTTTGGAAGAACAAATAAGAATGTGGAATACAGGGTTAATGGTAGGGTTCTTAGTCAGGTGAAGGAACAGAGGGATCTTGGGGTCTATGTACATAGATCTTTGAAGGTTGCCACTCAGGTGGATAGAGTTTGTAAGAAGGCCTATGGAGTATTATCGTTCATTAGCAGAGGGATTGAATTCAAGAGTCGTGAAGTGATGTTGCAGCTGTACAGGACTTTGGTTAGGCCACAGTTGGAGAACTGTGTGCAGTTCTGGTCGCCTCACTTTAGGAAAGATGTGGAAGCTTTGGAGAGGGTGCAGAGAAGATTTACCAGGATGTTGCCTGGAATGGAGAGTAGGTCGTACGAGGATAGGTTGAGAACTCTCGGCCTTTTCTCGTTGGAACGGCGAAGGATGAGGGGTGACTTGATAGAGGTTTATAAGATGATCAGAGGAATAGATAGAGTAGACAGTCAGAAACTTTTTCCCCGGGTACAACAGAGTGTTACAAGGGGACATAAATTTAAGGTGAAGGGTGGAAGGTATAGGGGAGATGTCAGGGGTGGGTTCTTTACCCAGAGAGTGGTGGGGGCATGGAATGCGCTGCCCGTGGGAGTGGTAGAGTCAGAATCATTGGCGACCTTTAAGCGGCATTTGGATAGGTACATGGATGGGTGCTTAATCTAGGTTAGAAGTTCGGCACAACATCGTGGGCCGAAGGGCCTGTTCTGTGCTGTATTGTTCTATGTTCTGTCGTGTTGTGTTCCGAAAGGACATTGACAAGCGGATGGAGTGGCAGCTGAGGTTCAATGCATTAGAGAGTAAAGTGGTGCACCTAGATCGAAAGAACATTGAAAAACAATGTAAGATAGAGGATACAATTCTAAAGCAGTTGCAGGAGCAGAGCGACTTGAGTGTATATGGACACCGATCATTGAAGGTGTTGGGCGGTATAGGGAACAGCCAATAAAGCATACCATGTTTTTGGCTTTATGAATAGGGGTATTAGATTACAAGGGCAAGGAGATGATGCACATGGTGCCCTTCAGACCTCAGTTGGAGTACTGTATAGAGTTGTAGGCATATGAATGCATTACAGAGATTGCAGAAGTGATTGACAGGAATATTTCCAGGTATGAGAAACTTCAGTAATGAGAATAGACAGAAGTCGGCACTGTTTTCTTTGGAAAGAATAACTGCTCCAATCATGAACAGGACAGACAGTAGATAGGGACAAAGAGTTCCTGCTCACTAAAGAAAAAATGAGTGTGTAGGTTTATAGTGTTGTGCAAATAAAGCACAAGTGCTCTAAGGAAAATTTTTTTGACACAGTGAATAGTTAGAGTACGGAATGTACTGACTGGAATTATGGTGAAGAAAGATTCAATTGAGGCATTCTTGAGGGCATTAGATGGTTATTTGGATAGAAATGATGTGCAGGGATATGAGGAAAAGGCAGGACATTGGCATTAAGTAGTACAACCTGTATAGGCGCAATGGGCCAAATGGCCTCCTTCTGCACCATCACATTCTGTGATTTTATAATGCAGCCACTTTTTTGATGTAGTGCAGTACTCCTTGTAATGCTCCACAAAACAGCAATGTAAAAATGACAAGATAATCTTTTCGAAAGATGATGTTATTTGCGGGATAAATATTGGAAAGCCCCAATCGATAACATGGCTGCTCTCGAGTGATTGTATCATTATTTTACACTCGTGTTTCCCCTTGTATGAATTTCCTTTAACTTAATGGAGGGAGTTTCAAAAACAATTATAAATTGTTACAAGTTAACTGATTGCAAGCTATTCACCATCTAATGGCTGCTCATAAAGAAGCAGGCAATGGTTATGATGAATGCAGAAAATTGTCAGTCCATGAAGAGTTAAATGTGACAGCTAAATCTTTGAATAGTCTAGTCATCTTTTACAGCACCTAATGCCCCTCACTGGGGTCACGCACTGAAAATCAATCCTCGTTATTTCTGGAGACTTCACTAAAGCTAAAAGTTTATAGAAGTACACAAAATTCTTCAAAATATCTGATCTTCTAACATACATTGACAGAAAACATTGTTTCTGTATCTAACAAGAATTACATTTGTCAGGCATAAGTGCACGTTTTGATCCTTATCAAATTTCTTAGCCAACAATCATTGTTGCATGAGATTGAACCCCTGAAGTCTTTGATGCTAACTCAGAGTTGTAAAAGTTTTGGAAGGGTTTCAGAAAATTTCCTATTTTAATCTACAATTAAAACTGCAGAACAATGGAAAGACATGGTTGTTATCATAAAACCATTAAAAAGCACAGGAAGTTGATATTTGATTTCTTGTATTTATGCTTTATGTTTACATGCTCCAAAGCTAACAGAAATAGCCCACCCTATTCTATGTGCCCATGCTAGTCTTTGCTTCAACAATATGTCCAGGTTTCCTTTGAATAATGTAATACTTTATCTTAAAATTCATCACATTTGCAGATTACCAATTAGCTGTCTTTCATTTTCTGTCATCAATGAGGGAATGCTCCCTGTTCTACAAATTAAATAATTTGCTTCTATTTAATCATGCTTGCAGTAGTTTTATTAAATGAAGCAAAAGGCCTAATAAATATGGAAAAATGGCAAACTTCTGACAGCACTCCACTACAATGATGCTTTTATTTGGTTCTTGAGTTCCAGGCAAGTATTGCTGTAACATTATTCAATGGGATTAATTTGTTGTCTTTCACTATCAAAAGCTGACTTTGTATCCTATGACATTAAATGGGAAATTAAATGATAATTCATAATATGGTTAACATTTTCAATGTTGGTATCCAACTATAACAACTTAAGAGTTATGTTATAATCCTCAAGATTGCACAGCTGTTACCATTCATCATGCAGACTTTCTAAGAGCTGTTCAAATTTCATTTTTCAAAGGGTGCAATATTTAACATTTGAGAGAGAAAAGATTTGGAGAGACAGATAAATGGGAGGGGGTGGGCCTGGGGGGACAAGGTAACTGGGGATGTAATAGGTAGATGAAGGTGAGGGTGAAAGTGATAGATTGGAGAGGAGGGTGGGCATCACTTGCTGGCTGGTCAGCATTTATTGCCCGTCCCAAGTTGCCCTTGAGAAGGTGGTGGTGAGCTGCCTTCATGAACTGCTGCAGTCCACCTGCTGTGGGTTGACCCAAAACACCATTAGGGAGGGAATTCCAGGATTTTGGCCCCGGTGACAGTGAGGGAACAGCAACGTATTTCCAAGTCGGGATGTGAGTGGCTTGGATGGGAACTTAAAGGTAGTGGTGTTGCCATATATCTATCCTTTTAGACAGAAGTAATCATGGGTTTGGACGGTTCTGTTTGAGAACCTTTGGTGAATTTCTGCAGTGCATCTTGTAGATAGCACTGCTGCTACTGAGCATGGTGGTAGAGGGAGTGGACGCTTGTGGATGTGGTGCCAATCAAGTGGACTGCTTTGACCTGGATGGTGTCAAGCTTCTTGAGTATTGTTTGAGCTGCACTGATCCAGGCAAGTGGGGGGTATACCATCACACTCCTGACTTGTGCCTTGTAGATGGTAGATAGACTTTGGAGAAGTTACTTGCTTGCGACACCTCTAGCCTCTGATCTGCTCCTGTAGCCATTGTGTTTTTGGGGTGAGTTCAGTTGAGTTTCTGGTCAATGATAACTTTCAGAATGCTTATAGTGGGGGAATCAGTGATGGTAACACCATTGAATGTCAAGGCATGGTGGTTAGATTGTCTCTTATTGATGATAGTCATACCCTGGCATTTGTGTGGCTACCTGTCAGCCCAAGCCAGGATATTGTCCAGATCTTGTTGCATTTGACCATGGACTGCTTCAGTATCTGAGGAGTTGTGAATGGTGCTGATCATAGTGCAATCATTGGCAAAGATTCCCACTTCAGACCTCATGATGGAGGGAAGTTCATTGATGAAGCAGCTGAAGATGTTTCAGCCTAAGACACCATCCTGAGGAACTCCAGCAGAGATGTCCTGGAGAGGAGATGATTGACCTTCAACAACCATGACCATCTTCCTATGTATCAGATGTGACCCCATCCACTGGAGAGTTTGCCCTCTGATACCCATTGATTACGGTTTTGCCAGAGCTCCTTAATGCCACACTCGGTCAAATATAGCCTGTCACTCTTACCTCCCCTCTGGAACTTAGCTCTTTTGTCCATGTTTGAACCAAGGCCGTAATGAGGTCAGGAACTGAGTGGCCCTGGCAGAATGCAAACTGGGCGTCACTGATCATGTTATTGAAGAGCAGATGCTGCTTGATTGCACTGTTGATGACACCTTCCATCACTATACTAATGATCAAGAGTAGACTGATAGGTAGTAAGTGGTCAGGTTGGATTTATCCTGCTTTTTACGTACAGGACATACACATCACCTTGTAGTAACCTGTATTGTCTATCAAGTCTGAGCCTATCTTTTACTGAAGACTTCGTATGGGCATCGTTTCCTATCCTTTCCCTACCTTCCTTTGGTATCAGTAACTTAGACTAACACAAAAGAAGCATTATTGGGCAGGATCTAACCAAGGTATCACAAATGGTTCTAGAGAACATTACACTATATGATATAGCCAGCTCTGGTTGCCTGAAGATCGAATCTCATCATATGTGAAATATTAAGGAAATGGCAATACATTTCCACTTATCATCCTGCTTGGGCATATACCATAATTCCTTCGCTGTCACTTGTAGAAAATCCTGGCACTCCCTCCGTAAGAGCATTGTGGGTATCCCTATTCCCCAGCAACTGCAGCAGTTTAAAAAGGCAGCTCAGTACCATCTTTCCCAGGACAGTTATGGATAGACAATTAATGCTGGGCTACCCAGTGATAACCGCACACCCTAAATCAATATAAAAATTATTATAACATTGTGACAGTCATGAGGATTTTGAGAGTTAGCAGAATTCTGATCACAAACTGTGCTTGATACCCTGAAACACAAATTCTTCCTGACAGAAGTCATGCCCTATTTTGTATCTAGGTACTTTTGAACTCAAGATGGTTCCTGGTTTTGGAGACATTGTACACTTTTCACTGAAGTCCTGTACTTTTGTACTTGAGTACATTTGACAATAAAATCTAACACTAATTTCCTGTGTAAACTCCCCTGCTTCACTATCTTTCTCTTTCTCATTTAAGACTTGCTTTTTTAACTTCTTTGACCAACCTTTTTCTTCACTCATACAAAAATCTTCCTCTTTGGTTCATTGTCTGGCTTTGCCTGATTGTCTCCTTGAAGCACTATTTTTTAAAATTTTGAAGACATTATGCACATTCCAACATATTTTATTGTTGCTATTTTCCAAAGTAATCATCTCCCTTATCTTTAATTCATATCTGTTGAGTGGAACACCTAGATAGGGGCTGTGTTTAATATCTCAATGGAAAATGATTCCTTTAAAAATAGGCAGTCCCTTCATTCTGAACTGAAGAGTTTGGGGAATGAGTTTTGAAAAGAGGTGAATGGTGTTGTAAAGATGAAAATAAATTATCTTGATAGCAAGAACCGACATGGGGGAGAAAGTTGAATTGATTAATGACTTTTTGATTTGGTCAGCATATGGTGGCTCAGTGGTTAGCACTGCTGCCTCACAGCGCCATGGACCCCGGTCCGAGTCCAGCCTCAGGCGACTGTGTGGAGTTTGCACATTATCCCTGTATCTGCGTGGGTTTCCTCCAGGTCCTCCGGTTTCCTCCCACAATCCAAAGATGTGTAGGTTAGGTGAATTGACCATTCTAAATTGCCTATAGTGTTCAGGAATGTGTAGGTTAAGGGTAAGGGTAAATAGGGTAGAGGAGTGTGTCTGGGTGGGATACTCTCAGAGGATCGGTGTGGATGTGTTGAATCAAATGGTATGTTTCTAAGTGCATCTGCCAGAAATATTGAAGCACAAAGGTCAAAAGTTCAGAGCTATTGGGAGGAGCCAGGGAAAGGATTCAGTTTTACTAACACTAAATTTCAGGAGATTTAACCTCATCAATACTTTAATAACCCTGGCTTTAAGAGATAATATTAACATTAACACTTCTTGCAATTTGCAGTTTGCAATATCTTGAGATATTTCAATTATATTTTATGTCTTTTCTTTAATGCTATTCATTTAGAAATGGAGGTTCATTTATAAACTGTATTAATTGGAAAGTCAGTGCATTTTCACCAGCTAGGTTATACTTCAAGGTCAGATATAAGCTGCAGGTACTCCATAATCAAAGAAAAGGTGGGTGGATGGCATATTGTTGGCATGGTTTTATATACAATTGCAAAATGCATTATTGACAAGAAAGGAAAAATCCTGTTTTACATACGTCATTTATGGAAATTCTAGTTCCCATTGTTCTGATCTGCTGAACCATAAAATTTAATGGAATGAGTGACTAGGCCTTTTGCCAAATTTACTTTGTGACCTGAAATGAAGATAGAAGGTCACAGTTGTTACTAGTTTCAGTGGGGATGGAAAAATCTCTTGCTGAATCTGACTGAGAAATGGTATTTTGGTCCAAATGTGTAATTTCCGACATGAGATAGAGTGCTGAATTTTAACGGAAGTTGGCTAAGTCAATTTTAATGTGTTTCCTGATGGTGTTGAAGGGGGTGGGAGGGTTATCTCCATGACCCCTAGTGAGAATCCTGGAATTCTGGAACTTGTCTTATTACCTGTGCCAGCCTGTTTGTTGTAATTTCCTGCTTGATGTAAAGAAACATGCTTATCACTGTTGGGACTTCCTGAGATTCCTGGCACTAGTGCCATCTTTAACGGGTAGATGTGCTGCAAGTTGGCAGCCTGCAAATGCCCTGAATTTGTTGGACAGATGAAAAGTGGCAACCCAGGTTGCTGACTGGGACCAGAATACCCTGGTAGACAGGGTGGTGCAGAAGAAGGTTGTTCTCTTCCCTCAGGACTGACTGAGGAGACCACACTACCAGATCTTGCTACCCGATTCAATGCTGCACGCACAGCATGGAGGAGCACACAGCAACACAGAAAAAGGATTAATGACCTCCATCTGATAAAGGCAATGCATCCATCATCTCCCTGCTACCTCACACTCCGCCTGTGCGACTGCAGCCAACTCCTTCTAAAGCTCATAGTCTATCATTCTCACTTATACATGCAACAAGTCCCTGACTGGCTGTCAGCCAGCCGATCTCCCAAAATACTAACCCTGCATGTCCTCTGTACTGGCAGCTCATTCAATCAGGACACTTCTTCGCTTTTTCTGCTGTGTCAGCCCAAGGAGCTGATCCAAACTGTTTCAAGGACAATGCCAATGTAGTTGGCCCAAGCCACTTCTTGCATGTAAGCCCATTGACAGAGTGGTGGCTGCCCCTGAAGAAGTCAAGTTCATTACACTTGGGTTCTGCTGGATATACACAGACCTACACTCCCTCATTCTAGCCACTAGAGTTCAGCACCAACAGCAATGCAATAGGGAGTGAGGGGGAAAGAAAGCAGCAAAGACCTTGATTTCAATCCAAATGCCCTTTCCTCACAGGGAGACAGGATGGTATCAGTCAGCACACAACCAAAGGAGAAACCAAATATACAACCACCAGACATTGGCTCTCAGGAGTCTACAGGAGTGGCCATGTCTTCCATCTGCATCCTGTCGACCATTTTCAGCCTTGTCATCTGCATCCTGCCTTTGGTAGGACACACTCTCGTGTCTGGACCATCTAGGCATTAACACCTCCCCGGGGTCGTCCAATCTAAACTCCAAGACCAATGGACCACAAAGTGGGCCATGCTTCCGCCACCCCTTCTCCAGAGCCTGTGACTGCACTGAGATATTCTGGGAGGAAAGGAACAGATTTTTTTTCTCTAAGGGCACAAAGGTGGAAAAGATGACTTTTTGTTGTAAATATATTCCCACATTTATAAATATATGTTCACTTTTTATAACTGTGCGAGCAAATGTCAATCTTGCTCCTTTGACAATGAGGGGAAGTCATTGCCACATGTTGGACTGATTAATTTGATGCATGATGTTGCATGAAGTGCAGAAGACCATTTGGGAATACAACTTGGACTCCATACATTTGGTCAATGTATAAGGTTCATGTATAATATTTGGTTTTCACAGGTGTCTTTCTCCTGGACTGTCTGGGTGTCTGTTTAATGTTGTTGTCCTTTGTCACAAAGCTGGTCCCTTTTTTCTGAAAGCTGTTCCTTCTCTCAAGGATACTGTGTCCTTGTTTTTGTTTTCTCAGAGGGTTCATAAAGCAGCTTCTGGTTCTGATTAGACTGGCTTGGTACAGAGATTAAAGAGTATCGAGATGCCTTCTGTTTATATGTAAACAGATGAGACTTCAGGCCAAAGTGGACATGTTTTTGAAGTGACCTGTATAATGAAAGGGGATTAGTCAGCTGAGCAGTTCAGTCCAGGGCTAGTTAGGGGTACAACAGTGAGCTGTGTGGAAACAGACTCTCTCTTTCTGCCTTTCTAACTTCAACCCGTAAGCATTTGTTCCATTTTTTACTGTGTTTTAAGGGGCTATGCTTAATGGGCCTGTTGTGTATATTTGGAACAGCATAGTTAAGTCTAGTTTGGATAGACTGAGTTCTGTAGGGGTTCTTTATTCTGTTCTTTGTGTTACATTCTATAACTTTGTGAATACATTTTTGTCCATTTGAAAACCAAATAGCCAACCTAGCTATCTTACTCAGGGTAATTTTCACTGTACACTTACCTAAACAAATTGCAAACTGATGGTCTGTGCTGGCTGCTTAAGAATGTTTTGAGTGGTCTGGCCTAGTCCACAACACACTGGTGACATTTTGCGGGATTTTAAACAGTGAACAGTAGGTGCCAGTTTCTTTATTTCAGGTGTTGGTTTGGTTGGGTAGACAAAGCCTGGGATAGTAATGGCTCTTTCAGTCACCGAAAGCTTTCTGGATGTGGATGCGGTGACTTTGGAAGTTTTGCAAAAGGTGAATAAGACCAAGCTGCCGGAATTAGCAGACCAACTGGGATTGGATCTACCTGCTTCTGTGAGGAAAGGAGAGATAATTACAGCAGTAGCTCAGCATTTAAACTTGCTGGAGAAACTGTCAGAATCTATAGAGATGGCAAAAATTCAATTGCAAGTGAAGCAGCTTGAGTTCAAAATGAGAGAGAAGGAAAGGGCAGAAGAAATGAAACAGTTTGAGTTACAGTTCAAAGCAGAAGAGAAAGATAAAGAATGAAGGGTTTTAGCAGAGGAGAAAGAAGAGAGAGGTTTTGAACTTCAGAAACTGACACTTAAGAAGGAAAGTCAGCGTAAAAGAATGGAGATAAAAGCTGAAGTTAACCTTAGTGAGGAAGCAGTGCAAACTCATGTGGAAGAACAGAGAGTTAAAATGACAAGATTAGCAGCTGGAGTGGCTGGTGATTATGAGTTGGTCCATAAAAGCAGTTTGGCTTCCAGAATTACTTTCAGTCCATGAGAGATGGAAATTGGGGCAAAGAGAAATCCTCACGTGGAAATGGAAAGGTAGATCTCAGTGAAGATCATAAGAACAACTTACCACCGGGTAAAGAAGAAACCTTTGAGGGGGACAAAGAAGATAACCAGCTCCGGTGTTTTCATTGTAATAAAATGGGCCACACGAAATCACAGTGTTGGTGCACTGTTCCCCCGTAAAAGCCAGGGTGATGCTGACTGTCGATCACCACATCCCCCTTCTGCATTACCACTTTCCCTCCTATGATCTATCTTCTCCCTCCCCCTTATATGTTGTGTTGCCTCCTTTCACAATTGTTATTCCCTCTGCATCCCAGCATGTTGCCTCAAAACCCCACAATGAACTCCCCAGCTTCCCTCATATAGCAATAATAGCCCCCACCATAACCCATCATGTGACCTTTAGTGGAAGGATCCCCTCCAGGACTGATTGTGGCAAAAAACCCTTTACTATTTACCAACTTGGACGGACAACCCCAACTGATGATTAACCGATTCCTTTCTTATCTCTGTGCAACTCTGCAACTGACTCACTACAGCTCCTCAGGCTGGTATCTGCAGTTACAGTATCGACTGTTCGTCCATTGCCTGGATGGAAGAGATAAGGATGGTCAGAGGTTGACCACCCTAAGCAGTCAACTGATGTGTCCAGGCCTCTGAAAGATATCAGAAGCTCCCTTTAGAGTTCGAAACCTGGCTATTTGGTTAAAGCACAAGCAGCGTGTATGCTGGCATATAGTGAAGGTGTAAGATTGATGTAGCACAGGGGCATACCACTACATATCCGCCCCCGTGGAGTGATGAGCACCGACAACAATGACAAGCTTCCTGGCTTTGTGTCTGTGCTGAAAGACAGGGCAAGACAGAAGTACTGTGAGTCAGTTAGCACAGAAGGCAGGAATAAAGAGCAAAATGGCAGCAACACCGTTAACATTGAAGGAGGCACAAAGTGAGTGTGCACGAGAAGAGTTAGCAGAAAGTGGTGAGGTGCATCTTGGTGTAATCTATGAGTGGTGTCCCTGCCCCTGCATGCAAAATGTTATGACAGCAGCATTCCAGGAAGTTGTGACACTGAAGTGCAGAACCAGGTTGTAACTGGGTAAGAGGTTAGCCATGATGATGCAGCGAGTCTGGTATATAGGTGATGCCAATGTCTGTGGATGGGATGTGTGATCACTCACTGCCCGTGGAAAGCAAGTCATGAGCTAGAGTCACCAGGTACCCACTTTGATTTTCATGTCAGGAATTCTTGGTGTCTAGTTTCTAGTCAGTAGATGAGACAATGGGAAAATGCATATTAATGAGACAAGATTAACAAATAATGAGATGTTACTACATGCAAATGGGTGTAAATCAGCTTCTCATCATATGCTAGCAAGATTCTCATCCTGTCGCTTAACACTTAGTTGGTATATGGGATTTTTTGCTCTTGCCATCAAACATCTCTCTACTGTCAAGCTTATAAAATTTTCCCAACTTTCTCAGCAATATCTCTGTCATTCAGGGGGAGAAAATAATCTGACCTTGGTTTTAGTTTGACCCATTTGTATTCAGCAAGGGGTTTTGGCTTTTCGGGGCATATAGTTCTGATTCTGTACTGGAATTGAAACTACATACTTGATCATGTGGAACATTCAGCTCACAGAGGAGAGAGCATGTATTTAATATTTATGTGGCCTCTTTATTATCATCATTTAGGCTTGCAGCCAGGAATCTTCAATACTATGCTATAGTGGGCATTCTGGTGCTGCTTAAAGACAATCAGCACTCTCTAAAGCACAGAACAAAAATCCAGTAAAACTTACAAATGTCACATACCGGTCTGATGATACCCCACACAATGGAACTCTAGTACACCCAGTACATTCATTTCCAAATATTACTGCTCTGCCCCACTCATAAAGGAGGCAAAATGTGGCAACATACAGAAGGAAAACATGATATTATACAAGGATGACAACACCAAGCCTGAACACTGAGAGCACTTAGAAAGAGAAGCTGCTAGGACACAAGGTTGGTAGGTAGGGAGCAGGATATTGGATTTTGTGAATAAACCAGAAATCAACAAATTACTAATGTCTAGTTTCACACTTCCACCAACTAGATTGAGGTCAAAATAAACCAAATCTTTTCTGGTGTTGCCTTGGAGCTTCTGCAAAATTGGAGGCAGAACTTTTAATCCGGAAGGAACAATGTCACTGCTGCCAATGGGAAGACATCTGAGGGGAAATTAATGGAAAGAGCTTACCTCTGAGGATTTGACTGCAATGAAGAAAGATGTTCAAAAATGGGTCACCTTACAGAGGTTTATAAAATCATGAAAGGCATGGATTGGGTAAATTGACATGATTTTTTTCCCTGGGGTAGGGTAGTCCAGAACTAGAGGGTATAGGTTTAGGGTGATGGAGGAAAAATTTAAAAGGGACCTAAAGGGCAACTTCTTCAAGTGAAGAGAGTGGTGTGTATGAAATGAGGAGCCAGAGGAAGTGGTGGAGGCTGGTACAATTACAACATTTAAAAGGCATCTGGATGGGTATATGAATAGGAAGGGTGTAGAGGAATACGGGCCAAGTGCTGGCAAATGGGACTAGATTTGTTTAGGATATCTGGTTTGCTTGGACCAGTTGGACCGAAGGGTCTGTTTCCGTGCTGTATATCTCTATGACTCTGTAACATGAGCAAATTTATTTAGCTTTATTTTCCCATTGTCCATGCCTCTACCACCTTCAATATCCCTACTCATAATTATCCCCTTCAGCACTTGGTTTTACTTAATTACAGTCACTGCTTTGCACTTCAATATGCCTCCTCTGATCCAGCCCACATTCACCATTTGCAAGACCCACTTGCCTAAGCATAATCTTATATATTTTGTCCCAGAGTCTTGAACAAAGCATGTGATATTATAGGCTTTTCTAAAAGAAAATTATGACTCTTAATTGTACACAACAAGCTAAAAATGATTGTTACAAGTTATTACATGACTGTACAGTTACATACACGATGTGAATTGCAGAGAGACATACACAGACATGTAAAGACCTTCGAAATACCACAAGTTTGCAAACAGACAATGGACATGTGAGAATTCAACCTTTGGAGAAAGCAGCCAGTGTCCAGAATTCCAAGAAGCTGGCTTTGACAGGAGATCTTCAGGGGGAGTATCAACCGAGGGAGTACAAAGATACAAAGTAGGCAGAAACTAATTGCTGTTCTGCTGAAGGAAAGTCAGCTAGCATGAAAATGCTGGATCCACAGAATTAGTGAAAAAACTGGAATCTTGTCTTAAAATCTGCTTATGGTCTACCGACACAAAAAAAATAAACCATTCAATTAGGGAAGTAATCATGGCTGGCAGAATGACTTTCAGTATTAACCTCTCCACTTCAGCAGCAAGGAGCTCAAACAACAAGCTCAATGGTATACCACAGAGACTAATTGGAACTTCCTTATTATGCGTATTCTTGTGTATTCTCTGTACTTGATTTAATCTTGGATTATGTAATTTATTATCTAATGTTTTTATTGCTTTATCCATAGGGAACCTTCAGAAAAAAATTCTAATAAACTAACCGTCAAAACAAAATTGTGACTATTGGTCTGCTTTAACTTGAATGATTACAACTAAAACTATATGTTCACAACCATACTGGCTAGTCATGATACCAGTACAATCAACACAGTCCCTAAATACTTGATAAGACTCACTAGCTGTCTCCATTCTTTCCTGCAGAAGATAATTATGCAGAACTCCAGACAGGCGACTGCTTATTCTGGCTAACAGGTAGGAACAGAAGTAGGCCATTCAGCCCCTTGAGCCTGCTACACCCTTCAATAAGATTATTGAAATGACTTCACAGAGGCCACTATCCCATCACCAAGTCACTCTTTATTTACACATGGAAAGTCCTTGACACTGGACCAGCTCCCTCAGAGCCACCTCTCAGAGTGTCAGAATATCTGACACTCGTGTTTTCTTTTCTTCTTCTCTTTTTTCTTTTACTTTTCGTTTTTTTTTCTTTTTTTTATTAGTGCTTATTTTTCCCCAGCACCCATGTTGTGTGGGTGCAGGTGTGAGACACAGTGAAAGACACAAGGTGCACAAATCTTTATTAAATTTCCACCACCAGGAAGAAAAGACACACCCAAGTGCCAGTGAAAGCAGAACTCTTCACAAAAGCCTACTGCACCAGGCAGTCTCCCATCCAAGTACTAACCTGGCCTGAGTCTGCTTGGCTTCTGAGGTCAGAAGCTTTCAGACTAGCATTTCCACAGGTGACAGGCTGGTTTTTGTGTGTCAGCCAGGGCTGATTGGACTAGGTTAACAATCCCAATCAGAGAACTCATATTCTATGAGGTCAACCTGGCTGACCTCACTACAATCTCTACAGCCATGACTGATAAGTGATCTAACTCTATATGCCTGGAATTAGCTCCATATCCTTTGATATTTTAGCCTAATAAAAATTTGTCTACCTCCGATTTAAATTTAGTAATTGAATTAGCATTTACTTATGTATGAGAAAATGAATTCCAAATCTCCACTATTTTTTGTATTAAAAGTGCTTTCTAACGTTTCTCTTGAAGGCCCGGCCCTAATTCTTAGGCAATGCCCATGGTTTACAAATTTGATTAGATTAGATTCTCTACAGTATGGAAACAGGCCCTTCAGCCCATCCAGTCTACACTGACCCTCTGAAGAGAAATCCAACCAGACTCATTTCCCCCTGACTAATGCACCTAACACTATGGGCAATTCACCTGACCTGCACATCATTTGGAATGTGGGAGGAATCCCACACAGAGAATGTGCAAACTCCACACTGACAATCACCTGAGATGGAAATTGAACTGGGGTCCCTGGTGCTGTGAGACAGCAGTGCTAACCATTGAGCCGCAGTGCCACCAATCTTCAGTCAGTGGAACTATTTCATCTTTGTCTATCTTGTCTTCCCTTGTTAATATCTTGAATACCTTGATTATATCAGCTCTTAATCTTCTAAATTCTAGACAATACAGGCCTAATTTGTCTAATCTCTCCTCATAACTTTACTCCTGAAGTCCAGGTATCATCCTTGTATCCCTGGCATTGAACTCCCGCTGGGGTCAAGACATCCTTCCTAAGATGTGGTGCCAAATCTGCTCACAGAACTCTGTGTGGAATCTAACTGGGGTTTTGTATAACTGCAGCATAATGCCTGCATCTCTATGCTCCAGCCCTTTAGATATGAAGGCCAGCATTCCTTTTGCCTTTTTGACTGTTTTCTGCACCTTTTGGTGGCATTTTAAAAAGCAATGCACCTGAACCCCTAAGTCTTGTTGGAAAGGATAGAATCATAATCATGGTTTACTGAGTTTCTTCGTGTTTTACTGGTTTTTTTTGTAATGCTGTGTACAGTGTATAATAAACTGAAGATGTTTTCCCAAGATAGCTTTAATGAGTTAGTGTTGATAGATATTTTGGGCAAACAGAAGATATGACCTATACAGTTCAATTTCAGTCAGTCATCCAATGTAAGTAAGGATTGTGATGTGTGTTGTTTGGGGAGAGGGTAATGCGTTGGGGGTGGCAGCACTGGTTCAGGTGAAGCACTCTTGGATGACAGCTCTAGGAGCTTAAAGCACTGGTGATTGAAATCTCCCCTGCACTTGCTCTTCATGTTCTACCTCTTGTAATTTGTCTACCGATGTAACAGGTCCACAGCGAACACCATTTCCCTAGCCTTGCACTCATCCCTGGAACATCTGGACAACATGGTCAGCTGTGTCAGTATCCTGCTCATTGACTACAGCTCCGCCTTTAGCACCATTATTCCCTCCAGACTGATTTAAAACTCTGAGACCTAGGTCTCGGTTCCACACCCTGCAAGTGGACCCTGAGCTTTCTGACCCACAAACCGCAATCAGTGAAGTTAGACAACAGCACCTCTTCCATGATAACATTCAACACTGGAGCCCCCCAAAAATGCAAACTAAGGCCCCTACTGTACTCCCAGTACACTCGCAACAGTGTAGCCAAATTCTGAACAAATGCCACTTACAAGTTTGCTGATGACACCACTATGGTAGGATGGATATCAAGCAATTAGGAGAAACTGAGGACTGCAGATGATGGAGAGTGAGAATCGAAATGTGTGGTGCTGGAAAAGCACAGCCGGTCAGGCAGCATCTGAGGAGCAGGAGAATCGACATTATGGCAATAAGCTGTTCATCAGGAATTTGGAAGGGGAAGGGGACTGAGAGATAAATAGGCGGGGGGGCTGGGGGGAAGGTAGCTGGGAAGTCATGATGAGAGAGTATACTGAAAGTAAATAGAGAACTTGGTGACATGGTGCAATGATAACAGCCTCTCTCTCAATATCCACAAAACAAAAGAACTGATCATTGACTTCAGAAAGAAAGGAGGAGAACCCGGCTCCATCTACATCAATAGAGCCAAGGTTGAGAGGGATGCGAGCATCAAGTTCCTAGGAGTGACAATAACTGACAACCTCTGTCCTGGACTTCCCACGCAGATGCAACAGTCAAGAAGACACAACTGAATTGAATTGACTTGATTTTATTGTCACGTGTACTGAGGCACAGTGAAAAGCTTTGTCTTGCAAACAATACAAGCAGATCACAGAGTTAAGTAGCATAGATAGTAAATAATAGGTAAAGAGCGGCACAAACAAAAACACAGGTACGGGCGAATGTTAAGAGTTTGTGAGTCCATTCAGTATTCTAACAACAGTTGGGATGAAACTGGTGTGTGTTTAGGTTTCTGTACTTTCTTCTCGATGGTAGAGGTTGTTGAAAAACATTACCAAGATGGGATGGATCTTTAAGAATGCTGGCGGTCTTTCCTTGACAGCAGGCCTGGTAGATAAGAGGTTGGCCTTTGTGATTGTCTGGGCTGAGTTCACCACTCTCTGTAACCGTCTCTGATCTTGAATGGTACAGTTGCCATACCAGGTACTGATATATCCAGACAGAATGCTCTCAATGGCGCACCTATAAACGTTAGCGAGGGTATTCGCTGTTATGCCAAATTTTCTCAGCTGCCTGAGGAAGAAGAGACATGGTTGGGCCTTTGTAACCAGTGTGTCCACATGAAGAATCCAAGAAAGCTTGTTGTTGACCACTCCCAGGAGCTTGACACTCCACTCGTTCCACCTCTGTGCTATTAATGTGTAGGGGGGGTATGAGTAACATCCCGCTGAAAGTCAATAATGAGTTCCTTAGTTTTGCTAGCATTGAGAGCTAGGATGTTCTCAATGCACCATTTTTCCGGGTCTTGCACCTCCTATCTGTAGTCTGTTTCATCGCCATCTGAGATTCAACCGACAATGGTGGTGTCATCAGCGAACTTGTTAATGGCATTAGTCTGGTATTTGGTGATGCAGTCATGGGTATACAGTGAGTACAGTAAGGGGCTGAGTACACACCCCTGGGGGGCTCCAATGTTGAGTGTTAGTGAGGATGAAATATTATCTCCAATCTTCACTGATTGTGGCCTGTGGGTCAGGAAACTGAGGATCCAGTTGCAGAGAGTGGGGCTTAGTCTGAGATCATTAAGTTTAATAATCAGTCTCAAGGTGATAATTGTGTTGAAGGCTGAACTGTAGGATTCTTACGTAGCTGTTCTTGGTGTCAAGATACTCTGGGGAGGAGTGAAGGGCAAGTGATATGGCATCTGACGTGGATCTATTGGTCCGATAGGCAAACTGGAGTGGGTTAAGAGTAGCTGGGAGGCTGAAGTTGATTAATGCCATGACCAGCCTTTCAAAACGCTTCATGACCACTGAAGTTAGGGTCACTGGGCGGTAGTCATTGAGACATGCTGCATGAGCCTTCTTAGGCACAGGGATGATGCTGGCCCTCTTGAAACAGGCAGGAACAGT
Organism: Chiloscyllium punctatum; assembly: GCF_047496795.1. Classification (NCBI taxonomy): domain Eukaryota; kingdom Metazoa; phylum Chordata; class Chondrichthyes; order Orectolobiformes; family Hemiscylliidae; genus Chiloscyllium; species Chiloscyllium punctatum. The sequence goes on along the minus strand of NC_092783.1, from coordinate 10,290,335 downwards.
GATCTGCTGCAGGAAGAGGTTGAAGATGTCCAAGAAGACCTCTGCCAGTTAATCTGCACATGCTCTGAGTGCACGGCCTGGTACCCCATCTGGTTCCATCGCTTTCCTAGGATTCACTGCAGTGATTGTTGGGATAGGTTTGTCAGGACTTGTTGGAATAGGTGTTATCTCTCCGCCGAAATTCTGCTCAAAGTGAGCGCAGAAGGCATTCAGATGATCTGGGAGGGATGTGTCATCGTCTGCTATCTTGTACAGTCTCTTTTTAAAACCTGTGATATCATTCAGTCCTTGTCATAGTCACCAGGTGTCTGTCTGGGTCTCTAGTTTGGATCTTTATTAGTCCTTGGCTGTCTTAATGGCTCTGTGAAGGTCATAGTTGGATTCCTTATATTTGAGTGGGTCTCCTGATCTGAAAGCCTCACGCCAGGTTTTTAACAGCTTCAGTGTGTCCTGATTCATCCAGGGTTTCCTGTTGGGGAACACCTGGATTGACTTCCTCTGTATGCAGTCCTCCACACACTTGCTGATAAAGTCTGTGACGGTGGTGTGCTACTCGTCCAAGGTACCTGCGGACTATATGAACATGGCCCGATCAGCTGATTTCAGACAGCACCAAAGTGATCATCTGCCTCCTCTGACCAGCACTGGACCTATATCCACGAGGAGGGTATCCTGCTTGAGCTTTTCCCTGTAAGCAATGAGAAGAAGCACAGCATTACACCTCTTCTTCCTCAGGCAGCATAGAAAATTCAGCATGCCTATAAGGACCCTCACGAATTTTTGCAGATCTACCATAGAAAGCATTCTATCTGCATGCATAACAGCCTGGTACGGCAAATACTCTGCCCAGGGACTGTAAGAAACTACAGAAGGTTGTGTCACAGCCCAGGCCATCCTGGAGGGCAAGCTTCCATCCATGGACTCCATTTATATTCTGCGTTGCTGTGGAAAGGCTGCCAAAATCATCAAAGATCCCTCCCACCCCAGGAATGCTCTCTTACAACCTCTTCCGTCAGGCAGTGGATGGAGAAGCTTGAACACATGCAGTAATAGGTTTAAGAACAGCTTCTTTCCTGCCATTATTAGACTTCAAATAATGTTGAACTTGCTTCTTGCACGTTCTGTGCAGCGTGACTCTGTCCAAGTTTTTTTTTCACCCTATGATCTGTGAGCCTTTGGTTACTATATCCGCTGCACTGCTCACCAACAAAGCTTTTCACTGTACTTAGCATGTGTGGCAATAAATCAAATCAATCACATCAATCAACCAATCAATCAATACAGCACCTTCTTACTGCCCAAGTGATGGGAAAGCTATCCTTCACAATGGCAATGTTCTGGAACATATAGCAGACAGACAATCGGCACAGAGCTGTACCGATCATCTGAAATGTTCCAGACAGTAGGCCATTGTCTCGAGACCTTGATTAGATCACCCCTTCAACCTTTTAAATTCTAGAGAATAAAGGCCTAATTTTTCTAATCTCTCCAGGTAACTTAATCCCTGAAGTCCGAGTATTCTGTTATTTTGTTGAATAATTTTTTGTATGGTATAAGTTTTCTCATATGCCTGTGTTTGGATATGGTTCATTATCCCTGTCAGGACCCCAAAAATGCCTCTCCATCGGGGATAGAGACATTTGCAAAGGTCATGGCATAGTGGTAATGTGGTAAGGACACCACAAAAATAAAGAGCATGAAGCTATTTGTGGCAATTAAATAAGTGTAGTTGATTGTTTTCAAAACCCCTCTAGTTTGCTAATTTCCTTTAAGGTAGGAAATCTTCTAGTCTGCATGTAAGTCCAGGCCCACAGTGATGTGGTTGACTCTTAAGTGCCCTCTGGCAAGTAGGAGGGACCATAAATGCAGGTGTAGTCACCAATGTCCATATCCAATCAATGAATAGAAAACAAGCCACATTATGTTTAACAAAGGGTTTAAGTTAAGGGAATGAATAATTGCTTGTGTTATTAAATAGAATCTTGTAGGTGGTTTATAATGGCTGGAGCAAGTCGCACTAAGTTTTCTGTGTTTTTGTTGGATAGAGTCAGAGTCATAGAGATATACAGCATGGAAACAGACCCTTTGGTCCAACTTGTCCATGCCAACCAGATATCTTAACTTAATCTAGTCACATTTGCCAGCACTTGGCCCATATCCTTCTAAAGTCTAGATTAGAGTGGTGCGGGAAAAGCACAGCAGGTCAGGCAGCATCGAGGAGCAGGAAAGTTGACGTTGCGAGCAAAAGCCCTTCATTAGCTCCCTGCCTCATTCCTGATGAAGGGCTTTTGCCCAAAATGTCAATTTTCCTGTTCCTCGGATGCTGCCTGACCTGCTGTGCTTTTCCAGCCCCACTCTAATCTAGACTTTGGTTTCCAGCATCTGCAGTCCTCACTTGTGCCATATCCTTCTAAACCCTTCTTATTCTTGTACCCATCCAGATGCCTTTTAAATGCTGTAATTGTACCATCCTCCACTACTTCGTCTGGCAGCTCATTTCCAGAGGGTGCTCTGTGTGAAAAGGTTGCCCCTTAGCTCCCTTTTAAATCTTTCCCATCTCACCCTGAGCCGATGCTCTCTAGTTCTGGACTCCCCCACCCCAGGGTAAAGACCTTGTCTGTTTATCCTACCCATGACAACATCCTTGTAAATCTTTTCTGAACTCTTTCAAGTTTCACAACATCCTTCCAATAAGAAGAAGACGAGAGTTGTACGCAGAACGTGTTTTATATTTTGTTTTTGTTACATTATAATTTTTGAGTTGAACAATCAGTGAAGGTCCATACATCAGAATACAAAAAGAGCTTTGAGAAGAAGTACCAAATTGTTAATTTGAGTTGTAATTAGCTCAGACTTAAGTACCTGCAGATAGGTAATGAAAGGAAGTTTTAAAATATATAAACAATTACCAGTTCGAAGGCAAGAGTAGAATGAATTTAACTGGGTGATGTCATGGTGAGTCTTAATTGTAGCACTGTCAAATGTTTCAAACACTGTATATACTCAAATGATGATCAATTATTTTGTAAGTTAGGCTCCACATTTTCAACTAAAAATTCCACACTTTCATGTAATCAACACCTATGCACATCTGAAGTCAAGTTCACCCGGGTTCAAAGCTACTCATAGAATCATAGAGTAGCACACCATCAAAACCAAAGTCCGGCTGTTTGTGTCTGTACACATCAAGGCTTCTTTTATGGATTTTTTAGGAGCAGGATTGACCTGGAAACGTTGCAATAGTAGACAATAGAAGAAGACGGATTTCAACCCCTCAAAACTACTACTTGTGTAATAGTCAGCCCCCAAATCTTTGGTGAAGGAATTTATCATAGCAAATTGACTTTTACAGAAATACATATGATTAAATTTTTGCACGTTTAAGGTAATGTGCAAGTTTAGAAAGGATACATGTGAGGTATACATTGATACACTTAGTTCTTATACTGCGACCAAAGTGAATCAAATATTTGAAGCAATTTTTAAAATTATTCCAATCATTCACTTGATTTGAAAAGCTTTCATGTGGTCATGGTCAATCCAAAGTTAAAAATCGCATGTGACATTTTACAAATTCCTACTTTGGAAAATAGAACCAGTCTGACTCAAGTTTGGAAGATATATCGACTCTAACCTCACACCTTTAATGCATTGCCTGAGCTGAGATGTCACCTTTATTTTATAAAATCTTAAGTTATCTTGGGAGTGTGACATGAAAGAAGTTCTGGGATTTACATATTAATGAATTGAAACCTGCAACCCATTCTCAAAAATGAAAGACTTAACAGCAATCTAGGTTTGTTCAATACATTGCATCAGTTGTATGACACCATGATCTTTTACGATAAATTCTGTGTCCTATGATTCTATTCTACTAGCTATCTAATGAAGGATAGCTAGTGTTTCCAAATTGACAGCTAGTGTTTCCAAATAGACTTGTTGATATATAACCTGGTGTTGTGTGATTTTTAACTTTGTCCACCCCAGTCCAACACTGGCTCCTCCATATCATGGAATCCAAAGCTAGTGAAACTTTGAAAATTAAAGATAACCTCTTCTAATAGAAAATGTCAAAGCAGACATTAATAAACTTTTGTTTGGTAATGTAATAAAGGGCTATGAAATTATTGTACATGCAGCAAATTATGATAAAAATTAGACATGATCTTGGCTTCCAGACTTGAATGTCTCACGTCTGTTCCTATGGCCTGCTCATCATAGTCTTCAATTGTTCAGTTGGCCTATGGTTGATAATATGAGTGTATTTGTGATTGCTGCTCATTGAACTTTATTTGTTAAATGGGAGAGTATATTCAGAGAATAGTAAACAAACTTGTAGAAAGAAGAGGTAGCCAGAACTGAAGCATGTGAGAAACATTTTGAAACTCTGTGAGTCAAGTCCCTGCCGTCATGTGAACTGGAGTCTCATTGATATGAGTCTGCGATGTAAATTACACAACATAAGTGGTCACTGACCCTGATTGTCTGAATTATTAGTTCCCTTCCTTTCTCATTTGGTGAAGGACATTGCAATTATTCCAAGTAGTCCTCTAAATACAAATAAATAAAAGGAACATTCATGTGAAAATTAATCTAGAATTATAAAACTGTTATATGAAATGGTGCAGAGAAATCCTCATTTTGGCTGGTGGCTTTTGTCACATTGAGGTAAAGATTAAGTTCTCCTGTCCTGCCAGTTCCTGAATGAGTAGGCAGAAAGATTGCTTAATATTCTGCCTGAAATCTCATTCAAATTACAATGATGAAGTACCTAATTGGTATTTTGCTGATGAAAAAGATTTGATTATTAGATTGCTACGATGCCAAGAAACCTTTAGGTAAGCATGATTAAGAAGAGAGTGTAGTCAGGTCGAAGAAGCAATCAGACAATTGGAGGGGGTTATGATTTGGAGATGCTGGTGTTGGACTGGGGTTTGCAAAGTTAAAAATCACACAACACCAGGCTATCGTCCAACAGGTTTATTTGGAAGCACTGGCTTTCGGAACGTTGCTTCTTCATCAGGTGGTTGACCAGCGCTCCGAAAGCTAGTGCTTTCAAATAAACCTGTTGGACTATAACCTGGTGTTGTGTGATTTTTAACCTTGGAGGGGGTTGGCATTGATAATCGAATGGTGGTGATTGGGGCTTAAGCAGGAAGAGGAAGGGCCTAGGTGAAATATTATACAAGACAGAATTCAACTGTACAATTTTGAAAGCACATCTTTCATGGAATGACTTGTCTATGTCACATAGCTGCCTCAACCTGAATTGCCCTGAGCATTGAATGGTAGATACAGTAGGACATTCAAGTCAAATCTTGACAAGATGCAAAGAAACAATTCTTCAATTATTAATGAACTACTGTTTCACTTTTGAGAGAATTCATTTAATATTAAGAGCTTCTAATCTTGTAAATATTGCCTGGCCTTTTTACTTTGTGTGCAAAGGAAATGTAATGAATTGATTGAAGATGATGTCTGAATGAAACATGCACAATCAATTATGTAACAACTCTTCATGTTTGAAAGTTTTATTCTATGTCTTGATGCTTTCTTAATTTCATTTCTAAATAACAGATCATATATTTTGATCTTAATGCAGATTGACTCATTGATTTTAAATTGCTATCAGACATATATTAAAAAAGATGCAGGATTTGCTTGTCAGCAGTTATCCATTATGTTCTTTTGTCAATTTTGTCTTGATGGGATGTCTTTTTGGAAACATATAGATAGAGTAAAACCTTGCAGTAGCAAATATATTATTCTATCTGATCAGTTCAAGGGAAACAGGTCCATTTTTATTCTCTAAATTTTATTCTGAGTTGAATTGTAGATTTTCAAAATGTGCAATATTGTTTTTATGCAACTGATTCAACCTTAAGGGAATAAATAGTTAAGAGTTCACTTGGGATTTGTTGCAAATTCACTTATATAACACCTTTCCTGTTACAAAAGCTTTTTGGAACTGGATAGAGAAAATTAGCATTTCGCAGAACCTCATAGGCAACTAATTAAAATAAACCTGTAATAGTTTGTTGCATGCTCCCCTTTGACAAAAGGAAAGTGAGTTATTTAGTGTGAACATTTCTGACAGGAAAGATTGTGGTGCCTGAAGACAATGTCATTGGTAATGAGGAGAGGTGTTGGAGTATCTAATGAAAAAAGAACGTTCTACATTCACCTTGCAGCAATACTCAGGAACTCTTAAGCTCCAACATCTGGCTATACTCTCTTCACTTTCAAAATCATCAATGAAAATTGCTTAATTAATGTCTTCCCAAAATTTCTTACGGTCTCTCTTAGTTTAGGCATTCGGCTACGTAAAAAGCTATAACATAATTCTTGTCATAACTCAATCAAGTAGAAATGGAACCTAGAACGAGGCAACAGGATAGAGATGGTTCATGGAAGAAGCTAATTACCTCAATAATCACAGAGGATAAAGAAAATAAGACACAATACTATACCGTAGTTGTAAGATTATGGCATTATGGGCTGAATGAGACATAATTGAAAGGCCTTTAATAAATGACACCAGATATATCCCTAGGCGTAACAATTATCAATTATTTTAGGAATAAATCAGGTTTCAGCTTCATGTCTTCTCTGAAATTAGTTTGATAATGCAGCAGAAGGTTCAATTTAACCCCGTGATTATTTTAACTAAGTAAAACAAGTGGTTTTTTTTCATTCACTCACAGGATGTGGGTGACAGTGACCAGACCAGCATTTATTGCCCATCTCTACTGGCCTAGAAGGCAGTTATGTGTCAACTAAGTTTCTGTGGGTCAGGAGTCATGTGTAGGTCAGACCAGTTAAGGATGGCAAATTCCTTCATTAAACTATTGCCAATGGACTATGAAATGAGGTGGAGTTTGCAAACCCATATTTCATGCATTTGCTCAATCAATGTCCGAGAGTCTAGCAGGTGTGGATCCTGCGAGGGGCCCCAATGCAGTAAGTCAGGGGCAGCCTCCAACCAACACTATATATATAAAACACAATATATATAAAACACTATACAGAAGGTACATTGACAATATTTTCTTCCTCTGGACCCATGGTGAGGAGTCATTGAAAAAGCTACAGTGATATCAACGAGGTTCATCCCCCCATCGAACTCACCATGGACTACTCTCTACTGTCTGTCTCATTCTTGGACACATGCATCTCCATCAAGGATGGGCACTTCAGCACCACGGATAATGAGTGATGCTACACTTCTCCAGCTTCCACCCAAAACATATTAAAACAACCATCCCCTATGGACAAGCCCTATGCATACACAGGATGAGGAGAAATGTGACTGGCACCTGGAAGTACTCAAGGATTCCATCATAAGAACGGGCTATGTTGCTCAGCTCATCGACTGCCAGTTCTAATGTACCACAGTGAGAAACTGAAATGACCTCCTCAGGAGACAGACTGACAGGGGACCCTTCAATGTCCAGTACTTTCCAGGAGCCGAAAAACTATGCCATGTTTGTCGCAGCCTGCAACACATTATCAGTGAGGATGAGCTTCTCGCCAAGACCTTCCTCATGCCTCCATTTCTCACCCTTTAAACAACCACCAAACCTCAAACAGATCACTGTCTGTAGCAATCTGCCGGCTTTCAGGATAACACCATACAACCTTGTCACGGTGGATGCTGTCAGACATGTCGGAGTGTCGACACGGATACCACCTTTACGCATAGGGACACTTCTCACTGTGTACATGGCAGGTATACATGCGACTCAGCCAACCTTGTCTATCTCATTCGCTGCAGGCAAGGATGCCCTGAGGCATGGTACATTGGTGAGACCGAGCAGAGGCTACAGCAACAGATGAATAGACAGTGCACAACTATCAACAGACAGGACTGTACCCTCCTAGTTGGAGAACACGTCAGCGGCCCGGGACATTTGACCACGGACCTTCGGGTAACTGTCCATCAAGGTGGACTTTGGGACAGGCAACAACACAAAGTGGCTGAGCAGAGGCTGATAGCCAAGTTTGGTACCCATGGGGAAGGCCTCAAATGGGACCTTGGATTCATGTCACACTACAGGTGACCCCACTGCATTACACACACACAGACAGATGCACACACAGAGACACAGATGCACACACAGAGACACTCCTACACACACACACTCCTACAGACCCATACACTCACGCAGCCCCTCTCTCATTGACAAGCTCTCTCTCATACACTCACACATACACTCCCACACTCACATGTACACATGCATCCTCTCACAGACTTATACCTTTTTACACTCACACTCACTCGCATACACACACTCTCACTGACACCTATATCCCACTCCCACTCCCCACACGCACATCCACATGCAGACACATGCACACATATAAGTTTGCAGGGTGAGTTTATACATGCAGAATTACATTTTATTTTGCTCAAAAACTGCATGATTTCATGAGTAAGATTCTGTAAATCCATGTTTTAGATTAGAATCAGTCTGAACATTGGGGCACAGACTGTCTCACACAGGGCATCTCACACCTTCAATGCATTATCTGGGCTGACATGACACCAATTGTTAAAGTTCACTTGAGAATGTAACTTTATAAAAGTTCTGTGATTTACATATGAAAATACTGAAACCAACATGTTCTTTCTAAAAGATGACAGACTTAACAAACAACTCAGGACTTTTTCAATATTTAATTTCAGCTACATCACGCTGTAAACATTTGCTATAAATTCTGTGTCTTACAATCTTATACACCACAACCACCTGATGAAGGTGCAGCACTCTGAAAGCTAGTGCTTCCAAATAAACCTGTTGGACTATAACCTTATGTTGTGTGATTTTTAACTTTGTACACCTCAATCCCACCAGCATCTCCAAATCATTGTACCAATAAAGTACAGTAGCATATTGTAAGTGAATCAGAGATGTGCCATGATAATGTAGAGGGGCTGGCTAATGTCTACTTCCAAGATTTGTGGATGTCATGTGTGCACTCACTGCCCATGGAGTATGCCCTGAGATGCTGGTATTGCATGTCCATGCTTTGGTCGCAAATGGCGAGCAGAATGTTTCAAGTTCCCTCTCAGAGTTTATGTCAAGATTTCTTGGCATCTAATTTGCTCAGAGCAGGCGGTAGGATAAAGGGCTGCATACTAATGAGGTGATATCTGCAGTTAATTAGGCTGACAACAAGTAATATGAGCTTTAAGGATAGTCTGGAACTTTTTTTCCTTGGAGCATTGGAGGCCTAGGGGCGACCTTATAGAGATTTATGAAATCGTAAGGAGCATAGATATGGTGAATAGCCAATGTCTTTTTCCAAGGATAGAGGAGTCCAAAACCAGAAGGTATAGGTTTAAGGTAAGAGGGGAAAGATTTAAAAGGCACCTGAGGGGCAACTTTGTCACAGAGGGTGGTTCGTACATGGAATGAACTGCCAGAAGAAGTGGTAGAAGTGGATACAATTACAACATTTAAAAGACATTTGGACAGGTACATGAACAGGAAGGGTTTAGAGGGATATGGGCCAAATGCAGGCAAATGGGACTAGTTCTGTTTAGGAAACATGGTCAGCATGGACGAATTGGATTGAAAGGGTCTGTCTCCATGCTCTATGACTCTATGACTATCTGACTGCTTGTGATGGCTACATAGGACTGACCATTGCCCACTCCTTGTTCTGTAATTGGGCATATCTTCTGACCATGACCAGACGAGTAGTCGAACAACTCTGGACAAGCCCTTAGACTCTGCGCAGACTGTGCTTATGACTGAAGATACTGGAACCCCTCACACCTCACCAACAGTTGGTTCCTTCTAGACTGGACTGTGGACTATCCCTCACCCCGTTCCAATATGGGCACTTGCTTGAGTAAATATGCATGTTTTTTTTTGCACAGGCACCTGACAAATGTTATGGGTGTTAGATTGTGTCTCAGGTGTGCCATACAGCAAGAGGTACCATGAGCCTCATACCACCCTGGACAGATCCCTAATGACATGTCTGCACAGAAGTGTACATCAACACAGCAATACCAATAGACTTTAGGCTCTGGCTGAAGCACCTCCGTATTAACAGGTTTGGCACGGCAGGATTAGGGAAGATGATGCAAGGCATGGATGCTGTGAGCATGTAGGTTGGCACTGGGTGAGTGAGCAAAGGGGCAATCTGGGATGCAGTCTGGTCCAATCTGTGAGCTGTGTGCCTGCCCCTGCACACAATGTATCTCTGCTGCAGCCTTTCAGTACTAGGTCTGGTGTTACTTGCATTGCAGGTGGGTATTTCCTTAGGATCATACCCTAAGTGGATCTATGATGCACTATAATGATCACGAGGAGTTGATAAATGTCAGATACCAATTGTTATGGAATAGGCCAGAGCACTCAAAACGTTCTTAAGCAGGCAGCCCCAGACCATAACTTTGCAATTTGTTTTGTTAAGTGTACAGTGAAAATTACCTGGAGTAAGATAGTTAGGTTGACTACTAGATTTTAAAACAGACAAAAATGTATTCACAAAATTACACAATGAACCACAAAGAATAGAATAAAGAACTTCTACAGAACTTAGTCTACCAAACTAGACTTAATTATACTGTTCCAAATACACACAACAGTCCCAGTAAGCAAACTCCCTTTAAAAACCAGTATAAATGAACACATGCTTACGGGTTGAAGTTAAAGGGCAGAAATGAGAGGCAGTTTCCACACAGCTTCCTGTTGAACTTCCCAGTTCAAGATTGAACTGAAACCGCTCAGCTCAGCTAGCTACCTAGAGAGCTGACTACTCCCCTTTCATTATACAGGTCACTTCTACAACATGACCACTTTGGCCTGAAATCTCATCTGTCTACATATCAACAAAAGCCTTCTCAAAATCCTTTTCATCTCTATACCAAACCAGACTGATCAGAGCCCGGCCTGGTTTACTGCCCCTTCTGAAAAAAAAAACAAGGACAGAGTCTCCTTGAGCTAAGGAACAGCTTTTAGAAGAAAACAAGTACTAGCTTTGTGACACAATGTCCATAGATGAGGGGTGTGCGTGGTAGGTATTGATGGAGCATGCCCTGTGATGTTGTTTAGTGCAGCCAGCAGTCAGCTGAAGTCACCTCGTATCGCTCTGACTTCCATGTTGAGAATTTTTGATATCTGGCTGGTTTGGTGTATTTGATTAAGAAAGTGAAGTTGAATGTTAATGAAGCGAGTTATGCAGACATTTAACAAGCAATAATCACCCTTTACTTGGTAACTCACTGCTGCCTAGTTTGAAACTCAATTTGTTGCCTGGCAGATGCAGGAAAGCTGTAATGAGTTACTCCAGACAGAGACCTTGCTGGATCTCCCATGCAATTCTGCCATAAATCTCACTGTAGCCCATGTTGTTCAGGCCCTGTAAGATTCCCTGTTATTTCTAATCAGATATCATCATATAGGTGATGCTTCAATTATGGATTCGTGTTTCACAAGAGTTCGAATCTTTCTGTCCTGAGCATTGGCAACACATAAGAGATAGTGATGACAGAGTTCTATTGTCAGGATGCTGTGAATGAATAACAATTCCCATGTGTGTGTTTTCCACCCACAGATGAATTGATGTCCTATGTCTTACAGCAGTTAAAACACTGTTCAATTCCGAACAATTACTTATCATTGTATAATTGCTTATCATTGTAAAGGTATTGCAGTATTATATTGATAGCATTATACTCAACATCGTGATAATTTCCGCAAGTCAGTTTGGCCTTCTATTACAATCATTTGTTTTCATTATACAACATGATAGAAGTTTATAAAATACTGAGAGGTATAGGTAGAGTTAATGGTAGTTGTTTTTTCCCAAGGATGGGCGATGTCAAGATTAGGCAGGAGGGAGATTTACAAAAGATATGAGAAAAAACATTTTTACCCAGACTGTGGTTCACGTGTGGAATGAACTTTCTGAGCAAATGGTGAATGCAGCTGCAATTACAACATTTAAAAGACATTTGAATAGATCCATGAATTGGAAACGTTTGAAAGGGTATGGGCCGGGGCAGGCAGGTGGGACTCGTTTAGCTTGGGATTATGTTCAGCAGGAACTGGTTGGACTGATGTTTCTGTTTCCATGATGTATGGGTTGACGATTCTATATAATTGTTTGGTTTTACATTTTAACAATTTAAAGGTTAAATGAGGCGTATTTAAATGAAGGCCCGTCATTTATTGGAATGTATTTGTCAAATCAAAAATTGAACAAACACAGATAATTTATCGTAATGATGCTCCTATTATGTTTTCTTTGGTCATAATGATGTTCAAAGTTTCTGCTTGAAAGCAAGCCAGCATTGTTTAGAATCAACAAAATATGGCAAATATCTATTAAAAAGGTACTCACTTAGAATGTCAATGGGGGGGGCGATCCAAGATGGCGGCAGTCTGAGTGGTCTGTTGTGCTGGGCTCTCTGCCATACCCTTGGGCAAAGTGGACCTTTACCCCCACCCCCCATCCCCCACCCCACCACCCTTTTTTAACCACTCCAAGGAGAAAAAGTATTAAGTTAAACTTACTGATTATTTTGAGCTGCTGAAATCACCTAAGACACATTCAAGCCAAAGGAAAGGGGCCTAAAGGAGGACAGCAGACAGGGCACTCTCCTACTGCATCGGGGGTGCCTGCAGCCAGTACTCAGTCTCCCCAGATGGCTCCTATGGATCCAGCAGGACAGCATTACTTACTCTCGGAGCTTGCTAAACTCCAGGAATGGATTCAAGCAACAGTAGAGCCACTTCCTGCCATGTTAAAAAAAAACATGAGCAGGAAGTGCAGCTCCTGGAACAAAGACTGGAGTCAGTGGAGGAAAGGACTGCAGCATCGGAGACCCTGACTGAGGTCTCGGGAGGAAGGACTCGAACGCTGGAAGACCAGGTTCTAGTCCTTCAGGATCAAGTCGATCAAGTCCAGAAAATAAAAATAGAAGTGAAGACTTATGGATTGTGGGCCTCCCGGAACATGGAGAAGGCGAAGATCTTGCTGACTTCCTGCAGGAATGGCTCCTGAGGTTTCTGTAGTTAGAGTTTGAGTCGGGTCTGGTAGGTATTGAGCAGGCCCACTGGATCACAACACGCAAGTCTGGGCTAGAACAGCCCCCCCCCCCCGTGTGGTCCTATTGCAGCTCCTGTATTATAATGAAAAACAGTTAATAATGGAAGCAGCAAGAAGATTAGGAAAGAATTCACAGTTTTAATGTATAAAGGTTCAAAGATAATGTTTTTTTCCAATATTTTTCAGGATCCCTAGTCAAGAGGAGAAGAACATTTGATGATGTTAAAAAAGAATTAAGGAACTTAAACATCCAATACTCCATGAGGTTCCCAGCCGTCTTGCGTCTCACCCATGGGGGAGCGGTATATAACTTTGACTCCCCTGATAAGGCGAGGGACTTTGTGAAATCTCTGAAATGAAGGACCTTAGTTGGGACGGGAGGGAAGGGGGCATTATTGTGAACATTAGTTTGGGGATTTTTTTCTGAATTACCCCCCTTTCTATTTACTTTCCCCCCTTTCCCTCTTCCCTTTTTATTTTTGCGATTATTGGTTGTACATGTATGGTTTTGTTGTAAATTTGTTAAATTGGATCTATTTTATATATCGGTCAGCCGGGTAATATCTAGGATCCATTGTTTTAATGCTGTTTCTTTGACTTTGCATTTGGTGTGACTATATTTCTGACTAAGACGTGTGGTGGGGGTGTGGGGGTGGAATGGGTATCCACTGTTTCAGAATGTAAATAACAAGTCTTTATTATTTGTGAATTGCTTGCGGCTAGGGCACGGCTGCAGTTAGAGGGAGTTAAGATGGTAATAGGGATTGGAAGGGTCCCCCTCCGGGGGGGGGGGGGGGGATCCCGAGCGAATGGTGGATTATTTGGGTATTTGTTTCAGTTAAATGTAGTGTTTGTTTTTCTAGATGTAGCTATTTCTATAGGAATAGTTCTTAGTTTTCATAGAGTTAGTATCTTTGTAACTCGTCACGCCTCAGATAAGTTCCTTCCTCCCGGAAAACCACGGGCTCTCCTAGATGACCATGGCTATTGATTTGTTCAGGTGGTGCACCTGGAACACAAAAGGGAATCATTCTCTTATTAAAAGAAAGAAGGTGTTCTCGAGCTTCAGGAAGGAAAGGGTAGACATTGCCCTGCTGCAAGAGATGCACCTTACTGACAAGGAATATTTGAAACTACAGCAGGGGGGTTATGACAAGTTGTTTTCTCATCCTTCAGTTCTAAGAGTAGAGGGGTAGCTATACTGATAATAAGGAACCTCCCCTTCCAAATAATGGAGCAGATTAAGGATGATCATGGAAGGTTTATTATTTTGAAAGCCCTAATGCATGGAGAAGAATATGGTGTTCTGAATGCATATTGTCCTCTGGCTCACCCTCTTAAATTTCTAAGTGATGTAGTGGCTAAATTAATGAATCTTGGGATTCGTCATATGATTATTGGAGGAGATTTCAATCGTCTTATAGATCCAGAGATCCAAAGGGCCTGGCAGGTGCGCCCACACAGTCTGAACAGTTACTGGACATGTGTGATGATTTGGGATTAGCGGTTGTATGGAGGTATCTCCAGCCTAACAGAAGAGATTTCACATTCTATTCCAACCCACACAAATGTCATATGTGAATTGATATTTTTTATGCCATCTGATGATCTGGACAGAATGTTTGCATGTAAAATAGGAAATATAGCTGTTTCGGATCATGCGCCAGTATACTTAGATATTAAAGCCAAGGGCAGTGGAGCAAATGCACATCACTGGCGCATGGATTCATTTTTGTTAGGGGATAGTAAATTTATTGAATATATTACAAGGGAATTCAGGAACTTTTGGGATATTAATTCAGGTATGGTTAGTAATCCAGCAATACTTTGGGAGACCACTAAGGCATATTTACGAGGTCTGATTATTTCATATTCAGTGACTAGAAAAAGGCAGATGGAGAAGCAGTAGGAGGCCCAACTGAAGGTAGCTGAGAAAACATATTATAACAAACCGTCATCGGTTAAACTTCAGCGGGTCACAGCTCTCTGGGCTACCCTCGACTCAATACACGGACAAGTGGCTAAAAAAAAGAGGTCTCCTTTGCCAAAGATTGTTCAAATTCGGAGGTAGGCCTGGTAAATATCTAGTTTATTTAGCTAGGAGGAAAAAAGCCTCCCAATCTATTATCTCTGTTCAGAAGAAGACTGGTACGCTTACCCGTGATTCAAAAAAGATTAATGCTAGGTTTAGGGAATATTTTGAAGAGCTATATTGGTCGGAGGGGAGCGAACATAGCACAATGGGAACGCAGTCCTTCTTTGAAAATCTGGACCTCCCCAATGTGAGTAAGGAGCAGGCTTCCCTTTTGAATGCAACTCTAACAGTACAGGAAGTACAGGAAGCATTAATACATCTCCAAGGTGGCAAAACGCAAGGGCCAGATGGAATCCCAATTTTATAAGGAATTCATAAACACTTCTGGGGATGTACAAATACTCTTACACACAGGATTGTCTGCGATCTACTTTTGGAAAGCTAATATCACCCTTATTTTAAAGAAAGGGAAGGGCCCCGAAGAATGTACTTCATATAGACCAATCTCGTGACTGAATGTAGATTTCAAAGTTTTATTGAAGATGTTGGCTCTGAGGTTGGAGAAGGTTTTGCCCGATATTATAAAAGAAGACCAAATAGGTTTTATTAAGGGCTGCAGTTCCTCTAACAATATTAGGAGAGTGCTGAATACAGTACGGGTATGTCAGCAAAGATTGCTTCCAGGGTTGGTGGTCTCCTTAGATGCAGAAAAAGCCTTTGATCAGAGAAAATGGCCGTATCCATTTAAGGTTCTGGAGTGTTTTGGTTTAGGGGGATCCTTTACCAGATGGGTAGCAGTTCTGTGTAAGGATCCTAAGGTGGCAGTTATCACAAACGGTATTAAGTCAAACAATTTTATTATTAAAAGAGGTAGTTGACAGGGGAACCCTTTATCACGGATGCTATTTACCTTGGTGATTGAACCATTAGCCGAATCTATTAGAAGAGACTTTGAAATAGTAGCACCAAAGGTAGGAATGGGGGAGCATAAGATTACCCTATATGCTCATGACGTCCTTTTATCCTTGGCTGAACTGGAGAAGTCTATTTCCCAGCTGATTCAAACAGGACGGCATGGTGATACAGTGGTTAGCACTATTGCCTCACAGCGCCAGAGACCTGGGTTCAATTCCCGCCTTGGGTACGTGCCTGTGTGGAGTTTGCACATTCTCCCCTTGTCTGCAGGGATTTCCTCCGGGTGCTCCGGTTTCCTCCCACAGTCCAAAGGTGCTCAGGTTAAGTGAATAGGCCATGCTAAATTGCCCATAGTGTTAGGTGAAGGGGTAAATGTAGGGGAGTGGGTCTGGGTGGGTTGCTCTTCAGAGGGTCGGTGTGGACTTGTTGGGCCGAAGGGCCTGTTTCCACACTATAAGTAATCTAATTAATTCAGATGGTAGTTTTTCCGGTTAAAGGATCAATTTCACAAAATCGGAAGCCATGCCAGTAGGGGGCCTGGTAGAGATGCCTAACTTGAAGGATAAAATGCAATTCCTGTTTAGGTGGTCACCAAAAGGTTTTCTGTATTTGGGAATTTTTATTACTCCTTCCTTCCACCTGCTATATAAGGCTAACTTTGTACAATTACTAGAGAGGATAAAACAGGACTTGCAGCGATGGAAGGAATTACTGTTATCATGGCTGAGCCGATTATCTCTGATCAAGATGAATGTCTTTCCCCGATTGCTATATCCCATGAGAATGCTCCCTTTACTGTTATCTAGACAAGTATTATGGAGGATTAATGGTTGGCTAGGGTCCTTTATTGGGTGCCGTAGATGTCCTCTAATTAAATTCAGTAAATTACAGCTTTCGCAAGCTGAGGGAGGGGTGGATCTTCCGGATTTGAAGAAATATCAAATAAGTACTTTGTTAACATATGTTGGTGACTGGGTATGGGGGAATTCAGAATCGGCATGGCTTGACATTGAAGCCTCATGGACGAAATGTCCTCTATTTAATTTATTATTTATAGACAAGATGAAATCTGTGACCCAGCAATGTAATAGTCCAATTATCTTGAATGTAGTGAAAGCTTGGAGGATAATGAGGCAAGACGAGGGCAATTGGTTTAAGACTTTGCCATTTACCCAATTGGTAGGAGCCCATGGATTTAAACCTGGGGCAATGGACTCTAGCTTTAAGACTTGGGAGAACAAAGGAATTCTATGTTTGGGAGATTTATTCAAGGAAGAGATCCTGCTGTCATTTAGTCAGTTAAGTCAGAAATATGGATTATCCAATAAGGACCTTTACCAATACTTCCAGATAAGGGGCTATGTACAAAGGAAGCCCACACTCCTGGCCCAATGTTATAAATCAGATGTGGAGAAAAGGGTACTTCGGTGTACGGGTACTCTTTCACTTAGTACTTCATATCATTGACAGAAATGCCGTGCTCTGGGGGATATGGAAAGACTCTGTAAGATGTGGAACCGAGAGTTAGGACAGGACATTTCACCAGAGATATGGGAAGATGTCTGGGGTAATGTAAGAAAGATTTCAGTATATAACAGAGCACAGGCTATGCTATTGAAGATCTTACACAGGATTCATATGGCACCAGAAAGGCCAGCTAAGTTTAAGAGAGGAGCATCACCAGAATGTCCCAATTGTAAAATTAATATAGGTATTCTCACATATTGTTATTGATCATGTTGCAAGATCCAAAGATATTGGAGTACTATAATAAGGGTGTTAAAGGACATTCTGGGGATTGAAATTAACATGGATCCAGTAATTCTTCTTTTGCGGCTGCCAAATTTGCCCTCTCTGGGGGAACATGGGAAGAGACCGTGTAATATCCTTGCCCATGGTGCGAAGAAGAACATTTTACTGAATTGGACGTCAGAAAAACCACCAGGTCTTATGGGGTGGCGTAAGCTGGTGATGGAGCATCTCCCCCAAGATTTACCTCACAAATATGGTGCACCGCAAAACGGAGCAGTTTTATAGGATGTGGCAGCACTTTTTAAATTATATTGAAACTGAGTTGTCGGCAATATTAGTCAGGGCCGTGGTATAGCCCTGGAAATCTTAATGAGTGCCCGTGGAGCCCTGGGAGGAGGACACTGGAAGGAAAAGAATATGGGTACTGTAATGGGTATTCCCAGGGATGGGAGCCTCAATGGAGGTGTGATGAGTAAGACAGAATAAAGTAGTAAGACACTATCTAATTTAAGTAATTTGAATGTAATTTAAGCTAGTATTTATTCAATATGCTTGTAGTTTAGTTTTAGTTAAGTAGATAGATTTGTTTTGGTAGAGTCACTTGCCGTCACTTCCTCTGCTGCTCCCACTCAAATGACCGTTGGTGATTAAAGGGTGAGTATTTATACTCACTGTTCGCCTTCCCGGCTGCCCCTCTGCTTGCCGTCACTTCCTCTGCTGCTCCTGCTCTTTCTGTGAAGAGAGAGAGAAAAAAAAACACCGCTGCCCGCTACAGGTAAGTAATTTTAAAACAAACTGTCTTACCTTAGCTGTAGTCTCCCGGGTTCGCTTTTACTCGGCCGCTGCTCCCACTCAAAATGTTAATTTTTTTTTTCGGGCACCGCAGCTGGGGCGATCCACAGGAAAGGGCCCGGCTTGTAGTCCAGCAAGTAAGCTAGCTGTGTGTCAGGATGCCCAAGACTGTAGGGAGGCTGTGGAGAAGGTAGCACTGACAGGGACTACTTGCAGACACGGAGATGGGCTCAAGTGCATATACTTCAACGCAAGGAGTATCAGAAATAAGGTGGGTGAACTTAAGGCGTGGATCGGTACCTGGGACTACGATGTTGTGGCCATCACAGAAACGTGGATAGATGAGGGACAGGAATGGCTGTTGGAGGTTCCTGGTTACAGATCTTTCAGTAAGATTAGGGAGGGTGGTAAAAAAGGAGGGGGGGTGGCATTGCTAATTAGAAATGGTATAATGGCTGCAGAAAGGAAGTTTGAGGGGGATCTGCCTCTGGAGGTAGTATGGGCTGAAGTCAGAAATAGGAAAGGTGCAGTCACCTTGTTGGGTGTTTACTATAGGCCCCCCAATAGCAGCAGAGATGTGGAGAAACAGATTGGGAAACAGATTTTGGAAAGGTGCAGAAGTCACAGGGTCGTAGTCATGGGCGACTTCAACTTCCCAAATATTGATTGGAAGCTCTTTAGATCAAGTAGATTGGATGGGGCGGTGTTTGTGCAGTGTGTCCAGGAAGCTTTTCTAATGCAGTATGTAGATTGTCCAACCAGAGGGGAGGCCATATTGGATTTGGTACTCGGTAATGAACCGGGACAAGTGATGGGCTTGTTAGTGGGTGAACATTTTGGTGATGGTGACCACAATTCTGTGACTTTCACCTTGGTTATGGAGAGAGATAGGTGCACACAACAAGGTAGATTTTACAATTGGGGGAAGGGAAATTACGATGCTGTAAGACAGGATTTGAGGAGCATACGTTGG
This sequence comes from Chiloscyllium punctatum, assembly GCF_047496795.1. Lineage (NCBI taxonomy): Eukaryota > Metazoa > Chordata > Chondrichthyes > Orectolobiformes > Hemiscylliidae > Chiloscyllium > Chiloscyllium punctatum. The sequence goes on along the minus strand of NC_092783.1, from coordinate 10,270,800 downwards.
GAGCATAGGCTGTCAGGGAAGGATGTGGTGGAAATGTGGAACTTTTTCAAGGAGCAGATACGACGTGTCCTTGATATGTATGTACCTATCAGGCAGGAAAGAAATGGTCGTGTGAGGGAGCCTTGGTTGACGAGGGAGGTTGAATGTCTAGTAAAGAGGAAGAAGGATGCTTACATAAGGTTGAGGAAACAGGGTTCAGACAGAGCAGTGGAGGGATACAGGATAGCCAGAAGGGACCTGAAGAAAGGGATTAGGAGAGCTAAGAGAGTGCATGAAAAATCCTTGGCGGATACATTTTATGCGTATGTGAGAAACCTGAGAATGACGAGAACGAGGGTAGGTCCGATCAAGGACAGTAGTGGGAGACTGTGTATTGAGTCGGAAGAGATAGGAGAGGTCTTGAACAAGTACTTCTCTTCAGTATTTACGAACGAGAGGGACCGTATTGTTGAAGAGGAGAGTGTGAAACGGACTGTTAAGCTAGAAGAGATACTTGTTAGAAAGGAAGATGTGTTGGACATTTTGAACAACTTGAGGATAGACAAGTCCCCCGGGCCTGACGGGATATATCCTAGGATTATGTGGGAAGCAAGAGAGGAAATTGCAGTACCGTTGGCAATGATCTTCTCGTCTTCACTGGCAACGGGGTTGGTACCAGGGGACTGGAGAGTAGCGAATGTTGTGCCCCTGTTCAAAAAAGGGAATAAGGATAACCCCGGGAATTACAGGCCAGTTAGTCTAACTTCTGTGGTAGGCAAAGTAATGGAAAGGGTACTGAGGGATAGGATTAATGAGTATCTGGAAAGACACTGCTTGATTAGGGACAGCCAGCACGGATTTGTGAAGGGTAGGTCTTGCCTTACAAGTCTTATTGAATTCTTCGAGGAGGTGACCAAGCATGTGGATGAGGGTAGAGCAGTGGATGTAGTGTACATGGATTTTAGTAAGGCATTTGATAAGGTTCCCCATAGTAGGCTTATGCGGAAAGTCAGGAAGCATGGGATAGAGGGAAATTTGGCCAATTGGATAGAAAACTGGCTAACCGGTCGAAGTCAGAGAGTGGTGGTAGATGGTAAATATTCAGCCTGGAGCCTGGTTACAAGTGGAATTCCGCAGGGATCAGTTCTGGGTCCTCTGCTGTTTGTAATTTTTATTAATTACTTAGATGAGGGAATCGAAGGGTGGGTCAGTAAATTTGCAGATGATACGAAGATAGGTGGAGTAGTGGACAGTGAGGAGGGCATTTGTCGTTTGCAAAGGGACTTAGATATGATGCAGAGCTGGGCTGAGGAGTGGCAGATGGAGTTCAACCCTGCCAAGTGTGAGGTTGTCCATTTTGGAAGAACAAATAAGAATGCGGAATACAGGGTTAATGGTAGGGTTCTTAGTCAGGTGGAGGAACAGAGGGATCTTGGGGTCTATGTACATAGATCTTTGAAAGTTGCCACTCAGGTGGATAGAGTTTGTGAGAAGGCCTATGGAGTATTATCGTTCATTAGCAGAGGGATTGAATTCAAGAGTCGTGAAGTGATGTTGCAGCTGTACAGGACTTTGGTTAGGCCACAGTTGGAGTACTGTGTGCAGTTCTGGTCGCCTCACTTTAGGAAAGATGTGGAAGCTTTGGAGAGGGTGCAGAGGAGATTTACCAGGATGTTGCCTGGAATGGAGAATAGGTCGTATGAGAATAGGTTGGGAGTTCTCGGCCTTTTCTCGTTGGAACGGCGAAGGATGAGGGGTGACTTGATCGAGGTTTATAAGATGATCAGAGGAATAGATAGAGTAGACAGTCAGAAACTTTTTCCCCGGGTACAACAGAGTGTTACAAGGGGACATAAATTTAAGGTGAAGGATGGAAGGTATAGGGGAGATGTCAGGGGTGGGTTCTTTACCCAGAGAGTGGTGGGGGCATGGAATGCGCTGCCCGAGGGAGTGGTAGAGTCAGAATCATTGGCGACCTTTAAGCGGCATTTGGATGGGTACATGGATGGGTGCTTAATCTAGGTTAGAAGTTCGGCACAACATCGTGGGCCGAAGGGCCTGTTCTGTGCTGTATTGTTCTATGTTCTATTTATGTTCTAGTAGTGGGTTGTTTAGTAACAATGGTACTATGTTATGGCCTTGTTCTTTGTACTGTTTTGTTCTGTTTTGATGGGGCTTTTTACTTTATATATAAATGTTTTGTAAAAGATTTTAAAAAGTAAATGTTTTGTAAAAGATTTAAAAAAGCTTTTCAATAAAAACATTTATTAAAAAAAATGTGAATGGGTTTTGTTGAATAGTGAATGTTTGTGACTTAACCTCTGTTACATTACTTTAGTGGCCATTCACCGATAAGCTTTCTAGATTAGTTATGTATTGCTGACCTACGGATTTAGCTGGGAGAGCCATGGGGGAAATATATCAGAGTGGGAGATTCATCATCTCGGGTTTTTTTCAAAAAATAAATCTGTCGCCTTCATTTCCACCATCTCTATAGTTGTCAGATGTAATCAAAGTAGCTTCTGTTGGATTATTTCTGCTTTACAATGCAAGGAGGGGCACATCAGGTTCCAAGCGATTGATTGTGATAGGGAACTCTCTAGTAAGAGGCACAGACAGATGTTTCTGGGGCCAGCAGTGAGAAATCAGAATGGTGTGTTGCCTCCTTGGCGCCAGGATCAAGGATGTCTCAGAAATAGTGCAAAATATTCTCAAAGGGAAGTGGGACCACCAGGAGGTCATTGTGCACATTAGAACTAATGACATAGGAAGGAAAAAGATGAAATTCTGAAGGGAGAATATAGCAAGCTAGGCAGGAATTTAAAATGGACATCCTCGAGGGTAGTAATATCTGGATTGCTCCTGGTGCTACGAGTTACTGAGTGTAGGAATAGAAAGCTAGAGTATTATGGATGACTAGAGAAATAATGAAGAGATGGCTGAGGAGCTGGTGCAGGGGAGAAGGGTTCACAGTTTTGGATCACTGGAGTCTTTTCTGGGGTAGGGGTGACCTGTACAAGACAGATGGATTACACCTGAATTGGAAGGGGTCAAATATATTGGCAGGGAGATTTGCTAGAGCTGCGTGGGAGAATTTAAACTAGTAATATGGGGGAATCCTAGGGAGATTGTGAGGAAAGATTCCAATTTGAGACTGGTAGAGTTGAGAATAGGAGTAAGTCAAACAGTCAGGGCAGGCAGCAACAAAGCAAAGAACAAGGTAGGACGGATAAATTAAACTGCATTTATTTCAATGCAAGAGGCCTAACAGCGAAGGCAGATGAACTCAGGGCATGGTAAAGAACATGGCACTGGAGTATCATAGCAATTAGAGAGATGTGGTTCAGGGATGAACAGGACTGGAAGCTGAATGTTCCAGGATACAAATGCTACAGGAAGGTTGGAAAGGGAGGTAAGAGTGGAGATGGAATGGCACTTTTGATAAGGGATTACATTATGACTGTACTTAAGGAGGATATTTCTGGGAATACGTGGAACTGAGAAATAATGAAGAGATGATCACCTTATTGGGATTGTACTATAGATGCCCCCAATAGTCAGCGGGAAATTGAGAAACAAATTTGTAAGGAGATCTCAGTTATCTGTAAGAATAATAGGATGATTATGTTCGGGGATTTTAACTTTCCAGACATAGACAGGGATTACCACAGTATTAAGGGTTTAGATGGAGAGGGATTTGTTCAGCATGTACATGAAAATTTTCTGATTCAGTTTGTGGATGTACCTACTAGAGAAGGTGCAAAACTTGACCTACTCTTGGAAATAAGGCAGGGCAAGTGACTGAGGTGTCAGTGGGGGAGCACTTTGGGACCAGCGACCATAATTCTATTAGTTTTAAAATAGTAATGGAAAAAGATAGATTGGAACTAAAAGTTAAAGTTCTGAATTGGAGGATGGCCAATTTTGACGGTACTAGTCAAGAACTTTCAAAAGTTGAAAGAGGGTCGATGTTCGCAGGTAAAGGGGTGGCTAGAAAATGGGAAGCTTTCAAAAGTGAGATAACAAGAGTCCAGAGAAAGTATATTCCTGTTAGAGTGAAAGGCTAGACTGGCAGGTGTAGGGAATGCTGGATGACTAGACAAATTGAGGGTTTGGTTAAGAAAAAGAAGGAAGCATATGTCAGATATAGACAGCAGAGTTTGAGTAAATCCTTAGAAGTGTATAAAGGCAGTAGGAGTATACTTAAGGGGGAAATCAGGAGGGCAAAAAGAAGAAATGAGATATCTTTGGCAAATAGGGGTAAGGAGAATCGAAAGGGATTTTATAAATACATTCAGAACGAAAGGGTAACTAGGGAGAGAGAATAGGGCCCCTCAAAGATCAGCAAGGCAGCCTATGTGTGGAATCACAGGAGATGGGGGAGATACTAAATGAGTATTTTGCACCAGTGTTTACTGTAGAGAAGGGCATAGAAGATTAGAATGTGGGGAAATAGATGGTGATATTTTGAAAAATGACAGGGAGGAAGTGCTGGATGTCTTAAACTGCATAAAGGTGGATAAATCCCCAAGATCTGATTGGGTGCACCCTGGACCTCTGTGGGAAGCTAGTGAAGTCATTGCTGGGCCCCTTGCTGAGATATTGACATCATCAATAACCACAAACAAGGTGCCAGAGGAATGGAGGTTTGCTAATGTGGTGCCACCATTTAAGAAAGGTAATGAGGAAAAACCGGTGAATTTGAGGATGTTGTTGGAGGAATCCTGAAGGACAAGATTTACATGTAGTTGGAAAGGCAAGGACTGATTTGAGATAGTCAACATGGCTTTGTGTATGGAAAATCATGTCACATTAACTTGATTGAGTTTTTTGAAGAAGTAATGAAGAGGATTGATGAGGCAGAGTGGTGGACATGATCTATATGGACTTCAGTAAGGTGTTCAAGAATGTTTGTCATGGTAGACTGGTTAGCAAAGTTAGATCACATGGAATATAGGGAGAACTTGCTATTTGCATACATAGCAGGCTTGAAGGAAGAAGACAGAGAGTGGCGGTGGAGAATTGCTTTTCAGTCTGGAGGCCTGTGACCAGTGGTGTGCCACAAGAATCGGTGATGGGTCCACTGCTTTTCATCATCATTTTATAAATAATTTGGATATGAGAATAGGAGGTATAGTAAGTTAGTAAGTTTGTAGATGACACCAAAGTTGGAGGTATAGTGAACAGTGAAGAAGATTACCATGGAGTACAACGAGATCTTGATCAGATGGACCAAAGGCTGAGGAGTGGCAGATGGAGTTTAATTTAGATAAATGTGAGGTACTGCATTTTGGAAAGGCAAATCAGGGTAGGATTTCTACACTTAATGGTAAGGTCCTGGGGAATGTTGCTGAACAAAGAGACCTTGGAGTGCAGGTTCATAGTTCCTTGAAAGTACAGTCGCAGGTAGATAGGATGGTGAAGGAGGCATCTGGAATGATTTCCCTTATTGGTTAGAGCATCAATTATCAGGGTTGGGAGGTCATGTTATGGCTATACAGGACATTGGTTAGGCTACTGTTGGAATATTGTGTGCAATTTTGGTCTCCTTCCTAGCAGAAGAAAGTTGTGAAACTTGAAAGGGTTTAGAAAAGATTTACAAGGATGTTGCCAGGTTGGAGGATTTGAGCTATAGAGACAGACTGAATGTGCTGGGGCTGTTTTCCCTGGAGCGTCGGAGGCTGAGGGGTGACCTTACAGAGGTTTATAAAATCAAGAGGGGCATGGATAGGGTAAATAGACAATAGACAATAGACAATAGTTGCAGGAGTAGGCCATTCAGCCCTTCGGGCCTGCACCGCCATTCAATATGATCATGGCTGATCATTCCCAATCAGTATCCTGTTCCAGCCTTATCTCCATAACCCTTGACTCCACTATCTTTAAGAGCTCTATCCAATTCTTTCTTAAATGAATCCAGAGACTGGGCCTCCACTGCCCTCTGGGGCAGAGCATTCCACACAGCCACCACTCTCTGGGTGAAGAAGTTTCTCCTCATCTCTGTCCTAAATGGTCTACCCCGTATTTTTAAGTTGTGTCCTCTGGTTCGGCAGTCCCCCATCAGCAGAAATATGTTTCCTCCTGCCAGAGTGTCCAATCCTTTCATAATCCTATACGTTTCAATCAGATCCCCTCTCAGTCTTCTAAACTCAAGGGTATACAAGCCCAGTCGCTTCAGTCTTTCAGTGTAAGGCAATCCTGCCATTCCAGGAATTGACCTTGTGAACCTACGCTGCACTCCCTCAATAGCCAGAATGTCTTTCCTCAAATTTGGAGACCAGAACTGTACACAGTACTCCAGGTGTGGTCTCACCAGGGCCCTGTACAGCTGCAGAAGCACCTCTTTGCTTCTATACTCAATTCCTCTTGTTATGAAGGGCCAGCATGCTATTAGCCTTCTTCACGACCTGCTGTACCTGCATGCTTGCCTTCATTGACTGGTGGACAAGAACACCCAGATCTCTCTGAACAGCCCCTTTACCTAATTTGATACCATTGAGGTAGTAATCTGCCTTCCTGTTCTTGCCACCAAAGTGGATAACCAGACATTTATCCACATTAAACTGCATCTGCCATGCATCTGACCACTCACCTAACTTGTCCAGGTCACCCTGTAATCTCCTAACATCCTCATCACATTTCACCCTGCCACCCAGCTTTGTATCATCAGCAAATTTGCTAATGTTATTGCTGATACCATCTTCTATATCATTTACATTTACATATATTGTAAAAAGGCCTTTTCCCTGATGTCAGTGAGTCTAGAACTAAAGGTTTAGAGTGAGAGGGGAAAATTTAAAAAGTGACGTAATGGGCAACATTTTCACACAAAGGGTGGTGTGTGTATGGAATGATCTGCCAGAGTAAGTGGTGGAGGATGGTATAATTACAACAATAAAAGGCATCTGGATGGGTATATGAATAGGAAAGGTTTAGAGCGATATGGACCAAGTAATGGCAAATGCGACTAGATTAATTTAAGATATCTGGTCGGCATGGACGAGTTGGACTGAAGAGTCTGTTTTCATGTTGTATATTTCTATGATTCTATGACTTTATTATAGTTTGTTTAGAATACTAGGTCAGTTCCAATTCACTGCCTTCAACATAGTAGTCATAGTTTTATGACCAGATGACAAAGGGTGAATCAGTTCCCCTCTTTTCAACCTTCTTGATTGGCCATTACAAAGATTTAATGATTTTGTTTTTACCTCACTTCAAGAATAATGTAATTAACTACTAAGCTGGAAATAATTGAGGAGCCAATTGTAAGGTTAGCTTGAGTGACAGGAAAAGCACTTTCATTACTTGCTAACCTGAGGTAAATCATAATATAAGATACACACACACAGGAGAAAGTGAGGACTGCAGATGCTGGAGATCAGAGCTGAAAATGTGTTGCTGGAAAAGTGCAGCAGGTCAGGCAGCATCCAAGGAGCAGGAGAATGGACGTTTCGGGCATCAGCCCTTCTTCAGGACTTCATTTCCTGAAGAAGAGCTGATGCCCAAAACGTCGATTCTCCTGTTCCTTGGATGCTGCCTGACCTGCTGCACTTTTCCAGCAACACATTTTCAGATACACACACACAGACCCTGTATAAAGTTTAAAAATGGAAAATGTTCGGTATATGAAGGAAGATAAAAGAATGTGCAGTTTAAAGCTCTTGGGATGCCGTTGAGCTGACAGATCCTAACCTGAGATCTCAGCATTTTCAGAATGTGGATTAATCTATGGTGAATATCACAGATTTTGCAATACTTAATCTGATTCTGAGTTTGAGAATCCTGCATTTTAGAGCTAATCTCAGATTTGTACTCCCAAACAAGTATGAGGATCATTGTTTCGCAAGATTCAAATTTGCATTGTTTAAACTGTTCAAATATTTTATTAGATTAAGGAAGTGTTAGATAAAGGTTAAACACTAAAAACGGAAACTTTTTGTGTAATTTATGATCATTTTACATCATTTCCGTTTTTCTGCAATTTATCTTATCATTTTGTGTTTTGACCTTCAAGAGATTGAGAAAAAAACATGGAGACTGTAAAGGGGACTTCTGATGTACACTTACTAATTCACTCACTCATTCCAAAGCAGTTTCTTGAAATACAGTTCATTCATGTATCCCTATGTTTGGTTTTATTGTCTTCAAGCTGGATAGTTATTGGCAATATTTATGTCCAACATATGATTTATGATGAAGTGTGAACAAAACAAGACAGAATGATCTTGTTGATTATTTTCAGTCTCTTTTGATAAAGATATTAATTTCAGTTCAGATTGATTATTTATGATGATTTTATGAGTCTTGGCCTAACCTGTGCTCAAGTAATCACTGCCAATTTTAGGTCAGCGTTTTTCCTTTTCGAAACCAGTTCAGCTCTTGAAAGACTCAGGTATGGAAATCAGATGATGCATAACTAAAATCGATAGTAAGTTTGCAGATAACACCAAAATTGGAGGTGTAGAGGACAATGAAGAAGGTTACCTCAGAGTACAATGGGATCTTGATCAGATGGGCCAGTGGGCTGAGGAGTGGCAGATAGAGTTTCATTTGAATAAATATGAAGTGCTGCATTTTGGAAAGGCAAGTCATAGGATGATTTCTACATTTAATGATGAGGTCTTGGAGAGTGTTGCTGAACGAAGAGTCCTTAGAATGCAGGTTCATAGTTCCCTGAAAGTGGAAGTACAATCATGACAACAGGCATTTTGGTTAAAATCCTGGAATTCTTACCCTACTGCATTTGATTTTGGGTTGGCAAGGTGGCTCCACAGTTAGCATTGCTGCCTCACAGACCCAGGGAACTGAGTTCAAATCCTGCCTTGGGCGATCGTCTGTGTGGAGTTTATGCATTGTCCCCATGTCTGCGTGGATTGCATCTGGGTGCTCCAGTCTTCCCACAGTCCAAAGATGCACAGATTAGCTGGATTGACCATGCTAAGTTGCCCATAGTGTCCAGAGATGTGCAAACTAGGTGGATTAGCCATGGGAAATGCAGGATTATAGGGCAGGGACAAGGGTTGGAATTGGATGCGTTTCGGAGGGTAGATGTGGCCTCAATGGGCTGAATGGCTTGCTTCCACACAGTAGGGATTCTATGGTTCTATGGGTCTACCAATAGCACATAAACCACATAGTTCAAGAATACAGCTCACCATCACCTTCTTAAGGGCAACTAAGTATGGGCAATAAATGCTGGCCAGCCAGCAACAAATGAAAATAAAAATTGATTTGGGTAAACTTTTAGTAACAAACCTAAATAGTGAAAAGAACAATTCTTTTGTAAACTGACTGTAGCTGATTATAATGTTCTCTTTTGAAATCTGTGCTGATTAATCATTAATCTACTTTTGGTTTCTAGTTTTTTTTACACCTTCGAACAAATGTTCCACTATCCTGTCAACAACCAACTTTCTACAACAAGATAACTTCAATTTTCTGCAAATAACATATACTCAGTGACAGTTCTGTGGCACTAGTCAAGTGTGTATAATCCATATATGACCCATAGTTTACATGAAAATAGTCACTCTGATATACCTCTTTTTGCTTCTTTTTATATGTGTAAATGCAAGCATTTTCTGTAAGTGCAGGGATGATAATACATTCTTGAACTTCTAAATAGTGCAGTTTCACTTCAATACTGGTCAGTTTCAAGGCATATTTGTGGAGTTCATAATTCATAGTTCTATAAATTTATACCATTGCTGAAGGATCTTGTTTGTTGTACAAATGTAAAAAAGACAGTGACTCAAATATATCTTGTCGATATTTGCGATGAAGTTATTTGAACAATATCCTCCAGGGAGCATTACATGTCACAATGTTTGATGAATACATGTGAAGATGTTCTCCAGTTATTCACTTCTGTTAGCTAGCAAAAGGACAGACATGAACATACGCACAGGAGGCCAATGCAACAATTTCATTCTTTCGAAGCAGCGAATGAAAGTAAAGAGTATCCTTTAAAAGAATGCATTTCAGAATTTCAACTGTTTCCATCTGTCGTTATTAACTAAACATTCCCAATTTTTTAACTGACTCCAAGTCCCTTTGTGATTGATTCAATCTCAAGTCAACTTGAAAGCAGTTTGTTTTTCTACCCTTGACAACCACCTGATGAATGAGCAGCGCTCCGAAAGCCAGTGCTTTCAAATAAACCTGTTGGACTATAACCTGGTGTTGTGTGATTTTTAACTTTGTATACCCCAGTCCAATATGGCATCTCCAAATCGTTGTACCTATAAAGTGCAGAAGCATATTGTAAGAGAATCAGAGATGTGCCACGATAATGTAGAGGGGTTGGCTAATGTCTACCTCCAAGGTTTGTGGATGTCATGTGTGCACTCACTGCCCATGGAGTGTGCCCTGCGATGCTGTATTACATGTCCAAGATGGAGAGCTTTGGTGGTAAATGGCGAGCAGAATTTTCCAGGTCCCCTCTCAGACTTCATATCAAGATTTCTCGGCACCTAATTTGTTCAGAGCAGGCGGTAGGATAAAGGGCTGCATACTAATGAGGTGAGATTTGCAAGTAATTAGGCTAGCAACAAGTAATATGAGTTATAAGGATAGGCTGGAACTTTATACCCTGGAGCATTGGAGGCTGAGGGGTGACCCTATAGAGATTTATGAAACCATAAAAGGCATAGATATGGTGAATAGCCAATGTTTTTTTTCCAAGGGTAGAAGAGTCCAAAACCAGAAGGTATAGTTTAAGGTAAGAGGGGAAAGATCTAAAAGGCACCTAAGGGGAACTTTGTCACAGAGGGTGGTTTGTACATGGAATGAACTGCCAGAATAAGTTGTAGAAGCGGATACAATTACAACATTTAAAAGACATTTGGACAGGTACATGAACAGGAAGGGTTTAGAGGGATATGGGCCAAATGCAGGCAAATGGGACTAGTTCGGTTTAGTTGGCTTCAAAATTAGTTAGTATCAAAGCATATTTGTGCAGTTCATAATTCAAATAGTTCTACAAATTTGTACCATTGCTGACGAATCTTGTTTGTTGCACAAATGTAAAAAAGATAGTGACTCACAAATGTTTTGTCAATATTTGCGATGCAGTTATTTGAACAACATCCTCCAGGGAGCATTACATGTCACAATGTTTGATGAATACATGTGAAGATGTTCTCCAGTTATTCACTTCTGTTAGACAGCAAAAGGACAGACACGAACATACGCACAGGAGGCTAATGCAACAATCTCATTCATTCGAAGCAGAGAATGAAAGTAAAGAGTATCCTTTAAAAGAATGCAGTTCAGAATTTCAATTGTTTCCATCTGTCGTTATTCACTAAACACTCCCAATTTTTTAACTGACCCCAAGTCCCTTTGTGATTGATTCAATCTCAAGTCAAATTGAAAGCAGTTTGTTTTTCTACCCTTGACAACCACCTCATGAAGGAGCAGCGCTCCGAAAGCCAGTGCTTTCAAGTAAACCTATTGGACTATAACTTGGTGTTGTGTGATTTTTAACTTTGCACTCCCCAGTCCAACACCAGCACCACCAAATCATGTTTTTCTACAAACTGAAGTGAATTTATAGAAATGAATTATTTTCAGTCAAATTTATATCTGAAGATTTATGTTCTTACTTTTGCTATGTTCACTGCCAAAGACAACAGTAAATGTCAAGTCTGAGAAAGCTCAGTAAACATAGGGTGGAGAAGGAAATGGTGGCATGGTGGCTCAGTGGTTAGCCTCACAGCATCAGGGTCCCAGGTTCAATTCCAGCCTTGGGTGTCTGCCTGTGTGGAGTTTGCACATTCTCCCTGTGTCTGTGTGGGTTTCCTCCGGGTGCTCCACTTTCCTCCCACAGTCCAAAGATGTGCAGGTCAGGTGAATTGGCCATGTTAAATTGCCCGTAATGTTAGGTGCATTAGTCAGACGGAGTTGGGTCTGGGTGGGTTACTCTTCAGAGGGTCAGTGTGGACATGTTGGGCCGAAAGGCCTGTTTCCACACTGTAGGGAATCTAATCTAAAAAAAGGAAATGACAGTTTTAGATAGAGTAGGATGAGAGGAAACTTGAGTTAAGCACAAACATCAGTATGGATTAGTGGGCCAAATGGCCTGTTTCTGTGCCTAATATCTTGTGTACTCTTTTATGTGGTTCAGCGTGTGTATTATTTTAAAGTCATTATAAGAGTAAACCTTGGTGTAGTTTCAATTCCACTTTGTTGAGATAACAAGTCAAGAACAATCAATAAACGACAGCAAATGCTGGTTTTTAAAAGCCTGCACTGTACAAGGCAAGCTGATGAAGGAAATAGCTTTCATAGTTTCAACAGTTTAGAAACAAAATGCAAAAGGCACAGCATTGAATCATCACTATATTATTATTTTGTCCTTTCCTTGTTTTCCCAACAATATTGCCCAGTACACTCAAAAGGATCAATTGCTCTCTGGCTAATGACTCCTTAATTAAGCTTCTGTTACCCATGTGATCAGCAGTATGTGTGTCTGACCATTCTACCATTGCAAATCCAGTACTTCACCACTTACTCTGCACAAATGTACTCAGGCACAAATTGCTCAATAATAATCAGGATGAGAAAGTCCTGGATAACTTGCTGTTTATTTAACTCATTATTTTAATTATTGCAAACAGAAGTGGAAGGCCATGCACAGGTGAAAACAGACAACTTCGGAACAAGCAAAATATATGGATAAAACTGCAATAGGTTTGGTTTTTGAATGCACAGTAATCCCCTAAATTCTAAAGCACAATGGTTCAAAAGAAGGATTATGGTAATAAACCAAAGATTGAAAACAGCAAAGACAAGCGAGTAAGTCTCAGTCTCAAACTGAGCTCCAGCAATGCATAAGACTTCCAGGTGGTTCTATTATTGTGATTCAAGTTTCTACAGTGGCTTTGGGTTTCCAGAGCAATCTGAGTAGCTTTGCACAGTGACGTCATATGAGTTTTAATATATAAGAATTTTGAATTTCTGTAGCAATGCTAATTTATAAAAAGTCATCCTTGAATATCTGCACGATGCAGATTTCATGAATTCAGATAATGTGCTTCTTTGTGAGGACAGAAATGCTTTTACTATTCAATGCACAACATATTTCTCACATTAAAGTACATAATTTGGAGCTCCTGATTAATAACATTGAAGGTTCAATATAAGTGTCGTCCTCGGAGAAAATTACTGCAGAGGCTGGAATCTGTACTGAAAGCAACCAATGCTGGAGATCACAGTGAGTTAGACAGCATCCATGGAGAGAGAGCAAACTAATGTTATGATTCTAAATGACTCTTCTTCAGCTTTGATGAAGAGTCAGAGGGTCATCTAGATTCAAAACGTTAGCTTGTTCTCTCAACATGGATGCTGTCCGACTCAAAAAATGTCTTCCAAAGTTGGAGATTGATTACTGTTTTCAAATTTATAAGCCTCTCATTTGGATGGGTTATTTGGGAAGTGCTTCAAGACAATGAAGTCCTTTTTAAAAGTATGATAAAACAAAAGCACATCATTCTGTTTCCAAGTACACAACTGGAAGATGTTACAGTAAATGCAACAGACAGTAAATATAAAAGCCTAGGCATTCTGATGGGGTGCTGCAGCTTAGACCGAAGTTGCAACTCAAGCCCATACAGGGGAATGAGCTAACCCCAATCTGACCTGAAACCTCTGGACTCGAACCCTTGATCTGATCATGACCTGACCTACAACCTGACACTCTTCTGGCCCAGCCAGGTCAAACCCATCCCGTCTCTCTCCACCCAGCCACACCCAGCCCTGACAGTGCCCAGAACTCCTCAAACCCAACACCCTATGATCGAACCTGATTGTCTTGAGGCATGAAGGAGGAGAAAGTGAGGACTACAGATTCTGGAGATCAGAGTCAAAAGTGTGGCACTGGAAACACACAGCACGTCAGGCAGCATCTGAAGAGCAGGAGAATTGATGTTTCGGGCATAGGTCCTTCCTCAGGAATCCCGATGAAGGGCTTGTGCCTGAAACGTTGATCCTTCTGCTCCTCGGATGCTGCCTGACCGGTTGTGTTTTTCCAGCATCACACTCTCAACTCTGTCCCGAGACATGATTCAAACTAATATCCCCAACAGCTCAACATCCCTGGACACAAGCTGTCAGCCTCCCCACCCAACCTGACATCCCCGGCTCCATGCCCTTATCTATCTAAAGCATTCATCTACATATCTGACATCCAAACTATGTTACCCTCCTGGCTCCTAGCATTCTCCACTCTCCCTACCTTCTCACGTATGTACTTGCTGTTTCACAGGAGCTTTCAAAGTTTCTGCTGGACATTCACTCTTCAAAATACTGCACTTGGTGTCTCAAAACGTGGCTCCTACCATCATCTCCTCTGTGGCCTGACCCAAGGATTCTTGAACAGGTTCATAATAAGAGGATCCTTTCCAAAAATCTCCAGGCTAGAAATAATTGAAAGGTTTAATTGATTATAAATCGGATTTTAGTTAATTCCAAGTCTCACGGTGTGCTGCAGGGTGTGAGATTCTCTGTGGTTAATTTTCTCAGTTTGTTTTTGAGGTTCTGGCCATGACATCAACATTGACTGCAAAATGAAAATGGATAATGAATTACACACTTGTGTAACAATCTACTCAATTCTGAAGTCATCCTAATTTTTCAGGCTCAAAACTAGTGCCAAGCATTTAATAATGTGTGGCTACACGCAATTTGTACTGAAGGAATACAGTCTGCCATCTTGGTGAAGGTAATAAAAGTGTATTGTCTGCTACATGTAGTTTGGAGTAAAAATACAGAAAGTATAATGATGCAATGATGATGTCAGCATCACTTGTTTATGTAGAGCTCAGTTAGGTCTGAATTACTTCAGAGCTTTCATCAAGATCAGTTAGGCATTGTAGAGTGTCAGTGTGTTAGTCTGGGATTTCAAACTCCTTGCACAATATTATCCACAAATGCATTTCATTTGTGAGGAGCACCCAAGTGAATCTTTATTCCATCAAGGGCCATGGGAGCACAAGGGAATGAATTTGTTCTGTGTTCAAAGGCAGGATCTTTATTGTTGTCAGAGATTACTTCTTTAGATGTTTAGAGATAAACCATAATCATGATTATGGGTGGCACAGTGTCTCAGTAGTTAGCACTTCTGTCTCACAGTGCCATGGGCCTAGGTTTGATCCCATTCCTCAGGTGACTGTCTGTGTGGAGTTTACACATTCTCCTTGTGTCTGCATGGGTTTCATCTGGGCACTCTGGTTTCCAACCACAGTCCAGAGCTGTGCAGGTTAAATGGTTTAGCTACGTTAAATTGCCATAGTCTCCATGCATGTACAGACTAGCTTGGCTAGCCATGGTAAATGCAGGGTTACAGGGATAGAGTAGGGGTGCGGGTCTGGTTAGGATGCCCTTCAGAGGGTCAGTGCAATGGGTTGAATGCACAACCCTTTTTCAGATACCCCATGTTCTGCTCTATACTGAAATCAAGAGGGATTCCACTCACAGAACATACAGCTGGTGTGTCCATTGGCAATGAATCATGTCTGTGATCCTGGCAGTTCTGATGGCTTCATTTGATGGTGGTCTGCTGTGTTAGCTCTATTTAGGCGATGGCAACAAATTATTGATGATGCAGTGAAGATGGCTGAAGACTCCGACGAATAACCCAGGTCTTCAGGGTGTCGATCGCCACAGCTATCTGCTCCTACTCCAGTACAAACACATTTCTCCATTCCATCTTCCCCATCAATTAAATGATTTCCTCTGCAGCTTCTTAAAGCCTTGCAATCTGTTGTCTCCTGGGATGTGTCATTTTACAACGTCTGCCAGACCAGATTGACTTCCAGCATTTTAGCTGCAGTCTCAGAGCACATTCCCATGAGAGTTGCCTCCTAACTTCATGTGGCTCTTCCTGCCTTATATTGAACAGGCATAGATTAACCAAGCTTCAAGATTCCCATTCCCATTTTCAGGATAATATTCAATTTCCACCCCCTCCATATTTTATTTCAGGGTGGTGTGGAAGCAATGTTCATTAGTTTTATTCCGTTGCTTAATGAGTAAATTTCTTGGAAATCATTGCCTGTTTCAGTGACAATTTGAGTCTGCGCTACCAGTTTTGAGTTGTGCCGCACACTTCAGTTGCTTCCAAAAAGTACATGCATAATTTATCAGAAAATGACACTTTTCCCGAAATAGCTACAACTGCAGCTTTCCATTCAGTGGTTGGGTACTTTGTCAAGATCAGACACCGTGACTGCACCTGCAACAAAGTGATGTGACCAGATCCAACACTCAGTGAAACATAGAATATTCTCCAGAGAGTGGTATGTGTCTGCACAGCCAGAAATGTCACATTCATCAGAAAAAGAAGTTATGAGCTTTGACATATGTATGGGTCCAGGTAGCTCAAGCTTATAGATGAAGTCTTGCGCAATTGTTTTTAATCATATGATTAGTCTCCCAAATATTGATAATAATTTGTTTTTATTTGGAATGGCTTTACAAGCAGTTTGGTTCAAGGTAAACATCAATTAAATGCTAGGCTCCTCCTAACATTTCAACCTCATTATGTTGTCACTTGGCATTTGGATTTTTGCTTTATTTGGTTTGTGATTAATAAACGGGGAGTATTCTGTCACCAGGCTGTACACATGTACTTTACTGAATGATCTGGCACTGCGTCCATGCTGGTAATTTACAGACAGGAACCATCTCAAAGCTGAACTATGTACATGGTTAAAAATAAAACTGATGTTGCATTGCCAATTTTGAGATTTTATGCCTGAGCACACATTAATACATTACATTTTTGATTTAAATCACCAAAGGTGTTATCTATGATTGCAAAAATAAGCCTTATCTATAAGCCTTTCTCTCAAACTCTGATATGTCAACATACATTGCAAATAATACAGTGGAATTCAATAGATTGGCAACAGTTGAGAACCCAATTATTTGCCAATCAGTAATATTGATTCAGGAAGTTTTTCCATTGTAGGTAGAATTGCAAAGAACAACATGCTTCAAAAACACAGCAGTTTGTGATATACTAGTGAAGAATCAAGCAGTGGAGTGTGAATGAAATTACCATCCTTGTATCTTGTCAGTGAAATGTATGAATTAAATTAAACTCAAGCTTACTGCTGCTTTTGAAACAAAACATCAACTGAAATGAAAACCCAGATGTTTTGTGAATATATCGTAATCTAATCTGATGCAGAACATACTTCTCATATTTATTTTGTGAATAATATTTGTTGCAGTATCTAATCATGCTATTTGATGATCATGGTTTGCAGAGTAAGTGGTTGGCTTGACAACACCCATCAGAGGATTCTGGATCTTTAGAAAGCCAGAACTACATTTTTCAGGGAGCCTAGGAGGGGCACAAGAATAATAAGCTTCATTTGAACTTGTTAGACTCACTACGAATACAGCAAATAACTTAGTTTTGTCTGAATGCATGGGGTTGGTTGAATGGTGGTGATAAGAGTGAGGATAATGGCTAACACACAAAGGGGGAAAAAGACAATAAATGTTTAAAAATAAAGGTATAATAGAAAGGGAGAAGTTGTGTATTTTTTCTGCTAATGTTGCAAGGATATACAATATGGGTATAAGCGAAAGTAAATGTTGAAGAAAAAGTATGACATGTTAGGATTAGCAAAGATCTGGTTGAAACAAATCATGGGAACAGGAATGTTGACACCAGGGATAAAGGAAGAAGAATGGAAGTCAGCTTTATGATATATTTTGCACACACATCATAATATTAGGGAAGGCTAATGGAATAAATAGTTTTAAAAAAATTCTCTGGTTATTCTCTCAAAGCTGTCTATGCAAACTTATAGTTGGCGAATTGGCTACAGTACTTTGTTTCCTACATTACTATAGCAACACAACAATTTGTATTTATATACTGTCAGCAAAATGTCCCAAAGTGCTCAACATTACACTTATCAAACAAAATTTATCAGCAAACCACATTAGGAGATCTTGGAGTAAGCTTTTGCTCAAGTCCTCCGAGACGTAAGTTTTAAAGAGTGTCTTAAAGGAGGAAGGTGAGATAGAGGGGAATATTGGATAAAGGAGGTAACCCCTTATCTTAGGCTCTTGGCAACATAGGTCACTGCTTATTATAATCCGGGATGTTTAAGAGGACGGAAGTGATGATATTTGGGTTTTTCTGCAGGATTTAGTGCTTAAGCGAAATACAGTGATAGGGAGGACTGGAGTAATCTGAAAATGAGGATGAGAGTTCTAAAATCAAGATATGTCTTGGTTATGGAGAGTGGGCAGGAAGGTGGAGTCGAGGCCAAGATGAGATCAGCATGATTTTACCAAATGACAGAGCAAGCTCAAGGAGCTGAATTGCCTTCTCCTGCTCCTTGTTCTTACTTTCCTATGTTATATTGGGAAAGTCTTGTCTAAAATGGTAGATGGTCTACATTGCTGCTACTGTGCATTAATGGATGCTGTTGGTGTTAGATGGGACTGCTTTGTCCTGGATGAGTTGGGGCTGCATCCATCCAGGCGAGTGAAGAGTATTCAGTCACACTCCTGACTTGTACCTTGTAGGTGGTGGACAGTGAGGAGACAGGTGGTGAGTTTTTTTGTTGCAGAATTCCCAGCTTTCATCCTGGTGTGTGACTATTGTATTGATATGCTCCAGTTCAATTTCTGCAATTGTAATCCCTGAGATTTTGACAGAGGGGGATTCAGCAACAGTATTTTAAGGAAGGCTGGGTGGATTCACACCTGTTTTAAGTGGGCATTGTTTTGCATTTGTATGGCATCAATTTTACTTGCCACTTATCAGTCTAAATCAAAATATTATGCAGATCTTGCTCAGTTGGACAAAGACTTCTTCAGTATCTGAAGAATTATGAATGGTGCTCAACATTGTGAACATCCCTACTTCTGACTTTATGAGAGAGAGAGAAGATCATTAATAAAGCAGCTGAAGATTGTTCAGACTAGGTCACTGAGGAATTCTGCAGAATTGTCCTGGAACTGAAAGGTTTCCCTTCAAGGACTGAACTACAACCGGGTGTGACTCAATCAGACGTGAGTTCTCCCCCGATTCCCATTGACTCCAGTTTTGCTCAGTTTCCTTAATACCCCACTTGGTCAAATGTTGCTTTGATATCAAGGACAATGATAGTCACTTCCTCTCTGATTTCAGTTTTTTGTCCAATCATTCACTACCCTCTGGGGAAATTCCTTCACATCTTATTGTTGAGGTAAACCTGGTACTTCTGGACCAAGGGGCTGTTGGAAAGACAAATTTCCCTCTTAAAGACTTACCTCCTGAACAGACAGAGTGAAGGCTGAACAGAACTGGACGTGGATGGGGATTGTTTGGCACGTGAAGTGATATATTCGGGCTGTGGCTAAACGTGAGACACTACATGGGTGAAGTTGCCAACCTGCCCTCCTCTAATAAAGAAAAGACCATGTGTGGAGGATTGGTAAGGAAAGGCTTTTATTTTTCATTTATTCAATCTCTCTTGGTAATTTTGAGCAGAGGGGATGGAAGCTGGGGGAGTTGCATGCTCCTCTTGCGAGATGTGGGAGATAAGGGTCACCACTGGTGTCCCTGCTGACTTTGTCTGCAAGAAGTGCACCCAACTCCAGCTCCTCCCAGACTGCATTAGGGAACTAGAACTGGAGTTGGATGAACTTCAGATCGTTCAGGAGGCTGAGGGGTGATAGGGAGGAGTTTTGGAATGTAATCACATCTAAGTTACAGGATAAAGGTAGCTGAGTGACCGTCAGGAGGTGGAAAGGGAATAGGCAGACAGCGCAGTGATCCCTGTGGCCATTCCCCTCAATAATAAATATACAGTTTTGGATACTGTTGGGGGGGGGGAGGGAAATGAACTACCACAGGAAAGCCACAATGGTCAGGTCTCTGGGCTCAGAAGGGAAGGGGGAGAATAGGAGAGGCATGGTGATAGAAGATTCAATTGTGAAAGGAACAGGCAGGAGATTCTGTGGTCGTGAATGAGACTCCCAGATGGTATGTTGCCTCCCAGGTGCTAGGGTCATATATATCTCGGATCGAGTCTATAGGATTCTTAAGGGGGAGGGAGATCAGCTAGAAGTCGTGGTACACATTGGTACCAATATGTAGCAAAAGGGAGGAAGACCTGCAAAGAAAATGTGGGGAGTTAGGTTGGAAGCTAAAAGGCAGGATGCGCAGAGTAGTAATCTCAGGATTGCTACGGGTGCCACGGGCTAGTGAGGCTAGGAATAGAGAGCAACTGCAGATGAACATGTGGCTGCAGGGCTGGTGTAGGAAGGAGGGCTTCAGATGTGTTGTCCATTGGGATACCTTCTGAGGAAGGTGGGACTTATACAAGAAGGATGGGTTGCACCTAAACTGGAGGACTACCAATATCCTGGACAAGTGGTTTGCTGGAGCTCTTCGAGAGGTTTAAATTAGATTGGCAGAGGGGTGGGACCTGAGGTACAGAGCAGATGATGGAGTAGGTAATGAACAACCAGATACAGTGTGCAGAGAGTCTGTGAGAAGAGATAGGCATTTGATAGGGCAAAGGTACAGTTAATGTGATGGGTTGAAGTGTGCCTATTTTAATGCAAGAAGTATCAGAATTAAGGGTGATGAACTCACAGCATTGATCAATGCTTAAAATTATAATGTTGTGGCACTTACAGAGACTTTTATATCATGGGGCAGGAATGGTTGTTGGATATCCCAGAGTTTAGATGTTTCAAAAGGTATATGGGGGAAAGTAAAAGAGGTAGGGGAATGGCATTACTAATCAGGGTTAAAAATCACACAACACCAGGTTATAGTCCAACAGGTTTAATTGGAAGCACACTAGCTTTCGGAGCGACGCTCCTTAATCAGGTGATAGTGGAGGGCTCGACCGTAACACAGAATTTAAAGCAAAAATTTACAATGTGATGTAACTGAAATTATACATTGAAAAATTGATTGTCTGTTAAGCCTTTCATCTGTTAGAATACAGTGATAGCTTCACTTCTTTCATGTGTAAATCACAAAACCCTTTTTTTTAAAGTTGCATTCTCGGGTTAGCTGTTAACAATGGTGATAGCTAGACAATATGTTTAAGGTGTTAGCCCCCTGTGTTCTCTGTCTATGACCTGATGTTTAGATTGATTCTCATCTAAAAAGTAAGATAACAGAGTTTTACATAAATTCATGCAGTTTTTGAGCTCAGAGTTCTACATGAATGTATGCAGTTTTTGAGCAAAGTACAACGTAACTCTGCAAGTACAAATTCACCCCACAAAATATATGTGTGCATGTGGGTCTTTGTGTGTGTGTGTGTCTGTCTGGGGTGGGGGTTGTGAGTGTGAGAAAGTGTGTGAGTGTGTGTAGTGAGTTCAGAGTGTCTTAAGTTTGTGAGGGAGTGCATGTGTGAGTGTGGGAGTGTGTGTGTCTATAAGGGTGTGTGTGGGTGTCCGTGTGTATGTGAGAGTGTGCGTGTGTAGGAATATCTGTGTGTGTGTGTGTGTGTGTGTGTGTGTGTGTAGTGCAATGGTGCTCAACTGTAATGTGACATGAACCCAAGGTCCTGGTTGAGGCCCTCCCTATGTGTACCGAACTTGGCTATCAGCCTTTGCTCAGCCACTTTTCTCTGCTGCCTGTCCAGTAGTCCACCTTGGAGGATGGTCACCCGAAGGTCCGAGGCTGAATGTCCTGGACCACCGAGGTACATTGCCCCGGGGCATCCTCCAAGGTGGACTTCGGGACAGGCAGGAGAGAAAAGTGGCCGAGCAGAGGCTGAGAGCCAAGTTCGGTACCCATAGGGAGGGCCTCAACCTGGACCTTGGGTTCATGTCACATTACAGGTGAGCACCATTGCACTGCACACACACAGAGATATTCCTACGCATGCACACTCTCACATACACACGGACACAAGTACACACAGATTCGCACACAGACACCCACACACACCCTTATAGACACACGCACTCCCACACTCACACATGCACTCCCTCACAGACTTAGGACATTCTGCGCTCACTACACGCACACACACTTTCTCACACTCTCAATCCCCACCCCAGACAGACACAAATACACAGACAAAGACCCACATGCACACATATATTTTATGGGGTGAATTTGCACTTACAGAGTTACATTGTACTTTGCTCAAAAACTGCATGCATTCATGTAGAACTCTGAGCTCAAAAACTGCATGAATTTATGTAAAATTCTGTTATCTCACTTTTTAGATTAGAATCAATCTAAACATCAGGTCATAGACAGAGAGTACAGGAGGCTAACACCTTCAACATATTGTCTAGCTATCACCATTGTTAACAGCTAACCTGAGAATGCAACTGTAAAAAAAGGGTTTTGTGATTTACACATGAAAGAAGTGAAACTATCACTGTATTCTAACAGATGAAAGGCTTAACAGACAATTAATTTATCAATGTATAATTTCAGTTACATCACACTGTAAATTTTTGCTATAAATTCTGTGTTATGATTGAGCCCTCCACTATCACCTGATGAAGGAAAGTCACTCCGAAAGCTAGTGTGCTTCCAATTAAACCTGTTGGACTATAACCTGGTGTTGTGTGATTTTTAACTTTGCACACCCCAGTCCAACACCGGCATCTCCAAATCATTGCTAATCAGGGATAGTCTCACAGCTACAGAAAGGGAGATTGTCAAAGAGGGTTTGTCTACTGAATCATTATGGAAGTCAGAAACAGGAAAGGAGCAGTCACTTAATTTGGGAGTTTTCTACAGACACCCCTATAGCAACAGAGACACAGAGAAGCAGATTAGGAAGCAGATTTTGGAAGGGTGCAGAAGTATGGGCAACATGGTGACTCAGTGGTTAGCACTGCTGCCTCACAGTGCCAGGGGCCCTGTTTCAATTCCAGCCTTGGGCGAGTGTCTGTGTGGAATTTGCACATTCTCCCCGTGTCTGAATGGATTTCCTCCCATACTCCAAAAGATGTGCAGGTCAGGTGAATTGGCCGTGCTAAGTTGTCCATAACATTAGGGTGCATTAGTCATGGATAAATATAGTGTAGGGGAATGGTTCTGGGTGGGTAACTCTTCAGAGGGTTGGTGTGGACTAGTTGGGCCCAAGGGCCTGTTTCCATACTGTAGGGAATCAAATATCTATCTAATCTAACAGGGTTGTTGCCATGGGTGATCTTAATTTCCCTAATATTGATTGAAACCTCTTTAGTTTAAATGGTTTAGATGAAGTAGTTTTTGTCAGGTGTGTCCAGGAAGGGTGTGTCCTGACTCAATATGTATATAGGCCAACTAGAGGGGAGGCTACACTGGATTTGGTGCTTGGCAAAGAGCCATTCCAGATCTCTAGGTGGAAGAGCATTTTGGTGTTAATAATTATAACTCCCTGACCTTTATTGTGGTCATGTAGAGGATAGGAGCAGGCTATATGGAAAAGTATTTAATTGGGGGAAGGGGGAATTACAATGCTATTAGGCAGGAACTGGGATGCCTAATTGGGAACAGATGTTCTCAGGGAAATGCATGACAGAAATAGGAAGCACGTACTGATAGTGCTGACAGAGGCAAGGAAGGTATGGTAGGTTGAAAGAACTTTGGGTGAGAAGGGATGTGGAACATCTAGTTAAGAAGAAGAAGGAAGCTTACTTAAGGTTGAGGAGGCAAGGATCAGACAGGGCTTTAGAGGGTTACAAGCCAGGAAGGAACTGAAGAATATAATTAGGACAGCTAGTAGGGGGCATGAAAAAGCTTTAGAGGATAGGATTAAGGAAAACCCTAAGACATTCTATGCTTATGTGTGGAACAAGAGGATGGCCAGATTGAGGGTAGGACTGATCAGGGATAGTGTAGGGAATGTGTGCCTGGAGTCGGAGGAGGTGGAGAGGTTCTTAATAAATACTTTGCTTCAATATTCCCTACTGTGAGTGACCTTTGTCATTTGTGAGGACAGCGTGAAACAGACTGATATGCTAGAACAGGTTGATGTTAGGAAGGAGGATGTACTGAAGATTTTGAAAAACATAAGGATAGATAAATCCCCTGGACCAGATAGGATATACCCTCAGTTACTACAGGAAGCAAGGAGAGAGACTACTGCAGCTTCAGCAATGATTTGTGCATCTTCATTGTCCACTGGAGTAGTGCCAGATGATTGGAGGGTGGCAAATGTTAGTCCCTTGTTCAAGAAAGGGAATAGGGATAATCCTGTGAATTAAAGACCAGTCAGTCTTATGTCAGTGTCAAGTATTGGAGAGGATTGAGAGACCGGATTTATGACTACTTGGAAAACCATAGCTTGGTTAGAGCTAGTCAGCGGAGCTTTGAGGGGCAGGTCATGCCTCACAAACCTTATTGAATTCTTTGCAGATATGACAAAACACATTGTTGAAGGTAGAGCAGTGGATATGGTGTATATGGAGTTTAGCAAGGTGTTTGATAAGCTTCCTATTGGCAGGATCATTCAGAAATTAAGGAGGCATGGGATACAGGGAAACCTGTCTGACTGGTTACAAATTGGCTGGCCCATAAAAGACAGAGGGTGGTGGTGCATTGACTGTATTCAACCTGGAGCTCGGTGACCAGTGGTGTTCTGCAGGAATCAGTTCTGGGATGTCCACAGTGACTTTTATCAATGACTTGGATGAGGAAGTGGAAGGGTGGCTTTGTAAGTTCACCAATGACAAAGCTTGGTGGAGTTGTGGATAGTGTGGAGGGCTGTTGTAGTTTGTAACAGGACATTGACAGGGTGCAGAGCTGGGCTGAGAAGTGGCAGGTGGAGTCCAACCTGGAAAAGTGTGAAGTGATTCACTTTGGAAGGTCAAATTTGGATACAGGGTAAAGGCAGAATTCTTGGCAGTATGGAGGAACAGACGGATTTGGTGGGGTTCACATCCACAGATCCCTCAAAGTTACCACCTAAGTTGATAGGGTTGTTAAGAAGGGTAAGTGTGTTGATTTTCATTAGCAGGGGGACTGAGTGTAAGAGCCATGAGGTTATGTTGCAGCCCTACCCTACAGAGCCCTTGTTAGACTACACTTGGAATACTGTGTTCGGTTCTGGTTGCCTTATCATAGGAAAGATGTGAAGACTTTAGAGAGGGTGCAGAGGAGAATTACCAGGATGTCACCTGGACTGGAGGGCATATCTCATGAGGTAAGGTTGAGGGAGCTAGGGCTTTTTTCATTGAAGTGAAGAAGGATGAGAGGTGACTTGATAGAGGTGTACAAGATATTGGCAGGCATAGATAGAGTAGATAGCCAGAGACATTTTTCCCATGGCAGAAATGTCTATCATGAGGGGGTATAATTTTAAGGTGATTGGAGGAAGGTATGGGGAGATGTCAGCAGGAGGTTCTTTACAGCGTGGTGGGTGCATGGAATGCACTGCCAGCAGTGATTGTAGAATCAGATACATTAGGGACATTTAAGTGACTCTTGAATAGGCACATGGATAATTGTAAAATGAAGGGTATGTACTTTAGTCTGATCTTAGAGTAGGATAAAAGACCAGCACAATATCAAAGGGCCTATATTGTGCTGTACTGTTCTATGTTCTATGTTCTCCTGCAACCTTTTTTATATCAGAATTGATTCTCAGACTTGATGATAATGATAGAGTGGGGATGTGCCAGGCCATGATGCTCTGGATTGTGGTTAATGCAATTCTGCTGTTTATGATGGCTCAAAACACCTCACAGATGTCTGGTTTTGAATCTTTCACGTGGTGAAAAATTGCTGTGGAACTCAAACTAACAGTGGTGTTTGGGAAGAAGACTGGGAAACAGATATTGCAAGAAAGAAATTTTGATTGTGGATCTCATTTTCGGTGGGTCGAGAAAAATTATTTACCTTTGTGGACAAATTGGTACCTTTGATGGATGCCTAAGGTTTTCAATGGAAAAAACTAAGAAAGAAGGGAGGAGGAAGTTTTGTCAAACTGTCAATGTCTGTGGGAGTTTTAATCTGTTAAGGGAAGCAAGGTTATGGGGGAAAAGCAGGAAGTGGAGTTGCAGATTATCAGATCAATCATGTTCTTATTGACTGATTGGAGTAGACTCTCTATGGGCTGAGTGGCCTACTTCTGCTCCAACATCTTGTGGTCTTATGGCTCTATGGGATGCTTCAGAGTGTGGGAATATTTGAGGCTGATGGTAAAACATCATAGACTAGAAATTAGTTTGTGCCACGTTTGGGTTTCTGGATCATGATTCATGACCTACTTACTGCTATTGGGCGGCACTCCACGATTCCAACATGGCCACAAGTGGCTCCAGCACTGAACAAGTATTCATAGCACTGCCTCTGCACACCTTTGTTGTTAAGAAATAACCATATGATCCACAGAACCTTCTCCTCTTAAAATGTGCTGTCCAGATAGAGATAGGTTCAGCGTGCACTGCTGGTACATTGGAGGACCAAAGAAGATACCATACCCCTTCAGGGAAAAGCCTCCCCACTTTGATGTTGCTGTCCTGAATGCATTTGTGAGACAAGTGAAGGCCGCAAGGCGCTGTCAAGAATAAGTCTCAAAGAAGAATGTGAACCGGTAGTAAGGGTTGTTGATGCTCCGAGTTCTACTCAGGATATGGCAGCATTGCTGAAAGAAGGTTAATAACCCTCAGTCAGGGCATCAAGGTGAGTGATTGGATCCTTTACATCACATTTTACATCACATTCTTCAACTACACAATTTTCACATTTATCAATGCATCACATCCCCGTCACTCCCTAAGCAACACCGTGAGACTCAGAATTTGCAGTAACATTTTATACATCTCTCTCCCAAATATACCTTCAAATCCAGCAATCACTCTTCTACATGCTTCTGCAAACTTACAGCTGTGGCAGGCTCACTACCCAAGTACACTGGCACACAGTGACAGATATTCTGCCATCTATCACAGGAGAAGCTGGCCTACCAGTAAAGGTCCAACAAGCCTGCACTTCCATCAGCACCTGCAGGGAAATGGTCCCTGCAATATTTCCTTCTATTATTGATGCATTCCTGGATAGAATTTTTGATTGAAGATATTTTCCATTGGCCTTTGTTGAATGAATTAGCCTTGGTGTCTTTACAATGGGGACTCTGACATGGATGCATGATTAGGGAATTGTTTTCTATGGTGGGAGAAGGTGGGGAAATTCATTACACCTGAAGTGAATCTGTTCAATGTGGTCCCTCTCCGACTGCCCAGAACCACTTGACCTCCCCCAGTTTCACCGCCTTCATAACCAGCTTAACCCTGAGTTGGCTGCTCAAAACATTGTTGCAGAAACCCATCTTGGGCATAATTCCAGGAATTCATCCTCCATAGCATTAGTGCTGAATTGGTTAACCAAATGTAAATTGAAATGATCCATTTAATTGCATAAACCACATTACATGTCTCCAATTTCCTGATTTCTGGCATCCCTAACACTAGTACTACAGTTTGATGTTCTTTAAACAACTCCCACCAATGATTGCTTGCCCTTGCTGTTTCTTACCTCCACCCAAACTGTTTCTACATCTTGATCTTCTCTTCCTGAAATATTTAATTCCTGTTTTATTAGGAATGCTACTCCACCACCTATTGCCTTTTATTTTGTTCCACCTAAAGATAGAATATCCATATATATTTATCCCAATCTTGGTCATGCCCAGATCTTTGTCTCTGTAATGGCAGTTGTCATAGACAATGAACTCAAATTATGCACTCAAATCATTATTCATTTTGCAAATATTATGTGCATTCCGATAGGATATATTTAATCAGCCTGTTTGCATAATGCTCAACTTCTTTCAATTACTTTTACCTGTCTTGAATTGCAACTCCCTCCCAGGTTCCCATCAGCCCAGTCACTGATATCTATGACACTTCCAATATATTTGGACACAAGGAGCCGATGCACCAATATCATAGTTATTTATAGTGTGGTCAAGTCCTGTGTCAAACTTCACAAATCTGCAAGGGTCATGAAGTAAGCAGCAATCTGCACATCATGCCTATAAAATGCTACAACACAATTTCATGCCCAATCACTATTTGAAAAAGAGGAATATAAAAGGATGTGGAAGAAATGGGAATGCAAAATCTTATCAGCACTAAATGACCTTCTCCCCTCCTGTAATTAGTAAAAATTCTAAAAACAACATGGAGCAACATTTAGAGGATAGAACAGATTTAAATGAATTCTGTGTTCATCCTCCACAGAGAATGAAGTAAGGCTTCAGGTAAGCAGAGCTGTTCCTGTGCTAAATTGAATGTTGCTGTTAAGATTGTAGTATTTCCCTACATGCACCTTCAAGTTCAATATCATTCTTGTGACATCAGCTCGCAGCAATAATGAGCATTACAAAGGTATTTATCTGGAGGGGATCTTTGCTATCTCAAATCAGAACTTTTGTAGACTGCAATCTGTTAGAAAGTTGGACCACCTGCTTACCCATATCTCTATTGAATTAATTCAACACTAATTACTGTGTTTCTTATTCATTTTAATCTAACAAACATAATGCTCAATTTCTTTTCACTCAATAATATAAAATGCAAGGTTCAACATAATTATTCTTCAGTTCCTTTTCAGTTCACCCTAATCAACACAAGGGAACAAAATCATCAATTTATCCTAACACTAGTGAACTCAAATGCAGAGCCTGCATGAATAAAATACATTTAATTCAAGTTAGGCAGCACTGAAGTTATCTTTCATTCATAGTGGAAGTTTGATCCTTTCATCTCATCATTTGGACTGCCTGCTCACTTGCTCACTGGGATATCTTCCCATCATTTTAAAAACTATATCCATGGGAAGTGGGCATCACGGGCTGGGTCAGCATTTATTGCCTGTGTCTAGTTGCTCCTGAGAAGGTGGCCTTTTTGAATCACTGCATGCCATGTACTGTGTGGTGTCCCACGATGGAGGGAATTCCAGGATTTTCTCCCAACAACAGTGAAGGAACGGCAATATATTTCCAAATCAGGATGGTGAATGGCTTGGAGGATAACATGCAGTGGTGGTGTTCCCATGTATCTGCTGCCCTTGTCCTTTGAGATGGGAGTGGACATGGGTTTTGAAGGTGTTTCATGAACTGACCAAAGATAACATCTGTGCCACCCATTTTTCATCTCCCTACCTCTCTGATATTCCAGGAGAAAAGTAGCCCACAGTAGGGCAGATCAATTCAAAATGATGGTGGGCTGCCTGGCATTCAGTTCCCCAGCCCCTAATGTGGTCAGCATCCTGACAGCTCCAAGCAGCTGGCTGGCTTTTCCCAAGCCCCAGTACTGGTACTAGAGGTTGTCTTTGATTTGCCGCCCCTTGACTTAGCTGAAACCTTCTGACAAACATAACAAGCTGATTTCCTTTGTCTCTGCACTAAAACCCAAGGCAAGACCATAAGTAATATGAGCTTGATATCTCTGACAATGCAAAAAGGCAATGCAAGGCAGGAATACTGTGAGCATCTAGGTAGGCTCAGAGTGAGTGAATACTACGACGGTAAACAAAAAGGATGAAGATGTAGCCTGCTCCAGTCCGAGCTTAGTACCTATCCCAGGTTGCATAAGGTCCTTGCAGAATCATCATGATAGTTACCAGAGTAACCCAAATAGAGAATGAAAGGAAAGAAATGGGTCATAGATGTATCATGAGGGTCCTTGGTGACTTGCACATGTCAGATACCAATGTCCTTTGGTGTAGGGTGCATGAAATCAGTGCCCAAAGAACATGTTCTGGGATGTTGGTGCCTGGTGTCCAACATGGAAGTAATTTGAAATAAGCAGCGACCTGACATACCCACTCTGACCTCCATGTTGAGCATTCCCGATTTCCAGCTTGTTTAGTGTATTTGTTAAATAGAAAGCAGAATATTAATGAGGTGAGTTATGATGTTAATAATCTGTTTAACAAGCAATAATTCCCTCCTAACTTGAAGGTTGATAAGTCCCCAGGGCCTGATGGTCTACATCCCAGGGTACTGAAGGAGGTGGCTCGAGAAATCATGGATGCACTGGTGATTATTTTCCAGAGTTCAATAGATTTGGGATCAGTTCCGCGGATTGAAGGGTGGCTAATGTTGTACCACTTAAGAAAGGTGGGAGAGAGAAAGCAGGAAATTATAGACCAGTTAGTCTGACCTCAGTGGTGGGAAAGATGCTGGAGTCTATTATAAAGGATGAAATTATGACAGTTAAACATCACACAACACCAGGTTATAGTCCAACAGGTTTAATTGGAAGCACACTAACTTTTGGAGTGACACTCCTCCATCAGGTGATTGTGGAGGGCTTGATCATAACACAGAATTTATAGCAAAAAATTTTTAGTGTGATGTAACTGAAATTATACATTGAAAAATTGATTCTGTTAAGCCTTTCATCTGTTAGAATACAGTGATAGTTTCACTTCTTTCATGTGTAAATCACAAACCCCTTTTTTTTAAAAGCGTTGCATTCTAGGGTTAGCTGTTAACAATGGTGATAGCTAGACAATATGCTGAAGGTGTTAGCCCCTGTGTTCTCTGTCTATGACCTGATGTTTAGATTGATTCTAATCTAAAAAGTGAGATA
Source organism: Chiloscyllium punctatum (assembly GCF_047496795.1). Lineage (NCBI taxonomy): Eukaryota > Metazoa > Chordata > Chondrichthyes > Orectolobiformes > Hemiscylliidae > Chiloscyllium > Chiloscyllium punctatum. Next base: position 10,240,290 of record NC_092783.1, on the reverse strand, counting down.
ACAGAGTTTTACATACATTCATGCAGTTTTTGAGTTAAGATTAGATTACAGTGTGGAAACAGGCCCTTCGGCCCAACAAGTCCACACCGACCTGCCGAAGCACAACCCACCCATACCCCTACATTTACCCCTTACCTAACACCACAGGCAATTTAGTATGGCCAATTCACCTGTCCTGCACATCTTTGGACTGTGGGAGGAAACCGGAGCACCCGGAGGAAACCCACACAGACACAGGGAGAACGTGCAAACTCCACACAGTCAGTTGCCTGAGGCGGGAATTGAACCCGGATCTCTGGCACTGTGAGGCAGCAGTACTAACCACTGTGCTGCCCACAAAGTACAATGTAACTCTGCAAGTACAAATTCACCCCACAAAATATGTGTGCATGTGGGTCTTTGTCTGTCTGTGTGTGTGTCTGTCTGGGGTGGGGGTTGTGAGTGTGAGAAAGTGTGTGTGTAGTGAGTGCAGAGTGTCTTAAGTCTGTGAGGGAGTGCATGTGTGGGAGTGTGTGAGTGGGTGTCTGTGTGTGCGTCTGTGTGTACTTGTGTCCCTGTGTGTGTGGAGTGCAATGGTGACCACCTGTAGTGTGACATGAACCCAAGGTCCCGGTTGAGGCCCTCCCTATGGGTACCGAACTTAGCTACCAGCCTCTGCTCAGCCACTTTCCTCTGCTTCCTGTCCTGAAGTCCACCTTGGAGGATGGTCACCCGAAGGTCCGAGGCTGAATATCCTGGACCACTGAAGTGTTCCCCAACTGGGAGGGAACCCTCCTGTCTGTTGATTGTTGGGCGGTGCCCATTCATCCGTTGTCGTAGCCTTTGCTCGGTTTCCCCAATGTACCATGCCTCAGGGCATCCTTGCCTGCAGAGTATAAAATAGACAACGTTGGATGAGTCACATGAGTACCTGCTATGTACAAGATGGGAGGTGTTCCCACGCATAATAGTTCCCACGGACATAGACACCACTATTGTGTATATATATGTATGTAAATATATATATATATATATATAAGACACCCACACACACCCTTATAGACACACACACTCCCACACTCTCACATGCACCCCCTCACAGACTTAAGACACTCTGCACTCACTATATATGCACACACTTTCTCACACTCACAACCCCCACCCCAGACAGACAGACAGACAGACACACACACACACACTTTCTCACACTCACAACCCCCACCCCAGACAGACACACACACACAGACAAAGACCCACATGCACACATATATTTTGTGGGGTGAATTTGTACTTGCAGAGTTACATTGTACTTTGCTCAAAAACTGCATGCATTCATGTAGAACTCCGAGCTCAAAAACTACATGAATTTATGTAAAACTCTGATTTTAATCTAAAAAGTGAGATCACAATCTAAACATCATGGCATAGACAGAACACAGGAGGCTAACACCTTCAACATATTGTCTAGCTATCACCATTGTTAACAGCTAACCTGAGAATGCAACTTTTTAAAAAAAGGTTTTGTGATTTACACATGAAAGAAGTGAAACTATCACTGTATTCTAACAGATGAAAGGGCTTAACAGACAATCAATTTTTCAATGTATAATTTCAGTTACATCACACTGCAAATTTTTGCTATAAATTCTGTGTAACGATCGAGCCCTCCACAATCACCTGATGAAGGAGCATCGCTCCGAAAGCTAGTGTGCTTCCAATTAAACCAGTTGGACTATAACCTGGTGTTGTGTGATTTTTAACTTTGTACACCCCAGTCCAACGCCGGCATCTCCAAATCGAAATTATGACACATCTGGATAGTAGTAACAGGATAGGTCAGAGTCAGCATGGATTTATGAAGGGGAAATCATGCTTGACTAATCTTCTGGAATTTTTTGAGGATTAACTCTGAAGATGGACGAGGGAGATCCAGTGGATGTTGTGTACCTGGACTTTCAGAAAGCTTTTGATAAAGTCCCACATAGGAGGTTAGTGAGTAAAATTAGGGCGCATGGTCTTGGGGGCAAAATACTAACTTGGATTGAAAGTTGGTTGGCTGACAGGAAACTAAGAGTAGTGATAAACGGCTCCATTTCAGAATGGCAGGCAGTGACCAGTGGGGTACCACAGGGATCAGTGCTGGGACCGCAGCTTTTTACAATGTATGTTAATGATATAGAAGATGGTATCAGCAATAACATTAGCAAATTTGCTGATGAGACTAAGCTGGGTGGCAGGGTGAAATGTGAGGAGGATGTTAGGAGATTACAGGGTGACCTGGACAGATTAGGTGAGTGGTCAGATTCATGGCAGGTGCAGTTTAATGTGGATAAATGTATGGATATCCACTTTGGTGGCAAGAACAGGAAGGGAGATTACTACCTAAATGGAATCAATTTAGGTAAAGGGGCAATACAGAGAGATCTGGGTGTTCTTGTGCACCAGTCCATGAAGGTAAGCATGCAGGTACAGCAGGTAGTAAAGAAGGCTAATAACATGCTGGCCTTCATAACAACATGGATTGAGTATAAAAGCAAAGAGGTTCTTCTGCAGCTGTACGGGGCCCTGGTGAGACCACACCTGGAGTACTGTGTGCAGTTCTGGTCTCCAAATTTGAGGAAAGACATTCTGGCTATTGAGGGTGTGCAGCGTAGGTTCACGAGGTTAATTCCTGGAATGGCGGAACTACCTTATGCCAAAATACTGGAGCGACTGGGCTTGTATACCCTTGAGTTTAGAAGACTGAGAGGGGATCTGATTGAGACATATAAGATTATGAAAGGATTGGACACTCTGGCAGCAGGAAACATGTTTCCGCTGATGGGTGAGTGCCGAACCAGAGGACACAGCTTAAAAATACAGGGTAAACCATTTAGGACAGAGATGAGGAGAAACTTCTTCACCCAGAGAGTGGTGGCTGTGTGGAATGCTCTGCCCCAGAGGGCAGTGGAGGCCCAGTCTCTGGATTCATTTAAGGAAGAGTTGGATAGAGCTCTCAAGGATAGTGGAATCAAGGGTTATGGAGATAAGGCAGGAACAGGATACTGATTAAGGATGATCAGACATGATCATATTGAATGGTGGTGCAGGTTCGAAGGGCAGAATGGCCTACTCCTGCACCTATTGTCTATTGTCTATTATAACGTGGTGCTGCTTCATGAGAAACTTGCCATACCGCTTGTCAAAAGTATAAAAGATGGAGCAAGTTGGTCTCAATGATGAGATCAAATTCTACCACAAATCTTGCCTAGACAACATCACTCAGACTCCTAATAAAATTCTGCCCCTTTATTTTACTGCAAGTTGAATTGGTATTAAGAGTTTTAGCATTGCAACTTCTTTGTTAACTGAGAAATATAATGTGTGAACGATGTAGAGCTACAATCTTATTTTATCTCCTAGCATTATCAGTAATTTAAATCTGTGAAGGACAATAATGGTTGAATACACAATGGAGATGGTTTCTCTAGTTAAAAAAACAAATAAAATAAAACAAAACAAAATTGTCTTTTGAAGATGAGAATTGAATAAGTAGAATGTCTGCAAGGAGCAAATTCCTTTCACAGAAAATACTGAAAATATGAACATTACTTTTTAAAATTTTGCTAGTGAATAAATGAAATATGATTTGTGTGAAAATCAAAGAATGTTACATTTAGAGCTTTCCTATTTTCTCCATTTAATTATTGAGGAAAAGCACTTTCATTTTCTTTTCATATCCATCGTATTGAACCATCTGCTCTTATTTTTTCCCTTACATTTAAAGTTAGTTAAAGTTTTGTTCGAGCAGGCAGTTGGCTTGGAGCCAGTGCGAATCCCTTCATTTAAAAACAGGTTGTGATTCTCCATAAAGGGAATGGAGCACACCGACTGATACTCAAGCCATTAGGATGGTTTCTGAATGAGATGAGCTGGTCAGATCTTGATCATGAGAGAAGTACCAATGAATATAAATAAGGGATGAAAAATTGGTCTGCATCCACTTTCATGCATGTACCCTCTACCAATGAACCAGCATGATGACTTTGTTATTGTAGCTTGTATGCAGTTTATACCAACATTGCTGTTTGATATATGCCCAACAAAAGCCTGAATTACAAGTGAGACAAGCATGTCTTCCAGCTAGTTTTCAGCCCTTAAAGGCAGTATGTCTTTCTTAAAAGGAAATTGCACTGCTGCTGACTGCCAACACTGCAAGTGGAAACATATAAAATGCAGCATAAGGAAGAGAGAGCTTTTGTGTCTACAGTCACTGGCAGATTGCCCTGTGAACCTAGAATTCACCCTACAGGCCGCTTTCGGAATGTCAGTGTCAACATCTGAGTCCTATGTGATCTTACCATCAAGTTAACTAGCACATTCGTTTCCAATCCTCCTGTCCAAATTGCTGTACATTGTATCCAGTGATCAACTGTGTGATAAGCTTCTCTGTAAAGTATATGTGGTTTCTGTCTCTTGAGCTGATGCTCTTTAGAGTCAGATAATGTGTTAAACCATTCGGGAAGGCTGGCCTGAAGGTCATAGGGGCTTCCATATTTTCTACTCCTAAAACAGCAGAAAAGAACACGGCTTATGTTGTAGTATAAAAGAGCTCAAAGAGGCAGTAACTCACAGAAGCCCCTGTCATGTGTAAGGTAATGTAGAATGAAGAAAGAAAAAAATAGGAAAAGGTGTTTAAAAAAACTTGCATGGTGTCTTCTCCAATACTGAGAGCTGTCGCATGTATGTCTCTAATCCTCCCGAAGATGGTCAGCATTTTTTCCTCTGGAGTGTACAAGACAAATATATGCAGCCTGAATATGTTGATCTGCTCTTTTAAGAAGGAAGGGCTCTTTGGTGACATGCTCATGCAACGTTTTGGGAATGTGCTAAAATAGGTTGAAAATAATGTGACACATGACTGATGGGCAAGTGTGGTAAGTGTAGGTATTCAGAATGTATGAGCAGGAAGGAGGCATGGTGCAATGAGGATAGGAGAAAGAACAAAAGTAGGGTGGAGGTGTGCTGTGAGAAGTGAGGCTGAAGCTGAGACAGATGTGAATGAGATTAAATTATAGCAAATGTATACTGACAACTCTGGACAGATCATGGAACTTCTTTGCAAGTTCTGGAACTCACGAGCTTAGACATATTTTATGCACAATTTCTGTTTCATGCTTCTCTCCTTTGCAGTGTGCTCGCTATTTGAGTGGCAATCAAATTTACTTTCCCCCAAATCTCTGCGCAAAAAAGGTACTCAGTAACGAATAAGACATGTTGTGCTAGTTGCATGCCTTTTAAATCATAATGAGGAACAAACATGCATTTCAGATGCTGGCTGGGGCATGGAAAGATAAGGCAGCCAGGAATGTATGCATGTTTTGCAATTTTGCAAAAGGGGAATGTTTTGCAAAAAAAAAATTGTTTTCATTTTATTGCTTGGTTCTGGACTGCAATTGCAAAACAAACCCCAGCAAGTTTATAATTTATATCACAACATTTTAGAATGGTTACAGCATAAAAGGAAGCTTTTTAGTCATAGTGTTTGTGCTGGCTGTTTGAAGGAGTCCAGTCGTTAATGTAGTGCCAATTGCATGCCTATTAATTCATAATGAGGAACAAACATATATTTCATATGTTGGCTGGGGCAGCATATATTCCTGCTGCCTTATCTTTCCTTCCTTACATTAATCCCTGCTGTTTTCCTGTGGCCCTGCAGATTTCTCCTTTTCAGTAAGGAATCAATTGCCTTTATAGAACATTGATTGACCCTCCCATCACCATACTCTCGGGCAGTGTATTCCGATCCTAATCATCCTTGCATGAAAATGTTTTTTTTCATGTCACCATTTCTTTCTCTGATTGCCTTAAATCTGAGCTCTTTGGGATCTTAAATTTCTATCAATAGAAATAACTTCTCTCTACCTTCTCTGTCCACGCCTCTCATGATCCTAAACAGGTCGATTCAAGGATATTTACAATTCTTTAGTTCTTTGGCATCATCCTGGAGTCTAAGCAAGGTTGGAAAATTGAATCTGCTCTTCTTTAATTTCTACTTTCACTTCCTTGAGTATCCTTGGATGCATCTCAATTGTCATTTTTACATATTGGATTTCAAACTAGTGGCATATGGGTATTGATTATATTTGTGAAGCATTTACTTGGAAAAAAATGGCCAGAGAATTGTCCTAGAATAGTTCTGTGATCCAATATGTGTCAGGCAGCAGGTCGAAGGTGATTACAAACCCCATAGAGTGTTAATGGAAAATTGCTTATACTTTGGGTTTTATGACAGGGCAAATAAACATTGAAAAGCACGGGCTTCCTTTTGTTTTAGGATAGTCTAGAGTTGATTTTAGCTTAGAAAATCTAGAGTTTGAAAGTTTTGAAGGAAACTGGACTAAGATCAGAAGCAAATATAATTTCTCTTCTAGAAGGAATATTAGACAGTTCAGAGAAAGCACAGTTGCCTAGGTGTAAAAGTTTACCTTGTGAATCTTCTACACTAGGATTGTTAGAAAATTGCAGATTATTAATGTTCTAAGAAAATCTTATTTTCAGTTTTATGATTATTCATGTAGGAAGACTTCACAGTTCACAGGAAAGAAACAAGGAGAAACAATTAAGTCCCACTTAAAGTTTTGAAAAAAGGGGCAAATTGTATGGAATAAAATGAAAATAATTCTGTGATGGTGTTACAGAATAGAGGAGACTTTGTTTAATGATGTTATAGAGATCTACAACACAGAAAAAAACCCTTCAGGTCACCACATCCACCAGTTAAAAACAACCACCTAATAATTCTAATCCCATTTGCCAGCACTTAGCCCATAGCCTTGTATGCCTTGGTATCGCAAATGCACAACTAAATATGTTAGAAATGTTATGAGTGTTTCTGTCTCTACCACCATCACAGGCAGTGAGTTCCAGATTCTGACCACCTCCTGGGTAAAAAAGCTTTTCCTCACATCTCCCCAAACCTTTTACCCCTCACTTTAAAACTATACTAGGTAAAAGTGAGTACTGTAGATGTTGGAGATTAGAGTCAAAAGTGTCATAGTCATAGAGTCATAGAGATGTACAGCATGGAAACACACCCTTCGGTCCAACCTGTCCATACCGACCATATATCCCAACCCAATCTAGTCCCACCTGCCAGCACCGGGACCATATCCCTCCAAACCCTTCCTATTCATGTACCCATCCAAATGCCTCTTAAATGTTGCAATTGTACCAGCCTCCACCACTTCCTCTGGCAGCTCATTCCATACACGTACCACCCTCTGTGTGAAAAAGTTGACCCGTAGGTCTCTTTTATATCTTTCCCCTCTCACCCTAAACCTATGCCCTCTAGTTCTGGATCCCAGGGAAAAGACTTTGCCTATTTACCCTATCCATGCCCCTCATTATTTTGTAAACCTCTATAAGGTCACCCCTCAGCCTCTGACGCTCCAGGGAAAACAGCCCCAGCCTGTTTAGCCTCTCCCTATAGCTCAAATCCTCCAACCCTGGCAACATCCTTGTCAATCTTTTCTGAACCCTTTCAAGTTTCACAACATCTTTCCGATAGGAAGGAGACCAGAATTGCATGCAATATTCCAACAGTGGCCTAACCAATGTCCTGTACAGCCGCAATATGACGTCCCAACTTCTGTACTCAATACTCTGACCAATAAAGGAAAGCATACCAAACGCCTTTTTCACTATCCTATCTACCTGCGACTCCACTTTCAAGGAGCTATGAACCTGTAGTCCAAGGTCTCTTTGTTCAGCAACATTCCCTAGGACCTTACCATTAAGTGTATAAGTCCTGCTGAGATTTGCTTTCCCAAAATGCAGCACCTGGATGTTCCAGCGATGTTCCCCCCTCACCTCCGTCTAAGGCCCCAAAGGAGCCTTCCACATCCATCAAAGTTTCACTTGCACTTCCACATTTGTCATTTACTGTATCCATTACTCCTGATGCGGTCTTCTCTACATTGGGGAGACAGGATGCCTACTCGTGGAGCGCTTCAGAGAAAATCTAAAGGACACCCGCACCAACCAACCCACTGCCTCGTGGCCAATTGCTTCAACTCCCCCTCCCACTCTGCCAAGGATATGCAGGTCCTGGCCCTCGTCCATCGTCACTCCCTAACCACCCGACGTCTGGAGGAAGAATGCCTCATCTTCCACCTCGGGGCCCTCCAACTCCAGGGCATCAATGTGGACTTCACCAGTTTCCTCATTTCCCCTGCCTCCACCTTATTCCAGTTCCAACCTTCCAGCTCAGCACCGTCCTCATGGCCCGTCCCATCTGTCCATCTTCCTTCCCACCTATCTGCACCACCCTCCTCCCAGACCTACCACCTTTACCCCCCACATCCATCTATCTATTGCACTCTCAATTACCTTCCCCCAGCCCTACTTCCTTAACATTTATCTCTCCATCCCCGAGGCTCGCAGCTTCATTCCTGATGAAGGGATTTCGCCAGAAACGTCGATTCGCCTGCTCCTCGGATACTGCCTGACTTGCTGTACTTTTCCAGCACCACACTCTTGATTTAAAATGATACTGCCTAGTCATTGATCCCTACATCAAGTGGAAAGGTTTCCTCCTATCTCTCGTATCTATGCCCCTCATAATTTTATAAGCCTCAGTCATGTCCCTTCTCAGTCTCCCCTGCTAGAGCAATCCTAGTCAGTTCAATCTCTTTTCAAAACTGAAACTCCTCAGCCCAGACAACCTCCAGGTGAACTCCTCTGCAACCTCTCCAGTGCTTTCACATCAGTCCTACAATTCGGATTTCAGAACGGTGAACAGAACTCTAACTGCAGCCTAATGAGCATTTTATACACTTCTCCCTGCTCTTAAAATGTTTGCCTTGACTAATAAACGCAAATACACCATATATGAATAAAACATAGAACTGCCGATGCTGGAAATCCAAAACCAAAACAGAAATTACTGGAGAAACTCAGCAGGTCAGGCAGCATCTGCAGAGAGAAAAGTTGAGATGATGTTCTGAGTCCAGTGACCCTTCTTGAGAACTTTTTTTCCCTTCCAGGGAATTTACTTTGATGATAATTGAGCTATCACTTCATCAAAAGAGGTCCATTCAGTTGCAGTTTTGCCTGTTACTCTTTGATTCCAATATATCTGTTGGTTCCTATCCCTCTGCAGTAGACCTTCTCTCAGTTAATTATTCACATTTTGAATTGATACCTTTCCATAGACAAGCTAGCCATAATTTCCAATGCTCATTGTCACCCAAATGTTCCCTTGACACTTGGCCCACCTTTTCCCAGGAGGTAGGTTTAACAATGCCTCATGTCTTGTTGGATTTGAAACATGCTGCTGCAGAAAATTCTTTCCTGGGCTGACTCTCAGAACTTGTGCTCCTGTCTCCCCTTTACTATTCCAGTCTACATTCAGATAATTAAAATGCCCCATTATGTTTTGCATTTCTCTACAATTTCTTTACAAATTTATTCCTCTACGTCTTTCCACTAATTGGGTGGACTATGTACTGCACCGAGCAATGTAATTGGGCACTTTCCTTGCCTTAGCTCCAGTCAAATAGGTTCTGTTCTTGACCCCTGGGACATCATCTAGCACTCTGCAGCACAGAAATATTCTTCTCAACTCAAACTGCACATCTAATCTTTTCTTCCACTTTAAATAAAAAACTTTCCTGAACATTCAGGAGTATTTAATTCCTAGTCTTCTCCTTCTTTCAGCCATGTCTCTGTTAGCACCACAGCATCATACATCCACATTATAATAGCTCCAATATAAGTTTTGCAATTTGTCATAATTGTACAGAGATAGTGAAATAATCTTATGCAGTGCATTTGAGTAATTCTAAAGCCATCTTTTTTTAGAAAAAAACACTTGCAAATTTTAAATGTGTAACTGCTTGGCATTTGAGATAGACTGACCTTAGCCTTAAGCAGCGCGTGCAGCTACCAGAAGTTCAGTTGGGATAAAAAGTTTGACAAGTGCATGTCGATAACAACCAGCATGGAAAAAAATAATGTCACATCCAGACTACTTTCCATTCACTATGTGCATTGCTAACTTGTCTCTTCTTTTTAATTTCAATGCAAAATGACCTTTTTCTCAAACAGGCTTGGCAGCTACCTTGAGACGATCAATCATTTGTCAGGCAGTGGCGTGATGAGAAGAATAACAGACTGTGCTTCTTATTACTATGTTTTCATTGTGATTCTGTTTCTACAACTTCTTTGCTCTGACTTGATGCGTTGAAGACAGTTCTGTTCATGGAGCTTTGTGTACCCACTGACACAGTCAATCCTTCTCATCTTTCTCCTATGCCTCTCCTTCGTAGCCTTGTTCACTGAGAATTAGAGGCATAGAGTCAGAGAGATATATAGCACAGAAACAAATCCTTTGGTCCAACTTGTCCATGGCAACCAAATATCTGAAATAAAACTAGTCCCCTCTGCCAGCATTTGACCTATATCCCTTTAAACCCTTTCCATTCATATACCCATCCAGATTCCTGTGCTGTATAAGTATCAACAGTAACACAATGATACAGCACATTCATTGACGTTCTTAAATGCTGAATAGAACATTGAAAATGGTTTAAAGAAGGATTGATGTTCTGTATCTTCAGGAGGACTAGACACTCTCCAGACACATGTACAGATAGTGCAGCAAGACATAGCAATTGAGATTACAAAGGCTGAATATTCAGTAATCTTTATTCACTTGAGTCTGAAGGATTCTGGACAGCTGGATGGATTTTCTTTTAACATTGGTCAAGAAACACACATTAGAGCACTTTTTTCAAGAAGTTATTTCTTGGTAATCACATATGTTGCGATTGCTGCTTGTTTACTGGAGAAACCCTATCTGGGTTTATTATTGTCGAATTGTAGTTTCTGCTTTGGATATTGTTTGGAGTAGTTTGTAACAAGCTTGCTGAAGATGGGAGCTTCTCTGATTACCTCTCCGCTCTCGGAAAAAAAATCCTCGCATGTTGTGAAATAACTGGAATTTTCTGTAATGATTTTTCTGGGGATGGAAGATACATTGTTGGGTGGCCATAAGAGGTAATGAAGCTAGGCTGTCAGAATTGGTGGATAATTTGAAGTCGGAATTAAAATCAGCATGATGAACAGAGCCCAAAGAGGGTAATAGCATAACATTTGAAATTAGACTAAAAGCAAGAGAATAATTTGGTGGTTTAACTGAATTACTAAGATCTCAGTTACTGGATTAGCGGTGCTGGAAGAGCACAGCAGTTCAGGCAGCATCCAACGAGCAGCGAAATCGACGTTTCGGGCAAAAGCCCTTCATCAGGAATAAAGGCAGTGAGCCTGAAGCATGGAGAGATAAGCTAGAGGAGGGTGGGGGTGGGGAGAGAGTAGCATAGAGTACAATGGGTGAGTGGGGGAGGAGATGAAGGTGATAGGTAGTACAATGGGTGAAGATCTCAGTTGCAGAGGAAGCAGCCTAAATAAGAAAATAAAATTAAAATATTAAACTTGAACTAGAAAAGGAAAAAAAAACTGGAAAAAAATGTGCCCCAGAGAGAGGAAAAAGGAATGAGGTGGTCAGAGAGAGAAGAAGGAAAAGGAAAGCATTTAGGAACTCGAATTGCAGTGAGAAAGCTAAAAGGCAAAAAGGAATAAGGACAGGTTGGATGACAAGTGTGGGGGGAGAGAAAGAGAGAGAGAGAGAGAGAGAATATAAACAGATGACTCTGACTCCAGGATACATTCTGACCATGAAATATCTGAGTCCTGTCAAGACTAAGTGGAGAGCTATTTAAATTTGCACAGGCCCTCCAAAGATTTAATGAAAGGAAAGCTGAAGCACATTTAAGTGCAAAGTAACAAAAAAATCTGTTTCAATGCACACAATCTGATCCCTAAGGTTAACAGGTGGACTTTTTTTTAAGTGAAGAAGCAGCATATAGAAGTTGAATCGGCAAAGCAGAATAATTTTTCATGATGGACGTGGCCATGAAAGAAACAGGCCATGAATGAGATCCTCAGGGAAAATATTTCTTGTGGAAGAATTTAAAAATTCACTTCATCCGTTTGTAAGAACTCACACAGAAAACTAGAAAGTTGCAACAGCAAGACAGATAGCTGAGACGGCTGATGATTATGAACTGATCAATAAATTCAAGCTTTTCTTCTGTCATCTACCTGTGAAGTATTGAAGGTGGCAGCATGAAAAGAATGCAACTAGCCAGGATGGGAAGGGACAAATAGGAATACTTCACAATGCCTTCCTCAGAGCTGAAAGGGCAGCAATGAGAAGGGGAAAAAATGTATGAAGTCCTAATTATTTCCAACGTCACAAGATAGGACACATTCATGAAATTGTTGGAAGTTGCAGGAAAAACTCATGGGACATTTTGGGGTACACAGGGTCATTGCAAAGTAAGACACTCTGATGGAGAGTCAAACAGACTTAGTTGTAACTCTAAGACAAACACTACTGTGAGTGTGAGGGAAGTTACCAAGAATTACAGGGAATTATTTTCAAGAGAAAAAGTTATTATTTATTCCTCAAGGTAAATAAATTGTTAATCATAATTAGGGACATAGGAGTCACTGAAACACTTTTGCAGGAGAAAGGTATAACCTTTCTTACAGAGATCATATTGGGGATCAATATTCTAAGAACAGCATTAGCTGGGAGTATATACCTGTATCGATGTATTGGGTGCATCTGGAGTGTGATCCAATGCCTGGAATAATACTTGTTGTCTATTATTTACCTGTGTGTCGAGTTGACCAACTCCTGAGAACAATTTAACAGAAGCAAAATTAGGAGCTTCTCTAATCATCATGGAAAGACAAGTTGAGGTCAAGGACAGTTTTAGGAAAAGGTTTCAGCAACTTCTCCTTCATGTGCTGTGACCCAAGCAATGGCTAAACAAGTCCATCATTGGAGGTTAATTTGGCATGACAGAGATATATCTGAAACCTTCTTTGAGGATTTGAATAATATGAAGGAAATGTACAATAAGTCTTGTCTGATTGAGGCTCAGTATAGCTAATATAGAGTTAAATCAAACAACACAATCACCCCAAACCAATGCTCCAGCAAAGGGAATTCAGGAGTGCTATTACATTCGACATAAGATTCTAATGAGGAAGTCGAGGCCTCCTTGCAGATCTACAGATGAAGAATAGGGATACCATCTAAATATCTCTAAGCGATGTTAAGGATAGCCCACGAAATTTCAATGTCAGAGTATTAGGGATTCAAATGACCTAAACGTGTAGACTTCAACATGTATACTTGTCATGTCTTTACAGAGACATCACACAGTTTTGTAAAATGAGGTGGGGAAACTAAATTGGGGGGGTGCGGGTGGTGTTAGTGGTCAATGAATGGACTCAGGAGTCCTGGAGTGAGCGATCCCTGTGAAACGTAGGGAAAGATGTGTTTGGTGGTGGCGTTCTGCTGGAGTTGTCTGACGTGGGAGAGAATGATCCTTTGAACACAGAGGCTGGTGGGATGAAAAGTAAGAATAAGGGGGACTCAATCACGCTGTTGGGAATGATGGGAGGGGTCAAGAGCAGAAGCACAGGTGACAGGTCGGAAGCGGTTGAAGGCCCTGTCAATCACAGTGGGTGGGAAGCCATGGTTATGGAAGAAGCAAGCCACGTCAGCAGCACTGCTTTGGAAAGTGGCATCATCTGAACAAATGCGATGTCGGTGAAGGAAATGGGAGAATGTGGTGGAGTCCTTGCAGGATGTAAGGTGTGACGAGCTGCAATGAAGGTAGCTATGGGAGTAAGTGGATGGCAGTGGACAGCTTATTCCCTAACATGGAGACAGAGAGTTAAAGGAAAGGAAGGAAAGTGTCAAAAATGGACAATGTGAAAGTTGTAGAGGGGTGGAAATAGGAGGAAAATTGTTACCAATTTTCAAGGTCCAGGCAGGAGCATGAAGTGGCACCAAAACAGTCATTGATACATTGAAGAAAGAATTGTGGGAGGGGGCCAGTGCAGAACTGGAAAAGGATTGCTCCACAAATTTTTCAAAGAGGCAGGCAGGACTGGGACCATGCGGGTGACCATGGCCACTCCTTTGACTTGACAGAAGTGAGCTGAATTGAAGGAGAAATTGATCAGTGAGAGAATAAATTCAGCCAAGTGGAGGAGAGTGGTAGAGGATGGGGCTTGTTCAGGCTCTGGTTGAGGAAGAAGCCAAGAGCTCTCAGACAATCAACGGAGATCCAGCTCGATCAAGTTTGCAATTTTATGCCTAGAATCTTTTGGGACGTAATGAGTAGTCTGGCTGTAAGAAAGTTGAAGTCCACAGCATATCACCCACAGGCACGGTATTCCAGATTGTGTGACCTCTGTTAAGGATGTACTAATACATAGTGTCAATTGGAAGGCCACTTTCAGCAACTAGCAGCTCTATTCAGAAAATTATCATCATTATATTGGATACTGGCAATGTGTGAACATTATAGTTTAGAGTCAGAGGCTGCAGTGAGTCATCAGGCATGACTGGGCTGCAGTAAGGACAAGGGTATGGGGGAGCTCATGTGTGAACCCCTCATAGGGTAAAGTAACACATCAGTTCTGCAATTGAGCCTCAGGTGAGCATCTTATTGAATGGCCAATAGAAAAGTGCTGATGAAAATGCACATTGAAATGTTTCATGTTTTGGGAGATGTATAAGACAGCCTACAGTCACTAATTAGGGGAATGCAACTCCATGGTGAAGTTCATCACACAGAGCGTGGAGTACAACCCTTTTTACTGTGGAAGGGGTGTTCTCCTTCCTGGCAACACTGCCAGACTGACCCATGATGGAGGGTATAATTGCAGCTGGTTGTCACCTTCAGTGCAACAACAGTGGAGGCCTCCCACTGCATGCAATAGATGCTCAGAGGTCATAACATCCTGACTAGAGTTCAAATGGTATCCAGATCCTTACAGGAGTCTTTTATCTGTTCCTCCAACAAGTTCTTCATATTATTGAAGCTCTATGCTGTGGGATGGATGGTGACACCACAGAGCATGAAGCTGGTATGCTCTCCCAAGATGACAGAATTCATGCTCCTAGCACTGGCACTCTGCCAGTACACTTGTTGCTTGCCCAGTCTGCTGCCACTCATAGAGTCATAAAGAGATGTACAGCATGGAAACAGACCCTTCGGTCCAACTCGTCCATGCCGACCAGATGGCCCAACCCAATCTAGTCCCACCTACCAGCATCCAGCCCATATCCCTCCAAACACTTCCTATTCATATACCCATCCAACTGCCTCTTAAATGTTGAATTGTACCAGCCTCCACCACTTCCTCTGGCAGCTCATTCCATACACGTACCACCCTCTGCGTGAAAAGGTTGCCCCGTAGGTCTCTTTTATATCTTTCCCCTCTCACCCTAAACCTATGCCCTCTGGTTCTGGACTCCCTGAGCCCAGGAAAAGACTTTGTCTATTTACCCTATCCATGCCCCTCATCATTTTGTAAACCTCTATAAGGTCACCCCTCAGCCTCCGACGCTCCAGGGAAAACAGCCCCAGCCTGTTTAGCCTCTCCCTATAGCTCAAATCCTCCAACTCTGGCAACATCTTTGTAAATCTTTTCTGAACCCTTTCAAGTTTCAAAACATCTTTCCGATAGGAAGGAGACCAGAATTGCAATATTCCAACGGTAGCCTAACCAATGTCCCGTACAGTCGCAACATGACCTCCCAACTCCTGTACTCAATACTCTGACCAGTAAAAGAAAGCATACCAAATGCCTTCTTCACTGTTCTATCTACCTGCGACTCCACTTTCAACGAGCTATGAACCTGCACTTCAAGGTCTCTTTGTTCAGCAACATTCCCTAGAACCTTACCATTAAGTGTAGAAGTCCTGCTGAGATTTGCTTTCCCAAAATGCAGCACCTCGCATTTATCTGAATTAAACTCCATCTGCCACTTCTCAGCCCATTGGCCCATCTGATCAAGATCCTATTGTAATCTAAGGTAACCCTCTTCACTGTCCACTACACCTCCAATGTAAAGCCAGACTTCGAGGGCTTCAATGCTGCAGCTACCTGGAAAGTACAGACAAGGGCACACTCAAGCCAAGCAATAAAGATATTCCTAAAGATGATTAATTAACCTTTTTTTAAATATTAGTAATAAATTGCTGGACAGGGTTTTGGCCTATCTTGATTTATGTTGGCGAAGTAGGAATCACATTGTCTTGAAATGGTGATGAAGGGCTTTTGCCCAAATGTCGATTTTCCTGCTCCTCGGATGCTGCCTGACCTGCTGTGCTTTTCCAGCACCACCCTGATCTATACTCTGATTTCAAGCATTTGCAGTCCTCACTTTTGCCTATTCCATATTAGCAGCCATGCTTTCAGTTCCTTAAATTCTTTCTGCCTGTCTTCATCTTTTTCTTCCTTTCAGACTCTTCCTAAAAATGAATATAAGCTTGTCCCACTCTCCAGCCCTATCTCCATACCCTCTACCTTCATCACTTTCCAACATATATTCAACTCTCCTATGAACCTCCTATGGAATCTGCCTCCACCACTCTCCCAAGCAGTACGTTCCAAATCTCACTCCTAGCTCTCTTGCTGACAACTTAAAATCATGACCCATTGTTACTGACATACTAATTAGTAGAAACAGAATATCCCTCTTTACTCTGCCAAAATTGCTCATAATTTTGAACACTTTAATCAAGTCACCTCTTTATCTTCTTTGCTTCAAGCAAATAAGCCCAGTTTGTCTAATCTTTCCTTGTATCTAAAATCCCTCACTCCCTGTGTTATTCTAGTATTTCTCCTTTGAACTGTCTCCAGGACTTTAACATCCTTCTTTAAATAAGGCACCCAGAACTGAACACACTATGCCAAATGTCGCCTGACCAATATCAACAAACACATTGAGTTAGACTCCATTTACCACCCCCTGAGAAAAGGTACAGGAAGTGACTTCACCACAGGAAATGACATCACCAACCCAAAGAAACCCAAACATATAAATAGAAAGCAGGTATTTTCAGCATGGTTTCGCATGAGGTCCACTGAAGATGTTACCTAGTAAGGTAACGAAACGTCTGGAAATAACCTTTCAGCTCAGTGAGCAAACCTACATCCAAAATCTTTGAACTGCTTGAATTGTCCTAAAGATTCATTATTCCAATTTAATGAACTGGAAATGATACTCTAACATGTCAACGTTGTTTTGACAGAACTGTCACCTCTCAAACAGAACTTTATGGCTTTAGGTATCTTTCGAAGACCTGATTGCATAATTCTAGGCTAATTTTCCAGTGCAATACTGTGGGAGTGCTGCATTGTTGCTGGTGCTGTCTTTCATGTGAAAGGACATTCCAAGTCCTCAACTGCTCTATCAAGTGTTGTGAATGATTCAATGGTATAAGTTTGAAGGGACGCCACTTTAAGACTGAGACGAAGAGGAATTTCTCCTCTGTGGGTTTTGAGTATTTATAGCATCCAGTGTCTTCAACTGTTTCTTGGTAATCACATGCAGAACATTAAATTGGCTGAAGACGGCCATCTGTGATATTGGAGACCTGAGGAGGAGGAGGATGAGTTTGATCATCCACTTGTCACTCCTATCTGAAAGTGAATGCTAATGTACCAGCTTTGTCTTTTTGCACTGATGTGCTGGGGACCTCCCATCATTGAGGGTGGGGATATTTGCAGAGCCTCCTTCTCTTTTTAATTGTATAAGTGTCCACCATCCTTTAAGACTGGATGCGGTAAGACTACAGAGCTTAGACATGATCCAAGAGTCATGGAATTGCTTGACTCTGTCTATTTGATGCTGTGTTTGCTGTCAGGCAAGTAGACTTGTGTTATAGCTTCACTAGCTTGACACCTCATTTCTAGGTATTCCTGGTATGACATCCTGCAGATTTCATTGAACCAAGATTGACCTCCCAGCTTAATGGCATGGTAGTGTGAGGCAGGAACGTACTGAGCCATGAGATTGCAGGTTTTGTTTCAATGCAATTCTTCTGCTATCACCTTTGGCCCACAGTACTCCACGGATACTTCGATTTGAGTTGCTGGATCTCATCAAAAGTTGTTCATTTAGCATGGTGGAAGTGTCACGCAACATGATGGAGGATATCCTCAAAATGAAAATAGGACTCAGTCTCTCCAAGGACTGTGTCGTGGTCATTATCATGGACAGATGTATCAGCAACTTTTAGAGTCATGAAAAAGTAGGGACTGAAAGTGGAGAGGATAATGATAGGTGATACATCATGATATAACAGTGACATTAGCATTCGTGTGCATGAAACGGTGAAGAAAGAATTGAATATTATACACATGGTGTGAGCTGTCCTTACAGAATTGATAAATGATTTTACAGAAGCCTCAAGAGTAAGACAGCAATCATTCAAAGAAAGGGAAAGGGATTACAAGTTATGAACTGTCAATAGAGATAATAATAGCCATCTCTTCAATGTGTAGTATAGAACTGAGTCACAATCCTCATGACAACACAAACCAAGG
This sequence comes from Chiloscyllium punctatum, assembly GCF_047496795.1. Lineage (NCBI taxonomy): Eukaryota > Metazoa > Chordata > Chondrichthyes > Orectolobiformes > Hemiscylliidae > Chiloscyllium > Chiloscyllium punctatum. The sequence goes on along the minus strand of NC_092783.1, from coordinate 10,221,843 downwards.
ATGAGGTCCAAGTAGGCAACTCCCTCTTTTTGGTTCTCTCACCTTGTGCCATAGACCATTCTAGCAGCTATGTCCTTTAGGAATTGGGCAGCTTGCTCATTCGACTGAGTGCCCTTCGTGATGACAGTGAAGGCTGAATCCACAGTTCATTCTGTGACTTTGCCACTCTCAGTATTCTTCCAGTTGGTTTTCAACATGGAGCTGCACTGATTCATCAGCTGAGGGAGGTGGCTCAATAGTGGAGGTGTGCAGTAGGTCTTGAAATCAAGATCAAATCAAGATCAGAGTAGGTAGTAATGAGGCAAGAAATATTGTTATCCATGTTTGGTTTGTTGCCACGAGACTCCATGGGGCCATATGATAATGTTAAGAACTTGCAGGACAACTCCCTGCCTACTCTATAACATTTTGCCATCACTTCTAGTGGCTTTGTCTGCAGGATAGGGATGGTGGTTTCTGGGACATTGTCTCCAGGCAATGGTTAAGTGAGGATGAATATGTCAGCTTATTGCTTGACTAGCCTTTATCAATTTTTGCACAAGTCTCCAATAAGGCAAAGCTGTCAGAACAGTATTTGGGCTGAGTTGCTGTCACTTTTCCCTCGTGCCTAGGATGGTTCATCAGGGATTTTTCCTTTCCTTCGACTTCATAACAGTTTCATACAACTAACTGTCTTGCGAGGCAATTTCAGAGGGCAATAAAAGTGAATCACATGCTATGGTTCTGGAGTCACATGAAAGTCGAACTGGTTTGGAGTCAAAGGCTAATGCAGGTAAGGATGACAGATTTCCTTCCTAATAAAAGATATTAGTGAACAGTTTACCATGCCTTCATGGTCACCATTAGGCGAGGTTTTAATTCCAGGTTTATGAATTGAATTCAAATTTCAATATCTGCTGTAATTCAATTCAAGCATATGTTCTCAATCATTAGCCTGGGCCTCTGGATTACTAATCTAGTAAAATTACCACGCATTTGTGCCTCAGAAATTAATGAATTGAGTGAAATATTTCCCAGCATTGTTTGGAACACACAATCAGTAAATGCTTCATTGACATCCCCTTGAGCTTTGAGGAACGCTCGCACTTGGGAAAATTCTTTGTGTTGTTTCCCATTGCTCTCTTGCTCTTGGGAGAAAATAATGAGATTGTTAAATTGGGTATAAAATGAATCATGAACCGATTAATGACAGTGTATGAGAGGTAGACTGATGTCCCCAGAGACCTCTTGGATAGATCCTCAGGAGAATTATTTCAGAGTGAATGATATCTTCAGGGCCACTAGTAGCTCTGTGCTATACATGCTTTTCAAGTGCAAATACATTCTACAGCAAGTTACAGAATGAAATCCTTGGCCAGCTCCAAGGTGACTTGGAGTCTGAGAAAGTATTGCTCCTTTACATTAACAAAACGAAACATCAGTTGCATAAATTTTATCGGAGTTGACTGAGTACTGTGTCCGAGTGCTCTCCTCTGATGTCCTTCTTCCAAGCCATCTAGCAGTTCACAATCATTGCCCTCCTTTTCCTTTTCCTCTTCCTAACAACAGGAATAAATTGCAATCAGATAAAGCCTGGGAATAGAGGTCAGTGATCAATGAGCTTGAGTTCACAGACCAACTGATGAAATTTATGGACTAGATTTGCTAAACTGAGCGAAGCTTCAAAGATAGTTGACATGAAGGCTTTCACTTTGAGTGTGGTCACTTAAATCTACAGTCATTTTTATGCAGAAAAAATTATGCATTACCCCTACCTGGTAGGAGGACAAGGAAGTTACTCTCTTCTGCATAAGTAAATCTGATTTAGCTGCACAAAACTGTAGCCTTAAGCAACTCTCCCACTTTGACTTTTTGTGAAGAGATTTTTGAAATCGGTATCTGGCATAACAAGCCTTAATTTATTTTTCCTTCACTGAGATATATTTACTGATGCGCACAAAAACAATTGATAGAAATCAAATGAAAAATATACCTCAATACCTTGAAGCAGATCTGAGATAGTTCTTTCTGAATCTTTTCAGGGACATTGTAGACATCTCTCCATCTCCAAACTCAATCTCTTCCTCCCAACAGCATAACCTTCAAATCACTGAGCAGTGACACATTGGGTCTGATAACTTCTGCCTTTTTTAATATAGCTGTTCTCCAGTGATCACATTTTGTTGAATCACCTCTTCCTTCACAGTTATTCTTCTTTACAGATCATGCAGGTTATATTTCTGTCAGGTTTTGTCTGCAGTTGATGTTAATTCACATGATTGGTGACTAGTGAGCCTTGAAGATTTTTGATCATGTGCCATTTAATTTTAGTGATGTATATTTCTTCAGTTTTACTTTCAAGTCAAATACTGCCACTCTGTCTTCTCTGTCCCATCAATTCACTCAACAGATGTCTTCAAAAACTGGTCTCCTTTTGCCTATCGATCTGTCTATTTCTTTGTGGTCACTGTTGTTTAACTCCTTTGCCCTTCAAAGTTCGACTTTCTCACTAATTTTGGTTTGATTTCTGCTTCTATGTATTTTGCTGGCCTTCCCAGATTTACCACCACTTGCTCATTTTTGGTTTCTGTGTGTGTAACTCACAGCTTTTACCCCCATCTCAGAATGCACCTGTGTGCACTCAAACATACACCCCCCCCCCCCCAAACACTCATCATTTCATTTCTTGGTTTTGGTTTTGCTATTTTAACGCTCGCCATGGAAGGATACATTCACATTCCATTGTATGGGTTAACATGCTCTTTCATTTTGTTTCTAAACAGTGTTAGTGAATGCTAGAAAATGTTAATTCTGAATCCCCTCTCCTTCCATCTCTCCTCTCATTAAAATGTCAATCTTGAAGAAATATATACGGATTGTTAAATGGACTTTTATCAGTGTTGGAATAATTACATGGAATGGGTGTCAATGTTAATACTGTATGAAAATCAATGATCTTTATTTGCTACAGGAATGGAGAATGATAGAATTATCTTTTAACCAAACTGTTTGTTAAGGAAAGGAAATATTAAACTTTGAGTGTCTGATGCAATGAATTTTCAGGTTCTTAAGGATGTACCTGGTATCTTTAACATTGATTGCAAGGTAAATCATCTTTTATCTTTCAGGGAAATTGCTATTTTTCATCTGAATTCATAGAATCCCTATAATGTGGAAGCAGATCATTTGGCTCATTGAGTCTATACAAAACATCAGAAGAGTATCTCTCCCAGATCCACCCCCTTATCTGATCCCTATAACTCTTCATTTCCCATGGCCAATCTACCTACCTGCACATCTTTGGACATTGGGAGGAAATTGGAGCATCCAGGGGAAACCCATGCAGACACGGGGGGGGATGTGCAAGCTTTACACCGACAATTGCCTGGGGCCTAGTGCTGTGAGGCAGTAGTGCTTAACACTGAGTCTTCTATGTGGACATAATTCATAAAGATTTCAAAGACATATGTTTTCAATGCATCATGAAAACATAGCCAGAAATTTCATCACTTTAAGATGATTGGAAAACCAATTCTATTCCAGTGATGTATTTTGTTTAAATGACAGGTAAAAGCTTAATGATTGGGATGCATATGAGTTACATTTTTGGGGATTCCATTTCATATACAAGATAGATGAACTCACTACTGTAATCCATGAGCATTTGACTTAGGGTTAAAAAATATTAAGTCAGAAATAAATCCACCCCTGTTGAGCTTTACATTTTAGCAAATCATAGACCAATTTGATATCTGTTACTTCCCTCCATCCATAATAATCAGTAGAATATGTGGTGAAAGAAACCCAGTGAAAAGTATAATATTTTAAGTTTAGTCAAACTAAAATGGGCTTAGGAAACAAAAGTTTTGCATCACTGCAAATGCCTAGCCACTCTATATCATCACAAAGCATGTCAATTAACTGTCCTCTTTCTGTATTGAAAATTAATAACGATTTTCCCAACTTTTGTATAATTAAATCATATTATTGTCAATTATATGTCAGATCTTCAATGGTAGCTCTGCTGATGAAAGAAAATTACTACAAATGGTAATCAGAGGGTTGGGTTCAAATGACTAATGTTAGATTAATTAAACAGTAATCAGTATGATTGAGAGAGACAAAAATATGATGATTGATATTCTCTTTAAAATGCACAAAGCTAAGCCTGACTGATGAACAAAATCAATTTGGCAAAAATAGAGAAAAATCTGTTGCATGTCATTTGGACAGTGGAAATTTGTTTGTGCCCACATGTTTGTGATTCAATGTTGCACTTTGTTTTAAACCTGGTGGAATGGCTGAGGAATTTGCTAATTAAATTAAATATTGACTTTTCTGCCAGCATTTTGTAAATAAAGAATTCATTGGTCTGTACTTAAGGTGTTGCTGCTTCCTCCATCCATGTGTTAGGTTTGTCAGATCAGTTTATATCCATGTAATCTCATCGCTGCATAGTTATCTTTTCTGAGTCAGAGCCCAGACAGCTTCCCACCAAATGCATGGTATGAAAGTCAAACCAGGCTGCTTTTAAAATTCTTGGACATCAACAAATTAATACCTGAACATAGAAGTAGGAATGGACTATTCGTCCATGCTGTCATTATAATAGGCCTTCATTGCAGAGAATCTCCCAGAAGGGATGACTTTTTTTAGCTTTAAATCACAAAAGATTGAATTGATGATCTTGTATCTAGTGAACTAAATACACAGGTACATAACTTGTTGTTAAATCATTCCTGGGATACTATGTGCATTTCTGGGCAATGTATGAGGATATAATGGCCCTTGGTGGGAGTACATTGCCACTTTACGAGAGTGTTACCTTGATGGAATCACTCTGGTCCCACAGAAGTAGATTTCAAAGCAGAATTGACAGCAAAACCAGAGGCGAGAGCATCAAGGCAACACTCTGCCCGGTCCTTACAGCAGTCACGTTGGACATAGTGACTGTTGGCAGTGGCTACCAACATGGCAACAGTGAGCAGCCAAAAATGAGGAGTTAAGGATGGAAAGAAAGGGATGGGGTGTATTCTGCTGGGATTGTCTCAGCATTTGAGCAGATCCTTACAGAATATGAAGTCATGCAGCTCATCAGACTGGACGCTCTAGTCCACCCATGCTGACTGTGCTGCAGGAATGAATGACCTATAGCTGAAATGAATCCGCCAAATGAGTTTTCCCTTCACTCTGATGCTAGTTTAGATTGTATTCAGATTGTATTGATGCTTCCAAGTATGTATCTATGTTAAGGTGACTCATGACCTCCTTTCTGCTTGAGCACCACCATCTCTACTGATGAGTCTGTCACTTGTTCCCAGCTGCTACACTCTGGTTGCCAACATCCTATAGTCAATATGGAGAGAAAACACCAAAAAAGAAATTGCAAGAAAAATTCAGCAGGTTTGGCAACATCTGTGGAGTGAAAATACCATTAACGTTTTGAGTTCAGTGACTTTTCTAGACCTGCTGAGTTTGTCCAGCAATTTCTGCTCTTCTTTCAAATCCCCTGCATCCAAAGCTTTTTGTTTAATCCTTTGTTCCATAGCTGAGTAAACATATAAAACAAAATTTAGACAGGAGATTTGGATCGGCTCGGGCTTAGAGGGCCAAAGGGCCTGTTCCTGGGCGGTAAATTTTCTTTGTTCTTTGTTCTAAGTTTTGATTTCCACTAAGAAGAATCTAGGGGAGCAAATTAGCTTTAAATTCAGCTCAGAAGCAAATTTCTCTTTTCAGTTCAGAATACACCAAAGTTGAATATATTTTCCTTGCTAGAAATTTTAGGGCAGTTCAGGGAGCCAGTTACCCAAGTAGAAAGATTTTAAGAGACTTCCAAACTAGGAGAGTCTGGTTGGAATCTACAGAATATTAGAACAGAGAATGTTTAGGCTCACAGATTTGTGGAAAGTTCATGTCAGCAAATATGGAAAGGACTCTTCGAACTGTCTCCACAGTTGGAGCAAAGAAACTGTCAGGAGTAAGTTAAGTAGGACACTAAAACGTACAGACGAGAAATCATTTCTCTGGAGATAAGTCACTATAGCAGATAGTGTCAGAAAACAGCTTGAAACTTTGTTTTGCCATGTGTTTTAGATCATGCTGTCTTTGATAATTAGATGCCTGAGAAGTGTCAGAGGTGGGTACAATTACAACATTTAAAAGACAATTGTATTTGTAATCACTATATGTTCCAATATAAAAGCATATAGAGTCTGAGGGTAAGAATAAGTACGTGGATAGAAAAGGTTTAGAGGAATGTGGGTCAAATGCGGAGAAGTTCTGTTAGGAACAATAAAATGTTGGAGCTGGAAAAACAGTGTGTCAGACAGCATCAGAGAAGCAGGAAAGTCAATTTTTCAGGTCAGGAGCCTTCATGAGAACTTCAAAGTGGATAAAAAGTGGAGCTGGAGAAAGCATCTGCAGTCCTTATTATCTCCTAGTTCAGTTAAGAAACCTGCTCGCCATGGATGAGTTGGACTGAAGGGCCTGTTTCCATGCTGTATACCTGTGTGACATTATGACTCTAGATAGTTTGGCTTTTGTTTTCTTTCTTTAGTGTAATAAACTGCAGCCTCATGTGAATATTCCTCAGTGATTAACTATCACATTAACAAGAAACGTATGATCTATCAAGTCAAGGTTTATTCTGTAATCTGCCTTAGCATGCAGCCATCAGTTGGAATAATTACACTATAGTGAGGCAGGCAATTAGGAAGCAACAGCCAAGAATATGGTGCCAGGGAACCATTATTAACTGGAATGAGGGACAGAGAGTAGGGTTATCAAGATCTCAGTTACTCCTCCATGGTCGTTCCTATGAGGCAGAATGTGGGAGATATGAATTCTCCATTTCTCAAAGTTGGTGTTGAGATTTGTTCATAGGTTTCAAAGCAGAGTACAAACAGGACTCAGACTACAGCCATATCTATTTCCCCTTTGTACCTTTCTTTCTCCAGGTGCTAATGATTTATCTCCCAGACTCCAACATTTGTTGATTCCTTTTCCATGCCCTTACCTTCAGAATGATGTGATGGGTACAACTTGGGTCTCAGTGGTCCTATCACCAGAAAGCAAGCCACCAACAACCCATCCTTCCACAAGTTTGACTGAGACTAAAACAGACTTGGCGGTGGGGTGGAAATGGGAGTAAGAAATGTTGATGACTAAAGCTTAAAAGAAAGATTAATCATTAAATTTCAAAAGAATTGTTAATGGTTAAACAATAATGATTTAAAGGGATAGAACCAAAAGATTTGGTGCTAAATTGTAGGATTATTGATAAATCCTGCTATGCTAATGAATGACATATACCATCAATGATGACTTGGACACTCTTGGAAGTCCAAGACTGCAAGATTCTAGGAATGCCCCTCCTATCTACTTGTACCGAGAGAATAAATACTTAATAAAAGGTGGTTTCATTGAAGACCAATTCCCTTCAACATCAATATGACCTTACAACAGTCTTCAGCCAGGCTCCAGATCTGTTGTAGCAGGAATGTATTTGTAATCACTGTATGTTACAATATAAAAGCATACAGAGTCTGAGGGTAAGTATAAGTGAAACAAACGACTTGTGCTAGTTGTTCACAACTGACCACAAATTACAGGCCATTGCATCAATAAAGCTTCTCTTGAGTTTCAGATTCTTTATTACTGTAATCTTTTGCTTCAGCTTGATTCGGAATACAAGTTGAAGGCTTGATAGCTGTCCTTTTCAGGGCAATGAACAATCATTATTGTAAACCAATTGAGAACCTAGGGTTAATAAAATTCATCAATAATTTAAACTGACCCTTGACGTGTAAATTCAATTCCAGCTTGTGAAATAACAAAAGCAGTTCAAATTCCATTCATAATATATTTATGTATATTGATGTATATAAATATATTTGTATTTATGAAATAATGTATGTGTACAATAAAAGTAAATTAAAGAGATAGTTCAGAATAAAGAACAACACAGACTTAAATTTTCAAAAAGAACTTCTTGAAAAGAAAATACTTTACATGCTCTCATAACATGAAGACAACCACAGTGTATCCCAAAGTGCTTGTTAGTCTCTGCAATACTTTTTAAGTGTAATCACCATAGCAAACATAACAGGCAATTTGTATTCAGCAAGGCCCTTCAAACATTAATGTGCTTGTGTCAATATTATCTATTTTAAAGGTACTGATTGAGGGATTGCAAGTATGCCAAGACATCAAAGATAATTCCCCTGTTCTTCATTGAAGGAGTACCATGGCATCTTTTAAGATCACCTGACAGGTGGGATGGGACTTTGGATTAATGTCACATTTGAGAAATGGCAAATCTAATCAGCCTAGATTTAGTAGTCAAGTCATGTAATGCTGTGAGATGCCAAGAGACGAAAGGGCACTGCACTGTATTCCAGGCATAAAATAATGTCTTGAGAAAAAAACAACAAACCCAATGGAGTTCAAAAAAGTAGATAGAATAAATTCTTCTGATAACAAAAAATAAATTTGTTTGATGATGGATAGAGAGAAAGAAATCATATGGGATCCTAGATTAGATCAAGATGAATGCACTTTGCTCTCTCTAATCCATACCCATTTGCACTCTCCCCCTGGGTCCTGTTGCGTCCTCTCCATAAACATGAACTCACCATCATTACTACTCCACTATCCCTGCTGTCAGTCTTTCAGAATTGCTGATGTGCTTTCAATTGGACCCGTATCTTTCCAATTCCATATTGAACTTTCCCTTGTCTCTCACTATTTGGAGATTGGACTGAGCCTCCTTGATGTAGAATTTGCACATAAAAATATAAGAAATAGAAGCAGGAGTAGGCTATTTTTCCCCTAAAGCTTGATTCACCATCATTCATTGTAGCTTCAACACCATTTACCCACCTTCCAATATACCCCTCGCTTCCCTTGTCTATCAAAAATCTCTCCAGCTTAGACATAAATATATTTAATGACTCAGTCTCAAATGTACACTCACGAAGAGGATTCCAAAATCCAAAACTCTCTGAGTGAAAGAAATTCTTCCTCTTCTGTGTTAAATAGGACACCCGTCATTTTGAACCTATTAGGGGAATAGCCTCTCAGCATCTACTCTGTCATGTCTGCTAAAATCATACAATATTCAATACAATCACCTCACATTCCTTTAATTTTCAATGAGTTTCGGCCTAACCTACTTAACTTTTCCTCATAAGGCACAACTCCTTCATCCCAGAAAACAACCTACTGAACTTTCTCTTGCATAAAGTGGTGAAAATTGTGTACAACTATTCCATGTACAGTCTCAACCATGTGCTGCACAGTTGTGACAAGCCATCCCTAATTTTATATGCTATCTATCTTGCAATAAAGGCTAGCATTCTATTTGACGTTCTAGTTACTTGCTATAATTGCGTGCTAACATGTTTTAATTCACGTACAAGGATATCCAAGTCTATCTGTACTGCAGTATTTTGCATCTCTCTCCATTAAATAAATCTTCTGATGTTCTATTCCCTCCACATCACAATTTGTTTTCTTTGTATCATTAGTAAATCTGATGACAAATCATTCAGTGGTGAGCAAGTTACCGTAAAGCATTCTGAAGAACAAAAATCCTGGAGAGCCACAGATCAATCACAGATAGTCAGCTTAGGTTCATTAATGGTTGTTTTTGATCAAATCGTGTGTTGAGTTAACCGAGAGTGTTGAGAATAATACATATGGACTTAAGTCAGATTTTTGATAAGTCCTTCATGGCAGATGGGTCAAGAAAAAAAGAGCCCACCAGATCCAAGACAAAGTGTCACATTGTATCCATATTTGGCTGCGAGCCATGAAGCAGAGAGTGATGGTAAAGGGATAATTCCATCACTGGAAATCTGTTTCCATTGAGGTCCACGGGGTTCAGTGGCTGTTCAGGAGCCCTGGCTGCTTATGACGGACAAAAATTATTTGGACTTAAATGTAAAGGCTACCATCAAGAGGTTCATGGATAATATGGAATTTGGTAGGGTGGTGAAGATTGAGGAGGATAGCTGTAGACTACAAGAGGATATCAGCGTACTGGCCAGCTGGACAAAGCACTTTCACATGGATTTCAACCTGGGAAAGTGTGACACAATGTACCTAGGAAGGGCTAACAAAGCAAGAAATTAAACCATGAATGGTAGGACATTGGAAAGTATTGACACTTAGAGAGACCTTGATCCACATCTGCAGATCCCTCAAGGTAGAGGGCAGGTGGGTAAGGTAGTTGGAAGACATTTGGGACATATGCTTTTATTTGCTGAGGCTTAGAATACAAGAGCAAGGAGATATAATGGGTTTTGAGAAGATTTGTAGCTCAGGTTGAAGTTCTGGATTTAGGTTTGCCACTGAGCTGGAGGGTTAGTTTTCAGACATTTCGTCATCATACTAGATAACATTTTCAGTGAGCCTCCGGATAAAGCACTGGTGGTGCAGCCCGCTTTCTATTTATGCATTTGGGTTTCCTTGGGTTGGCGATGTAATTTCCTGTGTTGGAGTCATTTCCTATGGTGATGTCATTTCCTGTTCTTTTTCTCAGGGGGTGGTAAATGCGATCTAAGTCAATTTGTTTGTTGATAGAGTTTCAGTTGGAATGCCATGCTTCTAGGAATTCTTGTGCATGTCTATGTTTGGTTTGTCCTAGGATGTATGTGTTGTCCCAGTCAAAGTAGTGTCCTTCCTCATCCGTGCACAAGGATACTAGTGAGAGTAGGTTTTTTGGGACGAATTTTTGTGATTAGTTGATGTTCATGTATCCTGGTGGCTAGTTTTCTGCCTGTTTGTCCAATGTAGTGTTTGTTATGGTTCTTGTAGGGCTTTTTGTAAATGACATTAGTTAATGTTTGTTGTCTGCATTGGGTCTTTCAAGTTCATTAGCTGCTGTTTAAGTGTATTGGTGTGTTTGTGGGCTACCATCATGCCAAGAGGTCTGAGTAGTCTGGCAGTCAGTTCCGAGATGTCTTTGATGTAGGGGAGAGTGGCGAGGGTTTCTGGACGTGTTTTATCTGCTTGTTTGGGTTTGTTGCTGTGAAATCGGCGGACTGTGTTTATTGGGTTCCCATTCTTTTTGAATACGCTGTATAGGTGATTTTCCTCTGCTCTTCATAGTTCCTCTATGCTGCAGTGTGTGGTGGCTCTTTGAAATAATATCCTAATGCAGCTTTGTGGATGTTGGAATGATTGCTTCTGTAGTTCAGTATTTGGTTTGAAATTCGCCATTGGCTCTTTGCTGTACTGTGACATCTAGGAATGGCAGTTTGTTGTTGTTGTTTTCCTCCTCTCTAGTGAATTTTATGTCAGTAAGGGTGTTATTGAGGATCTTGAAGGTTTCCTCTAATTTGTTTTATTTAGTGTTGACAAAGTGTCATCCATGTAGTGGATCCAAAGTTTGGGTTGAATGGTTGGCAGAGCAGTTTGTTCGAGTCTCTGCATTACTGCCTTTGCTAAAAGCCCTGCTATCGGAGATCCCGTGGGTGTTCTGTGGTTTGTCTGTAGGTTTTGTTGTTGAAGGTGAAGTTGATGATAAGGCATAAGTCCTGCTAAAACAGCAGCAAATGAACTTGAAAGATGCTATACAGCCAACAAGCAAAATTAATGACATTTACAAAATACCATGCAAGAACTATAACAAACACTACATTGGACAAACAGGCAGATAACAACCACCAGGGTACATGAACATCAACTAGCCACAAAAAGGCATTACCCACTCTCACTAGTATCCTTACATATGGATGAGGAAGAACACCACTTCGACTGGGACAACACATTCATCCTAGGACAAGCCAAACAAAGACACGCTCAAGAATTCCTAGAAACATGACATTTCCAACCGGAACTCTATCAACAAACACATTGACTTGGATCCCATTTGCCACCCTCTGAGAAAAAGAACAGGAAATGACATCACCATAGGAAATGGTGACACCACAGGAGATGACATCACCAACCCAAGCAAACCCAAACACATAAATAGAAAGCAGGTTACACCACCAGTGCTTCATCTAGAGATTCACTGAAGATGTTATCTCGTATTGCAACGAAACATCTGAAAAGAACCCTCCAGCTCAGTGGACAAACCTACATCTAGCAAGGAGATTGTTCTTGCATTGTATGAAATATTGGTTATATCACAACTAGAGTAATGTGTGCAGTCATAGTTATTACATTATATGAAAGATGTGGTTGCATGAGATAGAGTGCAGAGGAGATTTATCAGGATGCTGCCTGGGTTGGAGGGTCTGAGCTATGAGGAGTGATTGGATAGACTGGAGTTGTTTTCATTGGAGCAACAAAAGTAGGAGACCCTGACAGAGAGAAGTATGCAAAATAATCAGAGGCATAGGAAGCCACTTTTTTCCACTAGTAGAGACTTCAATAACTAGGGAATTTGGATTTAAGGTGAGAGGTAGGAGGCTAAGAGGAGAGTTGACGAATATCTTTTTTTTCACCCAGAAAGTGGTAGGACTCTGGAACTCACTGCCTGAAAGAGTGAAATAAAATAGAAAATGCGTGAGAAACTCAGCCGATCTGGCAGCGTTTCTGGAGAAGGTAGCTCTGAACCATGTAAAGTGCTGACGAGAAATGGTATCAGATTTGAAACTTGAACTCTATTACTCTCAGCGTAACTGCTGCCAGACTGAGTGAGCTAAGCTCCAGCACTTTCCCTTTTTAGGAGAAAGTGAGGACTGCAGATGCTGGGGATCAGAGCTGAAAAATGTGTTGCTGGAAAAGCACAGCAGGTCAGGCAGCATCCAAGGAGCAGGAGAATCAACATTTCGGGCATAAGCCCTTCTTCAAGCCCAACTGCCCTGTGGCTAAACACTAACTCCCCCTCCCACTCCCCCTCCCACATGCAGGTCCTTGGCCTCCTCCATCACCAGACCATGGCAATACGACGCCTGGAGGATGAGCGCCTCATCTTCCGCCGAGGAACCCTCCAACCACAAGGGATGAATGCAGATTTCTCCAGCTTCCTCATTTCCCCTCCCCCCACCTTATCTCAGTCTCAACCCTCGGACTCAGCACTGACTTCTTGACCAGCAATCTTCTTCCTGACCTTTCTGCCCCCACCCTCTCTCTGGCCTATCATCCTCACTTTAACCTCCTTCCACCTACTTCATTCCCAATGCCCCATCCCAAGTCCCTCCTCTCTACCTTTTATCTTAGCCTGCTTGGCAAACCTTCCTCATTGCTGAAGAAGGGCTTATGCCTGAAATGTCGATTCTCCTGCTCCTTGGATGCTGCCTTACCTGCTGCACTTTTCCAGCAACACATTTTTCAGCACTTTCCCTTTTTATCCCAGATTTCCAGCATCTGTGAGATTTTGCTTTTATTTGCCTGAAGAGGCGGTTGTGTCAGAACACCTTTGAAAAATTTAAGTAGTTTTTTTAGATAATAGACAATAGACAATAGACAATAGGTGCAGGAGTAGGCCATTCTGCCCTTCCAGCCTGCACCACCATTCATTATGATCATGGCTGATCATCCTTAATCAGTAAGGTAAAAACAATGACTGCAGATGCTGGAAACCATATTCTGGATTAGTGGTGCTGGAAGAGCACAACAGTTCAGGTAACATTCAAGGAGCTTCGAAATCGATGTTTCGGGCAAAAGCCCTTCATCAGGAATAAAGGCAGTGAGCCTGAAGCATGGAGAGATAAGCTAGAGGAGGGTGGGGGTGGGGAGAAAGTAGCATAGAGTACAATGGGTGAGTGGGGGAGGGGATGAAGGTGATAGGTCAGGGAGGAGAGGGTGGAGTGGATAGGTGGAAAAGGAGACAGGCAGGTAGGACAAGTCCGGACAAGTCATGGGGACAGTTACTGAGCTGGAAGTTTAGAACTAGGGTGAGGTGGGGGAAGGGGAAATGAGGAAACTGTTGAAGTCCACATTGATGCCCTGGGGTTGAAGTGTTCCGAGGCGGAAGATGAGGCGTTCTTCCTCCAGGCGTCTGGTGGTGAGGGAGCGGCGGTGAAGGAGGCCCAGGACCTCCATGTCCTCGGCAGAGTGGGAGGGGGAGTTGAAATGTTGGGCCACGAGGCGGTATGGTTGATTGGTGCGGGTGTCCCGGAGATGTTCCCTAAAGCGCTCTGCTAGGAGGTGCCCAGTCTCGCCAATGTAGAGGAGACCGCATCGGGAGCAACGGATACAATAAATGATATTACTGGATGTGCAGGTAAAACTTTGATGAATGTGGAAGGCTCTTTTAGGGCCTTGGATAGAGGTGAGGGAGGAGGTGTGGGTGCAGGTTTTACAGTTCCTGCGGTGGCAGGGGAAAGTGCCAGGATTGGAGGGTGGGTTGTTTGGGGGCGTGGACCTGACCAGGTAGTCGCGGAGGGAACGGTCTTTGCGGAAGGCGGAAAGGGGTGGGGAGGGAAATATATCCCTGGTAGTGGGGTCTGTTTGGAGGTGGCGGAAATGCCAGCGGATGATTTGGTTCATGTGAAGGTTGGTAGGGTGGAAGGTGTGCACCAGGGGCGTTCTGTCCTTGTTACGGTTGGAGGGATGGGGTCTGAGGGTGGAGATGCGGGATGTAGACGAGATGCGTTGGAGGGCATCTTTAACCACGTGGGAAGGGAAATTGCGGTCTCTAAAGAAGGAGGCCATCTGGTGTGTTCTTTGGTGGAACTGGTCCTCCTGGGAGCACATCCGGCGGAGGCGGAGGATTTGGGAATACGGGATGGCATTTTTGCAAGAGGTAGGGTGGGAAGAGGTGTAATCCAGGTAGCTGTGGGAGTCGGTGGGTTTGTAAAAAATGTCAGTGTCAAGTCGGCCGTCATTAATGGAGATGGAGAGGTCCAGGAAGGGGAGGGAGGTGTCAGAGATGGTCCAGGTAAATTTAAGGTCAGGGTGGAATGTGTTGGTGAAGTTGATGAATTGCTCAACCTCCTCGTGGGAGGACAAGGTGGCGCCAATGCAGTCATCAATGTAGCGGAGGAAGAGGTGGGGAGTGGTGCCGGTGTAATTACAGAAGATCAACCTCTCTACGTAGTCAACAAAGAGACAGGCATAGCTGGGGCCCATACGTGTACCCATGGCTACCCCTTTGGTCTGAAGGAAGTGAGAGGATTCAAAGGAGAAATTAAGGGTGAGGACCAGTTCGGCCAAACGAATGAGAGTGTCGGTGGAAGGGTACTGTTGGGGACGTCTGGAGAGGAACAAAATGGAGGGCTTGGAGGCCCTGGTCATGGCGGATGGAGGTGTGGAGGGATTGGATATCCATGGTGAAGATGAGGCGTTGGGGACCAGCGAAACGGAAGTCTTGGAGGAGATGGAGGGCGTGGGTGGTGTCTCGAATGTATGTGGGGAGTTCCTGGACTGGGGGGTTAGGACAGTGTTGAGGTAGGTAGAGATGAGTTCAGTGGGGCAGGAGCATGCTGAGACAATGGGTCGGCCAGGGTGGTCAGGCTTGTGGATCTTGGGAAGGAGGTAGAACCGGGCAGTGCGGGGTTCCTGGACTATGAGGTTGGAAGCTGTGGGTGGGAGATCTCCTGAGTTGATGAGGTTCTATATGGTCTGGAAGATGATGGTTTGGTAATGGGGGGTGGAGTCATGGTCGAGGGGGCAGTAGGAAGAGGTGTCCTCGAGTTGACGTTTGGCTTCAGCGGTGTAGAGGTCAGTGCGCCAGACTACCACTGTGCCCCCTTTATCCGCTGGCTTGATGGTGAGGTTGGGATTGGAGCAAAGGGATTGGAGGGCTGCGCGTTGTGAGGGTGAGAGGTTAGAGTGGGAGAGGCAGGTAGACAGGTTGAGGCGGTTAATGTCCCGGCGGCAGTTGGAAATGAAGAGGTCGAGGGCAGGTAATAGGCCGGCGCGGGGTGTCCAGGTGGATGCAGTGTGTTGGAGGTGGGCGAAGGGGTCCTCGGAAGGTGGGCGGGAGTCCTGATTGTGAAAGTAAGCTCGGAGGCGGAGGCGACGGAAGAATTGTTCGATGTCACGGCGTGTATTAAATTCATCGATGCGTGGACGGAGGGGCATGAAGGTGAGGGGGATCGTTCATCCTCAGTGAGGGGGAGGTCTGGGGGGATGGTGAAAACTCGGCAGGGCAGGGAGCTGGGATCTGGTGCGGGTGTAGAGCTGGGAGTGGGGGCGGAACCTGTAACTGGAGTGGGTGTGATGGTGGGGGGAATGGGGGTGGAGGCATGAGCTGGGGTAATGTTGCCCTCAGGGTTCTGGGGTGTGGGTATAGTGACAGGGGGGTCTGTGGGGGGCATGTCAGCAGAATACATGTGAGTGGCGCTGGTGGGGGTGGAAGTGGTGGTGATCATGGCAGTAGGGGTGGCGGAGGTCACTGAGCATGTGGCATCAGCGATGATGTGAGGGCTGGAAGTGGCTGTGGGAGTGGCCATGATGGGGGTGGAAGTGACATCATCAATCAGTGTGGGGGTGGTAGCTGCATCAGCCGCATGGCTAATGGTGGAATAGGTTCCGAGGCCAGGGGAATCTTCTGGAATGTTTGAGGAGTGCTAGTTATGGAGGTGGGTAGATAAAAGTTTTTTTGTACTTACAGTTTTGATGTTTGAGATGGAATTGAAATACTGTTTGTTGAGAGTATGAATTCTCCTGAGGATGTAGTACAGAGTGGGTCCTTTGCAATTCTGAGAGAGTGTGGCCCTCAGCTGAGGCAGGGATGACTGGAGAGAGGTTAGGTGACGGCGCATTGCTGCAAGTGTGGAGCGGAGGATCCTGAAGGAGAACTGTTGCTGGTGTTTTTGAATCTGTAGTCTGTACTGTTTGTCCTGTTCGGGTCCGAACTCTGCTGGTTTAAAGGTGGTCTGGAGTCCGTGTGGGATGAGTTGGTTACGGACGCAGGCACTGAGGAAGCAAATGTGGCTGTGGTACCGAGTTTGTTTCATGACATAATTGAAGAACTTCAGGGCAGAGGAAATGACCTGGGAGTTGCAGTGGGAGAGGGACTCCATGAGATTCTTGTAGAGAGAGGAGGAAAACTTCTTCAAGGCAGGCATCCTTGCAAGAGGATTCGCAGTAGGGTTAAAATCAACGAGGTAAAAACAATGACTGCAGATGCTAGAAACCAGATTCTGGATTAGTGGTGCTGGAAGAGCACAGCAGTTCAGGCAGCATCCAAGAAGCTTCAAAATCGACGTTTCGGGCAAAAGCCCTTCATCACGAATAAAGGCAGTGAACCTGAAGTGTGGAGAGATAAGCTATAGGAGGGTGGAGGTGGGGAGAAAGTAGCATAGAGTACAATAGGTGAGTGGGGGAGGGGATGAAGGCGATAGGTCAGGGAGGAGAGGGTGGAGTGGATAGGTGGAAAAGGAGATAGGCAGGTCGGGCAAGTCCGGACAAGTCACAGGGACAGTGCTGAGCTGGAAGTTTAGAACTAGGGTGAGGTGGGGGAAGGGGAAATGAGAAAACTGTTGAAGTCCACATTGATGCCCTGGGGTTGAAGTGTTCTGAGGCGGAAGATGAGGCGTTCTTCCTCCAGGCGTCTGGTGGTGAGGGAGCGGCGGTGAAGGAGGCCCAGGACCTCCATGTCCTCGGCAGAGTGGGAGGGGGAGTTGAAATGTTGGGCCACGGGGCGGTGTGGTTGATTGGTGCGGGTGTCCCGGAGATGTTCCCTAAAGCGCTCTGCTAGGAGGCGCCCAGTCTCCCCAATGTAGAGGAGACCGCATCGGGAGCAACGGATACAATAAATGATATTAGTGGATGTGCAGGTAAAACTTTGATGGATGTGGAAGGCTCCTTTAGGGCCTTGGAAAGAGGTGAAGGAGCAGGTGTGGGCGCAGGTTGTACAGTTCCTGTGGTGGCAGGGGAAAGTGCCAGGATTGGAGGGTGGGTTGTTTGGGGGCGTGGACCTGACCAGGTCGTCGTGGAGGGAACGGTCTTTGCAGAAGGCGGAAAGGGGTGGGGAGGGAAATATATCCCTGGTAGTGGGGTCTGTTTGGAGGTGGCGGAAATGCTGGCGGATGATTTGGTTTATGCGAAGGTTGGTAGGGTGGAAGGTGAGCACCAGGGGCGTTCTGTCCTTGTTACGATTGGAGGGGTGGGGTCTGAGGGCGGAGGTGCGGGATGTAGACGAGATGCGTTGGAGAGCATCTTTAACCATGTGGGAAGGGAAATTGCGGTCTCTAAAGAAGGATGCTCCTGTTCCTGCCTTATCTCCATAACCCTTGATTCCACTATCTTTAAGAGCTCTATCCAACTCTTTCTTAAACAAATCCAGAGACTGGGCCTCCACTACCTTCTGGAGCAGAGCATTCCACACACCCATCACTCTCTGGGTGAAGAAGTTTCTCCTCATCTCTGTCCTAAATGGCCTATCCCTTATTTTTAAGCTGTGTCCTCTGGTTCGGCACTCACCCATCATCGGAAAAATGTTTCCTGCCTCCAGAGTATCTAATCCTTTAATTATCTTATACGTCTCAATCAGATCCCCTCTCAGTCTTCTAAACTCAAGGGTATACAAGCCCAGTCACTCCAATCTTTCATCATAAGATAGATCTGCCCTTCCAGGAATTGACCTTGTGAACCTATGCTACACTCCCTCAATAGCCAGAATGTCTTTCCTCAAATTTGGAGACCAAAACTGCACACAATATTCCAGGTGCGGTCTCACCAAGGCCCTGTACAGTGCAGAAGAACCTCTTTGCTTCTATACTCAATCCCTGTTATGAAGGCCAGCATGCAATTAGCTTTCTTCACTGCCTGCTGTACCTGCATGCTTACCTTCATTGACTGGTGTACAAGAACACCCAGATCTCTTTGTACTGCCCCTTTGCCTAACTTGACTCCATTTAGGTAGTAATCTGCCTTCCTGTTCTTGCCACCAAAGTGGATAACCATACATTTATCCACATTAAACTGCATCTGCCATGCACCTGACCACTCACCTAACCTGTCCAGGTCACCCTGTAATCTCCTAACATCCTCCTCACATTTCACCCTGCCACCCAGCTTTGTATCATCAGTAAATTTGCTAATGTTACTATTAATACCATCTTCTATATCATTAATATATATTAAAAAACTGCGGTCCCAGCACTGATCCCTGCGGTACCCCACTGGTCACTGCCTGCCATTCCAAAAGTGAGCCGTTTATCATTGCTCTTTGTTTCCTGTCAGCCAACCAATTCTCAATCCAAGTCAGCATTTTGCCCCCAATACCATGCGCCCTAATTTTGCTCACTAACCTCCTATTTGGGACTTTTTCAAAGGCTTTCTGAAAGTCCAGGTACACTCCATCCACTGGATCTCCCTTGTCCATCTTCAGAGTTACATCCTCAAAAAATTCCAGAAGATTAGTCAAGCATGATTTCCCCTTCATAAATCCATGCTGACTCTGACCTATCCTGTTACTGCTATCCAGATGTGTCGTAATTTCATCCTTTATAATTGACTCCAGCATCTTTCCCATCACTGAGGTCAGACTAACTGGTCTATAATTTCCTGCTTTCTCTCTTGCTCCTTTCTTAAGAAGTGGTACAACATTAGCCACCCTCCAATCCACAGGAACTGATCCTGAATCTATCGAATTCTGGAAAATAATCACCAATGCGTCCACGATTTCTAGAGCCACCTCCTTCAGTACCCTGGGATGTAGACCATCAGGCCCCAGAGACTTATTAACCTTCAGACCTAACAGTCTCTCCAACACCAATTCCTGGCAAATATAAATTCCCTTCAGTTCAGGTCATTCAGCCACTGTTACCTCTGGGAGATTGCTTGTGTCTTCTCCAGTGAACACAGATCTGAAGTACCAATTCAACTCTTCTGCCATTTCTTTATTCCCCATAATATATTCCCGTGTTTCTGTCTTCAAGGGCCCAATTTTAGTCTTAACCATTTTTTTCCCTTTCACATACCTAAAAAAGCTTTTAGTTTCCTCCTTTATATTTTTATCTAGTTAACCTTCGTACCTCATTTTTTCTCTGTGTATTTCCTTCTTAGTAATCCTCTGTTGTTCTTTAAAAGCTTCCCATTCCTCTGTTTTCCCAGTCATCTTCGCTATGTTATACTTTTTCTCTTCTCTTCACTACCAAAGCTTGCCAGGGTCTGCGTTAAGAGCTGGAAAATTGGATTATCGTAGTCAGATGTTTGTTGTGTGGATATGATGAGCTGAATGGCCTTCTTTTATTCTGAAAATATCTATGAGACTATTAGCAGTCAAAAACATACCAGTCGGCTCTCTGGTTTGTTCTATAGCATGCTGATCTATAAAGAATGGTCTGAGTACACTCTGAAGTTGTCTTTAAGGTTAGCCTTGAATCAGCCCATATGGGTTAAAAGTAAATTCTGTTCTGGCAATTGATGCTCCCCACTTATGAGTCAGACCAGAGGAAAGATAGGCAATATATCTCAGGGAAGTAACTGCCAGTTTGATATACGAGAAACTTAACAAAATGCCAATAGTGTTTGTGTAAAATGCCTTGTTAGAGCTATATTAAGGCTTCTGAGCTATAATGCATCTCAATGTCTTCCCAGTCTCACAGCTCAGATAGTCTTTCTTCTGTCAACAGGTACAGACCAATCATACAAGTGACTCGTCTCTGAGTTTTAGAATTCTGTCTTCAAATTGGGACTTGGAGCCATTATAATTTTATGATCCCTCCAATTAAACAAAACTGACAAACCTTAATCAATGACGAACATCATGTGTAAGTGAGAATGGTGCTTTATGATTTGTATATGAATAGGAAGGCTTTAGAGGATAGGGGTCAAATGCTGGCAAATGGGACTGGATTAATTTAGGATCCCTGGTCGGCATGGACAAGTTGGACCAAAGGATATGTGTCCATGCTGTACAGCTCTATGATTCAATGATTTTATAATTCTATGACTCTAATAGGTTAGCTGAGGTTGCCAGTACAACTGCCAGCCTGGGATCAAAAATGCAAATTCATAGCATCTTAAAAATTGGTTATCATTTTGCATCATTTACTGTAAAAATGGCAAATCTGGGAAAGTTACACTCAAAAACAGAGCCAACTGGAAATGTGCAATCGATCAGTCAGCATTTGTGGGGAAATAATTTTGTTTTATTCATTCATAGGATGAGGGCAGCATTGGCGAGGCAGCATGTATTGCCCACCCCTAATTACCCAGAGAGCAGTTGAAGAGTCAACCACTTTGCTGTGGGTCTGGAGTCACATGTAGGCTAGACCAGGTGAGGATGGCTGTTTCCTTCCCTGAAGGGTATTAGTGTACCAGATATTTTTTTTTCCCCAAGAATAGATTCATGGTCATTATTTGACTCCTAATTCCAGATGTTTATTGAATTCAAATTCTACCATCTGACAAGGCAGGATTCAAACCCGGGTCCCCAGATTATTACCTGGGTCACTGGATTAATAGTCCAGCAATAATACCACCAAGCCATTGGTTTCCTCTGAAGCCTCCAGGTTTCAAAGTTTTAAGTGTGCCATCTATCATCATATAAGAAATCTGAATGTGGGTTCGGTGGAATAATTTTCAAAACTGTAGGAATTGAACCAAAGTTAAAAAGAAGGAAAGAATGCATGTTTTTTTTAAACTCCTGTGGAAAGTAGATATCACTTTGAAGGCCAATATTTGATGCCCATCTTCAATCACCCTTGAACTGAATGGTTTGCTTGGGCATTGCAGAGGGCAGTTAAGAGTTAACAATATTGTTGTGGGTCTGGACTCACCTGCAGGTCATAGTATAAAGATGGCAGACTTCCTTCCCTAAAGAGTATTAGTGGACCTGATGGGTTGTTACAATAATTGATTATAGTTTGATGGCTATCACTACTGAGACCAGATTTAAATTTCAGATTTATTGATCAAATTTTCTGCAGTAGGAATTCAATATATGTCCTTGGGGTATTAGCTTGGGATTCATAAGAAATAACTCAGTGACATTAAATTATGTCACTGTCTTCCCAAGGTTGGGCCCTTTTTGTTGAAATATTTTAATTTTTAAAACCATTATTTCTTTGCAAATTCCTTTTTGTTGTGGACATGGCTGCTGACCTGAGTGTTGTCAGCACTTTGCACCTTTCAGATGTTTACAACCTTTGTAAGTGCAAAGTCACCTTAATTATCGAAAATATTGCTCAGCGCGTCATGAGAATGAAAGGAGCACTGTTTCAAACTGCAGTCGTCTGTTTCTGAAATCAATTACTTGTAGAGTTCTTTCTCTTAAGCCACAGTGTTGATTAATTAGGTTGTGACAAAATGTTCAGCCAAGCAATTGCATTATGGAATAATACTCCTTTTTCACATATTTCATGCACATATTGAACGAGGTGAATAAAACACTCGCTGCAAAATTGACATCACTCTGCTTAACCTTGATGATACTTCTCTGCTGTGTTGAGCAATTTCATGCTTAGAACAACAATACTTTGTATGTTGCTCCATCCCACGTATAACTATTATGCTCTACTATGCCTTAACTTTAAAGCATCAAGCTTGAAGTAAGAAAAGTTAGCAGAAGGCAGGAATTTAAGTGGCGACATCTCCTCTGGCACACCAGAGGTGAAGCAGGAAATTGGCTGCTCAATGTAAAAATACACTGGGAACCCCAGCTGTCTGCTGCTTTGTGATGGGCAGTACCAGCAGCTTCAATAAACTTGTGCTGTTGGCCTGCAATCGTCTCTTTTCATATCTAAAAGAAAGATCAATTAAGGCAGATTATCTCTGCCTATGTTGTTCGATAGCTGGAGTTGAAGCTCTGTTTCATTGATATCAGTCTGCATCAAATGGGTTCAAAATGAACTCCTGGTCTTCAGTACTAGATTTTTAAAAGTTGTCCAGCTTTGAAAGAGACAATGAAACTTTTATTTTAACATTTTAGTTTTCCCATTGATTCATAGAGATGTACAGCATGGAAACAGACCCTAACCTAATCTAGTCCCATTTGCCAGCCCTTGGTCCATATCGCTCTAAATCATTCCTATTCATACACCCATCCAAATGCCTTTTAAATGCTGTAATTGTACCAGCCACCATCACTTCCTTTGACATCTCATTCCATAAATGTACCACGCTGTGTGAAGAGTTTCCCCTTAGATCCCTTTTATATCTTTCTCCTCTCACTCTAAACATATGCCCTCTTGTTCTGTACTCCCCAGTCCCAGGGAAAACACCTTGTCTATTTATCCTATCCATGCCCCTCATGATTTTATAAACCTCTAAAAGGTCACCCCTCAACCTCCGACACTCCAGGAAAAACAGCCCCAGCCTGTTCAGCCTCTCCCTGTAGCTCAAATCCTCCAACCCTGGCAACATCCTTATATATCTTTTCTGAACCCTTTCAAGTTTCACAGCACCCTTTCGATAGGAAGGAGACCAGAAATACACACATATTCCAAAAGTCGTCTAACCAATGTCCTGTACTGCCGCAAGATGACCTCCCAACTCCTATACTCAATACTCTGTCCAATAACCAAATGCCTTCTTCACTATGCTATCTACCTGCAACTCTGCTTTTAAGGAACTATGAATCTACACTCCAAGGTCTCTCTGTTCAGCAACACTCCCTAGGACCTTAGCATTTGTTGCTGAATTTTAACTGTATCTTTAAATGCGCTTATAAGGTCTGGATACAATAAACAGGGAAAATCTGTTTCCACTTATCGAAGGGTCAAGAAAGAGAAGTTACAGATTTAGAATGATTTGTAAATGTTGTGAGAAAATAACTTTTCACGTGAGTTGTCAGGTCGAGAATGCACTGGAAATGTAGTTGAGATAGATTTCACTGAAAGCTTTCAAAAAGGTGGTTTCTTAAAGAGAAACAATATGCAACATGATGTGGACACTCTGACATGTCTTGGAGTGGGTACCATGACAGGGTTGTATGGTGTGGTGGTCGATGTTGTCCTGAAGGCTGGGCAGTTTGGTGCGAACAATGGTCCATTTAAGGTTTGGCTGTTGTTTAAAGCTGAGAAGTGGAGGTGTAGGGAAGATCTTGGCAAGATGCTTATTGTCATCAATAACGTGTTGTAGGCTGTGAAGAACATGGTGTAGTCCACAATCTGTAGGCAGTCAGTATATTCCTGATGAAGGGCTTTTGCCCGAAATGTCGATTTCGCTGCTCGTTGGATGCTGCCTGAACTGCTGTGCTCTTCCAGCACCACTAATCCAGTATTTGCTTTCCAGCATCTGCAGTCATTGTTTTTACCTCAGGGATGATATCACGGCTGTGCTAAGGGAGGACATCATGGAGGGCTTCAGTATTGAGGTGTTATAGGTAGAACTGAGAAATAAAAAGGGTGCAGTTACCTTGTTGGGGCTCTACTACAGGCCTCCCAACAGTGAGTGTGATGTAGAAGAACAAGTAGATAAACAGATTATGGAAAGATGTAGAGGCAACAGGGGTGATGGGAGATTTTAATTTTCCCAACATTGACTAGGATACACTTAGTGTCAGAGGTTTGGATGGGGCAGAATTTGTAGGGACCATCTAGAAAAGTTTTCTAGAAAAGTATGTCAATAGTCCAACTAGGGAAGGGGCCATATTTGACCTGGTGTTGGGGAATCAGCCAGACCAGGTGGTAGATGTTGCAGTGGGGAATTTTTTTGGGAACAGTGACCACAATTCTGTAAGTTTTAGAATACTCTTCGACAAGGATAAGAGTGGTCCTAAGGGAAGAGTACTAAACTGGGACGAGGCCAATTATATCAAAATCCGGCAGGAGGTGGGAAATGTGAATTAGGGACAGCTATTTGAAAGGAAGTCCACATTTGATATGTGGGAGACTTCCAAAGATAGGTTGAAGATACTGCAGGATAGACATGTCACTTTGAAAACAAGGAATGGGAAAGGCAAGATTCGTGAACTGTGGATGACAGAAGAAATTGTGCGACTAGCCAAGAGGAAAAGGGAAGCGTTCATAAGGTCCAGGCAGCTAAGAACAGAATGGGCCTTGGACAAATATTGGGAGAGTAGGACCGATCTTAAGCGAGGAATCAAGCG
Organism: Chiloscyllium punctatum; assembly: GCF_047496795.1. Taxonomy (NCBI): domain Eukaryota; kingdom Metazoa; phylum Chordata; class Chondrichthyes; order Orectolobiformes; family Hemiscylliidae; genus Chiloscyllium; species Chiloscyllium punctatum. The sequence goes on along the minus strand of NC_092783.1, from coordinate 10,196,960 downwards.
GGCTAAAAGGGGTCATGAATTAGCTTCAGTGAATTGAATCTCATGAATTGAATTGAATGGAATTGAATTGAATTTATTGTCATGTGTACCGAGGCACAGTGAAAAGCCTTGTCTTGCAAGCAACACAGGCAGATCACAAAGTTAAATAGCACAGATCAGTAAATAATAGGTAAACAGTGGCAAAAACAAAAACACTGGTACAGGCGAATACAAAGAGTTTGTGAGTCCATTCAGCATTCTAACAACAGTAGGGTAGAAACTGTTTTGATACTGGCTAGTGCATGTGTTCAGGCTTCTGTACCTACTCCCTGATGATAGAGGTTGTAGAAAAGTTTTGCTAGAGTGGGATGGATCTTTCTGGCTGCCTTTCCTTGACAAGGGGCCTGGTAGTTGGATTCTATAGAGGGGAGGTTGGCCTTTGTGATTGTCCGGGCTGAGTTCACCACTCTCTGTAACCACCTCCAATCTTGAATGGTACAGTTGCCATACCAGGTAGTGATACATCCAGACAGAATGCTTTCAATGGCGCACCTATAAAAGTCGGCAAGGGTATTCACCATCATACCAAATTTTCCCAGCTGCCTGAGGAAGAGAAGACATTATTGGATCTTTGTAACCAGTGTGTCCACATGAAGAGTCCAAGAAAGCTTGTTGTTGGTGACCACTCTCAGGAGCTTGACACTCTCCACTCGTTCCACCTCTGTGCTGTTAATGTGTAGGGGGGCATGAGTAATATCCCGTTGAAAGTCAATAATGAGTTCTTTGGTTTTGCCGGCATTGAGAGCTAGGTTGTTCTCAGTGCACCATTTTTCCAGGTCTTCCACCTCCTGTCTGTAGTCTGTTTCATTGACTATAGTGGTGTCATCAACGAACTTGTAGATGGCATTAGTCTGGTATTTGGTGACGCAGTCATGGGTATATAGTGAGTACAGTAGGGGACTGAGTATACTGGAGGGGCTGCAGCCCCTGGGGGGCTCCAGTGTTGAGTGCTAGTGAGGATGAAATATTGTCCCCAATCTTCACTGATTGTGGCCAGTGGGTCAGGAAACTGAGGATCCATTTGTAGAGTGTGGGGCTTAGTCTGACATCATTATGTTTAGTCATCAGTCTCGAAGGGATAGTAGTTGAAGGCTGAACTGTAGTCAATGAGTAGGATTCTTACATAGCTGTTCCTGGTGTCAATATGTTCTCAGGAGGAGTGAAGGGCAAGTGATATGGAATCTGACATAGATCTATTGGTCCTATAGGCAAACTGGAATGGGTCAAGAGTAGTGAGAGGTTGGAATTGATTAATGCCTTGATCAGCCTGTCAAAGCACTTCAAGCACCAAGGTTAGGGCCACTGGGTGGTAGTCATTGAGACAAGTTGCATGAGCCTTCTTAGGCACAGGGATGATATTGGCCCTCTCGAAACAGGTAAGGACAGTGGCCTACTGCAGGAAGAGGTTGAAGATGTCCGAAAAGACCTCTGCCAGTTGATCTGCGCGTGCTCTGAGTGCATGGCTTGGTCCCATTGCTTTCCTTGAATTCACACAATGGAAAACTGACCTGACCTCTGATGCAGTGACTGTTGGGATAGGTTCATCAGCAGAATTAAGGTGAATCCCAAGGCCTTTTATTCATATATAAGAAGCAAGAGGGTAACTAGAAAAAGGGTTGGTCCACTAAAGGATAAGGAAGGAAGGTTGTGTGTTGAACCTGAGAAAAAGGGTGAGATTCACAAAGATTACTTTTCATCAGTGTTCACTGAGGAGAGGAACATGATGAATGTTGAGATTAGAGATAGAAGTTTGTTTACTCTGGATCACATTGATATAAGGAGGGAGGATAGGTTGGATAGGCTAAAGGATATTAAGCTGGACAAATCTCTAGGACTGGATGGGATCTATCCCAGGTTGCTGAGCGAGGCGAGAGAGGAAATAGTTGGGGCCCTGACGAATATCTTTGTAGCATCCTTGTAGCATCTAGGTGAAGTGCCGGAGGACTGGAGCATTGCTAATGTTGTCCCCTTGTTCCAGAAAGGTAGTAGGGATATTCCAGGTAACTATAGACAAGTAAGCCTGGTGTCAGTGGTGGAAATGTTGCTGGAGAAGGTACTAAGGGATAGGATCTATTTATATTTGGAAGAGAATGGGCTTCTCAGTGATAAGTAACCTGGTTTTGTGCAGGGGAGATCATGCCTTACCAACTTTGAGGAAGTGACCAAGTTGATAGATGAAGGAAGGGCTTTAGATGTCATATACATGGATTTTAGTAAGGTGTTTGATAAGGTTCAAACTAATGGAGAAAGTGAAGTCACATGGTGTGCATGGTGTTCTTGCTAAGTAGATAAAGAAGTGGTTGAGCAACAGGAGAGAGAGTAGTCATTGAAGGGAGTTTCTCGAAATGGAGAAGGGTGACCAGTGGTGTTCCACAGGGATCAGTGCTCGGGCCACTGTTGTTTTTTTCAAGGTGAGAGGTGAAAAGTTTAAGGTTGAATACACATTGAAAGTACTTTACACAGAGTGGGGTAGGTGCCTGGAACGCGTTGCCAGCAGAGGTAGTAGAGGCAGGCACGGTCGATTCATTTAAGGTGTACCTGGAAAGATGCATGATTAGGTGGGGAGCAGAGTGATGCAGATCCTTATGAATTGGGTGATAGGTTTTTTTTAGATTAGATTACTTAGATTAGATTACTTACAGTGTGGAAACAGGCCCTTCGGCCCAACAAGTCCACACCGCCCCGCCGAAGCGCAACCCACCCATACCCCTACATTTACCCCTTACCTAACACTACGGGCAATTTAGCATGGCCAATTCACCTGACCTGCACATCTTTGGAGTGTGGAAGGAAACCAGAGCACCCGGAGGAAACCCACGCAGACACGGGGAGAATGTGCAAACTCCACACAGTCAGTCGCCTGAGGCGGGAAATGAACCCGGGTCTCTGGCGCTGTGAGGCAGCAGTGCTAACCACTATGCCACCGTGCCGCCCATACCCTATTAAATAGTGGATTTGAATCTGGTCAGGCTTGGAGGACTGAAGGGCCTGTTTCTGGGCTTAAATTTTCTTTGTGTGGAGTGTGGAGTTTGCACGTTCTCCCCGTGTCTGCGTGGGTTTCCTCTGGGTGCTCCGGTTTCCTCCCACAGTCCAAAGATGTGCAGGTTAGGTGAATTGGCCATGCTAAATTGCCCGTAATGTTAGGTAAGGGGTAAATGTAGGGGTATGGGTGGGTTGCGCTTCGGCGGGTCGGTGTGGACTTGTTGGGCCGAAGGGCCTGTTTCCACATTGTAATGTAATCTAATCTAATCTTTGTTCTTTGTTCTCATCCCATCACCTTCAAAAAGTAGGACAGTAGCTCCCATGACAGGATGAAACTCCTAATTTTCAAAAACAGTAGGAGACAAAACCATTTTTTTTCATTATTTAACGGTAACCTGTTAAGAATTTGTTTAAGTTAACATTACTGAGGCCTACTCAGTATACAATCAGTCCTTTTAAATGGAATTTTCATCTTCTTCTTAGTTAGCCATTTGAAACTCGGGATGATTTTCTTCGACTCTGGTATTGTGGATCCAAAGGTGACTAAATAGTCTAATGCTGGAAGTCACGCCTTACCATGGGTGTGAAAGGTCATCTCCAGAGAGAGGACTGGTTGGGATGCTTGGGTTTTCACATATACTTTCTGATGTTGCACTTGCGTCCTCAGCCTGGGCCTGTCAGAGATCTTAAGATCCTAACACCTTTGTAGCTTATTTTTAACATTTAGGGCAAGAGATTGGTGGCATGATTTTTCACAGAGGCTTTGAGGACATCTTTGAAATGGTTTATTTGATTTTCCTGTTGACCTCTTGGTTTAGCTAAGCTCAAAGTAGAAAGCTTTTTTTTTTAAGTTCTTCAGCCATGCTTGCAGACGATGTGACCCAACTAATGGGATGGACACAGTGAACTTAAGGACCTGGGTTCGATTCCAACCTCTGGTGACTGTGTGGAATTTTCACATTCTCCCCGTGTCTGCATGGGTTTCCTCTTGGGCAAGTTTTAATAAGATTGAGAGGATAATTGTGCATAACCTCACATCAGCTAGATAGGCACAGTAGATACCAGTTTCATTTAATACTTGTTCCAGATGCATCCTGGTTGGCAGAGAAAATGTGATTTCTATGGTCTGTCTGTCCCTGTGTGATTTATGGGATGGCACTTGTTCTGTGTACTTCGAGTTGAATCATCAGATTTCTGTAGAACCATAATATTATTATCAAGTATACTCTCTTTCTAGACAATCTGGGTCATTTGATTGGTTGACTGTGTTTCATGGATGCACGTCTACCTTAAGATGTCTATTGTCCCTGTCACTCCTTCAGCATGTTCGGTAATGTTTGTAGGCACAAGACCCCAGTGATGTTTGGTGACCTACATGAGGCAATATTGGGATCAAATGTCATTATTAAATAAGTTATGTCATTTTTGGGCAGTTCCATAGCAAAATACTTGTTGGATCAAATGTCACTTGCCCACACATGCTGTGCAATGATTTTCTAGTTATCACTATGTTTTTTTTCTCATCTGAAGATGGGATGTGGGCATTGCTGGCTGGATCAATATTTATTGCCCATCCTGAATTGCTCTTGAAAAGATGGTAGTGAAATACCCTCTTGAAAGACTGCAGTTCTTGTGATGTAAGCACACCCACACTGCTGTTAAGAAAGGAGTTCCAGGAGTTTCGGTGACAGTGGTGGAGAAACAATATATTTCAAAGTCAGGATGGTGTGTGGCTTGGAGAGAATTTCTAGGTGGTAGTATCGCCAGGCAACTATTGCCCTTGAGGTAAAAACAATGACTGCAGATGCTGGAAAGCAAATACTGGATTAGTGGTGCTGGAAGAGCACAGTAGTTCAGGCAGCATCCAACGAGCAGCGAAATCGACGTTTCGGGCAAAAGCCCTTCATCAGGAAGGGCTTTTGCCTGAAACGTCAATTTCGCTGCTCGTTGGATGCTGCCTGAACTGCTGTGCTCTTCCAGCACCACTAATCAACTATTGCCCTTGCCCTTCCAGGTGTTGGTGTTATGGGTTTGGAAGGTGCTGTTCAAACAGCATTGATGAATTGCTGCAGTGCACCTTCTAAATAATACATACTGCTGCTAATGAGCATCAATAACTGAGGAAGTAAACAATGTTGAGCTTCTTGAGTGTTGTTAGAGCTGCATTCACCCAGGCAAGTGAACAGTATTCCATTACACTCCTGACTTGTGCCTTGTGGGATGGTACACAGGCTTTAAGGGAGTCAGAAGGTGAGTCACTCTCCACAGAATTCTCAGGTTCTGACTAGCTTTTCTAACAACTGTACTTATGCGGTTAGTTGAGTTTGATTCCAAGTCAATAATAACCCCCAGAATGTTGACAGTCGGGGTTTCAGTGATGGCAATGCCGTTGAACATCAAGGGGAGATGGTTTGTTTGAAATGGCCATTGACTGCCACTAATATGGAATAAGTGCTCCTTGCCAATTATCAGTCCAAACCTGATTTGTTGATCTTGGTCTTGTTACAAATGGACACAGGCTGCTTTAGTACTTGAGGTGCTGCAAATGGTGCTGAATATTGTTCAATCATCAGCAAACCTCTGAGTTTCTGAGGAAAGAACATTATTGGTGAGTCAGCTAAAAATGGTTAAGCCAAGCATAGTTCCCTGATGAATTACTGCAGCGATGTCTTTGTAATGAGCTGACTGACCTCCAACAACCACAGCCAGTTTGCTTTTCATTAGGTATGACTCCAACCTGTGGAGAGGCATCCCATAGCTTCTCGTTGACTTCAGTCTTGCAATACCTACTTGATGACACACCTTTTCAAATGCTGCCTTGATGTGAAGGGCAATCACTGTCCCCTTCCCTCTTGAGTTCAGGGCTGCAATGAGATCAGGATTTGAGTCCTTGGCAGACCTCCAGCTGAGTGTAACCAAACAGGTAAATGCTGAATAAGTGCCACTTGTTAGCATCAATGATGACACTTTGCTGATCATCAAGAATAGATGGATTTGTCCTTTTTATTGTCAGGATGTATTTGGGCAATTTTCCATAGATGTCAATTCTGTATCTTTAGTGTAACAGTATGGCTGGGACAACGGCAAATCCTAGAACATAACTCATCTACACTATTGCCAGAATTGTTTTCAAGGGCCATAACTTTTTCAGTATCCAGTGCCTTCTGTCATTTTTTGATATCAAATGGTTTGAATCAAACTGGCCTAAGACTAGCATTTTTGATAGTGGAGACAACAAGAGAGGGCCACAATAGATCGTCCACTTGGCACCTTTGGCTGAAGATCTGAGAAATATTTCAACCTTGTCTTTTGCACTGATATGCTATGCTCTCCTGTCATTGAGGATGGGGATATTTATGGAGCTTCTCCTTTAGTTGTTTAATTGTCCACCACCAGTCACGACTGGATGTCTCGCAAACTTTTAAGTATTTTTTCTACTGTACTAAATGAAGAATATTTTGTCTGTCAAAATGAGTGAGCCAAATTGTGCTGCCATTCCTTTAGAGGATTGCTTATTGAACTAGCCTTTTCTGTTCATGTGCCTAGAATTTGCAATTTGTGTTTCAATGAATGAAAATAGCTGCCTTGCAATTGTTTGTGAATGCATTGCCTGAAATGATCATTACTTATTCCATGTAAGGATACAATTGATTGAGATAAAGGTGTACTTTGCTGGTATGCAACACCATGCAGTTAGGAACAAGAAGAGTTAGCAAATACTTAACTTTGCAAATCTGTTAGATTGCTTCTGTATCTGAGTCTTGGAGCTTCTTATCTCAGAAATTGCATCTTTCTGCTGTGTCACATCTTTCTATTCTTGCCCATACAGTTGATTCTGCTATAATGTGGTAGTTCCATTCTTTTGTAACCAAATGTTATCAGAAAATCACATAATACCAGCACTATTTAAATTAATGAGTCTGGAATTGCATTATAACCAATACTCGCTTTAAAGATCCCTAATTTAACAATCGTGTAATAGTGAATTTGTGTTGATGAAATGTGCATGAGAGCAGAACAACCTATTAAGAAGGATGTCTGGACAAACTAAAGAAGGTGACTGATCCATGTTTCAATGACCACGAATCACATAATTAATTGTCTTACCATTAGCATTCCTTTAGAAAAGGAGCAGTCTTCTTGTTTGGGCCCTTACATTCTGCTCAGCCATTTGTAACACATCAATGAAACATATCCAGCTATGCCCATTAGTGAAATGGTGCTGAATACTGTATTGTGTAATCATCAGTGATCATCTCACCTCTGATCTTTTGACTGAGGGAACATCAATGATGAGGCAGCTAAAAATAGTTGAACTAAGCAAATTTCTGAGGAATTCCTGCAGCGATGTCTTTATAATGAGATGAATGACCTCCAGTCACAACAACTCTCTTTCTTTTTGCTAGATGACTCCTCCCCCAGGCAAGAATACTTGTTCCTCTCATGATCCATCAAAGATAGTTGAGTTCATGATCTTCCAGGGCCCATGACATTGAACTAGAAGCAGATGTCCCTACAATTTGAAGAAATGATGTTTTATTGAGTAACAATTCCTTTGTATACTTTAATGCTATGTTTTTGATATGTGTTCTCATTCATACATTATTGCTAGCATGTAACAAACCCGCTTAGATGTCACGGACATTAATTATCCAGGTCAAACTTTGAATATTGTCTGGCCTTTAATATCTAGTTATGTAACCAACGTCATGAGTTTATCAAGTTGCACTGGGCTTTTGTTTAGCACTTTATCCATTCCCAAAGGATTCTATCATCGACAAAGTGGGAATGGGAGTGAATCTAAATTATGATTGATATTCCTCTCTTAAGCCGAAGACATGGCTTATTGATTTACTCGATTCACTTTTTATTCCCATTCCTTACTGAGGTAGCCTGAAGATGTTCCCCAAACCATGGCTTTTGCATTCCAGATTTTGAAATAAATTCCTGGCAAAAAACTTTCAGGTGAAATCAATGCTAGGACAGCACAATAGGGTTTTCTTGTGTTCTTTTGTCCAGAGTTGGTTGAAAATAGACAGCTTTTTTCCAATTCCCTTTCAGTCTCAGCTTTAAATGGAATGTGTCTAAATGCAAGGGATTCAAAAGCTCTTGGATTATAATCATGCACTCATCCTCACTATTTTGTAAGTTCATTTTAAAAATAAACAGAATTTAAATATGACAATATAGAAGAGAGTTTATTTTCTTTGGAATTTCTTTCCATGCTCTTTGGCCATGAGAATTTGATATATTAATGTATGTGTTTATTTCAGGCTGTTTCAAGTTAACAATTGCTTTCTTGGATCAATATCAAACATTTAGGTGAGAGGGATAGGATGATGAGGGAAATTTTAATAAAAGTCATTAGATATTAATGAATGGCAGATTTATAGGTCAATAGGCCAATGCCAGTTGTGTATTAGTCATTCAAAAGCAGAATAGTCCCAAGTTTGATTGTATTTTTTATGCCTGAATTTTGAATCAAAGCCAGGTTGCCAATTTGGGTACAATAGTTTGCCTCAGATTGCCTGGCATATTGATTGGAAAAATTAGTTCCCATGCAGGGACTCTAACTATACATGTTGAATAACGGGTAGAGACAGAACAGAACTTGGCTAGCTGGTTAATCACTGTCATTTACTGGTTTGGTTAGCAACCTTTGGTGACTTTTAGCTGGGGCAGTTCATTGCCATGATTTTTAAGATACAAAATAAACAAATTATATAGCCGTAGTGTGGCACTATTGCAAATCTCAAAAGTCGGTGGAAACTTGCAGAACAGTGATGAAAACTTTTTAGAATTAAATTAAAATATAACCTCCTGGAATGATGACGCAACTTACCCCCTGTGGAGACCACTGGTCTCTGATCAACTCTTAAACCTCCAAGTTTAAGGGTTTATCTAATTATCTGTGGTTGAGAACAGACCATTGACATCTCTTAACAAGAAGGGATACTGTTTTACATAACAAGGTATAATTTATTACATGATAGCAAGAAGCATCAGGACCAGAGATGGCACATCTATATCCATTCAGGACATCATGCAAGGTTGCTTGATTCCCCACCCACTGACTGTGTTTCAGCAAATAATTGCTTCAGAATGATCAACAATGTACAATATCTATATGCTCAATCAATACCGGAAGATCTTTTATCCCTTGGCTGTCTGTTATAGAAAGCGTTGTTCCTGCAAGAGCCAATATTAGGTTTGTTATCTTATTTGGAGGATCTTTAATCCCTTTAATTTACTTAGCACAGGAAACCTTCCTTGCTAGTTCATGTAGTTGTCAGATAATCTTATCTCAAGACCTTTAATCTCATGACTGTCCAAAATGAAAGATATCTACTCTGTTGAAACCATTCTGCTTTGCAGTATCCTGGATTACTTCGAGAATTGAAGATGGATTTATTTTTTGTTGTATTCTTGATGTTCATACTCGGAAATTTCTTGCTTTGATTGTGGCCTGAATATGTAAATATTGGTCCTGCTGTGTGGGATGACATGCAGCTCATTTTCCATTTTATTTAGGTAATTCTTTCCTCTTGATCTGCTGTCACACTTACACTGAAATCAATAAGCCTTATACTTCAAATTGTTGATTAGCTTGGATGTCTTCATTCACCCTCAGCTGTAGATATCTTACTGGTGAACTACGTATTTTCCCATCTTCAGTCACTGGAGCTTTGTTATTCACTGGGACTGACAATACTGCCTTTGATGTGCAATGAATTGAAATATTTTTTGATGATAATAAGAATGGAAAATATTTCCATTGGTTCTGCCAAGTTCCTTTTGATTGACTGTATGAAATAGTTCTCTCAGGCTTACAAAGGTAATCACAATAGATTCCTTTTTCTTTTTGAGTCCTCCCATGAGTCCTAGAAGCCCAATGAAACCTTCTATCACTTGCTCCTTGACCAGTTGGTCAATTCTGTAGTAGTTTTTTAACAGATTGGAGGGTGGCAAATGAAACTCCACTATTTAAAAAAGGAGGGAGACAAAAACAAAGAGAGTTACAGAGCAGATCGTGTTACACCAGCAGTGGGGAAAATGTTAGATTCTGTCATAAAAGATGTGATAACAGAATACATGGAAATCATTAACATGATTGGACAAAGTCAGCATAGGTTTATAAAAGCGTGCTTACTGGAGTTTTTTTTTTGAGAATGAGTAGAGTAGATAAGGGAGAACCAGTGAATGTGGTGTGTTTGAATTTTAAGGAAGTTTTTCTGATAAGATCCCACATAAGAGACCATTGGTCAAATTAAAGCACATGGGATGGTGGTAATGTATTAGTATGGACTCTGAACTGGTTGAAGGACTGGAAACAGAAAGAGGGAATAAATGTTTTATTTTTCCCAGTGGTGACTTAGAGCACACTACTTGAATTGAATTATTTATGCCAGATAGAGAAGGCTTGGATGCGGGAATCAGATACATTATTTCCAAGCTTGCTGATGACATAAAACTGTGTGGGTTTGTGAGTTGTGAGGAGAATGCAAGAAGGCTTCAGGGCAATCTAGATAGGTTGAATGTGTGGGCAAACGCATCACAAATGTGGATACTTTAGAATTTATACCTTTTAGTGCGAAAATAGAAAGACCAATTATTATTAGAATGGTGGTTTATTGAGAGATATGTCTGTGAAAAGGGATCTGGGTCAATGGAAATAAATAAGCAGGTGCATCAAACATTTAGGAAGGCAAATTGGCCTCCATTGTAAAAGGATTTGAGTTCAGAAGTTGGGATTTCTTACTGCAGTTATGTAGGGCTTTGGTAAGACTGGACCAGGAGCATTGTGTGCAGTTTTGGTTTTCCTACCTAAAAGATGATATACTTGCCAAGAAGGGAGAGCAGTAAAGGCTCGAGAGGTTGATACTGGAGATGGCAGGACTGTTTGTTAAAGAAAAATTAGTTTACCTGGGCCTGTGTTCACTAGCATTTAAAGAATGAGGGGGATTTTGATTGAAACATACAAAACTTTAACAAGTCCACACACACTAGATACAGGGAGGATGTCTCCCCTTTTGTGGAGTCTAGAACAAGCGGTCACAGTCTCAGGGTATGGAGTTGGCCATTTAGAACTGAGATGAGGAAACAGTTCTCCACTCAATGGGTGGCCAACATGCGGATTTCACAACCATAGAAGGTAGGTGATATTGTTTTAGATATTAAAGTCATTGGGGGTATGGAGAAAAAGAAGAAACATGACATTCAAATCGAGGATTAGCCATGATTACTTCAAACTACAGAGCGGGCGCTAAGGGTTTCTTAACAAGAAAATATACTTGTTTTACAGAATAAGATGTAGTTTGTGACATGAAAGTAATACTTACAAACAACATTAACTCGATAGGCATAATTCAATGCATCAGGAGGCAAAGATGACATATCTGTCTCCATTGGGACCTTGTATAAGATTGTCTGATTCTTCACTCAATGTCAGTGTACATCAGAATGGGTGGAGCTAATGCAACATCATCAATAACTCTTTCAGAGCCATTACCTTACACAACACTCGTGAGGAAATAATTGACTGACTCTTATTATACAGGCTTACCTTGAGCTGTGTAATTATGGCATGGTTAATGGTTCTGCTAGGAAATGACAGCCAGAGATAAAGTCTTCATGAAAAGGAGAGAAAATTGGAAAACGTTTATTAGAAAACAAAACAAATGTTATTTATTGAACATGGATGAAATTACACATAACAATTTTACCCCAACCATTCTGTACAATTTGGAATTAATTTACTTATTGGCAAGAATGGAGATCTTTTTAATTGTCGTTCCAGAATCCTGATCCAGTAACTAGGCTGAATTCCAGATTAGAATCCTGGATGTGGCTGCCATGGGGCCCTAGAGAGGATTTTCCATGAGGAACTGAATTCAGAAGCCATCTAAATGAACCCTGTACATTTAAGGATGGTGAACGGAAGCCAACAGGAATATCTGAGGCTGTGAGAAAGAGCCCGCGGTTTGCCTTCCCTTGATTCTCCCATTCCATCCCACAACATGGCCTCAGCAGGTGAGGTTAGCACTGCCACTTTAGGTAGGAAGCTCAGGGGGCCCCTTATGATGATGACTCCCTCTGAAGGCTGTACTGGCACAAAATATAATGGGCTGGATTTTCTAAGGAGTGGCCATTACATACATATTGAAACTCTGCTCCTTCTTACGTAAAGAAAGAGCTCTGCACTTCTATGATCAGGACTTCTTTAGAAATACATAACCATACTTTTAAATCTGACAGATCTTGTGAAGTGCAGGATATTCACGGGAATGCAAGCCACTCTTGCTTTTCCACAGCAGCCAGTTACTGTAAAGCAATTCTGTGATTTAAAAGTCCAGCATCACAGTCAGCAACTTGAACAGCTTCTGTGAAAGGGTAAGTACATAAGGTGTGTTAAGGTGCTGGGAGATTCAGGTGCAAAGCAAGCAAGATACCATGAAGGTAGTGGTATGGTGCCAGATTAATACCACAAATCATTCTCTTAGTATTCATGCTCCATCTCCATACAACTCAACAAGCAAACTCAATGTCAGGGTAAACTCAACAAGAAAATCTGAGTGTGTAGCTGGCAGATTCAGTTTGCCAATCACTCTGAAGGAGCTCCATGTTGTCTGTAATTACAAGTAGCCCAGGGCATGGTACACAGGCACCAGCTTAACCTACTTCTCCTCCATGGACATTGGCATCTGACAACTGTCAGCCCATCCTGTACATTCTGGCACTTTGACCAGGCACAGGCATTGCACTCTGGAAACACATGCTTACTTTGCAGGGGACACAAATAACCAGCATTGAAAGGCTGCAGTAGGGACATTACTTTGCATGGGGAAAGGCACCCAGCTCACAGTCTGGATCAGGCTGCATCTCAGGGATGATCACTTACTCGATCAGCGATTGCTCAGTTGCATGCTTGTTGCTAGCATTCCTGCTTTGACTTGCCACGCAGTGCCAATTAGCACAGTCACACAACTCTGGCAGGTTCCCTTGCTGTTCAGCCATCTTGCTGTATGTTACCTTGATACACCAATCTCACACCAGCTCCATGTGCCAACTGCTTACGTGGTAAACACGCTTGCATGAACATCAAGCAGGAAGCCAGCCATTTATCAAACTTTCAGTAGCCCTCAATGAAATCCATGGAAGCACCTGGCAGACAGTGGAACTTGCACAGGAAATCAAGAGCAGCTTCCCAAAATAGTCCAGGTGATTGGCCACAGTCACCCTCAGGTTGGGGGTGGGGGCTGCGGGAGGCGGTGTCAGTCAGGAGTCCATGCTTCAGCAGTTGAGGGAAGGGGCCACAATCTGTCACAACAGGTCAGAGGTAGGAGCTATTGCAGGTGGGAAGATGTACAGGCACCAGTCAGGTGTGTGGGCACATTTTGCATGGGGCTGACCAGGGGTGTTGGTCCAGAAGATGGGTCACAGTCACTCCACCCTCAGAAACTGAGAGGAAGGACAAAGGGGTTTGGGTGAGGGTCAAGTAGTGGCCGAAGGCTCTGGACAGATGCAAAGTCTAATTGTGAAGGTGACAGGCAGGACTTTGAATGGAAAGGCATTGTAAAGAATTACCTGGAAAGGGTGTACTGAGGGAGGGAAGGAATTTTATTAATGGTCAGGAGCACCTTGACTTCCAGGTGGGGAAGGCACACCAGGCGTGGTCACCTCACATTGGCTGTCTCTGGGTGGGAAGGGTAGGCAGCTGTAAGTGAATGTAAATAACTGGGGGTGGGGGGGGGGGGTGGAGATGTGTGAGTGCTACTGGGTTAATGGGATGTGGATATCTGGGGGCTCACTGACTGGGGTCAGGCTGAGGATGGGAGCCACTGGAGGTGAAGCTCTCACTATCCCCTTCTATTGTGTTGGAAATGGAACATGCACAATGGGGAAGAAAATGGCAATGACCACACTCAGAGTGGGCGGGGCAAGGATTTTAATCTGAGGGAAGGAGTTTCAATACACACCGATTTTAAAGGTAAAACACAGATCACAGGCTCCTGAAAGGTCCAGCATACAGGGCTGGGTGCTGCCTACTCCCTGGTCATGTTACAATATTGATCCTCTCTCTAGGTGGCACTTGCCTGGCACAGGCCACTGTTGGACAAATCTTTGGCAGCTCCACCTTTCTGCACAGACAGGTCAAAACCTTAGTTTATCTGGAGGTTCAAATGTGTCACACAGTATTACACAATGTAAACATCTTTGCATTGTTTCCCTGCCTGTACCTGATCTCATAAACTCTTAGCACAAACCTCAAGCCACAAAGTCGGGTTGTGTGGCCATGAACTGTTGGATGATGTGAAATGTTTTGAACACCAATGCAGAGGAACTCAAAAATAGATGTACAAAAGTTACAGTCAACAATGTTTATGTATGTACTATTTAATAACACAAAATAGCCTTCTTCACACGTGCCACCAAAGTACTTTCAATACATTTTCTTCTTTCTCTCAATGGAACCATGTCCTTGGGTTCTGCAGCTTTAAACAATGCATTACAGACTGCATCATGAAGCATAAACAATGTGCTTGCTTTATTTCTGCAGTGTGACTGAGTAGGCATTAGTTCCTTTCAGACAAAGCTTACTCCCTTTCCAAATGCATTACAGACTCTGTTTATAACCATATTTGGGATGCAAACAGGTCAATATTGATGGTTTCTGGGAACTGTGAGCTAACTCTTAGACCACAACATACTGCTGCAGATATCACAAAACGATTTCAACTAGTTCTGTTGCTGGCATCATTTGACAGAAGCCAATTTCAAAAAAATATATATCTTTCACTACCAGGAAAGTAATTTACTACTTCAAAGAAGCAAGAGTTTTGTCTTGTAGGGTTTCTGGTTTGCAATCAGTAATTTACTGATTATTAGGTGGCTTAAATCATCCCCAGAACCCTGGATCTGACACAGGACTTATTTAGGGAACAAGGAATGAAGCAGGCAGTGGACAGGTGTTTCAGGGAAAAAGAATCTCTGTTTATTTAAATACATAAAAATGTAGGTATAATATAAGAAATAAAAGGCAAATGCATAAAATAGTGAAATTAACACAATTATACAGAGGACAGTAATTAAATACACTATCAAATTAAGCAGAGGTTAACACACTATTCAAAGCTAGACAGTAGTTTTAGTCATAGATACCTTCTTCAGGCTTCCTACCATCCGCCTTCCCTTCCCTGCCAGCTAGGTTGGAAACTTTGGGGTCTCAGCAGTTTCAGCTCATCACTGGGCAAAACACAGTTTTAAAGAGCATCCAGTTGCAAAGGTTCTTTCCATTGGTTCTCTTGGCTTGGAACAGACCCATGCGTGGAAACTCTTGTTCAGATAGTGCTTGGTTGGCATCCTCCCTCTTGGATGTCCTTTGTTCCAATTATGCTCTTGGTTTGTCTTCCCAATTCAGCTTTCCTGTTTGACCTCTGAGGTTCTTGGTTCCAAAGATGCTTGTTGTGTCTGGAGCCTGTGGGTAGATTGTTTCTGCAGGAGCTTGATGTTGGAAAAGGCACTTTGTCCACTGGGCTGCCGCTTTCCCAGGATGCTCTGCCCTGAATAGTTCCAGAGCCTACCCTTCGAAATAATCACTTTTTTGAACACATAAGAAGAAATCCTCTCTTCCATCAGGTTCTTGACCTCTGTTACACCCTCCAGAGCATCACATTCACTCTGCCAGTGTCGCGTTGTGGTTGCCATTCTGTCAGGCGTACTGTCTGGCTTATTGATCACCAGCTCCCTGGTTCTGACACTGGGCTTATGTGGTGTGTTGGAAAGCACAGAGGCAGAAGCTTCAGGGGCAAAGAAAACTATAATTTCATAGATAACAAGCAAATTGAATATATGTACAGCAATGGGAAAAAAAATGAATATATCAAAACCCGACTGTTATAGATTCACCAAAATCGAATGTCTGAGACTTGTCTGACAGTTAACTTGAACCCCAATCAACCCTTGCAGCCCAGACTTGTTATTGTGGGTTTAAAATCACAGTGAGTAATTGCTAACTAATGGGTGTCAGAGAAAAGAGAGAGAAACAGAAAAGGAGAGAAGGAAGACACTGATCGGAGCAGCACCTGTAACATCCACTACCATCCAGGACAAGAGGAAAAATCAGCACTCATGGTCCACAGCAGAGCCCACCTATGGCAAGAGACTAAGGACCGGAGCAAGCCAAGCCTGTGTCCTACACCAAGGGTGAGCCCAAAGTCATCGAAACCTTCTGTCCCAGCTTGGTTAGTTAGGATACGAGGAGGTGGGTTGTAGGGCCAGTGGTGCAGAGTATCCCCAGGGAAGGGAAACCGAGTAGGGCTCTGGGATTAGTGAGTTTTGCTTCCTTCTTTCTCTCTCTCTCTCTCTCTCTCTCTCTATTTTCTCTGAGACTCATTAGCTAACAATTACTCACTGTGATTTTAAACCCACGATATCACGTCTGGGCTGCACGGATTGACTGAGGTTCAAGTTGCAGGAAAATCAATATCTTGGGCAAAAGCCCTTTATCAGGAATGAGCAGGGAGTCTCCGGGGTGGAGAGATAACTGGGAGGGAGTTGGGGTTGGGGAGAAGGTAGCCAAGAGTACATATGGCGGATGAAGGTGATAGGTCGGAAAAGCTTCAGGGCAGAGGAGATGACCTGGAGATTGCAGTGAGAGAGAGACTCACTGAAATCCTTGTAGAGAGCGGAGGATAGCTTCTTCAAAGTATGCATCCTTGCAAGAGGATTCATGGTAAGGTTAAAATCAACTAGGCGAAGGTGAGGATTGCAGATGCTGGAGATCAGAGTCTAGATTAGAGTGGTGCTGGAAAAGCACAGGGTTTTCCTGCTCCTCGGATGCTGCCTGACCTGCTGTGCTTTTCCACCACCACTCTAATCTAGACTCTGATCTCCAGCATCTGTAGTCCTCACCTTCGCCTGGGGTTCAAGTTAACTGTCAGAACAAGTCTCAGACATTCGATTTTGAACTATAATAGTTGGATTTTGAAATGTTCACTTTTTCTTCCCAATGCTGTACATATATTCAATTTTCTTGTTACCAATACAACTAGACTTTTCTTTGCTTTTGAAGCATGTCTCCAGTGAATTCAAGTGCACTGCATTCCACTACATAGGCCGTGTCAGAACCAGGGAGCTGGTGAGCAATAAACCAGGCAGCACTCCAACAGTCTGTATACATTTGCCCTAAACTCCCAATAAAACATTTATTCCTGTGTGATTGTCACAATATATTATTCATGCAAATACAGTTGCTCCTAAAAGCAAATATTTTTCATGCATGGGTTCATATTTTACACTGCAGAGATATTGAAGCTTCAGCCCTGATGGGTACATTTTAATTCATTCATAGTGTAATTTATACATTTCCAATAACGTTTTCTAATAATTCCTAAATAATAAGCAACCAAAAATAAAAATCCCCTTGAAAATACGTCCGACGATAAGATCAAATGCTTTACAAATGTATTTGAAAATGCAACTAAGGAAAAAAGCATTTGTGTTGCAAATGCACTGAAGAGATCATTCTCTCCTCTTCATGTGATCGTTGCCTTTGATTTTACCCTTTGTAGTGATGTATGCTTTTGGATTTAGTAATTAGTTAAGTACATTTATCATGAAGCATGTTCAACTCTCAACCTAATGAATGCATAAACAGAGAGCCTGTTGACAGACAATTTACATTCCCACAGAAACTAAGAGTGCAGTACTGTATTTTTGGCAGTAACTCTTAATGGGTCAAATGGCCTCTTCTGAAGTGCATAATTTCTGATTCTAAGTGTTGAGACTGTGGACTGAAGAAATGAAAGCATCCTGGGATAGGGAAAGAGGTTTATTTTCACTCATCAGCAGAATTCTTTTAGTTTTCATAGTTATTGTTGATATTTCTTACTAAGCCAGCAGATGGGCCAAAAACCAAGTAGATGTGCCTGTTTGGAGCAAATATTGGAGAATCTTGAATGCTTTTTTGTAGAAGAGTTTTCTTTCATGCATACTTTTCAAATAGAGTGAGTGGACAGCAGTTTAGTTTGAGTTAGGTTAGCTGTGTTCTGTGTATGCCAGCACACAGGTTTAAAACACATGGTAGTAGGAAAGTTATGAGTTCCATAAATTTCTCTTTTGCTCTATATTGCAATGGATAGAGAAATTACAGAGACCTGTAGTGTACACTGAGAGTGGTTTCCCCACATCCCTGTGTTAATGTACGTAACAGGTCTGCCTCTGCTTAATTGATTTGTCCCACATTCAGCTTTTGGGCGATGCCCATTTAATTAGTATGAGGCAGAATTTTGGTGTGTCTTCAAGAGGGGGTCTCACTCATTGAGCTGCAAGGCAAACAGACCACCACACAATAGTGCAGCAAGGTCACCGGCTATCGCTGGTCCTGTAAGTGGGACAAGGAGTCAACAATAACTAGGAAAGCTAAAAGGATTCCCCTGATAAGTGAAAATAAACCTCTATCCCTATCCCAGGAAGAATTCATTTTGTCAGTTCATATTCTTAACTCCTAGGATCAGAAAATCATATAGTATGGAAGAGGCCCTTTAGTCCATCAATAATTAGTGCCAAAAATACACCAATGCACTAAATACACTTTTACTTGCTGTGAGAACATAGAACATAAAACATAGAACATAGAACAATACAGCACAGAACAGGCCCTTCAGCCCACGATGTTGTGCTGAACTTCTATCCTAGATTAAGCACCCATCCATGTACCTATCCAAATGCCGCTTAAACGTCGCCAATGATTCTGACTCTACCACTCCCACGGGCAGCGCATTCCATGCCCCCACCACTCTCTGGGTAAAGAACCCACCCCTGACATCTCCCCTATACCTTCCACCCTTCACCTTAAATTTATGTCCCCTTGTAACACTCTGTTGTACCTCGGGATAAAGTTTCTGACTGTCTACTCCTATCTATTCCTCTGATCATGTTATAAACCTCTATCAAGTCACCCCTCATCCTTCACCGTTCCAACGAGAAAAGGCCGAGAACTCTCAACCTATCCTCGTACGACCTATTCTCCATTCCAGGCAACATCCTGGTAAATCTTCTCCGCACCCTCTCCAAAGCTTCCACATCTTTCCTAAAGTGAGGCGACCAGAACTGCACACAGCACTCCAAATGTGGCCTAACCAAAGTCCTGTACAGCTGCAACATCACTTCACGACTCTTGAATTCAATCCCTCTGCTAATGAACGATAATACACCATAGGCCTTCTTACAAACTCTATCCACCTGAGTGGCAACTTTCAAAGATCTATGTACATAGACCCCAAGACCCCTCTGTTCCTCCACCTGACTAAGAACCCTACCATTAACCCTGTATTCCGCATTCTTATTTGTTCTTCCAAAATGGACAACCTCACACTTGGCAGGGTTGAACTCCATCTGCCACTCCTCAGCCCAGCTCTGCATCATATCTAAGTCCCTTTGCAAACGACAAATGCCCTCCTCACTGTCCACTACTCCACCAATCTTCGTATCATCTGCAAATTTACTGACCCACCCTTCGACTTCCTCATCCAAGTCATTAATAAAAATTACAAACAGCAGAGGACCCAGAACTGATCCCTGCGGAACTCCACTTGTAACTGGGCTCCAGGCTGAATATTTACCATCTACCACCACTCTCTGACTTCGACCGGTTACCCAGTTTTCTATCCAATTGGCCAAATTTCCCTCTATCCCATGCCTCCTGACTTTCCGCATAAGCCTACCATGGGGAACCTTATCAAATGCCTTACTAAAATCCATGTACACTACATCCACTGCTCTACCCTCATCCACATGCTTGGTCACCTCCTCGAAGAATTCAATAAGATTTGTAAGGCAAGACCTACCCTTCACAAATCCGTGCTGGCTGTCCCTAGTCAAGCAGTGTCTTTCCAGATACTCATAAATCCTATCCCTCAGTACCCTTTCCATTACTTTGCCTACCACAGAAGTAAGACTAACTGGCCTGTAATTCCCGGGGTTATCCCTATTCCCTTTTTTGAACAGGGGCACAACATTCGCTACTCTCCAGTCCCCTGGTACCACCCCCGTTGACAGTGAAGACGAGAAGATCATTGCCAACGGTACTGCAATTTCCTCTCTTGCTTCCCACATAATCCTAGGATATATCCCGTCAGGCCCGGGGGACTTGTCTATCCTCAAGTTGTTCAAAATGTCCAACACATCTTCCTTCCTAACAAGTATCTCTTCTAGCTTACCAGTCCGTTTCACACTCTCCTCTTCAACAATACGGTCCCTCTCGTTCGTAAATACTGAAGAGAAGTACTTGTTCAAGACCTCTCCTATCTCTTCCGACTCAATACACAATCTCCCACTACTGTCCTTGATCGGACCTACCCTCGTTCTCGTCATTCTCAGCTTTCTCACAAACGCATAAAATGCCTTGGGGTTATCCTTGATCCTATCCACCAAGGATTTTTCATGCCCTCTCTTAGCTCTCCTAATCCCTTTCTTCAGGTCCCTTCTGGCTATCCTGTATCCCTCCACTGCTCTGTCTGAACCCTGTTTCCTCAACCTTATGTAAGCCTCCTTCTTCCTCTTTACTAGACATTCAACCTCCCTCGTCAACCAAGGCTCCCTCACACGACCATTTCTTTCCTGCCTGATAGGTACATACATATCAAGGACACGTCGTATCTGCTCCTTGAAAAAGTTCCACATTTCCACCACACCCTTCCCTGACAGCCTATGCTCCCAACGTATGCTCCTCAAATCCTGTCTTACAGCATCGTAATTTCCCTTCCCCCAATTGTAAAATCTACCTTGTTGTGCGCACCTATCTCTCTCCATAACCAAGGTGAAAGTCACAGAATTGTGGTCACCATCACCAAAATGTTCACCCA
Source organism: Chiloscyllium punctatum (assembly GCF_047496795.1). Classification (NCBI taxonomy): domain Eukaryota; kingdom Metazoa; phylum Chordata; class Chondrichthyes; order Orectolobiformes; family Hemiscylliidae; genus Chiloscyllium; species Chiloscyllium punctatum. The sequence goes on along the minus strand of NC_092783.1, from coordinate 10,176,075 downwards.
CTAACAAGCCCATCACTTGTCCCGGTTCATTACCGAGTACCAAATCCAATATGGCCTCCCCTCTGGTTGGACAATCTACATACTGAGTTAGAAAAGCTTCCTGGACACACTGCACAAACACCGCCCCATCCAATCTACTTGATCTAAAGAGCTTACAATCAATATTTGGGAAGTTGAAGTCGCCCATGACTACGACCCTGTGGCTTCTGCACCTTTCCAAAATCTGTTTCCCAATCTGTTTCTCCACATCTCTGCTGCTATTGGGGGGCCTATAGTAAACACCCAACAAGGTGACTGCACACCCACTCAAATACTAATCACTTACCTTCCCAACCAGCTCTGCGCTCCAACCTCACTTCCGCCAAGCTCGCGCCGCTCTCTGCGGTGAAAGGTCTCCCGGGTTTGCTTTTACTCGGCCGCTGCTCCCACTCAAATGACCGTTGGTGTAAAAGGGTGAGTATTTATACTCACTGTTCTCCTTCCTGGCTGCCCCTCTGCTTGCCGTCACTTCCTCTGCTGCTCCCGCTCTTTCTGTGAAGAGAGAGAGAGAAAAAAACACCGCTGCCCGCTACAGGTAAGTAATTTTAAAACAAACTGTCTTACCTTAGCTGTAGTCTTCCGCGTTCGCTTTTACTCAGCCGCTGCTCCCACTCAAATGTAAATTGAATTCAGGGATTCACTTAGGGTTCATCTGGCAGGCTTTAGAAGGTTTTGGCCATCTTGGGGAGGGTAAGGGAAGGGTGGATGCAGGGACATTAAATCTGGGGAGGAGACTCTGACTGGCACCAACACAAATAACCTCCATCTTTTAACTAGCTAGAGACCTGCAAGGTTAAACTTGCTCACTGCACATTGAGTGTCACCCTGTCCAGTTGCCCGTTTGTTCAAAGCAATGACAGAGTTAGACTTTTAATTAGGCATTAATTGCTCATTTGTGAGCCTTAGTTGGGTCACAAGTGGACAATTGACAAAACATCTCATATGTTGCTCATAGATTCTTGTGAGTGGGTGAGCAGACAGCTGAAGACATGAGGATGACATAATTTAAGTGCCTGTTTGCCCATCTTGTAAAATTCAGCTCCTCTCAATGAGTTTATTGAGTCAAATTCTGTAACAAATTGTTTAAGCTTTGCAGAAAATTAAAAATGAAAGTTTGAGAGAGAATACATGTCAAGGGAATAGATATGAATAACTCTGATATTGGTGTAACACTTGCATGTGCTCATCAGTGAGAATTTACATTTTGGAATATTTGTGATGCACATCCATTATTTTTCATGGTAATGTGCATAAATAACTCCCAGAGCTCATTGATATTTTTACATTCTTACTGTGAGCCAACAGTAAAAACTAAGCAATCACAAATTGTTAACTCATTGGGATCTTGGGTATCCTATATTTCAGTCAATGGCATTATTCCAATAGAATCCATTTTTGTAATTACATTTAATTGCTAATAGTTGAAGTTACTAATACCATGGGTCTGGGTGTGGTGCTTAGTGGTCATGATGAAAATAGCAAAGCATAAAGGTGCATGTGAAGGTTATGTTCAAGGTTACATTGTTTTTTGTCACTTCTCTGATACTGTCCTGGAAACAGTATTTCTGTAAATGGAAACATAGCAACTTAGTTCTTCCAAAAATGGTCATACATGCTATCCTTATCACACCCTGATCACAGTTTCTTCTCTCTGATGACTTACCACATGCTGACCTTGACTCCATACATTTCTCTAGAGTTTACGTAATTCTAACATCTTAGTGCTGCATGTATTAAATTAAATTTCAGTACTTCATCCATCAGATGTTTGCATTTGTGCTCACCTTTCATGAGCATGCAGCCAGTTGACAGCATGTTCAGCACTGGGTTGCACACCTCACTCATGTTGATGCATCTGTTTGAACGCTGCCTGTCGCACTGCGAATAAGCACAGGGATATCATGCATTATGATGCCCATTCCTGTTCATGGGAATGTTCAAATGTTTAGCCTGGTGTGTCATATTCTGTCCCTGACTCAAGGTCTCCCATCTAGCAAGACTCTGCTCCGAGACTCTTAAGGTAATAATTTAATATATCCTGAGATAAAATTTCAAATTTTAATTTTTCAAAATGCATTCTAAGAAATTACTATAAGCCATGTCTTGTTTTGAGTTTAAGAATAATTTTATTTTACTCTTCAGTGTCCTTTTAGTGTCCTTGCTTGTACATGCCAATTAATCACATATTAAATAGCCATTGGAACTTGGATTTAGCATTCATTTTGGTGAGTATTTGGATCTCAACATCAATGTAAATTTAGGCCCAATGTGAAGTGACTGAAATGAAATGGGTGAGATAGCTGTTGATTTTATTCCTATGGAGCGATAAGGAAGCAAGCTCACAATTCATGGCTGAATGCATGTGGGAATCATGCATGAGAACTAAGCTCTGAGAATCTGGATGCATTGCAGCAAAAAAAACTTGATGACCTTACTTGAGTGATAACATCAGTATGTATACCTTCAAATGCCATATTTTACTCATTGCACAGCGCTCATCCAGACACTGCTTAATTCACCACACCTTCATCGCTGAGCTACCAACAATCCCTAGCATTCTATACTCGGACCCAAAGTTCATTTCTTTGCAAGTTTAGCAGTGTTGCAATCCTATTCTATTCAACTACAAAAGTTACATCAATCAAACATTTAAAGACACGCCCCCAAGACCTTGTGCAAGACTGTTTCTTCATCCAAAGACTATGTGACATCATCAGATAGGATGGAACTCAGTACCCCTCAACATTAACTCTTTCAAAACTGTTACCTTATACAATACATTCCCCCTATATATAAAACCACCTACTCCATTCCCCCAAATCTCTGACTTCACAAATTCAGACATTCCAGACAGTCCACAATTCTCTTTTCTCTTAGTAGATTTTTTGCTTGAGGAGTGCTGACCTTGATTCTGATTTTGACCTTGATTGGCCTGTGAGCCTTTACTATTATAATATTCCTCAGTGAGTTTATCCCAATCAGACAGTAGGGGATGGTTATTCCCTCAGCTGCAAACACAATATAGGATAATTGAAAGTCCACTGACTCTTACATTATTGCAGGTTGGGTTCTCCTATCCATACCCATTGCCAAGTGGAGCAAAGTGGCATTTATTATAGCCTGTTGCTGGCAATAAGACTGATGCTTTTTTTACAAATATCTTTGCAGTCCAGCAGATTGTGGGATCAACCTTTTTGCTAGGATAAAAAGACACGACACTAGTTTTCTCTCCATCAACAAATTCTGTTAAGGCACACTGGAGTGGGTTGCTTGATAATTTATCAAGACTGTGTAAACTAAGCATGTCTTCATGCTTGGTTCCCCCACTTGACAGTGGCTATCTCTGAGCTAAACAAAAATCACACAACACCAGGCTATAGTCCAACAGGTTTATTTGGAAGCACTAGCTTTCAGAGGGCTGCTCCTTCATCAGGATAGCCATCTGATGAAGGAACAGTGCTCTGAAAGCTAGTGCTTCCAAATAAGCCCCTTGTACTATAACCTGGTGTGGTGTGATTTTTTTACTTTGTACACCCCAGTCTAACACCAGTACCTCCAAATCATATCTCTGAGCTGATTCGGTGCTCAACTACAAAAGTGGCTGCAAACTGTATGAAAAGACATGTTTTCAAGCTGTGGTTCATTGCCTTACATCAGGAATCCAGTGTGAAGTGAATATTTCATGCAAGAGCCTGCCGATTGCCTCTGTAGAAAATATAGCTGCCAGCAATGAGATAAGATTGTCCATCAAACATTTGTTCACAGGAATTTGCATTGCTTGGGAAGTTAGTGGGAATCAATTACTCTTGGTATTCATACGTGTAACTAACACAATTTTCATAGACAGCTATATGGTCCTTAACCTCCTTTGAGACCTGTGGCCACTACACTGATGATTGAGATCTGGTTCTGCACTGGGTGATATCCAAATGCCCTGGCGCATTTTACTAAGATATTTTGCTGTAGCAAAGCCAGAATGACAAGCATTCCATCAGACACAAGCAAATCTCTCACAATTGTGAAATATGGTCAAGTGTATGAAGACATGGTTTAATCCCTCGGCCTTTGTTCTGACCAACATTTAACACAGTACTGACAAATGGTGTCTCATTTTCGGTCCTTCATTTGTTTCTGTTATATTTGATTGAATCTACTTTGTGTCGCTGGCCATGATGCCACAATAGCCACCCTACACCACTGAATTTCATTAACAAATTCCTCATCATCCATTGTAAAATAGTCAACTGTAGCACTGGAGATCATATTGTCTGTAACTTGCCTTGTATGTGGAGGTGCTGGTGTTGGACTGGGGTGGACAAGCTCTGAAGTCACAGGACACCAGGTTATTGTTCAACAGGTTTATTTGAAATCACAAGCTTTCAGAGTGTTGCTCCTTCATCATGTGTAGACTTCACCTGACAAAGGAGGAATGCTCAGAAAGCTTGTGATTTCAAATAAATCTGTTGGAATATAACCTGGTGTTATGTGACTTCTGACCTATATCTGATCTGTATCAGAATCTTGATACATATGGAGACAGTTTGCCAATTCTTTCTCATTTAAGAGACAGATGATGGTTTATACCCCATCCCAATGAGCACATTAAAACTCTTATGTGCCCATCTCACTGAGAGGGCCTCCATCTCTATAACTGTATAGTGCATCTCTGTGCCTGACAATGCTCTGGCTACATAATACATGGGTCTCTTTCTCATAGTTTTCAACTTTAATTTTTATCAGGAGATACTACAGTCTTAGAAGTTCCCTGTTGAATGGTTTTCACCAAAACATCTTCAGTGGTTTGTATTGACCTCTGCCACAAATGTTTTGCTGAGTAGATTAGTATCAAAGTATGTGAGTCCAAAAACTGAAGTTCATGTTTTCCATTCAATGTTTGAGTCATGGGACTGCACTACATGTAGGGATTTTCTTGTAAATGCGATTGGTTCACCTTTTTGTCGTAGCATGCCTCCAGATTTTTCTGTGAGGCATCGATCACCAGGGGAGTTGAGTCCCTCAGTTCATAAAATTCTGTTTGATACTTCAGGTAGTGACTGTTTCAGTGCTTCAAAGAGGTATTGTGCCCCCCACCCCCACCCCCTGTACTAGAGGGATGGCACTTCCTTTCTCAATAATTCCATGAGAGATGAAGCAAAGTGAAACTGAGAATATATAGCATGCAAGAAATTAAAGAGATTTAAATAACTTCAAAGATGACTGAAGGAGTAGGTGTGACTTTTAGGTCCTTTGATTTCCTTGGATCAAGATGTATGCTGCACTGGAATAAATAGAACTAAAAATTTGATCTGTGATACCTTAACGTGACATTCCTGACTGTTGAGCAGCAATCTCATTGTGTGCAGCTTGCAGCAATAAGTTCAGATTGTGGATAAATTCTTACTTTTTTCTTCCTACCACAGCAATATCATCAGTGGGACTGATCTATCCTGGTTCAGGGGTTCAATGAGAGTTTGAAAGAAAATTTGGCAAACACATGATTTCAAGGAGAGTTGTTAAAAACAGCATTATCCAAATGGCATAAGAACGCCATAAGCTCTTGGGATTTCTCTGCAAGATGTATTGACCAATAATCATCCTTGACATCAAATTTCAAGAAGAATTTCACACCGTTATTAAGGGGTATTATGGTTCAAGATGTATTCTCAAATATCCTTCCTTATTTATGTGCGTCCTGTTGAGATATGCTAGTTTGCTGAGTCTTGTACTCTTTTAATAATTCCATCATGGCTCTTGTTTTTCACATGGACATTGCACTAATATGGTTTCTCAATTGGCAGGGTAATATTTTCCTTAAATTCAGATTGTGGACATGTTTTTACAATATTACAGAATGTTATACCTCCCATGAAATTGCCAGTTCTATCAACATACTCTGGTACTTTGGTGAATCTTGAATTGAAGTAGGAGGCAAAGTTTCTGAACTTGACTTGTTATTTGATGTCTGATTCATTCTATGGATTGTGAGTACTGTTAAGTCTTGGCAAGCAAGTAGATGTATAATTGCCAGTCCAGCAGTGTCTACAATACAGAGTGTTTGCAATGCCCATGTGGATTGTTTGTACTTGCAACACAACATTATTGATCCTGCACATGAAGCTCTCAACTTTGCACATTGTTTCAGCTGCACTCTAGCTTCCTTTATATATACCACTGCGATTTTGATGAATAATCATTTTGACAGCTATGGAATTGGATTACATCTTTTCTTTTTCTATATTAATGATTGTGGACTGAAGTATGAAAATACTTTTTAAATGAGGACTGTTGACAGATTACTGCACTTCTTAAAAGAAAGTAATCTGACACTCATTGTAAGTAATGTGAACCCAGTTCCTTGTTCAAGCAGTAGTGGAAACCTGGTTTGCAGAAGTCGTGGAGCTGAGGAGTGTCTGTCAAATGGAACTTTGGCCAGCAGTAATTAGCTAAATGGTCTGTGGGCTGGTGACCAATGACTTCTGCCTGCTATGTGCTTGGTTCCTGCGAAGCTGAACAACATGGAGGTGTGAATGTTTTGGCAGGAAACACTGGACCTCTGGAGGAGAAGGAATTACTTTTGCTATGCAGTAAAAAGCATCCCAAGCACAAAGATAGTCATATTATTTCTCTTTTCCAGTTGCTGAAAGCTGTGACTATTAATGGATAGGTTCAAGACATCTATAAGTGGGAATCAGTAAGCTGTGCCTCCTGCAGATAAGTGAAGGAAGATCGAGAAAGAAAAACACTTTGATCAGCATAAGAATCATCTGTGCAAACCCTGAGGATATGGAGCACTGAACTGCCTTCCCAATCTTTTCTGATACCCACAGCACCTATGTTTCTTTTCCTATCTGAGTATATCTGTATGAGTGTATCAAGTGTGTGCTTGTAAGGGGGTTGTAACTTTAGCCAGTAAAGTTGTATGTTGACAATTCTTAATTGTATTTGAAGTAAATCATCATTCATGTAAACTGTAGGAACTTGGTCAGTGCTTTCTGTTAACCTGGCTCTGAAATTCACTTTTCCTGAAATTCAGGAAAATAGGGAAGTTCTACATAATTTTGAAAACCTTATACATTTGTGATGGCTGTGGGAGTAGCAGGTCTTCACTTTCACTGTGCTACCCCAGTGAGGCTTAACAACTTCTTCATGAACTAATTTCACCCTGTCTCCAGAAGAGAGCTTTTCTCGAGCCTGGGAGAAAGTTAAAATTTAAAACAGTAAATTTATGTAAAATGCTAATTTCAAACAATCAATGCTAGATTTTACAAAAGAAACTAACCCGTAATATTCACCGGCTTAATCATCAACATCTTAGGTTTGCCCTCTGTTTCAGTGACACTCTGTGGATGGACCACATTAAAATACCAGTTCAGAGTCAGATTAAACTCCTGCACTCATCAACTTGAATTCATGTCATTTAGACAGAAGCCTAAAAAATCCATGCATTACTTAATGAGCAGATGCAGAGGAAAGTGCTGATTATCTGATTTCTCAGATAGGAAGCTACCAAACAAAGTTATTGAGTTGCTGGCAGCAATCCTCACCAACTCTTCCCCCCCCCCCCCCCCATGGAAATTGTCCAGAAGGAATTTCTAGACAAGTTGAAGAGCTACGATGGTTTTTCTCATTTTGACCGACTGTGTGCTGTGAAAGAGGCACTGTTCTTAAAATGGCATAGTCACTTTTATTCAATGCACGTTGAATCCATATCACTGTTGTATGGTTTATATTTCCAGGTACTTGCTACTGGAAGCTTGTGAATGGCATATTCTATGGCCATCAATTCTCCTTTGTAGGCTGAGTCTAAGTGCCTCTCCTACCTATCAATGGTAGGAGTTGACCACCACAGAGTTAACAAGAAGAGGTTGCATTCTTATACCCCAGGTGTAGTTTGCCTTTTGATCAACTTGCTCAGACATGATGTTGCACACTTCTGAGGCAGGTGGGATTTGAAATAAGACCAGCTGGCCCAGCTTTAGTGACATTACCACTGCACCACAAGTGTCCTAAAAACATTGCCAAGATTCAAACTTAGGTCTCATCTGTTAGGCAGGCACATAAACCGATTAAGCCCCAGTGCCAACTGTAAGAACCTATGGAATTCTGTATGACAGAAAGTTATTGGAGCTAGTTTATTAGATATAATCAAGAGGGAACTGGTCATGGCCCTTGTGGCTAAAGGGATCAAGGGGTATGAAAAGAAATTGGGAGAGGAATACTGAAATTGCATGATCGGCTATGATCATATTTGAATGGTGGTGAGGGTCAAAGAGCCGAATGGCCTACTCCTGCACTTATATTGTATGTTTCTATAGTGTATTGCATGACAACTATTGGTACAGTTATTATTAACTAGTTAGGTAGAATTACAAATGCTAGAAGCTAGGTATCTCAGAATTATTTCCATTAGGAACACGTGCAAGACAAACTGTTTTTCCATCTAGAGGCTGTGTAACATCATCATATTGGGTTGAGCTCAGTTCAATTCAACATTAAGTTTTTCTGACCAATTACCATGTGATACACTCATTTTTTTCATTCCCTCATGGAAGAAGTGGATTTATACTGACCTCTGGTACATGGGCTCTGAGAGTCTGGGGTGTAAAGCCTTAGGGTCTAGATTAGAGTGGTGCTGGAAAAGCACAGCCAGTCAGGCAGCATCTGTGGAACAGGAAAAATGACATTTCGGGCAAAAGCCCTTCATTCGGTCCTGATGAAGGGCTTTTGCCTGAAACATCGATTTTCCTGCTCCTCGGATGCTGCCTGACCTGCTGTGCTTTTCCAACACCACTCTAATCTAGACTCGGATTTCCAGCATCTGCAGTCCTCACTTTTGCCTTGTAAACCCTTAGGCCTACATTCACCTCTTCAAGTACAAGGAGTTGCATCTGCACCCACTAGAATAGTTAAATATCTATATTCCTTGGAAAAAACATTGTGTACATGTACATGTCCTGTTCGAGTCTACACTTTTATACATTTCTTATTGTAAAAAAGGAAAATTTTTTTGAATATTACAACAAATACAAAACCAAACAATTCAAACCAATGTTAAAATAACACTAATTACATGGATAAATAATAACTAATAACTAACTAAAAAATAGGGAAATCATAACAATAATAATAATAATGATCACACAGCTCAACAAAACAAAGCAATAGCCCTTGACCTTTGAGCACATAAACTTATACATATTCATATGTTCGTAGTTCCTCCTCTCTGGATACGAGATTCATTAAACAGAATTGCTATGGCTATATAAAGGGTCTTACTCATACGATGGATAAATCTGTACCCAGGTAGTCCAAAAAGAGCTGTCGCATTTTATAAAAATTCTCAGTTTTATGGTGCAGCATACTCGTAAGGAAGTCCAAGGCGATGTGCTCCATGACTAGTTTATGCCAGTCTGCCAGTCCTGGGGGATTTTCAGATACCCACCCGAACAAAATATTCTTTCTTGCACAAGAAGTGAGGATACTGAAAAGGCTTTTTTTTATTTGCATCAGTTGGAAGTGAATCAATAACACCAAAAAGAATGGGTCGACATTTTATGCTCCCATGACGACACAATAATGGTTCCAGGGATGTGTAATTTCAGTTAAATGTGGAGTTGTAAAAAGTTGGGTTTGTTCTCCTTGCAGCATAGCTGCTAGATTGAATAGTGGTGTTCAAACTCATGAATTCAAAATCATTGATTAGAAAAATTGGTTCTGGTGTCAAGAAGGTCAGTAACTAGAGGACTTAAATTCCAATCAATTGGCAAAGAACCAGAGGGCAACAGATTTTTAGACTCTGCAAAACTCAGGTCTTCAGTTTGGCTGATGGACAAGGGAATAAAATATAAAGGTTTTTTTTGCAGTGAGTCCCAATAGATGAATGATTGAAGATCTCCGCAACATTATCGGTTTTACAGTTTGAGATGGGTACCTGTATGAATAATTGCTGATGCACTTTGGAGAATTGAAGTTGAAAAGGCATCTCTGTTCCTGTCAGAGGGGCAGCTACGGCATAAATTTTTAAAAGAAGAATGATCGATGTAATTAAAAGTGAAAACTTAGTTTTGGTGTAAGGTATTATATTTTCTGAAATTTAAATTTCAGAAACATATTCTCTGACAGGTATGGAACAGATAACAGAGACAGTTGGAACATCTCTTCTGTAATGTGTTGTGTGATTATTAAATCCTAGCTGGAGGAAAGAGAGGTAGAGAGAGGATACAGGTCACTATACTCCCCACAAAATATGGCAACTGCCTCTCAGGCACCGTTTGATCTCTTCTCCTTTTCCATTCTCCTTAAGATTTTTCTCTTGCTATTTGTAACACTATGCTGTTAATCACAGTAAAGGAAAAGCAAAACACTGCAGAAATTGGAAATATGAAAGAAAAACTGAAATTGATGTAAGTGTTCATTAGAATCCCTAAGTGTTGAAGTTGGCCATTTGGCCCATCAAATCCACACCAACCCTCCAAAGAGCATCCCACTCAAGCCCACCACCTACCCTATATTCCACATGGCTAATTCAACTAACTTGCACATCTTTGGACTGTGGGAGGAAACTGGAGCACTGGAAGAAACCCATGCAGACACGGGAAGAATGTGCAAACTCCATACAGACAGTCACCCCAGGGGTGGAGTTGAACCCAGTACCTGGCACTGTGAGCCACTGTGCTGCCCAAAAGGAATAAGAGCGACATTGAACTTTGATGCTATCGTAAAGAGAGTTGCCTAACTGCATTCAGTTCAAAAGGGCATGAAAAAACCAATACAATTAGTTTTGTTATTATATGTGACCCAAAGTAGTGATAGGAGAAAGTGAGGACTGTAGATGCTGGAGATCAGAGCTGAAAAATGTGTTGCTGGAAAAGCGCAACAGGTCTTGCAGCATCCAAGGAGCAGGAGAATCGACATTTCGGGCATAAGCCCTTCTTCAGGAATCATTCCTGAAGAAGGGCTTATGCCCGAAACGTCGATTCTCATGCTCCTTGGATGCTGCCTGACCTGCTGCGCTTTTCCAGCAACACATTTTTCACCAAAGTGATGATAGTATAGTTATAATCAAAAAGGCTTTACATTTTTGTCAAACAAAATTGAACTTAATTGTTGCATGTCATGATCTGCCTGTCCTGTTTGAGAAGTCATTAACTGTGTTTTTGGTGAAACTCTCACCAATAAGATATCCCATATCACTTCTTTCAAAAGTGTGCACCCATACCATGAAAGGCAATTTGGAATTCTAAGGGTACTCTTAACAAGCAGAAAGTGAATGCAAAGGATCTCAATTTCCCTCCATCAATGTTTAAATAGGCCGATCTCTCCTAAATGTTGAAAGGTGTCATCTATTGCCCTGGTCTATGTACTTCCTGTTCTGCGCAAACCATGAAGATGTAACTAAGTTTCTATCAGTTATAACCCAGATATGTAAGATAGGGTTAATATGAAATACTGTTTTGTAAATGAGACAGGCTACAGGGCCAACAGGACATGTCTCTGTGTGATTTTGTAAAATTTGAAGGACAACAGTTAGTTGTACACAAATACAGTCTTCAAGGTTTATGAGTAATGGGAGCCAATGTGTTTATTGGTAATAGAACCTGTTTCTAGGATATTGATATGTAATCTCAGCAATGGTCTGAATCTTTATCTTCAAAATATGGAAATAGGTTTTTATCTAAAATGTAATTTCATGGACAACAACGCAGGAAGCTAAAATCACTGAATTATTTCACTGTTTAAGTTCAAATGTAATGTTGTCCATTTCAGAATCATGAGAGGTCTGGACTGAATAGATAGCAAGAAATTATTCTGGGGTAGAATCAAGGACCAGAGGGCTCAGTGTAAAGAGATAAGCAAAACAAGCAATGGTAACATGAAGAGAACTATCTTTTTGGCAGCAAATGGAAAAGATCTGGAACTGACCGCTCAAGAGTGTGGTAAAGACCAATTCAACAGTGACTTTAAAAGATAACTATTATTATCTGAAGAGAAAAAAAAGATTATAGTGAACACACGGGAGAAATAGTCAGTGATTTGCCTTTGCAGACTGATCTCCTGCACTGTAACTATTCCACAATTACTGTCAGTTCTGTGAACTGTGCTAGCTGCAACATTGCTATTTTCAATTCTGAAAACAAATGGCATTTTAAAGGGTCGTAGGAAAGAAACTGTATTCCTCAGAGTGAGAGAATGGAGTGAGCAAATGTTAAACATTTTCCTACTTTGTGAACTTGTGGCTAGATTTTCCAAGTCCTCACCTGTATGAGATACATTTCTTGACACCCTCACATGTTGTAAAAGCATGGACAAGATGTTGCAATCTTCTGAAATGAGAATGTAGATCATGTATTGGAGATTGCACCATGGTCTTTTAGGTCAAGCAGAGTCCAGACTCATTTGCCGACTGAAGCTTCCTGTACCCAGTCATGTGTGACTTTTACCCCCATTTTGCCCATCAGCTATTGTGTCTCCAGTAAATTAGAATCATAGAAAGGTTAGAGCACAAAAAAGAGGCTATTTATTCCAGCATGCCCAGGCTAGCTCTGTGCAAGGCAAAAGAAGCAATTGCTTTTCATTTCAGCCTAGAGTTGATATTGTCAAAGCTTGTTTAGGACTGAAAGAGTCTTTATCCATTCTTTATCCATTCACTCTGGTTGGATTTGAGCCTTTGTCATTGATCTTAATGTTCATAGTGAAAAAACATAACATGGCTAAATTTTGCAGTTAATGGTGAAGCAGCTTTGTTGACTTTGAAGAAAGCTGGCTGCAAATATCTAGAGACCTCTAAAGTGAAGATTCTATTTTCCCTGACTCTAGGTTAAATCTGACACCAGATTACAATGATCTGTTGGAACAAAACAACAGTAATGGCATCATATAGGATAAAAATCCAACAACCACAATGAAGTATTCCAATGAACAGCAAATCAGGAAGCTAAATAAGCTAAATCATTTGCTATTTTAGTTTAAGTTTAATTTAATTTAAAGATAAAAAGAAACAAACTTCCAAAATAGCACATTATTTAAAATAAATATTTTGAACATTTTTATCATAAAGGAGCAACTTGACATTGCATAAGTATAAAATTATAATTTTAATGCAGGTATTCAATATGATGTAACCTATTGAAGGATTTTTTCAGCATAATGAGCAGTTACAGAGTAGAAATTCTCTACAATTTATAGGTTTCCAATCGATTGTCATTTTGCAAAGAGTGCATGTTGGTAAAAATAAGAAATGCTGGAGATCAGAGTGGGTCAGACACCTTCCAAGGAGAGAGAGCAAGTCATTTCGAGTCCAGATGACGCTTCATCAGAATGTGGATGAAGAGAACAGAGTGCCTCACCAGTGCATTCTCTGGGGAAGTGTAGAAACATCTGTCAGCAACATCTGGATTTATGTGTTTTACCTACATGTGTGAGGACCTCGAAAGTGAAATTACGGAGAAATGAATGCTTAAAACATGGCTGCCTTTGTCACATCAAAAATTGAGTAATTAGTTCTACTGAAATAAATTCAGGAAAAGAATTGAAGGCTAGATTCTGAACTCCAGGAACTTCACTGTCACTGGGTCCAAACCTGGGAAATTCATTCTGATCAGCACCGTTTGTGTCCTTATACCAAATGGACTGTACTGGTTCAGAACAGAGGTTGGTGCCACCTTTCAAGGGCAGTTAGGGATCAGTAATAAATGTTGACCTTGCCAATGATTTCCACACTCTGTGAAAGAATTTAAAAGATCATGTATTTACCTTCTGTCTTCTATCAACACTGTGCACTTCAAACTGGGGTATGAGCTCAATGCCATCATTGGAAAGCTCAATTATCATGAGTAGTGGATGAAGTAAATGTTTTCACATTGACACTTATACATTAACAGCCGATTAGAATATTGAAAGGAAGCCAGAAAACTTTGTTTGAGCAAAGTTCACCGTAATCTTGTAGTTAGTGTAACATTGTCACACATTTTTCTGATTACTCTTTTAATGACAGAAATAATTTAAAAATTATCAATGCACCAGTGGTTAGCACTGTTGCCTCTCAGCACCAGGGACCTGAGCTCGATTCCAACCTCAGGTGACTGGCTGCGTGGAGTTTGCACGTTCTCCCCGTGTCTGCGTGTGTTTCTTCTGGGTGCTTCAGTTTCCTCCCACAGTCCAAAGATATGCAGGTCAGGTGAATTGACCATGTTAAATTGCCCATAGTGTTCAGGGATGTGCAAGTTAGGTACATTAGTCAGGGAAATGTAGAGTAATAGGGTAGAGGAATGGGTCTGGGTGGGTTATTCTTCGGAGGGTTGGTGTGGACTTGTTGGGTGAAATGGGTTATTTCCACACAGTAGGGATTCTATGATTTTGCTCCTAAATAACCAAAGTTTAAACCTGTAAACAACTGTTGACCTGTGTCAGCTGTCACCTAGTTGGAGATGGTATATCAGTTGTGTCTTCATAAGATCATTTAAAGCTGTGACCAGAAATGCAGATTGTCAGAAGCTGTCATCTCCCAGGCCAGTATTACCATTCATAAACAGCTCCACTTGGCAGGACAACACATTCCTCTAAAATTAAACACTGCAGACGTTAGAAAGCTGAAATATGAACAGAAAGTGCTGGAAAAAGAAAAGTTCTAAAGAAGAATCACATCAGACTCAAAATGTTTCTCTCTTCACAGGTACTGCCAGACCTTCTGAGTTTCTCTTGCCCTGTCTGTTTTCATGCCATTACTATCCTGAGATCAGAATCCAGAAACAATTGTTGTACTTGGAACTGAGCCCCAGGAGGACAATGGGAGTACTTTAGGAAAGTCTTTAATGCATCCCTGATGTGATTATCCAACCCACTGACTTGTGGGAGTCCCTGCCCTTTCACTGATCAAAATGGAAAAATACTTTTTTAAGAAAGCACCAAATACATAGAGGCTTCATCTAGAGTACACAGAGGCAAAGGCTAGACACTGAGTGGGTACATGAGCTCCAACTGATTCAAACACCACCTGACCCCACATGTGGTAAGGTCTTCAGATCTTGCTTTGAATGCACCAGCCACGTCAGAACCCAATGACCTGAATGGAAGTAAGGCATCTTTGATCCTAAAGGACTTACTGAGAAGAAGTTAGGAGCACTTTAACCTCTGGTGACTACCTCTTGGCCTCAAGTTGTATTCCAGGATTTGAATAAAAAGATCAAAGCTGAAATTCCTGTGCAATACTGAGATGTAGTACAGTGTCAAGGGGTGGTCTTTCAGATGAAAGATTAAACCAAGGCCATATCTACCCGCTCCAGGTGGATGTAAAAATCTCATGGCACTGTTTTGAAGAAGGGCTGGCATTTATCCCTCAACTAACATCGCGTAAACAGATTATGCAGTCCTAAATTCATTGCTGTTTGTGGGAGCTTGCTGTATACAAAACTGGCTGTCATGTTTCTTACAATACATAGTGACAACTTTGAATGTAATCAATTGGCTGCAGTTGCATTGAGATATCTTATGGTCATGAAAACATCACGGCGACTTGAATAGTCATCACAGGAAGTCACCACCTGATAAGGAAGGACCATTATCAAAGTAAATGTGGAGATTGAAATTTTTAAGCAGATTGCCTCTGGTCACATTCAATATCTGGGCTGGTGAGGTAGACAGCTCAATGTGTCAAAGGCTTAACTTGATCAAAGAGCCAAGTCAGAAAGGGCAAGGTATACCCGTTGAATGGTAGTCATTTGGTGACAATTCCAACATTATGTCAGGATAACCTTCTATTTGGGAATTATGTGACCGGAAGAATTATCACTGAACAGATGAAGCAGCCACAATGGAAGGGGCACATCGACGATGTGCACTTTCCTAAGTAAGAACTGTTTTGCTGCTTTGAAAATTACTGCTTGCTAACTGAGAAGTTCTCATACTCACTTGCATTTTAAAGAATATTGTGTATAATTTGATACCATCTGATAATCTATCAGAAAAGCCAGGGATTGCCTGTACATCTGATAAACTGACAATGAAAAATGCAGTCCCCTTCTGCACCTTCTTTCCCAGGAGACTTCACTGTCAGCATGCATCTGTTCAACGTTCTTCTGGCAGGAGGAAGACCAGCAATAAAACAGTTTAATTTTATTAAACATTAAATGGAAAACATTGGTTGTATTTTATGAAAGCATTTCTGATGACCCTTGAAAACCCACTTACCTAGTAACAACAAACTCTTCAATGACTGCAGATCAGCACAATGCATACAGTAGTAACAATGAGTCATGAGGCAAATGGAGCAGCACGGTGTGCCTCACAGCACCAGGGACCCAGGTTCGATTCCAGTTTCGGATGACTGTGTGGAGTTTGCACATTCCTCCGGGTGCTCCGGTATCCTCCCACAGTCCAAAGATGTGCAGTCAGGTGAATTGGCCATGCTAAATTGCCCATAGTGTGAGGTACATTAGTCAAAGGGAAATGGATCTGGTGGGTTACTCTTTGGAGGGTTGGTGTAGACTTGTTGAGCCAAAGAGCCTGGTTTCCACACTACAGTGAGTCTACTCAAAATAAATCTATCCAGAAAATAGTATTCTGAGCATGTAATCTCAATTTACACTAAAAGAAGGCACTTTACATGGCACTTCACAGATATAGTCAGAAATATACTGCTGGTGAAAGAGTGAGGTATGAGGCTATAGTTCAACAGGTTTATTTGGAAGCACTAGCTTTCATAGCGCTGCTCCTTCATCAGGAAATAGAACCAGTCTGACTCAAGATTGGGATACAGACAGACTCTAACCTCACACCTTTAATCCATTGTCTGAACTGAGATGACAGCTTTTCTTATAATACCTTAAGTTATCTTGAGAAAGTGACGAAAAAGAAGTTCTGGTATTTCCATATTAATGAACTGAAACCTGTAATCCATTCTGAAAGATGAAAGACTTAACAGCAATCCAGGTTTGTTTAATATATCATTTCAGCTGCATGACACTGTAATCTTTTGCTATAAATTCTGTGTCCTTTGGTCCTACTCCACAAACATCTGATGAAGTAGCAGCACATGAAAGCTAGTGCTTCCAAATAAACCTGTTGAACTACACCCAGTGTTGTGTGATTTTTAACTTCCTTAATAGAGTGTAATCTGTAATATAGGACCATTAAGTAACTGCACTTTATTCTTTACTTTGTGCTTACAGACACAGGGGAATAACGAGTTACAGTAGAAGGTAGGTTTAGATTAGATTACTTACAGTGTGAAAACAGGCCCTTCGATCCAACAAGTCCACACCAACCCTCCGAAGAGAAACCCACCCCCTATATTTACGCCTGACTAATCCACCTTACACTACGGGCAATTTAGCATGGCCAATTCACCTAACCTGCACATCTTTGGACTGTGGGAGGAAACCCACGCAGACACAGCGAGAATGTGCAAACTCCACACAGACAGTTACCTGAGGCGGGAATTGAACCCGGGTCCTGGCACTGTGAGGAAGCAGTGCTAACCACTGAGCCACCATGAGGGGATAAAGTAGATGCTAAGGCATAGGATTGTGGGAAGCTTTAGAGGATGGGTTTATGGTACATGTTGATATGCATAAAGCATAGGGTCTGTGTGGCGTTAAAGGTCATAAGGTAAGTGAGAGCTGAAGGAATATGTAATATTTTATTGTATTGCCTTAATTTTTGGCCATTGTGCTGAAGGTGTGAGAGATGGCTTTCTGCTCAGTCCTCCTCAGGACCTGGGAGGCTGCATTCTCCATGCCCCCACCAGATCTCCAAGTTGAGACTGAAAATGAGAACCTCCAGGACCGAGTCTGAAAGGTTGGGTTTGTCAAGCTAGGTTTTTTTACTGTCTCTACTCACCTGTTCCAGGAATGAAAATCAAGCCTGTGAGTGACCGAATCTAGTTCTTTAACCATTCTCTTTAAACTCCTCATTTACCATTAGTGCAAATCAGACTTGATACACATCTACTCCATTCTACCCACCGTTGTACTTACAACATCATTTCCAAATATTCTAATTAACTATTATCCCATACCTCGACTGTGCATTCTGCCTCTACATAAAGATTTCTCTTTAGACTCTTAATGCATCTAACTTTTCACTCACTCACTAAGCATTTCCATTATACATGTTCATAAATTTTTCAGGTTTTTATTTAAAACTGTCTACTCCCATTTTTCTGTCACCTCCCTATTTTCCTATGTTTTCTAATTTCTTCCTGTACATTTAATAATTTTCCTGAACATTAACTGAAAATTTTTGTTAATGTTTGTTTTGTAATTACATTTAAATTTAACTTTTATTTGCTTTGTCCTGTAGGGCATATTAGGTTTGGATATTTTACCTCATCTCTTTTAAAGCAATAAGCCTATTTTGCACCTGACTCCGATGCTCTATTGTTATCTTGCTGTGGAATTGCCTTTTCTATTTATCTTGTTCATCTTAAGTCTCAGGTTCTCTCAAATTGAGCAATTTTACCTTCAGTACTTTCTGTTCTCTGTCCATAATGACTTTAAACCAAATTATGGTCTGGTTACTATTAGCTGATTGATTCCCTTCAGTAACACACTTCACAAGCTCTTTTTCATTACCCAGAATTAATTCCATTCCTGTTGGTGTGGAGACACATAGACTGAGAAAGTACTGTCCGGATGTCAGAAATTCTTTTCCTTCCCCACTCTTTGACTTTGGCTGATGTTTCCCAGCCATTGAATGATGAGGGCAATGATAAGTTAGGTGGGACAATAGGGCAACTGAGATTCTTGTTATTGAGACAAATAAGGCAGATTTTCCACCCAAGATTTGAATGACAAGATGAGACTGTCACTAGTGTGTGTGTGTGTGTGTGTGTGTGTGTGTGGTGGGGGGGAGCAATTTAAGTAAATTTACATCTCATTAGAACCTAGTCTCACCTTGTTTATATGTCATTTCCAATAAGGGTACAGCAGGTACCTGACTGCTGCAGTTCACTGCTTTGACGTTCGGTCCTCAGTTTTGAACATCAGTCACAACTTTCATGGACAGCAACCAGACCAAACTCACCACTACCCCCGTTGGATTTCAGATATGTCCCAACCACACTAAATTGTGACACATTACTAACCCATGTGTAACACAGTCCCCCATTTCAATTCTGCACATTGGAGTGTACTGACGCTTATCACTGCTACACTGCTGTCAGGCCAGTATGAATGCAGAGAGAGGGACTCACCTCATGTATTGGAGCACGGTGCACATTAGGGCTGTTTGTTTGCTGTCTTAGCACTTACTTATTTCACACCTTGGATGCTAGCTTGGATGATCATGGCATCTCTGCTTTGCCTTGTATTTTTGCACTTTGCTACCTGATTAAGAACTTAGAAGCTCATGGTACTTCTGTCATGTCTTGCCATTTATTGAAAGCAAAATTGCAGATGGTTAGTTATAGCTGTTAGCAGTGATCATTCAAGGGAGTGGACACCTTGCTCTATAACCTTAGGGTGGCACGGTGGCTCAGTGGTTAGCACTGCTGCCTCACAGCAGCAGGGTCCCAGGTTCGATTCCAGCCTCGGGCGACTGTCTGTGTGGAGTTTGCACATTCTCCCTGCGTCTGCGTGGGTTTCCTCTGGGTGCTCCGGTTTCCTCCCAAAGATATGCAGGTCAGGTGAATTGGCCATGTTAAATTGCCCATAGTGTAAGATGCATTAGTCAGTGGGAAATGGGTCTGGGTGGATTAATATTCAGAGGGTCGGTGTGGACTGGTTGGGCCGAAGGGCCTGTTTCCACACTGTAGGGAATCTAATCTAATCTAATCAACCGAGGGCTACATCATTGTCACACATACACAAGGTGCTCAGTGGCTTATATGGCAAATATTCTGCATGGGTTTCTCAAAGTCTAAGGGAAGCAGTGCTCTGTCAAAGACCAGTGTCATCAATTGGAAGTTGTTGTTGCAGTCAGTCAGGAGCAGTGACAGACCTCAGTGCAGAGGCTTGGAGATGTTTAGATTAGATTACTTACAGTGTGGAAACAGGCCCTTCGGCCCAACAAGTCCACACCGCCCCGCCGAAGCGCAACCCACCCATACCCCTACATTTACCCCTTACCTAACACTACGGGCAATTTAGCATGGCCAATTCACCTGACCTGCACATCTTTGGACTGTGGGAGGAAACCGGAGCACCTGGAGGAAACCCACGCAGACATGGGGAGAACGTGCAAACTCCACACAGTTAGTCGCCTGAGGCGGGAATTGAACCCGGATCTCTGGCGCTGTGAGGCAACAGTGCTAACTGCTGTGCCACCGTGCTGCCACCCACATGTATAGTCAGCTGTCAAGCAGCCACTTACAGAATAGAAATTGAAGACATCTGTAATCATAATACTCTACACATGAAAGACCTTAAAAGTGTCAGTGCTACCTGAAAGTTCATAAAAACATCCAGGTCTCACTTGTAGAACTGGGGCTTGGAGCTGATTTCCTCTCACCTTGAAGTGTAAGTATTCATCAACATACTCTTATTTCCACTGGTGTTTATCTTGGGTAATGTAGGGGTAATCCAACTGCACTCTCAATCTCCTACTGCATTTGTGTGGAATGGCTTGTGCTGCATACATTGAAATAAAGAACGCCATGTCAGAAATCCATACAGAGACATTGCATAGCTTTTCTTGTCATGTTCCATTTCGTGAAGGACCATGTTGAACTTTTATTTGTGTGTGATGCAAATGTTCACTGTTCATGTTAATAGGAGACTGTTCTTTAAATGATATTTCCCCCAGGGGTTTTTTCGAACCCTGACCCACCTCAGCAGGGTCTGTCATTGCTGTGCCCATGGTGCTATGTTGGTGCAGTGAAAGATGACCAGATGCACCAGTAAGCCCAGGACCCACAGCTTCACTGAGCCTAGAGGCGGAGCTCCTGCGGTGACATCAGGGATCAAAACGTCATGTAGACCAAGAGGATTGGTGACTTGGGAACTAACTTTAGAGACTTTGGAGGGACAAGGGGAACACAGAGTGCTAAGTCTGTTTCTTTTTATCCTTGTAGTTTGCTATGAAGAGATAGAGACAGAGGGAGAAATTTGATTTGGTGAATAATGGGTAAGGTTGAGTAATTTGTTCCTAGCTTATTATTGTAGTTGCTAAAGTCCATGATGGCAGTAGAAGATGGCCCTGTGGAATATTCCTCCTGCAATATGTGGGAAATCAGAGACGGTTTGTGTGTCCATGGTGACTATTTATACAGGAAGTGTGTTCAGCTGCAGCTCCTGATCGACTGCATGGAATGGCTGGAACTGCGGATGGTCTCACTATGGAGTAGCATGAGGCTGAGGATGTTGTGGATAGCACATTTAACGAGCTGCTCACACCACAAGTAAGGGTGACATAAATAGAAAAGTGACCTCCAGGAGGATGAGTAAGCATGGGTGGCCATTCTCCTCTCACACAGATATGCCATTTCGGATACTGTTGTAATGGTGTCTTAGGGGAAAGCAGTAACAGTTAATTGGCTCTGCTGCACAGGGGAGGATAAAGACTGGTAGAGCTTTAGTGATAGGGGACTCAGTTGTAAGGGGAACTCACAGGTGGTTCTGTGCCAACTATACAACTCTTGATTGATATGTTGACACCCTGGTACCAGGATTAGGGATGTCTCAGATTGTCTACTGCTATTCTGAAGGGAGAGGGTGAACAGCCAGCAGTCATGGTACATGTTGGTACCAACAAAATGGGTAAAAAAGAAATGAAGGCCAACAGATATTTAGAGAGTTTGGTAGTAGATTAAAGAGGAGGACTTACGCAGGTTGTAATCTCTGGATTACTTCCAGGGCCAAGCACTACTGAGTAAAGAAATAGAAAAATAGGTCAGATGAATGTGTGTCGAAGGAATGACCTAGGAAGGAGATCTTTCAATTTTCGGATCATTGGCACAGCTTCTGGGATAGGTGGGACCTATACAAGCTGCAATGAGTTTTATATCCTTGCTGGAAGGTTTGCTCACACTGTAGTGAAGTTTTTAAACTGATTTGGCAGGGGGATGGAGCACAGTGTAGATGTAAAATTGGTAGTCGGATCATATCAGCTATAGAAGGAATGCTAGAACAATCAGTAGATGGAAGAAACATGGACAGGATAAGGCACATGAGAGTTCTGGAAAGCTAAATAATATCAACTTTAATACAAAGAGATTGTCTGGGAAAGACAGATGAATTTAGTGTATTGATCAGCGCGCGGGAACATGATGTTGTTGAAAACATTGAGACATAGTTAAAGGAAGGACAGACTGGCAGCTCAGCATTCTTGGGATAGACATTTCAGACATGATGGGGGGAGGGGATGTGAGAGAGGTAGGGGCATTGCATTACTGATTTTAAAAAGTAATGAGAGACGACATCCCAGAAGAGTCTTTCAAACGAGGCCACCTGGGTAGAACTTAGCAATAAAAAAAGGGGTGATTACCTTGGTGAGATTTTACTACAGGCTTCCCAATAGTCAGAAGGAGATAGAGGAGTAGATGAATAGGCAAATCTCAGAAGTGTGTGAGAGCAGCAGAGTCATAGTTGTCAGGGACTTCCGTTTTGTTAACGTTACCTAGGATTGCTTTAGTCTGAAAGGATTAGACAGGGTGGTAACTTTAAAGTGTATCCAGCAAGGTTTTTTTGTGCCAGTACATAGATGGCCCTACTAGAGATGTGGCAGTGCTAGACTTCATCAAGTTAACAAAATTGCATTTTGGGGATAGTGACCATAACTCTAAGTTTCCAAGTAATTCTGGAAAGGGATAAAGATAGTGTAGAAGTTAGGGATGACGTAAAAAATTTCTGGTGTAAGAGCTGCTCCTTTTTTTTTGAGGTATTTTAGGTGTTGGAGGTGATTTCCTCGAATTCCAGGAGCAGCAATTACTGTTTTATGTGCTGTTGCATTGTTTTGGAACTTTGGGAAAAAAAAGTCAAAACAACAGCAGTTTTAAAAGGGAGAAGCACAGACACAGGAAGCATGTGGTGAGGACAGTGCAGGAGAGAGGGAGAGAGAGAACCTGCACAGTTACTGCCTTTGCTGTTTGAATTTGTGTATCGCTGGACATCGGAGTTCAGCTGGGAAAATAAACAGTGAAATTTACAACTAATCTTGAAGGAACTGTTGGGCGAAGTTCACAGCACAGAATCAGATAAGTTAATTGTTGTTTTAAGTCTGTCCAAGAGGAAGGCTTCAGTAGTGGGTACAGTGGGTTCTTTCTTGATTATATGTTTTTGGAGATAAGTCTCTTGATTAAATTTAAAATATAAGTCATAGCTATTAATTGAACCTGGGGTAGTGTTTGTAGAGGAATGAGACGGTGTTATTTTCTGGGTCTGTAGATTGTGAAGGAGCAAAAATGGCCTTTGCAGTGATATCTTCGAGGAGAGATTCCTGAAGAAGGGCTCATGTCCGAAACGTTGATTCTCTTGCTCCTTGGATGCTGCCTGACCTGCTGCGCTTTTCCAGCAACACATTTTCAGCTTTGCAGTGATATGTACTTCTTGTCAGATGTGGGAGTTTAAAGAGGGTTTAAGGGTTACTGCGGATTATATCTGCCATAAATGCTGTTGGATGCGAATCTTATCAAATTGAGTGGATCGGTTGGAGAGGCAAATAGAAGCGATGAGGAAGTTGCAACAGCAACAGTATGTGATGGATAGCAGTTATAGGAAGGGGGGAAAGTCTCAGATACAGTCACATAGATGGGTTAACTCCAGGAAGGTAGGTAATGAGAGGTAGGCAGCTTGAGCAGGAGTCTTTTGTGGATATACCCGTTTCAAACAGGTATGCTGATTTGGAAAATGTAGGGGGTGATAGATTCTCAGGGGAATGTAGCACAAACAGCCAAGTTTCTGGTATTGAGACTGGCTCTAATGCAACAAGGGGTACGTCGGCTTCCAAGAGATCAATTGCGTTAGGGGATTCTGTAGTCCGAGGTACAGACAGACATTTCTGTGGCCAGCAGAGATAAAACAGAATGGTGTGTTGCTTCCCTGGTGCCAGGATCAAGGATGTCTCAGAGAAGGTGCAGAATGTTCTCATGGGGGAAAGGGGCCAACAAGAGGTCATTGTCCACATCTGGATTACTTCCTGTGCTATGAGCTAGTGAGGGCAGGAATAGGAGGATAGGGCAGATGAATGCATGGCTGAGGAGCTGGTATATGGGAGAAGGATTCACATTTTTGGATTATTGGAATCTCTTTTGGAGTAGAAGTGACCTGTACAAGAAGGATGGATTGCACCTAAATTGGAAGGGGACCAATATACTAGCAGGGAGATTTGCTAGAACTGCTTGGGAGGATTTAAACTAGTAAGGTGGGGGGGCGGACCCAGGGAGATAGTGAGGAAAGAGATCGATCTGAAACTGGTACAGCTGAGAACAGAAGTGAGTTAAACATTCAGGGCAGGCAGGGACAAGGTAGGACTAATAAATTAAACTGCATTTATTTCAATGCAAGGGGCCTAACAGGGAAGGCAGATGAACTCAGGGCATGGTTAGGAACATGGGACAGTTAGGAACAGTGTAAATAGGCAAAGTCTTTTCCTTGGGGTCGTGGAGTCCAGAACTAGAGGGCATAGGTTTAGGGTGAGAGGGGAAATATATAAAAGAGACCGACTGGGCAACTTATTCACACGGAGAGTGGTACGTGTATGGAATGAGCTGCCAAAGGAAGTGGTGGAGGCTGGTACAATTGCAACATTTGAGAGGCATTTGGATGGGTATATGAATAGGAAGGGTTTGGAGGGATATGGGCTGGGTGCTGGCAGGTGGGACTAGATTGGGTTGGGATATCTGGTCAGCATGGACAGGTTGGACTGAAGGGTCTGTTTCCATGTTGTTTATCTCTATGACTCTATGACGGTAAGTGACCAGTACAACCACTTTAGGTCCATGTTTCGTTCTCTTTATAAATCACTTTAGTTCAGGAAAGGGCTCAGGTATGTGATCATGTGACCACAGGCCAAAATTGGATATTTGAATTTGACCCACAGCCGGAGAAATTAGACCTGACAGAAAATTGGCCAAACTAAATTAAACAACAGCCAGCTGCTATTGGCTACAGAGAACAGTGGAAACCAAAGTCAAAGAGGTCAGAAAGGTTCAGGGGAACCAGTTACAACCAACCCATGAGTTATGTGTGACCAGACTTTCTGGTATCTGCATTATGTGCCTGGGAATGTGCACTTTACATCTTCAGGCATAGCAACAGTGAAGAGTGACTCCATTGGATGCTTTGAACCTAGCTCATGACCCCATTAACCAAATGTCGTAGAACCTTGGAAGGCCCAGTGAAAGGAGGGATAAGAACACACACTTGGACACCACCTACTTAAGTGAAGACATGTGAGGATTCAGAAGATTTGTAGAGAAGACTGTCAAAAACAGTCATGACGGAAGAGTATGCATCAACCCAGGATAAGATCCACCTTCGAGGAAGAGAGTCAGTCTTTCATTGGAGAGGAACAAGATTACAAAGGCCCAGGTTAAAGGCATGGATTGTTGTGGGTAATATCCTTTCTCAGACAGATAGAGCTAGATAGAGAGGAAATGTTGTGGGAATTTAAGCAACGCCTAAATGCTGTTTTAGTCAGGAATATTTTGTTAATAAAAATGAGTTGATTTAAAAACCAAAACCCTATGTCTCCCTTACCGAGAAGAGCACTTGGTAACCTGTTTTTGATACATAATCTGGTCAAAGTGTCCAAAGGACAGACAACAGGTATCAGAATCAGACTATGGAAGTTAAAATCCAATGGTCCATATTTACCAATATCATAATATTATCTAATCAAACTGCATATATCTTTTATACACACCTTTGAACTTTTTCTTCCAGTCAGAGTAGTTTCCAGTTCATTTTATCAATGTTATGTTTAATCATCCACAGGCCTCAAGTTGGATATGCCGTGAAGTGGAGGTGTGTCATTTTTAATGGTTCAACAGTTTGTTCCCACCTACAGCCTTCCTTATCTTTCAAAAACAGCTTGTAGCATTCAGTGGTTTTAATTTATCTTGAAACGTGTTTCGGACTGTAAAGTATATGGAACATCACATTTGATCAACTTTTTAAGTTTAGTCATTTTACAGCAAAAAGTATAACAGTATCATGTATTCTTATGGAGACAGCTATTGCTGTAATATAAATACAATATAAGTTGGGAAAAAGTAAACATAATAGGCTCAATTTTACACACAATGCCTTGGCCAAACAGCCATCTGCAGCAACAAGTTCCATAAATTAACTGTCCTCCAGCTGAATAAATTCCTCTTCATCTTAGTTCTAAAGGGTTATCCTTTCACTTTGAGACTGTGCCTTTGGGCCTAGTCTTTCCTAGTAGTGGAAATATCTTCTCCACATTCACTCTGTCCAGGCCTCTCAGTACATTGTAAGTTTCAATCAGGTCCCTCCTCATCCTTCTAAACTCAATTGTGCATAGACCCAAAGTCTTCACCTGCACCTCATACAACAAGTCCTTCATCCCAGGAAAAACCACCTCTGAACTCCCTCCAAGCCCAGCACATCCTTCCATAGGGGCCCAAAAAAGTTCACAATATTCAAAATGAGGTCTGAAAAGAGCTTTATACAGCCTTTGCAGCACATTTGTTTTGCGTTCTATCCCTCATGAAATGAATACTAACATTGCATTTGCCCTCCTAACTGCCAACTGAAACTGTATGTTCACCTTAAGATAATCCTGAACCCGAGACCTCCAAATCCCACTGGACTTCAAATTTCTGAAGCCATTTCCCATTAGGAAAATATTCTATGCTTCTATTCTTCCTACCAAAGTGCATAACCTCTCACTTTCCCACATTGTATTCAATCTGCCACTGCTTTCCCCACTCTCCTAGCATGTCCTGGTCCTTCTGCAGCCTCCTCCCTTCCTCAACACTGTCTGGCCTTCCAACCACCTTTGTGGTCATCTGCAAACTTAGCAACAATGCCCTCAGTTCCTTCATCCAGATCATTAATGTACAATGTGAATAGTTCTAATCCCAACGCAACACCTGTGGAACTCCACTAGTCATCGGCTGTCACCATGATAAAACCCCTCCATCCCTATTCTCTGCCTTCTGCCAGTCAGCAATCCTCTATCCATGTCACTACTTTGCCCCAATACATGGAGAAGGTGAAGATTGCAGATGCTGAAGATCAGCATTGAAAAGTGTGGCACTGGAAAAGCACAGCTGGTCAGGCAGCATCCAAGGAGCAGGAGAATTGACATTTTGGGCATAAGCCCTTCATCAGGAATGAGGTTTATGGGCCAGAAGGGCTGAGAGATAGATAGGAGGGGAGTGTGGCTGGGGAAAAAGGTAGCTGGAAAAGTAGATGAAGGTGGGGGTGAAAGGTGATACGTTGGAGAGGAGGATGGAGAGGATAGGTGGGAAGGAAGATGGACAGGTCAAGAGGGCAATGCTGAGTTGGAGGCTTGGAACTAGAATAAGCTGTGGAGAGGAGAAATGAGGAAACTGTTGCAATCCACATTGATTCTGTGTGATTGCAGGGTCCCAAGGCAGAAGGGTTTGGTAATGGAGGAGGCCCATGAGTGGGAGGGGGAGTTGAAATGTTCAGCTGATGTTCTCTGAAATGATCTGCAAGTTGGCGTCCTGTCTCCCTGATGTA
Organism: Chiloscyllium punctatum; assembly: GCF_047496795.1. NCBI lineage: Eukaryota > Metazoa > Chordata > Chondrichthyes > Orectolobiformes > Hemiscylliidae > Chiloscyllium > Chiloscyllium punctatum. The sequence continues at coordinate 10,148,431 of NC_092783.1, read as the reverse complement.
GAGGAGACCACACCAAGAGCAATGGACACAGTAGATGACATGTTTGGAACTGCAGGAAAATCTCTGCCAGATATGAAAGGATTCTTTGGGGCCTTGGATGGAGGTGAGCGTAGATTTGCACTTCTTGTGGTGGCAGGGGAAGGTTCCGGGAGTGAGGGATAGGCTGGTGGGGGACGTGGATCTGAAAGTGAGTCACAGAGGGAATGGTTGCTCTGTCACACAGATAGGGGTAGGGAGGGAAATATATCCCTAGTGGGTGGGGTCTGTTTGCAGGTGGCCAAAGTGGCAGAGGATGATGCGATGTATCCAGATGTCCTGGATTCTTATCTTATTTGCAGCACCTTGTCAAAGACCTTTTGGAAATCCAAATAGATCATGTCCACTGGCTCTCCTTTGTCTGACTTGCTCATTACCTTCTCAAAGAATTCGAACAGATTTGTGAGGCATGATGAAGCCATACTGACTCTACCCTATGTTATTATGCATTTCCAAGTACTCTGCAATCTCATGCTTAATGATGAACTCTAAAATCTTACCAATGATAGAAGTCCGGCTAACCAGCCTATAATTTTCTGTCTTCCTCCTCCCTCTCTTCTTAAGCAGAGATGCTGCATTTGCCATTTTCCAATCCTCAGGAACCCTTCCTGATTCCAGTCATTCCTGAAAGATTACCACCAATGCATCTACAGTCTTGTCGGCTATCTCCTTCAGAGCTCTGGATTGTATTCCACCTGGTCTGAGTGATTTATCCACCCCAGACCTTTCAGCTTCCCCAGCAACTTGTCAGTTTTGAAGGGACTCCCCTGTTTTTAATGTTCTATACTTAATATATGCGTCCTTTTTTTGTATCAAATTCTTGATCTAATTATTTATCAAATTCCTTGTCATCCAGGGTTCCCTGGGTTTGCTGTCCTTGCCCTTAACTCTCAGGAGCACAAAGGCCCTGAATTCTCAATATACCACTTTTAAAGATCTCCCACTTTCCAAATTAGACTTAGTTGCAAATATTTGCTCCCAATTTATGTTTGCTGGATCCAGTCTAATGATATTCAATTCAGCCTTCCCCAATTTAGACACTTAGAGTCATAGAGATGTCCAGCATGGAAACAGACCCTTCGGTCCAACCCGTTCATGCCGACCAGATATCCCAACCCAATCTAATCCCACCTGCCAGCACCTGGACCATATCCCTCCAAACCCTTCCTATTCTTTACCCATCCAAATGCCTCTTAAATGTTGCAATTGTACCAGCCTCCACCACATCCTCTGGCAGCTCATTCCATACACGTACCACCCTCTGCATGAAAACATTGCCCCTTAGGTCTCTTTTATATCTTTCCCCTCTCACCCTAAACCTATGCCCTCTAGTTCTGGACTCCCCGACCCCAGAGAAAAAAAATTGCCTATTTATCCTATCCATGGCCCTCATCATTTTGTAAACCTCTATAAGGTCACCCCTCAGCCTCCGACGCTCCAGGGTAAACAGCCCCAGCCTGTTCAGGCTCTCCGTATAGCTCAAATCCTCCAATCCTGGCAACATCCTTGTAAATCTTTTCTGAACCCTTTCAAGTTTCACAACATCTTTCCGATAGGAAGGAGACCAGAATTGCATGCAATATTCCAAAAGTGGCCTAACCAATGTCCTGTACAGCCGCAACATGATCTCCCAACTCCTGTACTCAATACTCTGTCCAATAAAGGAAAGCATACCAAACGTCTTCTTCACTATCCTATCTGCCTGCGACTCCACTTTCAAGGAACAATGAACCTGCACTACAAGGTCTGTTTGTTCAGCAACACTCCCTAAGACCTTATCATTAAGTGTATAAGTCCTGTTAAGATTTGCTTTCCCAAAATGCAGCACCTCACAGTTATCTGAATTAAACTCCATCGGCCACTTCTCAGCCTATTGGCTCATCTGGTCGAGATCCTGTTGTAATCTGAGGTTACCCTCTTCGCTGTCCACGACACCTTGGTGTCATCTGTAAACTCACTAACTGTACCTCTTATGCTCGCATCCAAATCATTTATGTAAATGACAAAAAGTGTGGACCCAGCACCGATCCTTGTGGTACTCCACTGGTCACAGGCCTCCAGTCTGAAAAACGACCCTCCACCACCACCCTCTGTCTTCTACCTTTGAGCCAGTTCTGTATCCAAATGGCTAGTTCTCCCTATATTCCGTGAGATCTAACCTTGCTAATCAGTCTCCCATGGGGAACCTTGTCGAACGCCTTACTGAAGTCCATATAGATCACATCTACCGCTCTGCCCTCATCAATCCTCTTTGTTATTTCCTTAAAAAACTCAATCAAGTTTGTGAGATATGATTTCCCACTCACAAAGCCATGATGATTATTCCTAATTAATCCTTGCCTTTCCAAATACATGTACTTCGTGTCCCTCAGGATTCCCTCCAACAACTTGCCTTCAGATTGAGGCAAGCTTTGTGAGACTCATGTGAAATGCACAAAACTATCTCTCTATAATGACCATTTGTATTGAACAAAAAAATGATATCAGGCAACTGTGTTAAAATCAAGTATTTTATTTCTTCGGTTTTAAGTCACATCTGTGTTAATTTCAAATATGAGAAAATAAAAAGCTCACTTTCCAGTTAGTGAGCTTGGAAAGGCAATCGATCCAAACTCAGAAACACACACTGAACCAAATTTCAACAGACCCTGATTGGAGGGAAGGCAACACATGGTAGTGACTCTCTCTCTCAATATACTTTCCTCAGCTTTCCCTTAGAAGACAGAGAGAAAGAGAGAGACTGTGTGTGTGTGTGTGTGTGTGCGCGCGTCTGTCTACGTGTGTGTGCTTAAGATTATATTTTGATTATTTTTCACATTGTACGTAATATTGGGATAAAATTCTTTTTTTCACTCAAGAAAACCTTGCAGTTATATTCTTCATTTTGATTTAATAACTGTATTGTTGGCAAAGAATAAAATTCGCGAATTGAGCCCTTCTTGCCCCAAAATCTGGGAAACTTTTCTGGAACTCTTGGGAATCTGATGAATGTTCTCTAATTCTCCCACTGTGACCCAAACTCCATCATCATGCCTGCTCTGAAGGGTTCCGCTAATTTCTGTCCATCATTTATATATGTATATAAATGCATATATTTGGAAGTGTACCTGTTTTGTTTTCAAAGCTTGTCAGGAAAGACTTAATGAAATTGATGTTGTTTTATTGGCAGCATTCTGATGAATAAACAACTGATGTTGACATAGCAGCAACGTCCCTGTGCTGCAGGGTCACCACTTGAAGACAATTGAAGTGAAAAGATTCCAGCTGCACATTGTCACTTCAGCAGTCAATGACTTCTCTGAGCAGGTTGCAGTACAGTAAGAGATATAAAAGGCTCTAACATACAATCTATCACTGCAGCCCACTTAGAACAAGATGTAGGCAGTGTTACACCACTGTTTGATCCACAAGACTTAAAATAGTCTGAGATCTGAGATCTCTGCCTCTCATTTTTAATTTTTTCTTCACAAACCACTTCATCTCTTCAACATTCTGCATTTAATCGGTTTTAAATGTAACTTCTATTCACTTTTTCTCTCAGAAGTCATTTATGGATGAGCAATAAATAGTGCCCTAACCAATAAAGTCCACATTCCATTAACTGATAATTAAAGCAACAAAACTCCCATAGAGGTAATGGACAGGTTTGCTCAGGAGCAAAAAATCTTGTCCTCTGACCTAAATATTTTGCTACTTCCTTAAGCTATTACAGCACAGTGTCTCCTTTCTTTTGTTTTAGGTAAGAAATCATACAGTTGTTCAGATTAATCAATGTAAGATACCTATTCAAAATATACATTTGGTTATACTAAAGACATTTTGAGAACTTGGTAACTCATGATTCAGATTGATTTAGAAAAGCCACTGTTACTCCATACATTGAACTAAGTTACAATGTTGCTATTTCTATAAACTATGATAGTCTTAATACAGATTGTAATAGCTGAAAATGTGTTGCTGGAAAAGCGCAGCAGGTCAGGCAGCATCCAAGGAACAGGAGAATCGATGTTTCGGGCATCAGCCCTTCTTCAGGAATCTTCCCTTCCTGAAGAAGGGCTGATGCCCGAAACGTCGATTCTCCTGCTCCTTGGATGCTGCCTGACCTGCTGCGCTTTTCCAGCAACACATTTTCAGCTCTGATCTCCAGCATCTGCAGTAATCACTTTCTCCTTACAGATTGTAATAGTTGAGTTTAAATGGGAATACTTGGTTAGTACTATGATTTTTATAGTTCAGTCCTTATAATCCATTGAACATGAATGTTGAACATAGGCTTAATACTGAAGGAGTTAATAATAATTATTTTGATATCAATAGAGGTTTATAATCATAAGATTATATACAAGCTAGGCTTATGTTTGGAGTTTGAATTATTTAACTAAATTGAGGAGTATGTAAATTCGTAACAATGCAACAAATGTTTCTTATCGTAATTCATTAGACATTTAATGTGCTTATGGCGTCTGGAATAATTGTTTTAAATATTTATCAACTTCTAATGCTAATTCAGCTTCTCTGTAATTTATTCTTTTGTTTTGGATGAATTCAATACATTGTCATCCCCTGCTTCCATTCTGACTGGGTGCAACAATATGAAACAAATTATACATTTTTAACAACAGTTATAACAAATTTTATGACTAAAATCTTTTTTCTAAAAATGTGACTAAAGGTAGCAATAGCTAATATAAAACAGACTTTAAAGTGAACAATTTAATTGATTGCTCCAATGTTTTATTGACTAGTTCATTAGCAGGCTGATGCTCAATCTCGGTTTAAAACAGCTCTGTTATAAATTTCAGTGACTGAGAGTGCTAATTCTAGTACTTTCAATTGCTGTTTATTTCCCTTCTGTAAACAGCCAGCATTTATGCACAGCTTGTCAATTCAATCTCATCACGAAGACCTTCTGTCTTTCAATAAATATCTGCAGTTGTTCATCTTACCAGCACAGCACAATCTAACCTCAAAATTACAAACAGATTCAAGTATACAGCTCTTTCATCTCACTGTGTCATTGGCACAAAGACCTGTGCACATGAAATTGGTTCTTCCATGAGAAATGTTTCTGGTACAAGGATCAGAAGGAAGGAAAAAAGAAAGAAATATCTTGAAAGATGAAGTCATCTAATTTTTAAAAAAAACAAGGTAGCTTCATCATACAAGCTATGGTTGTTTGAGAACTTCAACAAGTCTTCTAATATAGAAATCCCAGAAAAAAAAAAATTGGGAAAATAAGCATTCAAAACAAATGATGAAATGGCACATAGATCACATTTTGGAAATAACACTACAAGTACAAACATTCAGAAGCTGGAAAATAAAATTGAATCTAATGCAATTTGTCATTGAGCTGATTGTATATCTCCAAATCATTAACAAACAACTGAAATTTTGATAAACTGGCTATTTATCTTTTTGAAATATCTTTTTGAAAGACTTGAGGTACTTTTTAAACTAGTACAAGAATTAATAGTTAGAACCAGCATTATTAGTTAAGTAAAAGCAGATCTATTCATGGTGTACTATGTATCATTCAGAAAGCCTTAACTAATAGGCTTCTCCACCCTATCAGAAATAAAACACAATTGATTGAACAGTTATAAACAGCTTGTGGACCGAGTGCTAGCCAAAGAGGAAACCAACAAGGATAAATGCCTCAAAAAATTGTTTGACTCACTAAGTCAAAATTGATTTTTTTTATTTCTCAGATAATTGGCAAATTAGTTGGAACATCACCACCTGCAACATCCCCTTGAAGCAACTCATCATCCTGACTTGGAATATATTCCCATTCTTTCACTGTCACTGGGTCAAAATCCTGGAGTTCCCTCCCGAAGAGCATTGCGGGTCAACCCACAGCACATGACAGTAGCTGTTCAAAAGGTCAGCTCGCCATCACTCTCTCAAGGGCAGCTAGTGACGGCAACAAATGCTGGTCAGCAAGTGATGCCCATGTCCCATGAGCGAAGAAAATAAAATGAAATTAGTACATTTTGGCAAGAAGAATTGGATAAAAACCAATTGCTTGGAAGATGGAAGTCTGAATGGCATAGGGAAACAAATCCATCAATCACCAAGTGTCATGCTACATGTTCGCAAGGCCAAAATAAGACAAACCAAACACTCAACCTTATGTTAAACATGCATTGGAACTTGCTTAGACTGTTTTTAAAAGTACTGCCTGTCTTTCTGATGGTCGTGCTGTAAAAGGATACTAAAGGATACAGAGGTACAGGAGGGAGTGCAAAGTTTACAAGGATGGTGCTAAAAACATTTAGAACTACAAATTAGGAAGAAAATGACATGCAGGGTGTCTTTTGTCTTGACAAAGGAATACCTCATGGAAGTTATTTAACACTAAAAACAGTTTTGATAGAATGGAGTTAAAGAGGGTACATCTTCCTCTGAGGAAGAATATAAACAGAGGCCAGGGATTCAAGATGTTCACCAAGAAACTTAATATAGTATTCAGAGGAAATGATTTTATCCAAGTAAGTATGAGAATATGGAACTTTCTATTGCAGGGAATGGCTGATACAAATTGGATAGATAAAAAGCCAGACAAGCTGAAGAGCTGTGAGTAGATGGTTCCAAAGGTAGATTTAGTTGTGAAAAGGTTGTTCAAGTGAAGCATAAGTACTGGCATAGATTGAGTGGATCAAAGCGGCACAGTAGCTCAGTGATTAGCACTGCAGCCTCACAGCACCTTTGTTCCATACTACCCTCAGGTGTGGTGTTTGCACATTCTCCCATATCTGTGTGGATTTCCTCTAGGGGTTCGGCTTTCCTCCCACGGTCTGAAGTTTAGGAAGATTGGCCATGCTAAATTACTCATAGTGTTCAGGGTAGGCTGTGTCGGTTCGCCATGGGAAATGTGAAGTTATGGGATGTGATAGGGGACTTAGTCTGAGTGGGATGGTCTTCGGACAATCGGTCTGGACTTTATGGGCTGAATGGCGCTCTTTTGCACTGTAGGGGTTCTACAATAATCATATAGCCTTCCCCTATGCTATGCAATCCAAACTCAATGTACAAAACTCAAAATCCTCCTTGTTATTTACAAATCTCATCACAGTGTTATTGTCCAAACTCATGCTTTTACTGGATGAGTCAGATTTCAGACAGAAACCTGGCTTGATACATTACATATTGTTGTGCCTTTGTTTGCTCATCAAAACATCAGCGTACAATGTTGCAGGTTTGTTTAACAAGAAAACAATGTTATTAACCAGAAGAAAATACAGTAAACTATAGTATTCACTTATAATACAAATTCAAAGATTACTAAACACATTAAAAGTATAACCTCATTAATCCCAAAATATTATTTGTAAATTCCAAAGAAAAATAAATTTCCCATCTAAAGTACCTAAAAGCATCCCTTTTACAGTACTCGCACCAGAGAAAGAGACAGCAAATAATATTTAAAAACAATTATAATTATCCTCACCATTTTTAACTACTTCTAACAACTCACTTTTATACAATATAACTGCCACATAACAGGTTGCTTACTGTCTATTTTCCTTTGTTCAGTGTCTTGGGATATCTTGCTTTATTAAATATGTTGTGCAATTGTCAATTGCTGAAATTAATTAAATATGATGAAGCTTGTTAGGACTTCTGGAAATCAATTCTGTGCGAGAGTCTTAATTGTTTTAATTAGACAGTCATGGAGTCTAATCCAATATATATAATTCCCAGCTGCTCTAAGGGACACAGCAGTGTCCAGCATCAATTTCAACATTATAAACTATTGCATTCTTTTGAAACTTTGGAAAACTAAAAATCAAAACAATGTCACTTTAAAATGGAGGAAGATAGACAAAGGTAGTGACCACATGGGACATGAATCAAAAGGAGAAATAAACCCGCACTGCTGTCTGACCTAGCAGTGAAACTGCTCAGCTGACTGTCCTGCTGTTCAATTGCAAGTATCTCTGGACATCAGAGTTTGTTACCTAAGGAGCAACTTTTTCACACAGAGGGTGGTGCGTGTTTAGAATGAACTTCCAGAGGATAAATTGGGGGCTGGTACAATTACAACATTTAAAAAGCATCTGGATGGGTATATGAATGGCAAGGGTTTGGAGGGATATGGGCCAATGTTTGCAAATGGGACTAGGTTTATGTGGGATATCTGGTTGTTATGGACGACTTGGACCGAAGGATCTGTTTCCTCTATGACATAATGTGGGAAAGTATTCGGAATGTGATAATGGTTCATTGCAGTTTATTCAGTAAGTTTTTGGTTAATCTGCATTGAAATCTCCATGACACTACACCCAAAACATTGACAATAAGAGGGGAATATAAACAGAAAGGAGTTTCACTTCAATTGACCAAAGAAACCTTAAAGTAAATTCTCACTTAATTCTGTTTTTAAAGAATTTCACAATGCAGTTTTGTTTACTGTTAAACAGATTCATCATTTAAGAATTATCATGTTTTCTTTGGCAAATTGTAATAAACTGTTTTGCAACATGTTTTAAGCAAAGAGATGGATAATAATAGTCTTTTGAAATATTTCTCAGAACTCCACTTGCACGCTGGAATGAGCTAATGAATAATGATTATAGCTTGACCTAACCAAATGAATGTGCAAATGTAACATGACAGTACAAACAAGCTGTAAGTACAGAAAATCATCAAATACTTCCTGTATCCTAGATATGGGTTACCTCCATATAAAAATTTGCTTTAGAAGTATTAGGAGTCCTGTTGAAGAGAACATATATGCCCTTGAATTATGGGATAGCTCAAATGGCTTGTTCGGAATAGTGTAGTCTCCTTTAATTTGTTCATATGATGTGGGCATTACTGACTATGGCAGTATTTGTTGTCCATCCCTAACTGCCTGAAAAAAGTTTGTGGTAAGCTCCATTCTTGAACTGCTGCAGTCTGTAAAGGCTGGGTGACCACAGGCCCAAAATTGGACATTCTAAATTGACCCACCACTAAAGAAATCGGGTTTGACAGAGAATTGGCTAAACTAAATTAAATAGTAGCCAGTAGCTATTGGTGCCAGAGATCAGTGGAAATGAAGATCGTGGAGGTCACAAAGGTTCAGGGGAACCAGTTACAACCAACCCAAGAGTTGTGTGCTGGAGAAGTATCAGTCAGACTTTCTGCCACCTTGACATCCAGCCAGTGTCTGAGGACATGCACTTTACACCTCTTTGGTATGGCAACGGTGAAGGGTGTTGGTGCGGCCCCATTGAATACTTTGAACCCACCTCATGACACAATTGGCCAAAGGCAGAAGATCTTTGAAGGTTCAGGATGAGGGGGATATAAACACACATGGAGGCCACCCCTCAGCAAAGACTTACAACAAGACTCAAGGTAAACAGAACCCAGAAAATGTCCACTCTGACGTGTGGAAAAGAAAGGAGATTCCAACAGCCCAATTTAAACAGTGGGTCATGGTGGGTAATATCCTTTCTCAGAAGGATAAAGCTAGATGGATAGGAAACATTGTGGGAAACTGGGAAATTGGGAAATGTGCACATGGTGTCTTTAGTAAGGAATATTTTATTAATAAATTCACGTTGAAATGCAAGCCAAATTCTGTGTGCTTTTTCTGCTTCACTAACAAGACCACTTTGATATTTTTTTGTAAATTACATAAACTGGTCAGAGTGTCCAAAGCACAGACAAAGTAGGTGTACATATAGTCTTGCTCCTTGGATGCTACCTAACCTGCTGTGCTTTTCCAGCACCACACTCTCGACTTTGATCTGCAGTCCTCACTTTCTCCTAGGACCTACAGTGTTGTTAGGAACGGACATTCAGGATTGTAACTCAGCACCAGTGAAGGAACAGAAATCCATTTCAAATCAGAATGGTGAATGGCTTGGAGGGGACCCTACAGGTGGTGATGTAGCCATGTATATGCTGCCTTTGTCCTTCTAGATGGTAGATCTTATGGGTGTCTCTATCTGAGGAGACTTGGTGAGTTGTAGCAGTGCAGCTACTGCTCTGACTGTGTATCAGTGAAGAAGGGAATGCATTTTGAAAGTGCTGTCTGGTGTGTAATTTAAGTGGGGTGTTTGTCCTGAATAGTATTGAGATTCTTGAGCATTTTGGTGGTGCTCCCATTCAGGTAAGTGGAGAGCATTCCTTCACACTTCTGACTTGTGCCTTGTAGATGGTGGTCAGGCTTCGGGAAGTCAGGAGGTGAGTTATTGCAAAATATCCTTTATTTGACCTGCTCCTGTCTCCATAGCATTTATTTGATTTGTGCACTTCAGCTTTTTTGTCAATGATAACCCCCACAATGTTGATAATGTGATATTCAGTGAAGATAATACCACTGAATGCCATAGGACAACAGTTGAAATCCTTTTTTGCTGGAGATGGTCATTGCCGAGCACTTGTGTGGTATAAATGTCATTTGATTCTGTTGGATGGTGCCCACTGTCTCATACTTGTTGCAATGTGTTTGAAATGGTAGAAATGATCGCCTAAAAGATTGAGACCTACATATGTTAGATTTATGAAGATACTGATTCTTTGATAATATATCTGTTAAGAGATAGAATTCAAATTTAACCAGTCTAGATTTAACAGTAACAAAAATATAATCACTTTGTAGCATAAACTTGAATATTACTAAAATAAACAAACCTGCTGTTGGAGATCCACATCTTGTAGTTATCAGGATAGACACAGGAATACTAAATATCAAAAGAAACATTTTTTTCTACATGAGGAAAGAGTACTGGTTGGTTGGCAAATTTTCTGATTGTCAAGGTATTGATATGAAGCATACATAAAACATGTCCGTTAAACCTTATGTTGAAATTCAATAAAGCCAAGTATATCCTGATTGGTTGAGATATTCCATGGTGTAAGCTCCAAGGATCAATTTTCTCCAAAGCTTTGGAGAATACGTGAGCTGCATTGTGAGCTCGACTAATAGGCTTCAATTAGTTGCAAATGTAATTCTTGGTACACTTTGGATTATTAAGTAAGTTGTGTCCAGCTGCGGTAAACATTTAATGTTAGACATAATGGAAGGATGTTGTGAAACTTGAAAGGGTTCAGAAAAGACTTACAAGGATATTGCTAGAGTTGGAGGATTTGTGCTAAAGGGAGAGATTGAATAGGCTGGGACTATTGGAGGCTGAGAGGGTTGACCTTATAGAGGTTTATAAAATCATGAGGGTCATGGATAGGGGAAATAGACAAGGTATTTTCCCTGGGCTGAGGGGTCCAGAAGTAGAGGGCATAGGTTTAGGTGAGAGGAGAAAGATATAAAAGGTACGAAGAGGCATCGTTTTCACACAGAGGGTGGTGCGTGTGTATGGAATGAGCTGCCAGAAGAAGTGCTGGAGGCTGGGACAATTACAACATTTAAAAGGCATCTGGATGGGTATATGAATAGGAAAGGTTTAGAGGGATATGAGCCAAATGCTGGCAAATGGGAATGGATTCATTTAAGATCGGTGTGGACGAGTTGGACCAAAGGATCTGTTTCCGTGCTGTACATCTCTATGGCTCTATAATAGCCTGAGTTTTGCAAGTAGAGGCTACATTAGCACAGTCAGTGCTTTTGTGAATTGCTCAGGGAATGTGTTGTTTGATATGGTCTGCTGGTCATTGAAGTGTACAGCTTATGTATCTTGCATTGCTGAAATTCATATTTCATGTTACTTATTATGTGGTAGCCAGAGCATCTTTTCGGATTAACAGCATCCGGTCAGTGGAGGATACCAATCAGGTTGTTTGCAGCGCAGTAGTAACATGAAACAGTTAACTTTATCTATAACACAAACAATATCATTGCACAGTTCATCAGCATTCACAATGAGCAACAAATTAATAGATTGGCTGATGAGAATTTAGATCAGACTAGTCAAAATTCCTTCTGGTGTGTCCCTGCATAACTATCGGTGTTGAGAAGTAATGTGGTGTGGCTGGATTAGTGGTGCTGGAAGAGCACAGCAGTTCAGGCAGCATCCAACGAGCAGTGAAATCGACGTTTCGGGCAAAAGCCCTTCATCAGAATTCCTGATGAAGGGCTTTTGCCCGAAACGTTGATTTCACTGCTCGTTGGATGCTGCCTGAACTGCTGTGCTCTTCCAGCACCACTAATCCAGTATTTGGTTTTCAGCATCTGCAGTCATTGTTTTTACCTTGTTTTTACAATGTGGTGTGGCTGTCTATGAGAGCTGCAGTACTAAATAGGGCAATGTGTTCTTCGAATTTTCTGATGTTGTTCATGCTTTGGTCAGGTCTACTGAACTGAGGTCACATCCTACTCTGATTCAAGGGGAAAGTATCAGCACTTTTTATTCACCTGTTTGGTTATTGTTGGAAGAACTTTGAAAACAACCAGGAAACTTTATAAAGTACTGACTTGGCTTCAGGAATATTGTCCAGAGTGGGGTGCTTGTAAAGCAAAACGGATCAGGTAGTATCTGAGGAGCAGGAGAATTGATATTTCGGGCAAGAGCCCTACATCATGAATGGGGCCCTTCAGGAATATTGTGCTTAATTCTGGGTACCACATTTTTGGAGGTACGTGGAGACATTAGAGAAGGTGTAGAAAACATTGACAACATGGATAGATGAGAGAAATCCAGGCTATTCTATTTTGACAAGAGATGTTGAGAGGAAGTTTCATGGAAGTTTTCAAAATGATGAGGTGGGGTTTATTGTATTTATTGTAGAGCAGATGGAGAGAAACTGTTCCAAGCAACAGAAGTGTCAAAACCAGAAGACATTGATCTTGTACAAAGGGCAAAAGAATGAAAGGTGACACATGGAAAGTCTTCATTACATGCAGTGTTTGGCAAATGAGTTTAAGAGTGGAAGCTGATTCAGTTGTGGATTTCATAAATGAAGAGAAAAGAATTTGCAGTGCTAAAGGGAAATGACTTGGGAATACAATCAGTTGAGGTTTTTTTGCAAAGAGCAGACAGAGAATGATAGGCCAAATGGCCTCTTTTTATATCATGATTTTATGATTGCATGATTCCAGTGTAAACATTTGCAACTCTTCTCTCTGCTGGTGCATGAAGCACGCCAAATGAAGTAACTAGAGAGCATCTTTCACTTAATTGCAGGAAATAAGCACTCTGTCTTATCTCAGTTTTCTGTTACTAATTCCATACCAATTATAACAGTTGCAACTGCATCTGAGTCATTTGTTGTAGTCAACATAACTAAAGGATGTGAGAATAGTCTGCATAAATGCATTTCTTTTATTTTCAGTATTGCTGTGCAATTAATTGATTTGCAACCAAAAGCCAGCAAGAACTGTTCTTTTGTAATTACAGAATTACACAAAGTGTTGATACTGTGTGTGGGGAGCTGTCACAACTTGGTGTGCATTCTGATTTTCAATATCAGTCTGCTCCTGGGGAGCATCTGTTTGAAGTTCAATCCACAGGTTCAATAGGTTTTTGTATTTGAAAATTCCAATGAAAACAAACGCACAAAAGCTGCTTCTACATGGACTTTGAGCAGAAGTGAGTTGGGTGGCATATTAAGCTCTAAGATAAATACTGGATATTGCACAGTGCTATTTTACACTTAATTTTGAGAGGTTTGCCCTATTCATTGAGTGTTGTGACCATTGAACTCCACTGGAATTCTGATATGAAGAGGCTTAAAAAACCTGAAAAATTATAAAAAGGTGGGATTCTACTTTTTGAATCCAAAGTGGGAATTTTAACCTGGAAGAGAAATAGGTCCTGGAGTTGGTTAAATGAGTGAAATTGACAGGGCGTCATAAAGCGGGTTCCAATCTGCAAGCTTCAGCGTTTCACTTCAGCATAATCCTTATAGGAGATCTGCGGTTGGAATTACCAGATACTAAACCTGTAACTTAGAATGAAAGTGGTACAAATATTTGCTTTTACTGCCAGCTTGCTTAAACTTGCCTTTGAGAGTGAGAACAAAATAAAAACAGTCGAAGGACAAATCCATTTCATGGAAACTTGGTAATAATTCCTTAGTTCTCATTTCTGTCTTGTTTTTGAGAGATGATGCTCATAATACTTTGCTGGGTTTCTTCAGTTCAGAGGTTTGTTCAGTCATGTCAGGATGAGTGGTGTTTTGGTTGAATATCAAGATAGGAGTATGATCAACAACAAGAGCCCGAGAGCCAGCAGCAGCCTGCAGTCTACAAGCTCAAAGCTATGTAGGACGGAGGAGGTTAGCAGACAATGAGCAGCAGATGGGTGCAGCTTTTAGGAACTTTCAAACAACCTGCAATTCAGGGTTGATAGACAGAACCTCATGGCTGAACAACAGTTTCGCAGGAGACTTGCCATTTATTGTGGTAGGTGGTGCTAGACCTACTGCCTCCCAGAGGAAGACCTGTTCCATGCTGGATCTGACATTCACACACTCGACCAGTGGGGGTCAGAGTCATTGTTGCCCTCAACTTCCTTGCTGTCAGATTTTTCCAGGACATTGCTGGAGGCATAGGCTGGATCTCCCAGTGAGCAGCCCATAAATGCGTAAGAGGGGTGATAAGTTTTTCAAGATTAGAGTGGTGCTGGAATAGCACAGCAGGTCAGGCAGCATCCGAGGAGCAGGAAAATCGACATTTCGGGCAAAAGCCCTTCATCAGGAATGATAAGTTGTTTGCCAGGCCTGAAAATTGCAAGATCGTCACCGAAGGTGGTGTGAGGAGAAGTGCATCAGGTTATAGCACTGGCTGACTTCTGATGAGTTCAGAGTGATACCGTCTGCCTATGTTCTGTCTTTTGCCTTTCTCTGAGGTCCGTATGCAGCAGTGATTTCTGAAATGGGAAGTCGAAGTTGGGAATTGAATTAGTGCACAGACCCTGGGAAGGCTGCATAGCTGTGCAACTTACAGGGAAGGCTGCTGACTGCACACAGTTGGCAATCAGGAAATTCTCAAATCAACAAGGCACATACGCCAAATGTGAGATCTTCCAAGCCATCAATGCATGGCTGGAGTACAAGTATAAAAGGATACATCTGCCAGCTTGGGCAGGTTTCCTGGAAACTGCCAGTGTTTTTTTTAACAGCAATCCTAACCCTGATACCCTTCACTCTGAAAACAGATTGAAGGGATTTGTACTCAGAAGCAGGGAGACCCATTTCCAACTTGGATGGTGGAAACCAATCAATTAAATCCAAATAGCATTACAATGATTGCCACATGGCCATCAAATGTGTTATTGAACAAAGAGTCAGCAGGCTGGAGATGAGTTCCAGATACAGAGTTGGATGTGCCCTTCAATACATTAGAGCCAGTGCATCCAAATTCAACATGGTATGCTGAGTTATAGAGTCATACAGCACAGAAACAGACCCTTGGATCCAACCAGTCCATGCCGAAAATAATCACAAACTAAACTAGTTCCACCTGCCTGCTCCTGGTCCATATCTCTCCAAACCTTTCCAATTCATGTACTTATCTAAGTGTCTTTTAAATGTTGTAATTGTGCCCACATCCACCACTTCTTTAGGAAATTCATTCCACATGGCGAAACACCTTCTGTGTAAAAGAATTGCCCCACATGTCTTTTTTAAATCTCTCCCCTCACCTTAAAAATGTGCTCCCTAGTCTTGAAATCCACCATCCTGGGGAAAAGACACCGACCATTATCACTATCTATATTGCTCATGATTTTATAAGCTTCTGTAAGGTCACCTCTCAACCTCCTAGGGTCAGTGAAAAAAAGTCCCAGCCTATCCAGCCTTTCTTTATAAATCAAACGTTTCATACCTGGCAACATCCTGGTAAATCTCTTCTGTATCCTCTCCAAATTCCTGAACTCTGTGAGGTTTGGACTTCCACAAGCATAATGGGTAAAAAAAACTTGATTCTTCTTGGATGATTTATTGATGGAAGAAGAGAAATGGGAATCTGACAATGCATCCTGAACTATTGACAGTGCTGCATGAAATGCTCTTACTTAGTGCAGTTGGAACACAATGTGGGAGAGTGGGAGGTCATGCACTTTGATCAGAAGAATAGAGGCATATGCTTTTTTTTAACTGGCTAAAGCTTCAGAAATCTGAAGCACAAAGGGACTTGGGAGACTTATATCAGAATTCTCTCAAGGTTTACATACAGGTTCAGTTAGGAAGGCAAATGCAATGTTAGCATTCACTTCAACATCACCGATGGGAAGTGGTGCTCAGACATGGGATTGTCTATGAATTCATTCTTTAAATAAATCTACATGCAAGTTTACTATCCCTTTTCCAGGATCACAACTACTGATAACCCTACACTATGAGTGTAGTGCATTTTCAATCTTATCTCACAGTGAAATAAGCAGCATCATGTAAAACTTGCAAAACTGCGAAAGACCTCTTGTTACATTTTATACAAAGTAGTTGTATATACATTTATTGAGAACAGGCACTATTGAACTTTTGCATGAATTGAAACAAACCCAACGTTTTGAGACACGTGCTTTGCCTGTTCTGACACCACTGACTGCAGTACAATATGCACACATTATTGAATTGGCTGGTGATAAGCATTTCAGCACGCTCTGATTGAAATTGTCTTTTGTTTTGGCAATGTAACAGTAGTATATATGATCTGGACGTTGAAGCATTTGGGATAAGAGATTGTGATGCCCAGAATTAATTTTGGTATATGCTTGTTGTACAGCTGTAAGTCCATTAGTAGCTGCTCTCCTTACACTGCAATTGAAAAATTACTCACAGTCACAGACAAGGCAGTGAGCAGGTCAAATAGTGGATTTAGCAGCAATAATATCCTCCTTCTATTGCAATTAACAGATCTGTTTTGGCAAGTTAACAATAAATTCAGAGATATGCTATGTACAGAGGCATGAGCGTAATGCAGAAGGTATTGTTTTCTGTTGAGGCAAGGTTATCTTTAGCCCAATGTGTCTGTATAAAGTTAAAAGTTCCAACTGAGGAACAAAATGCTCCTGAATTCAGTTAACTGAATTAATTTCTCTTTTTCCTGATGTTTTTAAAAAAATGTTTGATTGCAAGTTGTCAATTATGCAACATGCAATGTTTGCAGTGTGCCAGACATACATAGAGAGCTTTTATAAATACAGCAAAACATCGCTGTTATTCAAACAATCTGATGTAGGGAATATTGACAATGCTATATTTGCAACTCATGGGTGTGATGTAGGTACCTTCTTGGGTTTCATGATGTCAATAGGTCTCTAATTGCTTACATCAATCAAACTCCTGTGGAAACATGGGATAGTTTGGACATGGGTCCTGGAGAAGGGTAAGGAAGTGGAGCTGCAGAGATCAACAAAGGAAGAGAGCTCTCCAGACAGAATGTGAGGAGACAACACCTTGTGTCTTAGAAAACGACAGTGAGCAGAGTCTATGTTTAGAGACTGGTGATATAACATCCTAGAGCCAGGCACTGGAGTCAACATTGTGGGTTGATTTAAAATTATTCTCTGGCCTTGAGAGCTGGTTGGTTGATAATTGTTGTTTTGGACTGGGGAGAGGGTCCAGTTAAAGGTACTTGGTTATCTTACATCAATACATTTTTTACAGACACCAAACTGTCAGGAAAATATCCTGGAAATCCCTTCCTAATATCATTATGGGTTTATTTACACGCCCAAGGATACAGCAGTTCAAGGCAAGTCACCACCATCTTCCCAAAGGTAACTAGGGACAAGCAATAAGGACTGGTCCAACCAGCAAGACTCAAACTCCATGAGTGAATATAAGAAAGGATCTAGTAATTATAAATAGACAAAGCTAAACTTTTGAAATGATTTCAGAAGAAAATAAAATTCAAAAGAAAATAGAAACGCGATAAAGAAATGAACACATGGAAAGACACTTAACTAGTTTTTTATTCTCAATAATTAGTAGTAATCTTAAACTTTGACTATCCCTCACTGATAGTTCAGAGTTCTCTACAAAGAAAATACAATAAAATCAATGCAAGTGGAATTGTGGGAGGTTTCCATCAAATTCAGGTGGAGTGTTGAAATAATGTAGGACACCCCATGGAACCCAGTTTTGCTCAAAACAAACATATTCAACGTCCCAAAAACACAGTGATGTTGTAAATATGTGAAAAATGTCATTACTTATCAATGTCTTCACACATTATGATACCTTTTGAGTGTAAAAAGCATTGCAGAATGCTTGGGGCTAGCTCTGGATAAGCTTAGTAATCTTTCTCTGCTTAGCCTGCTCTCTTTGGATACACATAATATAATCGGCTATATCAAACTGATTGTATTATGTGTATCCAAACATGGACGCAGTCAAACATGCTTTCCATGTTAGCATGTCACAGTGCAAAATCCCAGAGCATGTCCACAGGCTTTACTGTTTGAGCTCGGAAGGTGATGGGTGCGAGGCAAGCATTCATTACCCTCCTCAGGGTCTTTGGCCTCCTCAGTTGAAGAGCCTACAGATCTATGATTGCTTCATTTGTCATTTCCTACAGTTTTCCTGAAGAAAGGCTTATGCCTGAAGCATCGATTCTCCTGCTCCTTCGATGCTGCCTGACCTGCTGCGCTTTTCCAGCAACACATTTTTCAGCTATGATGTCATTGACCTTAATGTAAGCTTCAATGGTTGTCTGCTGGAATTTCCATGCCAGCCTTCCGTGGATGAGTGAAAACAGCGTGGTTTTGGTATTCTCATTCTGCAGGGGTCATGTCTTAACATTCACAAAGCAATGTGACTTCCTGGACTTTGCTCTTGCAAGAAGCAGCGGTTTGTTGCTGCCATTCATGTTAGTGCAGACTGTAAAAGATGAGAAAACAATTGAGTTTCCATCCTGTGAACAAGAACATTTTGCAGCAAATCATGTACCATTGCTCCACACCCTCACCATTTATCTCTTGGAAACAATGCAGTGCCTTGTCTGGAAACAATCCAGTCCTTTGCTGCTGGAGAGCTCATTGAAGATCAGCCTTTCTGACAGGGCAGCTTCCTGTTCCTGCAACATTGGGTCAGAGGTGGGAGTGTTCTCTTCTCGAACTGCCTTGAGCAATATTATCTGAGCTTCTTTGACATCAGGACTGGCAGCCATTCTCATCCTCTTCCACATAGAGGCAAAATAACTGCAGATGCTGAAAATTTGCAACAACCATAGAACATATTGATGAAACTCAGAAGGTCTGGCAGACCTGTGGAGAGAGAAACAGAATCGGATAAGACTTCCTTAGCATTCATCCTTTTCCAGGCTGGAGAGACTGCCTTTTGGCAAATTGATTCAAGATGTCCACCTTGTGTTGATGTCCCCTTTTTGTTTTGCACCACTTGCTACATCAACTTCACTTTGTTGTCAATTGACAGCAGTTTTACATTTTACACAGGCTTCGCCATACTTGCAGGATTTTACTAGAAATCTTAATGTCCATGATGTTTGCTGCAGAGTATCGAACTGTTTTGATTGGTTGCTGTGGTCACCACTCCAATTGCTTTCCTGAGTTTGACTGTTCTGGAGTCACCACATCAGAAATTCAATTTATCAAGGTCAACTATCCATTGAGTTTTCTGTTCTGCCAATAAGGGATCGCTGATAACCTCAAGACAATCTGAGTGTCATCACAGTATCACTGAAAGTGCAGTATAGAACTATAAAACTATAGAAATGATACAGCACATGTATCATGGGACCATTGGTAATGGACCATTACAACTCTTGTCCATTATCAATCCAAAGACACCCACATGACTTTTCTAATCCCATCTTCCTGCACACAGCCCATAGCCCTGCATTTTACAGTGTTAAGGTGCAGATCCAGGTACTTTTTAGAAGAATTTAGGGTCTCTACCTCCATCACCAACTCAGGCAGCAAGTTCTAGACACCTAGTACTCTTTGCATAAAAAGGTATTTCCTCACATACCCTTTAATCCTTCTGCCACTAAGCCTGACTGTATGACACTTGTTTTTTGAACTCTCTGCCAAGGCAAACAGCTTCCTCCTGTCCACCCCATCTCCACCCTCACAATTTTGGATACCTCAAGCACGTCACCCCTCAGCCTTCTCTATTCCAGGAAAAACAACCCCAACCTCCCCAATCTCTCCTTATAGCTACAATTCTCTAGCCCTGGTAACATTCTAGTAAATCTTCTCTGCATTCTCTCTCCAGCAATTATGTGCTTCTGGTAAAGTGGTGGCCAGACTACACACAACACTCTAGTTGCGGCCTCACTATAATTATAATAATTAATCACCAAAAAAAATCCTTGTAGTGATAGCAAGAGAGATAGGGTGAGCCTGGATAGGAATTGATAAAGCAGGGACTGCTCAGCTCATACTTAGACAACATTTATGTTGTACTGTTGAAGGAATCCTGTTTTTCCTTTCTGCAGGTTCAGATGGGACCTTGACTTAGGATTTGACAGTACGAGATCTTGGTGCCATGATAAAATACAACCATTTCATATTGATGTTGGTAGTATCAGATAACATTTACAATGATTTATGTTTTTACATTTTAAATCTATCTTGAGGTAATGATATAAAAGATTGAAAATAACATGGAGAGTGATTGGAATAAGAATTCCCCCCATGGCATTGTGCAGTGATACCAGGAACACATTGTGAAGATTTCTTCCATTCACTGTATGACCCCTGGTTTTTGAAATCTTTGCCAAGGCAAATAGCTTCCTCCTGTCCATCGCATCTCCACCCTCACAATTTTGTATACCTCAATCACATGACCCCTCAGCCTTCCCTATTCCAGGAAGAACAGCATTCTTAGAAAATATGAGAAGTTTAATGGGCAGAGGAAACCTTCACAAAATTACTTTTAATTTGCTAGACTTGTTGAACTTCACCAATATACCTTTTGCTTGAGTTTATGCACTTGGATTCTCTTCTAAAACATCATTTTTAAAATTTCTTAGCGTAAGTTTCTTTTTTGTCTGCTTTCTTTTCCAATCAGACAATTGTTGGTTGATGCAGAGTGAGAGAACGTATTAGTTTATTGTGACCAGTTTTGCAGTTATTCATTATTCAGAGATTTATTCTGAATGACTTTATGTTCATGTGGGAACACACAGATTAAATCGGTTTTAGCTCGTGGAGGAAATCTGAATTATTTATACAAGAACAAGACCAGGGTTGCACTGATAGTAATGAGACATACTTCCAGTAAACACATGATGACATGATCATTTTGCACTCTAAGAGTGTGGGATGAGGTTCACTCATTTATTTTCCTTTTGGAAACATGACTAAATTTTAAATGGTTGGAGTATTGAACTGCTCTAATTCTGAAAAGAGCTTTGTACCTTCCTCTGGATAAATATGGCTGAATTGGCTCCAAATTATATTTCTGATTAAGGAACCAGGTAAAAGAAATAAAAAATCAATTCCAGGAAATACTGTTTCAACAATCAAATTAGCAATGGCAGCTTCCATCATGACTCAGGTCAGGATTTTACCTGCGCCCTGTTCCCTGTAATTATTTCTCTCAAGTTGAAGTCATTCTGAGGCCAGCTCATCATACATTTTAGAAAGAATGAACATCAAACCAGCGTAAAACTCTGGATGCATGTGGGACATTAGACCAAAAGACATAGGAGCTAAAGTAAACCATTCGGCCCATTGGGATCTGCTCCAAAATCCCATGAGATCATAGCTGATCTGATAATCCTGAACTCAACATTCCTGCCTGTCCTCCATAACCTTGAATCCATTTTTGATTAAAAGTCTCTCTATCTCAGCCTTGAACATACTTTATGATCCAGCCTCTATTACCCTCTGTGCTAAATAATTCTACAGTTTCATTGCCCTTTAAAACGTGAGATCTGGTTTAAAAGCAAAGGATTACTGATGGATTACTGCACTTTCTAAAAGCACGTTGCCTGAGTCTCATTATAAATGTAATTTACACAGCTTTTTTTCAGCAGTGGAGAATGTCTAGTTACAGAAAAATTGGAATCGGGGGTTGTGCACATCTGGAAATTCAGCCAGTAACAGGTAGCTGATTGGCTCGTGATTAGTGATCAGTAATCAATGACAGTGGCCTCCTGCCTGCCAACAGTTATATGATTGGTCCCAGGTAGCTGAATAGCCTTGGGGTTGTGGATGTTCAGGCCAGAAGCCATTGGACAGGTAGAAGTGAAAGAACTGTTTTATTTTGCAGTATTAAGCAACTCTCACCTGAAGATAACCAGTTTATTTCCCCTCATCACCTTGTTGCAGGTTCAGCTGGAACTTGGGATTTGACAAGACAGTGTATTGGTGCCATGATAAAGTACAGCAATTTCACACTGATGTTGTTAGTGTCAGATCACACTCACAATGACTTGTGTTTTTACATTTTGAATTTATCTTGAGATAATGACATAGAAGATTGAAAATAACATGGAAATTTATTAGAGTAAGAATTCCTTTCGTTATGTTGTGCAGTGATACTAGGAATCCAAATGTGAAGATTCCTTTCACTCACTATTTCTTATGAAATATGTGGTTTAATGAACAGAAGAAATCTTCACAAAATTATTTCTAATTTGCTTTGGCGTGCTTAACTTCACTGGCATACTTTTTGCTTGAATTTCTGCTTTTCGGTTCTCTCCTGAAGTTTTATTTTTTAAATTTCTTAGCATTAGTTTCTTTTTGTCAGCTTTCTTTTCCAGTCAGACAATTGTTGGGTGATACAAAGTGAGGGAACTTATTGGGTTATTGTGATCAGCTTTGAAGGTATTCATTCTTCAAATAATTATGGAGAATGACTTTATGTTCATGTGGGAACACACAGATTAAACTTGTTTTAGCTCGGGGAGGTAATCTGAATTATTTATACAAGAACAAGACCAGCGATGCACTGATAGTAATGGGACATACTTCCAGTCAACACTTGATGACATGATCATTTTGCAATCTGAGAGTGAGATTCGCTCATTTCTTTTTCTTTAGGAAACAAAAACAAATTTATATTAAAAACTGAAATAACTGTGGATGCTATAAACTCAGAGACAAAAATAGAAGTTGCTGGAAAAGCTCAGCAGGTCTGGCGACATCTGTGGTGAGAAATCAGAGTTAACGTTTAAGGTCTGGTGACCCTTCCTCACAACTGCTCTTCAGTTCTGAAGAAGGGTCACTGGAACCCCAAAACATTATCAGATTTATAATAGTGGGAGTATTGAATTGCTCTGACTGTGAAGAGAGTTGTGTACCTTCCTCTGGAAAAATATAGGTAAATTGACTCAAAATTACATTTCTGATTAATGAACGAGGTAAACGAAAAGAAAATCCATTCTGGAAAAGAATGGATTTTCAACAATCAAACTGAATTAGCAACTGCAGCTTCTCTCCTGACAGACTTTTGGATTCTGGCTGCTCCCTCTTCCCTTTTGTCATTCCTGTCAAATTTTGAGGCCAGTTCCTCATTCATATTGGGAAGAAGTGGACACCAAAGCAGCTTGACAATTTGGATGCATGTGGGACACTAGACCCGAAGACATGAGAGCTAAAATAGACCATTCAGCCCATCGAATCTGCTCCACAATTCAATGAGATCATGGTTGATTTGCACGTTCCTGCCTTTTTCTCCATAACCTTGATTCCATTACAGATTAAAAGTCTCTCATGAACATTCTTAATGATCCAGCGTCCGTAACCCTCAGTGGTAAATAATTCTCCAGATTCATTGCCCTTTAAGAGATGAAATTCCTCCTCTTCCCTGTTTTAAATGGGTGACTCGGTATTCTGAGTTCATATCCCACAAGGAGAAATAACCTTTGTGCGTCTACCCTGTCAAACAGTTGAAAACCCTGACATGTTTCAATCAAAACTCCAAAGCATAAAATCTCAAACTTCTCAATCTCTCCTCAGTGGCTGGTTACCATAATGAACTTGACAATCTGTAGAGATCTGAGAGGTGGAAAAGAGAGGAATTGGAGCTGTTATGACAGTAATTAGCAATGAGCAATCTTATAAAAATAAATATTAAAATCAAATTTTGTCTGCAGTTTCTGTAATGCCTCCAGTGATCCCTTTAAGGAGCATTCATTGGCCTATTCAATACCTGTACAAAGGTGGAGTATACATTTTATATGCTCTTTCCAGTTCTATTCAGGCGACTGTATACTGTTTAGAATGGGGGGGGAGGGCAGAAAAATCAACCCCTCTATATTAAAGATCAAACGCAGAATATTTGCACTTCAATTCCACTCTCTATGAGTTAGCTGACCTCAGCTTGAGCATCAGTAGAATCTGTATAAACAAACAGTTCCAATTACAGCTTGTATTCTTGCTGGAATGTCCTGACAGTAATTGCACTGTAAAGGCCATACTTTAATTGTTCTGCATTTATAATTGTGTAATGAAATGGGAAAAGAACTGGTTTAAAAGCAAAGAATTACTAATGGATTACGGCACTTTTTAAAAGCATGTTGTAAGTGCAATTTACACAGCTTTCTGTCAGCAGTAGAGAATGTCTAGTTACAGATAAGATGGAATCAGGGGGTTGTGCACGAATGGAGCTTCAGCCAGTAACAAGTAGTTGATTGGTCTGTGATTAGTGACTAGTAATCAATGACAATGGTCTCCTGCCTGCCAACAGTTATGTGATTGGTCCCAGGTAGCTGAATATCCTGGGGTTGTGGATGTTCAGGCCAGAAGCCATTGGACAGGTGGAAGTGAAGGAACTGTTTTACACTGCAGTAAAAAGCATCTCACACCTGAAGATAACCAGAAAGCCACCTTAACCACCGTTCAGAGAAAATCAGTGTGGAATAGTGGGAGAGGGAGTAAGGTTGTCAGTGGTTGAGTGAGGGTTTAGTGTGGTAGGTAGTCAGTGTTCATATGTCAAATGAGGGAAGAAGGCACATGTGGATGAGGAGTATAGGACCACATGGATAAGAAAGTAGGGTGCCAACTGGTTAAGTGATAGGTGCCAGGTGGAATAAGGGATTATAGCGCCAAGTGAATGAGGTACAAGATAGAAGACCAGGAGACTGGGTAAGGAGTTAATTTGACAAATGAGTGCAGAAAAGGATTGGGTGACAGATATGCCAGTGATGAACTAAGGTGACAGGTAGGCATGGAGTTAGAATAGCAAGTGGTAAAGGAGGTGGTGTGTCATATAGGTCAGGGTTTAGGGTGGTTAATGCGTGGGTGAATGGTAAGGTGATAGCTACGTAGCAAGGTTGGGTAGGAATAGTTGAGGGGTAGGGTAGGAGGGTAGAATTATAGGGGAGTGAGTGCAAAGGTGGGAGGACCAGATTACTGAGTGAAGGGAGAAGGTGTCATGTAAATGGGTGAGGGGATAGGGTGCCAGGTGAGTAAGGGATGGGATAGCAGATATGTGGATGAGAGGATAGTGCAGCTGGTGGTTGGAGTGACAAGTGGGTGAAGGTGTACTGTGGCAGGTGGGGGAGCAAATACAGGTAACAGGTAAGTGAGTGAAGTGCAAGATGGGTCAGATATCAAGTGGGGGCAGATGTCTGGAGTAGTGTGCTACTTGGGCATTCTGGATGGGAGTGGTGTTTTGGAATGTTACCCATAGAGTGGGTTGGAATGTGAGAGGCGTTCGGCATTTTGTGGGATTGTATTCATTTGGGATGGGGTTTGGTGGCAGTCATTTGTCTTGGAGATGTTATGTTCAAAAGAAAATGAAATTCCTGAGAAACAGTCCTGATTTGCATTCAATTATCATCTTACATTAAGTAAGCTCAGTTCATAGCTCAGTCCTGCATTAATGCTCATTAATGTGCATGTTATTCAAAGTTAAAAAAATGACATGACACCAGGTTATTATTTTCCAACAGGTTTATTTGAAAGTACAAACCTGATGAAGAAGCAGTGCTCCAAAAGCTTGTACTTTCAAATAAACCTGTTGGATTATAATCTGGTGTTGTGTGATTTTTAACTTCGACCACCTCAGTCCAACACCGGTACCTCTGCATCACGTTATTCAAACATGGCCACTTTGGTATCAATGACTGTCATTTTTTTTTTCTCTGCATTATACTATACAGCTCACCCAAATGCACCCATCCTCTGAAAATCTGATCCCCTCTACCCCACATATCATTTACTATAAATCTTTGATGGCAATAACATTTTAGAATGAGGAAAGAAGGCAAATATGTTATGCAATAGCTGATGGACAGTAATTAATATTTTGTTGGAATTATTTTGAATTTGTATGTACCATTGTCACTTTCTCACTTTCTTTTTCAAGTTATTGACAAAACTGAGATAAATGGCATGCTTTAAGGGCACCATTTTCATTCCATAATCGGATCATTTATAAAACAAACCAGACAGAATGGACTCTCATATTAAACTCATAAGTCAACAAATCCAATCAAGGATGCTTCGGGTGGTTCCTTATAGTTTTTGATTCAAAAGTTGACTCTCAGAACTCACTGACAGCAGCTTCTCAACTTAACAGTCTCAGCTGACATTGACAGTTTTCTGGACCCCCATTCAAGAATTTGCCTTGGTAGAATTAGTTAGGTCAGGCCAGGTTTCTAGACCAGTCAGGATCTACATGAGTTATAATATTAGCACAGCAGGTTGGCAGGAATATGTTACCTGATTCACTTTAAGGCTTTCCTCTTGGGTTTTAAAATTGCAAACAAAGGCTCATGTAGTTCAATTTCCTCATATAATTGAAACCAGAACAAATTGAACTTAAATTCCTGGGAGACCTGAAAATAGAAAAGATGCATATTTCCATAGATAGACAAAAAGAAAGAGCTCTCCTGATCACTGTATTAGTAAGTGCAGTGTCTGCGCTGGAATTGAACCACATCTCAGCTTCAGTGCCTGACCTGTGTTGAGTTTCCTCATTTTAGACAAAAGCAGCACGAGGGGTGGTATAATAATAGGAAGTCAAACAAGGGGCACAATGGATTGACTGCTTTCCGTTTAATGTTGCTAAAAATATATTGGATGCACATCAAGTGAGGACAGTTGTAGACTTGAATAATAATCCTCACTGACACTCATTCTCCAGGCTGACATTCAATAACAACTGTTTAGGGGTAGGCATCAGAGAAGGAGATAGAACTAGAAGGAATGCAGGAAAAATGTCTAATGATACAATGGGCTGAATCCTATATTTTTCTGGTTAAGTGTAGATTGTGTTGAGTTATGGAGCATTTTTGTCTTGTGATTTGCTTGCTGTTTCTTACCAAATGCACCTCATTATCTAGATACCCCACTCGGTGATGTCTCCTTCATTTCATTCTAGCCACAACATATCACGTGTCATTCTCAGACCAATTCATCACTCACCAGATATTCTGAAATATATTGTCATCACCAGCAGCGTCATCTACAAAAGGCCATGGAGTACTCGGACAAGCACTGTCAGTCTGTAGCTGCCCTTAGACAAGAGGAAATGGGGGTTCTTCAAGGCTGGCACAGTGTGTGCAGCTGGTGCCTAGGGAATGCACCCTGAGATGTTGGTTTGCAGTGTCCAACATAGAGGTCCTTTAGAGCAAATGGTGAACTGAAAACTCCAGGGAACTGCTCAGACTTCTGTTGAGAAGATATCTTGATGTCAAGCTTGGTCAACATATTTGGTAAGATAGGAAGCTGAATATTCATGAGATTTTTTGTACCAGTAACAAGGCATTAAACAAACTTTGATGCCCCTTCAATAGGAGTCTGTTGCCACCTAATGAGAAACTCGTCTCGTCCCTCGGCAAATACTGGACTTCTCACTCGATTCTGCCACAAATCGCACTGTATCCCATGATGTTCAAGACCCTGTAATGTTTCACCTGATATTGCTATTTATTCATTGACATGACTCTGTCTGCCAATACGCAATGTCTGTCTGCCAATGTCTGTCTGCCAATGGACTGATGACCATTTAAGCATGATAATGTTAGCATCATTTGAAGTGGTAAAGTGTGTGACTCAGGAATTTGAATGATAAATAAATAATTTGAGAATTGAGAAATACCAAGAATAATTAATTTATAACTACCTGCTGAAGCAAGCAAGGATTCAGAATGCTTTTACTATTTAGTGCAACATATACCCTTTCAATTAACAAAAATAACTGATGTGGCAAACAAGAGGGTATTACGCATCTCATTTTGTTACTTGTTACATTCAAGTCAAACATTGCACAAGGCCAATGCATATCTATCTTGGATTAGCACTTTAATAACACATATTTACAGTTTCTATTCAGACTGCTGGTTAGATACACATTTGCTCAGTAGGGATTAATAATTGTAGTTACTGCAACCAGAAGTGTATACTCAAGGCGAAATTCTTAATATAGCACTGTTCATCCATGTCAATTCTTCCGTTTATGTTACTATATTACTGTGTTGTCTTAGCATATCGATCAGAAACACAATCCTTGCTTTTTTAAAATCAGAAATTCCATTTGCTGTTGCAGCACTATTTAAAGAGTTATTGGTAAATATCATCAGGATTTGGAGATGGCCAATTATTGGAACAGTCAGATTTCAAATTAACAGTCTTGATGGTCACCATCGTTATTTTGTTCTGTAATAACGAGGCAATGCTGTTGCTCAATGTCAAAGAAAATAATAGTTCCACCTACAAAACGAATGTCCAACCAGATTAAAGAAGTATGACTCCAACATTCAGCATCCCCAATCCTTTCTGGTTGACAAACAAAATCAATTTTAATTGTTTCAAAATGATGAATTCATCTTAAAAACAATTTACATTCATATGGTGCTTTACATGACCATTTGATAATCTAGATCTCATGTCGTAAACGTTACAGTCGATTTACCCACATCAAAATTCCACAAGTAACAAAGCAAATATTATATGACCATCTGGTTGTATGATGTTGACTGAGAGACAAGTATTAGCGAGGAAACACTCCCTTGCCCTTCTTCAAAAGAATTTATGAGATCTTTCACATTCACTTGAGAAGTCAGACCATGTTTGGAATGTACAACATAGCAGTGTATTCAACCCAAGGTCTTTGATGTACTTGCCTCATGGTACAGATCACATGATGACAGCAGACTAAAACCACATTTCTACTTGATTGTATTTCAATCCAAACATCCTCCTTATTAAGCAAGAAAAGAGATGATGATGTACATTATCGTATATATTTTGAATTACCAACATTACTGCTCACATGCCTTCTCAGTTCATTCATTCCATCAGTCTCTGCATATGCATTGCACACATAGTCTTTAAATCGTGCTCATCTCTTCAGTGTATGTGTGCATATTGTTGTGGTGGACTGTATATCTGAGTGATGTTGTCTTGCCAGGGAGTGTTGCTCCTGTGTTATTTATTGTCTATGTGGTAACCTTTGTGGATAAACTATTGTTCTTGTGGACATCTGGGTCTGATAGTTGATGCATGTTCTGTGTAGGTGAATTAACCTGTTCTTGACCAGCCTCCTGCGGCTGACGAATATCCTCTGTAGTTATGTCATTGCAGTTGATTTGGTCTATCTGATTGTTCATGTCTACTGTGTGTAATCAAGGTGACAACTACTCCATGCAAATCCCAAGCTGTCATTTGATTTTTGTTCAGATAATTGAATGTTCGCACCCTGACTGATTCTCCAACACTCAACTCTGAAACAAAGTTTGATTTTCTGCCATTTCACCTTAATTTTTGTACTGGCCTACTTCTTACGCCTTCAGTCAGCGTGTTTCTTCATTCGTGGATTGCCTTGCGTACATCTGTCTGGAATTTGCTTGATTTCTTCATGACTCCTTTGGCGATTTCACTGCCATCCCAACCTTTCTAGATGACTGGGGATAGTGCATGGTGGTGAGTTTCCCAATCTTTCAAGTGATTAAATTTTCCACTTGTGGATGGAGAGCCATTGTTACTCATGACAGTATTAAGATTGTCGTAATAGTTGAAGTGAGCTTTTAGGTATTCAACAGTCTCCACAGTTGTTGTTGAAATGTTGTGCTGTAACAAGATAATTAGTTTCTGCAAGTGTAGAGAGATCAACTGCCAGCTTCATCCATGATCTGTCTGGGATGTTGTGTGTCATCAGTGGCTATATGGTTTACTCAGCTTGGTACTCATTACAAGCACTACACTGACTCATCCAGTCCATGGTTTCCTTGCTCACGTTTGGCTAATAGAGCATATTTCCTGCCTTCCTCAGATTTGATTCAATTTCTTGGTGGCTTGGATGAAGGTTCTTTCGCATCTCTCTTCTCAACTCCCTGGGAATAAATATTCTATTTCCTTCATGCAATGTGTCACATCAGGCTGTCAAGTCATTTCTGTATGTCCAGTATGCTCTTACAGCAACAGATTTGTCCTTGATGCTCTTTGGGCATTCTTTCAACACTTCTTGGAACTGTTGGAGATTTGTATCTTGTTGGATAGCTTGTTTGATTTGAACAAGGCATCTCTCTGTGATATTTGATGTCTCTGCTGGGTTAATGATGTTCAGAGCATGACAAACAACCACTTTATACCGAATCTGGATGCTTATTTCATTCTCTGTTGAAACATCTTCCACGCTCCTCTTCAGGAATATTTCTCCTGATAACATCTGCTTCCCTTGCTTGTATACCTCATCCAGATGCTATCTCTTTAACTGAAGTTATGCTCTTTGCAGACATTTTGAAGCAGATCATAGTGGCTTGAGGAAAATGCTTTGAAGTGACTTGTGGTCTGATGAGACTGTCACTTTGTCTCTTCCACATTAATATTGATGAAAATGTTCACAAGCAAAGACAATGGGCAAGGATTCTTTCCTGTCCTGGGCAAAATTCCTTCAATTATTAGCCTGGGGC
This sequence comes from Chiloscyllium punctatum, assembly GCF_047496795.1. Lineage (NCBI taxonomy): Eukaryota > Metazoa > Chordata > Chondrichthyes > Orectolobiformes > Hemiscylliidae > Chiloscyllium > Chiloscyllium punctatum. The sequence goes on along the minus strand of NC_092783.1, from coordinate 10,117,725 downwards.
GGCGAGAGCTCTTCAAGCCTTGACCTGAATAAAGCATACTGTCAGCTTTCTGAGTTGATTCACTGCAGCCAGGCTGCTATTCTATTCTGTAAGAGTTGTCACTTTCTTGTTTACCTCCCTCCTTTCCAGCTCTTCTATGGTGTCTGTGAGACTGGCTTTGAGGGCAGCTGTAACTTTCCACAGCAGCTACTGAATTGTTTCGTAATTCTCATCAACTTTGCGATAATAAGTTCCTGGAGAATATTCTAACCTGTAAATATGTTTTAGTAATCGTTCATTACGTTGAGGGTTACCGGTTCAAGCTTTAGTCTTGCTCTGGCCGAGACGTGTGGCATTTGCTTGCTCTCTATCATCTGGAACTCCATACCTTTGTTCACGCTTTTCAATGGATTAGGAGAATAATCTGTCCCTTTTGCAATGAACAAATAGCCTTAACTTTACTGTTAATTTTTTTTATTTCTATGTGGAGCCACTTTGCACAAATCTGTGAAAGTCATGATGTTGTCTGACTTGTCAGTATCAATATGATAGTTTCTGTTGACCTGATGTTCTCCTGCTGTTCTTGTTCCAACAATCACGAATCATCTTTCATCTATTATTTTGTCTGAAACAACATGTTGTAGTGTATAGAAATTTATCAGAATCTTTAGCTGGTATCTCTCCAGTGGTTATCTGTACTTGCTTATAAGTGCTTCTTATTAGCTATACACTTGTGTGCAGAGTGATTCGGCTTTTTGGAGTGAGGATAGTGTTTTCCCCTGCTGGACACATCTCCTCTTCTTTATAATGAGGTTTTCCACATTGTGATTTTTTTTTCTCCTCCATGTACTGGAGTATCTATCAGCAGGGTTTAATACCAGGTCTGTTTTGCCATGAACATGCTCCAGCTGTTGATTCACACCCTCAACACTTCTGCTCCGGTCAAATGCCTTCTTGAGTGTAGTTTTGTATTCTCTCAGTCAGTATGCTGTCACTTTTTAATTGTTATTCCTAATATCGTAGCATCTTGTCTCTAATAATCTCATTCTTTAGATTTAGATTCCCTACAGTGTGGAAACAGGCCCTTCGGCCCAACAAATTCACACCGACCCTCCGAAGGGCAACCCACCCAGACCCATTCCCCTACATTTACCCCTTCACCTAACACTACAGGCAATTTGCCATGGCCAATTTACATAACTTGCACATCTTTGGACTGTTGGAGGAAACTGGAGCACCCAGAGGAAACCCACGCAGACACGGGGAGAATGTGTAAACTCCACACAGACAGTTGCCCGAGGCGGGAATTGAACTCGGATCTCTGGCGCTGTGAGGCAGCAGTGTTACCGTGCTGGCCCCAGTGTGCAAATTCACAGGTTTCTGTAAGCAAAGTAAATGACTTTATGTATTGATGAATTGATTCTTTTTTCACAATGTTCCCTAGTATTAACTATGTTCCCAGATGATTTCCCAGTTCTGCCTCATGTCCTGAACATATTGAACAGGAGACTGGGAAAGGGAAAAGGTACAGTGGTTTTCTCCTCAGCAGTGTTTTCACTGTGATCTTCTTTTTTTTTGTTTAGTCGCAGATTACAGCTCTGCAGTTGTGCTTTTTATTTCAGCTCTGGACATTCAGCAACTCTGATACCATGTTTTGAGTTGAAAATACAGCAGCGTGTTAAACACAAGTATATTTCTGAAGTGAAGCTTAAGTTGTCTGCCGACATGCTGAGTGCCTCATGAATACAGCAGACTAGGACAAACATTTGTATACAATTACATTTCAAATAAAATAGTGTCCCAGTTTTATGTTACATCTATATGATAGTTTGTTAGACAGTGTGTATACTATACTGATATGTCAACCTACATCTTCTGATCAAGTCCTAGAATAGGACTTGAACCAAAGCACTTCTGAAACAGAGACCGAATTGCTGTCAACTTAATAGCTGGCAGAAAAACTTAAGGCATTAGAGTCATAGAGTCATAGAGATGTACAGCATGGAAACAGACCCTTCGGTCCAACCCATCCATGCCGACCAGATATCCCAACCCAAACTAGTCCCACCTGCCAGCACCCGGCCCATATCCCTCCAAACCCTTCCAATTCATATACCCATTCATTGCCTCCTAAATGTTGCAATTGTACCAGCCTCCACTACTTCCTTTGGCAGCTCATTCCATACATGTACCACCTTCTGCGTGAAAAAGTTGCCTCTTAGTCTCTTTTATATCTTTCCCCTCTCACCCTAAACCTATGCCCTTTAGTTCTGGACTCCCCGACTCCAGGGAAAAGACTTTGTCTATTTATCCTATCCATGCCCCAATAAGGTCACCCCTCAGCCTCCGATGCTCCAGGGAAATCAGCCTCAGCCTGTTAAGCCTCTCTCTGAAGCTCAGATCCTCGAACCATGGCAACATCCTTGTAAATCATTTCTGAACCCTTTCATGTTTCACAACATCTTTCCGATAGGAAGGAGACCAGAATTGCACTCAATATTCCAACAGTGGCCTAACCAATGTCCTGTACAGCTGCAATATGTCCTCCCAACTCCTGTACTCAATACTCTGACCAATAAATGAGAGCATACAAAACACCTTCTTCACTATCCTATCTACCTGCGACTCCACTTTCACGGAGCTATGAACCTGCACTCCAAGGTTTCTTTTTTCAGCAACACTCCCTAGGACCTTACCATTAAGTGTATAAGTCCTGCTAAGATTTGCTTTCCCAAAATGCAGCACCTCGCATTTATCTGAATTAAACTCCATCTGCCACTTCTCAGCCCATTGGCCCATCTTGCCCGGATCCTGTTGTAATCTGAGGTAACCCTTTTAGCTGTCCACTACACCTCCAATTTTGGTGTCATCTGCAAACATACTAACTGTACCTCTTATGCTCGTATCCAAATCATTTATGTAAATGACAAAAAGTAGAGGTCCCAGCACCGATCCTTGTGGCACTCCACGGGTCACAGGCCTCCAGTCTGAAAAACAACCCTCCACCACCACCCTCTGTCTTCTACCTTTGAGCCAGTTCTGTTACCAAATGGCTAGTTCTCCCTGTATTCCTTGAGTTCTAACCTTGCTAATCAGTCTCCCATGGGGAACCTTGTTGAACGCCTTACTAAAGCCATAGAGATAACATCTACTGATCTGCCCTCATCAATCTTCTTTGTTACTTCTTCAAAAAGCTCAATCAAGTTTGTGAGACATGATTTCCCACGCAGAAAGCCATGTTGACTATCCTGAATTAGTCCTTGCCTTTCCAAATACATGTACATCCTGTCCCTCAGGATTGCCTCCAACAACTTGCCCACCACCAAGGTCAGGCTCACCAGTCTATAGTTCCCTGGCTTGTCTTTACCGCCCTTCTTAAACAGTGGCACCACGTTTGCCAACCTCCAGTCTTCCGGCACCTCACCTGTGACTATCGATGGTACAAATATCTCAGCAAGAGGCCCAGCAATCACTTCTCTAGCTTCCCACAGAGCTCTCGGGTACACCTGATCAGGTGCTGGGGATTTATCCACCTTTAACTGTTTCAAGACATCCAGCACTTCCTCCTCTGTAATCTGGACATTTTGCAAGATGTCACCATCTATTTTCCTGCAGTCTATATCTTCCATATCCTTTTCCACAGTAAATACTGATGCAAAATATTCATTTAGTATCTCCCCCCATTTTCTGTGGCTCCACATAAAGGCCACCTTGCTGATCTTTGAGGTGCCCTATTCTCTCCCTAGTTTCCCTTTTGTCCTTAATATATTTGTAAAAAGCCTTTAATCATCCAGCATTGCCTATACCTACCAACCTTCCCTTTCACCCTGACAGGAATATACTTTCTCTGGACTCTTGTTATCTCATTTCTGAAGGCTTCCCATTTACCTGCGAACATCTGCGTCCAATCAGCTTTCGAAAGTTCTTGCCTAATACCGTCAAAATTGGCCTTTCTCCAATTTAGAACTTCAACTTTTTGATCTGGTCCATCCTTTTCCATCACTATTTTAAAATGAATAGAATTATAGTCGCTGGCCCCAAAGTGCTCACCCACTGACACCTCAGTCACCTGCCCTGCTTTTTTTCCCAAGAGTAGGTCATGTTTTGCACCTTGTCTAGTAGGTACATCCACATACTGAATCAGAAAATTGTCTTGTACACACTTAAGAAATTCCTCTCCATCTAAACCTTTAACACTATGGCAGTCCCAGTCGATGTTTAGAAAGTTAAAATCCCCTACCATAACTACCCTATTGTTCTTACAGATAGCTGAGATCTCCTTACAAGTTTGTTTCTCAATTTCCCTCTGACTATTGGGGGGTCTATAATACAATCCCAATAAGGTGATCATCCCTTTCTTATTTCTCAGTTCCACCCAAATAACTTCCCTGGATGTATTTCCAGGAATATCCTCCCTCAGCACAGCTGTAATGCTATCCCTTATCAAAAATGCCACGCTCCCTTGACTCTTGCCTCCATTTCTATCCTTCCTGTAGCATTTGTATCCTGGAACATTACGCTGCCAGTCCTGCCCATTCCTGAGCCATGTTTCCGTAATTGCTATGATATCCCAGTCCCATGTTCCTAATCTGCCTTCCCTGTTAGGCCCCTTGCATTGAAATAAATGCAATTTAATTTCTTAGTCCTACCTTGTCCCTGCCTTCCCTGAATGTTTGACTCCCTTCTGTTCTCAGCTGTACCCATCTCAGATTGATCTCTTTCCTCACTATCTCCCTGGGTTCCCCCCCCACCCACCTTACTAGTTTAAATCCTCCCAAGCAGTTCTAGCAAATTTCCCTGCCAGTATATTAGTCCACTTTCAATTTATGTGCAATCCGTCCTTCTTGTACAGGTCACCTCTACTCCAAAAGAGATTCCAATAATCCAAAAATGTGAATCTTTCTCCCATACACCAGCTCCCCAGCCATGCATTCATCTGCTCTATCCTCCTATTCCTGCTCTCACTAGCTCTTAGCACTGGGAATAATCCACATATTACTACCCTTGAGGACCTCCTTTTTAAATTTCTGCCTAACTCTCTATAATCTCCCTTCACAATCTCAACCTTTTCCCTTCCTATATCGTTCGTTCCAATGTGGACAATGACCTCCTGCTGGCCCCTCTCCCCCGTGAGAACATTCTGCACCCTCTCTGAGACATCCTTGATCCTGGCACCAGGGAAACAACACACCATTCTGCTTTTTCTCTGCTGGCCACAGAAACGTCTGTCTGTACCTCGGACTACAGAATCCCCTAACACAATTGATCTCTTGGAAGCCAACGTACCCCTTGTTGCATTAGAGCCAGTCTCAATACCAGAAACTTGGCTGTTTGTGCTACGTTCCCCTGAGAATCCATCACCCCCTACATTTTCCAAAACAGCATACCTGTTTGATGAAAAACACTGTGTAAATATACATCCCAAAAAGAAAATACTGTAGATGCTAGAAACCTGAAATAAAAATAATGATTGAAAGATCATTGACCCAAAATAGTAACTTTGATTTTCTGTCTGCAGATGTTGCCAGAACTATTGGGTATGTGCAGCATTTTCTGTTTTTACATCGGTGAATGTTATTTATTTCTCATTCTGTTCTGATATCTTTGTAGTTCCCTTGCATCAACATACAAATATACTCAGGAATGGGAATTTGTGCAAGTCAATTTGTAAGCAAGTTGAAACACACTATAACACAGTATAAAATACTCATTTGTAAGTACCATTGAATGTTTGCAAAAATTGCCGGATCCTTAAAAATAATAATCTAATGGGATCTTGTGCATAAGCATGAGTGTTCATCATTTGGATGTTCATGTCAGGAGACACCTGGAAGAAAGAAAGATGAGAACCAGTCGTTGGGATCATAGGGCAGAATATTATAGGGTCCTGAATGAAGTCAGTTATGGTGAGATTTGTGGCAGATTTGCCCAAGAAATCCAGTGAGGCCTATTTCAAAGTCTCACTGTATCTTTCATGCTTTTACTGAGCTGGAAGTTGAGTGTCTCACTAAATAGCATAGAGTTGCCAATTAGCACCAAAACTTGCCTCATGAATCTTCAGCTTTCTATTTTATCAAACATTTTGAACAATTTGGACATTGGGAATTCTTAACGTGGAAGTCAGAGTCAGTACCTGGTGACTTCAGCTCACCACTTTTCTCTAGGATTTCCATATGGATCAGTGGACACCACATCTCAAGCCATGCTCCATGGGCACCAGACACACACGTCTTATGTCCAAGGACATTGGTATCTGATATGTGCCAATGTCTAAGAATTTTCTCCAGTACACCTTTAATGCACTTAAATGCTAAATCTTGGGTTGCAACAACAGCTACAAATGCAATGCTGCCATAAGGACCCTGTGTGGTCAGGGGTACACATTCAGCTCATGGACTGGACCAGGTAAAGTCTTTGGTATGTTTACTTGTTGTCACAGTCCTCACTCTTTCTGAGCCTACCTGGATGTTCACAGCATCTCTGCCTTGCATGGTCATGCTTTGCCATTTTGCATTTTGCCTGATCAGCCAGAGTTACCAGGCTCCTATTACGTCTGTCTTGCTTTCTCAGTTAACACAGATGCAAAGCCTGGAACCTTGTTATGGTTGTCAGCAGTCCTCAGATAAGTCAAAGGGATGCCAGCACTGTCAGTCAAGAACAGCCTTCAATATCAATCCAGAGGCTTAGATAGAGTCAGGAAGCTTTCTTTTTTATTTACTCATAGGATGTGGGCATCGATGGCTGGTCCAGCATTTTTCACTCTTCCCTAATTGCTCCTGAGAAAGTGCTAATGTGCTGCCTTCTTGAACCAAGCTATAGATATACCCACAATGCCATTAGAGAGGGAATTCCAGGATTTGGACCCAATGTTATTGAAGGTATAGTGACATATCCCCAAGTCAGGATGGTGAGTGGCTTGGAGGGAACTTGCAGGTAGTGCCATTCCCAAGTTTCTGCTGCCCTTGTCTTTCTAGATGGTTATGGTAGTGGAAAATGCTGTCTAAGGATCTCTGTTGAATTACTGCAGTGCATTTTGTAAGATTGTACATACAATTGCTATTGAGAATTGGTGGTAGAATATTTGTGGATGTGGTACCAATCAAGTAGACAGCTTTGTTCCAGATGGGCTAAAACTTCTTGAGTGTTGTTGGAGCTACACACATCCAATCAAATGAGGTGTATTCCACCACACTCCTGATTTGTGCCTTGTAGATGATGGACAGGCTTTGGGAAATCAGGAGGTGAGTTACTTATTGCAGGATTCTTAGCCTCTCACCTGCTTTTGTAGCCATTGTATTTATATGGTTAATCTCGTTCAGTTTCTAATCAATTCAAGTTCCAGCTTGTTTTTAGTGGGTATTCTGTGGTAATAACACTATTGAATGTCAAAGGGCAATGATTGCCTCTTATTGGAGATGGTTTTCACCTGGCACTTTTGTGGTGTGCATGCTACTCACTACTTTTAAGCCCAAGCCTTAATTTTGTCCAGGTCTTGCTGCATTTGGACATGAACTGCTTCAGTATCTGAGGTGTTACACATTGAGCATTGTGCAACCTTCAATTAAAATCTTTTCTGACGTTATGGTGGAGCGATAGTCATTGATATGGCGGCTAAATTAGATGGTCTTTGGATACCACCCTGAGGAACTCCTGCTGAGATGTCCTGGAGCTGAGATGACTGACCTCCAACAGCCATAACCATCTTCCTTTGCACCAGCTATGACTCCAACCAGTGGAGAGCTTCTCCCCCCTTAATGCCAGTTTTGCTGGGGCTCCTTGATGACACCATCAATGAAATGCAGCCTTGATCGCAAAGCCAATCATTCTCATTTTGCCTCTAGAATTCCATACAAGAGTGAGGAACCAAATGTCAGGCAGCTCATCACTCATCTTTACTCTTTCTGCTTTATCAAAGAACAAAGAACAAAAAACATTTACAGCCCAGGAACAGGCCCTTCGGCCCTCCAAGCCTGAGCCAATCCAAATGTACTGTCTAAACCTGTCGGTCAATTCCTAAGCATCTGTATCCCTCTGCTCCCCACCTACTCATGCATTTATCCAGACACACTTTAAATTAATCTACCTCTGCTGGCAACGCGTTCCAAACGCCCACCACCCTCTGTGTGAAGTACTTGCCGCATGTATCACCCTTCAACTTTCCACCTCTCACCTTGAAAGCGTGACCTTCACCCTGGGAAAAAGCTTGTCTCTTTCCACCCTGTCTATACCCTTCATGATTTTATAAACCTCAATCAGGTCCCACCTCAATCTCCTTTTTTCTAAAGAAAGTAATCCTAACCTACTCAACCTTTCTTAATAGCTAGCACCTTCCATACCAGGCAACATCCTCGTAAAACTTCTCTGCACCCTCTCCAAAGCATCCACATCTTTTTGGTAATGTGGCGGCCAGAACTGTACACAGTATTCTAAATGCGGCTGAACCAATGTATTGTACAATGCTAACATGACTTGCCAGCGCTTATACTTAAAACCCCGTCCAATGAAGGCAAGCATACTACATGCCTTCTTGACCACTCTATCCAACTGTGCAGTAACCTTCAGGGTACAATGGACCTGCACTCCCAGATCTCTCTGCCCATCAACCTTTCTCAAGGCTCTTCCGTTCATTGTATAATTCACTCTCTAATTAGTCTTGCCTAAATGCATCAATTTATCATTTGCTACTTTCCTCCTGGAATGAGAGAGAGGCAGATGTGAAGGGAGATGGAAATACATAACACAGCTAGTACATTTGTTACAACCGGGGAGGATTCTTGAGAAAGTGAGTAGACCACGCAGAGGGCATGAAGGGTCAGCGGTGTCGGGAGTTGGGATGGGTGACAGCGAGTGGGGAAGATGTTGTGGGCAATATGATGGAGGACTAGAAGTAGGACGTTCAGCCCATTGAGTTTGCTCCATCATTCAATGATACCATGGCTGACCTGATAACCCTCAACTCCATTTTCCTGCCTTTTCTCCATTACCCTTACAGCCTTGAATATTCTTAATGAACCAACCTCTGCAGTAGAATTCCATAGGTTCAGTACTCCCGAGAGAAAAACATTCCTCCTCATCTCTGTCTTAACTGTGCAACATTTTATTCTGAGATCATATCCTCTGGTCCTAGACTGATCCACAGGGGAAGCAACCTTTCTGCATCTATCATGTCAAGTCCTCCAAGAACCTTGTATGTTTCAATCAGGTTACCTCTCATTTTTCTATATTTCAATGACTAAACCTCTCCTCGTAAGACAGTCTCTCAGTACATTGTCTCAGGCTCGTGCACCTTCTCTGGACTCCCTCCAATGCCAGTACATCTTTCCTTCGGTAAGAGTCCTAAAGCAGTTCATACCATTTCAGCTGTGGTCTGACCAGTTCCTTGTATAGTTTTAATGAACCCCTCCTACTTGGATTATTCCCTTTGAATTAAAGGTCAACATTCCTCTTGCCTATCTTATTATCTGCTGAACCTGGATGCTAGCTTTTGGTGATTCATCCACAAGGACTCCTATATCCCTGTGTTCTGTAGTTTTCAGCAGCCGTTCTCCATTTAAATAATATTCAGCTCCTCTGTTCTTCATATTACAGTGCAAAACCTCACATGTTCCCATGTTATAATCAATCTGCCAAGTTTTCACCCACTTGCTTATCCCATCCATATCCTTCTGCTGGTACTTTGTATGATCCTTACCATTTACCCTCCCTCTATTTTTGTGTCATTCACTAACTTGGCACATTAACTTTCCTCATCCAAATCATTAATATGTATTGTAAAAGTAATTGTGACCCCAATACCAATCCCTATAGCAGTCAACTAGTTACAGGCTGCCATTCTAAAAAGTCCCCCTTATTCCAACTCTTTGTTTTCTGTTAGTTAGCCAAGCCTCTATTCATCCTAATATACTACCTTCAACACCAACGGCACTCGTTATTTATGACACCTATTCAAATGCTTTCTGAAGATCCAAAGATAATATATCCACTGCTTCTATTTGATCTAACGTGCTTGTTAACTCCTCAAAAGGATTCTGGTCAATTTTTCAGGCATGATATACCCTTCACGAAGCCATGCTGGCTCTGCTCGATCATATAACTATATATTTCTAAATGCTCAGCTATTTTATCATTTATAATCAACCCTAACATTTTTCCATTAAAAGATGTTAAGCAAACAGGTCTCATGATCTTCTTAAATAAAGGTGATGCATTGGTAGTTTCTCTATCACCTATGACTTTTCACAAATCTAAGGATTCTGGAAGATTAGATTAAATTCCCTACAGTGCGGAAACAGGCCCTTCGGCCCAACAAGTCCACACCGACCCTCCGGGGGCAACCCATCCAGACCCATTCCCCTATATTCACCCCTGATGAATGCACCTAACACAATGGGCAATTTAGATTAAATTCTCTAAAGTGTAGAAACAGGCCCTTCGGCCCAACAAGTCCACCCCGACCCTCCAAAGCGTAACCCACCCAGAACCATTTCCCTTTGACTAAGATACAAAACACTATGGGCAATTTTGCATGGCTACCTCACCTGACCTGCACATTTTTGGACTGTGGGAGGAAACTGGAGCACCTGGAGGAAACCCACGCAGACACGGGGAGAATGTGCAAACTCCACACAGACAGTTGCCCAAAGAGGAAACTGAACCCGGGTCCCTGGCACTGTGAGGCAGCAGTGCTAACCACTGAGCCACTGTGCCACCCATTTACTACCATTATCACTGTAGCGGCTTTCTTTAATATCCTAGGATACACCTCATCATACCCAAGGGACTTATTGGTTTTCAGCTTCATTAATTTCCACAACACTTTTTCTCTCTTCTTCCATTGTTGTGTGCATTCCTCCACATACTGAGGCTCTTTTTACCACATGGTAGTGTCAGACTAGGCTGGGGTGGTCTGCAGTGGTGGCGTGCTGTACTGGTAATGGAGGGAGAGGAAGTCCTGGATCTGCACTATCCCTTCCAGCAGGACTTCCAGGTCCGTGTCCCAAAGCAGCCTGCAAGCTTTTGTCTTGTGTGTCACTCCCAGGGCAATTATCAGGAACTATATAGGGAAGCTGCAAAAAAGTGATTTTTGGAGGGGGATTTTAAAGATGGCGTTGGCATCAGGGATACAGGTCAATTCCAGTGAGTGAGGAGTTATTTTGGAATGTCATTATTTAAATTGGGCCAGAATTAGACAAGAGAGACAGTATATGGGTGTAGTGGGTAGTGAATAGATCAAATTTAGCCAGAAAGGGTGAGTAAACTAATCAGGCCTTATGGCGAAAAATCCATCACAAAACTCAATGCAACTCACACTAAGCCAAAAAAACAAAGATCCAGCCCATAATTCAGACCAAAATGGGGGTGGAGTAGGAGCGCAGATTGTGGGCTCCTGCCTAAATCCCTTCTCCATCCGCTTTTACTTTCTTTTTCACTTTTTCCTTTACTTTTCTCTTTCACTACTCTCCTTACCTTGCGTGAGTGTGTGCAGCACGGAGAGATGGAACAGCATGAACAGGCAGCCTGAGGCAGCTGGTGGTAAGAGCAGGGCCCAGCAGATACTCGGTGATCGGAGACTGTGAGCAAGTCCTTCCCGAGGATGTCCTGGAGACAGCAGGAGGAGAATGGAGGCGGCAGCTTCAATGGCAGCAGCAGCAGCAACGATGGCATCATGGTTTCATCGGATCTGGAGCATGGGGTTTGTTGATCAGAGTCGCGCCCAACATGGGAAGAGCGAGTGGTGAGGGAGGTAACCTGGTATCTGCACGTGTTGAGAACAGGCAGCTGAGGTCTCCCACAGAGTGAACTAAGTGAAGGAGATTGGGACCTCATTATGGTGAAGCACTCAAGAAAGACTGCTGAACTTGTAACTTTATTGTCTAGTTTATGTTAACCAAGACTTTAATGTTAACTACTGCCTTACTTCTTTATTTTTCTAGTGTACTATGGTGATCTGTAGTGCTTAATGTTTTAACTTTATTTCTGTCGTTTACTACTTTGTACCTATGAGCATGCCGTGTGTGGTGACATTGTACACTTTTCACTGTCCTCCCGTACTTCTGTACTTAAGAACACGTGACAATAAATCTAAAAATAAATCTGAACAAATCTAATCCAATAGTTCAATGTCAATGCAATTATGATTGAAACTTCATTAATAAGTTTCATTACTTTAGCACAGCAGACTGCAGCAAATATAATACAATGAGGACAAATAGCTCTGTCCCATTAGTTCATAATGGGTTAGCATTGACTGTGGCCAGATTGATATCAGCATGCCATATTTTTCAGCCTGAAAGGAGTGACTTGGGAACAGATGGCAACAGAAAAGATTTAACTGTGGTGGGGAGGAAGTTAAGTGGTATTGTTCAATGCTGTAATAGACTAAATGGTACAATCTATGTATAAAATCTTACTTATCACATAGTAAGAATAGCTTGACAACTGAACATATTTTACCTTGTACAATGGCTCTGTCATGAACTGGTCATCCATTTGAAGTAATACATTGCTCATTACATAATTACACTTGAGTTGCAGCAAAGACATGCAAACAAACAAGACCTTGGGTGACATGGTGTTGCTATAAATACAATTCAGTAACCTTTGCTGCTTTCTGCTGCCAGTTAAGGAAGAATTAACATCGGGCACAACAGACTATACAGAGTCTAATCCGAGAGAAGAGGTCATTCTAACAAACATTTATTCTCCATACTTACTGCAGGAAAATAAAATTCAGCACAATTAACACATCTGGAGTTAAGACCGTCTGCAGGAAACATGCTCTTTAATTGACATCTAAATACACATTACCTCTGTTTTGTTAACTTTGCAATTATCTCATGCGATTATTCAAGAAAACAAAAATTTTTAGGATCATATTAACTCCATATTCAATCATTCAAATGTAGATACAATTCACAATTTGATATTTCTTTTATTTCACTTACTTTTAAGTTTAGCGAATCTAGAATTGGGGAATTGCCTTAAATCCAAATCTATTTAATGAATCAATCCCAAACTGACTGATCAAGTAACTTGCACAGCATGCTAATTAAGTGATATACTGCATAATGACTCATTTTCTTCTATATAAACGTTCCCACATGAATAAAGTAAAAAGAGAGCTAATTGGTAATTCTGATGTTTTCTTGCTGACTTCTGTGGAGTTGTATCTCAGATCTCAAACATGGTGGTAATGCTCTTTCTTAGAAGTTTTCATCTTGGTACTCTTCATCAGAAATTCAGTTTTTTAAACACAATATGGAAAGTTGCCAGGTATTATCTGTCCACAAACTGCAGGATTAAATCCAACCTGTCTAATCAAGGTCCACGGGGAGACCTGAGAAGACATTGTCCACTTGCAATATTTCAGAAGTGTCCTGTCAGCCAAAGCAGCTAGTGAAGAGATTAAACACTGCCTCCAGTATGTTAAAGCTGCCGTCAGCCACCTCAAGGAGAAGAACATCAGATCCAACACCAAGACAATAGTGTACAAAGCAGTGGTGGTTCCTACCCTTCTATATAGCTTTGGGATGTGGATTGTCTATAACAGACACTAGAACTCTACCACCAATGTTGCCTGGGCACCATCATGCAATTCTGCTAGGAAGAAAGACGCACCAACATGTTACGAAGGTGTAGGAGTGTGCTGTACCTTTAAGAGAGTGAAGGACTTGGCAAGCACACTGAGTGCTGGGGAATTTTCAATGTAACGAGGAGAAAGTGAGGACTGCAGATGCTGGAGATCAGAACTGAAAATGTGTTGCTGGAAAAGCACAGCAGGTCAGGCAGCATCCAAGGAGCAGGAGAATCGACGTTTCGGGCATGAGCCCTTCTTCAGGAATGAGGAAAGTGTGTCCAGCAGGCTAAGATAAAAGGTAGGGAGGAGGGACTTGGGGCAGGGGCGTTAGAAATGTGATAGGTGGAAGGAGGTCAAGGTGAGGGTGATAAACCAGAGTGGGGGTGGGGGCGGAGAGGTCAGGAAGAAGATTGCAGGTTAGGAAGGTGGTGCTGAGTTCAAGGGATTTGACTGAGACAAGGTGGGGAGAGGGGAAATGAGGAAACTGGAGAAATCTGAGTTCATCCCTTGTGGTTGGAGGGTTCCTAGGTGGAAGATTAGGTGCTCTTCCTCCAGCCGTCGTGTTGCTATGGTCTGGTGATGGAGCAGTCCAAGGACCTGCATGTCCTTGGTGGAGTGGGAGGGGGAGTTGAAGTGTTGAGCCACGGGGTAGTTGGGTTGGTTGGTCTGGGTGTCCCAGAGGTGTTCTCTGAAACGTTCCGCAAGTAGGCGGCCTGTCTCCCCAATATAGAGGAGGCCGCCTAATAGTTGTTAATAGATTATTCTCTGTTATACTTTAAGAAATAAAATTGCTAATTTTTACTCTAAATAGTTCTTGATATCTCGAATTTTCAAAGATTGCTGCATGGGATAAATCTTTTCTGTGTTACTGGTTTTAATTTAACAGAGGGGTTTACCCCATGTCATAACAAACACCAGCATCCTCAGCCAGGCCAACATCTCCAGCATCAAGGCACTGCACTTAATGGTAAGGTCCTAGGGAGTGTTGCTGAACAAAGAGACCTTGGAGTGCAGGTTCATAACTCCTTGAAAGTGGAGTTGCAGGTAGATAGGATAGTGAAGTAGGCATTTGGTATGCTTTCCTTTATTGGTCAGAGCATTGAGTTGGGAGGTCATGTTGCGGCTGTACAGGATATTGGTTAGGCCACTGTTGGAATATTGTTGGAATTCTGGTCTCCATCCTAACAGAAAGATGTTGTGAAACTTGAAAGGGTTCAGAAAAGATTTACAAGGATGTTGCCAGGGTTGGAGGATTTGAGCTACAGGGAGAGGTTGAATAGGCTAGGGCTGTTTTCTCTGGAGTGTCGGAGGCTGAGGGGTGACATTATGGAGGTTTATAAAATCATCAAGGGCATGGATAGGATAAATAAAGTCATTTCCCTCGGGTGGGGGAGTCCAGACTAGAGGGCATAGGTTTAGGGTGAGAGGGGAAAGATATAAAAGAAACCTAAGGGGCAACCATTTCACTCAGAAGGTGGTACGTGTATGGACTGAGCTGCCAGAGGAAGTGGTGGAGGCTGGTACAATTGCAACATTTAAGAGGCATTTGGATGGATATATAAATAGGAAGGGTTTGGAGGGATATGGTCTGGGTGCTGGCAGGTGGGACTAGATTGGGTTGGGATATCTGGTTGGCATGGACGGGTTGGACTGAAGGGTCTGTTTCCAAGCTGTACATCTCTATGACTCTATGACTGGCTACAGTGGGCTGGGCACGTCGTTCACCTGACCGACACAAACCCCCCCAAGCTGGGGCTCTACTCCCAGGTTCAAATTGGCAAGCAGGCCCCAGGTGGACAGAGGAAGCACTTCAGGGATACTCTGAGGCCTCATTGGGTGAAGTGTGGCATTTCCACAGACACGTGGTAATCACTGGCCCAAGACCACCCAAAGTGAAGGCAGAGGATCCGGGAAGGCATTGAGCACCTTGAGATTTACTGTTGGGAAAAAAATGGAAGCCTGGGGAAAACAGTAAAAGGAGCATGCTGCCATACCAGTGCCTCACCCACCCCTTTCCAACTCCTGTCCCAAGTGTAAAAGAGCCTGTGGTAGCTGTTTCTGTCTATACAGCCACCGGCAACTCAACCTGAGAGTGGAAGAGAGTCTTTCTTTCCTGCAATGGACCGCAAATGATGATGACAAAGAAAGGAGGCTTTGGTTGTTATTTTTAAATGTGTGACTGGGGTCAAAAGTCTAAAAGGCCCATTTAATTCCTGGCCTCAAGTTAGCTGATCTCAGGGGAAGACACAGTTGTGGAATAACAATTGACTACCCTTCCTTTGGAAAAATGCAAGGAGAAAACATCACTGAGGCTACCAGCTTCTGATTACTGGTCCAGTGACCATGCTGGAATGTGCATGGTGCATGGTTGAGGACAGGATCAGGAGTTTGGTGTTGCCTTTGAAGTTGAGTAACTTGTGTTTACTGCATAGCCTCAGACTTGGAAAAACAGTTGCCTTAACCGCTGGAGGTCTGCCAGTATATGTTGAACCAAGCACGGAGCCAAAAACTTCAGGTGGGCAGGAAAGGAAACTGGATGGTGAAGTTATAGTCATACAGCATGGAAACAGACCATTCAGTCCAACCAGTCTATGTTAACCATAATCCCAAACTAATCTAATCCCACCTGCCTGCTCCTGGTCTCTATCCCCCCAAACCTTTCCTCTTCTTGTATCCATCCAATTAATAAAATATTCATGATGGGGCAGCACGGTGGCTCAGTGGTTAACACTGCTGCCTCATAGCTCCAGGGACCCAGGTTTGATTTCAACCTTGGGCAACTGTCTGTGTGGAGTTTGCACATTCACCCAGTGTCTGCGTGGATTTCCTCCAGGTCCTCCGGTTTCCTCCCACAATCCAAAGATGTGCAGGTCAGGTGAACTGGCCATGCAAAATTGCCCATAGTGTTCCGTATCTTAGTCAAAGGGAAATGGGTCTGGGTGGGTTACGCTTTGGAGGGTCGGGGTGGACTTGTTGGGCTGAAGGGCCTGTTTCTACTCTTTAGGGAATTTAATCTAAAGACAATCTATTGCTTAGACAGGATGAGGCATTTCCTGACACACTAGTTGCCAAGTTTGATGATTGCTTTTGGCAAGCTTTCAAAATGAATGTGTTTGTTTGAGAAACCTATAATTGTCAGTTTACATCAAAGGTTATACCACCCTGCAGCCAGTACAGTTTTAGATCTGAAACACTTATAAAGATATGTTATTCTTGTGACTCTGTGAAATATTACAAATAGAGAGCAAAGATTGAGTAATGTGGGCCAATACTTTCTTGGATTCAGAAGTACAAGGTACTTCCATTGACAAAATAAGATTCTAAGAGACTTTGACAGGATGAATTCTGAGAAGTTATTTCTCTGTGAGGACAATCTGCAACTAGTGGGAATTGTGTCATGAGGGCAAGTCAGAACCTCAAAGTACTGTGGACATATTTAGTGCAAAATGTTTTATTGAAAGAGAATTGCTACAGAACCAATAACTACAGGTGTACAAAAGCTTCTTTAGGGACAATTGGGTTGATACCTAAAGATGTCAAGCAAGTTTCAAACAGACTGAATTGTGATCTCGTGTAAGTGAGAGGCTGACAACGTCTGTCAGCCATAAGTTACCTCTGATGGATATTCCAATTTCTGCTTTTCGTTTTGAAGAATACACAAAGACAAGAGTTAAAAAGCCAGTTTTAAGTCTGTTGGAGCGGATTAGTAAGATTCAACACTGTTTGAGCATTAATGTGCTGTGAAGGTCACAGTCAAAGAAATGTCCATTTGTTGCCCTCTCTCACTCCAGGTGCTACAAACCAGTTAGAAAGGAAACAGAATAGCAAAACACTACCTCTCACCTTGAGTATTACAATTCAAATCATGGTTAAAAAGCTTCAGGACTAGAGTCTCAACTAATCTGTAAATGTAAGGATCGTGACACCTTTCAAATAAGGAATTTTAAAAATAAAATTGATTTGAACCAGAAACTGAATTTTATGTCTGTTTGTCCACCTCACTGACAATAGCTTTTGGATAAAATGTTTTTAATATATAAAACAGTCAAAGTGTCCAAAACATGGATATCATTGGTAACCCTGGGTGGTCTTTGATTAAAAGTGTTTGTATAACATCCAAAGTCAAATCCCATCGATTTCTCAGATCCCCAGGATAAACCTGGATTAAGAGGGCAGCCAGGATTCAATTGGCTGAAAGAGAGTGGAAATTTCCGGCCAGTGATTGGATCGTAAACCAAGTGCTTGTAACTTGAGGAGGAAAAACAGCCAGAGTTTAGGGTTAGGATAGTCCAGGGTCTGGGTGCATTCAGGCAAGAATTTAACAAGATCCAAAACCTGTGTCTCAGGAGGGACCTGAGCGGGAGATAGAGTGTGAGTGAGCTAGAGTCAGGATAGGATCGGGGTCCTGCAGAAAACAGAGGCAAGGGGAAGCTGAATACAGGGATCCACCAGATATGGAGAAACTAGAGCATGGTTAGGGACCCATGAGACAAGAGATAGTGAAAAGCCCTAGGGGTCCCAGAGTCATAGAGAAGTGAAAAAGTAGCTACTAAAGGCTCAGTGTGACATTACAAATTATAGTGCCAACATTGCATATGAAAGGAATTTGGGGCAAAAGAATCAGATGTGGACAACAATTCTGGGATAGACTTGGAAGAAGTGAAAGAACAAGGCCGTGGATAAACCGAGAGCAGTAAAGATAGGAGAATCCTAACCTCACTTTCTGGAGGGAATAGATTCTTTAACCACACTCCATCAGGACAGCCAGAACAATAATCCGATTACTTATACAACTCCATCTACAGTGAAGCAGAGACAGCCAAAAAGATCTCCATATTTAAGCCCATAACTGCCCCCACATGTTTTTCAGCAGCACTCACTAACAAAGCCTTTTACATAAACTTGACAATGTCAAGGAGTTAAATGACTGTTAATGTAACTGAGCTCCACAATCCATTTGGTCTTCCTCAATCGCCGAATGTGGGAGGAGGGGAGCTGCAGGCCCTGAAAGTGGCAATCCCAGCCACTGTAGGATACAACAGAGGCGAACCCATGGAGGGCAGTGAAAGGGAAACTGCATTTTTCTGATGTCTGGAGATACAGTTAACAGGAGTCTTCAGTAACCTGGATCAGACTGCACCAGCACCACAAACCAAGGCAAACGGGACCTGAACATTTGTCTTGCACATCACTGAGGCAGAGGGGAAAATCTGGCAAAAGTTTGATCCAATATATAACACCCACACAGACCGATGGGTTAAAAGGAGGATGGCCCAGGCTTGAGAGAGATTCATGAATCAGAGTACCCCAAATCAGGCAAGGGAAAAAAATGCAGTCAGTAAAAGACCCAAACCCCAGTCCCATGTGGAGGAAGAAAGGGGACAACTGAAATACAGAGAGTTATAATCAGAACCATCCACTTCTGTACGCCCATCCCACAGTGAGAGACAGGAATGAGCAGCAGGGAGGTCCCAGGCAGCAGCTGCCAACCACAAGGGAAATGCTACCATGCAGACGCACAGTCCACTTCACAAGGGACTGCAGGGTACCCTGGGCAGTTAGCACCATTACTGGACCGAGTGTAATGAGCCCAGTCCATAATGCTAGAAGTACCAGAGAGACAACCAGCACTTAATTTGGTGGGGTAGATCGTGCAGCCAAATTTTATGGAGTAAATCCTAGCATCTAACACCTCATATCCCAGTTTGGAAACAATCTCCATAGCGTGCCAGAGCCGTGCCTCTTTGTAGTGTGGGTGCCATGTCAGATGGGACAGCTTGGGACGGCCCCTTGTAGGCAGCGAGGTGGAAGGCCACCCTGTGTGAGTTTTTAATGGGACACAGAGGTGGGGGTAAAAACAATGACTGCAGATGCTGAAAATCAAATACTGGATTAGTGGTGCTGGAAGAGCACAACAGTTCAGGCAGCATCCAATGAGCAGCGAAATCAACGTTTCGGGCAAAAGCCCTTCATCAGGAATAAAGGCAGTGAGCCTGAAGCATGGAGAGATAAGCTAGAGGAGGGTGGGGGTGGGGAGAGAGTAGCATAGAGTACAATGGGTGAGTGGGGGAGGGGATGAAGGTGATAGGTCAAGGAGGAGAGGGTGGAGTGGATAGGTGGAAAAGAAGATAGGCAGGTCGGACAAGTTAAGGAGACAGTAACTGAGCTGGAAGTTTGAAACTAGGATGAGGTGGGGGAAGGGGAAATGAGGAAGCTGTTGAAGTCCACATTGATGCCCTGGGGTTGAAGTGTTCCGAGGCGGAAGATGAGGCGTTCTTCCTCCAGGTGTCTGGTGGTGAGGGAGCGGCGGTGAAGGAGGCCCAGGACCTCCATGTCCTCGGCAGAGTGGGAGGGGGAGTTGAAATGTTGGGCCACGGGGCGGTTTGGTTGATTGGTGCGGGTGTCTCGGAGATGTTCCCTAAAGCGCTCTGCTAGGAGGCGCCCAGTCTCCCCAATGTAGAGGAGACCACATCGGGAGCAACGGATACAATAAATGATATTGGTGGATGTGCAGGTGAAACTTTGATGGATGTGGAAGGCTCCTTTAGGGCCTTGGATAGAGGTGAGGGAGGAGGTGTGGGCACAGGTTTTACAGTTCCTGCGGTGGCAGGGGAAAGTGACAGAGGTGGGGGTGTCCAGAATAACACTTAACAGATTCCCTGACATGCCCTTTCTGTAAGACAATTCCTCTGAGCAGATTCACTAGACACCTCCAGGAGGGTGAGGAGATAGACCCTGTAGGATTCAAACAAGGAGACATAGTCTGTCATCACCCAGCAGTGTTGGCTAATCTCACACAGACACCAAGTACATTTTAGGCTCAGACCTAATGAGGAAGTGTAATTTCTTTTTTGACACAGCCAATTGCTGTAATTGGTAAATGTCTGAGCTCGATGAGGCTCCAGTGAGGATTGCAATAGGTACGCACACACAAAAAACTTGTACCATGGGGCAATTATAGATTAGGCTCACTGAAACAACTAAGGACTCACAGGCAATTCTCACAGAGCACAAGATTATGTTTGCTAGTCACAAAGGTGACTGTGGTTGCACAGAGGGCAAAATCGTAATAGATAGACAGACCCAAAGCCACAAAAGCAATATACTTTCCCCAAGCAGGCAGGGGGGTGGCCCACTGTCATTAACAGATTGTTAAAAAAAGGAGTCCTGCACTGTGTAGCATCTACCAATAACTTGCTGATATGGCTGGATGAGAAACCAGATGGCTCCCTGTGACCCACCATCAATTATAGGGAACTAAATAAAACTACCTCAATGAGGGCACTAACAGTAGTAACTAGTCCCTAAATCATAATGAGGCAGGCCCCACAGGTAAAATATTTCATGTTAATGGGCATAAGTAATAGATTTTGATCTATTAACCTTCACCAGCAGGGCCATTATAAATTTACCTTCACATTTCAGAGCCAGCAAAATACCAGGACATGCTTGCCTCAGGATTTTCACAATAATCATTTTAGATCAGCACTGTCCTTTTTAAAAACATGTTTGGTCTACATAAGTTTCATATATTAAAGTAAAACTATTAATGTTGAGTATTGATGGTCAATTTCCACTGCAATGTCAATTGTAGTTTAATGTTAATTTGTCTTGTCTGTGATCATGATGACTTCTTGTTACGTTTAAATAACTTGAGATGAATAACTGGAAAATTACTGGCTTAAACAGTGAAGTTAAATTGTTGTAGTTCTTTCCCCTAAATTTAATTCTGCTCCTATTTTTGTCCTAACAGGTTGTGAGCAAGACATTATTTCTTTTTTTAATTAAAATTAGTGCTATTGATTTTTCTCCATAAAGAATGCCCCAAGACAAGTGAAATGATGGGGGATTGGAAGTATGCTGGGCAGCAGCAGTGTGTCCTACAGGATATCCTATTGGCTGTATGTGATGGAAACAGAGCTCTGTTGTCCCCCAGTCAGGTAAATAAAATGTGTCTTATACACACTTAATGTGATTCTGGATGCATAAAGAATTATGAATCAAAAATCTCCTTCGTTACAACATTTGAAGAGAATTTATCAAAAAGCAAATCTGTCCAGAGTCAGTGTGCTGATTCCCCTTAGCCTGTTAAACAACACAGACCAATGGATTCGATAGAGGATTTGCAAAGCTTGATTTGCATTTCATTTATATCTACAGATCTGGTGTACATTTGAAATGAGCAAATCTGAAATAAATACCAAAAGGCTTTTACTCTGATCATATTCAGCATTTATTTGAATACTTGCATAGCAGACTATAGTGGGGAAAAAAACTCCACCAGCAGCACTTATTCTACAGTAATCGGGCAAGCTGTTATCATTTGATAACATATGTTATGTTAAAAGCTATATATTATGAATATGTGAATGATGATGGGTAGGAAAAGATTATTTTCAAACATGAAAAGTTACAGCAATCTGGACCCATATAATTCAAATGCTTTATACACCATAATATATAGACTCCACACTGCATCCAAAGCCTGTCGTCTGTGGAGTGAGGGGAAATAAATAAATAGGACATTAAAGACCATGACACTCACTGCTGCCATGACTCATGACTCCTCTGATATGAAAGCTCATTGATAAACAGATGGAGGGTTTTGTGGAGGATCCTGAAAATGCGAAGGATGCAACAACATTGGCACAGCTGGTAGACACTAGAGCCAATTTCCATAACTGCTCTTCAATCAGGCAGTTGTCTAGAACTTCCTCGTGCCCTTTATAAAAATTCTCTCTGAAATGTACACATTGCCAATGACGCAAGCCATATTTTGCCAACTACAAAAATGAAAGAAATGTTTTTCTAAATTCTTTTCTTTCTGAAAAGTTGTATTGTGCCTGAATCCAATGTGCTTGCTATTGCTTGTAGTCCTGATGCTTGTAGTTTATGTACAGAATGTAATTTTCTCAGCACTGTCCCTGTTGTTGAAGCCTGTGAGGTGGTTGCCAAGTGAGACTGGTAAGAGACCTGCTGAGGTTGAGATGGCTGTCAACCTTGGTCAATATAACGAGTACACCATCCTGCTTCAGGCTATAGCACTTCATCGTTAACATCACCAGCCTTGCTGACATCACATTGTGCCACTCTGGAAGTCACAGGAGTGTTGAGCAGAATGATAATTTTTCCTGCTCTATTTCTGGTGCTTGTGTCAGCTAATCTATGCATGAGCAGACCCCAAGGTGTTAATAACATTGTTAAAGTGTCCACCTATGCTGCTTTATATTTTGCTGAGCTGACAGGCGAGCCCTCTGAAAGAGGAGGTGAATGCAGCAGCCTGAGCCATCATGATAGACGTGAAGACCATCTGGTCTGATATGAAGGCTGCACTGCAGTCAACTCTGAAAATGTTACAGGCAGACAGCAAAGTTTCAATGTGTAACAGGGTAGCCTCGCTTGTGGATAGAGGAATATTAAACATTATCTGCCATGTGACTGATCCATCTATTTATATCTCGGATGACTTTCACTAATATAATGTATTCTCAGCGCATCTCTCTTATACTGGGCTCAGGAAATCAGAATTCCTGTCATCTTCAGCTCCAGATAAGTTTTGAGATGACCCTGTGTTTTGAGTATGGAGCCACTGTGGTCTGTATGATCCATTTTGAACTGTGCTACATGTATGGATGGTCTGTAATGTAGCCCATTGTGGTGAAAAACATGGCAGCCAGGCCCGCTCAATCATAGCAGGAATCCTCATGGCAGCAAAACTACCCCTTTCAAGTCAAACAGTGTAAGGGATTGATGAAATATTCCCATCTGCTTGCAGCAAAATAGTAACAGAGTCCATTAATGAGCAAATTGACTTCAATCCTCTCTGAGCTCACTGTAGTTTTGGAGTGGCACAGATGCAAAATACGAACTTTCTTGTGCTTTCCGAAGGTTGCCCTACAATCTGACTTACCGGGCCCGGGTAGACAGGGGAAAAATGTTTCTTGTAATCAGGCATTTTGTGCTAAATTGAGGGTGCCAGCTCCTTGTGGGCCAATAGACCTTGATTCCCTTGCTTCATCCTTGTCCTGACCCCTTTCCTATTACACTTATCTTGTGATTTCTATCTCACTCACCTTTAGTCTGGGATTCCACCATGATCTTGGCACTTTCGCAGGTCCATTGCCACCCAATGCCAGCATTCCTACTGGAGTTACCAACCACAGAAAGGCACCTTTGGGGTCTTAATTATGGCTGCTTAAATGCCTGAAAGCCACTTGACTTCATCAGGTCTTCCTCACAAAACTGACAGGATTTTGCCTTCAATTCTCGGATTGGCGGGCAAAACCCTAGTCAGCCTGACAAATTTCCCGCCCTTGAGTCACCTTATCTTATTACATTAATGGATGAAAGCATGCTATCAATTTAATTTCCACTAACAAATACTGTAATTAAGGCTGCACATTCCCATAATGGCAGTTTCTTGACAAAGGGAATGATTCCAAATGTAGATAGATCTCAAGTGAAATTTTATGCAAAGCAAGTTATGAAAATCATCTGCTCCCAAAACTAACAGGAAACAATTTAAAAGCAATATCAGTTCTACCATGAGAAAAAACTGAAACCTATTAACTTTGAATTAACCCAGCCTGGTGAAATCACATAATAAAAGAAGATTTTTAGAATATTGTAATGATATGATGGTTTTAAGTGGTATATTTTGTCCCATTTTTTGAAAGAAGAAAAGTTAAGATAAAGGTGTCAAGCAGTCTGCAGCAAAGCCAATAAAGCAAATGACTGATGAGGCCTTGGTTTTTTTTTAAACATTGGAAAATAGAAGCAGCCTGAATGGGTGTGGTCAAGCTCCCACAGAACCAGGATTTGTTTCAGTTTTAGCCTTCAGTAGCAGTTACTGGATTCTTGAAGCTGGATGTGGAAGCTCTTATTCCTTTCTCTATTACAGCTAAAGGCTGGGATTCTATTCCTGCTGTTAGCAATGCATGTGAGACCATGTATTTTATTGACTTTGCCTTTGCCAAGGGTATGTTTATGGGATGCTATGATATTGGAACAGTTAATTAGTAGCAGTTAATATATATGTATAAAATATTGTTAAGCATTTCAGCTAATTATTTTCTTTTATTTCTATTTTGTCTATAATTTAATTACAGGGTATAAATAATTTATTTCAATCCTAGTATTTTGACCATTTGAATTACATCTGGAATACAACACCTTACGCTTGCCTTTAAAATAAGAAGAAGCTCCTGTCTAGATTATGTTTTGAATATATTTTGAGGAGGCATGGTCTGATCCATAACAATATGTTACAATATAAAAGAAGACTATTTTTATTCGTGGATGGAATGTGTACATCTCTGGCTGGGGCAGCCATCTTTTGTGCCCACCTCTAATTGCCCTGGAGAAGGCGATAATGAGCTGACCTCTTGAACTGCTGCAATCTACATGGGGTAGTGACACCAGCAATGTTGTTTGGAAAAGAGTTCCAGGATTTCTACCCTGCTGCAGTGATATTGTTTCAAGTCAGGATGGTGAGTGGCTTGGAACAAACCTTGGAGATGGGGGAGATTCTCACGATTCTACCACCTACGCTCTTTCAGTTGGTAGAGGTTACAGTTATGGATGAAGCTGCTGGAGAAGTCCTGGTATCTTGCTGTGTGTATCTTGTAGATGGAATACACTGCTGCCATTATGCATCAGTGGTCAAGGGAGCGAATGTTGAAGCTGATTAATGGGATGCCAATCAAGCGGGCTACTGTGTTCTTTATTATGTTGACCTTCTTGAGCATTTTTGGAGATGCATCCTTCCAGGCAGGTGAGGAATATTCCATCACAGTCCTGATTTGTGCCTTGTAGATGATAGGCAGACTTTGAAGAGTCAGGAGATGAATTACTTGCCACTGAATTCCAAGCATCTGACCTGGTCTTATAGTCATAGCATTTGAATGACTGCTCTAATTATGTTTCCGATCAATGTTAATACCCAGGATGTTGGTTGCGTAGATTCAGTGATCGTAATCCATTGAACTTTAAGGGATGGTGGTTAGATTCTCATGGTTATTGCATGTTACTTGTGTGACATGAATGCTCCTTGGCACTTATTGGCCCAAGGCTTGATGTTGTCTGGGTGTTGCTGCATATAGTTACAGACTACTTCAATATCTGAGGAGTCACAAATGATGCTTAGCACAGTACAATCCTCTGCAAACATTCCCATTTCTGTAGAGATTTCCTGGAGCTAACATAATTGACCTCTAATAACCACAACTATCTTCCTTTATGCCAGTTATGAGCCAACTGGTGGAGAATTTTCCCCTGATTTCCACTGAATCTCGCTCAGGCTCCTTGATTCTGTACTTGGTCAAATGCAGCTTATTGTCAATAGAATTTACTCTCACTTCACATCTGTAATTTAGCTCCTTTTTCCATGTTTAGGTCAAGCCTGTAATGAGGTTAGGCATTGACTGATCCTGACAGAAATCTAGTTGAGCATCAGTTCTGGTTGACATCACTGTTGGTGACCCCTGCTGTTACTTTGATGATCGAGAGTAGACTGATGAGGCATTAATCAGCTGGGTTGGATTTGTCATGCTTTTTGTGTATAAGACACAATACATGGGCAATTTTCCACTTACCAATTGTCAGGTAGATGTACATATTGTTGCTGGACTGGAACAGCTCGGCTAGGGATAAGCCAAGTTCCCGAATGCATATTCTCAATATTATTATCAGAATGCTAAAAAAATGCATCAAAACCTACAGAACTTTAAGTATCCACTGTCTTCACCTGTCTCTTGATATCACACAGAGTGAATAAAATTGGCTGAAGACAGATATTGGGGACTTCAAGAGGAGGCCGAGATGGATTGCCAACTAGTTTGATGCAAGTGCCTCAGACTTGTCTTTTGCACGGATATGTTGGGCTTCCCCATCACTGAAATTGGGTGTCATCTTCCTGTTAACTTTTTAATTGCCCACCATCCTTCACAGCTGGGTATGACAGCACTGCAGAGCTTCAATTTGATCCATTATTTGTGCGATTGCTTTGCTCGATCTGCTGTAAGCTGATTCTGCAGTTTGGCATGCAATTTGTCCCATGCCACAGTTTCACCAGGTTGATACCTTGTTTTTAAAAATGCCAGGTACTGCATCTGGCATGCAGCCTTGCAGTCTTCATAAGCTAGGGTTGATTCCCTGGTTTGATGCTAATGGTAGACTGAGATACCTTACTGCGAATCCTCTTGCAAGGATGCATACCTTGAAGAAGTTCTCCTCCTCTCTCAATGTGAATCTCAGTGAGTTTCTCTCTCACTGCAACCCCCACGTCATCTCCTCTGCCCTGAAGCGCTTCAACTATGTACCGATCTCATGACCTGTCCTACCTGCCAATCTCCCTTCCCACCCATCCACTCCCCCCTCCCCTCTGACCTATCACCTCCATCCCCACCCCCATTCACCTATTGCATTCTTTGCTACCTTTTCCCCAGCGTCCAACCCCATCCCCCCCACCCCCCCCCCACCAATTTATCTATCTCTCCACCATGGAGGCTTCCTGCCTCTATTCCTCATGAAGGGCTTTTACCCGAAATGTCAATTTTCCTGCTCCTCGGATGCTGCCTGACCTGCTGTGCTTTTCCAGCACCACACTGATCTACAAACCGAGATGTATACTGATGGAATCAAACCTGGGTCCCTGGTGCTGTAAGGTAGCAGTGCTAACAACAAAGCCACCGTGCACCCTGACCATTCCTGACATGATTATGATCTCTATTCTACCTCACTGTCTATCCCCAGTACACTGTCCATCAAGAATTGAAATAAAAGCAAAATATTGCCGATGCTGAAAATCTGAAACAAACACACAGAATGCTGGAGAAACTCATCAGGTCATGTAGCATCTGGAGAAAGATACAGAGTTAACGTTTTGAGTCTAGTATGAATGTTCTTCAGAACAGAAAGATATTGGAACTTTTTAAATCTACCTTTGGCAGAGGAACAGCAAAGGAAATATATAATTTCATTGGAGGTAGTTCAGAGAAGGTTTCCTAGAATGATCTTTGGTATAAAGGGATTGTCTTATGAGCAAAGGCTAAACAGGCTGCAACTTCACTCACTGGAGTTTAGGGAATGAAAGGTGATTGCATTGAAACATATAGGAGGCTTAAGGGCCTTGACAGGATAAATGCTGAAAGGATGTTTCCCCTTGTAGAAGAGTCTAGGATCAAAAAACATTGCCTCAGAATAAAGACGTAACATTTGAAGACTGAGATGAGGAGGAATGTCTTCTCTCATAGGATTGTGAGTCTTTGGAACTCCTTGCTGCAGTGAGCTCTTGTGGCAAAGTCCTTGCAGAGAGGAACCTCGATTATCTGGCATTCAATTATCCAAATATCAGATTATTCGCCAAGATCGCAAGGTTCCAATACTTGGCTAAACTATGTTATCCGGCATTCGATTATCCAGAATCTGATTAAACAAACGAAATACTCCCCACCCGTGTCCTTTGGATAATTGAGGTTCCTCTGTATATGTTTAAGACTGAGATAGATAGATTCTTGATCAGTAGGGAATCAAGGATTACAGGGAAAAGGCAAGAAAGTGAACGTGAGGAATGTCAGATCAGCCATGATAGTATTGATTGGTGGAGCAGTCTTGAGGGTTTAAATGCCCTTCAAATGTTCCTTTTTTTATGGTCTTAGGCTCTTACAGGTGGGCGTGATTTAGGGTGTAAAAGGGAGAGAAGTGATCCTTTCTGCTAAGAGCAAAGTATCTAGGACACAAACAAGACAAGGCTGTGGGGGAGGCAGGGCAGATAAAGTGAGCAAAATAGAGCACAAACAAAATGGGGTCGGTTTCTGAAGTTTTGGGATTTAATATTGAGGCTGTGCTGTGCTTCACTGGAACATTGCAGCAGGCCAAGTTCAGAAACATTAGCATGGGAACATAATGCTTATTATAATGGCAAATGACTGGGAAATCAGGATCATTCATTCCAGAGTGGGTGTGTGCCACAAAGCTATCTAATGTAGCCTTCAAAAAGTTCAATGATTCTGCCTCCACTGTTCTCTAAAGAAAAGAATTTCTGGGCCGGTGACCCTTTGAGAGAAAAAAAAACTCTTAATTAGGAGACCCTTTGGTTTTAAACTGTGTTCTAGTTTGAGAACTTGTTCTAGTCTTTCCCACAGGGGGATACATCCTTCCAATACCTACCCTGTCAATTCCCCATGAGATTTTATATGCTTGAAGAAGAGCTGCCCTCAGTCTTCTAATCTCCAATGGATAGAGGCTGAGACTGTCAAAACTATGCATTCATGACCTTTAAGTGGGCTGAAAATGCATATCCCTCGAGAAATGTCTACAAAAAAACCTTAATCCTTTGTATTTAATAGAAACACTCCTGTTATTCATGATATTAATGTTAGGGAGAGAGCATAGAGAGCTGATTATTGAAACTCTGCCACAGTTTCTAATATAATTAACATTTGTGCAGATTTACATTTTGCATATGTTACGGAAGTTCCGCATACACTTTCCTAAATCAGATTTTGATCTCCATCAATAACTTAAATTTGTTCTGTGTCATGAACATTTTTGCTGCAGACGTGGGAACAAAGATGTGATGGGTAGGAGTTGAGAATATCACACTCTATTTCTGCTGAATGCAGATGTAGTGTTAACACAGCCAGAATTGACAACCACCTGAGGTTATTTCATTAGGAACTGAAGCTGCCAATTCCAATCCTTGATACTGTAATTCAATGCGAATAAAAGCTGGGACAGTTTCTTATATTTCAAGTCACAGGTTAACTTTCTAATATGTAGGGGGTAAACTAAATGTAAGTGAAATTATTTCCGTCTTGATATGTGATCTTTTTGATTTCTTGGAACCCATCACGTTGGCAATAAAACTTCTTGCTGTATGTGCATTAGATACAGGAGTTGGATCTTGCTTATGTAGGAACACTAAGCAAGTTGAAATACTTAGTGGGCCTCCTAAAACTTAATGCACTGCACTGAGTTTAAAGGTGATATCCTGCACTAACACCTCTCAAAGGACTTCAAGATGTACTTCAGATTCCAGAAATGTTTGGGGGCAAAATGGTAGATTCAGTGAGTGACCATGTTCAGGAATTAACTTGACACATCCATCACGCAGAGCTTCAGTGACTTCATGGCCACACAGTAGACTCTTCTCATGCAGATCTCCAACTCTGCTTAAATATAGATGAACTACATCGTGGACAGTCTCCAAGATTGTGAGGATAGAAAGAACAGCAATGGGCAAGTTAAAATGAGAAAATGGAATGGAAAATGCAATTCGGCAAGTTGGAGGATGTTGTGGTTCATTCTCAATTTCAAACCCCTCACAGCTGGGTTGATATCAACTAGAGAGATAGCATGCTAATTTCCAATTTGGAACTTTACAGTATCCTAGAGTCAACATTGTGTTTAACAACTTGTAGCCATGAATGTTTTTTTTTCCCTAAGTGTCTGTTTCTTGTTTACATGATTTTGTATATCAGAGCTAACTATTCTTCTGCTATTATTGCCTACTCTGAACCAATATTTTTTTCCCATTTCGACAACTGATACCACTCACTTTACCTTTTGTTCTATGGCACCTTTTATCTCTAATCTTCCACTCCTCACCTTCGCTTTTGTTCCACTTGTTCCCCTCCTTTTTGCAGTGGCATAAACCCTCCCCAAAAAAGCAGAAATTGCTGGAGAAACTCAGGAGGTCTGGCAGATCTTTGGAAAGAAAGCAGAATCAATGTTTCAGGTCCTGTGACTCTTCTTCCAGAGATTGTTTCAGATCTCCAACACCTGAAGTTCTTTGTGTTATAAAACCTCACATATTTCCACCTCAGTCCAATCTAAATAAGAGCCATATTGGGATCAAAACACTACTTCAGTTTGCTTCTCCTCTGATGCTGCCAGATCTGCTGAGTTTCTCTCACATTTTCACTCTTCTTTCTTGATTTCACAGTCTGACAGCATCAAGGCAGTTGTGGAAACTAGAGAGGTAGTGGAGAAATAGTTGTCCTCAGTGTAAAAGGATCCTCATCCATTCAGTATTGGTGCAGAAATGACGAAAGTAAAAGAGAAGAGAAGCCAAGAAATGGTAGAGTAGGGGCTGTGGATAAGATTGGGTATGGGGTTATGTTGGGGACAAGGGTGTCAGTGAGGATAGATTAAGGGTCAGGTTGGGGACAGATGTGAGGTGAGGGTAAATTAAGAGCTGACTGTTATTAGGATGTGGGAAGGTTTTGGCAAATTTGCAAATAAAGAATAGGTTGTTCTGTCATAGCGTATATGAATCTCCAAACCCAAGGTAGAAATCTGTCCTGAGTACTTTTGGCACAACAGAGTCCCAAAGTGCCAATGGGGTCTTAACACAAAACCTGGTTTAAGCTGCATTTTATTGCAAGATGCAGTTTTAGCAAAGGAATAAGAAACATAATATGAATGGTTACCCAATACATCATTAAAGAGATGATTATCACTGCAATTCTATCTTTACGCTCATTAAGAAGATTGTACAGCATTTAGTGGATAGTATTTGACTTAGTACATTCTTCTCAAAGTGAGCAGCTGTTTGGGAGCAAACCAATTGTTGGTGACGATTTTGAGTAAAACCTAATGACCATTTGCCTTTGACTGCTAAGTTTCTCCTGGTGCTTTGAAGAGAACTTGGAAATGGGGTTATCCTGAAAGCTGCCATTGAGTGTCAGATATCCCACTCCACGGCAACAGAGTCAGTGGTTCATGAATGTTCACAAAACCTGCTGTAGGGAGATGTCTAATCATTGCTTGCATGCTGAACCTGTAGGTTTCTGTTTTAGCACCACCAGGAACATTCGGATTATGGTAATCAATAATTAAGAATGAAGTTGTGTGGTAAATCTTGACTTTCAAGCAACTGTGTCTTATAATCATGACGTCCATTTAGTACCTGTGCGCTTTTGCTGAATAACCCCTAAATTATTTAAGTTGCTAAACATAGCCTGAAACAATCTCCAAATACAACAGAGGTTAAATTTAAAATACACCAGCGAACAGTGCATTTATCAAAGTCCACTTTAACCAGTGCCCATTCAGTTTAATGCAGGGTGGCACAGTGGCTCAGGGTGGCATGGTGGCTCAGTGGTTAACACTGCTGCCTCACAGCTCCAGGCATCCAAGTTCAATTCCAACCTCAGGACACATGTACATTCTCCCTGTGTCTGTGTGGGTTTCATTTGGGTGCTCTGGTTTCCTCCACAGTCCAGAAATGTGGAGGTTAGATGACTTGGCCATGCTAAATTGCCCATAGTGTTCAGGGATATATAGGCTCGGTGCATTTGTCTGGGGAAATGTAGAGTTAAAGGGCTGGGGGATGGGTCTGGGTGTGTTACTCTTCGCAGGGTCAGTGTGGACTTGTTGGGCCAATTGGTCTGTTTCCACACTATAGGGATTCTATGATTCTAAGCTTAACAAATTTGCCTATTCATATCAGTGATTTCAGCAAATTGACAGTGATAACAACATCAGCAAGAGGCCCATGGTAATTCCATAGCACAATTGGCCTCAGGTCTTAAAGGGAAGATGCATTTGTTTACTCAAATACATTGTGAACAGTTTTGGTCACCATTCAGCAATAGATGACAAGGGAGAGTATATATGAAGTTTTGCATTGGAAATCTTGGTGGAGAACATGGAACCCCCATCACAGTGGGACCAATAGTTCTTGAGGCTAATACAAGAAATTTAGCATTGAGGACTTGGATACATTGTTGTAGGATGATCAGACATGGTGTAATCGAGATCAGTGAATGCTGTTTCAGAGGCCTAATTCCAAGTTCAAGTCAAACTTATGCTCCAATGGTTTGGAGAAGCTTTGAAAATCCTTGTGAAGGGGCTTTGAAATCTGCAATCCAGTGCTTGCTCCCTGTAGATCTGAAAACTTGAAATCTCAATAGAAGATGCCACAAGACAAACAGAACTGGAGCAACAACCAGAAGAAACAGGAGATAGGGTGTGGGAGTAAGGTTTTTCCCCCCAAATATTTGTTTTATTTCTGCATTTATATGAACACAAATGCCAAATTCTGCTTCTCAAATTCAGATTTGTATTAAAATATGAATAGTTACTGGAAGTATTAATCTGTGGTAAGCATGATTCACCACACAAGCATCATTAGGGGTGGGAGTAAGGGGTTTTTTTGTATCTTCTAATCAACTTGTTCAGAGATGTTATTATATATCTTTGGAGCAAGGTGGGACTTGAACCCAGGCTTCCTAGGTCAGAGGCAGGGATACAAATACCAGACTGGTTGGACCAAAGGATATGTTTCCATACTGTCTGACTCTATAACTATAAACAGTGTACCAATAATTGATTTCAACAACAGCTATTAGTCTCCTCAGTTATGCAAGCCACAGGCACCACTAGGATTGGATTGAGGATCGCCTCTTTACCAGGTTTTAGCCAACTAAATCATGGTGCAACCAGGGACTAAGGGTTATATGACCCACCTGAATCAGTTCACTTATGCATGCTTGCAAAAAGGCATCAGTTGTGAGATTGAATGCCAAAATAGTAGCACTGTTGTTCAAATTAGCATTTTGTGTTGATTGATGTCCTGACTGGCCTACTCTGTATATTTCTGGGAATTATTTAGTGCCATGAATTTATGTACCAATATGACTTTAAGTTCAACTTTATACCAGATGTATGCACATCTGCATTGCGGTGTTATATTAGAGGTCAAATAGCTGCCAAAAAATGGATGCAACTGAATCCAATTTTGACCCCAAACCAAACAAACCTTGAAAGAAATTGATATAAATCTCACTTTGCTGCACCTTATAAGATTATCACATGCTGGCTACACATGGTGTCCACTTGTTTTCAGGATGTAGAAATGATTTGCAAAATTTTGCAAATGCCTCAAAAGGATGGATTTTTCTTTTCAGTCCAGTTAGGAGAAGGCAAAGAACAAAATTACATCAATTATCTCAACAGGCACCTCACAAAGTTGGTTGCATGATCAGAGTACGGTTTGTTCATTTTTTTAATCTGAAGAATAATTGACATCAGCAATTTATTTTGTTATGTATTATATTTCACAAATGGCAGGTAATTTGTAAGACATGAGTAGCTTGAAAACCTGTATGGCTTGTTCAGAACATTAAAAAAAATGAAGTAAATCTGTTGCTTTGTTGTTTTTCTTTCAAAACACTACCATCTGGGAATAGTTCATGAGCTGCTTAAGATTTGATGTGACAATTCAAATGTTTAAGGTCTCTTGGGTGACCAAGATATAGACTTGAGTTGAAATGTTAATCCTTGTTGAATAAATAGATAATTTGATAAAACGCGGTCTCTCAGAGCCTTGTTAAAACAGCTGACTACATTTCAAAATGCCCATTGGAGTTCACTAAAAGTCTTCACATTTAGGAAACAAGTGCTTGTCTTCTCCCTAACAAAAACTAGCTGAGAATAAACAACTGCTGACATGAAGTCAGAATGAAATTTAAACCTATATTCTTTTTTTTATTTCAGAAACTACAGGAGCCGTGAAGAGGATTTCTGAAAATTCCTTTGCAATTCTTTTGAGGACACATTGTCAAGACTTCAGCAACACTTGAGCAACATTTATTCCACAAATTATTTAACAACATCTTTGCATGAGAGGAAGTAATGTTCTGATCCATCTTACAGGACATATCACTGGAGTCAGCAAGAGAAAGGGAGTGTTAAATTATGGGTATCGTGGTATTTAGAAGAATGAGAAGTGAACTCATTGAAACATATCGGGTTCTTAAGGGACTTGACAGGGTCAATGCTGAGATGTTTCCCCTCATGGGTGAGCCTAGGACCAGAAGGCCTCGTCTCAGAATAAAGGGGCAGCAGTTTAAGGTTAAGATGAGGAGGAATTTCTTCTCTGAGAGAGTTGTGAGTCTTTGCAACTCCTTGCCACAGAAAGCTATGGTGGTCGAGTCCTTGTGTATGTTTAAGACCGAGATGAATAGATTATTAATCAGTAGGGAAATCAAGGATTACAGGGAAAGGGCAGGAAAATGGACATTAGGAGAGTTGGATCAGCCATGATCCTATTGAATGGCACAGCAGACTCAAGTGGCTGAACATTCCTATTTCTTATGGTCATATGGCTTTCATTAACAGGGGATTGAGTTTAAGAGTCGTGAGATCTTGTTGCAGCTCCATAAAACTTTGGTTAGACTGCACTTGGAATACTGCATCCAGTTCTGGTCACCCTATTATAGGAAAGATGTGGATGCTTTGGAGAGGGTTCAGAGGAGGTTTATCAGGATGCTGCCTGGACTGGAGGGCTTATCTTATGAAGAGAGGTTGACTGAGCTAGGACTTTCTTCATTGGAGAAAAGGAGGAGGAGAGGGGACCTAATTGAGGTATACAAGATAATGAGAGTCATAGATAGAGTCGATAGCCAGAGACTATTTCCCAGGGCAGAAATGGCTAACATGAGGGGTCATAGTTTTAAGGTGGTTGGAGGAAAGTATAGAGGGGATGTCAGAGGTAGGTTCTTTACACAGAGAGTTGTGAGAGCATGGAATGCGTTGCCAGCAGCAGTTGTGGAAGCAAGGTCATTGGGGACATTTAAGAGACTGCTGGATATGCATATGGTCACAGAAATTTGAGGGTGCATACATGGGGATCAATGGTCGGCACAACATCGTGGGCTGAAGGGCCTGTTCTGTGCTGTACTATGTCTATGTTGTATGTCTATAGTATCTTGCAATCGTCCCCCAGGAAAAAGTGAGGACTGCAGATGAGGAGATCAGAGTCAAGACTGTGGTGCTGGAAAAGCACAGCAGGTGAGGCAGCATCCAAGGAGCAGGAAAATTGAATTTTTGGGCATAAACCCTTCATCAGAAATTGTCCCCAATTTGACTGGATTGAGAATGAGAGGTTGTGGAGCACAGCAGCACCAGGCAGTTGGACAGGAGAATAAGCTGGACAAGATTCCAAATACTGTTTCAAGACATCTCTGCTCTATTCCTGGATCATCTTCTGCAGGACATCCAGTGTTTTGTCTCAGAACCTCTATACCCTCTCCCTTTGTTCCTGAGCCATCCTGCTGTGCGCTATTGTGTATCAGCCACAATACTCCACACTTTCAATGGGAGTGGGTGTAGGAGGGTATGTTTGCTGCTCCTTGCACAACATCAGTACTTCAGTCCCAACTCTGCGAGTGTCTGTTTAGAATCTCCAGGCAAGGTCAAGTTGTGGTAACGATCAGTTAGGATCAAATCCACAATTTCAAATAGACATGTCATATTGACATAGCAGCCATGTAATGCTTGTTGTCACCATCGGACCAAAGTAACAACCAATATGTTTGCATATTGAGAATTTTACAAACTTTAAACTTTAAATAAATAAACAATTTGAATGGCTAATTATTCTACTGCAGAAAACACAAAAATTAATAACTATCCAATACTTTACATGGTTTTCCATTTGGATTATCTGAAACTGTCCTTCACCAGTGTCATGGACAATCAATATTTGAACAAATTGCTTTCATACCATCCTTGCTGACAATATATTATGTTGCAAGGTTATTCCATCAACTGATGATACCAATTACCTTCTGATTTTTATACTGGTTATCCACTGTTGCTCAAAATCTCCTTTGTCACTTTCAAACCAACCACATAGCAGTTTTGAATCTTTCCAGCATGGCCTTTTGATCAGTCTATTAAAAATTCTTTTGAATATCCTTTATTTGGGAAGCATAGGAGACTTTAATTCCCAGAGCCCCATTCCACTGGAGCAATTTGCGTCCTGTCTAGGTCTATTATATGCGATAATATGACATGTCTATTTGAAACTGAACGCCTCATCTCCCACCTTGGAACACTTCAACCCCAAGGCATCAATGTGGACTTCACCAGTTACCTCATTTTCCCTTCCCCACCTTACCCCAGTTCCAACCTGCCAGCTCAGCACCATCCTCATAACCTGTCCTACTTGCCAATCTTCCTTCCACTTATCCGCTTCACCCTAATCTCGACCTATCACCTTCATCCCCACCTCCATCCAGCTATTGCACTCATAGCTACCTTCTCCCCAGGCCCACCCCTCTCTCATTTATCTCTCCGTTGTGGAAGCTCCCTCCTCATTCCTGATGAAGGGCTCCTGCCTAGATTTTCATGCTCCTCGGATGCTGTCTGACCTGCTGTGCTTTTCCAGCACCACTCTAATCTTGACTCTGATCTCCAGCATCTGCAGTCCTCACTTTTACCTATTGTAGGAGAACTGATAATGATTGATTTCCACGATTATTCAACAAATCTATTATTATTGTATGTGTGACTATCAGAATAGTGGAAAACAAATTTGATTTGGGAACTAGAAGGTAAACTTTTCTCTTTCTTATTTTTACTTAACAGTTCCAATGTTCCATTTGCATATTGTGAGTCTGTTGTCGAAGGAACAAGGGCCAGGTTAATCTCATTGAGGATGGGATTCCTGATTGGGGTTGTAAATCTGGTCCAATTAGGGGGCATTGGCTGACAAATCCAAACAGGGGTCTCAGAGAGTGTCCTCATTCCAGAGACTGGCTCTAAGCTGGCTGGTCAAAGTCCATGTGCTGTGCACATGTCAGTAAAAGGTGACTTGGTGATGCAATACTTACCTCTGAAGAGTTATTTCAATTGTTGTCTTATGAACCCATATTGAAGGGTAATATATACATGAAATTGAAGACTCAAAAGGAAATCTTCCATTTCCTATATTTCTAAATTTTGAATTCACTCATTATGCCAAACATTCCTTCATTTGATAATTGTAGATATGGACTATTGAAACTCAAATTTTAACATATTTTAACATCTGAGATCTTCATGGGCTTAAGTTACCTTTAAAAGGGACAAATACAGTCTGAAACTAGCTGAAGCTGTCACCTGATACAGTTGAACGAAGCTCATCAAAGCATCAGTAAACAAGAATTCGTCTGAGCCAATATTAACATCATCATAAAAAATATTGGTTCTCAGATCCACATCTCACAGATGGTTCTTACATTTCATAAAGTTACACAACAGAACGAAAGTTGTCTGCAGATCATCGACCTTGCGAAAAGACAATGGACTTAACTCCAGAAAGCACATTGTGCTAATATTTCAACAACCAGTTTTGAGCAACAACAGAGAAATGTGGAAAACTTGATTTGTAAGCAAGAACAGAACATGCTTCCTTTCTCTGTCTCTCTCACACTCGCTGTCTCTCAATCTCAAAATCAGCACACAAGAGATAAAATCACTTGGGAAATATGAATTGTAACAGATAGGTGCAAAATGTATATAACAATGTTTGTTGAGACCAGTTGAATAAAGTTTTTATGAAATATTTTGATATATCTTTGAGAACTTGAGTTTTAAATATTGTGAAGATGTCAGAATATTTTTAAAAAGGTCAATGAAAATCCTTTCTTAAACTACTTTATTTTGGAAGTCATGCTGAGTTGTGATAATTGCTGGTTTTGCTTGCTTGAGCTAACTTCAAAAATAAAGCACTTGGCTATTTTATGTCTGGGTGATATGGTTGTTCTGTTTAAGTAATGCTTGCAGGATTAGAGCTTCTGTTGGAGATAGTTTGGGAAAGCTTACTAAGAATAAGTTATACTGTTGATTTCTCTTGTTTTCAAAACAGCTTTGTGATGAATACAGTATGAATCAGAAAGATTGTGACCTAGACAACTTCCCAGTATTGAGTTTCCTGAATAAGCTGTGTCTGCCAAGGCCTCAGAGACAATCATAAACAAGTAGAGACATAGCCACACAAGCAGGCTTCAGAAAACTCTGTGCCTTTTGCCTTCAAAAATCATCACCCTTGGCCGGAAAGTTATTTTTTCCCCTTTCAAAGTGAATCTCTGCCAAAAGAAATCTTTATTCATGCTTACATGAAGTAGGTGTGTATTTTGGTATGTGCTGCATTATTTAGAGGGGAAAACATTTATGTTTCTGTCTTACAAAATGGTAACCAATTCTGCAATTTGACTGGATTGGTTTTGTTTTATAATGAATTACAACTTTATGTTTGCTGGAGAAAGTCAGTTGATGGAATTTTTTAAGGGATAATTGGAGTTAAAACAGCTTTCAAAACAAAAAAAGAATGCCAAGGTTGTAATTTATTGACATATGATACATCATGAAAATATTTCATTCTTTTCCTTTGTAATGATCACATATATGTATGAAAATGATAGTTTAAGTCAGACATCGAGAAGGTACATGATTGGCCATACTGGGACGTGGGTAAAATGTATTCACATTTAATTTTTTATACATGGAGCAGTGGCACTTGAGAAAGACAGTGCACTCCTCACATCCTAATTTCCAACAGTATTGAAAAAAGGGAAGTCAATTCCCTCTTCTCACCTGGCCATAAGACCCTCAACAACTTTTAACTGTTTCTAAAAA
Organism: Chiloscyllium punctatum; assembly: GCF_047496795.1. Taxonomy (NCBI): domain Eukaryota; kingdom Metazoa; phylum Chordata; class Chondrichthyes; order Orectolobiformes; family Hemiscylliidae; genus Chiloscyllium; species Chiloscyllium punctatum. The sequence goes on along the minus strand of NC_092783.1, from coordinate 10,078,760 downwards.
TCCTGTCCATCTCTGAATTAAGATTACTTCTGTTGTTTCATAGTGTTACAGTATTCAAAGACGGTTGTCTGGACTCTGTGACTGAACCATGTGAGGAAATTTTATTTGGTGTAATTTGAAATGGAGTCACACTTTGGTTACTTGCTATGCATGTTTGTGAAGGAGTTGCAAGAGCCTTTAAATGGACACAAAGATAGCTCTCTGTGCAAAATTATTCTAAGGAATTATTACACAAAGCAGCACAACATTTTTCTTTGTATCTTCCAAATTACTAACCACTAACAATTACTTATCAAAAATATGGTATGGAATGCGATTAATGTGATGAATGAAGTCAGGAGAATTAAATAATTTCATTATTTATTAAGTATGGGAAGAAAAGGTTTCTAGTTCCTAATCAATGATTACAATGCACTTGCTATTTTGATTTGATTCTTTGATAATACCTCCTCTTCTGCATAAATCGACAGTCCAAAATATAAACTTGTTTGAAAATGATTGCTGAGCCAAGCATGGACATTGTGCAACTGAAAGTAACTTCTATACACAATGGGGTATATTAAGGTTTCAGTATTCTGATTAAAAACCTTCATTAATTTCAATTAATTAACAAAGATGATTGAATGGTATATAACCGGACAGATTTACCTCCACAAATATATTTCTGATTAGCATTCTTGTTATGTAATATTTTGGCAAGGGACACTTGCATTATATGTTTGTCCCATAGGAAATGACTCAGCAATCATCATTGGTATGATATCAGCCTTTGTACAGTACAGAATAAAATTGTGCAGTTGCACCTCTATAATCCCACCAATCTGGTACAAAATGATAACTGTATTGAGAGTGATGCTTAACAAAGACAGACCAGCACTTAGATTGTTGGTGAAGGGAAAGTGCTCACCCATAATCTATCAGAGACAATAAACAGGGAAAAGCTGCAATACATGCATTTGTGAGACATATCGTGGCATCAAATCTGAATCTATTTTTGAAGCACAGTACATTGTAAACAACTGAAATATGCCTTCTTGCTCTTTGCAATGATCATATATTAGTGTGAAGGTGACAGATATGTCTAACACATTTGCTTTGTCAAAGGAAATCCACTTCTTAAATTATCCCCTTTCAGAAAGATTGATCTACATGCTGAGAAGTAAAATCCATTCAGACCTGTCGCAATTTTTTTAATGTTCCGTGGGCCTTTTTTACTTTGATCTCACTGGAGGCATAACGTTAAAATAGTATTGACAAGAATAGTATGATTTATTGAAATCACACAAAGTTAGAGAAATCAAAGATCTATAAAACCTTTAGTCCATTTGACCCCTCAAAATTACTCCACTAATCATTATGATCACATTTGATCATTGAGATCAAGACTCTAATCCTGCCATCCCGTATCCCTTGGTCTCTTTATACACAAGACCTATATCTACCTCCTTGAAAACACATAATGTTTTGGCCTCAGCCACTTTCTGCTGTAATGATTTCCACTGGCTGATTGCTCTCCGCATCTCAGTCCTGAAATGTTGACTCTTTATCCTTAATCTATGAGCCTAGTCCTGGATTTCCCCATCATCAGAACATTTTTCCTACATCTAACCTGCTTAATCCTATTGGAATTTTGTATGTCTTTATGAGATTCCCCTCACTCTTCTAAACTCAAGCAAATATATTCCTCATCAAATCAACCTCACCTCATACATCAGTGCTGCCAACCCAGAAATCAATTTAGTAAACCTTTGCTTCTCTCCCTCAATGGCAGGAACATCCTTCCTCAGATAAGGAGACAAAATTGCACACAGTATGCTAGGTGTGGCCTCACCAATGCCCTGTTAATTGCAGTCAGACATCTTTGTTCCTCTATAAGAATCATCTCACTATGAAGGCCAACACAGTTTGCCTTCTTTACTGCCTGCTGCATCCATGTGCTTACTTTCAACAGCTGGTGCATGACAACACTCAGGTTTGTTCAACATTCTCCCCCTCAATTTACAGGAATTCAAATAATAATTTGCCTTCCTATTTTTGCTATGAAAAAGGATAATCTCACATTTGTGCACATTATATTGCACCTGCCATGCATTTGCTCAGTCACTTAACCTCTAAAGCTCACATTGTGACAACTCTGAACCCTCTTCACAGCTCACTCTTCCAACAGATTTGTGTGAACTGTAAATTTTGCAATTACAGCCTTGTAACTGGCTCTCCCTGAAACATTGTGACCTTTTTGAACTTGATTTCCACTGTTCTCTCTCAGCTGACTGCTGTTTAATTTACTTTGGCCAATTTTCTGTCTGGCTCAAATTCTCCAGCTGTGGGTCAATTTAGAATGGCCAATTTTGGGCCCGTAATCATTTGACCACATGGCTGTTTTCCAATTCCACTTTCACTACAATGAACCTGCATGCTCCATTGACACCACCACCCTTGACCCTGCAAGATGGCAGCAGAAATCATTAGCCTTGGTACATCATGCCTGCTCTCAGTCCATTTCAAACACCATTTTAATAAATTAATTTGGAGCTTAGGAGTACATACACCTTTTATATTTCTGCAAGGTCACTTTTCTTGCATAGACACACATGATGTTCCAATGTTTAAAAGACATCTGGATAATTACATGATGAGGAAATATTTGGAGGGATATGAGCCAGAAGCAAGCAGGTGAGACTGGTTAAGTTTGGGATTATGTTCGGTATGGACCGGTTGAACCCTAGGATCCGATTCCGTGCTATATGACTCTATGACTCTATTTGCAGGTTAAGTGGATTGGCCATGCTAAATTTCCCACAGTGTTCAGACTAGGTGGATTAGCTATGGGAAATGTGGAGTTACAGGAATTGGGTCGCGGTGGTGGGATGCTCTTCAGAGGGGCAGTATGGACTCGATGAAACTAATGGCCTGTTTGCACACTGTAGGGATTCAATGATTCACACAAGATAGTTGGTAGACATTAATGTGGAACAAATCCTAATATAACTGCTACTTGAAAACCGTTGAATCATATTTCCAGATTGGATATTGGATTAGTTTAGTTTAGCAGAGATCATGCCATTATCTTTTAGTTGAGGCAATTAACCTTTAAACAAAAACAGAAAGTGCTGGAGAAGCTCAGGAGGTCAAGCAGGATCTATGGAGAAAAAAAGAGTGAATATTTGGAATCTAGTGACCCTTCTTGAGACCATGTTTCAGATTTCCAGCATCTGCTGGTCTTTGTTTGGCTAGCTGTCACACTGTCATGTTTCTGAAGAGGTAGAAGAGCTATCCATATGCCTGGGGAAACACTGTCAGAGTTTCTGTTTACCCTTGTAAATATTCTTTGAATTTCAAAAGCTGTCTTGTGGTTTCTTCTTAAGACAAATGCAAATAGAAATTATATCAATAAGGATAGACATGTGACTTCTAGGAGACATAAGATTCTTTGTTTCCATTTTAAAGACAGATTAGATTTCTTTACAATTACATACCATTATATCTATATATCTGTGGCAATGTGCACATGGGTTTCATTTGCAATGTTTTCAATGAAGGGATACATCAAAGGATTATTTACACAGCCGAGGACAACATGCAGTTCTTCAGAACAAACACAGCCCAAGGACTTCTTTGAATAACAAGGAAGGGAAACATTGGCACAACTCCAGTGCTGAAGTTGTTAATATCTCCCTGTGCTATTATACGCACAGCACAGAAGAAAGTCAAACATAAGAGATCATAGTGCAAGGGTTGGGAATCTGGATCAAAAACCAGAAAATGCCAGAGACAGTGATCAGGTCAGGCAGGATCGGTTTGCATAAAACAGTTCAATTGATATTTTTGGTTCCATACTTTACAGATGCTAAGCATCTGCAGTCTTCTATCTGATTCCCATAAAGTATAAGAATTTGCATTAGAGGAACATATTGCAAAAAGGACAACAACCATCTTGTGCACAGAACTGTATATATTAACATATTTTGTTAGATGGATCGAAAACTAAATTTGTCGTAGGTTGAAGACAATTGGCCCACCATGCTGGATTAACTTTCTTTTATTTACTTGCTTGAACTAAATCTCCCAAACCTATCTTGGGTTAGAAATGTTGATTTTTTTTAACAAGGGAGTGACTGCAGAGCTTTCAGCAAATGCCAAAGATCCTGTAGTAAAAATGGTCATATGGATGGATATTCCACCATTTCTAAAGGCCCTAAATATTTTTATTTTTCATCCATCATGAAAGAGACAGAATGTACAAACGGGCAAGCAATTTCCAATACATGCAGCAGATGGAGATGGGCAATAGACAGTTTATCTAGTTAAAAGTGGGTATTGCAGATGCTGGAGATTAGTGTCAATGAAGGGCTTTTGCCCAAAACGTCAATTTTCCTGTTCCTCGGATGCTGCCTGACCTGCTGTGCTTTTCCAGCATTACTCTAATCTTGACAGTTCATCTAGTTGGCAGGATGTAACTGGTGATGTCTGACAACAATCTGTGTTTGGGGCTTTAACTATTCACTATATTTACGAACAAATCTACGGAAGAAAATCACTTTTCAAAATTCATTGATAACACAAACATACATGGCATTGTAGTATATATGGAGGCATGAAACTACCAGGATAGTGATAGATTAAATATATGAGCCAAACTGTCACAAATTAGTTTCAAAGTGGATGGCTATGATATTATCCACTTTTCACCTAAAATGAATAGGACAGGCCACTTTCTGAATTGGAACAAGATTAAACAGGAAAGGTCAGGTAGATTTGAGATCCAGACGCATAAATCATTAAAATGTCATGAACAGATACAAAAAATAATTTTAAAAAGTAATGGAATATAAGCCATTATATCTAGATGAATAGATATAAGGGATAGAAGTCTTACTTTAGCTATACTAGTACTTGGTTAGACTGTACTACGTGACTGTGAGCAGTTCTGACACAACGTTGTAGGATGAAGTCAATGCCTTTGATAAGTGTGGTGTAATAGATTAATATTTGGACTAGGATTAAATTACTGGAAGATATGATACCAACATGGGTGGTATTCCCTGGAATTAGAAGACTAAAGGGGATTGTAAAATAATGATAATGGAGACAGTGGATAGAGAAAAAATATTTTGATGGGTGGAAATCCAGAACCACGAGACATTATCAAGAGTTAAAGTCAGATCTTTCAACAGTGGAAGTAGAAAACATTCCTACATGCAACCGAGGTGGAAGATTGGTATTCTTTTCTGTAAATAATAATTAGTGCATGATCAATTATTAATTTTAAACCATGATTGGTAGGTGTTTATTAATCATACACTGAGATTTCTGAGGCGAAGGGAGGTATATGGAGTTAGGTTTTAAATCAGCCATAATCTCCTGAACAGTGGGACAAGCATGAGGGCTCCATATTTCTGGACAAATAAAGGGCTTTATCTTAGCCAAACCTACTTGGTGTAAAACTAACGGAATGGGATCAGTTGCTTATTTACTGGATTCACAGCCCCCACTAACCTAATTTCTCTCACACATTGAAGATAAAATTACCCTCATGATTTTAACTACAGAGACAGATGTCTGTTCTCAAGTTGTAGCAATGACTGCTTTGCTAATAGTTTTTGATTCTAAAATATATTGTTCCAATATGTCAACAGAAAGGCTGTCAGTTTATAGCAGCTTACATCAAATATTCCCTATCTCTTTAAATTTTAATTGCAAATAAAATTGTGTCAATTATCACACTTTGCAAAAACAGCTGCTGAAAAGCTATTGTGCTAGTTTGGTTGTACACTGGAAGATAATTGCAATTTTAAAAATTGTGTCTCATTAAAATGAATAATATAGTTTATCAATGGACCTACGTAAGCAATTGTGCTTTGTCAAGCAGTTTAAGTGTTTTAATATTGTCAATGAATGTTTATGAGAAATCATTGGTTTTCAAGATAATAGTTTGTATGTCATAAAAAAAACTGCATATAGAAACATGAAAAACAGAGCCAAGTTTTTTTTCCCCCAGTTGGGACCAATGTCAAATGCAATGTACATTGTGGAGTTAGTCTTACATGGAAGATTAAGCTAGTTGTGACATCCATGATGTCAATAAAGTAGAGCTATGTCAGTAAAACTAGAGTAAATCAACCTGTGACTGGGCTAAAAAATTGAATGGGCGTGGCAGTGGTCCTATCCATCCACAGTCAATCCTGTCACTGACATTCTCCAAAAATGAATGAAATTAAATACTAATCAGGCACTTTACTGTCTGCCATTAGGGTTCTGAGAGACTTCAGGATAAAGATCCGATATTTCCATTTGCTGCCAGTCAATCAGAGAGCACCAGCTCTTCAGTACCAGCAGCGCCACCAGCAGCAGTGGCCATTGTTGGCACTGCTGATGACCCAAGTTGAATTCCCCTGTAGGAGAAGTAAATGAGGAGGGGGGTGTGGCAGTAGGGCAAACCCAGACCAAGGGAATGGAGGGAAGGAGAGTGGTATTGGTTTGGAAGTTTAGGAAGTGTATTCCCACTGGGATGATTCTTATTGCTGTTATACACAAAATGTCAGAATAAGAAAACAGGCAGATGACTGGTATATATCTGGAGGCCTGCTCACAAGGCATGGCCCCCTACCCTTACAATGCCCACCATTTACAGAATTGGTATTTAAGGGCCTCAACTGAACCTGTGAAGAAGAAGTCACAAGGCTAACAGTTTCTCCAGGAGTGCTTTCAGGCCACACTAATCAACTCCGTACACTCCAAACCTGATGTAGAGTTGATTTGCAGCTGAAATGTACAATTCTATATTAAAATTGCAACGTTTCACCAGCTGTGCATTAGAACTCTACAAATTGTATTTCATTTGTATCAACCATTCAATCCACCAAAACTTGTCTCTCTGGGGAAAGGAAGGGAGCATTGAGAAGTGTTTTCCTTCTTGTAATGTGCATAGGATCAGCCCAGGATCTGAAGGTTCTTTTTCATGTCTTCTTACTTAAGATTTATGCTGTTTGGTTAGCGAGTTGATTCAGTTGCTGTAGGAAAGCATTGGGGCCCTTTGAAAAGGCAAAGTATCTCAAAACATTTGAACAAATAATAAGAAAACCTCATGGACATTTCTACCAACACGATGCTGCCAGAAGTCCAAAAAGACTTCCTGTCTACTGGGCAATTGTGCAATATTGTGTAAGGATTTCAGTGCTGGTGTGATGGGTACACTGGTCATATGCCCCAGTGATTGGCTCATTGAAGTAGACACCATGACCCTTCAGCTCTATTTAATAGGCAAGACCATATGCAACCAAGCCACCTGTGCAACCCCCTAAACAAAATGTAAACTGTGGGATGTGAGTCTGTGATTGGGCTGCACTTGCGAAATTCTCCGAAATGTGCTCATTTTGACATTCAGAACAATGGTAATATAATCAGTCAAGCTTGTAATGGTGCTCCTTTATGCTTGTGAGAAGCAACATTTTTCCTTATTTGCTCTCTGCAAACAAGAATATGTTCAAGCCCTATGCCTGTGTTTTTTTTGATTTACCAAATAACTTGAAAGCCCTTACTTTCTCCATGACAATTCTTTGACCATTAAGCATTTGTTTGCCAAGCTCTGGTCAAGCCTTTCCCTTATATTTTAAATTCTTGTGATTGATTAAAATTTTGCATTCTTCCATTTGTCCCAAAGACTGCTCACAAACAAAAAGCTTCCATGACATCTTTCCATCAATAACCATGTACCAAAGACTGGTTGTGAATTGAAACTTATCATTTGTCAAATAAAAACTGCTGGATGATAGATGATTTTGTAATATACTTCATTTTAATACTTATGTTACTAATAATTATCAGTAACGTGATCATTTTAGCAGCTTGATTTCCATTTATGTGAGATAGACTTGCATCAACACAGCTATTGTCATCTGATAAAAAATAGGGATCATCATTAAAAATTATAGCTCATTTTATTCAAACATCATTCAATACAATAGCTACAACAGAAGACTTTAAAAATCTAATATAAAATCCTTTGTTGTTCAGACCTTTGTGTATAGAAGTTGGAAAGTCATGCTGAGGTTGTACAGGACATTGGTGAAGCATCTTCAGGAGTACTGTGTTCAGTCTGGTCACCCAGTTATAGGAAGGCTATTACTAACCTGGAGAAAAGATTTACCAGTGTGTTGCTGGGTATGGAGGGTTTGCATTATAAGGAGAGACTGGATAGGCTGGGACTTTGTCCATGGAGTGAAGGAGGTTGAGGGGTAACCTTATAGAGGTTTATAAAATCATGAGAGGTATACATAAAGAGAATGACAAGTGTCTATTCCCTCGGGTGGAGGATTTCAAGACTAGGGGTCATAATTTTAAGGTGAGAGGAGAAAAATTTTAAAAAGACATAAGAGGCAACATTTTTTACACACAGAGTGGTTCATACATTGAATGGACTTCCAGAGGAAATAGTAGATGCGGGTACAGTTACAAAATTTAAATTATATTTGGGAAAAGTACATGAATAAGAAATGTTTGGAGGCCATGTGCAAGCAGGTGGGATGAGTTTAGTTTGGGATTATAGTTGATTATGTGGACTGTTTGGATTGAAGGGTCTGTTTCTATGCTGTATGACTCTATAGCATCTTTAAGATGTGATTGCTTTGTTCTTGAAGTCAGTAGCTGTTTCTAAACTAAACAAGGTGGATGAGTCATTTCCCTTTTGATACTAGACTATGAGGCCTGAATGATAGAGTTGGTGCAGGACCTGAATCATTTCAAGTCTTGTTAATATGTATTTGCAAACTGAAGGTATGTGACAAGCTGGGTACACCACTGGCTTCGACCTTCAGCATTGGGATTCACTTGATAGTCAGAATGAGCAGGTCATTTGTGGTCATTACGCACATTAGCTCTTTCAATGTAAACATGGAGACAGGGCTGTAAGGTATAGGTTGCAGTTTATTATTTGGAGATAACTATTTATCAATTAAGAATACAAACAGTTACATCTTTTGTCAGCAATGATTTAAAGAGACTGTATTGAGGAATGTGGGAAAAAAGCCCAGTCTATTGCAGCTAAATAGGATGGTCAGAACATAATAATTTAGTGGACTTCTGCCATTGATTTCTGTCATGTTCGCAATCGTTAGTCACTGTTTTGCGCAGAATTTCAAATGTCAAAAATATCCCAAAGGATACACAATATTTCTTGACTCTTATTACAGACACCGTGGCACAATGAGAATGTTACAATAATCATAACTTAGAACACAGCCTCTGGTTATATGCCTTCACTTATTATGTTTTAACAATAAGTTGTAAAAAATGTTACTAAAACATTCTAGATCCATGAAATGGAGGATGGAGAGTTGATCCCTTATTTTTCTGTAATCTAATCCTGTATTGATGCCAATGGATTGTCTCCCTGCTGCAGGAGAAATCAGTGATAATGTCTACCGAGTCAGACATGGTTAAAAATGACACAACACCAGGTTATAGTCCAACAGGTTTATTTGGAAGCACTAGCTTTTTAAGCACTGCTCCTTCATCAGATGGTTGTGGAATATAAGATCACGAGATGCAGAATTTATAGCAAAAGTTTACGGTATCATACTGTGATATATTGAACAAACCTGGATTGTTAAGTCTGTCATCTTTTAGAATGAGTTGCAGATTTCGATTCATTAACATGTAAATCCCAGAACTTCTTTTAAGTCGCCTTCTTGAGATAACTTGAGGTTTTATAACAAAAGGTGACATCTCAGCTCAGACAATGAATTAGAAGTGTGAGGTCAGAGTACAGGTTTGTTCAATATAGCAAGACAGCCATCAGTGTATAATATGATATATGAAGTGAAAATGGCATATACACCGAAGGAATTGATATTCTCGAAGAACTCGTCTAAAAGCACCTCTGTGCCCTGTTTTACAGTTATTTCATCAGGAATACGTTGACAATATTCTGAGTAGCAATTAGTATGAAATATGATGCAACTGGTTTTATTAGTTGTATTATGAGATTCTTTCATCTGCAATTTGTTAATGTGAAGCTGTTGCAAGGATGCAAAATAGAAAATGCAGCATCTGCCACCCCTAGTTTTAATTGCCTTCTCTTGCTTGGATGCCTTTTCATATCTACATATGAGACAGTCACAACATTAAAATGATCTTTTTCTATTGTTTGCACCCTTGATACTTTGTTGATTGCGCCATTAACATTGTAAGAGGGAAGGTGAATTGACTAATCAGGTGATGCTTTTTCACACAGATGGTGTCCACATCACTAATTACAAGACAGTGTTGGAATGGTGTTTGGTGAGAATATTAATTGAGAAATAAATTACTGCAGATGCTGGAAACAGTACTGAAAATAACAAATGCTGGAGATCCCAGAGGGTCAGGCAGCATCCATGGAGAGAGAGAAAGCTAATATTTCAACTCTAACTGACTCTTCATCAGAGCTGACTCATTATCTGACCCACTGTGATTTGCAGTATTGTTGGTTTTCATTAATTGGAGCATGTTAGTTACACCTATATTTTGGTTTTGAACCCTGGAACTTTTAGAGGGATGTGCTAGTGCTTTTTGAATTAGAATTATAATCAGAATCCCTACAGTGTGGACTTGTTGGGCCAAGGGTAGCCCATCCAGAACCATTCCCCAGACTAATGCACCAAACCTGCACACTATGGGCAATTTACACAGACAGTCACCCAAGGCTGGAATTGAACGTGGGTCCCTGGCACTGTGAGGCAGCAGTGCTGACCACTGAGCAATCATGTCATTCTAATCCCTTAAACTCCTACCTTTTTACAAATGTTCCAAATAGCCTATCAGATAACACAGGGATTTGGTGAAGCAAAGATAATCTTCTGTCTATTTAATGAGAAGCCATGTTTTGAATTCAATCAGAAGAATATTGGACAAGCCAGTCTTTTTGTTGTATTCTATTAACCAGTAGAATGGGTGGAAGAATCAAAGCTAAGAAAATAAGCAGTAGGATTCCAGGGTTGAATTGAAAGCTAGAAGAAATCTTCAGAACTCGCATGAAAGCTTATCTGACCTGGTTCACTAACTGATCATGTCTTGGTAGTTCAAATCTCTTCTCCTGCAACCGAGTTCCCGAGGACTCTTGAGAAATATCCCAAGTGTCCAATTATTAGTATGATTTCCGCTTTTATCAGACAACTGGCTGCAATTTCTCTAGCTTCTAATCTGTCTTCCCTGCATCAATTCAGTTATGCTTGTCAGCATCCTTAACTATATTGTTAGCTGCATTGAAGGATTAAAGTCTTCCAGGATCTTCGACTGATCAAACTGCTTAGCCTCTGCTAACAATAACTCTCCCAGGTTTCAGCTGTAACAAGCTTCTCTGAACAGACACAAACCTGGACACATTGAAAGCAGAGATTGCTTTTCGTCTCCTCTTCTGGGCTATGTGGCCCACTCTAGGCTGTCCTTAATTTGACCTTTTAAGCTAACGCTTTTAAGCTAATTTAGCTCTACTCCCTCTGGATCGCCATCACTGCACCTGAAAGCAACATGACCCCAAACTTTGGGATGAAGGAGCAGAGCCAAAGGGAGGCTGCAATTTCAGGATGAAGATTCAGCAATCTATTGTGGATTTGGGGCTGCAAGCTGGAGGGATAGGGATTGATAACTTAGAAGGGAGGAGGTTAATTTATTTGTAAGAGGTGGGATATGGTAAAGCGTGGGTAGAAATGGCTAATGTGAGGAGGGCTGCTCATCAATGGACAGGAGCATCTTGCCTTGTAGGTGGGGACAGTGTATAAATTTGAGATATTGTAAAACTCTTCTACCCGCGTCATACCTTTTAACAAGGCCTCATAGAACATAAGCACATTAGAACTAGGAGCATGAGTAGCCCGTCCAGCCATTCGAGCTAGTTTTGCCATTCAATAAGACCATGGCTGATCTTTTCATGGACTCAGATCCACTTACCCATGCTCTCACTGTATCCCTTAATTCATTTATTGTTCAAAAAAAAAATCTACCTTAGCTTTAAAAATGTTCACTGAAGTAGCATCAACTACTTCACTGGACAAATAATTCCTTAGATATACAACCCTCTGGGTGAAGAAGTTCCTTCTCAATTCAGTCCTAAATTTGCTTCCTGTAATCTTGAGGCTATGCCTTCTTGTCCTATCTTCACTCAACAGTGGAAAGACCTTCTCTACTTCTATAAGATACCCCCTCATTCTTCTTACTTTGCTCATTAATCATGATTCCAAGTTGAACAGTGTCTCAATATTAAAATTCTCAAATTCTCTTTTAAACTCCTCCATGGCCTCATTCTCTGAAATATTTATGTGTCCCACAAACCTCTAAGTTATCTATGCACAATCTAAGTCTAACCTCTTTAGTATCCCAGATTTTAATTTGTCTGCCATTGGTATCCATGTCTTCAGTTGTCCAGGCACTAAGCCTTGACATTTCCTCCTCACATCTCTTCACCTTCTTAACTCATTTTCCTACTTTACTACACTCCTTAAAGCCATATTCTTTGCCTCTGCTTTTGGCAATCTGATGTAATACCTTATTATGTGTCTCAGTGCGATATTTTGTTTTAAAATGCATCTATGAAAACCCTTGGGACAATTTATGTTGTTCGTGGAGCTAAAAAAATTGAAGTTAGAAATCTTGCTGTTAATATCATCACTTGATGATTAGATTAGATTCCCTATAGTGTGGAAGCAGGCCCTTCGGCCCAACTAGTCCACACTGACCCCCTGAAGAGTCACCCACCCAGACCCATTTCCCTCTGACTAATGCACCTGGCACTATAGGCAATTGAGAATGGCCAATTCACCTGACCTGCACATCTTTGGACTGTGGGAGGAAACCGGAGCACCCGGAGGGAACCCGTGAAGACACGGGGAGAATGTGCAAACTCCACACAGTCCCCCGAGGCTGGAATCGAACCTGGTGCTGTGAGGCAATAGTACTAACCACTGAGCCACCGTGCCGACCCGACTGTTTACTTCAAGGTGTAGGCAGCAGACAAACACTGACACTCCTAGGAACAAGATGCAGTGTGCCATGAAAGATTGCTTTAATATTAAGAAAGACAAGTAAAAAATGTTGTTTTGAACAAGTACAGGCCAGGGAGGAAAAGAGCAAAAACTAAGGTCTGTTATAAAGTTGAAGGCACAAGAAATGAAATTACAGCTGGTTTTTTTGTGCACCAATACCGGGAGTGTTAATAGACCAAATAAAGTGCTAAATAATGCTTCTACAAAAGGTGTGAAGTGCAGAATCAAAAACAGCTACATTCAAAAACACAAGAAAAAGGAAATGAGAGAAACAGCGAAAGCATCAAAGAAGAAGGAAAGAAAATCGGGGCTCAAGTTACAATCTGCAATTGTTGAACTCGATACTGAGTTTGGGAGGATTGAAAGTGCCTAATTGAAAGATTATGTGCCTGTTTCTTGAGTTGACATAGACCTCCATAAACTCCAAGTACACAACCTAAAGATTTGATTTTCCAAACTGTGTGCCCTGCCTAATGAGGGTTTACTTTCAAAGCACATTCATGCAATTATTAACAAAATATTAGACCATGGGATTAAGAGACGTGAAGTACTGCTGTTGAATTGATTAATGGACAGAATGCACAATATACAGCTCAATGGTTGTTTGGGTCATCCAGAAGAACATTAACAGTGATGTTTCCCAAGGGATAATATTAGGACCTTTGATCTTTTTGATGCATATGAGTGACAGGAAGATGGGCATGCAGGGAATAATTTCAAAGCTTTCAGGTGACATAAAGTCCAAAGATATTTAATTTATGAAGAAGAGGTTAGGAGTTGATATTAGGAAGACATAAACTAACTGGTGCAATTGGCAGGCACATGTCAGATTAAATTTAATGTGGAGAGGCCTGAGTGATATATTTTGATTAGAAAATGTTGGTGAGACAATATAAAGAAAATGATAGAATTGTAAGGGGAGAGCAGGAACAGAAAGACCTGTGGTATATGTACACACATTTTTAAAACTTACAGGATAAGTATGGATGCTGTTAAAAAACACATGGAGGAATTGCTGATGCTTCCACCCTATTGAAAGCCAAAATGGAAAGGCAAATTCCAGACAGCTGCCTTGTATCATCAACCAGAATCTGCAGTTATAGGAAAGGCCTGTGGGATTAAGATACTGTGGAAGTCTGGATATTAAGGCAACCGTGCTGATTGTCTTGCTCATACCTGTCAGTGTATTAACAGGCTGATCAGTCTGTATCTATGCTGCTAATCACTGGTTTGTTTAGGTCTGTATGAGGAGCACTGCTCTTGAAATTAGCAATGCCAAATCACTCCACATATCCACAAAATCTTTGCTTCCTGCTGCAATCCCTCTGCCACATGTCACCTCTACTCAAAGCCAGTTCAATATAATCCTGGGAAACTCAGAATTGGGGGTAATGGTAGATTATGGTGGCAGAGGCAAATAGAGTTAAGTAGTTGTGTGGATGAGGTGAATGAAAGAAAAGTTGAATGACAAGTACATTTTGGGAACAGTTATTTGGCATTGAGCAAGTTATGTGTCTTCACCCATGCCACCAGAGAGAAGGTTTGATTTCGATCAAACTGTGTTTCATTACAGGCCTAACTATTGACTGCACCAATCCATACTGCAGCCAAGACAGTAGGTCCCTGCAGCAGGACAAAGGCAAGGATGGAATTTAAAATGTGGTCAATGGCATACACCTCCACACGCCACTGACTGTAGGATCCAAGACATTGTGTCTAATCTTTTGTGCCATACTTTAGGGAGATTATCAACATCTTAAAGAGGGTTCAGATAAGACTTACCTCAATAGTACCACAAATGAGAAACATCAGTAATTTGGAGAAATTAGGGAGATTCCCCCTTGTCCACGTACCCCACCACTAAAGCCTGGAACGTTATGAAGAGTTTTAATAGAGATATTCAAAAATATGAATGGTTTTGATGGAGTAAAGAAGGAGAAATTGTTTCTAGTTGTAGGAAGGTCGGAAACTAGGACAAACAGATTTAAGATGATTGGCAAAAGAACTAGGAGTGACATGACAAAATAGTTTTGAGGTAGCAGATTGTTATAATTGGAAACACTCTGCCTAAAACAAGCTGCAAATATTTTCAAGGGTAACCTTCTGAATTGAATTGAATAAATACTTGAAGGATAAAATTTGGAATGGCAGAATGAAAGAGCAGGGAAGTTGGGTCTTCCAGCATTTTTAAAAAGTCGGCACAGGCATGAATTACCTCCTTTGAGCTTTATGTTTCTATGATCCTATGATTCTAATAACAGCAACATCATGGAACTCAACGTCATTATTCCAAAGGGGAAATATTGGGTTTCCCCACTTAATTGCTCATTTGAAACCTATTGCACCCAAGTAACAGTGAGGAAGACTATAAACCTCATCATATTTTAACATCCAGTTATGTGCTGTCATTTTGGGGTCAGTTGAAAGAGCTGTCCATGACAGATAAATGTCATTGTATTAAAATTTATGAGTAGCATGGATTTATTTATAATATTTAATGACTTATCCAGCATTGCCTCAAGAATATTGTGAGGGCCAATAAAATTAACAACAATGATTTAGAACATGGAAGAATTCAAGCAGTGGGAACATTATTTTCATTGTGTTTCACTATGACATAATAGTGAAATTGGAATTCAATAAAAATCTGGGTTTTTTTTAGAAAAAGCTAGACTAATGGTGACCATGTGGGTGGCACAGTGGTTCAGTGTTTATCACAGCACCAGGGTGCCACATTTAATTCCAGCCTCTGGTGATTGTCTGTGTCAAGTTTGTACATTCTCCCTGTGTCAGTATGTATAGGTTTCTTCCCATAGTCCAAAGATGTGCAGGTTGAATGGATTAGCCATAGTAAATTGCCCAGTAGTGTCCATGGATTGTATAGGCTAGGTGGAATAGTCATGGTAAGTGCAGGGTTACAGGGATAGTTTAGGATGTTAGGTCTGGGTGGGATGCTCTTTGCAAGGTCGGGTGGACTCGATGGGCTGAATAACTTGCTTTCACACTGAAGAGATTCTGTGTAACTGGTCTTTTATTAGAAAAAAAACCTATTTGGTTTCCTAATGTCCTTTCATGAAGGAGCTCTGCCATCTTTAACTGGTCTGGCCGACATGTGACTGTAGACCAATAACAATGTGGTTGTCTCTTAACTGCTCTGGGCAGTTAGGGATGAGAAATAAATGCTGGCATCCACATCCCATGATCGAATAAAATAAGTTAACAATTCATGGTTCCTTTTTTATCACTGGCTAAAGAAGACTGTTTATTATAGATAAGTTATTTCTTGTTAATGAAACATTGCGTGCATAAGCTTTTAAAAAAAAATAAGACAGTTAGGTAAAATTAGCAATTTAATCAGACTTTTATAATTGTGTCAACTCCAGAAAAAATGGGATTTGATTTCAAGTATACTTTAGCAGTGAACAAAACATTCCACACTGCTTATTGGAAACACCTTGGAAACTATACCTTGCTGATTTTGAAACTTGAACATCAAAAGTCACTGGATACAAATGCATGACTGTTTAGATACTAATCAGACCGCTGTCATGAATACGTTACCAAGTTGAGATATGCACAGTTGGGCAAAGCAAAAATTCTTACGCACAGCTATCTTCACCTGAAGAAGAAACTGTTTATCAGACAGTACAACTTGCTAGATATTGTAAGCAATCTCTACAGTCCATGTAAACTATTATAGTTTCATCCAGTTCCTCTCTGCAAGAGTGAGTGTGGCAACGTGAACCAAATAAGTTAGTAAGGAAGACTTCTGGTTCAGCCAAAGTGGTTTCTTAAGTTACTGACAAATAAGAACCATATTAAATTGCTAACAAATGCACAGACTTCTTACTCCAAATCCCAATTCTAACCATCATATTAATAACACCAGATATGTCCCGGAACGTTCACTTATGTGGAGAAAGTTACTTTTCTCTGCAAATTCATAATGTGAGTCCAGTGTTTGTTCAGCATTGCCAACTTGCTTTGGACTTGCTTGTTATTCTTAAAAGCCAAGCCATATTTGAATAAATGTTTGCCCCAGCTGCCTTTTTACTGGAAGCTGCAGGCAGACACCTGCAAAACATTATACCCTGGTGAATCTCATGGGGACATTTAATTACAGTACATGTACTGTATGAATATGATTTTTCATTGCTGTAAACCAGAAGGGTTAATTCATTCATAAAGATAAAGAAAATGTTTGAAAATAGCCAATTTGTAAGCATGTAAATGTGGATTAAAAAATAAAGTTAACATTTCAGATTAATGACCTTCCATCAGAAATGCAAAAGATTAAGGAAGTGTTATGTTTTAAACAATGTGGGGGATGTTGTTTCTTCCAGTTATCAGCCACTGGTCATTTGTGGTTGGGATAATTCACAGTCTATTATCTGTGGTAGTGGATAGACTATTAGAGACCCTTAATTACCACAAGACCATAAGACCATAAGACATAGGAGTGGAAGTAAGGCCATTCGGCCCATCGAGTCCACTCCACCATTCAATCATGGCTGATGGGCATTTCAACTCCACTTACCCGCATTCTCCCCATAGTCCTTAATTCCTTGAGACAACAAGAATTTATCAATTTCTGCCTTGAAGACATTTAGCGTCCCGGCCTCCACTGCACTCTGCGGCAATGAATTCCACAGGCTCACTACTCCCTGGCTGAAGAAATGTCTCCACATTTCTGTTCTGAATTGACCCCCTCTAATTTTAAGGCTGTGTCCACGGGTCCTAGTCTCCTCACCTAACGGAAATAATTTCCTAGCGTCCACCCTTTCCAAGCCATGTATTATCTTGTACGTCTCTATTAAGTCTCCCCTTAATCTTCTAAACTCCAATGAATACAATCCCAGGATCCTCAGCTGTTCCTCATATGTTAGACCAACCATTCCAGGGATCATCCATGTGAATCTCCGCTGGACACGTTCCAGTGCCAGTATGTCCTTCCTGAGGTGTGGGGACCAAAACTGGACACAGTACTCCAAATGGGGTACATATACAAGCTGCCAGTTATGGCATGTTCCTCTGGGATTGGAACCTCTTGCAAACCAAACTGTTTTTCCAACCTCAAGATTATCATCGAGGGGGGACAGTGTTCACTGTTTTGCATTGGGACCTGTAGGGAAGCACTGTTACCTGTTTTGAATTGGGGCCTGGGGTGTGTGTGTGTATTTGTGTGTGGGGTGGGGGGAACAGTGGTCACTGTCTTGCAATGGGGCCTGGGAGGGGAGGGGGAATCAGTGTTCAATGTTGTGCATTGGGGCTTGTGGGGGGAGTCATCAGTGATCAGTGTCTTGCATTGGGGTCTGGGGGTGGGGGAAGTATTCACTGTTTTGCTTTGGGGATGGGGGGTGGGGGTTGTAGAGAGGTGGGGAGTGGAATCAATGTTCACTATTTTGCATGGGGACCTGGGAGTGGAGGGATGTTCACTGTTTTGTACTGGGGACTGGGATGGATGTTCAACATTGTGCCTTGAATGATACAGAGCAGAAAGTCTATGACCTGTGGTCATCAGGCAATATCTAAGTACATAGATCATTGGTGTGCTGAACTTGTCAAAGAGACACCACTCCATAGGTAATTTTAGAACATCCCCTTCTCCTATATAATAAATATTAATTCTCATGCAATATAATAACATGGTCCATGCTTTCTATCATTCAAGGTCTTGAAATCAGATAAATTGGGAAATTTTGTGTCCTTACTTTTTAAAATCTTGAAGTTTTGTGACAACTCTGGGAACAATGAGTCTTGATTTCCAGCATGCTACTCCAGCGACCTTCTGAAAAGAAGAGTCTTTTATGTTGAGCTACTGCCATCAATGTCTGACAGTCTACCTGTGGTCTTCCTTGGATTTTACTCTCACTGGTAATTCATGCACTTCCGGGCACATTTTCTGTAAATCTGTCCTAATGTCCATACGTTGCTAGAACAGATCTTATATGGCAGAAAAACAGCAATAGATTATCTCTGAAAGCAATTTCTTCCCAATGGTGTTCTGAAGGTAGTGATTTCCCAAGATTCCTTGACTAGACGTATCCATCAACATTTGTGTTTGACATTCAGCCTGGAAAAGGATTCAACTCCTGTGAAAGTAGGATTCACTGCTGTCGTGCTGTAATCTCGTATGATATCTCTTTGAGGAGGATTTTAGATATCTCAGCTACACATATCCTAATTGTGCCACTCTTCTTTTGTGAATGTAATTGAACTACACCATTCTGTACTGGCTGATAATGTCATTGCATCCAGATTGCTCTAAAGTTATTCTTCAGCAAATGCTGAACTTTCTAGGATTTTCAATTGATGAAATAGCATTTTCTCTCAGGTGCAATATGGCATGACCTTTGACACTTCCTATGTATATTGAACCTGTCCAGCTACACTTGTATATCCTGGACTAACTCACTGCAAATATCCATGACTCTTTGCTGCCATTCCTACCTCAGTGACCTCATGGATATCCACAATGTTGAGAGCCATGCATGCTGGTAACCTAAGCAATGCTGGTCTGCTCATGTCAGGTAAAATATTTGTGGTTTCCAACTGAACTGCTGTAGTTACATTGCATTCTTAATGTATCATTGCAAGGAACTGGTGACAGTTAGAACAACAGTTGTTGTTTGTAGCAGAGTTCCAGTGATCTTGTTTTCAGTGCTTCGAGATTTGAATTGGCAGCTTATTTGCTCTACCTCTGATGTCAATCTCAGTTTTTAGTTGAATTTGACAGTTTTCTTTGGATAAGGGATGTTGATTGTGGCACAAGCTTGCCCACTTGATGTGTTATATTCACATTGTGTACTGTCTGGCCATTCTCTTGTTGGAAGTTGTTCTACAATTGGTTTTTGACTTGGGTCAATCTTGCCTTGAACTTTGTGTATCAGTTTATGTTTAGACAGGTCTCTGGAAGATTCCTTGCTACTGTTAACTACTGCTGCACCTGTTTTCTGTTTACCTATGCCCTGCTGTACACTCTGGCTGCATCTTTAGAGCCAGATTTATCACACAAGTGTACTCAGTGTCCTTTTTGTATCATACACATCCTGGAATGTAGAACAGATTTGAGGTGGGTGTGATAGCCTACACTTGGCACATACCTTGCATATTTTTGTGCCCTGGCTGTAATGTCAACAGTCTTTGTTACACCTAGTGCTTGCAGTTGCAGTTATCTGGCTAAAATAGCTTCATATTTTCTGACATTTGCTCGTGTTGAACCAATGCTGTGACCTTTCTTTTTGCCCAAGTGTTCTTTTGGAACAGTTCGATAGATGTTGAGGGAAATTGCCCTCTATTTCCGCTCTAATAATCAGCCTTTGAAAATGCCCATTCATTGTCAGTTAGGAATTTATTGACAAATTATCTGCGGAATTCTATGGCATTTGCTTGAGGGCATCAATTCTAAACAATGAGCAATGTCTATATCACAAGAAAAGGTCCTTGTGTCCCTCATAATTCAATTCATCTCAGTCATATCTTCCCTCAGTCTTCTCTGCTCCAAGGAAAACAACTTGCAATCTATGAAATCTCTCTTCATAAGTAAAACTCTCCAGCCCAAGAAACATCCTGGTAAATCTCCTCTGCACTTTCTCCAGTGCTATCAGATCCCTCCTATAATATGCATTCCAGAACTGCGCACAATACTCCAATCAACATTTTCTATAGTTCCAGCATAACCTCCCTGCTGTTAAACTCCATGCCTCGACTAATAAAAGCAAGTATTTCAAATGCCTTCTCAACCACGTTATCTACCTGTCCCACTGATCCTTGGGGTTTCCCAGGGTCCTACCATTAATCAGCTTTTACCTTAACTTATTTGTCCAGGTGTGTGCATCACCACACTTACCTGGATTTCCATTGATCAACCCAAATGACCAGCCCATCTATTCTCTTGTAACTCAAGGCTATCCTCCTCACTATTTACTACTCCACCAAGTTTTGTATTATCTGCAAACTTACTGATCAATCCTCCTACATTCAAGTCTAACTCATTTGTATATACCAGCAACAGGAAGGGCTTCAACATTGATCCCTGTGAAACTCCACTCGATACAGATTTCCAGTTACAAAAAATACTCCTCGACAATCACCCTCTGCTTGCTGCCACTCAGCCAATTCTGGATCCAATTAGTCAAATTTCCTTGGATCCCATGAGCTCTTACCTTTGCTTTCAGTCTCCCATGTGGGACCTCCTCAAAAGCTCTGCTGAAATCCAAGTAGACTTAAGTGTATTGCTCTCATTGACACACACAGTAATCTCTTTGAAAGATTCAGGTGAGTTGGATCAAGTATGACCTCTTCTTGACAAAATCGTGCTGACTGTTCTTGATTAATCTCTGCTTCTCCAAATGCTGATTAATTCTGTCCCTCAGAGTTTCTTCCAATAGTTTCCCCACTACTGAGGTTAGACTGATTGGCCTGTGATTTCTTGCTCCTTTCTTGAACAATGATAGCATATAGGCTCTTCTCCAGTCCTCAGAGAAGAATTGAAAATTATTGCCAGTGTTGCTGTTGTTCTCCCCCTTGCCTCACTCAACAACCTACATTAAATCTAGCCCTGGAGATTTGTTTACTTTAAGATTACCAGATCATTCTGACCTCCTCTCTCTTGATGCAATTCTCTTTTTAAGTATTTCTAAACTCTAAACTCTTAATTTTTAGATGTAGCTGACCTTCAAGTACTTTGTATATCGTTGCGAAATAATTCTGGCCTTCTTTAGATAAACCTGAGGTATTGACTGTGTGTAACCCCTTATCCCAACATTTTCACTGCTTGTCTCACCATTTCTGCAACTATTTAAACTAAGAAGCAAAGCTGAATTTTTTGCTTTTAAAATATGAATTCAGACAGTCGATCAATCATTTTCCAGTTCATGCTGGGGGAATTGATATCCATCCTTCTGCTGAACCTTTTTTATTTAACTTTATATTGAACATTGCACACACCTTTTTGTCTTTTTCAGAGCTGTGAAATCACCATCGTCCTACCGGACCATATTGCTGTTTTCTCATTGAAGTTTAACTGAGGATCTCCATGCCTCAGGGAAGGGGGAAAGGTTGAGAAGGAGAGTCCTTCATGGTAACCTCAGCCAGTGAGGGAATTGAACTCACGCTGTTGGTGTCATGTTGCATTGCAGACCAGCCAACCAGCCAACCAAAGTAACTGCACTTATTATTCCCTTCTATTTTTTGACTTGAAACATGATTTAGGGCATTTTCCGTTGGTTCTGTATTATTCTAGAATGTAGTTCACATTTATTATATTTGTCTTTTGAATATCTCCATGAATTCTCTTAGTTTGATTTGGAGCTGACCCCTGACAACCAATCAAATTTGAAATAGCCTGTAAATTGAATGAGTTTGAACCAGCTGGCTCTCTCAATAACATGGCCAAGTTGGAAATGTTCATGGTTTGCAAGAAATCTTATCTTCCTCTGTCTCCTGCACTACGGGAACTTATGGAGGCATTAATACTTTGCTTACAGCTGCTCTTCTTGGCCTTAAATCTTCTAAGGCTGATTTCTTCTTTGGTTTGTTTTCTTAAAACAAAAAAAAATTCTCAGTTGCCCTCAATGTCATCAAATTCTTATCCTATCAAAATGCAATAGTGGTGAGATACTTTGATTCTTTTTACTTGAAGTCCTCTGGTGAGTTAGTTACAGTACTGAATAATTTCCAGATAAAGTCTGTGTCTCAAGAAGTCTTGACAAACCTTACCCAGTACAGGTGCACACTCCTTTATCCAAAATGCCCAAGACCAGCTGGTTTTGGGAATTGAGAATTTTTTGAATTTCAGAATAAGTGACGGATTGATGGTGAAATTTTTAAAGATTTTACCAGAAGAGCATCATGGGGAGAGAGTGGCTCGTGTGTGGAATGAACTGCCAGAGAAAGGGTAAAGTTCCAATATTTAAAAGACATTTGGATAAGTTCATGAATAAGAAAGAATTGGAGGGCTATGTGCAGGCTGGGACTAGTTCGTTTGGGAATGTGGTCAGTGTGATTGGTTGGACCAAAAGGTCTGTTTCCATGCTATATATAAGTATGAAAACAGTACAGGAATATATAAATGACATGAAGAAGTGACAAATTACTAGTGTCTAATGATTTCCATCTCAGTGCTTGAAAGAGTATAGGTGAGGAAATTGCAAATGTTTCAGCATAACCTCTCATTGGTTTCTCAATTCAGGAAATGTTGCTTTAGCTTGTAAGATTAGAACCGTAATCCCATTATTTAAGGAAGGTGAAAGTGAGAAATCAGCTTTATCAGGCTTTATCAGACTTATCAGGCTAACAGCTTTTATGGACATACAGTTGGAATTAATAATTAAAACTGAGTGCTTGAACATGTCTAGAAATGTGAGCTGATGACACAGAGCCAACCTGAATGTGTAAAGCATGTCATGTCGAACAAATCTAATTAAAGTTTTGGAAAGTTACTAATATATCAGGCTGGGGAATACCAAGAAATAGTTTTATGGACTTCTAAAATACTTTTGATAAGGTTCCATATCAAAGAGCTTTAGTTAAAATTAAAGCTCATGGAACTGAAGAAATATTATTGACCATATCACGGCAATAATTAGATGGTAGAAGCCAGAGTGTAGGTAGTTCTAATAGATTTGAATTGAAAGAAAGTGTTGTGATGTCCATAAAGTTCTGGACTTAGACCTGAACTGTTTACTATATTTAACAATAATTTAAATTTCTCACCCATGCATCTAAGTGTTCTAATGATACAATGATTAGACATGGAGTTAAGATATAGATATGTTCTAAATATGGTTACAGATTCTTATGTATGTCAGTTACCAAAACTTAAATCTATATGGTGATTTTTGTTTTGAGAGATCTTCATTGAAGTCTAATTTCCATTTGGAAACATGGTTGTTGAATATAAATGAGGAACATTTTGTTGACAGGTTTAAATTAAAAATATAAAGGAATAGTAGCAGAAATAAGCATATTGCTCCCTCAAACCTGCTCTGACACTCAATGGACCACATGACCATAAGACATTGGAGCAGAAGTAGGCCATTCAGGCCATTAAGTCTGCTCTGCCCTTCAAAGAGATCATGGCCGATCGATAACCCTCACTGGAATTTCCTGTCATTTCCCCATGATTTTCTTTCTGATTAAAAATCTGTCTATCTCAGCCATGAATATATTCAATAACCCAATCTTTACAATATTTTGTGGTAAGGAATTTCACAAATTCACTACTCCCTGAGAAGCAATTCTATCTTACCCATATCTTCAAAAGGCAACCCATTATTATGAGATTATGCCTTCAGGTCCTAGACTTTTCTATGTGGGGAAATGACCTTACTGCATCTCCCTGCCAAGTCTACTGAGAATCTTATGCATTTCAACAAGGTAACCATTTATTCTTCTAAACTCCAATAAGTACAGGCCCCCAAACTACTCAACCTCTCTTCATAAAATAGCCCCTCCATACTCAGAATCAGCCTAGTGAACCTTCTATTCACGTCATTTCCTGTTCTTTTTCTCAGGGGTTGGTAAATGGGGTCTGACTCAATGTGTTTGTTGATAGAGTTCCGGTTGGAAAGCCATGCTTCTAGGAATTCTCGTGTGTGTCTCTGCTTGGCTTGTCCAAGGATGGATGTGTTGTCCCAGTTGAAGTGGTGTCCTTCCTTATCTGTATGTGAGGATACTAGTGAGAGTGGGTCATGTCGTTTTGTGGCTAGTTGATGTTCATGCATCCTGGTGACTTGTTTTCTGCCTGCTTGTCCACTAGTCCTCTCTCACTAGTATCCTTACATACAGATAAGGAAGGACACTACTTCGACTGGGGCAACACTTCCATCCTAGGACAAGCCAAACAGAGACATGCACGAGAATTCCTAGAAGCATGGCATTCCAACCGGAACTCTATCAACAAACACTTCAAGTTAGACCCCATCTACCACATCCTGAGAGAAAAAAATGACATTGCCACAGGAAGTGATGTCAGCACAGGAAATGACATCACCAACCCAAAGAAACCCAAACATATAAATAGAAAGCAGGAATTATCAACAGTGCTTTGCCCGGATGCCCACTGAGGATGTAACCTAGTAGGATGATGAAATGTCTAGAAATGAACCTTCCAGCTCAGCAAGTTTCCCGATTATGTTCTATTTGCTAGTTTTTAGCTATTTGCTGAACATGCCTATATCCCTCTACAGATTTTGCATTATCTTCTCGTTTGCCTTCCCACAGTTTTTGTGTCATTTGCAAACTTAGTTATTGCACTTCCACTTTCCTCATCCATTTCCTTAATTGATGTGTTGTAAATAATTGTGGCCCAACACAGATTGCTGTGGCACAGATTGCCATCTTGAATAAGATTCCCCTCATCCAAACTCTCTTGTCTAATCATTTAAACATGTTATTATAGAACCTCCAAATTCCTATTATGTATTCTAATATGTGTTATCTTATCAAATGCTTTTTGAAAATCCAAATATGATTCCCTTTATCTATCCTGTTTGTTACCTCCTCAAAGAATTCTAATAAAGGTGGCAGGTGTAATTTCCCCTTTGTGAAGGCATACTGACTTTGCTTGATCATATAATGTATTTCTACATGCTCTGCCATTTCATTCTTTGTAATAGACTCTAACATTTTCCCAATAACAGATGTTAAGTTAACTGGCTTATGGTTACCTGCCTTTTGTCTCCTTTCATTTTAAATAAACATATTACTCTGGCTGTTTTCCAATTCTCTAGGACTTTTCCAGTGACTAAGTATTCCTGGAATGATAGTTACTGGTGCCTCCACTATCCTCATAGCTACTTCCTTTAGTATCCTATGATAAAGACCAGTTTGTGTTTCAAACTCCACATTCCTATCTATTCCTGATAACCGTTGATTCTCTTACCTATTAAAATCAATCTACTTCAGTTTTAAAAGTATTCAAATGACCCTAAACCCACTGCTTACTGAGGAAAAGCACTTCAAAGTTTCACAACTGTTTGAGAGAAACAATTTCTTCCATATCTTGGTCCTAAAAAGGGTGACCCTTAATTTAAATGAGTAACATGAGACACTCCTGAGGAATTATCCTTTCCAGTTCCACCATATTAAGACTGTTCAGGGTCCTTTATACTCCAATCAAGTTACCATTCACTCTTCTAAACTCCAGTGAAATCAAACCCAGCTTGTCTAACCTATCCTCATAAGGCAACCCATTCATTTGAGCTATCAATCTTGTAAACCTCCTCTGAACTATTTCCAATTCATTTCCATTCTTTCTTTCATAAAGAGACCCAAACTGCTCTCAGTTTTTGAGGTATGGTCTCACCAATGTATTTAAAGCATACCATCCTTATTTTTCTATTCAAGCTATTTTGTAATGAAGCATAGTATCCCATTAGCCCTTTTTGATAATGTGATGTTTCCTGCATACCAACATTCGGGTGACTCATGCATCAGAATTTAGATATTTCTATATTGTGGAATTCCACAGCCTTTCTTCATTTAAATAATACTTTGAGTTTTCATTGTTCTCTGTCAAAGTGAACAACTTTACATTTTTCTGCATTACATTTTATCCACTAGATTTGTGCCCACTCACTCAACCCATCTATATCAGTCTGCAAACATCTTGTGTCTTCTTCACATGATACTTTCTGACCTATCTTTGAGTCATCTACAAATTAGCTACCATGCCATCACTCCTCTCTATTGAGTCATTTGATATAAATTGTGAAAATATGAGATCCTAGCACAGACTCCCACACATCCTCACTGATCACATCCTGCCTTTCAGAAAAGGTCTTATTCACGCATATTCTGTTTGCTGCCAGCTAGCCAATCTTCTATCCATGTAAAGATGTTTCATTATACACTAGGAGCTTTGGTACAACACGGCCTGTGGTGCTCCTTCAAAGAGCATTAATAAATCAATTAAACATTACTTCCCTTTCATGAAACCATGCAGACATACCCCAATTGCTTGTCTCTGCAATTGTTTTTATCCTGTCCTCGGGCAATATAACCTTCAACCAGTTGCTGTGACAGCTTTTTGGTATTTGCTATGATTTAATATTTGTTTAGTTAGAGATTTGTGCTCACTAAAGCAAGGTAACTATTGTGTGAGAGGTCACTTTTAACTTATGCAGGTATTGTTTATACCAGTGTTTCCAGGTCATTGCAGACTTTTCAATATGCAGAACTAGCAAGCTGGTAAAACTTGCTGAACAGTTTTAGAAAAGCTGACAACTTAAAAAAGGGGACGGTGAATTTTGACGTTCTTATTGGTATTTACACCAAATTTGCAGTGAGGCAAAGGCTTGTTATAATTCAATCTATGGATACACCCAACTACCATCTCTCTCTGTCATTGTTCTGTCACTGAGACTATCCCTACTGTCTCCCACCACTTCCTCCTATCTCTGACTCAGCCAAGAACTCTACTCACAACTAAAGGCTCCAAACTATGCTGTGTGAAACTGCCCAATCACAACCTCTATCCTCAATAATCACATTCACAAAAGATATATGCTCCTGGGTTGTGATTTCTTTGAGAGCATTCACTATCCAATTGCAAGTCGTGTCTCTCAATCGAGATCACTGACCATACCTACTACACCTCTTTCCTGGCTAAGAAATCTTGTCATAGAAAATTTCAGGGTCTCTTACTCAAAGAATAAGGGAAGTTTCTGAGGAAACCTGTCAGAACTTGTAAATTAAGCGATTAGATTTTCTAAAGGTAAAGAGTAATGGAAAGGGTTAATTATTCTTTAAGGAAATAGTTAATCTGTACAAAGCATTCTAAGCAGAACATTTTCTCAAGGCTACAAACTTAACGTTTAAATTTCCATGACACAACAAATAAGTCTGAAGAGGGCAATTTTATCAGATGTTATCAGACATCGCACGATGCAATTCACATCATATCACAAATTGCAGAACATGAAACAAATTTATATTTGGGTCCTAACATGCATGATTTTCAATCTGTCAGAACAATATGTAAAACATTTAATCCCAAAATCTGCAGTATAAATTTTACTGAATGGTAAATAGTATTTTTCTTAAACCTACACTTTCTCCATAACAGATTTTTTCTCTCATTCCATGCATGAGTGACCATGCTCAGCTGCTCTATTTAGTACAGCTTTTTTTGAAGTTTCTGCAATATTTCTGCTTGTAACTCAGTAGTAACAATCCTACTTGCAATGGTATAATGCTGAGCATGTGTGACTTCATGCGGATAAGTTTAGTCCAACTCATCAAGCAAGAAACCCATAGAATCAAGTGGGATGCTGCCTTTAAACCATGGTCAATATGACTCATAGACATCAAGAAGTGTGAAACCAACATTCTATCTAATCAGGTGAATTTCACAAATATTGAATTTATTTAAACTTTATCTATTGGACAGGATATAAAATCAATCTTTCAATGATTCCCAACTTTCCCAATTGTCCAACTAATGGTGAGGTATTTAAACCTTTACACACAGTGTGTTAAAATGCCCCAGTATGCTATCAATGGCAGGGGAAGACTATGTTAGCAAGATACCAGATATAACCTGGCTCACAGGCTTGTGGCCTGAGGACCCTCCTGTTCACCCACTTTCTGCCCAATAAAAGTCCTAGCAGTGACAAGGCCTGCCTACTGCCCCATTGAGTAAACCCCCATACACCTTCCCCTTCCTCTGTCACTGGGATTGCCTAACTCATCTCAGCAAGTCTGCCTCACATGCCTGTGTTCAGAGCTCCAGCAACAATCCTTCTCTAAGGGTTAACTGCAGTACCAGCAGTGAAGGAACAGTTGCTGGCCCATGGTTAGCGAGGGGTTCACAAGAAGTGGGAAGGAAGAGAGAAAGACATCCACTCTGTTGGATCCAGGACCCCAAAGCCTGACCAGGTAAGTGCCTGAATATTTTTGTTAGCTTTGAGGCTCCAGGATGACCACCAGATCTCCAGCTGATGGACAGGTCCACTGTGATGACCATTAAATCCACCAGCTAAATTCCAGGACCAGGCATCACTGTCTAAGGATATGAGGCAGGCCATTTTGGACTGAGATGAGGAGAAATATCTTCACACAGAGTGTGGTGAACCTGTGGAATTCTCTGCCACAGAAAGTGATTGAGGCCAAAACATTGAATGTTTTCAAGCACTACTCTATGACTCTAAGGAGTTAGATATAGTTCTTGGGGTTAAAGGGATCAAAGGGTCTGGGGAGAAAACAGGAACAGAGTTGGATGATTGGCCAATATCATATACCAAACTCAGATGGCCCACTCTGCATGCTATTTTCAATGCTTTCTATCTATGTTTCACTAAATTGAGTTCAGTTAAAATTGGCCCTGCCTATCCATGTACAACATAGCCAATGTGAATGGTTATGTTCAGAAGTGTGGAGAAAAGGAGAGAAAATTGAGGAAATAACATTAACAGAATGAAAGTTGTAGTGAAAAAAGAACATAAGTGTGATTTCTGAATCATTGCTCATCAAGGCAGCAGGAATACTTACAGTGGGGTGGGGAAAATGATAACATAAGTTTTTTGTAGCATTTCTTTGGCTGCTATCAACATTATTTGAATCATGAGTGATTTATAAATTCCAATAGCATGCATAATTTGGCTTCTTTTTAGTTTGAAACTCTTTTCCAACTCAAACAGCTCTGACTGCTCTCTAAGTCAGTGGCTTATGATTTTAAATCCCACTTCAGAGACTTGAGCTCAAAATCAATGACAACAGTCTGAATTAGGGCTGTGGGAGTGCTACACTGACAGAAATGCAATATTTCACAAGGACCCTTTTCAGTCAAAGTAAAAGATCCCAGGATATTATTCAAAGAGAGATAGGCAGCGCTATGAACTCCAGGCGTGTCAAGGGTCAAAAGGATCTTGCAGGAAGGTGGATTTGATGCCATATCAGCCATAATGATGTTGAATGACAGAGTCCACTCAGAGCATAGTTTATGTTATTGCAGCTCCTGCTTCTTATGGTCTTCTCTCCCAATGCTTAGATACTTATAGACAGCTCAACTTCCAAGGATATTAGTTTTCAATGTTAGCAAAGACAAGAGTATAGTTGTCTTAGAACAAAAAGTTATTGCGTATGTTGCTTTACAGGAGACGGCTCCATGCTCTAAACTTTGAAATTGCAGCTTTGTAACTTGGCGGGAATTGCACAGCAATAATTTCAAAGTCTAACTGGTGTCAGACAGTTTCTGGCTTGCTCCCAGTGGGTAACCAACCTTGAAAGGAACTGAAAAGTTAAATCCACTCTTTGGGTGGGAAAATATCAAACCAGGAGGTTATTGATTGTGGGAAAGTCACTACAGTCTGTCATGAAAGGAACAATTCATGAATATTTCAGATAATTTATGCCAACAGTGACATTGATCCATGAGATGCTAGTGGTGCCTAATAGATCTATTGAAACTCTTTTAGGATATAAATAAAGTCATGATTGCGGATGATGTGGTATATTGCACCATGCGAGGCTGAAACACACTCAAGTGCGGGGAACTATTCTTGAACTAAAGTTAGCTAAACGGGCTGCATGGTGGCTCAGTGGTTAGCACTGCTGCCTCACAGCACCAGAGACCTGGGTTTGAATCCAGCATTGGGCAACTTTGTACGTAGACTACGTGGGTTTCCTCCTGGTTCACTGGTTTCCTCCCACAGTCCAAAGATGTGCAGGTTGGGTGGATTGGCCAAGGGAAATTGCCCATTGTGTTAAGGGATGTGCAGGCTAGGTGGGTTAGCAATGGGAAACACAGGATAGGGTAGGGGAGTGGACCTGGGTGGGATGCTCTTCAGAGGGTTGGTGTGGACACGATGGGCTGAGTGTTGTGCTTGCATACTGTAGGGATTCAATTCTAGTTTAGTTACACCTCCTGAACAGAGTGGGCAGTATTACAAAATGTTTGACTGTTGTAACATATTATATTTCCACCTGGCTTAAAACAACTTCTGTAAGCAAAAGTGAAATGATACATGTGAGTAAAAGCCCAGGATTTAATGTGACTAAACCAAAATCAACAATTCCTGAAATCTTTGATGAGGAAATAGAGATTACTTTTTGAGTTTGGCATGACTCTGTTCTGAAGGAGAATCATACTGGACTCAAAATGTTAACTCTGTTTTTCTCTCTCTACAGATGTACTAGGTTTCTTCAGTATTGTAATTCCTTCGGATTTCCAGCATCTGTGGTATTTTGCTTTAATATCTGAAGTTTTATAGGTTTGTTTACCTATTTACAATAAATACGGTAAAACCGTCCTTGACCACAATTGCCAGGGTAATTATTATATTATATTTAGCAAAACAGAATCATTTACCATTTCCTGGGGCGGGGGAAGGAAGGAAGGAAGGAAGGAGACGTATTCCGATGTTCCACCGTAAAGAGTATCGGTCCCCCTCCTATGCGCTCACAAGGTCTCAGAGTACCGCCCTTTGTCAGGTGAAGTCGGATGAAGGAGCAGCACTCTGAAAGCCTGTGTGATACCAAATAAACCTGTTAGACTATAACCTGGTTCGCGTGACCTCTGATGTAAAACAGGATAGGTTTTGCATTATAATGGTGAGAGTTTCAGATTTCCTTTCTCCATAATGAGAAACTGAATACAATATGTGCTCAGGTATGTGAGGTATGCCTTTTTATTTACAAAACAGCTGTCAAGGATCTTACTTTCAATAACATAATATTCATGAGGGCAATGGGACATTTATGAGTACGTTGCTTGATCAGCTAGACTGGTAAAGGGATAATCTGCTGTTCCCTACCACCTGGCACAAAATTTACTCACCCAGATTATTGTTCATGCTACATTGACTTGCTTTTTTTTCTACTTGACCAATTGGCAAAACAGCTATCTAGCACCTTTTGTGCATAATCAAAATTTTAGTAATTTTGCCTCAAGGATTCATTCATCATAGCAGAGACAATGGACTGTGGACATCTGCTAACTGGCACAGACTGAACTGCAATTTATATTGGCCTGACTTTCCATTTTTCATCCAATTTTACATTGAAATTTCACAAAGGTGGGCCCATTTAGCTCAATTATCTGAGCCACTATTTATGTCCCAAACAGTCTCCGTCACCTTAATTCATAGTATAATCTACTCATTTCTTTATCATGTTCCCCTTAAATATATCCACATCAGTCACTCCTTATGAGAGTCAATTCTATTGTCTAACTACTCACTGAATGAAGGTATTTCTCCTGAGTTATTTAATCAGGACGATATTATTTATTAACCATTACTTTTGTGTTTTCCCACAAGTGGAGATTTTTTTCTCTTTACTGTTTAACTTGATGTCTGGAGTTTTGCCAAAATGGCAGATAAGCGCAGTTTCAGTGGCAACAGATCATTGAGTACAGGAGTTGGGATGTCATGCTTTAGGTTTAAAGTGGTGGAGCTGGTGTTGGACTGGGGTGGACAAAGTTTAAAAATCACACAACAACAGGACAGTCCAACAGGTTTATTTGGAAGCACTAGCTTTCGGAGCGTTGTTCCTTCATCAGGTAGCTGTGGAGCAGGACCATAAGACATGGAATTTATAGAAAAAGATTACAGTGTATTGCAACATCCTGAGATTTACAGATTAATGAACCAAATCCTGCAACCCATTCTAAAAGATGAAAGACTTAACAGAAATCTAGGTTTGTTCAATATATCATTTCAGTTGCATGACATTGTAATCTTTTACTATAAATTCTGTGGCTTATGATCCTGCTCCACAGCTACCTGAAGAACCAGCAACGCTCTGAATGCTAGTGTTTCCAGATAAACCTGTTGGATTATAACCTGGTGTTGTGTGATTTTTTAACTTTGCAGCTTTAGAGGACATTGGTGAGGTCACCTTTAGGATTCTGCACATAATTCTGGTTACCCATCAATCGGAAGAATGTTGTTAAACTTGAGCGGTGTAGCAAAGATTTACAAGGATGTTGCCTGGACTGGAGGGTTTGAGATATCAGGGAAGGTTGAGAAGGCTATGGCTTTGTTCCCTGTAGCATTGGAGGCTGGAGTCGGCCTTATAACCGTTTATAAAATCATGAGGGCCATGGATAGGGTAAATAGCCAAGGTCTTTTTCCTAGGGTGAGGGGAGTCCCAAACTAGAGGACGTGGGCTGAAGGTGAGAGGGGAAAGATTTATAAAGGACCTGAGAGGCAACATTTTCACGCAGAGGTTGGTACATTTATGGAATATGTTGCTTGAGGAAGTGATAGAGGTGAGTACAAATACAATATTTAAAAGGCATCTAGATGGGTATATAAACAGGAATTATTTAGAGGGATATTCCACTCAGATTGGGTTGTCTGGTCAGTTTAGAGAGGTTGGACTGAAGGGGTCTGTTTCCATGCTGTATGACTCTATAACTCTATGATTCTAAGTGTTCAGTCTCTCAGGTACTGGTTAGAGGAAGTAGCCTAAATGCAAATTGTGAATGAGAATACTTAGCTATCTTTCAATTTTTTTTTTCATTTCTCTGCAAGGAGAGAAAGATGCTGTATTTCAGAGTGTGAAAGCTTTCTGTAACTGCATTTATCACACACTCACTGTGATAAAAAATTCAGCAATCCTCCTTCCTGCTTGAACAAAACAACAGTGTAACGATAT
Source organism: Chiloscyllium punctatum (assembly GCF_047496795.1). Classification (NCBI taxonomy): domain Eukaryota; kingdom Metazoa; phylum Chordata; class Chondrichthyes; order Orectolobiformes; family Hemiscylliidae; genus Chiloscyllium; species Chiloscyllium punctatum. The sequence goes on along the minus strand of NC_092783.1, from coordinate 10,045,140 downwards.
CTCACAATGCCTTCCAGGAGCTTGTGTTCAAAACTGCAATATCCTTTATCCCTTTGGTCTAAAACCCCAAAATAAAGAAAATTAAAAAAGGTGATTCTATCAAGAACTCCTTCCATATCCATTAGTTTGCTATTTGCTCAATATCTCATATTGTGTCAAAGTTCAACTCGGACTTTGGTCACCACATCCACTTAATGGTTACGTCTGTGCCATTGATAGATTTGCTTTTACCAAAAACCAGGACTCACTTTGCTCAGCGGTGTATTATTTGATGCCAGCAAACTTTCAATCTTTTTCACTTTGGACAGAAGGCATAATTTAAATTATACTTGGTTTATCTTGCTCCCCCTTTGTCAGTTTTCTTCTTTCAAGCAAAGAATGCAATGACTGTGTCTCTCCAGTTTTCTCTAGACATATCAATGCATCTTGTCCCTTTCCAATGACCACAATCTCATGCTTTTCCTTATCATCTTGCCGGCTTTCCAATATGTCAAGATTAGAGTGTACAAAGTTAAAAATCACACAACACCAGGTTATAGTCCAACAGGTTTAATTGGAAGCGCTAGCTTTTGGAGTGCTGCTCCTTCATCAGGTCATTGTGGAGTACACAATTGTAAGACACAGAATTTATAGCAAAGGTTATAGCAGGAAAAATCAACGTTTAGGGCAAAAACCCTTCATCAGGAAGCTTTTGCCCCAAACATTGATTTTTCCTGCTCCTCGGATGCTGCCTGACCTGCTCTGCTTTCCCAGCACCACCCTAATCTTGACTCTAATCTCCAACTAGAGGACATGGGCTTAAGGTGAGAGAGGAAAGGTTTAAAAAGGACCTGAGGGGCAACTTTTTCACGCAGACATTGGGTGCATTTATAGAATAAGTTGCTTGAGGAAGTGATAGAGGTGAGTACAATTACAACATTTAAAAGGCATCTAGATGGGTTTATAAGTAGGAAGTGTTTTGGCTTTCCAACATGACCTGCTCACCAACATTCAACTCCCTTAGTTTTTTGACTTATATATGATGACTTAATCATCTACACTTTTGGCTGACTTCTCTCTTAATGTTATGCTTTTAAGCAAACTAAATCTATTCCCAGGAGAGTGCTTAAATACCAATTTGTGAGGGAAGCAATATTTTTGTGACTGTGGCTTTATCTGAAGGTGATTTTTAAGTTCACACCATCCCTACAGAGATGAAAGTATTTTTGTTAAATTTAAGAATGTCATCTGTAAAAGTCACACTTGGTAGCTACCTCCTTTCGGAGAATATAATGCTGAGTGCAGTCTCGTTTATAGTTCTGCCCTGAGTCCCAGAATTTCAATAGTTTCATAAAAGCACATAGTTATGGACCCTGGAATTATTTGAATAGAGTTATAGAATGATTACACCAAAGGAAGAGGTTGTTTTGATCCATTGCATCTGTGCTCACATTCTAAATGAACAACTTACTTGGTGCCTTTATTGTTTGAGCAAAGCTTCCTATTTTTATACTCCATTCCCTTTTAAATGAAAGCACTGCCTTCCCGGTTGCTTTCTGAACTTTAATGCCAGCTTTGTTGTGATTTATGCATGGAGGCCCTCAAATCCCTGTAGGCAACAGATTTTTGCACTTTTTCTCCATTTATTCTTCTCCTCTATTCTACCTTTTCCCATATTATTTTCCATCTGTCATTTCCTTGACCTTTTCGCTTAGCCTGTCTTTAGCACTCTGCAGATGCTTTGTGTCTATTTTGGCCACTTACCTTCCCAGCTATTTTTCTGTTATCTACAAACATAGTAATTCACTGCCATTATCCAAGTCTGTAACACATAGATTGTAAATTTTGTGTTCCAAACACTGATTCCTATGGCACTCCACTAGTCATAGATTTGCATCCTGATAACTCCCCCTTTATCACAACTCTTTTTATGAATTAGCCAATCCTCGATCCAATGCCCCAAACCATGGGTTCTTTTCAATACCAGTTTTACAAAATTCTGTACTATGCTGCTTTTGAACTGTTGTGTTTTTTTTAAATAAATGCAATGAACAACTTTAAAATCATCTATACATTGAGCACGTATATTGAGCTCTTTTGAGAATCCCAAATCCTAAAACATGCAGCATTCATTTTAGCTAGTGAACAAATTAATTTATTATAAATATGTTATTTTGGTGCAATAATAGTATATGGTATAATTTCCATGTAATGGTCTGAAAGAATACTTAATGTGAATGCTCGTTTATGCGATAAGGGAGAATATTATGGATCGAAATTCTTGCAAATGGGTTTTGCTAAGTCTCATTATTAATGATAATGATTACAGAGATCAGCAGCACTGCTGCTGGGCTATCTTTGTGTTTTATGATTTTGGTACTGTTCCTGGTATGTAATAATGTACTGATGATATGAGATTTTATGTGATACCTAAGTTGTTGAAGTCTCTTGCCAGGGTGAGTGAACAACCACAGTTTTCTACCCATCTAAATAATTTCATGCTGCCTCTTGTGCAGCAGCCTCACATGATTCCAATGTGTGCCAACTGCATTCTCAAGGCCTTATTCTGTAATGGAGCCTCATAAAATTAATGCCATCATTCAAAGATCATCAACAGTGGGTGTCTCAGTAGTTAGCACTTTCCCTCAGTAGGCACCGTAAACAGTAGTTGCCACTGTGCTCATGACAGCTGTGAATGAAAGGTAAAGTAATGAAAGGGCTGCTCTGTCATTAGAGAGAGAGAGGGTGAGAGAGAGAACTGATAGCAGGTCAACCTAAGAGTCACCATGCCTTAGGTGAGGGGAGAGGTTGAGAAGTAGAATTCCTTATGGTAACCTCAGACAATGTAGGAACTGAACACACACTGTTGGTATCACCCTGCATTACAAGCTAGCTGTCTAGCTAACTAAACTGACCAACCCCAATGGGAGCTAATAATTCCCAGACCATTCACTTTTCCTGTTAGTAACATTGAAAATGTGATTACATTCCTCTCTAACCATACATAAGAAAGTCGATGGGTTGCTAAGAGGTATGTGTGTTGTCAGTTTTTCCATTCACCTGTCCTCACCCAGTCATTCCTTTAAGCATTCCAGTGCTTGTCAGAAGATTGACACATCTTTTGAGTGTGCTATTTTCAGAGTTCAGCCACATCAGACACCATCTCCTCAGATGATTGATAATCTTGTCCACATGCACGAGTCTGAATCCACAATCTTCAGAAATAACAATGGTCAAAGTAACTTCCATGAGCTAGTAAAGGTGCTGGACATAATTTAATCTAGTGTTATCCAGCATCAATACAGTAAGAAGGGTGAATTGATTAGTGAATAATTAGTCATGTCTGCAACATTGGTTTGCCACCATCTTCAATCCATTCCTGGTGAGGAATACATTCACTTAATCCTCATCTCCTATTTCATTCACTTTCATCCTCTCATTTGATCATTCAAATGATAAATAAACTGTGGCAGAGAGTAGAGTGTGGGGGAAAGTGATCTGCATGAGATCAGAACAGTAGTCTCTGTAAGAGATCTTTGTGAAAGGAATGAGTGCCACTGTTCATTTCTTGCATGAGTAAACATTAAGCTTGAAGAGCTTAAAAATGCATCAGGGATACTAACAGGTACTAACCCCAGCAGAAGTAAAGAGTTTTCAACATCTTCAGCTTTTGGTCATTCGTATCTCATTGGAGAAGCAGCATTTTGTTTCTATTTATGGGAGTCAGTCTAATCATAAAATGAAAGTGAAAATTGCTGAACTAACTCTGTTCTTCCTTTAAAGTGAATAGAGCAAGATTTACATTATCCAATATAATGCAAAGTGGAATATATTAATAACTGACATTTCCAACTCTCCTCTACCCCAGTACTAATACTCCTCTACCCCACTCCCCAAGTGGGGTGGCATGGTGGCTCAGTGGTTAGCACTGCTGCCTTATAGCATCAGGGACCCAGGTTTGATTCTCACCTTGGGTGACTGTCTGTGTGGAGTTTGCACATTCTCCTCATGTCTGTGTGGGTTTCCTCCCACAATCTAAAGATCTGCAGGTTAGGTGAATTGGCCATGCTAAATTGCTCATAGTGTTAGGTACATTAGTCAGGGGTAAATGTAGGGGAATGGGCCTGGATGGGTTACTTTTCAGAGGGTCAGTATGGACATGTTGGACTGAAGGACCTGTTTCCATACTGTAGAGAATCTTATCTGACCTAAAGCATTGCCTGAGATCGATGGATGTGAGCTCACAGAATCAATGTCTAATCTGTTGCCAATTTGCAATTAAAATTCACAGGCAGACACCTGAACTCATATCAATGTGAGCACGAAAAAAGTGCACATACCGCATTTACAACTCAGCAAGTCATGCTCAAGCCCTCACCAGGACTTAATACTAAAAAGCAAGGACTACATGGGGTCTTTTCATTCTCTTTATTGAATAACAGGCTGACTGTGTCAAGTTTTTGCTGAGAATATTTACGAGCACATCCATATTTTGATCATTAGCAGCTTTTAAACAAGTGTTAAAATTGCTTTATAAAATACCAATATTGTAAGTCTGGAATGATTTTTAAGAACCAGGTTGCAATGTCTCCACTCAATAATTGAATCATTGAATGCTGGGCTATCCAAATGATCCACTTGATCATTCCAAATGGTTTAAAATGTTTAATACCTTACAGGTTAGACATTTCAAATGGAACCATTTCTATCATGTCCAATGTATATGTCTGCAGAATAATTGGAAGAAAATGGGTGGAAAATCCCAAAGCAGCATCCTTACCTCTGCCAAAGATTAAAGAACGGCTGGGTGCAGGTATTTATTCAGCATGGACTCAATTAAATACAAGCATAAATAATGAGTAAAGGTGTATATGGGTCAGTTCATCAGACCTTGTACTGATGCAGCATTTGATTTTCGAATTCTCATATTGGTATTGAGGTCATGACTTTAACAACAGCAAGCAGGAAAGCAAATATCTAAAGGATTACTCTGTCTCAAAAATCACACCTTAGGAATTTACCCCTGGGACATAGCACTTATCTGTTCAATCTTTAGTGTTGATAGGCACTGGCCTACAAACAAGCCATATTAAATCCCCTTAAGAAGGGCTTATGCCCGAAACATCGATTCTCCTTCTCCTTTGATGTTGCCTGACCTGCTGCGCTTTTCCAGCAACACATTTTTAAGCTCTGATCCCCAGCATCTGCAGTCCTCACTTTCTCCATATTAAATCCCCTTGACAAGAAAAGACAGTACATATGTGACTCTTCTGTACTGGACTATATCTTAAATTTGGAGTTTGCAATATTCATTGTAAAGCAAAAAGGTACTTATACAGTTCAAAGCTAAATGCTCAGATGACTCAGACTCTCCACTGACAAATTAAGCAATAGGTTCATATATTGCATTGAGGCAAGAACACTTTGTCCAATCCATTTTGGGTGGTTTCCTGAACAAAGACATTTGAAACCAGAATTAAGAGGCTCTGCAATTTTGCATATTTCTCCATTTTTTGTAATCCGTTAGAAATCAATGTATTCTTTTAGTCAATGTTTTAGATTTCAAAAGCTGAGGGGGCCATTGTAGCTAATGTAGTATAGCAACTGCATTTTAAACAATGGAATGAGGTGGGGGAGAAAGGAATCCTACATTTTCAATTCAGTGCATAATAATTTATTGAAAGGCTCTGTGGAAGGCCAGTGATTAAATGTTTGACTCCTATAATACAAAATAAAGCAGATTGGATAAGAAACTAAGGCTCGGTTACTTTGAATAATTTATTCATTATTTTTAATAATTAGTAAGATGAACTCAACTATCCAAAGATCAGCATCACCTGTCAGACGTTTGCAAGCCTGCTTCAAAGTATTAACATGCTGGCTGGTTTGAAATGTTGATTATTTGTCTCATTTTGTTTACTCATTCAGGGACAGTACAGCTCTCAGGGCTAGCATGGATTATCCAACTCTAAATGTCAAGAGAAGTTGGTGTTAAGCTACTTATCGAATCTCTGCAGTCATTTGGTATAGGGACACCCATAGTGCAGGTGTAGAAAGGATAGCAATATATTTCCATGTCAGGATGATAGGTGATGGGGATCATGCAGGTAATAGTTGAACCTTGTATATGTTATCCTGTCCTTCTAGATGGTCATGGGTTTTGAAGGTAATCTCTGGGGGACATTGGTGAATTTGTACAATGCATCTAATAGATTCTAAACTGGTGACACAAAGTGGCAGTTGAGTATGTGAATGTGATGCTCACCCATCTCTGGACTCAGAGCGGAAGCTGTAATGCAAAGATTAGAACAAACAGACTTACCGCAAATTCAACCCAAACTCTGGGTCAGATATGTGGATGACACCTTTGTAATCATTAAAAATACAGAAATAGAAAACACACACAGGATCATCAACGCCACACTCACAGGAATCCGATTCACTAGAGAGGAAGGAAAGGACAACCAACTCCCATTCCTAGACGTGATGGTACAGAGAACACCAAACGGAGAATTCACCACAAAGGTATACAGGAAAGCCACACACACAGACCAAGTCCTGAACTACGAAAGCAACCACCCCAACACACACAAAAGAAGTTGCATCAAGACACTGTTCAAAAGGGCCACAACACACTACAGCACACCAGAACTGCAAAAAGAGGAAGAAGTACACCTCTACAATGTATTCGCCAAAAACTGATACCACTGCAATTTCATCAACAGATGCCTAAGGGAAAGACAACAGAATGAGGACATGCCGCAACCCAAAGGACTAGCCATGTTACCATACATCAAGAACATTTCTGAAATCACAGCCAGACTACTACGACCACTAGGACTCATAACAGCACACAAACCAACAGCTCACCAGGGCAAAGGACCCAATACCCAGCATGAGCAAAACCAACGTAGTGTACAAAATCCCATGCAAGGACTGCACAAAACACTACATCGGACAAACAGGAAGACAGCTAGTGATCCGCATCCATGAACACCAACTAGCCACGAAACGTCATGACCAGCTATCCTTAGTAGCCACACACACAGATGACAAGCCACATGAGTTCGACTGGGACAACACTACTATTATAGGACAAGCCAAACAGAGAACAGCCAGGGAATTCCTAGAGGCATGGCACTCATCCACTGATTCTATCAACAAACACATTGACCTGGACCCAATATACCGGCCACTGCAGCGGACAGCTGGAACTGACAACCGGAAGCGGCAGAGACGAACCACTATAAATGCCGGAGGAAAGATCACAGAAGCGCTTCACAGGAGGCTCCCAAACACTGAGGATATCACCTAGACAGGGGACGAAACGTCTGCAACACAAATTCCCAGCTCGGCGAACAGAACCACAACAACGAGCACCCGAGCTACAAATCTTCTCCCAAACTTTGAACACCTACGGGCGAGAGACGCTAAGACAAGCCAGGAAATGGGAATCCTGAGCCAACTGCCTAAGCACCACATACGAACAACTCCCGTTCCTGCATGAATGCCGAAAGAATCGAATCCTTTCACCATGTGTCAGATACAGACCACCAGTCAACAACCCACAAGCCAGGGACACAGCCAGACAGAACGGATTCAGGATGATCCAAGTAATGATTACAGATGCACACAACAGACTACACAAATACAGACAAGAAATTGTGCACCAAAAATCGTTAATTTCAAAAACCACCAATCAGGAATGGACCCAGACCATAGAACAGGCCGTCACCATAGGACAGAACAGGACCACACACCGCAAAAAAACGGCACTAAAAGAAAAAATGGCCAAACTAACACACAAAGAAGAGGACACCACAACACACACCTGGGTTAGCAACCTCTCCCACAGACAACTCATAGAGACGGAAGGAACAATACTGGCCAAGGGACTCAACTATAACCTCAGGGACGCCAAGACAGCAGACTTCCTAGCAGCACTAGAATATACACTCAGAAACAATGGACTGACAGAAGAGACAGAACAAACAGTGAGACAAAGTATCGTACCCCTGATAACAAGGAAAAGACAAACACATAACCTCAACACCAAGGAGAGGGAAGCACTAAAAACACTAAGAAATGATAAGAACCTAATCATACTACCAGCAGACAAAGGCAGAATGACGGTCATCCTGGACAAAGCAGACTACATCCAGAAAGCGCAACAACTCCTTGCAGATACCAACACCTACCAAAAGAGGGAGTTTGACCCCACCCCACAGCTCACCAATAGGATAAACAACACACTGAGGAATCTGCAAAAAAACAGACAGATAACCAGGTCTGACCTACAAAGAATGAAACCTGAAAGCAACAACACCCCCAGATTCTATGGACTACCCAAAGTGCATAAACCAGACATCCCACTCAGACCCATCGTATCGCTACCAGAGACACCATCACACAAACTGGCTAAAGAACTACAACAGAAACTGAAACACCTGATCAGCGGATCCAGGCACTCGATACAGTCAACACAGGAATTCTTGGACATCGTCAGAAATACACACATAGACAAGGAAGAAACTATGGTCTCATTCGATGTAACGGCACTGGTCACCTCTATCAACAAAACCCTAGCCAGAGAAACAATAGTCAACCTGCTGGACATACAGAACAGACAACAAGACGGGGAACCTATCAACAAAGACTGCATACTCAAACTACTGGACCTGTGCCTCACAACACACTTCACATTCAACAACCAAATATATGAACAAATCAATGGCACACCCATGGGCTCGCCCATCTCTGGACTCATAGCGGAAGCTGTATTGCAAAGATTAGAACAAACAGTCTTACCACAAATTCAACCCAAACTCTGGGTCAGATATGTAGATGACACCTTTGTAATCATTAAAAACACAGAAATCAATAACACACACCAGATCATCAACGCCACACTCACAGGAATCCGATTCACTAGAGAGGAAGAAAAGGACAATCAACTCCCATTCCTAGATGTGATGGTACAGAGAACACCAAACGGAGAATTCACCACAAAGGTATACAGGAAAGCCACACACACAGACCAAGTCCTGAACTACGAAAGCAACCACCTCAACACACACAAAAGAAGTTGCATCAAGACACTGTTCAAAAGGGCCACAACACACTGCAGTACACCAGAACTGCAAAAAGAGGAAGAAGAACACCTATACAATGTATTCGCTAAAAACGAATACCCCCCGCAATTTCATCAACAGATGCCTAAGGGAAAGACAACGGAATGAGGACATGCCACAACCCAAAGAACGAGCCACGTTACCATACATCAAGAACATTTCTGAAATCACAGCCAGACTATTACGACCACTAGGACTCATAACAGCACACAAGCCAACAGCCACGCTCAGACAACAACTCACCAGAACGAAGGACCCAATACCCAGCATGAGCAAAACCAACGTAGTGTACAAAATCCCATGCAAGGGCTGCACAAAACACTACATTGAACAAACAGGAAGACAGCTAATGATCCGTATCCATGAACACCAACTAGCCACAAAACGACACGACCAGCTATCCTTAGTAGCCACACACGCAGATAACAGGCAACATGAGTTCGACTGGGACAACACTACCATTATAGGGCAAGCCAAAAGAGAACAGCCAGGGAATTCCTAGAGGCATGGCACTCATCCACTGATTCTATCAACAAACACATTGACCTGGACCCAATATACCGGCCACTGCAGCGGACAGCTGGAACTGACAACCGGAAGCGGCAGAGACGAACCACTATAAATGCCAGAGGAAACATCACAGAAGCGTTTCACAGGAGGCTCCCAAGCACTGAGGATATCACCAAGACAGGGGACAAAACGTCTGCAACACAAATTCCCAGCTCGGCGAACAGAACCACAACAACGAGCACCCGAGCTACAAATCTTCTCACAAACTTTGAATGTGATACCAAACAAACAGGTCATTTTGTCTTGGATCATGCCAAGCTTCTTTAGTGTTGTTAGAGTTTCACACATTCAGGCAAGTGGTAAGTATTTCATTACACTCCCGAGTTGTACCTTGTAGATGGTGGTCAGAGAGAGAGAAGGAAGACTGATGATTGAGGTGACTTCTTCACTCACTGTTTTCAGATTAGCACACTCCTCACTGCACAATCCTCTAGGAATCCAGAATGTTTGGATGTTAAAAGAGGGCACATGTTGCAGCTGCTGATCAGTGGAGATAAATTTACCTAAAGGTCCATGGTTTGGCCATTTTCTAGATCCCAAACGTGAAATATTCCTTTAGAGTACAATGACCCCTTTGAAAGGCATGCCATGTTTTCCTTCATGTATGGTGGAACAATTCATGATTATCATTACTGCTGCTCCAAAGGTTTTTTTATGAATGGTTTTGTACAGTCACATCATGTCCCACAGTAGTGGGTTTATACATTAGTATAGCATTCAATGGTAAATATGACAGTAACGTAAATCATTCTAAAAATACTCAGTTAGTTCATTGGAACCAGTAAGTGAAAGATAATGTGTTGGGCATGAAAGTATTCCTCAGAAGTGAGCTTTCTTCAATGCATTAATATCTTTTTTCAATATATATAACTGGACTGTGTAGAATATTCCAAACACAATCTTACCAAATGAGTTGTAAAGGTTTTAAATTATCCTTCCAGTTTCAAATACCCATGACATCCACCAAGGGACTCAATCAATGATAACAATCTCACATAAAATGTATGTTTTTAATGAATGATTGGCAATTACAGGAAAACCATCTTTGCCAAGGACACCCTATCAATCCAAGAACATATAATGCCACAGAATGCCTTCCATTTCACAGCAGATTTGTTTTGATTTTCTCAACAGTACCGTTTTGATTTTGTTTGGTCGTTGTTGTCACTGTGTTTATTTTATTAGCATCAGATTTGATTGGGCCATCCATCTCTGAATCTTTTCCAATGCTCATGGGGAGAACCTGATGTATTCCTTCATTACGAGGCTTAGTTCAGTCTTATCATTTAGGTAAAAACAATGACTCCAGATGCTGGAAATCAGATTCTGGATTAGTGGTGCTGGAAGAGCACAGCAGTTCAGGCAGCATCCAAGTAGCTTCGAAATCAACGTTTCGGGCAAAAGCCCTTCATCAGGAAGGGCTGATGAAGGGTTTTTGCCCGAAACGTCGATTTCGAAGCTACTTGGATGCTGCCTGAACTGCTGTGCTCTTCCAGCACCACTAATCCAGTCTCATCATTTCACTAGTCTGGAAGAACTCAACTATCTTCTGAAAATCTAGGTACATTATAACATAAAATCTGCAATTTTAAAGCCCAAATGATGAGCTAGCTCCATGCAAAAGTACAAATTAACAACAAAACAAAAGGTCTCCACCCTCTCGAGCTTGCCTCTCAATTCAATAAGATTGTGGCTGATCTGATTACTCCACATTCTTATGTTCGCTTGATAAGCTAATGTGGTCTTATCCAATGACCTGTATAATTGAAGTACAACCACTCTTGTATTCAAGTCCCACCTCAATAAACAATAACTTTATATTAATAGTCACATAATAATACAGACCTTAGTTGCTAAAAATGTCAAAATTTTGTTTTGTGTACATCAGAGAATTTGCAAGAATAACAATGTATGGGATAAAAGGCAGTTATACTGTGTGAGTGTATTGGTTGACAAGCAAACTGTAATTAATACAGGTGTAGTCATGGAGAATTCACCACTTACTGACGACTGACAAATTTAAACAAAGCTTGGCAGTTCACTGTCAGTCATGATTAGCTGATGCATTCCCCATGACAACCACCTCTATTGATTAGAGTCCAATTGCAAATAAATAAATATCATCTTTTCATGGGATGTGTTTGTTTTCTTTCATATTGGTATTCTTGCAAATTGTTCTGATGAGAACAAGATGAAAAGCTTCAACAACCTGTGCCTTTTTTTCAAAAGCATTCTTTAAACTATCCTAAACCATTGCTGTGCCTGCGTACTAACCTTTTGAAATTCGTGAAGCAGATACCTAGATCTCTCTGCATTTCAGAGCTTTGCATTTGCTTACCATTTATATAATGAGCATCCTTTTCATTTTGCCTGCAAATGGGCAGTTTAATATTTTCCAGCATTATATATTATTTTCCACATCTTTGCCCACTCACTTCATCTTTCTAAATCCCTTTGTAGCTTCCTTATGCCCCCTTCACAAATTACTTTCCTATTTATCTTTGTGTTCATTAGCAAATTTAGCAATCATGCCTTTGGTCCTACCATCCAAATCATTTATATAAATTTAAAGAATTGAAGCTCCTGCACTGATCTCCAATCATTATTTCTTGCCATTTAGAAAATAATCCATTTCTGACTGCTCTGCTTCCTGTCACTGTTCACAGTTTTATAGAAAGGCTTTTGGAATACTGCATTCAAATCTGGTCTCCCTGCTAGAGGAAAGATTTTGTGAAACTTGAAAGGGTACAGAAAAGATTTACAAGGATGTTACCAGGGTTGGTGGATTTGAGTTATAAGGAGAGATTAACTAGGCTGCGGCTATTTTCTCTGGAGCGTCAGAGGTGAGGGGTCACCTGAAAGAGATTTATAAAGTCATGAGGGGCATGGAGAAGGTAAATAGCCAAGGTTTTATTCCCAGGGTAGGGAAGTCCAAAACTTGAGGGCATAGATTTAAGGTGAGAGGGAAAAGATTTAAAAAGGGCCTCAGGAGCAACGTTTTCACACAGAGGGTGGTGCATGTGTGGAATGAACGACCAGAGAAAGTGGAAAAGGCTGGTACAATCACAAATCATTTAAAAGGCATCCAGATGCATACGTGAAAATGAAAGGTTTAGAGGGATAAATGTCAAATGCTGGCAAGTGGGACTAGATCAATTTGGGATATCTGGTTGCATGGATGAGTTGGACCAAAGGGTCTGTTTCCATGCCTTACAACTCTTTAACTCTATAACAATATGACTAGAAATCTGTGGACCCAGTTCTCAAATCCATCTGCCCTTCAAGTGCAGTTCTCCATATATTCACTAGCTGTCTAACATCTATTATAGAACATAGAACATTACAGAGCAGTACAGGCCCTTTGGCCCTCGATGTTGCAACAACCTGTCATACCAATCTGAAGCCCATCTAACCTACACTATTCCATGAACGTTCATATGCTTGTCCAATGACGACTTAAATGTATTTAAAGTTGGCGAATCTACTACCGTTGCAGCAAAGCATTCCATACCCTTACTACTCTGAGTAAAGAAACTACCTCTGACATCTGTCCTATATCTATCACCCCTCAATTTAAAGCTATGCCCCCTCGTGCTCGCCATCACCATACTTGGAAAAAGGCTCTCCCTGTCCACCCTATCTAACCCTCTGATTATCTTATATATCTCCATTAAGTCACCTCTCAACCTTCTTCTCTCCAATCAAAACAGTCTCAAGTCCCTCAGCCTTTCCTCGTAAGACCTTCCCTCCATACCGGGCAACATCCTAGTAAATCTCCTCTGCACCCTTTCCAAAGCTTCCACATCCTTCTTATAATGCGGTGACCAGAACTGTACACAATACTCCAAGTGCAGCCGCACCAAAGTTTTGTACAGCTCTAGCATAACCCCACGGTTCCGGAACTTGACCCCTCTATTAATAAAAGCTAAAACACTGTATGCCTTCTTAACAACCCTATCAACCTGGGTGGCAACTTTCAAGGATCTGTGTACCTGGACACCAAGATCTCTCTGCTCATCTACACTTACCATTAAGGTGGTAAAAAAAATAACTGCAGATGCTGGAAACCAGATTCTGGATTAGTGGTGCTGGAAGAGCACAGTAGTTCAGGCAGCATCCAAGTAGCTTCGAAATCGACGTTTCGGGCAAAAGCCCTTCATCAGGAACACTTACCATTACCCCAGTACTTTGCAAGCTGGTTACTCCGACCAAAGTGAATCACCTCACACTTGTCCGCATTAAACTCCATTTGCCACCTCTCAGCCCAGCTCTGCAGCTTATCTATGTCTCTCTGTAACCTACAATATCCTTCGTCACTATCCACAACTCCACCGACCTTAGTGTCATCTGCAAATTTACTAACTCACCCTTCTACACCCTCATCCAGGTCGTTTATAAAAATGATGAACAGCAGTGGACCCAACACTGACCCTTGCGGTACACCACTAGTAACTGGACTCCAGGATGAACATTTCCCATCAACCACCACCCTCTGTCTTCTTTCAGCAAGTCAATTACTGATCCATACTGCTATATCTCCCATAATGCCAGTCCTCTGCATTTTGTACAACAACCTACTGTGGGGAACCTTATCGAACGCCTTGCTGAAATCCATATACACCACATCAATCGGTTTACTCTCATCTACATGTCTGGTCACCTTCTCAAAGAACACATTAAGGTTTGTGAGGCACAACCTACCCTTCGTAAAACTGTGCTGACTATCCCTAATCAAATTATTCTTTTCTAGATGATTATAAATCCTATCTCTTTTCCAACACTTTACCAACAACTGAAGTAAGGCTCACTGGTCTATAATTACCAGGGTTGTCTCTACTCCCCTTCTTGAACAAGGGAACCACATTTGCTATCCTCAATTTGCTATTAATTGAATTGTGTCAGGTAAGTTTATAATTGGTAAGATCAGATCCAGTGCACATACAACAATTCTGATGTCTTGTAGCATCCTTGCTCTTAGATGATTGTTGATCAAGAACTTTTATTCATTCATGTAAAAATTTTGAAATGTCATGATGCATTATTCATTTTACAGGCTCAGTCCTGATACTGGTGCTCTTGAAATCATGAACCGGGCTCTTGTTTATGTCTTGCTTTTGCTGGGGTGTTCTAGAACATAGAACATTAAACATACAACACAGAACATAGAACAGTACAGCACAGTACAGGCCCTTCGGCCCTCGATGTTGTGCCGACCTGTTATCCTAGTCTAAGAGCAAAATAAACTACATACCCTTCATTTTACTATTATCCATGAGCCTATCCAAGAGTGACTTAAATGTCTCCAATGTATCTGACTCTACTATCACTGCTGGTAGTGCATTCCATGCACTCACCACTCTCTGTGTAAAAAACTTGACATCTCCCCTAAACTTGTCTCCAATTACCTGAAAATCACGTCCCGTCATGATAGCCATTTTTGCCATAGGAAAAAGTCTCTGGCTATCCACTCCATGTGTGCCTCTCATCATCTTATACACCTCTATCATGTCACCACTCATCCTTCATCGCTCCAATGAGAAAAGCCCTAGATTCCTCAATCTTTCTTCAATAGAAGTGCCCTCCAGTCCATAACGATTCCCCAAGTTTAGGGCATTTACATTTACATTCTCTCCGAGGATGACCTCAGCCTACCATTGCCCCTGGGGGGACATGTTGTAATGGGGGGAGCGGCCAGAGTACCTGTGAGCATTACCAACTGACCTGTATAAAGGGGATGTGTTTCCTTTGTTTGGGGCCTCTGACTTCACCTGTGAAGAGGGTCAAAGGGGTCACCTAGCTTGTATAGGCTATAATAAACTTTAACTGTTTGCAGAAGTTAGAAAAAGAATCTTGCATCAACATAGGACTGACTAGTCTGTAATTCCCAGGGTTATCCTGGGAGGGTTATCCCTCTTCCCTCCCTTGAACAAGGGAATCACATTCTAATTCAGTTATCCTCCTTACCATTTAATCCTTTAGGCTGAATGGTATACTGTAAATTTTCCAGTCTGGAAAGTTTGGGATAAATCACTTCTAGATTTTGGAATTTTCTGGATGAGAGAATGATGTTACAATACAT
Source organism: Chiloscyllium punctatum (assembly GCF_047496795.1). Classification (NCBI taxonomy): domain Eukaryota; kingdom Metazoa; phylum Chordata; class Chondrichthyes; order Orectolobiformes; family Hemiscylliidae; genus Chiloscyllium; species Chiloscyllium punctatum. Next base: position 10,029,381 of record NC_092783.1, on the reverse strand, counting down.
TAGCACATGTGTGAACCAGAGAAAAAAAACCTGATACATAAAACCATGAGAGAAAATTATGCAGCAGTAAAATATGGTTCTACTGAGTAAAATACTGTATTTTTCACTTCTCTGCTCCAAGGATCCCTTTCCCTCTGTTTCTCATCTCCTCTTGGTGACTTCTAGTCTGTCTTCTTCTGTAACTCTGATACTCTATGCTCTACAGCCTACCATTCACTGTACTGTGTTCATCATCTCTTCCCTCTATTATGCAATGTTCACTTCACCCCTCTTACTGTAATTTGTTCTGTTCCCTCCTCCATGTGCTACACTATTTGATTCTTTTTAATGCTTAGAGAATGTACCCTGTCCTACCTCCCTGTCTTTCCTCTTCCCACTGTATAAACCACCATTTCTGTTTCCTGTTCCTAATGATGCACTTTTCCTTTGCTACATCTTTCTGTTGGTCTGTGTTATGGACCTTCTCTCTCTTTGGTCCATTGTACGTTTTTCTGGATGTCCTGACTGTGCATATGAGATGTCTCAATTAGAATTAAACCATACTACATATTTCATTTCTTTTAGATTTTCCCCACTGTCTCTAAGCAATATCACTGAAAGTCTGTCAAAATTGTAATCATGTTTTTAAAATATCTATATATTATTAATCTTAACCTCCTCCTCCTCTAGTCATTCTACTTTACTTATCTTCCTTTAAGGAAAAATATTCAATCTTCCTTCTGTTTATTTTTTCACTATTTTTTTGACTGAATTCACCCTCATGACTTTCTTACAACTTGTAGAAATCTAGTCTTGTGTTTGTGTTGACTTTTTTCATCTTTAATGTAATTACAACTTCAAGACCATCTGTATTGTGATTACCAGAACCCAAATGTGCACCCGCGTCCAGAATACTAATAATGATATAACTGTAATGGCGGCCAACCAAATCAATACTTACATAAACACTAGTTCAAATCTCATTAGAATAATAACATTGCATTTTCAGGATCATTACTACTTCTCATTAAAAATAGATCAGCATTAGTAATTTCCTGTCGATGCCTCTTTACAGCAACTCACTACTTTAAAAGTAATTGAAACAAAAATGAACCACAACAGACCTGAGTATTAACTTACATCTTGTAAATTTATTTTAGTCGGTCAGTTAACCTCAAGATCAATATATACGGTTTTCTAAATGCAGGCAACGCTTTAGTCAGTCTAGATCCATTGGTTGGTACATTTCATGAAGAAATATGATCACCAATAATTAGCAAATCAATCCTTCATATTACAAAGTTTGCAAGGCTCGAAGGACAATCAAAGAAATATGACTCACACACACCCCAGAAAAAAGCAGCAGTCACAGGAAATGAAACCCCACTGAAAGTAAGAAAGTCCATGCACATAATCAAATAGGAAGAGGACTCAGACATTCATTACCCAAAACCTGGTCCACCCATCAATTAGATCATAGCTCCTCTGTGACTTAACTCCTACCCTCCTAAGTTCTACTACCCTTGCCTGACTGAGCTGACTGCAACAGCTTAATGAGGGAGAGTGTTCGAGACTTCCACTATCCTTTGTGTGGAGACCTGTTTTCTATGTCAACCTTAAACTGCATTAATTCTAAGGCTATGTTTTCTTAAAATGCAAACTCCAAGGCAAAGGATTGTGATACGCAGTCCTATACAATAATAGAAATCCCCCGTGAGAAAAAAACAAAGCCGCAAAACTGCCAAATTTCAATTGGTAAGAAAAGTATTCCTTCCCCTGTTTTCCATGTTTTCATTCTTGTCCAGACCTTCCTGATTCCCACAGCTTCAATCAGGGAAGAAATTGCCTCAAAGCCACTGAGGCCTTCAGGGTGTAGAGAATTCACAAGGTCGATTTTTCTATAACATGGGGTCACACAAGAATGCAACCATCGTGTTATGGAAGAACTGACTGTATCCTTAGAGTTGAACTGCCAGCCTCAAATACAGTTCAATTTGCCACTCTCCTTTACTCAACTACTCAATATTCTGAATCGTGATTCATAGCTCACTTTCATTGTTTCATCTCAATCTCACAGATGGCATGTTCTGAGCTTCACATCCATATCCACAGCTTGCACAGGCTGACAGCTATTGAACTATGACAGGCAGGTCAATTTAAGAGATAGCACCATGCTTACTGACACATTAGCCATTCTCTTGCTGCACCAGTTGACATATAAGTAGAGACAGTAGTATCTAACTGGTGAAGAACAGTAAGTCATCATTATTGAGATTGTTTGATTGATTATTTGATTGACCTAACCATTGACATTATGATGCACCTTAAGACCGGGTTTAAAGAAAGTACACATGCTTGAAAATGACCAAAGTAAGCAAATAATAGTGTCTTCTTCAGGTAGCAGAATATTTCTTTTTATTATCAATCATATTATTCAAGTTGTAAAGCCAATGCAATTTGACTGCATGCATTTACTTTAGTTTGTGTCAATATATAAAGATGAGTTAGGGTAGTGAAGCCAGTGTTCTGAGAACTTAAATTAATCTTCATTGAGAGCTGTCTGCACTGATCAGAATTGATGTTAGAGCATTCTCATTTGGGGAGCTAGTGGTCTAAACCCAGTGACTTTGTGAAGACTAGGAAGAAGGATGAATCACTATATGGAAATAGTTTATGTTTTCCTTTGTCACAAACAAGTAATTTCTATTGTGTAAGATGCCAATTCCCATTTATCAGTGACATGTTCCATCGAAGAGATAACAATGGCAAAGATTAATAGCAGAATAATAGCAGCATTTGATTAATGCATAACTCTTCTTTAATTGAACTAACATGCAGCCATTGTGCTGCCCATGATTTACATTTTATCTGCATGCAGAATATAACACTATTATTTGACTGAACGCAGCAGATTTCCCAAGTTTAATCTAGGCTAGCACCACTTACACTTACACTAGCTAGCATGTATAAATGAGGTAGCTCTCAGTACTTGAAGAGGTGATTCATTCTGCCTGGAGAGTTCTGAGGAAGGGTTTTTGGAGCCGAAATATTAAATCCTATTTCTCTCCACAACTGCCGCCAGACCTGCTGAGCTTTTCCAGTAATTTTGTTTTTGTTTCTGATTTATAGCATCCGCAGTTTTTCAGTTTTTATTTACTATTTAAAGCACAGGAATTGGATGGTTAAGAAATGTTGAGCAGAGAGAACACTGAAGAATGATACATGGGATAGAGGATGTGCTTTAAGATTCTAAGCATGTTTGGGTGTAGGCGGTGGAAAGGAGGAGATGTTGTGTAGTGTGGATTTAGTGACCTTAGTGCAGCGTAACACCATGGACATGGATATAATGTCACAAGAAGTGGGCCATTCAATCTATCAAGTCCATTCTGCCTTTCAATCATGGTTGAGCTGTGACCTATTTCCTGGGATGGGTGGCATGGTGGCACAGTGGTTAGCACTTCTGCCTCACAGCGCCAGAGTCATAGAGATGTACAGCATGGAAACAGACCCTTTGGTCCAACTCGTCCACGCCAACCAGATATCCCAACCCAATCTAGTCCCACCTGCCAGTACGCAGCCCATATCCCACCAAACCCTTCCTATTCATATACCTCTTAAATGTTGCAATTGTACCAGTCTCCACCACACTCTCTGGCAGCTTATTCCAGACATGTACCACCCTCTGCGTGAAAATGTTGCCCCTTAGGTCTCTTTTATATCTTTCCCCTCTCATCCTAAACCTATGCCCTCTAGTTCTGGACTCGCTGACCCCAGGGAAAAGACTTTGTCTATTTATCCTATCCATGCCCCTCATAATTTTGTAAACCTCTATAGGGTCACCCCTCAGTCTCCGATAGTCCAGGGAAAACAGCCCCAGCCTGTTTAGCCTCTCCCTGTAGCTCAGATCCTCCACCCCTGGTAACATCCTTGTAAATCTTTTCTGAACCCTTTCAAGTTTCACAACATCTTTCCAATAGGAAGGAGACCCGAAATGCACGCAATATTCCAACAGTGGCCTAACCAATGTCCTGTACAGCTGCAACATGACCTCCCAACTCCTGTACTCAATACTCTGAACAATAAAGGAGAGCATACCAAATGCCTTCTTCACTATCCTATCTACCTGCGACTCCACTTTCAAGGAGCTATGAACCTGCACTCCAAGGTCTCTTTGGTCAGCAACACTCCCTAGGACCTTACTATTAAGGATATAAGTCCTGCTAAGATTTGCTTTCCCAAAATGCAACACCTCGCATTTATCTGAATTAAACTCCATCTGCCACTTCTCAGCCCATTGGCCTATCTGGTCCAGATCCTGTTGTAATCTGATGTAACCTTCTTCGCTGTCCACTACACCTCCAACTTTGCTGTCATCTGCAAACTTACTAGCTGTACCTCTTATGCTTGCATCCAAATCATTTATTTAAATGACAAAAAGTAGAGGGCCCAGCACCGATCCTTGTGACACTCCACCGGTCACAGGCCTACAGTCTGAAAAACAACCCTCCACCACCACCCTCTGTCTTCTACCTTTGAGCCAGTTCTGTATCCAAATGGCTAGTTCTCCCTGAATTCCATAAGATCTAACCTTGCCAATCAGTCTCCCATGGGGAATCTTGTCGAACGCTTTACTGAAGTCCATATAGATCACATCTACTGCTCTGCCCTCATCAATCTTCTTTGTTACTTCTTCATAAAACTCAATCAAGTTTGTGAGACATAATTTCCCACACACAAAGCCATGTTGACTATCCCGAATTAGTCCTTGCCTTTCCAAATACATGTACATTCTGTCCCTCAGGATTCCCTCCAACAACTTGCCCACCACTAAGGTCAGGCTCACCGGTCTATAGTTCCCTGGCTTATCTTTACCACCCTTCTTAAATAGTAGCACCACGTTTGCCAACCTCCAGTCTTCCAGCACTTCACCTGTGACTATCGATGATACAAATATCTCAGCAAGAGGCCCAGCAATCACTTCTCTAGCTTCCCAGAGAGTTCTTGGGTACACCTGATCAGGTCCTGGGGATTTATCCACTTTTAACCGTTTCAAGACACCCAGCACTTCCTCCTCTGTAATCTGGACATTTTGCAAGATGTCACCATCTATTTCCCTACAGTCTATATCTTCCATATCCTTTTCCACAGTAAATTTTGATGCAAAATATTCATTGAGTATCTCCCCAATTTTCTGTGGCTCCACACAAAGGCCACCTTGCTGATCTTTGAGGTGCCCTATTCTCTCCCTAGTTACCCTTTTGTCCTTAATATATTTGTAAAAACCCTTTGGATTCTCCTTAATTCTATTTGCCAAAGCTATCTCATGTCCCCGTTTTGCCCTCCTGATTTCCCTCTTAAGTATACTCCTACTTCCTTTATACTCTTCTAAGGATTCACTTGATCTATCCTGTCTATACCTGACATATGCTTTCTTCTTTTCCTTAACCAAACCCTCAATTTCTTTAGTCATCCAGCATTCCCTATACCTACCAGTCTTCCCTTTCACCCTGACAGGAATATACTTTCTCTGGATTCATGTTATTTCATTTCTGAAGGCTTCCCATTTTCCAGCCGTCCCTTTACCTGCGAACATCTGCCTCCAATCAGCTTTTGAAAGTTTGATTAGAGTCTTGCCTAATCCCGTCAAAATTGGCCTTTCTCCAATTTAGAACTTCAACTTTTCGATCGGGTCTATCCTTTCCCATCACTATTTTAAAACAAATAGAATTCTGGTCACTGGCCGCAAAGTGCTCCCCCACTGACACCTCAGTCACCTGCCCTGCCTTATTTCCCAAGAGTAGGTCAAGTTTTGCACCTTCTCTAGTAGGTACATCCACATACTGAATCAGAAAATTTTGTTCTACACACTTAACAAATTCCTCTTCACCTAAACCTTTAACATTATGGCAGTCCCAATCTATGTTTGGAAAGTTAAAATTCCCTACCATAACCTCCCTATTATTCTTACAGATAGCTGAGATCTCCTTACAAGTTTGTTTCTCAATTTCCCTCTGACTATTGGGGGGTCTATAATACAATCCCAATAAGGTGATCATCCCTTTCTTATTTCTCAGTTCCACCCAAATAACTTCCCTGGATGTATTTCCGGGAATATCTTCCCTCAGCACAGCTGTAATGCTATTCCTTATCAAAAATGCCACTCCCCTTCCTCTCTTGCCTCCATTTCTATCCTTCCTGTAGCATTGGTATCCTGGAACATTCAGCTGCCAGTCCTGCCCATTCCTGAGCCATGTTTCCGTAATTGCTATGATATCCCAGTCCCATGTTTCTAACCATGCCCTGAGTTCATCTGCCTTACCTGTTAGGCCCTTTGCATTGAAATAAATGCAGTTTAATTTCTTAGTCCTACCTTGTCCCTGCCTGCCCTGACTGTTTGACTCACTTCTGTTCTCAGCTGTACCCTGGGTTCAATTCCCGCCTCAGGCTACTGTCTGTGTGGAGTTTGCACATTCTCCCCGTGTCTGCGTGGGTTTCCTCCGGGTGCTCCGGTTTCCTCCCACAGTCCAAAAATGTACAGGTAAGGTGAATTGGCCGTGCTAAATTGCCCGTAGTGTTAGATGAAGGGGTAAATGTAGGGGAATGGGTCTGGGTGGGTTGCTCTTCGGAGGGTCGGTGTGGACTTGTTGGGCCGAAGGGCCTGTTTCCAAACTGTAAGTAATCTAATCTAAAGTAGTTCAATGACCACACATGAGTGGACAAGGTCAGTAACTTGATCTTGATATGCATTACAGGTTATTCTGCTATAACACATGTTTCCTTAATGCAAATTTGCTGTAATGCAATTGATGAATTGGCGACGCTACTTGTAAAGCATGAACTTTTAAATTAAATGTGCTTTGCCTGTAAAGCGATTACAGTGCGAACACTTTAAGCGCTGTTTCTAAAGCATGATTTCTCTATAACATGGGGTCGCACAGGTGTGCAACCATCGTGTTATGGAAGACCTGACTGTATCCTTAGAATTGAACCATGAGCCTCAAATACAGTTCAATTTACCACTCTCCTTTACTCAACTACCCAATATTCTGAATCATGGTTCATAGCTCATTTTCATTGTTTCATCTCAATCTCACATATGGCATGTTCTGAGCTTCACATCCACAGTTTGCACAGGCTGACAGCTATTGAACCATAACAGGCAGATCAAGATTCTGGATGGATGAGGCAACCTACTCAGAGCTTTCGCACCATCTGTCCTCTCTTAGTGGCTTCGTCTCCCCAAGGAACAATCGATCAGAAGTGGACCATTCAATCTATCATGTCCATTCTGCCTTTCAATCATGGCTGAGCTGTGACCTATTTCCTGGGATGGTAAGACTGATGTATGAAGAGAGGCTGAATTGATTAGGACTACATTCACTAGAATTTAGAGGAATGAGCTGAGATCTCAGAGAAACCTATCTCATTTTAACAAAACCAGGCAAGGTAAATGCAAGAAGGATGCTCCCAATGACCAGGGGAGGGCAGAACTAGTGTTCAAAGTCCAAGGATGCAGGGTGGTCACAACCGGACTGAGATGAGAAGATATGTCTTCACCCAGAGAATTGTGAGCCTATAGAATTCTCGATCACAAAGCAGTTGAGGCCAAAACATTGAATGATTTCAAAAATAATTTAGAGGTAGTTTTTAGAGCTAAAAAGAATGAAGGATATGTTGAGAAAGCAGGAATGGGGAACTGAATTGGATGATCAGCTATGATTGCATTGAATGGCAGAGCAGACTCAAACGGCTGAGCTGCCTATTCCTGCTCCTATTTTCTATGTTTCTCTGAACCTATATACATCATTTTGTTTCATAATTTTAATTTTTTGCCAAATAGGACTATATCGATATCAGATTTAAAACTTGGCATTATTCTAAAAGCCATTGCCCTTTGTGGATGTCAGAGCAGAGGTTTTCAGAAAGTGTCATACACCGCACTCCCTATAAACTTTTGCAACACTAAACATCAGGAACAAGGTCTATTTAAACTCACCACAAGAGTCTGCAATAATCAATAAACAAGTAACCTCGGGGTAGTCAATGTTCCTTTTAAATAATGCAGACGAGGACCTGAGGGAGTGGAAAATCTTTCTGCTGCTAACTATATCTTCAAACAATGCTAGGGTTTGTACATTAATGTTTGGGCCTTGAGTAGTGTTGTAGAACAGAGGGACCTTGGAGTGCAGGTACATAATTCTTTAAAGTTTGCATCACAAGTAGACAGAATAGTTTAAAAAGCATTTGGCATGCTTGTCTTCATTGCTCAGTCCTTTGAGTATAGGGGTTGAGAAGTCATGTTGCGGTTGTACAGGACATTGGAGAGGCATCTTCTGGAATGCTGTGTTGAGTTCTGGTCGCCCAGTTAGAGGAAGGATATTATTAAGCTGGAGGGTGTACAGAAGAGATTTGCCAGGACGTTGCTGGGTATGGAAGGTTTGAGTTATAAAGAAAGGCTGGATGGACTGGGACGATTTTGCTGGAGTGTAGGAGGTTGAGAAGCAAACTTAAAGAAGCCTTTAAAATAACAAGGGGTATAGATAGAGTTAATGGTAGTTGGCTTTTCCCTCGGATGGGGAATTTCAAGAATGGGGGCACATTTTTAAGATAAGAGGAGAAAGATATGAGGGGCAAATGTTTTACACAGAGGATGGTTCGTCGATGGAATTAACATCCTAAGGAAGTAGTGGATGTGGGTACAATTATAAAGTTTAAAGGATAAGTACATGAAAAGGAAAGGTTTGGAGGGATTATGTTCAATATGGCTGGATGGACCAAAGGGTCTGTTTCTGTTCTCAATGACTCTATGACGTTAAGAGAGAATGGGTGATAGCTGGACAATTCAAGTACCGCAGGCATCAATCAGCATTACACATTTTTTGGTGCAACAATCTAAGTTTTCATCCTTCCACTATCTCTAAAATGGCAGAAAGTGTGTACTGTGCCAGAAGTATGTATGCACAGTGTAAGTGCAATTTTGGACAAAACATAGCACCTGTAGTGTCACAGATATAGGCACTACTTGACTTCACCAGATTTTGCAGTTGTTAGTATGCCTTCATCATACAGATTTCCTCTTCCTAATGTGGGTGATCTATAATTCTACCCAAGAAAGTTCTTGCATAAAGTTGAATTTGAATCTTCTCAGGTGGAACATCATTCTGTTTTAAGCTGTCACAGATTGATTGATGAAATTTTGGTTCATTACAACTTTCAATACAGTGAGAATGAATGAAGACTAAATAACTTGTCTCATGGCAGACTTCATTGGAGGAAATCATGACATTTAGAATGATTAGCAGAATGATGCATGTTGCTGAACTTCAACAGCTCTAACTATGGTCAACAAAAGTAGCTAACTAAATCATGTATCAGTTCTGTGTCGCATGCTATTCCTCAGCATTGCAGAATCCAGCAGTGTAGTTCATTAGTCAAATAATTCCTACCGTGTGGAAGCTAGCCATTCGGCCTAGACTAATCCTCCAAAGGGCATCCCACCCAGACCACCCCTCCCCCCCCCCGCCCCACATCCCTGTAAGACCGAATGATGAATCCATCTAGCCTGCACATCACTGGACACTACGGGCAATTTAGCATGGCCAATCTACCTGACCTGCACATCTTTGGACTGTGGGAGGAAACCAGACCACCCAGGGGAAACTATGGAACTCTGAAAGATTATCATTCGACTGGATACAATGTGCTCTCCTACTTCCTTTAATAACTTCGGATAGAAACTGTGAGGTCCTGGGGATTTGTCGCGCTTTAATTCCATTAATGTCCTCATCGACAGTGCTTCACTTATGTTATAGAGTCATAGAGTCATAGAGATGTACAGCACGGAAACAGACCCTTTGGTCCAATCCATCGATGCCGACCAGATATCCCAACCCAATCTAATCCCACCTGCCAGCACCCAGCCCATATCCCTCCAAACCCTTCCTATTCATATACCCATCCAAATGCCTCTTAAATGTTACAATTATACCAGCCACCACCACTTCCTCTGGCAGCTCATTCCATACACGTTCCACCCTCTGCATGAAAACATTTCCCCCTAGGCCTCTATTATATCTTTCCCCTCTCACCCTAAACCTAAGCCCTCCAGTTCTGTACTCCCCCACCCCAGGGAAAAGACTTGGTCTATTTATCCTATCCATGCCCCTCATGATTTTATAAACCTCTATAAGGTCACCCCCCAGCCTCCAATGCTCCAGAGAAAAGGGCCCTAGCCTATTTCAACCTCTCCCAAAAGCTCAAATCCTCCAACCCTGGCAACATCCTTGTAAATCTTTTCTGAATCCTTTCAAATTTCACAACATCTTTTCGATAGGAAGGAGACCAGAATTGCATGCAATATTCTAACAGTGGCCTAACCAATGTCCTGTACAGCTGCAACATGACCTCCCAACTCCTGTGCTCAATATTCTGACTGATAAAGGAAAGCATACCAAACACCTTCTTCATTATCCTATCTACCTGCGACTTCACTTTCAAGGAGCTATGAAACTACACTCCTTGGTCTCTTTGTTCAGCAACACTCCTTTGGACCTTACCATTAAGTATATAAGTCCTGCTAAGATTTGCTTTCCCAAACTGCAGCACCTCACACTTATCTGAATTAAACTCCATCTGCCACTTCTCAGCCCATTGGCCCACCTGATCAAAACCCTGTTGTAATCTGAGGTAACCTTCCTCGCTGTCCACTACACCTCCAATTTTGGTGTCATCTGCAAACTTACTAACTGTACCTCTTACGCTCACATCCAAATCATTTATATAAATGACAAAAAGTAGTGGACACAGCCAGAATCTTTGTGGCACTCCACTGGTCACAGGCCTCCAGTCTGAAAAACAACTCTATTCCAGCACCCTCTGTCTTCTACCCTTGAGCCAGTTCTGTATCCAAATTGTTAGTTCTCCCTGTATTCTGTGAGATCTAACCTTGCTAATCAGTCTCCCATGGGGAACCTTGTCAAACGCCTTACTGAAGTCCATATAGATCACATCTACCACTCTGCCCTCATCAATCCTCTTTGTTACTACTTCAAAAAACTCCATCAAGTTTGTGAGACATGATTTCCCATGCACAAAGCCATGTTGACTATCCTTAATCGGTCCTTGCCTTTCCAAACACATGTACATCCTATCCCTCAGGATTCCCTCCAACAACTTGCCCACCACCGAGATCAGGCTCACTGGTCTATAGTTCCCTGGCTTGTCCTTACCACCCTTCTTAAACAGTAGCACCACCTTAGTCAACCTCCAGTCTTCAGGCACCTCATCTTTGACTATCAATGGTACAAATATCTCAGTAAGACGCCCAACAATCACTCCCCTCACTTCCCACAGAGTTCTATGGTGGGCGGCACAGTGGCACAGTGGTTAGCACTGCTGCCTCACAGCGCCAGAGACCTGGGTTCAATTCCCGCCTCAGGCGACTGACTGTGTGGAGTTTGCACATTCTCCCCGTGTCTGCGTGGGTTTCCTCCGGGCGCTCCAGTTTCCTCCCACAGTCCAAAAAATGTGCAGGTTAGGTGAATTGGCCATGCTAAATTGCTCGTAGTGTTAGGTGCAGGGTAAATGTAGGGGAATGGGTTGCGCTTCGGCAGGTTGGTGTGGACTTGTTGGGCCGAAGGGCTTGTTTCCACGCTGTAAGTAATCTAACCTGATTGGGTCCTGGGGATTTATCCACCTTTATGCATTTCAAAACATCCAGCACTTCCTCTTCTGTAATTTGTACATTCTGCAAAATGTCACCATCTATTTCCCTACAGTCTATATCTTCCATCTCCTCTTCCACAGTAAATACTGATGCAAAATACTCCTGTAGTATCTCCCCCATTTTCTACGGCTCCACACAAAGGCCACTTTGCTGATCTTTGAGGGTCCCTATTCTCTCCCTAGTTACGCTTTTGTCCTTAATGTATTTGTAAAAACCCTTTGGATTCTCCTTAATTCTATTTGCCAAAGCTATCTCATGTCCCCTTTTTTCCCTCCTGATTTCCCTTTTAAGTATACCCCTACTGCCTTTATATTCTTCTAAGGATTCACTCGATCTATCTTGTCTATACCTAACATATGCTTCCTTCTTTTTCTTAACCAAATATGTGAAGTGGAGCTTTTCCCTCTCATGGGTATAAACTGATTTTGTCTCGTGTTAAATGTTCCTTTAAAGATCCTCCACTTGTTCTGTTATATTACCCATTAACAGATTATCCTTATTTAACATGGTCAGACTCTGTCTCATCTCATTAATGTCAACTTTGTCTACATCTAAAACTCTAATAGCTAATTCATGCATTTCATTTTCAAATGCGACATTGAACTCGATTATGCTATGATCACTATTTGATAAATGTAGGTTGTTATTATCCCATTCTGCATGCTGGACAAAGGCAATGGAGGAATTAAGAAAAGTGACAGATTATATGAGAACATCTATAGGCCAAATAAGTTGCATTGCTGGATGCAATATTGATGAACTGTCCAGATTCATAAACTATGAGAGATTTAGAATCATAGAGTAATATAGCATGGAAACAGAGCCTTCAATCCAACCAGTCCATTCCAACCATAAGCCCAAACTAAATTAGTCCAACCTACCTGCTTGTGCTTGGCCCATATCCCTCCCCTTTTATTCATGTAATTATGTAAATGTCTTTTAAACACGGTAATTATACCTGGATTCACCACTTCCTCTGGAAGTTCATTTCACACACAAACTACTCTCTGTGTAAATAATTTGTCCCCATTTCTTTCTTAAATCTTTCACCTCTCACCTTAAAAATATACTCCCTAGTGTTGAAATCCCTAACCTTGGAAAAAGACACCTGACATCCACGTTATCTATACTCTTCATCATTTTACAAACCTCTATAATGTCATCCCTCAACCTTGTACACTCCATTGAAAAAAGTCCCAGCCTATCTAGCCTCTCCTTATAACTCAAACCCTCTATTCCCAGCACCATCCTGGTAAATCTCTTCTGAACCTTCTCCAGCCTAATTGTATCTTTCCTGTAGCAAGGCGATCAGAACTAGTTCAGTACGGGAAGGGCCTCACCAGTGTCCACACAACCTCAACATAATGTCCCAATTCCTATACTCAAAGGTCTGAACAATGAAGGCAAGCATGCTAAACACCTTCTCAACCACGCTATCTGTATGTAATGCAAACTTCAAATTAATGTACCTGAAACTCTACGTCACTTTATTATACATTACCCACGGCCCTATTTTTAATTTTATAAGTCTTGCCTTTGTTTGTTTTACCAAAATGCAATACCACACATTTATCCAAATTAAAGTCCATCTCCATGTCTGCTCAAGTTGCTTGATATGTTATGGGGTGGTTCATGTGCCCATTTGACTCCTTCAGTTCCAATCCCAATGATCGTGCCAGGAGCAGCATCATTATTTTGGAGCAGGTTCCAATGGTATCCCTATCTACTTAGGAATTTGTTCTTGGAAATGGGATGGGGAGGTAGGGGAGGATGCTGCTGTTTTTGCAAATATGTTAATTTCCAAAGAGATCACATTTTAAGTTATAGAGAAAGTATTTGCTGGTGGTAGTTCATATGATTTCTTATACAGGTGTGAGAAAATATTTTCACAGATATCTGAATACATCAACATTTTTCGTACTAATGATCCTTCTGATCGTGCAGATACCCTTACCCATTTCCTTTCTCTTCTTCTTTATTCCTCCTTTCCCTTTCCCTCTTACTGTGTTTAAGAGTACAACTGTTCTGTTTTCAAATGTCTCTTCATATGTAATTTTACGTCTATCTCTTTTTGTCATTTCAACCTGATGCTGTATTAATGGCTGATTACATACTCCAGTCTGCATTCTATCTTGTACCCAATATTCCAATCCATTTGATTTGTCATTTACAGGTCTTTGCAAAACAAACTGAAAACCTAAGCTTTTTTACCTCCGGATTAGTGCAATTAGATCAAGCATTGCACTAAAGCATCATTCTCACGTTATTAATTCCAGTTTATCCCTTTCTAGGATATCGTCTCAAATTTGACTCCATAATACAAATTGCGAGAGGATCTTTGAGACATGTTAAGATTATAATTCTGATCATTCTGAGCATTTAACCTTGTACAATATTCATGTGTACTCAATATTTAAACAGAAATAAACAAATTTTTAAAAGTGGGTGCACATTTACAGCAAATTAAATTCATAAGACCAGAATAACAGCATGGTGGGTATTTACACATGAACCTAAAGACACAAAGTTTATTCTTTCGGAGTTCAACCATAACAGAGTCAGAAAAATGTTGGATAATTTCTGATATTTTACATTGTAGTTGACACTGGGAAGTTTAATTTAAAAATTCAAATGTGTAATCTTGATATTACCATGCAAAGGGCTGACACACTGGCTCAGTAGTTAGCACCACTACTTCTCAGTGCTGGGGACCTGGGTCCATTGCCACGCTCAGCAACTGTCCAAGTGGAGTTTGCACATTCTCCCTGTGTCTACATGGATTTCCTCCCACAGTCTAAAGATGTACAGGTCAGGTATTTTTGACATGCCAAGTTGCCCAATAGTATCCATGGATTTGTAGGTTAGATGGATTTGCCATAGGAAATGCAGGGTTACAGGGATGGAATGGTCCGGGTGGAATGCCCATTGGAGGGTCACTGTGGGCTCAATGGGCCAAATGATCTACTTCCACTGTGTAGGGATTCTATAATTTTATATCCATGAACATATGAAAGAGGAGCAGGTGTCAGTCATTTGGCTGCTCAAGCCTTCTATATTTGGTAAGATTATGACCGATTTGATTGCACCATATTTTCATCTACTCATTTAATCTTTCACCCTTTTGCTTATCAGGCAGATATAGATATGTTGAGTGTGTGCAAAAATCTGGCAGATGGAGTACTACAATATGGGAAAATCTGAAGGCGTTGACTTTAACCGGATAAATAAAAAGCAACGTATTCTTTAAATGGAAAACAGAGCAGGAAATTCTAAGTTTCAGAGAGATGTAGGTGTTTTATTCTAGGAGCCATAAGAAAATTAGTTTCCAGAATAGTACATAATTAAGAGTGGGGTGCTATCCTTTATTACAAGAAGAATGAACATAAAATTAAAGGTAATATTCTTTGGCTATATAGATGAGACCACATCTTGAATACAATGTGAGCAGATTGTTATGTAAGGAAGGATACAAATGAAATGGAAGTGGTTCAGAAGAGGTTTACTAGATTGACACTGCAATGAGGTCAGCCAACTGGACCTGATAGAATGTGAGTTCCCTAACTGGGGCTGTTAATCTGGTTTAATAATGAACCTTGGCTGACATATAAAAAGGTGAGTGTCAGAGATACTGAAACTCTAGTGTCTGACGCTGTATGAGGCAGTACTGTTGTCAAGGACTGTTCATAGGTGAATAATGCGTGACTTGGTGACAGGGTTCTGGTGACTTGTGTGGGGTTATTTTGGACACTTTTTAAAAAAATTATTCACTCATGGGGCTGGCAAACATTTGTTGATCATCCCTAGTTGGCCTTGAGAAGGTGGTGCTGAGCATCCTTCTTGAACCATTGCTGTCCATGTGCTGTAGGTTGACCCATGATGTCCTTAAGGAGGGAATTCCAGGATTTTGATGCAGCGACATTGAAGGAATGTGATATATTTCCAAGTCAGGATGGCTTGGAGGAGAACTTGCAGATGGTGGTGTTTCCATGTGTCTGCTGTCCTTGTCCTTCAAGATGAAACTTGTGTGATTCAAAGGTGCTGTCTAAGGATTATTGTTGAATATCTTATGGATGGCACATCCTGCTGCGTCTGAGTGTCCATGGTGGAGAGGATGGATTTTTATGGATGGGGTGTTAATCAAGCAAGCTGTTTTGCCCTGGACAGTGTCGAGCCTCTTGAGTATTGTTGAACCTGGATCCATTCAGGCAAGTGGGAGTATTCCATTATGGAATACTTGGGAAGCCAGGAGGTGAGTATGACTGTATCAAACTGTTACTTGACTAGTCTGTAAGACAGATCTCCCAACAATGGTAAGGAGGATTATGCAGGTTTGACATTGTCACTTCCACTTCCTCCATCTTGCTAGATTTTCCTTTCTGTTTCATTCGTTCAAGAATGATTAAAATTGAATGATCGCTTTATTCCAAATGCAGCTTACATTCCATGTCAGACAGCTGAATGTCATGAAGTGAGTTTTGAAAGGCAAATAAAGCATGAACACCATGCTATATTGAAAAGTATCAATGAAGCTCAGTGCAGCAGTTTCTATCAATGATGTCCCCATGGTCCAAAGCAAAGGGCTCAGTTGATTCATGGTTGTTTTCCCCCTCTTGTTCTGCCTATTTCCCTCTATTAAAGACCACCTTGTCCTGCAAGAAGGTTGGGAGAATGTCATTGATACTTGACAACGTGGCAGGAAAAACTGGAAGTCTGAGAAAGCAGTGAAACCTCGGTGTGAGACTGGTGGCAGTGGAAGGTCAGTGAAGTGGGCTACGTTTTTGCTGGGTGTTGCTGATTGGTGAATCATAGGGTTGGTGTTCATTGGGGAGTGTAAAAGGTTGACGGTGCAGTGAGTAGGAGATGCAATTTGAAGACACGTTCATTGATCTTGACCAACCATGTGAGGTTCTTGAAGCACTATCAAGTTCTAGGTCCTTGTACTTCAGGAATTGGTGCCTCAGGTCACCTAACTCATTTCCATGTGAGAACATGCCATGAAGCTCTCTGCCCCCCTGGAGGAACATTGCTCCTGTATTAACATCTCTGGAGTCATATTGGAAATCCTGGGAACTTTCTCTCTTGCCCAATGTTCTATTTTCTGTGGCCCCTTTATAACCTCCACAAAGAACCAGCATCAACTCCTGTATGATAAATGGAGGGCCCCTTTACATGGACAGACTGCAGGTAAGCTGAAACAGCTTTGATCCACGTGCACTGTTTTTCCCCTGTTGAGTGTACATAGTGCTCAGCACAGGACTACATGTGAAACTTGCCTGAAATAAGGAGGCAGAATTATGTTTGCATGCTGTGTACCTTAGCAGGACCAAGATGGAAATAATCATTCTTGAAAATGGTAAGAATCGAGTTTCTCCCAAAAGACTCTACATAAAATAGCGTGCAGCAGTCAAATTTGCAAACTTGGTGGAGCAGTCAAATTTGCAAACCTGTCTTGAAATGTATGATGATTACAGTGATAATGCAATTTTTTCATTTACTTGGCTATTCTTATTCAATAAAATCTTAGACCATTTTCATGGTTTTTCATAATTAATCTGAAAGCTGGTGATTATAATAATTATCCCAGAAATTACTCTTTTTTTGCAAAATACTAACCATTATCTTCCCGTACTCCAGCTTTTTAACAGCTAGATTTGTTAAAATAAAAGTAGTACAGAAATTGAGTTTCAGGGAACTTTCACAAATTCAGTAATTAATAACAGAGTGCTCAAATAATTATTTCATTCAATAATTGTTTTCAAGTCATTTATGGATCAAGTGCAATAGCATAGCCTCCGATAAATGGCATCTTGATGTTAATTTTGTAAAATTTTATGGGATAAAACAGTGGTAACCAAACAATGTTCCCTCAATGTTTATTTCCTGCACATGGCTGTGTTGTTGTACTCCATGTAGCTGTGTGGTCCCATAAGCACAAATCTCAAAGTGTGGGGGGGGTGGGGGGTGATGTTTGTCTGCAGCATGTAGTACATTTTTCTTTGCCTATGCATTTATGCAGCTCAGAGGGTGCATCATTGCCTTTGCTTCAAAGTGAAAAATAAAAATAATGCATTCACCAGTCTCTTGACATTGTCATACAATCATCGAGATGTACAGCATGGAAATTGATCCTTTAGTCCCACACGTCCATGACAACCAGATATCCCAACCTAATCTAGTCCCATTTGTCAGCATTAAGCACATATCCCTCTAAACCCTTTCTACTCATGTAACAATCTAGATACTTTTCATCCCATAGTTTGCCTCAGTAGACATGTAGAATACATATATATCCAGTTGTCCCCAACACTACGTTTCAATAGACATAGTCACTTTTTCATACAGCACCAACGGAGGCCATTCGACATATCATGCCTCTGGATGTTCTCTCAACAAACTATTTAATTAGCATACTCCCCTGTGTTTTCCCATATTCCACTAAAACTTTCATATAAAAACCCTTTTGAAAGTTACTATTGCATTTGCTTCCATTAACCTTTAAGGCAGTGAAATATTATAACAATCTACTTTGTAAAACAAATTGCATTAATTTCCACTCCTGGTTTATTCACCAATTATTTGAAATTTGTGTCCCAACTGACTTTTCTGGAATTAGTAACAATTTCTCAAAGGAAGATCTTCAACTGGGGCTAGAGTACAAACCATTAAATTGATAAATTGTCGCTGTCCTTAAAAATGATTCAAATGATGCAAAAGTTACCATAAAAGAGAAGGATATTGTGATAAGGGTAATAATTGAGAAGATTAGCAGAATAGAAATTTGGTAAGTAATTGGACCAGATGTTAAGCATACAAGAATTTGAAAGAAACCAAAGTGGAAATAATAGAGGCATTTCTAATGTTCATGGGTTTTTAAGGTACTGTCTAGGAAGCTTTGTCAGATTTCTGCAGTGCATCTTGTAGATTATATACACTTCCACTACTAAGCTGCAGTGGTAGAGGGAGTAAATGTTAGTGTATGTGGTATCAATCAAGCAGGCTGCTTTGTCTTGGCTGGTGTCAAACCACTTGATTGTTGTTAGAGCTACACTCAACCAGGCAAGTGTATTCCATCACACTCCTGACTTGTGCGTTGTAGATTGTGGACAGATTTTGGGGAGTCAGGAGGTAAGTTACTAATTACAAGGTTCCTAAACTCTGATCTGTTCTTGTAACCACAGTATTTAGATGGCTAATCCAGTTTAGTTTCTAGCATTGTTAACGTCATAATGTTGATATTGAGGAATTTAACAATGGCCATTGAAAGTCAAGAAGTGTAGGCTTTTTTCTCTCTTGCTTGAGATGGACATTATCTGGCACTTGCATGGCATAAATGTTACTTGTCACTTATTCCCCAAAACCTGGAGATGTATCTAGTTTAGACATAAACTGCTTCAGTATCTGAGCAGTCTTGAATGATGCAGCTCTTTGTACAACCATTGGCGAATATCCCCACATCTGATTTTATAATAGAGAAATGGTCATTGTTGAAGCAGTTGTAGACTGTTTAGCCTAGGACATTACCCTGTAGCCTAGACTTGAAGTGACTGACCTCCATCAGCCACAACAATCTTCCTTTGTGCCTGGTATGTCTCCAATTAGCAGAGCCCTGATTCCCATTTATCCAGTTTTGCTAGGGCTCCTTAATGCCATATTTGGTTAAACATTGCCTTGATGTCAAGGGCTGTCACTCACCTCACCGCTAGAATTCAGCTATTTGTCCCATGTCTGAACAAAGGCTATAATGAGATCAGGAGCGGAGTGGCCCAGACAGAATGCAAAATGGGCAACACTGAGCAGGTTATTGCTGAGCAATTACTGCTTGATCAAGAGTAGACTGATGGGGCAGTAATTGACTGGGTTAGATTTTTGGGTTTTTAAAATTTGAGACCTGATCGAGAAGATCGAGAAAAATTGTTCTATTTAAAGGGTGAGTCATTAACTAACCAGCGAAAATTCAAACCCATTCAAAAACATCTGTAAGTGAGTTGAAGAAAGTGTTTTTCACTCAAGAGTTGCTGGGACCTAGGAAGAGTGTGGAAATTGATTCCATAAATAATTTTAAAAGAAGATGGGCTGGTACTTGAGTATGAGGAATTTACAGAGAAATGGTCAAAGAAATGGAGATGGCGGACTAATACTAACTGTTCATTCAAAGAACTTGCAGGCGCATAACGGGCCAAATGACTTCTATCTGTGCTTGACGTTTCTATGATTTTCTGACATTCAATTAAAATCCTTTAATGAAATTGAATCTGTTACATCTCATGGTGACATTGTTTTTTTTTGCAAGGAAAATAATCAGATAATCAAGTACTCAGCAACATTCTCATGGATCTCTGCAGCTTCTCCAAGGAACAGTGACAAAGGAAGACTTATGATGCACAATGAAGCTACCTTGTCTGAAAAAAGGGCTTTCCTGTCTTATTCCACCTTCCAGCTCTTGCATTTGCAGATTATCACCTTTTAAAAGCATATATATATGTATCTCATGTATTCAGGAAGATTACTTCCAAACTCATAGCACCTTCTGTATGAAAAATGTTGCACTTCAGCATTCCTTTAATCTTTTAACAATTACTTCAACTTTATGCCCATTGGCTGTAGCCTTTCTGCTAACAAAATAGTTCCTTCCCTGTCCACTTTAAATTTCTCATATTTCTCATATTAAACTTCTCATAGAGTCATGTATTTCAATTGACTTCTCCTTGGCCTCCTCTATTCCAAAGGAAACAATCTTCCCTCATAGCTAGAATTTTCCAGTCATGGCAACATTCCTGCAAACTTTGTCTCAGCCTCGATGGTATGATCACGTTCCTCTTATAATATCATGGCCGTAATTGTGCACAAAACTCTAGCTGTGACTAATGTTTTTTACTGTCCTAGAATAGCTGCCCTGCTCTTACACACTAGACTTTAGCCAAAATAAATACCCCATACATTCACCTCCTTATCTCCCTGCCCTGCGAGCTACAGGGTTCTATGGATGCACACTCCAAATTCACTCTGTTTTTGTCAGAATCCCATGCATGTTTTGTCCTCCTTAAAAGCTTTACCTCACACTCTGTGAAATGAATGTCATTTGCCAATTTACTGTATCTGATAGCACTTTCTGCGTTCTACAGCTTTCCTCTTCATTATCAATCAGGCAGCTATTTATTGTATCATCTTCAAACTTCTTTATTGTGTCTCCTCTATTTAAATCTAAATCATTGCTATGTACCATGAATAGCAATGAATGCAGTGAAGCCTGTGGAAGCCACTGAAAACAGACACAAAATGCCTGTCGACCACCATCCTTTAATTCCTGGCATGTTTGATCTGACTTTCTCCTTTCCCATGTAGCCCATGAACCTTTAACTTACTAATCAGCTTCAACCTTCATTTTATAATGTTTCCGTAAAAGGGCTTGTGGGGGTTTAGTTGTTAAGGGTGTCACATAAACATATTATTGTTGGTATTACTGAGTTTGTCATGTGGGTCTTTGCCAAAAGCCTTGTTAAAATCCACACATATTGCATTAAACATGCAGAAGATTCCACCAAAATGGACACAATCTTCCTTTCATGAAATCAAGATGACTGTCTTTGATTAATCTGTGCCTGTCTAAATTATGCTTTATGTGTCTCTCAACATGCTTTCCAACCAATTGTTCATCAGTTAAGCTGATTGGCCTGGAATTACTTGGGCTTTTGCCTACTCCCTTTTGAAATAACAGTGTAATGTTAACAATTCCCTAATCCCCTGGCACCACACTTATATTCAGAGTGGATCTGAAAACAACACAGTTAGCATTGTTCTTCCTTTGCTTGTTTTAACAGTCTGGGACACATTACATCTGGGCCTATCATTTGTCCACTTGCAAGGATCATAAGTACCTTAATATTTCTTCTCCATGATTCTCCAATGTTTAAAGCACCTTATCTTTAAATACAATGCCTGCTTTGCTCCCACTGGGAAGTGGGGTGTGGACACTGAAATCTACCCCCCAGCAGTACCTTCCACCCTTCACCACCTTCTCTGGCAGCTCCTTCCCCTTGACCATCCCAAACTGGTGGACAATTTCCCATGTCAAAGGAGTTAGTGTGAATCCCTGTTGTAGGCCTTGTATCATTATAAGCAGCAGCCTCCACATCTAGTGGCATTGCTGGCAATGGAGAGCGGTGGCTCCTGATTGACCTGCAGCACCAGGGCTTCTAATTACTGATAGTAACCTAACACTGGCCAATGAAATTCCTCATGGACACTAATTACATTAGTCCTCGCCCTCAAAAGTGACACAGAATTCCCACTAGTTCTCCAAGCCATGCAAGTGCTCTGCCATTGTGTGAACAACATTCCACTCAAGATACTTATTAACAGCTATGCCTTGTTCTTTATGCACAATTTACCAAGCTGCCTCTACTCTTTACTTAGTTACAGGCTCGCTCTTTTTGTTAAAAAGAATTGGTGCTTACTTTATATTACTTGCCAATGACCTCTCATGCCCTGTCTATGTTTTTCTCATTTTCTTTTTAATTTTGCCCCTACACTTTCTCTAGGGTTTCTGCTGACATCAAGTCTTGACAGCTGGTGTACACCTGTTTGCTCTTTGACAGTTGGAATTCCAGGATTGTGAGTGCCATATTATTTTTCTATAGTAGCCTACTTATTTCAAACGCCCATTAACTTTCCTCTTGAATACCTCCTGCTTATCATTGTTAACCGTCCCTCAAATTGAGGATGATGCCTATTTTAGGGTGTACATTTCAGTAATTAATCCTCATGT
The DNA here is from genome assembly GCF_047496795.1 of Chiloscyllium punctatum. Taxonomy (NCBI): domain Eukaryota; kingdom Metazoa; phylum Chordata; class Chondrichthyes; order Orectolobiformes; family Hemiscylliidae; genus Chiloscyllium; species Chiloscyllium punctatum. The sequence goes on along the minus strand of NC_092783.1, from coordinate 10,006,912 downwards.
GACTGAACAAGTCAGTTTTCAATCTGCAGATCCTCAGATGCATGTGGAAGGACATCCCGTGGGGTGGTTGGATCTGAAGTCGAAGACTCCTTTTCCTTTCCTTCACTGCACATTGGTCAATACGACCCAAATGGTCTCCCACAACTACCTCTTCTAACTGCCCAGGATCAAACCCTAAAACGAAGTCCAGAACTGCCCCCTTCCTTAAAAACAATAATGTGGTTGCTGGTAATCTGAAGCTACACATTTACTCTATGCCTTCCATTATAAAGACAAAGATCCTGTCGGATCTTTTCTCACCTTGCCCTGTCACTTTCGAAGATTTATTTGCACAGTCCTTGATCCTACACCATGGAGGTAAATACAAGTGATTACATAGATTGGCTTTAGACTTGTCTGATTCGGCCTGTAATAGGAATGCTTACTGCCTTTTCAATCTTTTGGAATCATAAATCTACACTTTCCCACAGATGTAAGCAATAAGTATTATATTTCTGGAAAGACCTTGACTTTCTATATAAAATAGGGTGTCCATAATTGAACACAATGTTCCAGCTGTTTAACTAGGTATTTTTTAAGCACTAAGCCTTCAGTTGAAAAGTCGAGGGTGCTGTCTACTCTTAATACTTTGTCTTGCCACTTTCAAAAATTGTGTGTATGTTACAGTATGTCTAACTGTACATTTACATATTTCTTTATGAATGCAAGTTGTTTTTATTATTTTACTGAATGTTTCAGCTAAAGAAGCTTTGACAGAAAAATAGTAGGGAGGTGAAAGGGAATATTTCTTTGGGGCTACACATCAAGTCTAAGATTACACAACAATAGTCAAAAATGGTAAAATATTAGTCAACAAATCATAGAAGCAGAAGCAGGCCATTCGGCCTATTGAGTCCAGTACACCAGTCAATGAGATCATGGCTGATCTGACAGTCCTCAACTCTATTCCCCTGCCTTAGTCCCTTTAAACTTCAGTTCCCCTAATGATTAGAAATCTGTCTTTCTTGGCCTTGAAAATACTTGAAAACCTTGCCTCATCAGCCTCAAGCAGTATTGACTATTCTTTGAGAGAAAAGTTTTACTCCTCATGTCTTTCTTAAATGGATGGTTTCTAACTGAAAGAATGTTGTATTTGATTAAAGATTTCATGAAGAACATAAGTACTCAATAACATTAAATATAAAGACCTATTATCACTTAAGAAATCAGAATGCATTGCATCATCTCCTTAAACAAAAATGAATAATTTCAATGTGCCAAACAAGTACTGACAAGAGACATAAGTGGATAATTAATGTGTATGTGCTTTGTTTCAATGTTAACATATTGCTTTTCTGTTTATTAGTTTTGTCTGTGGGAACGATAGCTTTTCTGAATCATAAACTTTAACAAGTAGCATGCATTCCCACCAGAATCATAATCAAACAAGTATAAAGTCAATGTAAATGCAACATTACCAAAATTAAATTGGCTTGTTTCTCACTGCAGAACAAACTGTTGACACAATATTTTTCTCGCAATTTAAAGTCATTGTATCAGTGCCAAAGGGAACATGTCAGAATGATTGCTTTTAAAAAAAACAAACCGCTCCCCTCAAGTTAAAGTAACCCCTTCTATTGTCATGCAAAATACAGAGAAGCACGTCAATATTTTACTTAAAAACTATCAAGAATGTGTCCACTTACAATGGCACGTAACAGTTTTATCTTAACCGAATGGTGACAGATAAGTCCTAAATGTCCAATATGCTGTATTGCTTTAGCTTTATAGGAAGTAGTCCGTTAATTACGTTGTTTAATTGTACATTTAATGAAGATGGTAGAACAATAGGAAAAGCCTGAGGTAACTGCGAGATAGTTGATATCTGCATTATTTGTGATCTTCACTAGTGGTCAGCTAGTCACTGGATTCTTTGTAATGCGTTATCTATTGCATGGTATTTTATAATATTTACAACACAGAAATAAACCACAGTCAAAATAGAAAGTAATTAAAGACTTTCAAACCAGACTTGTATGTCTTAATTAGACTAGAAAACACAGTGAATTTTGTAATGCATTGGGATCGATATCAAATTACATTTGTTCTAGTTGTATGTAATTAACAGTGCTCTGTGCAAGGCTGCTACTAAGTTAAGAGTAAATTAGAAGTAAGAATGTTTGAAAAATATCTTTAATTTAGGAAATTTGGCACTATTATTTTTGCATACCTATGGATTTGACTATGTTTAAATGTCCCAACAACAGAAGACTGGAAAACCAAAGCCTGGTTCAATCAAAGTTATTTTAGTGTTCCATGAGTTAGAAACTTAGGAAGTTTGACATGAATAAACCATATGAAATGTTTTTGCTCACTCTAGGGTGGATTAGATTTACAGTTTTGTCGAGAGTAGTAAACTACAACCAAGAAATAACACAACATGAGAACTAACCTTTTCACATTTACAGAAGTATAAAATTAACATTAATGCATTACTAGTTTCTAATTGTTTTCAAGATAGGACACAGAGTAGTGGCAAAGGGATTATACTCTGGTGATACGTAAAAGTCTATGTTCCTAAAAGCCCAATATTGAGGGCTCTGCTCTGATCTTGCATCTTAATCATGTTAGTAAAAAGGCTTGCTAATTTTACTAATGGCACTAATTGGTAGCATGGTACAGCCAGTTGTGCAAATGGAAGCAGCAATTTGCAAAGACACACAGATGGATTAATTCTTTTGACAAAATGGTGATAAATATAGATCAGTGTGGGGAAATGAGAGGGTATGCTTTGTTTTGAAGAAAGACAAACAGAAATATTTTCACAATCATGAGAAAGTAGGAACATCAGAGGAGCAAGAGATTTATATGTTCAAGTCCATTAATTACAAACAACTAACGTAACCTTAGCATTTACCTGAAGGGTGTTTAAATATAAAGGAGAGGAAGGTAGGCTTGAGCTCAATGTGGATTTTGTAAGAGTACATCTCAGGTATTGAGATGATGATAGGCAAGCAGCTCACAAAGGGTTTATTAACTCTTGAAAGGGGCAGTGTGTATTCACATTTACAAGGTTTAAAGGGTTAATTTATTACTAAAGGTCTGTATAAACTGGTGTTGAATCCACTACTCTAGTTGAAGAATGATTAAGAGAAGGTACTCAAAATCTAAAAAGGATTCAATATGATAGATCTGGAATTTTCTTTTTCTCCAGTTGGAGACCAAAACAAAGAGGCACAATCTTAAAATCAGACTGCGTATATTCTCCAGAAACCAGCAGCTGAGGACCTTAAATTTAGAAAATTCAGAACACAGTTGCACTGAAAACACACTTGTTATAAGTATTTCACTTTTTAAATCAGTCATTCCAAAAGTATTGTTCACTGCCGAGCCAAATGCCCTATGCATGTCCCCAGTATTTGTACTTGATGGAAGATTTTAAGTGTAATCATAAGCCTTACTTTTTTGTACATCGGACAAAATTGTGATTTAACTGCTGAGTCACCATCGAAGAAAGCTTCCACAAAATGTCTGTTACCAAGAGAAATAATGTACAAGTGTGAGCAGTGATTTGTAAATTAAAAATGCTATTAAGTGTACATTCATGATTCACTGCATTAGAAGAGATGTGAAATCAATGTAAACATTTAAAAAGTGAAGTGCAATGTGAAAATACTGCCATTGCACAATCAGCATATCTCCACTTGTGAAAGTAGTTAATGTTCCTCTGTCAAGATCAAAGAACACTGGAGACACATTGGTTCCCACAATGCCACTTCATGGAGCACTGTCACATCAACACTTTGGGAGAACCACAAACTACTACTTGAAAACATTGGGCATTAGCCCATGTCCTTGTCTATTCCAGGCCATCATAGAATGCTGCTTGAAGTGTTATTTATGAAATACATTTTTTCCACCAGCTGTCATGTATTTTAAAGATTATTGCAACTTCAGTCTTCCGTCAAAGGCATCCAGGCTGTTTATTTATGCTGCTGTTTTTTCCTATTGCTTAAGATGTGAATATTGTTATAAGTTTCTGAATTGATTAAAAAAGAATGAGGATTTTTGTTTGCATCTTTCATGACCTCATGCCCAAGTATGCTATGAAATACTTTTAGAGAATAGATACTGTTCTTGTGTGAAAATACAAGTCAATTTGTACATAGCAAGGTCCCACAAATATCAATGTGATAATTAGTCACTGTAAAATTGTAAATTGTAATTGCCTTTCTGCACACATTGAGACATTGAGTCATACAGCATGGAAACAGACCCTTTGGTCCATGCTGAACATAATCCCAAACTAAACTAGTTTCACCTCCCTACTCGTGGCCTATATCGCTCCAAATCTGTCTCATTCATGTACTTATCGAAATGTCTTTTAAAAGTTGTGATTGCATCCACATCCACCACTCCCTCAAGATGTTCATTCCACACACGAACCACCCTCTGTATAAAATATATTGCCCCTCGTGTTTTTTTAAGACTCTCTCCTCTCACCTTAAAAATGTGCCCCTAGTCTTGTACATTGGAAATGAGTTTTTGATCTCATACGATTGAGAAGGTTTTGCTTCATTGTTCTTGTACATGACTTGTAGTATTTGCACTATAGTTGGAATGCCTGTGCTGGTTACTCCTGCTGATGGGATGCAGTACATGCGATTCGTGCCTGTTAACCACTTTTTGTCAATACATTATGAAATGAAGTAACCATGATGTTCTATTCTTGATGGAAAGCACAGGCTTATGTTTCGAGCTGTTGCAGTAAATCCTTCTCTTATCTCAGGTATAGATGTAATTGGAGTAGCTGTCTGCGCTCACTGCTGCCAAGAATTTGCTGGGAACGATGAAAAGATAAGCCGTGAGCATGATGCAAAGGGATACAGATAGGTTAAACGAGTAGACAAGCTAGATGAAATATAATAGGGGGAAGTATTAAGTCAAGCACTTTGGAAAGAAAAATTGAAAAACAGAACACTTTTAAAATGGTGAAATACAGGAAATATTTGATATTCAGAGGAATCTGCATGCCCCTGAACTTGAATCACAGAAGGTTAACAAACTGATACAACAAAAAAAATAAAATATGTTAGCCTTTATTAGAAAGTAATTGGAATGTAAAAGTTTTAAGGTAATTCTATAGGGCTGACACTACATTCGGAGTACTATGTAATGTTTGGTCTCCTTGTCTGAGAAAGGTCTTATCAAGAGATGTGTTTCAAAAATTATTTTATTTTATAAATATAGCTTGACCGTTTAAACAAAGGACACTTTGCTAAGGAAAAGGCACTAGGCTAAACTTAAGCTTTTTTGACTAAGTGTGGGTTTATCAAGTTCACCAAGTTAACTGAACTCCCTGCATTAACTATTTACCAAACACTGCGGTGTCTGTCTTGTTCAATTCTAGCTCAATTTTACCAAATGCTGTTCCTAAAACCACACACCATCACTGGAATATTTTGGAATTTACACCATCACTTGCATTCACTCCATCTTTAAAAGCTCATGTGCACACAGACAAGTACAGTCAGGCCGTAATAGCCCTGCACAGTTTCTGACATTTGCACTGGAAATGGTTGACAGGGGGATATCAGATCCCTGCTTTTGAGGGAAAAGTCCTGGAGGTCCTGCTTGACACAGTGGTGCAGATGTGGGACTTCTCTTCCCTTAGGACCAGCAGAGGAGGCCATGACACCAGGCCATACCAGCCTGGTCAGAGGTTGCTAATGGATTAAAGCAGTCTCAGCAGTCTAGATGGATGCCCAGCACTGTAGGAAGAAGGTCAATGTCCTTCTCCACTTCACCAGCATAAATGCCACCATCTTCTCTCCGAACATCAAAATCACTCGATCTGTGCTACTATACCTACTTCCTACCTTGCCTCACGCTCTTTCATTCTCACTATTTCCTGCAACATCTTCCTTCATTTGCTCTGATCCAACCTAAACCCCATCAGCACTAACCCTGCATGCCCTATGTGTTGCCTACTCACTTGCTCAGGACACCTCCCCTACTTAATCTCAGCATAGGGCTTGACATTTTCCAGTCTGTACTTGAAAAGTTGACATGGTAGGTATCAGGGTAAAAGGTAGTATATGTTTTTGTCTGATTTATTCACTTATGGATCTGAACATCACTGGCTGGCCAGCATTATTATTACCTGTTCCTAGTTGCCCTTGAAAAGGTGGTGGTGGTCTTCTACTGAGGGACTGAGTTCAGACAAGGTTAACTTGAGGCTATAAAGGAGCTTGAAAGTGTTTGAGGGAAACAATTGTTGGGTAATTTAAAACTGTTGGAAAGCTAAATGTTGGGATTTTACAGTAGAATTTGTTACCTAGTTCTTTGCATTGTCACAAGAGAACAGCAATTCTTGTTTTTGCTAACACTGAGAAACGGTTGCCTGGAGAGTCGAGCTGGTGACACGTGACTAAACACAATTGAACAGAGCTTAACTGACTTTACTTGCCACCTAGACAGATGCACAATAAAGCTCATATTTCCTGGCTGTATCTCATCCATCAGAGACACTGACCTGGAAACAATAGCTGCAGTTGTAATTGACATTCTGAGCTGCTGACCTATCCAAGAATAATAGCTGTATCTTGACCAACGTTAATCAATTCATTCACAATATTGCAGTTCAATAATCCCTCCAGATCTGTTCCTATGTAGGATCATTTGAACCCATAATTTAAAATTAGTAAATTCAGTGCAAAAAAGCCTAAATTTAACCTTGATTCTTTTTAACCATTTGATTCTTTCAATACTTTATCCTTCAAAGTGGATAAGGAAAATTAGGTTGTGAAAATTCGCTTTGCTTATCAGAAACACATATTTGCACAAGGAACAGACTATGCTGTTGACCTTATTTCAGTAAAAGCTAGCCAGTGTCTGTGTCAATGACTAAAGAGTAAATCAATAGCAGTTGTGTGCGAGACTTCTAATCGTACAAAAAGAATGGTTACTTTGAACAAACATGTCAGACCGTCCCTTGTTAGCTGTTAACTATGCTTCTGCATTTTATATTTCAATCTCAATCCCTTTTACAAAAAGAACCAGCTGTATTATAATATTTACATACAGCTTCACGAAATTACTCTTATTTTGTCAGAAGTGAAATGATCTCTAATCACAGGTCATTACTACTTAAAGTACGCTAACAACGAACAGAAAGGTCACAGTCACTCAAGGAATATGTTGCACTACAATGTTCATGAATTTCATAGGCTTCAATGAAGAAGTGTTGCACCATAAATATTAATCATCTTATCTTCAGGTTTTGATACTTTAGCTGTGAATTGTCAGCATTTTGCTTCTTTTCTGTCATATCCTGATTTCCTTCTATAACAATTTGAATGACCAGAAGCCTGACCTTTTATAAAGATTGCCCTTCACTTACAGATTCAGTCGTCAGGGGTATCTGCTTCTGCCCTCCCATTTACAATTCCACCCATTCACACCAATGAGCAAAAAAAGCCATAGATCCGGTGAAAGCAGTGGCAGAAATCATTGGTCACATGTCTTCCAACTTCCTGTAACAGTTCTTTGCCACTGCAAAGTGTTTTTATGCTAGTTTTGAGAAGGTTTTTTTAGCTCAGGTTGAGGTTCTGGATGTAGGTTTGCTTGCTGACCTGAAAGGTTCATTTCCAGATGTTTCACCACCCTACTAGGTAACATCTTTAGTGAGCCTCTGGGCAAAGCACTATTGATAATTCCTGCTTTCTATTTATATGTTGGGTTTCTTTGGGCTGGTGATGTCATTTCCTGTGGTGATGTCATCTCCTGTTGTTTTTCTCAGGTAGATGGGGTATAATTCGATGTGTTGTTGATAAAGTTCTGGTTGGAATGCCATGCTTTTAGGAATTCTCGTGCATGTCTCTGTTTGGCTTGTCCTAGAATGGATGTGTTGTCCCAGTCTAAGTGGTGTCCTTCCTCATATCTATGTAAGGATACTCGTTAGAGAGGGTCATGTCATTTTGTGGCTAGTTGAGGTTCATGTATCCTAGTGGCTAGTTTTCTGCCTGTTTGTCCAATTTAGTTTTTGTTACAGTCCTTGCACGGTATTTTGTAAATAACATTAGTTGTTTTTATGCTACTTTAGTAGCGTAGCACCAGTGCAAGAATATTGGCTGCAGAGGCAAACTCCAGCTACATGACACCTGAGTTATGCTTTGCTCTGTGAACTATATTTGAATGTCCAAGGGAGAGTTCTTTGGAAAGCACATCTCCACCCCAATAGATTACAAATATTGTCAGAGCGTAGAATGCAGTCCCACATCAAACCAGATGCTCAGGTTTCTTTAGTTTTCAAAGAACGTCTGACAGAAAATTTGGGGATTTTATGAACTCAATTTGAAACTACAAATATAACTGTTTATTATGTTGTGCGTGTGTATGAGCACGTGTATGTATATGTGTCTGTGTATGTGTTCATCATGATGGGTAATGTCTCTACCGAGGAAGAAAAGCATTTTCTACTCTTTGCCCCATCTGTCAGTACTGAGAATTTTCGGGTGTGAATTAGTTGTCCAAGAGGGACAGTAAATCTGCCTGTTAGCCTTAACAATTCTACGGAGACTGAGGCTTGGAGGAATCACTCTTGTTGAACAGCTTCTTTCCATTTCCATTTTGTTCAAAGGTTATTCACATAGAAACTGTGTTAAACTGACAATCCAGCTGAATGGAAAGCTGTTTTATGTCACGTACTGATGTCCAGGAGAAATTTCCTCACAGCCAGACAGCAGAGGAGATGGCAATAAAATCAGAATGAACCCATTGTGAAATCAGGAGCCACTGAGTCATCCAGCATTCCCCTCTGTTGAAATTTAGTAGATGCACAGACAAAGCAGTAAATGAATGTAACCTTGTTTGACTAATTTATCATCCTTGCTGAGGTAAATTAAACATACCTACCAACATTTGCATATCATAAATGTATATCCATGATGAAAGAGTGCTCAGAGGATTTATCTTTGAGTCTTTGTCATGCATGTTTCAGTTCCGCTTTCTTTGAACTCTAACCACTTTTCAGCCCTGCCTATACATATACTAATTCATGATAAGATCATAGACATAGCTCTTAACACCATCATGTTTAAACTGCTGAGATCATTATGCTCTGAAGAATGCAAGGTCAAACTGTAATAAGGTTACAGGGCAGAAATTGAGTGAAGGAAATAACTTTAGACTTCAGCAAAGGTTATTTCAATTAAAGGTGCACATTTTCATAAACATCTGCTTGTAAAGCAAGTAAAAGGTTTACTCAGGTTTGTTAAACACAATGTAAACCAACTGGGAACTATTATTATGGAGGGGATTTAATTGGGTTTCAGTCTCAGTAGAACACATGATCTGCAAACCTGCCGACATGTGATGGTAAAGATATTGGTCTGAAATGTCCAGACATGTTTTTTTGTGTCAGACTTTAACTGCCATCTAGAGTAGTCTCTCTATTTCTATGGCCACAATCATAGCCATCACAATGAGACTAAATCTAACCAATTCCTAGAATTGTTTACTATCCATATCTCTCTAATTCATTCTAACCTCATTTTCTTCTGCAACAACCCAGAGGAAAAGATTCTCCAATAAGTCATTAGCAACTGCACTCCTCAACACCTAGAGGCAGCCTTCCATTCACCACATTACTTCTGCAGTTCTCAATTAGCTTAATCACTCTGTCATCTCTAATTTTGTTTTAATAATTCATGAAATCTGGACATCATTGTCAAAGTCAGCATTTACTGCCCATTGTTAATTATCCTTGAGAAGGTGTTGGTACACCACGTTCTTGAACCGCTGTTATCCATGTGGTGTAAGTATACCATTGTGCCAACAGGGAGGGGACATCTGGATTTTGAGTGCCAGAGTTGTTGCTTAGCTACAATCAGCTCAAGCCTGAATGTTATCCAGGTCTCACTGCATTTAGAGACAGACCTCTTCAGAATCTGAGGAGTTGTGAATGGTGCAATGATAGCCCATTTCTCAGTGCAACTTTTATTATGTACAACCTGGCTGATTCATTTGTTGGAAATCCACCTTGCTGCCTCAAGTTTAATAGACTGTGCGCTGGTATTATGTTTAACTGGCAAAATCTCTCCCTATTCCAGGATCATTCTGGTGGCCAAAGCCTCAGTTACTTTTTCCACTATCAAACATCCTTTCAATTTTCCATTCCGACAAGCCAACCTTCCAAACTAACTTTCAACAGGTCTGAGTAGTTCATTTTTGTCTTTAAAGTTTTGATTAACTCTTCAATTGCTTTTGCTGCTCCCACATGCAGCTCAGTTCTTCTTCCTCAAGACTTGAACTTTTGTCTCATTTGATCCTTCTTATCCTGACACATTGTCACATCTCTTCAAGATTTTTTTTTAACTCCCTTCAGTCTCCCCCAGGCTCTCTTGACTGCATTTCCAATTGTTTTCTTGATTATCCAACTTCTTAACCTGACCTTAGGAGCAGGTTGAATGTGAATCCAGGATTCCTGGCTCAAAGCTAGGTTCAGTAACCCTGCACCACAAGGGACTAATTATGTTTTAAATGTAAAACTCCATAATCCATTCTATTGACTTAATATTAGGCACTACATAAATCAAGAACCGATCGGATCCTGCCATAGAGTCATAAAGGTCCACAGAACAGAAAGTAATGGCCCTTTGGCCCATCAAGAGCATGCTGGTCAAAAACAACTACCTACTATTCTGTCCCATTTTCCTGTACTTGACCCATAGCCCGACCCAACCTATTGCAATTACCTCCCTATCATCATCCCACCTACCTTCCCTTCAGCCGCACCCCCACCCCCCCTATTTAACTCTCAGTCCCCTTCCCCCTTCACATTCCTGATGAAGGGCTTATGCCCAAAACGTTGACTTACCTGCTCCTTGGATGCAGCCTGATCTGCTGTGCTTACCAGCACCACACCTTTTGACACATAGCCTTGTATGTCTTGGCATTGCAAGTTCACATCTAAATACTTTTTAAAATGTTATGAGCATTTCTGCCTCTACCACAGCTACAGGCAGTGAGTCTGAGATTCCTGCCAGGTGAAAAAGAGTTTCCTCACATCTCCTTTAAACTTCCTGCCTCTTAAGTCTATGCCTCCTCGTCAACTATGCCCCCATAAATGTTTCTTCCTGCCTACACTACACTGTCCCCCAAAATGTTATACATCTGTCACATCCCCTTTCAATCTCCTCTGCTCTGAGGAAACAACCCCAGTCTGCCCAAAACCTTTTCAGAAATAAAACTCTCCAGCTAATGTGGCATCCTGGTAAATCTCCTCTGCACCCTCTCCAGTGCTATCTCATCCCTCCTATAATGTGGATTCCAGAAATGCACACAATACACTAGCTGTGATCGAACCAATGTTTTATGTAATTCCACCATAACCCCCCTGCTCTTAAACTGTAAGCCTCGGCTCATAAAAGCAAGTTCCCAGTTCTGCATCATTTCCCACTTCCAATTTCTCCCTTGTATCTCTGGAATCCCGAAAGGTTTCTTCCTCATCCAAGTGTTGTTCCTGAATCATATAATCTGTTAACAAAGAAGACTAATTTGTGGTTATAAAGAAAAAGTTGCATTGTGAGTTTAAATTAGACAGTACTTTCAAACAGCCAGCACAGTTTAAATAGGCTGAATGGTGTAAGATCCTATGACCCAGAGCTTCAGACAAGCATTGGAACTGTTCTGACAAATACCAATCATCAGATAAACTATCCACATACTGCCTGTGTTTTCATGCTGGTCTTCCCAATCTGAGCCTCCATTACAGAAAACCAGGTGGGTTTAAAAGAGGGAGAGAGAGAGAGACTTACGTGCCTTAGTGGAAGCTCACACTGGATTAATTTGAAGGTACACCAAGTAATTAGGAAAACTAATAGAATGTTATCATTTATTGCAAGGGGAATTGAATACAGAAATTGAGAAGTTATGCTTTAGCTCCACAGTGCATTGGTGAGACCACATCCAAAGTATTATTTGTATAGCACTGAATAACTTTAGCTATTGAAGGATGTAAACATATTGAAAATTCAGAAAAAAATTAATAGACTCATGTCTGGAAGGCACAGGTTGTCTTATAACAAAAGTTTGTATCAGTTGGATTTGTATCCACTGGAGTTCAGAATGGTATTGGTAAATTGATTGAATCATATAAGACGCTACGAAGTCTTGACAGAATGCAATTGGATAAGCTGTCCTTCTTATATAAGGTTCTAAAATTAACGGTCACTGTTAAATAATAAGTATTACCCATTTAAGACAAAAGTGAAGACAATTTTTCTCAAAGAGGGTCATAACTCTTTGGAATGCCCTTGCTCAAAGATGGTGGATGCAGAGCCCTTGAATATTTTTAAGGCAAAGGCAGAACAATTCATGATAAACAAAAGGTTGAAAGGTCAGGATGAGTAGACAGGAATGTGAAGTCACCAGATCACTCATGATCCTATTGAATGGTGGAAGAAGCAAGAGGGGCTGAATGATGAACTCCTGCTTCTTATTTATATATTTGTATGTACATCAGTCCAATAAGGGTTGTGGGTAAATATCTGGTGAATACTCACTGACCTTATTTGTGATGAACATTTATTAGATTCTCCAGATTACAACCTATAGGGGCATCTTGATCATCTGACAAGAATGGTTAACATCATTGAATATTGCTCTATTTGTGATGCAGTCAGTATAAATCATTGCAGAAACCATTGTAGAGCAGAGGTCATCACTAATTTGTTGTATTTCTTCAACAACCAAGCCTTGCTGCAAGAAAATAACACAAGCAAATTAACAGATACTTGATCAAGATACAAGATACTTGATACTTGATCTCTTGTGTGTGTTCAGTAATGACATTGGAATTAATTAACCTGAATATCATAACCCCTGCCTTGTCACTATTTTGAAAGGTTAGAGGCTGCACTGAAATTCAAGACCTTTTGAAGAAACCTATCAGGATCAAACTAGCCATGATTGATTTCCCCCTGGAGTAAACCTTTTTTTTTCCTACTGATTTGTGGCAGTATGATAGAACTGGACCAACACAGCCTTAATCCTAAAGTTTCAAATTCTGTTAGGTTACAACATATCACTCTGAATGTTTTTACTCTTAGGTCACTGGGTTATCTTTGACACTATCATTTGTGCTTGTGTAATCAGCTCCAGTGATTTCCAAGAACACGTGATTGATGCACAGATAATTAAAAGTTCATGGTGTTGATTGTAGAGTCAGACTTTAGAGTGGATGTGAGATTGCTTTTCTTTGCTTGGAACTTGTGCATGGATTGGAAAAGCAATAAATGCTGGTCAGTCAGGAACACCCCTGTCCCAAGAGTGAATAAGCAAAACAGAGTAGTCGAACTTTGAGGGAGGGTGACAACTAGAAAATCTGAGATGATACTGTCACTGAAATGTAAGTGGCCGTATGAATAAGAGAAACAGAAATTGCTTCTTCATTTAGCAGGGTTGAAATAGCCTTTAAAATCTCTAATTTTTCCAGAAGCTGCACAGAGAAGTAGAAAAATTGAAAGAAAAATCACAAGAAGATAAACATAATGTCAACACATTTAATGAAAGTAGTGACAAAGTAACACAGACTGTAATGAAAATGATGGCTGGTCTACTGGATATTGAGTTAAATAAATGAGTGTGAGGTGAGATAGAGCTGACTGACACATTAACACCATATTTCTGCAGAAATTGATACTTCTTCACACTGCAGGCAGCAAAAGCAGCTGGTTTCAATGTTGTGTAGCTTAACTGTATGAACCGATTTTTTTAAGGAAAGGAGGAAGATAATGTTATCCAACATATTGATATTCAATGGCATTGCTAATTCTGAAGCCCCTAATATCAATGCCGTGGAATTAGATTAGATTAGATTCGATTAGATTACTTACAGTGTGGAAACAGGCCCTTCGGCCCAACAAGTCCACACCGCCCCGCCGAAGCGTAACCCACCCATACCCCTACATCTACATTTACCCCTTACCTAACACTACGGGCAATTTTGCATGGCCAATTCACCTGGCCTGCACATCTTTGGACTGTGGGAGGAAACCGGAGCACCCGGAGAAAACCCACGCAGACACGGGGAGAACGTGCAAACTCCACACAGTCAGTCGCCTGAGGCGGGAATTGAACCCGGGTCTCAGGCGCTGTGAGGCAGCAGTGCTAACCACTGTGCCACTTATTATTGACCAGAAACAGATCTAGACAACACCTAAATACTATGGCTACAAGAGTAAATCAGAGCTTGGGAATTCTGCAAAATGTAACTCACCTACCGAATTCCTAAAACCAGTATGCTATCTATAAGGTATAGGTCAGAGTGGTGGAATAGTCTCCACCTGCCTGGATGAATACTGCTCCAACAACACTCAGGAAACTCCATTTCATCCATGACAAAGCAGGCTGTTGGATTGGCATCCCACCCACCAACTTCAATATTCACTCCCACTGTCACAAACACACATGACAGCAGTGTGTACCGTTGACAAGACACACTCTAGCAACTCACTGTTGCTCATTAGACAGCACCTTCCAAACTCATAACCTTTATTACCGAGAAGGAGAAGGCTAGCAGATACATCGGGCACCATCACCAACACATTCCCCCCTAAAACACACAACATGCTGGTTTGAAACTATATCATTACTCCTTCACTGTTGCTGAATTAAAATCAAAGAACTCCCTTCCTGGCAGCACTGTGAGGAAACCTATATTGTGGGGAATGCAGAAAGTCTTTTTGGCTTGTTGACTGATCTGCTTTGTATTGCTATAGAATAGCAGCAGCATGAAACCATTAGCTTTACCCATTGTTTATATTTTTTAAAGATATCTTACACTTTGAAGGTAACCTAGACACTTTATAGGGACAAGAATATTCTTCTGAGTATTGAACAAGTTGAAAAAGACAGCTCACTATCACCTTCTCAAAGGCAATTAAAGGTGAGCAATAAGTGTTTGCTCAGCCAGTGATTTCTACATTTCATAAAAGAATATATTTAAAAAGACACAACATCGATGGCCTTATTTTTGTCAATCAGTTCCATATTTACAGTTTACTGAAACCAAAACCTCATGTAGACTTTGCAACTTTTACTGTATCTCGGGCAAACCTATATCAGACTAAGAAATACAATCTGCAACTGGTTATACTCATTTTTTCCAAGAGCAATGTGTACTGTCTGTTGTAGCACTTATAGATAACTCTGGTTGGGTGTCACTATGAGCATGTGAGAGCCAGCAATATTCTCCTGCATGTGGGTACCTCATGGTTTGCCCAGGCTGGCATTGGGCCAACATACCATGCTATTCAGTAGGGAAAAAAAAACTAAAGGTTTCTGCTGACTGATGTATCCATCAATTAAGATATGCATCATAGGAGCCACTGTTGCATGGAATTTTAGCTCTTCTTACTGCTACTGTCCATGACCCAGAATAAACTCCATTTTCATTCAATTATAAATTTATCCTGTAGTTATTTAACTGCATCAGCAGGAAATGAGCTGCAGCTAAGGGTAATATGACTTTATCATCCACAAGCAATTTCTCTCCTACATCAAAGTTTGATTGTAGTCATCCTGCTATATATGGTAAACTTCATTTGTGATTCCCTGTTAACTCAAAGGCAGACAAGGCTGTTATCTTTGACAGAGGCCATGTAAGTATGAGATGGTGCCTCTGGAATCTTATCTCTCATTTTATACCACGTTAGTCATGAATGATTATATTTGAAACTCATTCGAAGCAAACTTATAGAAACTTTCTAAAATGCCAAATAAAGGTTACTCGGCATTGAAGAAAACTGACTTTTTTTTAAAAAAGCATCCAAATAGCTGTTTTACCAAACAGAACTTGAGTATAACTGAAAGAAGCACAAATTGATGAAGTTTGCATTCATCAAAACATTTAGGGGAACATATACCTATGGGGAAAATCCACATTCGTACTGCATGAGAGGGCAATGCTGTTTGGTTGGCAGGTGGACTCTGTTTGGCGGATGTGTTGCTATGGAGAATGCAGCCAATAGTGATGACTGACAGTTAACAATCAGATTTGTTTGAAGTTGAAGCCGGGAAAAACTGATTGTTCAGAGTATTGCCCTGAGAAATGAAGCAGCGAATGGCTATAACTACTTTATTAAGTTGAAACAGAGGCACAGTCCCCATGTACATCTGCTAAGGACAAGCCCCTGTATATTAATAGTTTCTAATACATGCAAGTATGCGACCCAGAGCATCCTGTTAGTGTGTTAACACTAAGGAAATTACTCTTGACATGATGAAGGGTTTGTGCCTGAAACTTCGACTCTCCTGCTCATCAAATGCTGCCTGACCTGCTGTGCTTTTCGAGCGCTACACTTTATCATCCTTGGAAAATGTCTAGTTTACTTTAGATTGCCTTAGAAAAAGAGCAACGGGTGAAACTAATGGTTTCATGCTACTATTATGCCATGCCTTGCCAATACTAGGAAGATGCAGCCATCAAGCCAAAAAGACATTTTGCCTAGCACGTAAACCAGTAATGCGATATATAAATTTCAGTTTTAATGTGATGCTAGGTACATAGACCCTCTGTCCAAAGGCTGGCAGATTATATCAAACTGTTGACTGTTAACACAAGAAGCAAGATACTGACCACACCCAACTGCCTACACTTGCAAAACTCACGATGCAATGATTAACAATAGCTGCGAGTATGCAATTAGATGATATTTGCTGGATAATCCTGAGTGGGCAAGGAATTATGCTGACAAAAACTGTAGGACTATCAGTTAGGCTCACAGCATGGTGCATTTGCATCCCCTGCAAGCTACAAAGCCCTGTTATTTGCAGACAGAAAGAAAATATACATTCAGTGTAGTTTCAACTCAACAGAATAGAACATAGAACTTAGAACATAGAACAGTACAGCACAGTACAGACCCTTCTGCCCATGATGTTGTGCAGAGCATTTATCTTAATCTAAGATCAATCTAACCTACACACCCCTCAATTTGCTGCTGTCCATGTGCTTGTCCACCAGTCTCTTAAATGTCCCTAATGTCTTGAACTCCACTACCACCACTGGCAGTGCCTTCCATGCACCAACCACTCTCTATGTAAAGAACCAACCTCTGACATCTCCCCTAAACCTTCCTCCAAACATCTTAAAATTATGACCCCTTGTGACAGCCATTTCTACCCTGGGGAAAAGTCTCTGGCTATCTACTCTATGTATGCCTCTCATTATCTTGTACACCTCTATCAAGTCACCTCTCTTCTTCCTTCTCTCCAGTGTGAAAAGCCTGACCTCACTTGACCCCTATTCAGAAGACAAGTGCTCTAATCCAGGCAACATCCTGGTAAATCTCCCCTGCACCCTCTCTAAAGCATCTACGTCTTTCCTATAATGAGGCAACCAGAACTGGACACAATATTCCAAGTGTGGCCTAACCAGGTTTCTGTAGAGCTGCAGCAAAGCCTCACGCCTCTTAAACTCAATCCCCCTGTTAATGAAAGCCAAAACGCCATGATGAAGGGCTTTTGCCTGAAACGTCGATTTCAAAGCTACTTGGACGCTGCCTGAACTGCTGTGCTCTTCCAGCACCACTAATCCAGTATCTGGTTTCCAGCATCTGCAGTCATTGTTTTTACCTTCTTAACAGCCCCATCAACTTGGTGGCAACTTTGAGGGATCTATGTATGTAGTCCTCTAGATCCTGCTGTTCCTTCACACTGCCAAAAATCCTATCTTTAACCCTGTATTTAGCATTCAAATTCGACCTTCCAAAATTAATCACTTCAAATTTATCCAGGTTGAACTCCATCTGCCACTTCTCAGCCCAGCTCTGCATCCTGTCAATGTTATGTTGTAGCCTGCAATAGCCCTCGACACTATCTACAACACCACTGATCTCTGTATCATTGGCAAATTTAGTAAATCACCCTTCCACTTCTTCATCCAGGTCATTTATAAAAACTACAAAGAGCAAAGGGCCAAAAACAGATTCCTGCAGCACACCACTGGTCATCGACATCCAGGCGGAATACTTTCCATCCACTACCACTCGCTGTCTTCTTTTGGCCAGCCAATTCTGTATCCAGACAACCAAATTCCCTGTAACCCACATCTCCTAAATTCTGAATGAGCCTGCAATGGGGAACTTTATCAAATGCCTTACTGAAATCCATGTACACCACATCCACTGTTCAACTTTCGTCAACTTGTCTTGTCATGTCCTCAATAACCTGCCTCTCACAAAGCCAGGCTGACTATCTTTAATCAAAGTCAAGAGTGACTTTGGTCACAGCCATTCAGCTGGTTAGTTTTTCAGGACAGTACTCTGATCAGAGTCAACCAGAGTTTACAATTTAAACATTGTTTACCTATTTGATGTAAATCCGCATAAATGGCTGCAGTCTCGATTACAACGCCTCTTAGCAACCAGCAAGCACTCATAGAACTTAGAACATAGAAAAGTACAGCACAGAACAGGCCCTTCGGCCCACAATTTTGTGCCAAGAATTAATCCTAATCTAAAATAAAATAACATAAACTAATCACCCCTCAATTCACTGCTGTCCATGTGCATGTCCAGCGGTTGCTTAAATGTCCTTAATGACTCTGCCTCCATCATCACTGCTGACAACACATTGCATGCATTCACAACTCTCTGCATAAAGAACCTACCTCTGACGTGTCCTCTATTCCTTTCTCCTTACACCTTAAAACTATGACCCCTCATGGCAGTCAATCCTGCCCAGGGGAAAAGTCTCTGGCTATCGACTGTATCCATGCCTTTCATTACCTTGTACATCTCTATCAGGTCACCTCTCTTCCTACTTCTCTCCAGAGAGAAAAGTCCAAGCTTAGTCAACATCTCCGTAAGACAAGCCCGCCAGTCCAGGCAGTATCCTGGTAAACCTTCTTTACACCCTCTGCATCTTTCCTATAATAGGGCGACAAGAACTGGACACAATATTCCAAATGTGATCTCACCAGGGTTTTGTAGAGCTGCAACAAAGCCTTGCGGCTCTTAAACTCGACCCCCTATTAATGAAAGCCAAAACGCCATATGCTTTTTTAACAACCCTATCCACTTTTGTGGCAGCTTTGAGGGATCTATGCTCTTGAAGATCAAAATCCCACTGTTCCTCCATGCTGCCAAGAACCCTGACTTTAATCCTATATTCAGCATTCAAGTTCGACCTTCCAAAATGAATCACTTTGCATTTATCCAGGTTGAACTCCATCTGCCATTTCTCAGCCAAACTCTGCATCCTGTCAGTGTTGCACTGTAGCCTGCAACAGCCCTCGATACTATTCACTTCCCATGTTGTACAAAAGTGGTTTTCTGCTTGAATTTCTACTTTTGGGAATTGATCTGATGTGTGCAAAAGAGAGAACCTCAATAAAATCAATCTTTTTTCAGCAATAAAAAAGTATATTAACCAAATCTTAAAACAAAGGAATCAATAAATTTTATTTAAAATATATAACCTTTAAACACTACAATAGCTACAATGCCTCCTATAATTCAATTCTGAACATACACTGAGGAACCAAAAAGAAAATGGACCAAATCCCACAAAATTGTTCCCAGCATTCAATTAAATAATCCATCAGTTTTGTGGCCTTAATCAAACGAAAGCATGGAATGGATAAAGGGCGGCACAGTGGCACAGTGGTTAGCACTGCTGCCTCACAGTGCCAGAGACCTGGGTCCAATTCCCGCCTCAGGCAACTGCCTGTGTGGAGTTTGCACGTTCTCCCCGTGTCTGCGTGGGTTTCCTCCGGGTGCTCCGGTTTCCTCCCACAGTCCAAAAAATGTGCAGGTCAGGTGAATTGGCTATGCTAAATTGCCCGTAGTGTTAGGTAAGGGGTAGATGTAGGGGTATGGGTGGGTTGCGCTTCGGCGGGGCGGTTTGGACTTGTTGGGCCGAAGGGCCTGTTTCCACACTGTAAGTAATCTAATCTAATCTAATAAAAGCACACAGATTACAATAACCTGCAAAACTGTTACCCAGCTAATGATGTACATGACCAACACATCAGCTCTTCGCATGTGCCAAGACTGTTCTCCAGCTTAATACTGCAGAATTGTTCTCAATTCCAAGCAAGTGTTATTTTGTATAAAAGTCGAAAGAACCAGGGATGCTTTAAATCAGAAACAAAAACAGAAATCGCTGGATAAGTTCAGCAGCATTTGTGGAGAGAAATCAGTTATTGTTTTGGGACAAGTGACCCTTCCTCAGAACTTGTCTGCACACACGTTTGACAGAAAAACAAAACTGATCCTCAACCATTGATAAGGACATTCTTGTTTCATCCAGTTTCTGGATGTTGCTCATGATCACTTTCTAATGTACCATCATCCCGCTGTTTGCATTTCTTTTGTTTAATTTCCCATACTGACTATCCCACAGCTTTATGTTGGGAATAAGCATTGCTGGGCATAGAGGTGGACTTTATCTTATTATTTTATGGAACAGTGAGAAAAATTTACAATTTAACATTGACCTCCACTGACTATTGCAGTGGAGGGACTTGGATGAATTAAGAGGACAAACTGAATGTAAATATGTTTCCTGGTGTAATTGGACACCAAAATTGCTATTGATTCAAATACTATGTGCTTGAATGGCCATAAACTCTAGCAGTACATCACAGTGTTAAATGATTTTTCAGAGAAAAAAAGGTCAAAATCAATCATTGCAAAGTTCAATTGAAACAGTTTTATGACCCTTTCCACGGCAATGATCCATTATTGGAGACAAATTACATTTTTTAATGGTCAAATATCATATCTTATCAATTGGTTCATTCACTGAAGTCAGTTCTGGAATTTCTCATGCAATTCATTGTAATGGCAGTAAACATTCTGTAGGTAATGTACGTGGCAGAGAGTTGTAGCTGAGCCAGTACTGGAAGATTCCTCCCAAACAATTCAGGAATGGTGTCAGTGCCATGAACTGCAGTTTCATTGCCAACAACCTCATAGCATAGACAATGGAGCCGTCAACATTGCAGCCTGATTGATTTCATGACTTGTCTATTCTACATTGATATAGCAAATCCTCCTAATGCCCTCACCACAATGTCATCCTGCAGGAGCCCAAACAGATGTTTGTGCACTGAGTTGTACCAGGTGCACACAGACAGATGTTCTATCAACCATGCTTTATGCCTCAGTGTAACATACATGCATGCTGCAACATTAGGGTTATTCTGATACAGTCACACAATAAAAAAGAAGAGATCATTTAATCCAGATGGTATTGATTCTGCTAATTCCCCTTCTAACTGGTCAGCAAATAGTTTATGGCCAACAATAAATGGTCTTACATTAATAAAACCTCCCAGTACACTGTTTGTCACTTAATCAGTGAGGTGTCAAAGACAATGTCTGAGAGGTAGGTCAAGGATTTAAGTTGATTTAGTTACTAGATCTTCTTTTTATCTTCAAACTATGTCATGGCATTGAAATATAAATCTGAACAGGTATTACATATATATAGCTGAACAAGCTTTTTAAATTACATATTAGCCACAACTGAATAGACCCGTAAGACCATTAGATGTTGGAGAAGAATTAGGCCATTTGGCCCATCAAGTCTGGTCTGCCATTCAATCATGGCTGATATGTTTCTCAACCACTTTGTCCTGCCTTCTCCCCATACCAATTGAAAATCTATCTATCTCTGCCTTAATTACACTCAATTACTTGGCCTGCATGATCTTCTGCAGCAATGTGTGCCACAGATTAACCACCCTCTGGCTGAAGAAATTCCTCCTAATTTCAGTAAACCTATACAACAAAGCTAAAACTCAATTGTGCCATGGCTGAATAACAGAACTGGTATGTATTTACTGAGGTTTAATTGGCAGCCATATTGCATCTGTGTTGTGGGTTCAGCCCTCACTCCACAGACCAGTTTACAGAAAATAGGCTGAATTTCCAATACTATACTGAGACAGTGCTGCACCACCAGAGGTCCTATCTTCAAGATGAGAAATTAATGTGATATTCCATTTGCCTTCTCATGTTGACATAAAATATCTTATTGTACTATGTTTGAAGTACAGCAAAACAGTTCTCCTCTGTGACATGCAAATCATTTGTTGCTTAATATCACAGATATAGGTTAGATTATGGTGGCTGTCGGCTTGCATTTCAAAAGTAGGCCGGCACAGTTTTGGCATTGCAACAATGGCTACTCTTCTTCAAAGAAGTGTTTAGTTGATGATAAAACTGTCCGGGACACCCTGAAGCTTTGAAAGATATTATCACCCAGCTATTCTGATAGCCAGAGAGTTGTTCGAGCATTGCAGACTGACGTTGCGCTATGAGACAGTGTGGAATCCCCAAGGCAGCTGATTCCATTTAAGTTGCTTGGAACATTGATTTTTCTGACGGTCAATTCCTCTGCATCTCAAATCCTTCAATAAAGCCATGTAAATTTGGAGATTTCAAATTGCTCCGACTGATAAAAGCATGATAGTTGAAGCATGAGTGTGGAATGCTAGTACTCGGACTGGTGGGAAAACATTAAACTGACTCCACTGATTCATCACCAAGACCTTACAACTACATCCCCCTGACACATTCCCACTGGCCCAATCCAACCTATGTGGCTAAAGTCAACAATCGCCCTGCCCAAACCCCAAACTAGATAAATCCAGTTTGCTGGAGTTGACACTCACCCTCCAGCCCATCCGGGCTTGACTCAAACCCAACTTCACCTTCCCTATCCACTTGCTGATCTACACATCAACCCCCGCCCTTCATTTACCTTACCTCAGTCTCTACCAAAGTCCCTTTGTAATCTTTTAGCTCCTGAAATACAACAGCAATTGCTGAAGAAAAGGGGGTATATCTTGGATGGCTGTACTACACTTCTACTTATTTAGAAGAATGCGGTGGGGGGGGGGGGGGGATCTTATAGAAACATCTAAAATTATGAAGGGAATAGATAAGATGGAAGCTTCATTTCCACTGGTAGGTGAAACTAGAACTAAGGGGCATAGCCTCAAAATAAGGGGGAGCAGATTTAGGAATGAGTTGAGGAGGAACTTCTTCACTCAAAGGATCATTAATCAGTGGAATTGCCTGTCCAGTGAAGCAGGTGAGGCTATCTTGTTGAATGTTTTTAAGGCAAAGATAGATAGATGTTTGAACAGTAAAGGAATTAACGGTTAAGGTGAGTGGGCAGTTAAGTGGAGCTGAATCCATAAAAATATCAGCCATGATCTTATTGAATGGTAGAGCAAGCTCGATGGGTCAGATGGCATCCTCTTGGTCCTATTTCTTATTTTCTTATGGACTCCTGTGCTGGGTGGATTCGTCCTTGGTTATCTCTGATGCATGCATTTAGGGGAAAGCCAGACTTAGAAATTTGACCAGAAATGCTGGCAAAAGGTAAATAGAGAATTTGAAAGAAGACTACAATCAGTCAAAAACAGTTCTGACAGTAATCAGAATATCTGAGCACAGCAAGAGTGTGTTTATCCTTTTCCTTTCTCCAAACTGTGTTTAGGAGCAAACATGTGCTTCGTTTAAATCCAGCATATTTCATTGCGAATTGATGTGAAATCACATTCTGTTTCTTGTTCACACATCAAAGTCTGAGATCAATTACTGTATTGATAAATCCATCCCGGCTGAAGTGAGTTCGGACAACACAAAAACAAGATGAAACATTCCCAATTTGAATCAAATAGCTCAGTGTTTCATAAATTTAGATAGCTATTAGGGACACCCTTTGCGTTTCAACTTCAAATTTATCTTTAAACTTCTTTTCAAGTTTTATGTTTGCCCCGAGCTTGGCATGTCCTGAGAGGCAAGAATTTCTCACCTAAAATCTCTGCCAGCTCAGTTAATTATCCCTTCTGCACAAAATATCTATTTGCATTTGACTTTTAAGAAATCATCTAAATAAAAGCATGAGAGGAAACCAATGTAAAGCACATCTGGCAGGATCTATGAAGAGAAAACAAAGTTAATGTTTCAAGTCTAGTGACCCTTCTTCATAGCCCTTCTGAGGAATGGTCACTGCACTCAAGATGTTAAATCTGCTTTCTCTCCACAGATGCTGCCAGATCTGCTGAGTTTCTCCACCAATTTCTGTTTATGTATGTTTCAAATGTTTTATTTTAGATTAAACCAAAGATTTTGCAAACTATTGGATAATATTCTGCACATACTTCTCAATTCTTTTTGTTTATTTTTCAGTTCACAGAATTTGGACATTGCTGGATAGGTCAGCATTTATGCCCAATCCCACATTGTTAGTTCTAACCTAGATAACATTTCTAATATAATTCAAAAGCTTTTCAACAATTTATCACTTATGAATATATATTTTAATTTTCAATACTGTACATATCAACTGAATCCATCCTCTCTCTCGATGTAAACTTTAAAATTGAAATGGAAATTTAATTGAAAACAACAGTTTTTGAGAAACCAATGTCAATTAGTTCACAATCGAGGCCAAGATTTTGTGAAAATATTTTGCTCTCTGAATTCATCCAAAGGTGAAAAAATATTTTTCACCCAATCTATCACTGGGAAGTGTTCAAAAAGCGAATTGCTTTGGCTCTTTTGCAGGAACAGCAATAAAACATTTCAGAATGGCTGATTCTGTCAGTGAAGAAGAGAAATACTATTTTATGATTCTACTGCATAATATCTCCATGGATGGTGATTGGATTGTGCTTGAACATTTTATTTGTCATGTCAAGAAAATTAACTTATGCTCATTAAACTTTCATTTTTTAGGTAAAATGATAGCAGATTGTGGCAAATCTAAAGATGGTAATTCATTAATGCAATTTTGAGAAAAATAATTTCCCCCATTATAAAATGCCTTTCAACACATACCTGAGGAATATTAAGCTGAATTAGACAATGTATTCAGTTAAAGGTTATGAAGGAGCATCAGGATTGTGGTGTTATCTGCTAATCACAATGTTGTATGATTAGATGAGATTAGCATATCATAACCCATGGAAATACTGTACTCTGTAATTGAAAATTTTATTTAGTGGAAACCTAATTAGTGTCGGTTTACAGATATTGACAACAATCAAACATGGTGCATTTTCCAGCTGTTTACAATGAGTTTGGTTAAGGATTAAGAAAGGGAAAATAGCCAAAAGGGAAGAAATCTGGGTAGAATGATTTATGAATAATAATGTAGCAGGGGAATGATCAGTATTTTCATATGTTAAGGCATTATGATCTTTCTCACTGGTTCTATATGCGCAGCAAAATTGAAACTGCAGTTCCCCATTTGAGCGATTCGCTACCAACATCCTCATTAGGGATTTATAAGGACTGCTTGGTCTTGGATGCTAGAGGAAATGCACTTACTGATCAAACAAGAAAAGGTTCTTATATTAAGTGCAAAGTAATTTATTGCATTTTCGCAAATAGTCACAAGTATAGTGGACATTGTGAGAGTGTGAGGAGGATCTGGATGTTAGGTTTCACTCTTTTGAGATCCTAAGTTGTTCTTTCCACAAGTCCATACGGCATCATCATTTTGGGTGGTGTTTATGGCAAATTTCTGTATTACCCCTTTCAGACCTGTAGACATCAAAAGGTAACTTTAACTGCTGTCTGCAGGTACTATTGTGATGTGAGTGGGGGGATGCAGAAAGCACCACCCAATAGCCATGTTAGTTTTCAATGAGGCAGCAGAGGGAGTAACCACATAGTGTAGGGCTTGGTGCCAAAGGACAAAGTGGTAATCAGGTTCGGGGGCATGGAGTCCTAGAAAAAGTTCATTGAAGAAGCCAGGAATCATGTGGCCAGCGTTAACTGAGGGGACTTGTTTTCATGAGGCCTCAGGACAATCTAGGGAACTTAGAATTAAAGTACCTACAAACGATAATGACAGATATATGGAGCTTTTGGAAATTTGTACATGGGGACAGAGGCTGGCAATAGAGATGAGGGAGAGCATGGGCAATGGTATTGAGTGAGGAATAATGGCAATTGGGTTTAATGCAGTGTCAGGTGTGAGAAGCCTGTTCCTCTTGGCTCCACCATTATGTATAACTTTTAGATCCCTTGAACTGATTTTCCAAAGAAGTGCAAGCTTAACTACTCATCAATATTTACAGGTGGAAAACTGAAGGATTTGCTTTCTGTTAACATCCTAGGTAGATATTTAGGAGGTTTTTTTTGGGTGATCAATATTTTGGAAAATGTGAATAAACTTGCACTTATTTTCCCCAGACAAACAATTAGGTTTCTGAAGTGCTATGTCTATCTGTCTTTTCATCAATCTTCAATTCCAAGGGTTGGTCCATTGAATTCACTTGGACTGGCTCATACTTAAGGGTAAGGTGCTGCAGTGATTTGCTAATGCTTGCAAAACATTATGTATCTAGTGAGTTTTGAGAAGATTTGTAGCCCAAGTTGAATTTTTGGATGTAGATTTGCTCACTGAGATCGAAGGTGCGTTTTCAGCTGTTTTGTCACCACACTAGGTAACATCACCAGTGAGCCTCCTGATGAAGCACTGGTGGTATGGCCTGCTTTCTATTTATAGACTGGGACAACACACCCATTCTAGGACAAGCCAAACAAAGGCACGCATGCGAATTCCTAGAAGCATGACATTCCAACCGGAACTCTATCAACAAACATGTTGACTTGGATCCCATTTACCATCCCCTGAGAAAAAGAACAGGAAATGACATCACCACTGGAAATTATGTAACTACAGGAAATGATATCACCAACCCAAGGAAACTTGAACATATAAATAGAAAGCAGACCATGCCACCAGTGCTCCATTCAGAAGCTCTCTGATGATGTTACCTCATATGGTGATGAAACGACTGAAAATGAACCTTCCAGCTCAGTGAGCAAACCTACATCCATTATATGTCTAATCATAATTGAGAAATGAAACTACTTAGAATATCACTTCTATAATTTAGAAATACTCTTAATTGTCTGTGATGGTTTAAGTTTCTTTTGTTACGAATTAATTGTGACTGTGGCTAGTTTATCTAAACTTAAAAGCAAAACTCTCAATTATTTCTCTCAAAAATTAACTTTAACTATCATTCCAATCATTGCTGAAGGTGTTATGCAATAATTACAATAAAAACTTTCTGCATAATTCATTGCTATGTCCATGCATTTAGTTGAGGAACCCTGGAAGTCAAATTTATTTCCTGTCCATATTTATAAAGTTCGGATTCTGTTTCTGGCATCAAGCAATTGCATATCAGATGGTTGCAGATTTTTTCTTAATTGCCCAACAGGGGAATAGTTTCAAGTTATTGCAACTGTGAATAGGTTTATGTTGCAAACTGTAATGATTGGTTGTTGGGGAATTAAAATATAAAAAATCTAAAAACTTGCATTTTACGCATTTGTTTTCTCTGCCTCAGGATGTCCTGAGGCATTTTATCGCCAATGACGCACTTTTGATGAAGAGTCACTGGTGTGATCGATACAAATATAACAGCTAATTTGTACACAGCAAGTTACCACAAACAGCCAAGTGAATGAATTTATGCTGTAAACTGCGATGGTTGGAGATTGGGGAACTTAAATATAAAAATATTTTTTAAAACTTTGCATTTACACAGTGGTTTTCACAGCCTCAGGATGTCCTGAAGCAGCTATGTGATGGTAATCAGATGTGGTATTTCAATAGTATTTGGATAAATATTGACTAAGACTGTGGTATTTTCCCAGTTGAACTGATCACCACTCCTATCACCTTGTGGTATTTTCCACCTCTACCACCATATGGTACAAATAGGGTTTTTTGAGATAGGGCACTGCTACAAATCCTCCATTGTCTTTGCTTTGCTTTGGGACTTTCTAGTGATTTGTGGTAAAGGAGACACCACTCTAGAATATCTACAGAAATAACACTGTTCTTAGAAAGAAGGCTAGTTGCATGATAGCATTAAGGGCTCCTTGGTTGTAATTACTAGTATCTTAGGGAGATGATACAGATATATTTGTACTCTCTGAATGTTCAAATTGAACTCCTTGGGTGTGATTTTCTAAGCCTGCCCACTGCATTCAGAATGAGAAACCTGGGAAACTAACTGGGTGGGAGGCAAAATTTCTGTTGCCCAAAGACAGGTTAAACATTTGCAATGACATTCTCAAGACTTTCCAGGGGGGGTTGTGGTTTCTAACTGCATTCAGTGGAGACTTCTTTTGCAATCATTAGTATGTATGCTTTGATATTACCCCCCGGCTTGCTGCAATTACATTGACAAGTGCAAAAATGTTCACCAGAAATGGGAAATATATCTGCTCACAAGGCAGACTGTATAGACGAGGCAAATACTTGGCAGGGTCAATGACTTGCTCCAACCTCGCATCAATGGAAACTTTGTCACTAACTTGAATTCAGCAAAAGAAAAGCTGCTTCTTTGCACAAACTCTTAAAGAGTTAGGGCTTGAGTCTTTCCATGTTCATGAGAAGGATCATTTGTATGAGCTCAGCCAAGTTGTGCTGAAATGCTTCTAATGTTGAATGGATCCATTACCCTACCCAGCTGAAACAGCCAAACTGGCTGATTCTAGCAGATAGAACCAGACCAGAGAAATGGGACTCAATGTGAAAGGGAAAGTAACTTAAAATGGAAGATCAACCTGAATGGGCATTAACCTAAAAAGGTGGGTACTGGCTATTAAGGGCGGTAAACACAATGGTGAGCCAGGCAGGGAGAAAAAAAGAACAGTCAAACTGAATGGGGGAACTTTAAGTGTGAGGTTATGCATAGGAATCTCAATGGGAGTGGGATCAGAGGGAAAAGCAGAAATATCATGGGAGGTAGTGAACAAGTCAACAGTCAAAGAGAGGAGGGTGATTTGAAGAAGGTCAGTGGGATGGGAGGTGAAAAGAGAGCCATAAGATTAATGGGGACAGTTAGGAAGGTGCACTGAAAAGGTGGAAGGTGAAAGAAAATCAAAGTTAACAGCCATTATCTTTTTATAAATCATCTTCCAAATGAATGTTTTTGAACATGCACTGTGCAAAAGCCAGGACTGCATATCTTTCGGAGCACATACAGCCAAATTAAGCTTCCAAAACTAAAAGTGCCAAAAGCTACTGCACGAGCAATTCCTTAAGGCCCTTGCCCTGAAGTTAAAGAAGCATGCCACATTAAATGCATTTAAGGTCAAAAAGCTACAAACAGCTAGCTCTAAATCATTCCCATCATTGATATTTTATAACAAGGGCAGATATGAATCATCAGCACAGGCCAATGCATTTGAGAGTTAACAGCTTTGGGATGAACCCATTATTCAGACTGAACCTTTCAATGTGTCAGTAGTGCATTGCAGCAGGCAATGAAGGGCAAATATATTCACATGGTTTTGCATGGATATGTCAAGCCACGCAACGTTGAGATAACATGCACAGTTATCTTGCATGAGTCAGTGTTAGGAAAGGGAAGATTCCGTCATGGGCGATGGAGTTTTCACTTCACATACAGGCGGGAGCAGGACAGAATTTCACCCAAGAGAGGAGCAGGCTGATATAAGTCCAAAGTTGCTATGTGAATAAGTTTACACTGCAAACTGTAATGGTTGGCTACTGTGGGAAAAAATAGCATTTATTTATATTGCTTTCACTAACAAATGTAAAACATACATCTCATTCCTGCTCTTTCTTCACAGATCAGAATTCCGTGTTGGATGTTGGAACTACTGACCCCAGTGATTATCTTTGCATTGCTAAGACTTAGAAACTGAAGGATGAAGAGAAGAGAAGAACATTTGCAGCAGAATCAGAGACATGAGGCTCAGGGTAAACAAGCAGTGTGTGAAGATGGGAACCAGACTCTTCAGTGATGTGACCCAGATAACTGAGATGCAGTGTACAGAAGGAGTTCCTGCTACCCTCACATGAGAGAAGTACAGTTCATGAGATGTCTTTACATCATTAGAGAAACTGTCATCCACATCTGGAGCTGTAGATCACTGCGGTATTGAACTTTCATGCCACTTTGTAATGTTTCGATAGTCTGGGAGGACATAAGTCGATCAATAAAGGAAAATCTGCAGGGAACTTTTTTGAAATGTCAATTGTTTTGAGCTAACTTGCTTAGGGTTTTGTTGAGGTATTAGAGAAGGGTAATGCAGATGATATGATATACATGTATATGAACTGCCAAAAGTTGTTTGGTAAAGTACTTGCAGTACTTCCTTAAAGCCTATACAATTAAAGGGATAATGACAGCCAGGGGACAAATCTGGCTCTCAAAAAACAACACATTGTGGTGAACTGTTCTCTTTTGGATACTTGAAACTCTATCACAGGCTTCCCCAACGATTGTTATTAGGACCACTGTGATTCTTGATCTATATTAATGATCTAGATTTGGAGGTACAATTTCAAATATTTCACTGTCTTCAGCATAGAAGGTGGAAGGCTGCTGTATCTCAGTCAAGAGTTTATGGAATTCTCAAGGTCAATGACTTAGAGGAGCCCTTGCCTGACAGCCCAGCTGCTGATTTACACACTGGCCATCTGCTGAGGTAGGATGACTCAGCTGGCTGTCTCACACTAGCGCCGTACTGGTTGAAGAATGGCAATGGTCTAAATATACCCTCATCCTGAGAGACAACAGGTTGTTAACTTCTTCAATGGTGCGGCTAGCTCTGTGTAATTTAGAATTGACTGATAGCTAATTCAACAAGATGGCCACCAACTGTTCAAGTAGGGGGAAAGGACCTGCTCACAGTAACTCATCTCTAACAATATCTCTGTGGTTGGTTGAGAGATTTCAGGGACTCTGGAGGATATTGTATTGGCTGTTGCCTATCAAACTTACTCTCCATTGACTACAGCTGAAATATGTCATTTTCTTAACAAAAGGCTGCGGACTATCTTTAATTAAAGTCAACCCCCAGGGTCCCCCCTACATCATGAGGCCAGATTTCCTGAGCTGTGAATTGCTGAGCTGCTGATTAGAAGGTGGTTAGTGCTGGCAGCTCACTTGTTCTGTATAAGTGAAACACAACTTCAC
Organism: Chiloscyllium punctatum; assembly: GCF_047496795.1. Classification (NCBI taxonomy): domain Eukaryota; kingdom Metazoa; phylum Chordata; class Chondrichthyes; order Orectolobiformes; family Hemiscylliidae; genus Chiloscyllium; species Chiloscyllium punctatum. The sequence goes on along the minus strand of NC_092783.1, from coordinate 9,975,921 downwards.
TGGGTCAACAGAGTTAACATTATACCTATAAATTACACAATACTATTTGAAAAGCAAAGTTTATATTCAACAGTTCAACCAATAGTGATGATGGTCCCTTCTGCAGGTTTCCTCCTTGATGCTTTCATGACAAAAAAAAATTGAAAGAAAATGACCATAATTTGTGAAGCCAGGAAAAAAAAAGCAAATTAAGGTGAAATACTGCTGATCTGAAGTAAAAATTGAAAACGTTAGAGAAACTCAGCAGATTTGATAGCATCTGTAGAAAGGGAATAGAGTTAATGTTTCAAGTCCGGTGTGACTGTATTTCAGTTCTGAAAAAGTCATATTAGGCTCAAAACATTAACTCTGTTTCTCTCTCCACAGATGCAGCCAGACCTGCTCAGTTTCTCAGGCATCTTCTAGTTCCAGAATACAATGGGCTATCTAGATTTGACAGGCTGACAATAATTACTACTGCAGTTTATTACATATGAGATTTTTTTTCTTGTTTGCCATCTATAGCTTTCAGAGGAAGCCTGTAGCTGTGCTATCAGTTGCTTTGATGCAGAGCCAATCACAATTTGGGCAGATGGTTGTATAGAGAAGGAAAGGAACAGCTGCTACAGTATAAATTTTAAGACCCCTAACGTGTTTATCCAGCATGTGACTGACATACCCTTGAACTTATTCTGTGATTGGCAAAGCAGAGATTTGAGTTTATTTGCAGTCACTGGTTTAGGGCAGAAATGGCCACCCCATCACCCATTCAACCACCCTCCAACTCCACACACAATTCCCTCATCACAACAGAATCGGGAGATGGCAGCTTGCTGAAATCTTGCAGCACAGCTGGTTCTCAGCAATTTCACTGCCTCACATTGCCAGAAATAAAACATTCAGTGAAAAATTTCAGAGGAAGAAGAGCTCTTTGTCTTGTTTATCTTCCACCTACCTCTCTCTGGAAAAAAGAACTGCCAATAAATGGTTTGCATTAACAACTAAACTGATTTGTTTACATCATTTTACACCCACTGCAGCTTTATACCAGCATACAAGATAATGGGCAGAAATAAACCTGCTTACTTATTATGCTTGCACCATGTCATCAGAGTAAACATTTCTTTCTTCCCCAGGCTTCCCCCACTGTTACCAATCCACCGTCCAGTCATGTAACCTGGGATGGCCAAAGCAACAAAAAATAAGCCAAGGTCAACAAGGGAACAGATAATTATTATAACTTCTCTTTCACCTTCTCAGGTGATCAACAAAATCACCTTCTATATCTTCTGACTTGCCTCCTATACGTTGTAACCTTGGCTTGGGTCAGGGATTGGTTCAACTCGCTTTGAAAGCCACATAGGAGAGTCAACATTCATCTCATCTGGTGACGAGGGGAGTGGTGGTATAATAGTCATGTCAGTTGGTTTGCAATCCAGCAATCCACAGAATAACAGAATTATTACATGGCTGAAGGAGACCATTAAGCCCATTATGTCAGCACCTGTGCGTCATCTAATTTGGCTCTATTATCTCATGCCAATCTCCTGGTTTTTCCCCTTAATCCTGCACACCATTACTAACCAAAAAAAGGCCAACCCCCTCTTTAATGCTTCAGTTGAACGTGCCACCATCACCTTTCCAGGCAGCCCATTCCACACCCTAACTACTTGATGTGTGGACATGTTATTGTCACATCTCTTTAAATTTGTGCAGAGACCAATGATTCTGAGTACAAATCATCTTTGACTCAAAGTGCTGACTCAATTATGCAAATGGTCAATCCAGAGACTGAATTTTAAGATGGGAACTGTGTATGTACCATTCTACCAAAAGCCCCTGCCCAACCCCATCCCAGGGAACTACAATGATAATATGGTGCTGGATCTGGCATTAATTAAACAACCACAAGTTCCAATTTGCTTCTGAATTGTGGGACTGCCACCCCTCGAGGAATGTAAATCCCTTCCTTATAAACTACTGGTTGATTAGCTGAGTAGCATTACCAGATCTCCACGCTCCCCACCAACCTCCTTCCCAGAATGGCCAATGCTGGGTCTACAAGCAGTTCCAAGAAGGAAGGCAACATGGATACCGGAGATTGTGTTGTCCTCCCTGATTGGGATTCCGAGGGAAAGGCCAAGGGGAAAGCACAAAGGGAGTTGGTAACAACTTGTGTGGGTGTGGAGTGTGCTCTTGAGATGAGGTAGTTCTTATCCTTTCCTACCTTTTCACCTGAGATGATGAAGTGGTGGTCTGACTTCTACCTTCCCCAGCTACATATATTATTGTGGTCGGAGAAAGAGCCCTTCACTGGTCATCAATCGGTGACTTAAAGGCCTCAGTAGGTCCAAGGTTGGTCTGGCTGCCTAATATCTTTATATCACCCATCACAATAAAGGGGAGAGTTCTGGAGTGGGAAGGAAGGCAGTGTGTTAACTACCCATTTCATTTTACATCCGCACTCCCAACAACGCCTATAAACACCTTGTTGGGCGCGTTTGGAAAATTCCACCCCATCCCTCTCTCCCCTCGCCATGTGTAGTCTCCCCAAAGTCTTCGAGACAACTTTCTCAACCTTGCTGTCTGGGCCCCTTCCGATGAAGGCCAACATGTCGGTTGCCTTCCTAATTGGTTGTGTTAGCCGAATTTTAAATTTCAGAGCTGCATTTTCACTTTGGAGCAGGGAACAGGAGCAGGAGATATTTTAAAATTAATTCTAGTAATAGAGAGCTTGCAAGCAATATTCTTTAGAATGCATTCTCCTTGAATATCCAGGGGCACAATATACTGATTTAGAGTCTGCAAGCTGATGCCTGTTTGGAAAATGAGAACTGCTAACCACTGTTATATCAGATGTTTTCAATATTGCACATTAATAACTGCAGATTATGTAACAGAATGTGTTAATTCCTCTCCAAATTTTAGGTTCTCTGTGCCACATTGAATAGAGAATTTTGGGTCATATATCTTTGTTTCTTTTCATGTAAACATGGTGAATGTTATTTAAAATTTGCTTCAGCTAAAACCAGAACCCTTTGGCTCTTTGTTAATGGCCAAAATACTTTGGATGTATGTGCAATTTCAAACAGTGGCAGCTACATTTATTGCTTTGCTCTTGTTGCTGCTAAGAGTGGAAAGCAAATTAGGTCAAAGCTTTATATTAGCTGGACATGTCTTGCTTTGAAATACCAATGCACATAGTAGCCAAAAAATAATTGCCTTCAAATTTAGCCATCAAACAGGTTCTTTCTCGATGGGCTAGTTGTTTAAAAAGCATTGATGGACATCAAGAACCAGACTAGATAAAATTTCAATTAAGATGAAAAGACAATGTCCTGGTAACTTCCACTCAGCTGGGGCAGACGACATCTCCAGAGAGAACAGATGAGTAAATGTTTCAGATTCTTTTTATCAAGATTGTAAGCTTTTACAGATAAATAGCAATTAAAAGGAAGCACGTGCACACAGATCTAGTCAATTTTCTTTCCCTTTTTATTGCCTTCTCTGGACAAATGCGCTCTACAGACAATACTTCACAGCCATACTTAAAAATTCATTGCTCCCATTTGATTTAAAATGGTTAAGTGCTGACAACCTACCCATCATTAAAACCATTGCAGCTGAGTGTTCCTCACCTGATACCTATACATTGTTACAACCCACCGGGGTAGTGTGCTGGACACCAAGCTCCCCTCCAGGACTCAAAACAAATGTGATGTGAATTTTAATTTGTCTCTGAATTGCTGCTATTCATGATAAGAGCAAAATTTTCTTCAGCAATTACTTGCCTTTGAGGAGGAGGTGGTGAGCTGTCTATTTGAACTGCTGCAGCCCTTATGGCTTAGCGATGCTCAAAATACAGATGGGGAAGGAGTTCAAGAATTTTCACCCAACAGGAAGGAATAGTGATATGGTTCGAAGTCAAGATGTTGTACTGTTTGGAGGGGAATTTACAGTTGGGGGTGTTTCCACACATCTTCTGTCCTCATCCTTCTAATTGGTAGAAGTCATGAGATTAAAAGGTACTGTTGAAGGAATTTTGGTGAGTTGCAGGACTACAGAGCTTAGATCTAATTTGTTGGTTATGAAATTTCTTAGCTCTGTCTGTTGTTAACTGTTTCCATTGCTTGTGAATAGTACACAGTACTGCCACTGAGGGTTATTAGTGAATGGGCTACATTGTCCTGGGTGGCATCGAGTTTCATGAGTGTTGTTGGAGCTGCACTCACCCTGACAACTGGGGCCTATGCTGACTTGCATCTTGGAGTTAGGGAGAGGCACTGAAGAGTCAGGAGCTGAGCTATTTGTTGTAGGATCCAACATGTTGATGTTACATATATTTATCTGCCGGGTCATTTGAGTTTCTGGGCAATAGGAATTCCCTGGATGTTAATAATACAGGATCCTGCAAAGGTAATCTCATCGTATACGTCAAGGGGAGATGTACATATACTCTTGTTGAAAGTGGTTATTCCATGGCACTTATGTGGCAAGTAAGTTTTGTTGATGTTGTATGGAGTGAAATGAATTGGCTAAAGCTTGAATCTCAGGCTGAAATAGGTCACCCTCTTGATACTTCTGACTGAGGATTGACACAAATATTTCAGCCTTGCATTTTGCACTGATGTAATGAGCTCTGCTATCATTGTTGATGAGGATATTTGAGAATTTTTAGATTAGATTCCCTGCAGTGTGAAACAGGTCCTTCGGCCCAACAAATCTACACTGACCCTCCGAAGATTAACCCACTCAGACCCATTTCCCTCTGACTAATGCAACTAACACTATAGGCAATTTAGCATGGCCAATTCACCTGACCTGCATATCTTTGGACTGTGGGAGGAAACCGGAGCACCCAGAGGAAACCCCCGCAGATACGGGGAGAATGTGCAAACTCCACACAAATAGTCACCTGAGGCTGAACCCGGGTCACTGGCGCCGTGAGGCAGCAATGTTAACCACTGAGCTACCATGCCGATTGTCCTCTTCCTGTTAGTAATTTAGTTGCTAATCATCATTTGCAACTCAATGTGATAGGACTGCAGGCCTTAGATCTAATTTGTTGGTTGTGAGATTTCTTTACTTTGTTGTTAGCTGCTTCCATTGCTTGGTAAAAAAGTAGTTTCCTGTTTTGTAGCTTCACTAAGTTGACACTTCATTTCTAGGTCTGCCTGGCACCGCTCCTGGCAAGCACTCCTGCATTCTTCACTCCAGAGTTTGTGCAATGGTGATAATGCGATAGTAGACGATTTTTCAGGTCATGCAGTTACCGATTGTGGTCAGATATAATCCTGCACTCTCATGCATGTTGAAATTTTAAAAATCCAGATAAGCCTCCAACCAATGGTTTAATAGAGGTGAATCTTGGGGTACACAGCCAATCCGCTAGCAGGAATTAGGTTAATTATTTTCCCGAGGATGGCAGACTTGCAGCTTTAACAACGGTTAGCTGCATTTCTCAGGCCCCAGAAAATCCAGCAAGGGAGAAGAGTCAAGGACAGCTTTGTGAGAGAATACACACACACACACACACACACACACACACACACACACACACACACACAGATACACACAGAAACGCACAAGCAGACACAGACACACACGCATACACACACACATACAGACACACAGTCACACACATATAGACACAGACACACACACACACACACACACACACAAGCACATGCAGAGACACACACAGAAATACACACAGACGCACACACATACAGACACATACAGACACACACAGAGGCACATAAACACACAGACACACAGGTGCAGACACACAAACTCAATCTCAGGTATTATTATTTCAGACTCACTACATCACTGGGTTTGGATCTAATACTGTGGTCTAGTCTGGAGTTTCCCCATGGAAGAGGTAAAAACAATGACTGCAGATGCTGGAAACTGGATTCTGGATTAGTGGTGCTGGAAGAGCACAACAGTTCAGGCAGGATCCAAGGAGCAGCGAAATCAACGTTTCAGGCAAAAGCCCTTCCCAATGGAAGCTGGGTTGTTAGTGAGCGTGCTTTACAGATAGCAATGTGTTCCTGAGAGATAATTCATTCTACGAAGTTAAATTCCCACAGCATATTGACTCAATTTCCTGTCCAAAATCATCCCCCCTCCCATTTCTGCACCCCCTACACTAACACAACCACCCTCCCTTGTTCATATGTACATCTTTCTGCTGCCCAACTGGACATTAGCTGACACAACAGAGACTGAGGGTCAGATTTAACATTAACCCTTCTTGCTCAATAACACTGACTCATCCCATTACCTGGGGGAATTTGACTAGTTCGTAAAGATTTTTCCTTCTGTCCAACTGATTGCTATGTAATGGTTTTAAACTGTTTTATTCAGAAAGTTAATGATTTTGATTGTTAGCCAATTCAATGGATGATCAACTTAACAGATTGAAATATGTTCTTATGATTGACTCAACAAATTGCCAGCATCATAATATTAGCATTTCTTGGGCTAAGCACATGATGGTGCCTGCTCTCATCAGGCAAGCTTGTCTAACCACACAAGGGATTTCTGAGGATTTACTTTAAAGGGAGACTTTAAAAGAAGACTTTTTAAAATCCCTTCATCTTGCTTACATCATTGCATTTTGGCTCATTTTTTGCAAAAATACTATATAAGTGCGAGGCTGAAATGATTACACTAGGCTGTCTCAATGTTATAACAATATAATAAACTATAATTACATTGATTCTGAAGAACCGTAGGCACACTATCAAAGTACTAAGATTATAGTGTGGCACCAATGCACATTTTTAGTAATCGAGTATCTGGCTAACAAGATTAGTAAAGAAGACAAATGTTTAGAGTTTCCAGTATTTTCTTTTGCTAGTTTTGCTGTTTTTACCATTATACAACTTAAGATTTAGAGTCATGGCTATCTCCTAGTATCAGATCTGTCAGAAACCAAATCACTGATTTTGGTTAATGCATTAATTTGTCAATGTAAAATATGTAAGAATTCCTTCTGATAATTTATTGATTGCTTTCTGTGGTTTGCTTCCCCCCAAACAGGGAAATAAATCTGAGAGATCTTTGTGCTGTTCCTCTTCTCCCAGCCCTGATGACTCAATTGATATTAAAGACTGGTGGGTGAATATTGTGGATGTTAACTCATACTTCGTTGCTCTAGCCAAGCATGCCCATGCTTCACTGTGGCCCACCACTTGAACAAATGCAAGAATAGACCTGCAGTGTTAAATTCAGCTGGACAGAAAAAGGGGAATTTATTCAGCTTGTTGCAATGATAGGATCATAAAATTGTCAGAAATAGGATCCGGAGTAGGCCATTCAGCCCTTTATGTCTGCACTACTAGTCAGTATAATCAATCCTGATTCTGAACTTGCCTCCTTTTGGATCAAAAACCTGCCTCATCCAGCCTTGAATATATGCAGGGATCCCATTTCTCTTGGTCTTTCTGGAAGAGAATTCTAAAGACTGTGGTCTGAATCTTACCATACATTGGCTATGTCAATTTTACTGAGTTTGCTTGAGGGTATTTCTCCATGAAGGCTTGTAAAACTTCTCGCTGTATCATTTCAAATTCACTGCATTAACTACTGTTAGATCAGGGAATTGGTACCCTGCAATGTACTCTACATAGAGTGTGCAGTGTCATCCTGGCATACAGTGCTGTGTTCAACTGGAGGAGGCAATGAGGTCTTGTGTTTGATACTGAGGAATGGAGTGAATGGGAACAGTCATCTGATGCAGAGGATCAGGACATTGAGGAGGAGGAAGCCCTCCTTGTATGTGACAGAGCTCAGTTGCATTGGACACTACAATAAGAGTGGGTTCTAGCAGATGGGAAACAAAAACAGGCATTACTGGAAAGGCTTAGCAGGTCAGGCATCATCTGTGAAGGGAAATCAGTTTTTTGGGTTCAGTGACCTTTCCTCAGAACTGAACTAATTTTCAGTAGATGAGAACTACATGCAGCAAATGTGAAGTATGATTTAGCTGTGGAGATTTTAAAAAGAACAAAATCATTCCTCTTCGCCTGGTCATAATGGAGTCAAGATCCATTTCCAATGTCCCCTTTCACATCATCCAACTAACAAGTTAGCCACATTTCCCATTTGGTAGTCTGAGTACTTTATTGCAGATCTGTGGTGAGATGACAGGTTAATGTCAGGATATCATTCATCTTATCTTTATTTGCAGTCTGCAAACTATTGTTGAAGGGTTACATGCACTAACTCATTTGTTGCATTTGATGGTCCATGCAGTTGACTGCTCTTTCCATGGATGAAGTCATCATTCCAAAGACCTATGACATCCTGCCACTTGCACTTGAGGTGGATATCTCCGAACTCTCTGTAACTTTGCACAGTGTGCTTGGAAACCCTTTCAGCACATTCCATTTTACTAGTGACTGCTATAGAAGTTTTCTGTTTGTCTATGCCCTTGAGGTACAGTGTCCAGCTAAGAGCTTGAAGGATCCTGTGCCCTCTGACCCAGGCTGACCATTGCTGCCTCAAATCCAACATATGCTCCTTCTTATTTGTGAAATGTGGGTCAACAAGTGAAAATCCAACTGTCCACCCTACTGGCCCCAGCACTGGGTGCATCTGAACGGGAGAATGGTGTCCCTAAGTCCTATGATGGTGCATCCTCACAAGGAGTAACCCCTTCTGAAGAGTTGTCATTATTGTCCATGACCTGGACCCACATTTTGAGAGATGGATCAATGCCACTTGCAAGATGAAAGACATAAATATGTATTGTCAATGCAAGAAGGTGTAGATTCCTTAGAATGCACATTCCAATGTTATAGTGATGTAACAGAAGGCATAACAGTAAATTCAAGAGTCATAGACTTCAAGAAGCAAGCAGCATGAATCTGTACCAAAGAGGGATATGCTACCTCACAGTCGAGTATGTACTATAGTGGAAATGGGTCCTGCAGATGCCTGCCAGAGTCAGACAATAGTCATGCTTGAGTAGAGACATGCCAATTAGAATGCAAATCTGGAACCCCATCCAATAAAACCCCCATCATCATATTTTATGAGCTGTTTCAATTTGCAAGTGTTAGGTGATATTTGGCTATCTTCAGGCTGCTGGGTTAAGCCTCAGTTCCTGATATCCAACAACAGGCCACATGATGACTTTGCTCATTTCCAGCAGCTCTTCCTTCTCAGTATTTGACAACATGGAGATGATTAGAGGGCCCTCTCCAGTTCTCTGCATCGCCCTAATGATCTGTCCTCTCTTTCCCAGCAAGGAAGGAAAGAAAAGAGGCCAAAGGTTGTTGTGGTTTGAGTGGAACAACAGGTAGGAGAAAGTGAGGACTGCAGATGCTGGAGATCAGAGTCTTGAGTGGGGTGTTGGAAAAGCACAGGAGGTCAGGCAGCATCTGAGGAGCAGGAGAGTCGATGTTTCTTTGAAGGACCAGACAAAAGCCCTTTATCAAGAATGTCTGATCCTTCGAGAAAACATTGACTCTCTTGCTCCTCGGATGCTGCCTGACTGGCTGCGTTTTTCCAGCGCCTCACTTTTTGATTTCATTTGTTGAGCATGGTTAAGAGGAGAGTGTGATATTACATAACAATGAGGGAGAGTATCAGAGAAGGATGAACAAATGGAAAGGTGAGGAAGTTGTCAGACAGGGAGGGATGTATGCACTTGCAGGGGACTTTGTGGGAAATGCCAAACTAGAGTTGGCTTGAGAAGGCATGTGAGGGAATTGCTGTAATAAACACATTAGAATTAGAGGACAGTGCTATTGCTCTCCTTTCCCTGCTTAACCTATTGAACTGCTTCCTGCATTTTAATAAGGAATATGGCACCACATTCTCATTGCTGATCTCTTGTGCCACCTCTGACTATACCTTGTTGGAGTTTCCTGCTAACTGCATTCACCCATCCCTAGGGAAAAGTATGTTCCTCAATGTTCTCACTAACAGAAGCACAACCAGAAAATAATTACTATAAGAAGCTCAAAAAATAGGTGCAGCTTTTATAAAGTCATAGAGTCATACAGCATGTAAACAGACTGTTCAGTCCAATTCAGCCTTGCTGACCAGGTATTCTTATTTATTCATTGCTAGCTGGCCACAGCATTTACTTTTCATCCTTCATTGCCTTTGGGAAGGTGGTGGGGAGATGCCTTCTTGAACTACTGCAGTACTCGTGAAGTTGTAGTATCACCACCTCGGAGTTAAAAGATATGGCTTCAGAACCATATGTGCTATAGCATGTCCAAGCAGATTCATTACAAGTTCTGTTCTTTCCAGACAAAAAGAACATGTGCATGTTTCAACTCCATGTGCCAGTTGCTAATTCATTTATCAGGGTAATGCTTTGACCAATCAGAGTCAACCTGTTTGTTTCTAAGTTTAAACATTACTGAGTGTTTTCTCCATAGCAACACCATTACTAATCAGACTTCACTTGCCAATCAATCAGCAGTCTCTCCTGACATGCTGGTTTAGATGCTGGTTTACTCTTGAATTGGTATTCTTGAGAATTGTCCCGATGAGTGTAACGCCAAAAGCTCTGACAAAATATGTCCTTTCTCAATGATACTAAATATTAATAAGTAACTGTTGAAAATTAATTAAACAATAAGATGTATGCTGTTTGCCCTTAATCTGCATTCACTATATTGTAGCAGTCAAAATATGGAAAAAAAAATCCCTGTTACAACAGTTAATGCTATTGCTCGGGTTGAATACAAAGGATGCAGAGGGACTGTAAATATGACTGATCAGTGATTCCTTTGAATGTTGATTGGAATATCCTATACAAAATTCAAACTGTGACATACTACAAAAATGCAATCAAGCAAGAATCTTTTGGTTCTCCCATTGCTGCATCCATTTAATCATCTTGGTGTTTGCTTTTTACTTACAAATGCACCAATGCTTAGACATTGGGTGATATGATGTATGTCACAAGCACACCAACAATGAACAATTATCAATGTATATTTCTTACTCAGAACATGCTTTAATGCTTTTTTAAAAATCATTTTAAATTCAGAGATCATACAGAAAGCAACATTTTTCACAAGTGTTTCACAAGAACAGAGAGTTATTTATTCTCTTCCTTAGCTTTTTTTTTGGTCAGTCTGCAACTAAACTGGTCCAGATCTGATACAAGAATATTTAGAAGTGTTTCAGTGATTGGTGAAATAAAATGAAAATAAAATTATGTAGTGAAGCTGTGAAAACACATACAGTGATGTCTTTTCTTTGTGGTCAATGCAATTTAATCTATTGGCTCTGCCTTCAGAAAATACTAACAAAATACAGCTATTTTCATATCAGAAAGAAATCAGCTATTCATTGGGAAAGTATGGGAAGAATAAAACCATTTAATGTCTTTGTGAAGAACTTGATAAATAGTGATCTTGCTTGGCAATCATTCCCACCCAACCATTTTAATCAATCAATTTTAGCGTGAGGTTTCCAATCAGTGTTACAGATGGCTATCCAACAGTTTTCAGAGGAGACTGCTATTCCAATTTATCCTCTTTGAGAAGAGTTTTATGAAACCTTCCTTCTAAGACTTGAATATATTTAATTTTTATGGAGTACAATTGTTCATTTAACATTTCAGTGCAATATGGCAGCATCAATTATGTTACAATTCTCGCAAAATACTTGGTCAACTCGAACTTGATTCTCAGGTAAATAGACTTTAAAGGATAAAATAAAGGAAGCTTTCTTAAAATGTCATAGTGGATATTCATCGTATCACTATCTCTGAAATCCTCAAAGAAATACAGACTGTAACTGACAAGACTATATTCCTAACAGTGTTCTTTATACTCAGGCATGTTAAAGATAATTTCATAAAATGGCTTCTACTTCTTACATTCTAATTGAATATATTTTTATAGCATATTAGTAACCTCCATGGGATACTGCATTACTTATCATAATGAAGCTCTCACAATTCGGTTGGCTTATCCTCATACTGCATTATACCTCTCTTTTGATTTCTAACCCATGGCTGACAGAACTAGGAATTCTTAAATATGCAACTTATAAACACAACACACCTCTGCTGACAATTCTTGTATTGGTATTTGGCATTGATCCTTCCCATCATCCGTGTTGATGGAGTTTGATTGGAGTGGAGACAGAATCTAATTTATTATTAAGGATTGTACTATTTAAATTCTTGACTGGTATTACACTTGCCTACATCCCTCCTTCCAGTTGCTACAGACTGTGCCCAAGGATCCCCTGGCTGAGGGATTTACCCTCTCAGCCACTGGCCAAGCCATCAAGTTAGCCAACAAAGAAAAACAGAAATTGCTGGAGAAACACAGCAGGTCCAGCAGCATCGATGGAACGGAAGCAGAGTTACAGTTTCAGGTCCAGTGAACATCTCCCACTGTTGCACAAAGTCATGCTGAATTGAAATATTGACTTATCCAACAAATTCCTTACCATGAATATTGAAGTAGTACAGGATTTTGCAGTTTTCTCCTATGGGTTATCTCCATGCTCAGTTTGTCGTTAAAATTAGACTCTCACTTCATCTGCTGCCAATGGTTTCCACCTGGCTATCACACTGCTTGCAGTCCCTTCAATGTTTGAAACCATCTGCTCCATTTAGCCTCTTTATAGATACAGAATTTTTATTGTTTATTTAGCTTCTTTGGAGATCCAGAATTTTTATTGCTTATTTAGCCTCTTTGGAGATACAGAATTTTTATTGTTAAAGGATGAATTTTTGTTACAAAATGGTTGTTCCATAATCATCCAGGAAGTGCTATAAAAAGAAGCTAGTTTGCATTTAACCAGAGTACAAGGACAACTCATTGTGTATTTATGTAATTACATAAAATACTATGGTTGATGTCCTTGAAAAATTACCGTAAATCATTTCACAAGGACAATTTTCCACATGATTTAGCTTGTGCTTGGAAAATTACCCACATTGTTTTGTATCGATTTGTTAAATGCTGGCATCAGAATAGTATAAATCTCTTCAATGGATTGTTATTTTATGTTTCTCTTTTGTTTTGTTCACTTATTCCTTTTTTGGGTATAAGTTGAGGATTTTTTAAATTCTGGCTTTCATTCTATTGGTACTTTTCTCCCCAGTGTTTATTGAATATTAGAAATTAGATCTTCAGGTTTTCAAGAGTCATTGATCATTTTTTAACAGTCAATAAATCTTAAAGCTCAACTTTTTTTAAAAACCGAAATAATATGCTCAAACCTTTAACTTAGACATTAGAGGCTTTATGATCTGAAAAAAAAAGTATGGATGAAAGAATGTCAGATAGCATTTTGAGCCATTTCCAGAACTTGTTGTCAGCTTGTATAATTCCGCTGTTATAGAATAGGCAATATTTATAAAAATACGCACATTGCAATTTAAATTGGAAAGTCTAAAACTAAAATATGTCAAGCCAGGAGGCAGATGCATTTATAAGCTACACATGGTGTAAACAAATATTGTAGCCTAGAACCATCCTTTAATGTCAGTACATTACAGACCCAGAACAAGTATGGGGCACAGTCATGCGAACACATGCTTGGCAAGTAGAAAATCTGCAAAGATTTGTAAACTCAAATGAACAAAGGAGCTTGAGGTAGTGAGAGAAAAATAAACTAAATGTTTCCAAGGTGACAGCGAAGGGACGTAGGCAGCACAGTTCTTTTTGGTGCCGAAAAGCATGTTACAGAAAATGCATAAAGTGTCAGATGGATTATTGAAGATGAAAATCAACTGGAAGAAAGTGAGTACTGCAGATGCTGGAGATTACAGTCAATAGTGTGGTGCTGGAAAAGCGCAGCAGGTCAGGAAGCATTCGAAGAGCAGGAAAATCGACGTTTCGGGCAAAAGCCCTTCATCAGGAAAGCTGATTCCTGATGAAGGGCTTTTGCCCGAAACATCGACTCTCCTGCTCCTCGGATGTTGCCTGATCTGCTGTGCTTATCCAGCACCACACTCTTGACACAATTGAAAGTGAAAGCCACTCTTAGGAAAAGCCACTGCCAGGAAGAGACTGCCAACCAAACCAATGGAGTCACCCAACTCTGCTCTCGACAGTGCAAATGAAGATCAAGTATGTTGATATTAAGAGCAAAGGTAAGTCTGCTTCTTGGTTTTGGGCACTTTTTTTGGACAAACAATGACAATTGTATAAACATCTTTGGAAATGGCATCCTACACTTGGAGTACCATTTGAAGCACTATGGCATTTCTCTTTTGCACATTGTGTTACATTGTGTCAATGGACTTCACAGACTATGCTCCTTAAAGAAATCAAAGAGCAACAAACAGAGGTGTCCAGGGAAAAGTATTCCTTTCTTATGGAGTTTTAATTGACTTATTGACCATGGTTGCAGAGGATGTACTAGTTTTCCAAAAATCCATTCATTGAGTGCTTTCTATCCTTCAAGTAATGACACCATATCCACAAACATCAACTCACCACACCACCAGTGTTCAGTTGGTAATATCCACAAGATGTACTGCAAAAAGTTGCCTCACAGGTTCTCAGATAGGACCTTCCAAATGCATGACCAAATGCATCTAAAACATCAAGGACAGCAATTCCATGGGAACACTGACATGTACAAGTTCCATGTAAACTACTCACTATCCTGACCTGGAAATATATTATTGTTCCTTCATCATCATTGAGCTAAAGTCCTGGAATTCCCTCCTTAAGGGCACTGTGGGTCAGCCTATAGAACGTGGACTACACTGGTTCATAAGGCATCTCATCACCATTTTCACCACCACAAGAAACAAGGAACAGGCAATAAATGTTGGCCAGCCAACAGCATCCATGTCCCACAGGCAAGTAAATTTTAAAAAAAATGTACATCCCATGGAATGTCACATATTGGAGTCATCATTGATTCATCAATAGAGAATAACCACATCTTTTTGGCCAGATGCCACTGTCATAGGGTGATAATGTGACACCAAAACATTTTGGGGTCATTGTATGAGCATTTGTCAGTCCTTCACAGCCATCACTTCCTTATCTCAATTCCGCTGCTTTGGAATTGCTGTGCTAACCTCTTAGCGAACTTTGACATCAAAGCCAGTTGTTGTCAAGAATGAATGTGTAAACTGGAGGCCCAGCTAAATAAAATCTAGGAATTAATATTTAATGCAAACATTTATTTTTAATTCTACCTTCTCCACATCTGTGGGCAAGGTTGTTGTCATTGGCAGTGACGAGCTGAAGACAGTTGAAGAAGTTGCAGGACTGGTCTTGTGAAATGTGCCAATCTCTTGTGGAATTTTAGATGCTGTGCTAGAATGGTAATACAAGATAATCATTTGCCTTCTCAGGGATACTTAGAATGGCTATATGAACAATGGCCTTGCTTGTCCTCAGCACCTTTTTTCTCTGCTCTCAATGTAAGAGCACCTAATTAGACAAGCTTTGGAAATCTCAGCAATCAACATAAAGAAAAAAAGATGATATGAGGCTGTCTGTCCTATCTTTTGAACCTGTTAAAAGTGCATTGTATAATTCTAACTAGTTAGTTCAATGTAATATGAGGGGTTGAGTTTGGTTAGCTGGCTTCCACATATTTAATGCTGTCACATTGACACCGGGCCAACTTAACAGGAAGCACATTTACTTATGGTGCATTGATAAAATTGATTTTAGTATTTTAATATGTCTATTGTGAATTTATTCTTTTGGAGATGAACTTAATTTCTTACTTTGGTTCTCCACATTTTGCCTGTTACAATTTAGTATGTTCCTTTTTTTTCCATTTTAACTAAAGTGTGTATTCACCTTAGGCTGTGTAAGTGTGCATTGATTCTGATTGCAACTTATATTAGCTTGGTAAGTTGGTATGTTTCCAATGTACAGTAATTCAAATATGGCTCCCACTCTGTTTCATCACTTGATAACTGTGTTATTCCTTCTCAGAACTTATAATTGACCTAGTTTTGCCTGATCCTAATAGCACTTATTCTTTTTTTGAAAGTATTTTAATCAAGTTATGTTTTGTGCTTATAGTGCTATTTAGTATTATTTTCATCTTGCCATAAAATCTATTAAAGTACACTTTATTAATTTATTCTCTGACAGCTTTGTTTGGGTCAAGTACCTTTTACAATCACACTCCAACTGAACTGAATAAATAGTTTAGCCATGTATTTTGAAGGTGAAGTGCTGTTCTGTGAATTTTCTATTCCACGTTAAACTAAATGAAATGAAATTACGTGTATTACAAATAAAAGTGTAAAATGTTAATTGTATTCAAACATTTGTTGGTTGCTCATTTATTATCTGTTTTTGCCTTTCAACAATATATTAACTCATTTTGGAATCTGATTCTTTAAGTGTACACCTAAATATGCATGTCAACAAATTGTTCCTCAATACGCTTTATCCTGTTCTCTTGTGATTCACATGTGCTTTCCAGCAGTGACCATTGAAGACCAGAACTGTAACCCTGGCAACCCCTTCAAGAATGTTATTGTTCACAACATATTATTCATATGTCATGCCAAAACAAATGTATTCTGTGATGCCCATCCATTCCTTGATGCAAATAAAGAGCCACCAAAAGCAAAGGTGAGCACTAAAGCACAATGTTTTCTGCATCAGTGATTGGTCTGTTGGAGATCACACCACTACAAGAGATCAGCTTCAATCCGAACAGAAAGTGCTGGAGAAACTCAGCAAGTCCAGCAGCATCTGTGGAAAGAAAGTATTTGCGTCCACTGACTCTACTTCAGAAATCAAAAAAAGACTAGCTTTCCGCACAATACAGGTGATCCTTTGCATTAACTGCATTGTATTCAAGTATGAAAATGACTGCAATTTTGTGTATTCTGTTGGCTAACTAACCTTTTGTCAAGACACTATGTATAAACAACAGGTAATGATAGAGCTGCTGATTAGCAATCCAACATGTTACATAACTCTGACCAGAGTAAAACACAGTTTGAGGAAGCAAGATTCATCTTCTCCTTGTTAACTGAGAGTTAATGGGTCTGCTATTTCAAGCCTGACACAGTACTCCCAGGGGTCACTGCACCCCAAGTATTCCAAATGGCAAATATGAACTGATTTTGCATAATAAAGCAGCACTGTTTAATTTTTAATGTTTCAGTGGCTCTTCCAGCAAATTACACAATGCATGCAGAGCACCATGCAGAAAAGGAAGATTTGGCTGCCAGGTCATTGCTGCAGTTTTGTTTTGCTTTTCCATCAACTGGGAATCCAAGTCCTCTTTACAAAAATTGTCTCTGGGCAATTAGGAATCCTGAGACAGTGAGCGTCGGTGAGCAAAGTCAACAGCAAGCACTGCAGAAAATAAAATAAACAATTTGGCCATACCAATGTTCCCATCTAAGCAGCATCCAGAAAGTCTCCATGCAACATGGGCGTGGCCCGTCTCCTTTCAGTTATTGAGGGACCGCATGCACAACCATGTTAAAAAAATGAGTCGAGCACTTAAACAAACCACTCATGCATGCCAAAAAATATTAAATGCAACATTGCTCCACAACAGTCTATCCAAAACATCTGTTCCAAATATTTCTGTCACATTATAGGGATGTTCTCAATTTAAGTCAATCTAAGTGCCTTAAAAAAGCCTGATTGATTGTTTATACACAGCTTTCAAATATGTTACTTTTTGGTAAATGGCATTATGGTTCACTAGACACATCAGGAATATAATAGGGGCTTTACATGGGATTGAAAAGGTTCACACCTGCAAGGGTGTGATAAACTCTACCCACTGTAGTGAGCTGAAAAATGTGTTGCTGGACAAGCGCAGCAGGTCAGGCAGCATCCAAGGAGCAGGAGAATCGACATTTCGGGCATAAGCCCTTCTTCAGGAATGAGAAGGGTGTGCCAAGCAGGCTAAGATAAAAGGTAAGGAGGAGGGACGTTGGGAATGTGATAGGTGGAAGGAGGTTAAGGTGAGGCCGATAGGCCAGAGAGGGGTTGGAGGCGGAGAGGTCGGGAAGAAGATTGCAGGCCAAGAAGGCAGTGCTGAGTCCAAGGGTTGGGACTGAGATAAGGTAGGGGGGAGGGGAAATGAGAAAGCTGGAGAAATCTGCATTCATCCCTTGTGGTTGGAGGGTTCCTAGGCGGAAAATGGAGGCGCTCTTCTTCCAGGCGTCGTGTTACCATGGTCTGGCGATGGAGGAGGCCAAGGACCTGCATGTTCTTGGTGGAGTGGGAGGGGGAGTGAAAGTGTTCAGCCACGAGGCGGTTGGGTTGGTTGGTGCGGGTGTCCCAGAGGTGTTCTCTGAAACGTTCCGCAAGTAGGCGGCCTGTCTCCCCACTGTAGTAATGTCACAGTCATAAAACAGAGAAACTGTCAAAGAGGGTATTTGGAAGTTCTTATGTAACCTGTACATAGCGCAATAAACATCATTTTCATTCATTCCTGGGATGAGGGCATCATTGTCTAGGCCAGCATTCATTGCCCATCCCTAACCGCTCAGAAGACAGTTAAGAATAAACCACATTGCTGTGGGTCTGGAGTCATATGTAGGCCCAAACCAAGTAAGGATGGCAGTTTTCTTCCCCAAAGGACATCAGTGAACCAGATGTTTTTTTTGGTTATCATATCTGCTTAATTCCAGATTTATTGAATACAAATGCCACCATCTACCATGGTGGGATTTGAACTCAGGTCCCCAGGAATATTATCTGGGTCTCTGGATTAACAGTCCAGTGATAATACCACTAGGCCATTGCCTCACCATTATTAACCATCTCTAGCTTTTAAGATTTCTACAAATTAGATCATTGAGGTAGATGACCTCCATCCACCATAGACTATTTCAGGCAAGCAGCAGAGTGCACAACAGATCTGCATCTCTTGTGTCCATTCATCTGTCTTCCATCACTTTATTATCCCAAGCCAGGTATGGAAGATATGAGTCATTAAAAAAAAATGCTGGATTAGCTGGGACTTTTTTCAGTGGAGCTTAAGATGTTGAGAGGTGACTTTAATGAGGTTCATAATCATGAGGGGTATAGATTAGGTCAATGACAGGCGTCTTTTCTTTAGCATGAGAGATTTCAAAACGGGGGGGCATATTTTTAAGATGAGTGGAGAGAGATTTAGAAAAGACATGAAGGGCAAAGCTCTTCCACAGAGGGTGGTTCGCATCTGGAATGAATTTCCTGAGGATGTGGTAGATGTGGGCACAGTTACAACATTTAAAAGACACTTAGATGAGCACATCAATAGGAAAGGTTTGGAGGGATATGGACCAAGAACAGGCAGGTGGGACTAGTTTTGTTTAGGATTATGTTTGACATGGACAGGTTGGATTGAAGGGTCTGTTTCAGTGCTGTATGACTCAATGACTCTTTGTGTAATACAAGTTCCAATTTAGCTGTCACATCCTTGGCTGCTTTCCTTCACGCACTTGGTTTAATCCACAAATTCTAAGGTCAATTGTAATGTCCCAGTTGCTAGCCTAACAAAACTAAAGATCAGGTCAGGGATATTCCTGATTTATTAGTAGCAAACTCAGTAGCAAACCAAATATTATGTTTTATTGTTTACAGCAAAAAATTATTCAGAGATTCTATAAGTACACTATAAACCAATTAAAGTCAAATTAAGTCAACCAATTAGTTACATAAAAGAAAGTAAAATAAAAATATCATATTTTTACTTTGAGCATTGTACCGATAGGTGCCTCCATCCAAATACAAAATCAGAATATCTACTAAAAGTGACCAGACACTATACATATTTCATAACAAGGGATCCAAATATCCACTGTTCACCAGCTGAGCCTTTCATAAGCAATGTTACTTCTCAGTGTTTGCAAAGTGCCTCTGTAAACAAACCCAGACCACTTACACATTCATTACATTTTGAAGGAAGCAGTCACTCTTTATGTGTCTGTACCTAACTCTAATCTTCCTGGTCAACACTTATTGTCCATCAGTTTTGATTAGAAGGACTGAGTGGATGTCCAAAGCTTTTGAGTTCTCTGATGATATAACACCCAAAGGGCCTTGAAGTTTAAGTTATTTCTGTTACATTACAGTCACCAGAGTAAACAACACACCAGCTGAATCTGAGATTTGAACATTGCTCTTTCAAAAGTATTCTTAAGTTGATTTAAAGTGAGCAAAAGGTACCAAAACTGTTATTATATATTGTTATCACATTCATACCACACAACACATAAAGTGAGACAATTAAATCTCACATTCCATGGCATAAATTTGTATTGTTAAAAATCATCCATATGGTTTATATTGGGTTTGAGCTCTGTGATGGCAATCTCATATCTCTGAAGCTGACATTTGTAGGTGGAAGGCCTACTAGAGACATCAGCACATAGGAGGAAGTGAGGACTGCAGATGCTGGAGATCAGAGCTGAAAATGTATTGCTGGAAAAGCGCAGCAGGTCAGGCAGCATCCAAGGAGCAGGAGAATCGACGTTTCGGGCATGAGCCCTCCTTCAGGAAAGGCTCATTCCTAAAGAAGGGCTCATGCTCGAAACGTTGATTCTCCTGCTCCTTGGATGCTGCCTGACCTGCTGCGCTTTTCCAGCAACACATTTTCAGCTCACATCAGCACATAGTCCGGGCTGATATCACAATGCAGCACTATGGGAAAGCTGCACTATTAGAAATGATGTGTCAACTTCCAAATCAAATGTCAAATTGAGGCCCTATCTGGTTTCTGAATAAATTATAATGAAATTTTAGCACTTTGTGTAGAAGAGTAGGGATCTCTCTGAATCATTAAAAACAAATTATCTGATCACTATTTTGCAGTTTGAGAAAGTTGCTGTGCATTACTTGGCTGGTGCATTCCTAACATGAAAAATATGCCATAAGCAAAGTTCATAATCCTAGATCTCCTATATACAAATCAATTTTAATTTCAGTGTACTTTTTTTTATATGACAAAGATTGAGTTAAGATGTGAATTCAATGACTGCCTGGAAAGGCACTCTGAATGTCACATGTGAAGAGGACTCAAGAAGGCTTCAAATGGATCAAATGGACTACAAACAGCATTTAATTTCTTGTGATTGCTTCAGGCTCAGAACATGATGGCTAAAAAGACAGCAGCTTGGACAAGATATGTATTTACATTTCACCCTTTCAAATAAAGAGATTAAAAATTAGCTTCAACCGTGTTCTGTGTATTAGTGGATTGATGTACTAAAGTATGGACTAGTGTGCTGTGAGAGTCACAGCTTCATGATCTGCCAATTAAACACCCCTGTACTGTAAGGGACTAAGACTCTCACTCATACCAAGTGCTATCAATCAGCCACTGGCAAAAGGAATTGAGACAAAAGAGTTTCAATCTACCTGCAAAATCAATGATCTCAACTGTTCAACTACCAAAATCAAAAAGTGTGGCATGAAAAAGCATAGCAGGTCAGGCAGCATCTGAGTAAAAGGAGAATGGAAGCTTTGGGCATAAGTCCTTCATCAGGAATGTGGGGGGTGGGGGATTGTGATATAAATAGGAGGGTGGGGGAAAGTAGGTGGGAAGGCAATAGGTAGACTTAGGTGGGGAATGATGGTGATAGGTGGGGGGGTGGTGGAGCGGATAGGTGGGAAAGATGATGGACAGGTTGGACTGTTAAAGAGAGCGGTGTCGAGTTGGAAACTTGGATCTGGAATGAGATGGGGGAGGGGAGATAGGGAAACTGGTGAAGTCAACGTTGACGCCGTGTGGTTGGAGGTCAATCCTCACTTTTCCTGTTCAGCTATCAAAGTCAATGTGACTGGTTACGGTCACTGCACTACATTCAACTGATGACAGCAGCTGCCACAATTCCTAATGGATCTCTAGAGTTACTATCGGATTTAGGTGAGATAAATTATCCATATTTCAAGCTCCTGATTGACTTTAGTAAACCCTTTCGGAATATACATGTGCAACCATCAAATGAAAATTAGCTCAGGCTGTGATATGTTCCTGTGATGCTCCCTTTAGTCAAATAGCCCATTGATACTTATTACCTCATTTTTATAATGAGTAAGAGGCCTGTATCCCGTCACCAAGTCACTCTTTATTTATATGTGCATAGTACATTGGCTTTGACCAACCAGTTCTGAGCCAGTACCACCTCGAATGAGGAGACTCTGAATCTCCTGTTTAGATCTCTGTCAGACAGGGCTCCCTAACTGGCCCCAGTTTAACAGCCTCAATCAAGGATTTCACACTCAATAAAATCTACCTGGTTCTTTTTCCAATCACTACAGAAGGGCTATTCCTTGAGGTGGTATAGACCTTAACTGCTGCATAAACTATCAATCATGAGTTTAATACCTTTAGATTTGACTACTTCAATGCACTTATCAATGAGACCCCAGTTCTACCAAAAAAAATTATGTTAGCTAAAACTTTGCTGCCATTACCTAAAGTCAATCCAAGTCCAGTTGATTCCTTGTCCCCATTTGCTGCCTACACTAATTCTCAATTAAGTTAGACCTCAATTTTAAAATTCCCACCTTTGTTTTCAAATGCTCCCATGGCCTTGCTGTTCCCACATGTCCGCAATCTCCTCCAGTACCATAAACCTTTGTGACATTCTTCCAATTCTTATGACCTAAGCATCTCTGATTCTTATTGCTATTGGTCAAACCAATTGTTACTGCTGTCTATCATCCCACACAAAATACCCAAACAGAACTTCTAAAAGTTGAGGGAATGGCAATAAAATTGAGAGGATAGGGCAGAGTGATTGCAGTGATATGATTTTTTTTTATAAAGCTGATTCAGTTATTTTATGGGATTTGCAAATGAGTGAGCAATCACATAGTTAATAACTTATTAATATTCTCTGGCGTTGCCTCTAATTTCTGGTTATTGATCTCGTTGCATAATTTGGTCCTTTTAAGACTAGCTGCTGTGCATGCATCTTTTAGTTGTTGCTTTTGCAAGGCTTATTTGCTCCTGCAATGCACATAGCTATGCACCATTAAAATCCACAAGAAACAATGATTATAACTGCATTTCTAATAATGTCTGCCACAACAAAGGGTTGAACTTTCAAGAAATTAGGAGTTTTCTCTTTTGGAACAACCTAAAGCCATACCTCAAATGATCCAAAAGCAGCCCTCATTAAGCCAATCCCCAATCACACATACTAATTCCTTTCAAACTCATTCGACAATCCACAAACCTAACTCTGAAATATCAAATCTGAAATGGGCATCATTTTGGATTTTATGTTTCAACTCATTAACCCACTATTGACATAGAAATCAAGCAGACTGGATTTAATAACTTGCAAAGGAAAGGTTTGTAAATTGTTAAAGTGTTTTATGATGGCTTTTTATGGAAAAGTGTACAAAATGGATGCAATCCAGATCTCAGTGAGAATCTTTTCTTTTCAAATGCTCAGAGTGCAGTTAAATGCATAATAAAAAGGGGCAATGTTTCCTGCTGTCATAACGAGTCAAGTGCAAGTGGAGGATTTTTAGATTAGATTCCCTACAGTGTGGAAACAGGCCCTTCGGCCCAACCAGTCCACACTGACTCACCAAAGAGTAACCCACCCAGACCCATTTCCCTCTGACGAATGCACTTAACACTATGGGCATTTTAGCATGACCAGTTCACCTGATCTGCACATCTTTGAACTGTGGGAGGAAACCAGAGCACCCAGAGGAAACCCACACAAACACAGGGAGAATATGCAAACTCCATACAGACAGTTGCCCAAGGCTGGGATTGAACCTGGGAACCTGGTACTGTGAGGCAGCAGTGCTAACCACTGGGCCACCATGCTGCTCCTTTGGGAGTTGGGGGCATTGTCACTTCTGGGGAGATCTTCTTTGCCCATGGGATGTGAGTGTTACTGGCAAAGCCAGCATTCATTGCGCACCATTAATATCCCTGGAGACAGTAGACAAGAGGAATTCTGGTGGAGGGCTTGCTGGGTGGATCTGTAAGATCAGAGTCTCATTTATATTGCTGTTACATGTGCGAATTAACCAACAATTTTGAAATCATTTAACTCTGGGAGCAAATGGAAATGGAACATGAGGACTGAACAGCACCAAATCCCTTTAATATTTTAGGAAGGTTTGTGGTGCCACTTTTGGATAGAACAGTACCAGCACCAATTGCTTAAACTGCAGAGTAAACTCAAATTAATTCTGTTGCCTCTGCTTAGACTGAGGATAGCTTTTTAAAATATGACTGGCCCTACTATTGAATGTCATGTGATAGAAATGAACATCAGCTTTGAATTCATGTGGAAACACAGAGAGTGTAAAAAGCTGCATGCTTGAATTGCTGGTGTGCTACTGTGTGAGGTCAACCTATGTGTTGGTGTCACTAGTTCTTAACCTTATAAGCATAATTACCTTTCATTGATATAACACTTCTAAGTGACTCAAAGAATCTCCCTAAGGGTTTTAATAGAAGAGTAAGCAGACAAAAATGTTGACATTAAGCCAAAGAAGGAGATTTCAGAACAGGAGACACTGCTAGATTATTAGGAGCATCATAAATAGGAGAGAGAAGGGTTCAGAGCAATTGTATGGCCAAACCCATCTGAATGACAAGTTGTGCTTTAAATTTGCCCACTGGAGGATGACTTGCCTACATGAGCAAATACACAGCACTACCTTGACCCCCCCCACCCCCCCGAGACCTACTAACACCATTCATTATGTGATGCCAGTGGAAAGCCAACATCTTGATTGATGACATTAACAACTCTGATTACAGAGTACATTAAATTTCCAGACAATCAAACACACTAATGAAAGTGTTTTATTAACAGATATACACACAGCATCTAATGCAAAATCCAAATGACATGAGACAACCCTGGCATAATATTTGATTTTAAGGCATTCTTTCACACAAACACTAGTACTTGCAGGGGCTGCATTAATTCACACTTTCAAGACTGAGACCAAGAGCTTTCTTTTATTTAAGGATATCAGTCCAGATCAACTATGAGTTAACTCAATGACAAAACAGAATTGAGGGACTGAATGGTCTATTCCTCTTCAGCTATTCCTACAAATTCCAGAGTGAGGTCTGAGTATTGCCCTTAAGTATACACACAATGTGCATCCAAATCAAATTAGGATTAAACCAAAAATGACAGTGAAGCTGTAGTCATAATTGGTCTTCCTTTTGAGTACTAACGGAGACATGTTTGCCAAATCTATATAAAACACTGGTAAGGTCCCATTGGAAGTATTGTAACCAATTCTAGTCACCACACATTGAAAGGAAACATTGAAAGGGTACAGAGGAGTTTTACTGGAATGATACCAGAAATGAGGGACTTCGCTTATGTGAAGAGACTAGAGCAACTGCATGAGATATGGTTAAGAGGGGAGTTGATAGACATGTTCAACATCATGTATAGTTTCAATTAAGTGAATGAGGATAAATGATTTCCAGTGGCAGAGAAAAACAATAACTACAGGACACAGCTGGAAAAACATGAGCAGAGGAACCAAAAACATGTCAAAAAATAAGTTACACACCAAGTTTTTTTAATAAGTTGGAATGCACTGTCAAAAAGAATGGGGAAATAGATTATATAATAATTTGCAATGGCAACATTTCCAGGGACAGGTATAAAGCAGGGGTGAGATTAGCTGGAGAGCCTTTACAAAGAACTGGCCTGGGCACTGTGCTTAATATGGTCTCTTCATTCTGTCTGATTCTATATTGACATAGTGTACAAAACGTGATAATGTTCTATTTTTGGGGAAGTGATTCACAGAGGGGAAAGCAGAAATATATGGTTTGTCTTCACCACTGAATTTAGAAAACAATCCTATGTAGCAAATCCCTGTATATTTTTAAACAAACATATTATTTAATCATTCTAGTTGCTCCATAACACATATAAAACGTACGGTATGTGTGCCTTTGAGGAGGTATTGTGGTCGTTGAGACATTTTTAAAATGCTGGTAATTTCTCACTGTCATGCAGATTGATACAATTACTACAGAAATCTAGTGCGATCATAGTCATAGAAGTCTGTAGCATGAAAACAGACCCTTCAGCCAAACTTCCCCATATCACCCAGTTTTCACAATTAAACTCGTCCCATTGCCTCTGTTTAGTCCATATCCCATTCATGTAACTGTTTAAATGTTTCATAAATGACAAAATTGTACTTGCTTCCATCATATTTACACAATCTCTTTTTGAAGGCGGTCATGGGGTAGAAGGATGTGAAGAAGGGAATAGATTCAAAAAAGGAAAATGGGTTTTCTCTACACTTCATTTGCACAAAGTTGGTTGTGATGATTTATTGTGAAAGGATGTCTTGTATGTCCCAGAGTGCCTACAGTGATTAAGTAGATTTATTATATGATGTGTGCCATATTTATTTCAGCTTTTAAACGTGAAGGTCTTTGGATCATTTGACTTTACTTACCTGATTCTTTTTTGTACGATGTGGCGTTTCAGTGGCAATAGGAAAAGTAGGAAACTATCACAATAATATTTCTGATTACACAGTTCAATAACAGATCAAAGCGGCATGTGGGCGGTGGAAAGTTGTGGGTGAGGTGTCGCTGTTCGGAGGAAGGGTCACGGGACCAGAAACATTTGCCCTGATTTCTCTGCACGGATGCTGCCAGGTTTTTCCAGCAATCTTTGCCTTTGCTGTCAGTGCTGGAGTGTGTCCTCTGAAGTTGCAAGGGGCCAATGGTACAGGTCTCTGCCTGCATTTCTAGCTCCCTCTGCTGCATCGGCCGAGCCATTAATAAGAAATCTGTTTTCCAGGTCACCAATCAATTATGAATGGACAATTGCAACGAGGTTGCTCCGATTTGGGGACTTTTTTTCTCTGTTATTTCGCTCCGTGCTCGATAACATCTCGTTTACAATAAAAGGTTTGTAACTGAACTATTGAGGCATTATCAATCTCTACCGTTCAAACCTTTCTGCATGTCGCGGCTCAACGATTGACTTCAGATGGAAAGACTGGCAATTAAAACAGCAACACAGTTCATGTACCTTTTCAATATAATCGTCATACTATCCCAGTTATTGTGTCGAAAAGAAACAAGGACTGATGCTTCTGTTGTATCCCTTCCAATTGTTAATGCATTTATTCAGAGTTGTTAACTTTTTAAAAAGAAAATGTTGCATTCTTTAACTTCATTCTATCAATAAATAAATGGAAGGACAAACAGGTTTTGAAACTTCCTATAAATACCATAGGTCTCAGCTATTTATACTTTACCATACCCCAATACAGACACACTGTTCAAATATACATTCCCACTTAAAGAAATCTTCCCTCATCCTCCCTACGCCGACTTTTATTTCTCATCATGAATGGTTTCAGCCCCAATTCAGGTTAGTTCGACACTGTAGACTGTTCCAGCTCCTGAAGACCAGGAGGGGGGGTGGAGGGGGTTTGTAAGTGGACAAATCCTTCCCCCCCCCACCTATCGGGCTGCTGGGAGTGAAGTGAACGCTGGAAATCACCGCAGAGACTGGGAAACCAGAAACGCTTCTCCCCTCCCCCTTCCCCAAAACACACTCACAAACCGCACATAAGGTACACATCAGACAGGGGATTAGAAGCCACACACTCGCTACCACAGAACCACACACACTCTCAGACTCCAAGAAAATACAAACAAACTCAGCAACTCTCCAAAACGTATTCAGACACCGTTCCCACCTCCCCCGCCGCTCATATGAAATAAATTCACAAACTGCTATACATGGAGAGCAAACACACAGAACCTTACAAAGGCAGGAATTCACACCCGCGGACAGAAACACACACTCACAAACCGCACACAGGGTACAAATCAGACAGGGACCAGAAGCCAGACACTCGCTACCACAGAAGCACACACACTTCACAGACTCCAAGTAAATACAAACTCAGCAACTCTCCAAAACACATTCAGACACCACTCCCATCCTCACCCCCTCCATTACATCCCCAACACAACCACTCCCACCACCCCCCACCCCCCGACCCTGTAAACTAAACGCTCAAACTACATGGAGAGCAAACACATAGAGGCTGACACAGGGCAGGCGCTCACACCTTGGGACAGACACACACACAGACACACAGACACAGGCACACGCTGGGAACCAAGAGCAAGCATTCAGCTGAACTGAGCTGAGAAGGACATGCAGTTCTGACGAAGGGTCATCGAGCTGCAGGGTTAACGCTTCCCTCTCCAGACGGCTGCTGTGCCACCCGCTGAACATTTCCAGCGCGTTGTATTTGGATGGGGAGTCTCTGCTTGTGGGCACTGGCTTGCCCTGTCTGAAGGAGTTCCGGATTGAGATTGGAATGGCAAACGTGCGTTAGAAGTATTGAGACATTTTGGTAAAGGGGAGGGGGGGGCGGGGGTTGTTGCGGCTGTTAGGGGAGACCGAGTGACACAGAGACTCTGTGGGATCTCCCTGTGCTCAGTGTGGAGCTGACAGTCACTCAGTGAAACAGGAACAGCCTCCAGTGCCATTCTGAGGAGAGAGAGAGAGAGAGAGGTGGAAGTCTATCCAGCGGCTGGCCAGATGCAGTGAGCTGAATTCTACCAGGGAAGGGGCTGAGGGAGCACCTCTCCCCTCCGATTCAGGATGTCTGCTCCCGGGGAGGGTGAAGCGGTCAGCATCACCCCTTCCCTGGCCATCTACATCGGTGTGGAGGTGCTGATCGCTGTGGCCTCGGTGCTGGGCAATGTGCTGGTCTGCTGGGCAGTCAAGATCAACCGTGCTCTCAGGGACACCACCTTCTGCTTCATCGTCTCCCTGGCTCTCGCTGACATCGCCGTGGGCTCCCTGGTCATTCCTTTGGCCATTACCATCAGCATCGGGCTGCACACCCACTTCTACAGCTGCCTGCTCTTCGCCTGCACCGTGCTGGTTCTCACCCAGAGCTCTATCCTTGCGCTGCTCGCCATCGCCATCGACCGCTACCTCCGCGTCAGGATCCCAACCAGGTAACCCTTCCCTACCCCCCCGTTACCCCCCTCCCTGCGGCATGGCTCCCTCTTACAGAGCCCGCTGAGCGAGCTACAGCACACACTTGTGAAACGCGGATGTAGGGGAAGGTGCAAACAGCCAGTGAGGGGATTTGTCCTTCACCAGTGATACTGCAAGGGCATGTGTGGCTGAGAGGGGACTGGCAGGGGCTGTATCCAGGCTCCTGGAGAATGAGTGCGGCTTTCTGAGCGGTCTGACATCCCCGCAGTCCCTGCTCACCCTCTATTACAAATCTGCCGATACATCGTCCTTGCTTTGTTTTTAGCTCCTCAGTGTATGTGTGTGTGCTGGCACCTCTGATCCACGCTGATCTCTTCCCCAAGCTGGTTAAAATGAAACCTTTAAAACGACTTGTCTGTTGAAAGTGGTTGTGTTGGACATTTAATGTGATGTATGACACCCTCGGGGATGCAACATTAGACTGGAGCGATCAATTGAAACAGAGCCGGTGTTAGTTCATGTATATTACAGGGTCAGGTAGTGTCCTGAGTTTTCATCAGTTCCTTCTCAGGGTCAGGCAGTAATGCGTGGAGTCCACTCCGCTGTACATGGTCATTGAGACCGTTTCCTGTCCATTAGTCTCTCTTACGTTTGAGGACAATGAGAATGACAACGCCTTTGCAGTTTTATTTATTGAGTTCCAAGGGAGCTCCTGACTGGATTACAATGCCAAGAACTGAAAATTAAATTGAGATCAAATATCCCAGCACAGCTAAGTTGTAAGAGCTCGGAGACCAGCTTGGCGATTAATCATTGCTGAAAGGGGGGAAGAGTGGGATTACTTTTCCACCGACACTTGCTCTATAATATTTACTTCCCGTCGTACGGCGCAGCAGCATGTAGAGTCCCTGCACAATGACTGTCCTGTCAGACTGAGAATAGCGTGGAGCTAGGCAACGTGTGGCGATGTTGTATACATTTCTTACTTCGTACTTGAAGACACGTGACAATAGACCTAATTCTGACTCTCAAATTTATAAATAAATGCAGGAGTAATGTAAATTGCTATTGAATTTCCAATAATTCAGGATGATGTGTTAGGTTTCTGGTTCCTTTCAGTAAATATCACACCTGATGGGGGAACTGACCTTATGATCACACCAGTCTATTCAATATAGCAATGTCATCCATATACATCTCAGCAATTTAATTCTTACCCAAGTCCTTCATTATCGTCTTAGCTTCTTTTGAAAGTGGACATCTTTTCAAACAGAAGCGTAAATATCCATAATAAGGCCACTATTGCCTCAGTCAACTGGTATCCAAGCTTTAGAAAATGATGTCCTTTCTTTAATGAGGAAAAAAAACTTGGTGTAAAAGCCCACTCTTAGAATCATCAATTACATTTTCTTCCAAAAGTCAAAGAACTTTTTTGTGATG
Organism: Chiloscyllium punctatum; assembly: GCF_047496795.1. Lineage (NCBI taxonomy): Eukaryota > Metazoa > Chordata > Chondrichthyes > Orectolobiformes > Hemiscylliidae > Chiloscyllium > Chiloscyllium punctatum. The sequence goes on along the minus strand of NC_092783.1, from coordinate 9,945,608 downwards.
TGATGAGCTCAGCTACAGTCAATGGCTAATAACTCTCAATCAATTTGGTTTTCTAATGTTGGTACAGCATTAATCCCTACATCCAAACTGAAAAAAAAACAAGGTTGCTTACAGAACTCCCCAAATTCTGCAAAACAATGATATTTATACCTGAAGAATGAGAACAGTCAGTCTTGTGTTAACAACTGTGATGGTTTAATTATTCACACAGTTTATTTTCAGGCACAAACTATTTGTCAAAATATTTCTAGATGGAAGTCACATTGAGGTATTAATTACTGTGGCATTCATTACTATGACTCAATAAACATCCGTTTAGAATTCATATTACACTATAGTTATCACTAGTATTAAGCTCTGGCATTTCCTTCCTAAAATGTTTATGCCTCTGCATCTCTCCTTCCTCAGTTAAGACATTTGGTAAAAACTGCCTCTTTTGATCATCTTGCCAAATATTGTCTTATGTAGTTTGGAATCAAATTTTATTTTACAAATTTAAATTTGATAGTATAATGCTCCCATAAAGCAGCTTGGGACATTGTATTATATGAAAGGCTTTATATAAATGTAGGATATTGCTGTAACTTACAGATGGCAATGTTTTTCAAATGGTACATATTCTATTTATTTTTACTCTCCAGGCAATTCCAGACTTAGCAATCATTAAGGAGCATGTTTACCTGCTGCAATATGAGTCTAACAGCAAAGGCAATCATGTGGTAGTGTTGCTAACTGTGAATCAGACTCTCCAAGTCCAAGGCTGATCTCAGGACTTGATGGCTATACAAGATGTGATATAACATAACCAATAAGGTTAATTGCCAATCTGTAAATCTTTATGACAGACAGTAGGAGAAAGAAAATTTTGTGGTTAGCTAGAGCCAAGTGATGTACCAGCAGTGCAACTACCTCCTAATGTAAAAAGACTTTGTGTGTAGGTTCATTAGCAATTGTCCATCCTCACTCCAAGGGGCCACTATATACACACACACACAAAACAAAAGAGAACCATCCTATTGTTTTGCTAATGATCTGGTATATTTGTTATATCTTGTAGGGGGAAGGCAATAGCTTAGTGGTATTGTTGCTGAACTATTAATCCAGTGACCTTTGCAATGATTCAGGGTCTATGGCAAATGTTGGACCTTGGAGTCAATAAAAAATCTGGAACTAAGAGTCTAATGATGATCCTGAGACCAGTGTTGATTGTTAAAAAAAATCTGGTTCACTAATATCCTTCAGGGAAGGAAAAAGAAGTGAATGGGTGCAACCACATGATTAACACTGTGACATAAATATATAGAAATGAATAAAACACTTTTAAGCTATAGCAATTTGGAGACCAATCAAATCATAGATACATTTTGAATTTGGGAAATTAAATCTAGTTTGTGAAATTAAATCTAAATTTAGGGACTGTTTACCCAAGAATTAATAATACATGCTTGTAAATCACTCTCGACATTACACATGGGGAATCAAGATCAAGTTTAGTCTTCAGGTAAAGTACAATTATAATGCAAGGGATACAGAAGCCAGGGTGAACAAAAGTAAATGACCATTTATAGTTGGACAGCAAGTTGTAGAGTGTTTTGGGAAGCAGAGGAGTAGAGATGGGTGTTGCATAGAGGTGTATCTACAATACAAGTCACATAGCTGAGGGATAAAGTGAAGTGCTGAAGAACCATCAGACTGGAATTAATAGATGACAAATTTACTCAGGCTGTTTCCATTATAAACATTGACACAGGAACTTACAAGCAGCTAACATTGCCATGGAAATTACATGGAGATGTAATATTTTTAATGTGGTCCATTAGCTCTTCTCCTATGGCATAGCATATGGTAAGTTGGCACAAAGTGCAGTCTTGAGCCTGAGAGATAATTGTGAAGGATGTACTGCTTAAAATAGTCCCAATTCTATAACTATATACTCCATTCTTTTCATACTTTCTTTGTAAATTCTCATATTCCTCTTCTTATAGGCAAGGGAGAGATGGTAGGATGGATTTCCCTTGTTTCCACCTTTCAGTTGATGGAATATTTTGATGTAAGTGCATCCACTCAACCACCCACCAACAACAAACAAATCAATTTCCTCAGAAACTTGAAAAAAAAGGATAAATGTTTGTTACTTAACCGAAAATGTATTCTCAACAGCACATACTGTCACAATTCCACAGACACACACAAATATACAAAATAAAAGGTTTTACAAACGTGAAAGCGACATTTAGGTTTCAAAAGTTCAAAAATTCCTAGGCATGTATGGTTCCCTCAGGATGAAGTCTTGAAACATTTGTAGGCTTATAATTTCTTTTGACTCCACTGAAGAAGTAGATGTTGGAGATTGACAAAGATGGATTTGCAGTAATCTACTGCATCCAGTCTTAGGTTTCTCTGGCCTTATTCCAGACAAGGTACATTCAAACCCCTGGAATGAAATGATAGGTAAAGGCCAGCCCAAATTCTTATGTGACCTGGTGGATTTTATGCAGAGTTCCTTGCTGAAACTTTTTCTCTTTCACTCTATGTGATGCTCCCAAAAGTTATTTAACATTCTTTATCAAAACCCAAGTTCATGTCACCTCTGTTTTCCATTGTGCTCACAAATGATTTCTGATCACTTGGTATTGACATGCAATGTGTCCAGTTTCCATCTATAATCTTGTGATAGAATACATTTTGATAGAAGGTTTGTTTTCCACACATCCATTCTTTGGAATTCCTTTCTGAAGCCAGGAATGTGCAAGCCCATTGTAAATTAATTTCTGTAGCTATTTGGATTATGGGAACAATTAATTCCCGGCAAAGGTTTGACAGAGTTTATTGCCTTCTGAGTCCAGATATGCAGGCTAGCTCAAGGCCCCTGTGTAGTTCCAACTGTATTGTCAGTAAGGAATGAATGGGTCACCTGATAACTCAGCTCCATTTTCTTTCAGATACAGAAATGTGTATCCTTCATTTTGTTTAAAGTAAAATGTTCATTTTCATTAAATCTGTGGGCCCATCCCACATCAGCATAGCACTCTTTATAATGGAGAATGCGTGTCTAAAGTAGGCACATTGTAATTATATCTTCGTATTTCAAATGGTTTTACCTCCTGCTGTGAAAGGGTGTAATTATAGGTCTTCAATTATACATTGAAATTTTAAACTATGAATATAGAAAAGAGAAATTCAAAACATGAGAAAATGTTTCACGTGCACCCAAAAAACAGGATGTTTAATATAGACTCAGAGCTGTACAGCATGGAAGCAGATCCTTCTGTCCAACCTGTCCATGCCAACCAGATATCCTAAATTAAACGAGTCCCATTTAGTATGTTTGGCTCATATCCTTCTAGAAACTTCCTGCTCATGTATCTCTCCAGATGCCTTTTAGATATTGTAACTGTACCAGCCGCATCACTTCCTTTCGCAGTTCTTTCCATACATGCACCACCCTCTGTGTGAATAAGTTGCCCCTTCCGTACCTTTTAAATCTTTCCCCTCTCACTTTAAAACTATGCCCTCTAATTTTGGACTCCCCCACCCCAGGGAAAATAACTTGGCTATTTGCCCTGTCCAAGCCCCTCATGATTTTATAAACCTCTATAAAGGTCACCCCTCAGCCTCTGATGCTCTAGGAAAAACAGCCCCAGCCTGTTCAGCCTCTCCCAATAGCTCAAACCCTCCAACTCTGGTAACATCCTTGTAAATCTTTTCAGAACCCTTTCAAGTTTCACAACATTCTTCCGAAAGGAGGGAGACCAGAATTGCATGCAGTATTCCAAAAGCAGCCTAACCGATGTCCTGTACATCTACAACATGACCTCCTAACTCCTATGTTACATTATAGACTGAAAAAAATCCTTCAGCTCCATTTATTTATAAATACTCAGCTGGACAGAACTGTAAGGCATACAAGCTAACTTTTTCATGCATTCTGTTTGAGCTTTTCATGACCTCAAACCTCGGACAGAGTCATCTCGTTGCTTCTTTAAAACAATATTTTACAAGATAACAGAATAGCTGCTTTGATAGAATAGCATGTCATTCTTTCATGTCAGGCTTCAATCCAAGTTTTATTTTCTTTAGCAACTGCCAAAGTTTTAATTAAAATTAATTATGTCAGTTTTGATTCAGCTCAAAGTGATTGCGAGCTCACAACACAAACTGCTCTTGATTTTGTACAGACTGTAATTAAATTAGTTTCACTCTAAAAGACACCACAAAGATGGACTGTAAAGAGTTGGGGTTATGCAGCAGCGCAGCATGCATGGTCTCCAGGTTATTGGTGAGGCCTGCAAAGGAAGTTTTAATGTGAATCAAAGTATTTAATGTTGATCTCGAGTTCTGGATAATGTCTGCAGTTGCAACAAGAGTAAAAACACTGCTGCAATTGCTAACATGGGCATCTTCACCACACAAAGAAATAATTATTTTCTCTTAATGCACTGATTTTGTACAAAGTTTCAATCATTTGCTTCTACAGTGCTGATTACAGCAACAAAATGAATAAAGTAACTAAAGTGAAGATTTACAGATGGAGTTTAAATAAAGATTGCAGTAATGAGACATAGATTTTTTATGTCAAATTATACTAAGTTTCAACATTTATATTGTTACAACTAGGTGAGATGAAGTTAACTGGCTGTTCTCTTTTCAATCTCTACAGTTGATCACAACAAATATTTAACTCTCTCCAAAAAAGAATGTATCTGCTTTATCCATTAGCAAGATGAAGTCAATCACAAGCTTATCTCTTCTGAAAGAGAATGCAAATTTATTTCCCTCTAATCCCAAGCAAAATAATAAACGTGTCAAGCTTTCGGCCTTTGTGCATTCAATCGGGTTGTAATACACCCACACATTAACACAGGTACGAGTTAAAGAGGAGTCAGCATTAACATTTCGGGTCCAGTGATCCTTCCTCAGATCTTTCCTCAATCACTGGACCTGAAATGTTAACTCTGATTTCTCTCAACAGACACTGTCAGACCTGCTGAGCTTTTCCAGCTTTTTTCTGTTTTTGTTTCTGATTTCCAGCATTTGCGGCTCTTTTGGTTTTTATAAAGTAAAGCCAATTGCATCCAGTACAAAGGAAGATATAAGAATATGCAGTTCAAAGTCCTGTTGGTATGTCCTTGAGGAATAAGTTTTTAACCTAAGAGAAGGGAGATTTAGTTGGTTGTGGATACAGTCAGCAATCGTTTAATTTGTACAAAGTTAAAAATCACACAACACCAGGTTATAGTCCAACAGGTTTAATTGGAAGCACACTGGCGTTCGGAGCGCCGTTCCTTCATCAGGTGACAACCACCTGATGAAGGAGTGTCGCTCCGAAAGCTAGTGTGCTTCTAATTAAACCTGTTGGACTATAACCTGGTGTTGTGTGATTTTTAACTTTGTTCACCCCAGTCCAACACCGGCATCTCCAAACCATGTTTAATTTGTAGATTTTTTTTCTAAAGTCCTCTGTTTCCTAAATGTTCTTTACTGCTTGAGTTTGAGGGAAACAGGCCAGTTTCTTTTAGAGAGAGAGAGGAGAAGAGTGAACAAATAATGGTGACAACATCTTCCTGTTTAGGAACCTTCAAAGGGTTACAGAACTTCCTTTGAAATACTGGTTCCAGTATGTATTTTCAACAGGTTCCTTCAGGTGGATGTGTCTATCACAGCATGTCCAGCATTTTTGCATTTGTTAATGTGCTGGTGACTACTTCTACAGGCATGGCTTTTCCAATCAATGCAAATCATTTCTGGGAGATCATTTGCACAAGTGAATTAGGAGGAGTAGGCTATTCAGCCCCTTGAGCCTGCTATGCCATTTTAACAAGATCATTGCTGATTTGCTTGTTGCCTGAATCCACACCAATATCTTAAAGATTTCAGCTTATATTGCTAAAAATGACAAATGTAGTTTAGCAATAAATCTTTCCATTCATCAACTACAAGATTTGATTACTATATTTTTGTAATAAATTTTAAAATGTCATGAGTTGTATCTTCTCCATTATCATGTCATTCATGCAAAGATTTTCTGCACCTCCAGCAATTCCCAGAGGTCACATGCTGTTTCAATGACCCACAGTCATTCATCAAAGAGGTTGTTTACTATTGGTTCATCTACAATATTATGTTGGAATCTCCAGTCACTGACAAGATAATGATTCCTGAAGGCAAGCTGGTGAAGAATTAGTTATCGCAAAGAAAGCGTGCTGACAAATACAGTTTATATACAGAATTTAATGAGCACGCAGTCATGTTGAGAACCTGCATCTCTAACACACAGAGCAGTATGAGTGTCCTGCCAATGATATCATCATGTACTGAGAAAATTAATCTTGGTTCTAATCAATGATAAAAATCCATCTGGGTCTTGACCAGTCAGTATATTCCTTATGGTCATCAAGTAAGTTATAATGTCATCTGCAATTTCAGAACATATTTTCTTTGTTTGCCTAGAGTAATTATCTGTTGGATGTGACCCAAGTGTTTATTTGCTCGTAAAGAAAATTAGATGGTCATGTTGATCAGAAATTCACCATCTTGTATGAGCGGATCTCAGTCACACTACAAATCTAGAATGGTTTTCACTTTAGTGAAGTGCAGGCTGAATTTTAAGACAATAACACAGTTGGTTAGTGGCATTAACATTATTATAATTAATTATAGCAGCAACATTTCAATGCAAAAAGAGTACAGCATTTTAAACACTAATCTCAAGGTTCTTCTGGCGTTTGGATTTCATTGCTCAAAGAGAAAAGTAATAGATTTCAATATAGTTAATGCTTTCTGCCAGTTCACTTTGCTTGTTTTTAACAATAGAGAATAAAATAGCTTTCATTGTTGTTCTACACATTCTATTAACTAGAACTGGCATCCTTAAGCATGATGTGAAAGCAGTAATTGACTCAGGACCTGAATTTCCTTTCTCCCTTTGGCTGAGGTACCACAAATCACGTGGCTTGTCCAGTGTGCTTCATTTCTGTATAAAAGATGGAAAATAGTCCATTGTTCAACTGGTTTATTCAAGGCGTAATAAATTGTTGGGTGCTGGTTTATTACATGGAAGTAAAAATTAGGAAGGGAAACTAGCAACACAATACTCAAACTGATCTACAAGGTGTTTTAAAACAATGAGGAGCATGGAATCATTATCAAGTTAAGTTTATTACCTTAGAATTGAGCCACTCTCAGAAAGTTAAGTGGACAGTTACAAAGCCTTTTTAACTGGAGAATAGAAAGGTGGCCACAAGAACTTGCAGATACAAGGAACAAATACTCGAAATGCAAATCCTTTGAATCTCATTTTCAATATCCAAGATCAAAGACTTTATCCCAAAAGGTCATGCAATCATAATATTAATTATTTTCACTATTCGGCTAGATAAAGCAAGAATATGAAATTCTTCATGTTCAAATTATTCTATAGACCTAACATGAGTCCAGAAGTTTGCATATGTTAACATTTTAAAGAATAACCTAGGAAACATGACAGATCATTTACACACAGCAAGTTCCGACAGACAGCAATGTGATGATGACCAAATAATCTATTTAAGCAGTGCTGATTGAGGGATAAGTATTCATCAAGCTACCTAAGATAACTTCCCTGCTCTTTTTCAATAGGGTGCCATGGGATTTTCTGTGTCCACTTGGCAGGAATTCTTCCAAAATAGAACATTGCTGACAGCACAGCACATCCTTAATCCTGCACTGCCACATAAGCCTCGATTTTAATGCTGAGGTGCTGGAATGCAAATGAAGCTCGGTGTGGACTTGTTGGGCCGAAGGGCCTGTTTCCACACTGTAATCTAATCTAATCTAATCTAATATAAAACTAGCTGCATGTCAGGACACACATCCTCTTTCTATTCTCCACCTCACAGTTTGATTGGCCAACAACCTTCACATCTACTACACTGATCTACAGAATTTACCATATATACAAATATTTAAAAAGTAGAATAGAAATACTCTATTCTCCTGTCCTACTCAGTCAGCTTACAATATGCAATACAACCTCTTTATGTTTTTACTCACCAGCAGCTATGTCATTTGCTGGGAAAGGCAATAATGATAGAAAAAACAAAATCTTGATCAAATAAGAGGAAAATAAGATCTTTTCTTCCTCTGTGACCATGCAGGAGGTTAGGAGATAAGCATCAATTCCTGCAGCCTCTCAAAATTTGTATTCAACACCAGTTAACACTGAATTGTGATGTAGATGAATCAGGCCCTCTGGGAGAAGGATTACAAATTCCTTTAAGCAGAGAATTAAATTTAGTGCAAGATGTGGAACATCTAGGAATTATTTTCCCACATATTATTCTCTATGATGAGCCTCGGCCACTAAGAATGCATGTCAAAAGTTAGAACACAAGACTTGTTTCTCATAGAAATATTTCTGTTTAGATTTTGACTGGAATAGCTAGAGCAGTGATCCAAAGTTTACAAGCTTAGCATTTTATTGGCAAAACTGTGAGTTAAACATGTTCCTATTTGAAGGATAATAAGTTAGGTACAATTTTTGATGTTTAACAATATTCAATAACCGTTTATTATATGTTCTTTTCAAATGACTAGTAATTTTCATTTTTTGGAGAAACCAGATTTTTAAATTACTGGAGTTGGCTTTCTTTTGTGATTTATGTCAGAGAGAATTCTGATAATTCAGCTATGTTCCGAAATGCACTTCACGCATACAACTGGTAGACATTGCATCATTGGTTTGGATTTTAACCTATCTGACATTCTGTCTCCCGGGTGAATCAAACACCTCAAAGGGAGATGGTTGGGTAGAGATTGAAAGATTGGGGAGTTACCTAATGGTGTGGATCTTGTCTAATTATGTAGGGTTTACCTAAGCATACACACTGTACTGAGCAGGTAATATAACAATCACTCACTACCTAGATCCGACAGCCCTGAACTCAATTTCAAATAAGGATTAACAATGGGACTCAATTCCCTTATTATAGTATTTACAGTACACTCACACCTCCATGGAACAGTTTGATCATCTTGCCACCTTTAAAAATAGAAGTGGGTGTGATGGCGGAAGGCTTAGGCCAGGATTTATGCAACATTTGATGTTTCTCACCTGTATTTAACCAGTCCATTTGAGGTTAAAACTTGTCCTTATATCTTCCCAAAAAGATTATTGTCAGTGAAATCTCATTCCCTTTTAGGTGTCAACAAAAATGGTCAACAAGGAAGAGCATTTTGTTATTACAGTATATGAACTAAATAGGGAGGAAAGAGAAAGCAGATATATTTGTGTCATTCTGCAGAAGTATCATCTTCCATTGATTAGCAACTGTGGCAATTATAGGAACAGGAAGTTAATAACTCAAATCTTGACATAAATTTATCCTCTTGAAGATGGTGAAGGGGAAATAAGAAGACTTAGTCAGGAATGGAAAACCTCTATTTCCCATTTCCTGCTCTCCTTTGTTCCCACTTCCTAATAATTGATTCCATCATCTGTACAGAATTGCTGAGAATTGGGAATGTCAGCCAAAAAGAAAACCAGTTCATTTTGTGTTGGAAGCATATGTCAATGTATCTGATATTGAGACTGTTATGTCCCTTCTCAGTTATTTGCAGTCACTATGAACCTGTTCTCCTTTGCACGGAACACCATCTGGCTTTTACTTGTGGACACTTTGATTTCTAATTATGTTTCAGTTCCACACTAGACAACTTTCCAAGAAAGAAGTCAAACGCTAAGTATAGTCAGACACTCTGTCTAATCTTTGCCTTATCAATTCATTCCAGAAAGATGAAGTAACTAATCTAAATAGTTGTGAAAGGAGTAATATCTGCAGGATTATCAGACTAACTGTATCGTGCAGTAATCTAGCAACAAAGTCATTCTCTAAAACAAATGACTGGGGAACTACTGAAGAAAATGGTTTTCCAATTGGCATAAATATGGACATAAAATGCATAAACACAATAATCTCTGAAAATTCAAGATAAAATTGTCAACTTGCCTTTCATGTTCAGATGATAACTGACTGACTATAAATTTTACAGCAGTTTTTGTTTTACTTCATAATCCTTATTTGAATGCAGTAGTTTACATAGTTGATTCCTCAGGTTTTGTTAAAATAAGAAAAGTTAATAAAAGTTTTGTGAGCTACAGATGCTATGAGACTATCAATCGCATGACAATTACATTGAGTAGACCAGTTCAGCTCATCCTAAGAGAGCTTTGGAGAACAACCCGGAAAGTTCTTTTTTCTCAGAATTCAGTGATTACCTCCACAAACCTATTTGTGAAACTGTTTATGAGCCAATCAATCTTTGCATAGCAAAGCAATTATTGACATCAATCATAAATTGCATTTTTACTAGTTTGAAGCAATATCCTTTCACCACCCTGGAGCTGTATTTTAAAGTAAAATTCCAGGTGATCTTTTCCTTAACATTTACTTCTTATATCGTTATTTAAGATGATACCAGAGACAACTTTTGAAAGGTTTAAGTTTCTCCAATCATTCAGCATGACTGAGCCTCCCTTCTGCCTTGGTCACAAGAAAGGAACATAGTGGTCGACATGCTCTGTGAACAGATAAGTGCATCATTTGGTCACCGTTTCCTCCAACTTTAATGAAAGAATCTGTTGGCTTTGATTTTTGAACTGTTCCATTTAAACATGTAGATCCAGATCTTCTAATCCCAAGGGAACAATTGGACAATGATTGTGTAACCATTATTGATTGTCATATGAAAAATAGACATTGGGTTTACTCATTCCCTTTAGGGAAGAAAATCTGCCGGCATTACCTGGTCTGACCCACGTATGACTCCAGACCCACAACAACATGATTCACTCTTAACTATTTTTCTGGGCAATTGAGTAATAAATGTTGGTCTAGAAATCAATGCCAAATCCCATGACCCATTCTTTTAAAAGGTCTGTCCAAGAATGTAGAAAGTTTCTCAGGTATGTCCTGTGCCTAAAACTGATGACAAAAAACAACTCTCAGGGTAGTTCCAAGACCCAAATCTTCAGCTGCTTCACCAATGATGTTTCCTCCATTCTAAGGTCAGGAGTGGGGATGTTTGCTGATGACTGCACAATGTTAATCACCATTCACTCCTCCTCAGATACTGAAGTAGTTTATGTCTAAATGCAGCAAGACCTGAATAACGTTCAGGTTTGAACTGATCAATGGCAAATAATATTTGTACCACACAAATGCCAGGCAATGACAATCTCCAACAAGAGAGAATCTAAACATTGACTTTCGATGTTCAATGATATTAACACGGCTGAATACTCCATTATCGACATCCTGGGGGTTACTATTGATGTGAAATGGAACTTGGCTAGCCACATGCATTTTTTGGCTAAAAAAGCAGATTAGGAATGCTGGGAAATCTGTGGTGAGTAATTCACCTCCTGACTCTCCAAATCCTTCGCTCCATCTAAGAACCACAAGTCTGGAATTTGATGCAGCTCCAGCAATACCATCCAAGACAAATGATCCAGCTCGATTAGTGCCACATCCATTACCTTGAAGGTTCAGTCCCTTAATTATTGATAGACTGTGGCACGGTAATAGCTACAAATTTGTACACAGTTGTACCATCTACAAAGTGCAACTCACTTCAGCAATTCTCAAAATATCCTTTGACAATGCCTTTCAAATGCATGACCACAAACACAGAAAAGGAAAAAGGCTGTAGATGCATGGAAATATACTGAAAAAAATGGAAATTAGGAGTATGAAGACTCCAAGGACTGCAAGGAGACAGCTCACCACCCCATCTTCCAGGGCAATAAGGGATATAAAGACCGGACTAGCCAGTGGTGACCACATATTTTTGAATAAATAAAACAAATCTAATCACTTTCTGAAAATGCAATTAATTACACCATTGAATTTTTGTACAAAGGAACATGAGTATTGTGAATGGATTTTAAAAGGTTGTTTGTCAAGCGTCTGTGACCTTAAACAAGATGATAGTGCAAGGAATCTGGCTATGTGGATTGGAGTAAGTTAATGTTTAGATCAGATTGGTGTTGGAAAAGGACAGCAGGTCAGGCAGCATCCAAGGAGCAGGAAAATCGATGTTTCGGGCAAAAGCCCATTATCAGGTTTTTGCCTGAAACGTCGATTTTCCTACTCCTTGGATGCTGCCTGACCTGCTGTGCTTTTCCAGCACCACTCTGATCTAAACTCTGGTTTCCAGCATCTGCAGTCCTCACTGGCATAAATTAATGGTGAGCAGAATGTTGCATTATAGTCAACAATATGTAGAGTGTGGATTAGTGGTGCTGGAAGAGCACAGCAGTTCAGGCAGCATCCAACGAGCAGCGAAATCGAAGTTTCGGGCAAAAGCCCTTCATCAGGAATAAAGGCAGTGAGCCTGAAGCGTGGAGAGATAAGCTAGAGGAGGGTGGGGGTGGGGAGAGAGTAGCATAGAGTACAATGGGTGAGTGGGGGAGGAGATGAAGGTGATAGGTCAAGGAGGAGAGGGTGGAGTGGATAGGTCGAAAAGGAGATAGGCAGATCGGACAAGTCCGGACAATTCAAGGAGACAGTGCTGAGCTGGAAGTTTGAAACTAGGATGAGGTGGGGGAAGGGGAAATGAGGAAGCTGTTGAAGTCCACATTGATGCCCTGGGGTTGAAGTGTTCCGAGGCGGAAGATGAGGTGTTCTTCCTCCAGGCGTCTGGTGGTGAGGGAGTGGCGGTGAAGGAGGCCCAGGACCTCCATGTCCTCGGCAGAGTGGGAGGGGGAGTTGAAATGTTGGGCCACGGGGCGGTTTGGTTGATTGGTGCGGGTGTCTCGGAGATGTTCCCTAAAGCGCTCTGCTAGGAGGTGCCCAGTCTCCCCAATGTAGAGGAGACCACATCGGGAGCAACGGATACAATAAATGATATTAGTGGATGTGCAGGTAAAACTTTGATGGATGTGGAAGGCTCCTTTAGGGCCTTGGATAGAGGTGAGGGAGGAGGTGTGGGCACAGGTTTTACAGTTCCTGCGGTGGCAGGGGAAAGTGCCAGGATTGGAGGGTGGGTTGTTTGGGGGCGTGTACCTGACCAGGTAGTCACGGAGGGAACGGTCTTTGCGGAAGGCGGAAAGGGGTGGGGAGGGAAATATATCCCTGGTGGTGGGGTCTGTTTGGAGGTGGCGGAAATGTCGGCAGATGATTTGGTTTATGCGAAGGTTTGTAGGGTGGAAGGTGAGCACCAGGGGCGTTCTGTCCTTGTTACGGTTGGAGGGGTGAGGTCTGAGGGCGGAGGTGCGGGATGTGGACGAGATGCATTGGAGGGCATCCTTAACCACGTGGGAAGGGAAATTGTGGTCTCTAAAGAAGGAGGCCATCTGGTGTGTTCTGTGGTGGAACTGGTCCTCCTGGGAGCAGATACGGCGGAGGCGGAGAAATTGGGAATACGGGATGGCATTTTTGCAAGAGATAGGGTGGGAAGAGGTGTAATCCAGGTAGCTGTGGGAGTCGGTGGGTTTGTAAAAAAATGTCAGTGTCAAGTCGGTCGTCACTAATGGAGATGGAGAGGTCCAGGAAGGGGAGCATGTGCAGTCATTGTTTTTACCTAATATGTAGAGTGTCTAGAAGTGATTCATTAAGTTATAGTAGGGATAAAAGATTTATGTGGTAAGATGAGATAAATTGAGCTATTTTCATTAGAGCAAAAATGCTTACTTGTTCCAAATAATAAGCCATAATGTCGAGGTGACAGTGTTGGAGTGGAGTGGACAAAGTTAAAAATCACACAACACCAGGTTAAAGTCCAACAAGTTTATTTGGAAATACTAGCTTTAAGAATGCTGCTCCTTCATCAGATAACCATCTAGTTACCTGATGAAGGAGCAGTGCTCTGAAGGCTCGTACTTCCAAATAAACCTGTTGGGCTATAACCTGGTGTTGTGTGATTTTTAACAAAATGATAAGAGTTTGGAAAAACTGCATCACAAAAAAGCTAATTTTCTTTAATTACTAAGTCAGTCAGTAAAGCATACTAATTTGTATTAATTACCATACACAGGCGACTGTCTGTGTGGAGTTTGCACATTCTCCCCGTGTCTGCGGTTTCCTCCAGGTGCTCTGGTTTTCTCCCACAATCCAACGATGTGCAGGTCAGGTGAATTGGCCGTGCTAAATTGTCCATAGCATTAGGTGCATTAATCAGGGATAAATGTAGGGGAATGGGTCTGGATGGGTTACTCTTCAGAGGGTCAGTATGAACTTGTTGGGCAAAAGGGCCTGTTTCCATACTGCAGGGAATCTAAAAAAAGTCAAGAAATTTCATGTACACAGAAAATGATTTGGATGTCCTATCAAAAGCAATGAAAGCAAAATCCATAATAATTTTAAAACAGAAAATGGATCAATACTTGAACAAAGAAGAAAAATAACTTAATACTGGGAAAAGCAGCAGGCAATTGGAACAAATTTATATTTTTTTCAGGGACCCAGCAAGATGCATTAGTTCCTTTCAATGCTTTGCAGTGTTAAGATTATAGGACGCATGAACATTTTGATGAAGATGCAGGAAGGTTAACTCCTTACATGTGTTTAATGATTTGTCTGGTAATTAAATGAATGCAAAAGCAGAATTAGGACTGGATTGTACTGAATTACACTGAATATTAGTGAGTGCAAGTCAAAGGTGATTCTCGTCAGACAACAATAAAAGACCAGATTTAATTTCCAAGGCACAGGAGGGACATTAAAGGCAGGGGTCATAAGGCTAAAAATTAACACTTAAATTTGGGTTGTGAAGAAAGGCAGAAAAAATAGCTTTTTAGCCTTGAAAGGAAGTGACTGAGAAAAAACATATGGTAAAATGACAGTACAATAAAATATAATCCAGGGTACTGGCTGCAGATAATGCAAGACGATAAATGAAAGGATTAATATTGGGAAGTTCCCAAAAAATGTTATTTGACTCAGAAAATTAACTCTGTTTTTCTCTCTCCAAGGATCGTGCCAGACCTATAGAGTTTCTCCTGCACTTGCCTATTTTATTTCAGATTGCCAGCATCTGCAGTATTTTGCTTCTTTTTTTGGGGAAGTACATTCCTCGGAAAGAAAGGATGAGAATGAATTTCTGGAATAGTCATAGTCAGAGTCATAGAGATGGAAATAGACCCTTCGGTCCAATCCGTCCATACCGACAAGATATCCCAACCCAATCTAGTTCCACCTGCCAGCACCCGACCCATATCCCTCCAAACCTTTCCTATTCATATAACCATCCAAATGCCTCTTAAATGTGGCAATTGTACCAGCCTCCACCACATCCTCTGGCAGCTCATTCCATACAAGTACCACCCTCAGCGTGAAAAAGTTGCCCCTTAGGTCTCTTTTATATCTTTCCCCTCTCACCCTAAACCTATGCCCTCTAGTTCTGAACTCCCCGATCCCAGGGAAAAGACTTTGTCTATTTATCCTATCCATGCCCCTCATAATTTTGTTGTTCTGTACAGCTGCAACAAGACCTCTCAACTCCTGTACTCAATACTCTGACCAATAAAAGGAAAGCATAGCAAACGTCTTCTTCACTATCCTATCTGCCTGTGACTCCAATTTCAAGGAGCTAAGAACCTGCACTCCAAGGTCTCTTTGTTCAGCAACACTCCCTAGGACCTTACCATTAAGTGTATAAGTCCTGCTAAGATTTGCTTTCCCAAAATGCAGCACCTCGCATTTATCTGAATTAAACTCGATCTGCCACATCTCAGCCCATTGGCCCATCTGGTCCAGATCCTAATCTGAGGTAACCCTGTTCGCTGTCCACTACACCTCCAATTTTGGTGTCATCTGCAAACTTACTAACTGTACCTCTTATGCTCACATCAAAACCTTAAATTAATTTACAACTAAATTAGATTAGGAAATGCAAGCTTTTTATTGGTGTCTGAGATAAGTTTCCTCCTCTGAGTTAATCTTGTGAAAATAGTGGTGAGCTGTTAAAGTTCCAGTGAGTGTTTCTTTTACCGAGGTCTCTAATATGGTGTGTAACTTGTGTAATTATCCCAGCTGATGATAATACTGGACAAGTCAAATCTCAGGGGAAACCTGGGGATTTGATGGATCATAACTTTATTGTCTCAGCTGGTTACCATTATGGTTAGTCACTGAAACCTATTCATAAGGGCTGCCAGTGTTGTTTAACAAAACAATAATGTTATTACTCAAAAGAAATATACACATAAAATACAGTTTTGAAAGTTCTCAACATAAATAGCAAAATAAAGTTTCAACGTACTTTCCAGTATTATTCTTTTTTTACATATTCAATAATAATGAACTATCCCATCTATCTCAATGCATTTCTTACTTAATCGATTCTTTATCATGTTAATGGCCTAGAATCTTTTTTCCAGTTCTAATGGCCTAATTCTCTTCTTGATTGTAACAAATTGAAAATTTCTACACAAGCTTTCAAAGCTTGGAGATGCCACAAACTAACTTACTATTCTGCTGATATGAAACCGTTTGGATCTGAAGTCCTGATTCTTGAGCAGAAACCTAATTCTGGATTGAAACTGAATTCAAACAATTAGTAGTGCTGATTTGTTTCACTGTACATCATAAAATGTTCAGCTTTCTAAAATTTCATGAATTAATGTACCTGATTGAGGCAATTAAATTAAATTAAATTACTATTTTCTTGAAAGTTATGTATTAGTTCCTTGTTCTAAATGCTTGGTAACCTAGTGTTAAAAAAAAAGTTACTTTCATTGAACTAGAAATGCAAACCTATTTTACCTCTATTTTCAACTCCAAATTCCAAATTTTAAGAACAAATTATACCTCTTTATCACATCTAGTATAGGATTGCTGTATCACAAGTAAAGTATGACAAATAAGTACTGGATGTATAAAAGTAATGGGTAAGGGGAGATCTCTGTTTTTATCTGTTGTAAAATCTACTCTAACAGCCATTTCTTTTACCAAATACCTGTCCAGTACCTCCATATATTCTGGATGTAGGCTTGCTCACTGAGCTGGAAGGTTCGTTTTCGTCACCATACTAGGTAACATCATCAATGAGCCATGGGATGAAGCACTGTGACATGGCCTGCTTTCTATTTATGTTTTTATGCTTCCTTGGGTTGGTTACATCATTTCCTGTTCTTTTTCTCAGGGTGTGGTAAATGAGATCCAAGTTAAGGTGATTTTTGATACAGTTCCAGTTGAAATGCCATGCTTCTAGAAATTCTCGTGTGTGTTTCTGTTTGGCTTGTCCTAGGATGGATATGTTGTCCCAGTTGAAGGTGTCCTTCCTCATCTGTATGTAAGGATACTAGTGAGAGTAGGTCATGCCTTTTTGTAGGTAGTTGGCGTTCATGTATCCTGGTGGCTAGTTTTCTGCCTGTTTGTCCAATGTAGTGTTTGTTACAGTTCTTGCAAGGTATTTTGTAAATGACATTAGTTTGTTTGTTGTCTGTTTCGGGTCTTCTAAGTTCTTTAGCTGTTGTTTTAGTGTGTTGGTGGGTTTGTGCGCTACCATGATGCCAAGTGGTCTGAGTAGTCTGGCAGTCATTTTCGAGAAGTCTTTGATGTAGGGGAGGCTGAGAGATCTGACAGCAACAAACCCCAACAAGCAGACAAAAAACATGTCTAGAAACCCTAGCCACTCTCCTCTTGACCTACTTTCACTAGTATCCTTACATACAGATGAGGCAGGACACCCCCTCAACTGGGACAACACATCCATTCTTGGAGAAGCCAAACAGAGACACACACAAGAATTCCTAGAAGCATGGCATTCCAATCAGAACTCTATCAACTTACACATTGATTTGGATCCCATTTACCACACCCTTAGAAAAAGAGCAGGAAATTACATCACCACGGGAAATGACATCAACAACCCAAGGAAACCTAAACACACAAAAAGAAAGCAGGCCATGTCACCAGTGCTTCATCCGGAGGCTCAGTGATGATGTTACCTAGTGTGGTGACAAAACATCTAAAAATGAACCTTCCAGCTCAGCATGCAAACCTACATCCAGAACCTCCACCTGAGCTACAAATATTGTTAAAACTCACTGCCTCCTTATATGGCTCAGTGTCAAATTTTGTTCGATAACCTTGAGATGTTAAACAACATTGAAGGAGCTATATAAATGAAAATTTTGCTTCAGTGTCCAGGACTGCAACCTGCCTCCAGGTCTCTTGTTAGAAGTTGAATGTTGGGAGTAATGTAACAAATTGGCCTGCATCTCTCAATATCCATTGTTCCTTTCAGTTCAGCACTCAACCACTCAATGTGGCTAAGAAATAGTCTTAGCTTTACCGGTAATGAAGGAGAAATTGCTTTTTTTTGTTACTGAACAGACATGGACCAAATAATTTGTTTTACATTTATTTTAAATCCAAGTTTCTTTACCACTGACTTTGCTTTATCCCATTGTGATTGACAAAATTTAATTTCCTTAGTAACATTTTTTGTTTTAATGTAGTGTATGATTGATACTAGTAATTGTACCTTTTTTAATTCAGTTATGGAATGAGAACGTTGCTGCTCAGCCAGCATTGATTGCCCATCCCTAATTGCCCAGTGGGTCAGTGAAGAGTCAAATACTTTGTTGTGGGATTGGAATCACATGAAGGCCAGACAAGGATGGTAAATTTCCTTCCTTAAAGGATATAAGTGAACCAGAAGGGATTTTCCTAACAATCAACCATGGATTCATGACCATTATTAGTCTCTTAATTCCAGATTTTCTTTTATTGGATTCAAATTCCACAAGGCAGGATTTGAACCTGAATCCCCAGAACATTACCTGGGTCTCTGAATTAACAGTCCAGCAATAATACCACTGGCCATCGCCTCTTCTAATGTTTAGGTAGATGTGTATTAAATTTTTGCTTCTTTACAATAATGTATATCTTTGTATAATTAGGGTTACCAACTTAAAATCTCTTAAATATGGTGTAGACTTCACTTTAGACTAATGCTTTAGGTAAATATCTAACAACCCAATTTATATGTTGACAAAAAGTGAAAATCTTCCATTAAATTCAGCATTTCGAAAATGAAAAGGGACAATTTGTCATTTGCAATTACTATCAGTATTTTGGATTTTTAAATCAACAAGCATGAATTTAACAGACTAAGTTCAAAAGCAAAGCAATGCTTATTCATCAGGTTGTATTATTGTCCCTTTCAGTGTTACTTCAGTTTTTTTCTAAGTGCAATGATGACTGAAAATGACAGTCAGTATGATACTAAAATATCTGAAGTTTCATTTCCAAACCAAAGGAATGCTTTGAAACTATTCATTCTTTTAATAGAATAAACAATGATGGAATAGTCAAATACACAAGTTTTTTTTTAAATTTAGAGATAAAAAGGAAATGGTTGTAGCCAATTTCCTTTACAGAGATTCACTTTGATTTCTCTACAAGAATAAGATAAATTGTCAGCCGTTGTATTTATTTATTCTGTGACAAAGTTCAAATGGAGTCTGGGAAATAGATTTTAAATCTGTCACTTGAAATGTTCCTTGTGGAATTATTGAGTGCCATGGTGTTTATAAAGCAATTGTTCATGGATACTGTTGTTATCATCACAGAATTAGATTTCTCCAGAATTACTCTGGACCTTTAGATTATCCACGAAACCATTTTCATGGAATTTTAATTGACTCCACAGATGTCTGTGCAGTTGGAAAAAATTTATTCGGTACGTCAGAAAGTTAGTGTCACATCTTTCATTAGGTAATGCAATTAATCAAGTCAAAACAATCAATCAAATGCAACAGTATGCAGTCAAAATGAGTGACAGCTACCAAATCAACATATAGTGTTCTCAATAATGTATGATCTACTAATGTTAACTGCATACTAAGCAAATCAGAGAGGGATCTAATTTCATGGCTGCTGCAGTTGTAGTTTCTGAACAAGAGAGAATTATATTGTTTATGCACACAATGCACAATGACATTCCATTACACATATTTTGTTTTAAAAGATCTAATCACTAGTAATCATTACAGAATTTGGAATTGCTTTCATGGAAAACAAAATAAGATTAATTAACCTAAAGTCTTGCACACTGGAAGAGAAATATGAGGCATTATTATGTCCTATTTTGTGAAGGATTAGAACAATGGGTAATCAAATCTTTTCAACTATTTTGTTCATTAAAACCCCATCCTCACAGGTTTCCATAGCACCTCTTCATTGAAATGTGATCTGATAAAAGGCAGACCATGAGTTGTTGTTAGCAATGATATGGACAGTTTGATTGCTATTTTCTTTACATTTTTGAATGATAAAGAAATGTTTTATTTTGCTGCAAGATTACATTTACCAACTATGGTGCAACAGTTGTATTGATTATCAAATCAGCCCACCTTGGGAACAGAAGCAATGATTAAAAGCACAATTGCCATATTTGGGTTTTTTTTGAATAACATCAGTTATTTGAATATTATTGAGTTATTAGAGTAGTGCTGGAAAAGCACATCAGGTCAGGCAGCATCTGAGGAAAATCGACATTTCAGCCAAAAGCCCTTCATCAGGAATTGTGTGTTTGGGATACTGAGAGAAACAGATAAAAGAAGGCATGTCAATAAGATTTGCCTCATTCTGAAGTGACCTGTCAACACCTACCATTCCTCGGGCAGCTCTCTTTATGAACCAAGACTATCCACAACCTCTGTGAAGAACTATCTTTCCAGGTCTTGGTATATTGCTGAAGCAACGATAAAATTGTGCATCTGCTGAAATAAATCCTGCAAGCAATCTCCATAGCAGGAGAGTTTCTTTCAAGCAACTGCATGTCATAATTGCAATAGCTAATGCACAGGTATATCAACGGAGAACAAAAAATACTGGAGATCAGAGTGGGTCAGGCAGCATCCATGGAGAGAAAAAAAGCCAATGTTTCGAGTCTAGATGACTCTCCATCAAAGCTGATGTGAAGTGTAATTCAAAACTCAAAAATGTTGGCTTGCTTTCTCTCTGTGGATGCTGCTTGACCCGCTGTGATCTCCAGTATTGGTTTGTTCAGTCCAGATTCCAGCATCAGCAGTAATTTGCTCTTGCACAGATACAGCAAACAGATTACTGATACAAATTCAAATCCCAACACAGCAACTGAATTAAATCATTTATGGGTTACTATCAGAACATGATCGTAAAGCTGCCAAACTCAAAATCCAGTTGAATGATCACCATATGCCTGCAGGTTATTAGAAACGGTATTGCTTATATCATTGTTAAAAATAAGTGTGATTCCATATGCTGAAATGGAATCACAATCTGTGTCTCTTGCTTATCAATTGCTGGAATAGTGAGAAAAATGGAGAGGCGGAGTTATGAAGTAAAGAAAGAAAAAAAAACTGTTTTACAAGGGACATGGAAAATAACCAAAAGAAATTTAAAAAAATTAAGGGCAATACTGGAGCCATGATTGAAGATGTGTGTACATGTGCAATGCATTCGAATTAAAACTTGGAAGAATTGTTGACTCCAGCAGAATATGATGCCATAAAATTTATTTAAATTGGTTTAGCTGGAAGTCAGACAAACTCAGAATTTTTCCTCCCATACTATTAATAACCCTCAATTGTAAAATTGCATCATCCTCAATCTGACCACCGCTACCTCTCTTATCGGTGACCTTATCTCACAAATGCAACGACAAGCAAATGCATGACAGTATGTGCTGTGATCTATTTTAGCTGCCTGTTCTGCAAGATACAGATTCTTTCTAGTAAAGTATCAAGTTAGAGATTTGTGATACACGTTTTAAAAGTTTATTGATAACTTGCAAGGCTTTAAATAACAGAAAAGGCTTTTAACATACTCCTAGAGTCTCCTTATTAAGAAGCAGCACAGTTATTTCATGACCATTGAAAGTGAGATGCTGGAGAACATTTTTGTGTTTGTTGAAACTCTTGAGTTTTCATTCACTTTATGTTGGCTTTCTCAGCACTTTTAATGGAAATTAGAAAAATTTATCCTTAATCATCCAAAACTTGGCCGCCTATGTTTTAAACCATGCCATGACCAGTTCAGTTATTATCCCTGTGTGCACTGACCTATATTAGCTTCTGATAAAACAATAATTTTGATTTTAAAATTTGCATGTTGGTTTCCAAATTCAACCTTAACTCCTCCCCTGCAAGTTTCTTCAAATCTCACAAACCTCCAAGGTGTCTGTATTGCATTCCATTTGGCTACCTCTACACCCCAATTTTAATGACATTGCCATTGATGCCTACACCTTCAGTTTTGCTGGAATATCTTCCCTACAGCTGTCAGTCTTCCTGGCTGCCTCTGACCTTCAACATACTCCTTAAAAAAAGAAACTTTATGACCAAATTCTTGGTCATTTCACTTAATGGATCTGGTGTTATATGCTACACTATTCCTGTAAAGCATTTTACTCTGCTACATAAATAATAGTTGTTTTTGCAACGGTTGCAAAAGATTCCAGATTTTAAATACAATTTATATTTAGAGCAAATCTAGATTCCATGATCGTCTGTGCTAATTTTAAAAATATCATTTTGATAGTTGGCTTTGTCCACAAAACCATACACCCTTTTTCACCTCCCACTGGGAATTTCCACAAACTATACTCAGTTGGGGTGAGGGTTTGTTTAGTTCAGTTGGCTAGACATTTGGTTTATGAAGTAGTATGATACCAACTGTGTGGGTTCAATTCCTTCATTAGTTGAGGTTACCATGAAGGACTCACCTGAGGGTTGCCCTCAGGTTAAATCACCACCAGTCTTCTCTCTCTAATGAGAGAACAGCCAAATGATCTAGTAAAACTATGGTAACACAACATCTAATTTGTGTGCTTTTGAAGAACATCCAAACATTAAGCTGGATCTTTAGGCAAAGGTACCCCAAACATATATATCATAAGTGATTTTACAACAATCAATTACAGTGTTATGATTACCATTACTGATATTAGCCTTATATGGCAGATTTATTAATGTTCAAATTCTACTAGTTGCCATTGAGGGATTTGAACTCATGTCCCCAGAAGAGTGACCTGCGTCTTTGGATTACTAATTGAATAATATTATCATGATACCATTGTTTCCCACTGATATGCAAACTGTTGATGTTGTTATGTTGAATTGTGTATAAGTGGTAGACGTTAACTAGGGATTCACTTATGCCGCTAAAGACAGAGTGAAACTGTTGTGGTTCTGTTCGCCGAGCTGGGAATTTGTGTTGCAAACGTTTCGTCCCCTGTCTAGGCGACATCCTCAGTGCTTGGGAGCATCCTGTGAAGCGCTTCTGTGATGTTTCCTCCGGCATTTATAGTGGCCTGTCTCTGCCACTTCCGGTTGTCAGTTACAGCTGTCCGCTGTAGTGGCCGGTATATTGGGTCCAGGTCAATGTGTTTGTTGATAGAGTCTGTGGATGAGTGCCATGCCTCTAGGAATTCCCTGGCTGTTCTAATTGGCTTGCCCTATAATGGTAGTGTTGTCCAAGTCGAATTCATGTTGCTTGTCATCTGCGTGTGTGGCTACCAAGGATAGCTGGTCGTATCGTTTCGTGGCTAGTTGGTGTTCATGGATACGGATCGTTATCTGTATTCCTGTTTGTCCTATGTAGTGTTTTGTGCAGTCCTTGCAAGGGATATTGTACACTACATTGGTTTTGCTCATGTTGGGTATTGGGTCCTTCGTTCTGGTGAGTTGTTGTCTGAGAGTGGCTGTTGGTTTGTGTGCTGTTATGAGTCCTAGTGGTCGCAGTAGTCTGGTTGTCAGTTCGGAAATGCTCCTGATGTATGGTAGTGTGGCTAGTCCTTTGGGTTGCGGCATGTCCTCGTTCCGTTGTCTTTCTCTTAGGCATCTGTTGAAGAAATTGCGAGGGCATCCGTTTTTGGCGAATACCTGGTATAGGTGTTCCTCTTCCACTTTTTGTAGTTCTGGTGTGCTGCAGTGTGTTGTGGCCCTTTTGAACAGTGTCTTAATGCAACTTCGTTTGTGTGTGTTGGGGTGGTTGCTTTCATAGTTTAGGACTTGGAGGGGGGGTGGGAAGGAAGCTCAGTGGTGTCAGAGGCAAAAACGGGAGGAGGCTTTTAGAAGGCGCTCTCTTGTTAACGATCCCGGCCTCCAATTGACCCAAAACACTGCCCTCTTTCTCCCCCACCCCCATCAAAACCTGGTGTGTGGCTAACTGGGATACCAACCACCTTTTCTATCCACTTGGGTAGGTAAGTAATTGAGGCTCTTTAGTGGCCATTAATTGACCACTAAAGGGCTTTAACTACTGGTTAAATGGAGAAAGTTGCTGAGAGACATTCCTGCCCAGCACTTACTTGCTGAGATCACAAGAAAGGGATGAGTTTCTCTCTAGGGTCAGTTCACCCAATTACTTCATTGAGTCATCACCTCTCCCATCAGCTCCAGGGAGGAAAGAATTTGTTCAAAGTTTTTGTGGGGTACATTGATTTGCTTTTATTTCATAATAACCTTCAAAATATTGAATTATTTGTCTGAACTTTGATTTGAGATACTGTTCTTGAGCTTCCTGAATGTTCGCACCCACTTTCTGGCTTTGATCAATCATTTTCACCTTATCATGGGTTGCTTTCTCTCCAGTTTTATTCTCCCAGTAACATTCCACCTCCAGATAGCAAAACAATTCCCAATAGGTTCAGCATTGCCACAACTTCACTATTAGTTACTTCTGTCTAAATTTCTTCATAACACCTGTTGACAAATTGTTCACAATGGATATTCAGTTCAGCTGGTCTTCTTTCAATGGCAAACTGTTGTCCCATGATGTTTTTTTCCACAAAACAACTCTAGTCCACTTGCACGTGTTAATGATCAAAGTTTAGGAGAAGATTTGTAGTTTGGGTGCTCGTTGTTGTGGTTCTGTTCGCTGAGCTGGGAATTTGTCTTGCAAACGTTTCGTTCCCTGTCTAGGTGACATCGTCAGTGCTTGGGAGCCTCCTGTGAAGCGCTTCTGTGCTGTTTCCTCCGGTATTTATAGTGTTAACACATCGACCTGGACCCAATATACCGGCCACTACAGTGGACAGCTCAAACTGACAACCGGAAGCGGCAGAGACAGGCCACTATAAATGCCGGAGGAAACAGCACAGAGGGCTTCACAGGAGGCTCCCAAGCACTGAGGATGTCACCTAGACAGGGGACGAAACGTTTGCAAGACAAATTCCCAGCTCGGCGAACAGAACCACAACAACGTGTTAATGAATTTACATACCTCAGTGAACATTCTAATTAAGCAAGGTCAAATGAAAAACTTAGTATAGCTTTGAAGTATGGTTACTTGATTTAATTGCCTTTTGAGGCTATGTATCTTTACTATTACCAAAAATATTCATTTCACTGGCTTTGTTGCAGTTTCCAATAAACAAGTTTGCAGCACTAAACTCTCCCTTTTTCTAATTCAAGCTAATTATGCACATGTCTATATGCTAATTGAATAGTTAATTTCTAATGGTAGCCCAGTGAATTCATTTGCAATAAAGTCAGTTTTGAGCTGCAGACTTTAAAAGGACCAGCCCTTAGCAGTGATATATGTGACAGCACTTGGATAGAATTCTAGTACCCCTCAGGGACAGGATTCAGCCCTCTAGAGTTGCTGGCCAATTCAATTGGCTGGGAGCTGGCTAGCCCCAGTTGTGGTTCCTGCCAGGAGGGATTCCTGGATATGGCCTTTCGAGGTAAGTCAGTCTGAGGGAGGGATCAGAAACGCTGGTTGGTGGTGGGGGGGGGGTGAAATGGGATTGGTGGGGTTGTATTTAAGAGGTGTAGGTAGGAAGGGGGGTACAAAGAATTCCATTTCAGTAGCTAGGCACAGGGAACTTCTCAAAGGAGGTAAACCCCTTCCTCCCCACATTTTTACCCCTGAGTTGGGAAAGTAGTGAGCCAGAGCTGAAAATGTGTTGCTGGAAAAGCGCAGCAGGTCAGGCAGCATCCAAGGAGCAGGAGAATCGACGTTTCAGCTCATGCCCTAAATGTCGATTCTCCTGCTCCTTGGATGCTGCCTGACCTGCTGCACTTTTCCAGCAACACACTTTCAGCTCTGATCTCCAGCATCTGCAGTAATCACTTTCTCCTAAAAGTAGTGAGCCAGTTTACTTTTCTTATTCACACTCACTGAATTATGTTGGTGGAAGTGCCTATGTGGTCTTTAACTTGCAACATAAAGGTTTCAACAGGCCTAAAGGATGTTGACTGGGCCTTACCCACTCAACAGAATAGAAGAGGTCTCTCGGGAGTGGGTGAGAGTGCTGTGCACTGGCCACTTATTTCAATTTAGGTAGCCTGCTACCGAGGCTAGGAGGACCAACTGTTTGTCCACAGCACACTATTGGCTTACTCTTCACTCCTCCTTGTTCCTTCCATGTTTTGATCCATTTTATATAACAGCAGTTTAATTAACCATGGACTATAGGCCTTGACTGACTCTTCAACATTTAGATGACATTATAGTCTGTATTTGTTATGACAACAAGTTAAGAGACAAACCGAGGACTTGGCTAGCTGTTTTGCAAACTTAAAATCTCTTGATTTGTTGTATCGTGATCGTGATTGAAAATTTGCTTAAGAATTAAATGGTTTCTCCACATAGTACAGTTCATGCCATCAGTTGTATTGAATTACAAATATAGATTCAATAAGGCACTGATGTATGAGAGTAATCATGTCTTTGGGCCTGAAGACAGAAGTTTCTTTGCTTGATACATTACCTTCTGATGTTAATGTATCATGTGATTAAAGAGTATTCTTGGGTTTTAGATATAGTAGAATAATATTTATATTTTCCAAATAAAATCTTAATACAGAATTATATTTTGTTTTCCATTTTTTTTTGTAAATTTACTGTTCAATGTCAAATTTCATAGTTTGAAAGAACTATCAATAATAGTGTATTTATGGGGCCGATAATGCTGATAAGAATCTTTCTTTGATCCCCTGCCTTTCAGAAAAGGAAACTATTTATTTCAGATTGCATTAATAGTGAATTATAAAAGAATATAATGCACTGCATATATGAGTGAGTTCAACTAACTAAATCCAGCTGAGGAGGGATTAAATGATACCCATTCCTCATTTGAATGGGTACAATTACAATACTTAAAAAGGCATTTGGATGGGTCTATGAATAGGGAAGTTCTAGAGGGATGGGGGGGGGAGCAAATAAAGTCATAGATATACAGCATGGAAACAGACTGTTTGGTCCAACTTGTCCACGAAGACCAGATATCCTATATAAATCTAATCCCATTTGCGGGCACTTGGCCCACATTGCTCTCAACCTTTCCTATTCATATACCCATCCAGATAATTGTTATAATTATATCCAACTCCACTTCCTCTGGCAGCGTGTTCCATACGCACCCCTCCATCTACATGAAAATAGTTTTTCCCTCCGGTCCCTTTTAAATCTTGCTCTTCTCACCTTAAAATCTATTCCCTCTCTCCTACCCTGAGGGAAAAAGACTTAGGCTATTCACTGTATCAAAGTACAACAGGCTATTCATGATCTTCTCAACATTTTATAAGGTCACCCCTCAGCCTTTGACACTTCAGGGAAAAATTTCCCAGCCCATTCAGCCTCTCCCTATAGCACAAACCTTCCAGTTCTGGCAACATCCTTGTAAGTCTTTTCTGAACCCTTTCAAGTTTCACAATATTTTTGCTGCAGCAGGGAGACCAGAATTGAATCCAATATTCTAAAAGTGGCCTGTACAACTGCACCATGATATTTCAACTCCTATACTCGATGCACTGACCAATGGAAGCAAGTGTGACAAATGCCTTCTTCACCTGGTCTATCTGTGACTCCACTTTCAAGGAACTATGCACCTGTTCCCCTAGTGCTCTTTGGTTGACAACACACCCTACCATTAAGTGTAAAGGTCCTGCGCTGATTTGCCTTACCAAAATGCAACTTCTCACATTCATCTAGATTAAACTTCTTGGTCCATCTGATCAAGGTCCTGTTGTACTTTGAAACAATCTTCTTCGCTGTCCACTATATCACCAATTTTGGTGCCATCTGCAAACTTACTAACCACACCTCTTATATTCACATCCAAATCATTAATATCAATGATGAAAAGAAGTGGGCCCACCACAGATCTTTGTGACACACCATCAGTCACAGGCCTCCAGTTTTTAAAGACCATCTTATTCCTTTTTAAAATGCAATCGTCTTTAAAGATTGTCAGTCTTTTTTTAAAATCACATCCAGCCAGGAAAAGGAATATTGGAAATCTTCAGAGAGGAAAGAAAAATTGTATGATACTACCTCAAGTCAATATGAAGACCCCCCCCCCCCCCCCGCTGCCGCGGACTTATTGGTCTGAATTTAGCCATCAGCACCAATGCAAAGCATTTATTGCTGATCTGTAAGAAAACAGCATACACAGATCGAGTAGTCTAGTGATCTGTGTGGCAGACATTATCCATTTCGCCTTGATAGTTTCAAACTGGCATCACATTAAAGAGATGTCTAGGCCTGCAGTGATATCAGCAAAGAAGCCTGAAGCTTTCAAAAATAATTAGTGCATAGCAAACCAGAAATGCAGAAGAACTTTCAATCATCCACTTTATTTTAATTTTAGAACAGAAATAAATGCACAACTGCACTAAAATTGAAGGTAAAATTTAAAACAGGCTTTCAAGACATTAATTTTATTGAAACTTTTGCCAATTATGTAGAATTTTAAATTATTTTGTTAAAAGTTGATATTCCACAAATATGAAATGAACTTTTTCAGGACGAGCGAAGGGTGATTAGAAGCAATTATAAAGTTACTACACTAGTAATAGCTCCGTTAGATCTCATTGAACAAGTTGTAGCATTTTGCATGGTTTTCCCAGCAGAGAATGACAGTGTAAGACTGGAAGATCTCATTAATATGGTTACAAGAGAGTTAAGGTTATGGGGGGAGCAAATCATTGCAGATGCTGGAACCTGTATTGAAAACATATATATCTGCAGATTACAGCAGCTCAGGCAGCATCCATGGAGAGAGAGAGAAAGCTAATGTTTCAAGTCTAAATGACTCTTCATCAGAGCAGAAACTCTGAAAAGTCATCTGGACTCAAAATGTCAGCTAACAGTCTACGTGAATACTTAAGGCACAACTTTGACATGGTGACAGGACAGTAACCTTTTGATTTCTCCATTATTCAGTACTTGTGCAAACACCTGATGTTTCTCTTCGGTTTTAGTCGAGTGGTGACAACAAAAGTTGACAATTTTAGCAATACTACCCAAACAAAATCCAGATCATTTCCTCCTTCATTATACAAGTGAATAGGTGTTTTCTTTAGAGCTTGTTTTTGGCCTGTGATTATAGGTTAATTATACATGAGTCAAACTCTCTGTATGTGATAATGTTTGCCATTTTGAAAGTATTGTTCAAATAAGCCTTCTGTTGGAGCCGACCTGTAAATTATGTTGTTATTTCCCATGTGCTAACTCAGTATATTAATTTGTAGGATCTTTCTTTCAAGTTGATGGCTAATTCCCTGATAAATTTCAACTTTAATTGGAATCTGCTTCCTTTTTATTGCCTTCCAGTGAAATTGTTTGGAAAAATAATTTTAAATTGGCTGAAAATGCTGAAGACCTGAGGCAAGTTAGGCAATTTCTAGGAGGTGAAAACAAGTCTTGACATTTCTCGAATGTACGTTTTGTTATAAGTAAGGACTAGATGCATTATCATAAGTTTGATAAGGAAAGCAAGATAAATGTGGGGAGGTCACTAAGAGGTTTATTAATCACAGCAGATTATGTAGCTGAGCGGTGATTCAAACACCCAGCACAAATGAAAACAAGATTGTTCTTGGAGCATGAGCTATTCTAATCTGTTCTTGAGATGAGAACGTTGCTGATATGGTCAGCACTTATCTGTAGTTGGCAGTTTTGCCACAACTGGTTGGCTTGCTAGGCCGTTTTACAGTGAAATTGTTATGACCTGCATTTGTCGATCATCCTAAAATGGCCCTTGAGAAGGTAGTGGTAAACAGCCTACTTGGGCTGCTGCAGTAAAAGTCGCCATCATTCTGGAGGACATCTCTCTCGTTAGAGAGAGACGACTGGTGGTGAGGTTAAACTGAGCGTCACCATGCCTCTGGCAATGGATGTTTGAGAAGCCATGATGTGGAGGTGCTGATGTTGGACTGGGGTGGACAAAGTTTAAAAATCACACAACACCAGGTTATGGTCCAATAGGTTTATTTGGAAGTACAAGCTTTTGGAGCACTGCTCCTTCCAGGTAGCTAGTGGGGTAGGATCATAGGACACTGTGTCCTATAATCCTGCCCCATTAGCTACCTGATGAAGGAGCAGTGCTCTGAATGCTTGTTATTCCAAAATAAACTTGTTTGACTAGAACCTAGTATTCTGTGATTTTTTTTTAAAAAAGCTTTGAGTTGAGAAGGTGGGACCTTCATGGTGACCTCAGTTAGTATGGAAATTGATCTCATGCTGTTGGTGCCATTGTAACCAGCTGTCCAGCCAACTGAGCTAACTGACCCTCACTGTTGCAGTACATCTGGTATAGGTGCAGCCACAGTGCCAGTAGGAAAAGAATTCCAGAATTTTGACTCCGTGACAGTAAAAGAATCCAGTTCTATGGCAGGAGGCTGTGTGGGATAAAGAGGAATTAGCAGGTGATCGTGTTCCCACACATTGGTTTCTCTTGTATTAGCGATCATGTATTTTAGAAAGTGACGTTGAAGAAGGAAAAAGTAGCTCACCACATTAGTGAGAGACCGGAGATGCATGCTGACCATATTAGAAAGAACTGCCCTATCTCCCTGGATAAAGTTCATACATGTACTGCAGTTTAATACTGTGATCCAGATAAATGTTATCATTCTCATACTGGAGGAACAGACACTTCACACTCCTGCTTACGCATTAGTTCCATAAACTGTGATTAGAACTTAATAGTTAACCAATACTGTTTGAAGTCTCCATAGTGTGTAAACATTTAAATGAATTCAAGGTTGTTTGAGATATTTTTTAAACCTGGATCACATCAAATCATTGCCAAATGTCCTGCAGCATTACATACGCTTTCTTTCCAGAGTCAACACGTCAAATAATTTCAGTTGGCACAAATATAAAAACCTTGAATTTATTTGGAATTTAACCACATTAAATTAACAATGATGTTGAATGAGGAAAGAAATTGGGGAGGATGCATACAGTCTTTGCATTTATTAATTTATTTCAGAAACGTCAAGGCACTTCAAAAATATCAGATGGTTTTGTAATGCAGCAGATATAGCACTCATTTTGCACACAAAGTAATCTCCTAATGCTTTTGGTGGTTTTAGAGGGATAGATATTGACCTCGACAGGGGAAGAACTCTCAGCCCTTCAAACGGTATGTGCTACCTGGTCCATCACAACAATAGTGGAAGCAACTTTCCTTTAAATGCCATCATTTCTGTGGAAAAATATCCCAAGTTACATCACTGGATCATCATCTAAGAAGTCAACAGTGACATCAGAAAAGAGATCTGAATGAAGTGATGGGATATGGGAAAAGCTTATGAAATGCTAGCCCCAATTCTGAGTCAGAACAACACTGCAAGTCTTCAAAGATGGTGGGTATCAGAAATCCCACATCAAAAGTCCATCACATCCTATTTTTGCCAGCAACAGGAAAGAGACCAAGGATATAAGTTGCTTAGTCTGGAAATTCAAACTCAGGTGGGAGAGTGGTCAGTTCAAACAAACCCCGTTTTGGCTGTTCCAAGTCCCCTCATTTATAATGTGAGAGTCATGAATATATGCAGTAGACATAAATCATTTTGACAATTCTGTTTGTGTCATGATCTGAAGTTATTTAAATACCGGACCCTTTAAAGATGAAAATAAAACTCTAAGTTTACAAAAAAAAATACTGACTTCTGGCCTGCTGACTGACAGGCCATCTGTTACAGAATAGAAAAACCCATTATCATGTGCGTCTGCAGTTTCATTGAATTTATTGTTGACAATTCCAAAGGGCTATCATTACAACTGAGCTCATTATGAACTGGAATAGGATTTAGTTTCAAAAGAGGAAAAAAATCACTTTTTCTCAGAGGGGTATAGTGAGTTCAAGTTTTTTTTAATTAACACTTTAAAGAGATTATTAAAGAAATCACTCCCATCAATGTAATTAGTAAAATCTAAGTTTTTGCATTAATAACTGACCATTTGGAGGGGTTTGGTGTGGTATGGAGGCTCAGTGGTTAGCACTGCTGCCTGATCGCTGGGATTGATTTACCTTCAGTTGATTGTCTGTGTCGAGATTGCAATTTCTCCCTGTGTCTACCTGAGTTTCCGCCAGATAATCTGGTTTCCTCCCACAGTCCAATTTTAGGTGAATTGATAACGGTAAAGTTACCCATAGTTTTCAGAGATGTGATGTTCGGTAGATCGGTTGATGCCCTTCCAACCAACCCAACAGGCCACCTCAAATCTTCTATAGGGAACAGTGGGCCTAACTAGATCCTGCCCCAACTTTCCAGAGTGAAAATTACCCATGACAGGGCCCTTTTTTTTTATTGGCATGGAGATGCAGATAAGGTCCAGATTATTGTTGTTGTACAGCAGATGAGGGTGACCAACTAGTGCAACACTGACCCTTAGGGCCTAAGACAGACTAGACCATAGTGCAGACTTCCACTCCATAGCCAATCCCATCCAAAGTTAGGAAAGGTGTTAGCCTCTCAATTATGGATTAGTGGTGCTGGAAGAGCACAGCAGTTCAGGCAGCATCCAAGTAGCTTCGAAATCGACGTTTTGGGCAAAAGCCCTTCATCAGGAAGAGCTTTCAAGTTAGCCTCTCAAGTCTCATCAATGGAAGAGGCTGATTTAAGTTGTGCTGTTGGATGAGCAGAGGTTACATTTGGGATTTATAGCTGAATAAAATCCACAGGGAAACAAAAAAAAATGGAATTTAATTGAAAACGAGAGCAATTAAGTTGAAGTTTTAAATAGGCAGGGTTTGGAGGGATATGGGTTGGGTGCTAGCAAGTGGGACTAGACTAGGTTGGGATATCTGGTCGGCATGGACAAATTGGACCGAAGGGTCTATTTCCGTGCCGTACATCTGACTCTGTTTTGGCAGAGCAATAGAATGCTTACGATTGCAGCAATTCTTCGTGGCTACTTAAGTTAGTATTTACCTCCTTAATAACACCTTCATCACATTGGTTGAGCATTCACTGCCTGAACTGTAATCGAGCAATCATCTCAGCCTCTCCAGCTTCTCCTTGAATGTCGATCTGAAAACCTCCCCGTGACTGAGCTCTCTCTTCCTGTTATCCCTTTCATTATTTCTAAGGATATTTTCTGAATATTTCCTCTGCAGGCCACTTGAGCTGTTTTCAATGTTAAAAGGATCCATGTAAGTGTAAATTTCTGCAATATCTATTCAAAAAAAAATGTATTTTAAAAACTCTGCTCACATCAGAGTATGATAACACTTTGGCATATGAACATGGATAACAATTAAAGTAACAAAATGGAAGGAATGTTTCTGCTGCACTTATTCCTGCAGTGAGGTGTCAAGAAATCTCACAGTTCCAAAGAAGGATAAGCAAATAAGGATGGCACACAATGATGTGGAACACCTAGCGTTGCCTCACTGTGGGCGGCACGGTGGCACAGTGGTTAGCACTGCTGCCTCACAGCGCCAGAGACCCGGGTTCATTTCCCACCTCAGGCGACTGACTGTGTGGAGTGTGCACGTTCTCCCCGTGTCTGCGTGGGTTTCCTCCGGGTGCTCCGGTTTCCTCCCACAGTCCAAAGATGTGCAGGTCAGGTGAATTGGTCATGCTAAATTGCCCGTAGTGTTAGGTAAGGGGTAGATGTAGATGTAGATGTAGATGTAGGGGTATGGGTGGGTTACGCTTCGGCGGGGCGGTGTGGACTTGTTGGGCCGAAGGGCCTGTTTCCACACTGTAAGTAATCTAATCTAATCAAATCATTACGGTGAGAAGAGAGAGTGAAGGTTGTGAGGGCTGAGGGCCGAGGACTTGCACCTTTCTAAAATAACACACAATTGGTCCCGAGGAGCAGAGGCAGTCCTTCTAATAGCCCATCTCAGTATTCGCCTGCCCTCCTGGCCCACTGTGATCTTCTTTCAGGGTCACTGAACCCAACCCTACCCTACCTCGAATAAAAACCGTATGTAACCGGGTCTTTTAAAACCAAGGTGGGTTTTCCAAGCTGGCAAATTTCCTGTCTCAAGCTACTGTCTCAGGAGCAAAATCTGGTCCTTTTTTTTTAGATGAACAGATTAATGATGACCATATTAAAGGTCAGGAATCTTGCCTCCACCCTGTGTCAACTGTAATAACGTTGGGACAGAATTTCCATTGAGCAAGTCGTTGAACCGAGAAAAGTTTTAATGTTATTTGGAGTCTCCAAACGTTCTAAAACTTACATCCAAAAGTCATTTTAAAAAGCTGTCATGGGGATGTCCTTATCAGGGAGGTGGTTGATTGCCACAATACAGTGAAGCCCAAATCAGATATTGCTTGAAAAAAACTCAGCAGGTCTGGCAGCAGCTGTGGAGGGAAAGCAGAATTAATGTTTCGGGTCCAGTGACCCTTCAGAACAGAAGAAGGGCCACTGGACCTGAAATATTAATTCTGCTTTCTGTCCCCACAGATGCTGCCAGATCTGCTGAGATATTCCAGCAATTTCTATTTTTTTGTTTCTGATTTCCAGCATCCACAGTTCTTATGGAATTTTTCTACAGTGAAGCCAATTACCTTGCCAGAGCTTCTCAAGAAATGCAGCAATATTTCTATGCTGAAATAAAGGTTTAAGTGTTTGTTTTACTTTAACCAAATTAATATTGAGAGTGGGGTGCTGGATAAGCACAGCAGGTCAGGCAGCATGCGAGGAGCAGGAGAATCGAAGTTTTGGGCATAAGCCCTTCATCAGGATCTGCAGTCCTCATTTTCTTCAAATTAATATTGCCCTGAATACTCTTTTTGTTTTAGTTTAAACTGAAGTTATTTTTAATCAATCTGCTCAGGCACATAATGCTCACTTAGAGGTAGGGACACTACCATTTCACCACAAGGCCCCATTGTTTAAACTGTAGATATTTTCTAATCAACCTCTTCAAAAATTTGTTTCCAAAAAATTCATTCCTCTGAAGTAGTTAGGGCTTGAACTTGGGTCTTCTGGCTCAGAACCAGAGACACTATTAGGGGACACTAGTTGATCTACTAACACTGCTAAAGTGCAACTGGTTTGATTTTAGTTTACATTGGTTTCATTCCATTGAAGTGCCTTTTGACAAATTCTGTTAAAGGTGTTTTATAAATGTAAACCGTTTATGTTGACAGCTGCTTCAAATCTCCTCAACCAGGTTTCCGACAGGCTGTAATGGAAAAATAAGCAATGACAAAGAACAGATAAAAACTAATTTACATAATCAGATCACTAACCAACCTTAGATTGAAAGTTACACACAGATGGCAATAAAATGTTATTGCCTGCTGACAATCACAATCCATTAACAATCACAAAATATGTTAAAATCCTTCTGCGCACATTAATTGGCAAAATTTCTTCAACATATTATTTATAGTTGGTTAAATCATGTTATATGCACACATTGGGTGCACTGCAGAGAGCAATGGCTCGTTATGCTGTTCATCCTTTCAGGCAAATACTAAAAACTTCAGCTGACTTCACAAGTAATGTAGCTTGGGACTTTTGAGAAAACTGCCAGTTTTGCAACAAATAGGCTATAGCTGTGATAGTCAGAGATAAATTCAGATTTTGAAGGATTAAAGTCAATTAAGTTTCTTTTCTTACAAAAGATGCAGAAAAGGGTAGGTTTTGTTTTATTCCCACATTACAATGTTTCACACCTGAAGCACTAACTGGACACCAAGAATTGTCTATCCATGGTGCAAACCATCCAGTACCTCATCAAATGGGGAGAAAGGGTTTCTATGGTGGAAATGACTGCACAGGAAATATATCTGACAATGTGACTATTTTTCCTCCAGGTTCCTGAAGTCAGTCTTTGGAACAATTTTCACAGGGGTACGTGGAATTAGATTTGTTACAATAAAAATTGATAGGGTTTTCTCAAAGTTTTTTTGAGTAAATGAGCTGTGTGAGACATTATATGTTAACCGTTGCATATTTGGAAGGAACAGGTGACTTCAGACTTTGCAAACCTCTAATAATAAGGATTTTCATCCTCATGAGACTGAGTCTGCTGTAAACTAATGTTAGAGGCTATGCTTAGTTAACTGCTATATCTATCAGGATCATCGGATGTGAACCAGATAAGTGCTGATCCTTTTAAGCTAACAGTGCATATGTTTCTAAGTCTTTTCAAAGGATTCTGAGCATTCAGACAGTCGAAAAGGAGTAAATGGCTATATAAATGTTGAAGGCTCTGTTATTTTATGAATTCATAACATGTGGGCATTGGTGGCTGGATCAGCATTTGTTGCCTTTCTGTAGTTGTCTTGAGAAGGTGGTGGTGAGCTGTCTTTTTGAATTGCTGCCGTCTACTGCTTTAGGTAAATCCAGAGAGAAACTGAGGACTGCAGATGCTGAAGATCGGGTCAAAAAGTGTGGCACTGACAAAGCACAGCAGCTAAGGCATCGTCAGAGGAGCAGGAGAGTTGATGTTTCAGGCATAAGCCCTTCATCAGGAATGTGGGGGCTGGAAGGGGGCTGAAAGATAAATGGGAGGGTGTAGGTTGGGTGGGTGGGGGGGGGGGGGGGGGGGACCTGAGGGAAGTAGCTATGTAGGTGGGGGTAATAGGTCAGAGGTAGGAAGGAAGATGGGCAAATCAAGAGGGCGGTGCTGAGTTGGAGGGTTGGACCTGGAATGAGGTGGGAAGGATGATGAAACTGGTGACATCGACATTGCCATGTGGTTGGAAGGTCCCATGGTGAAAGGTGAGACGTTCTTCCTCCGGTCATCGGGTGGCTTTGATTTGACAATGGGGGAGCCCCAGGGCTTGCATGTCCATGATGAAGGGGGAGATGAAGTAGTTGGCCACAGAGTGTGTGTCCCAGAGATGTTCCCTGAAATGTTCCACGAGTTGGCATCCTGTCTCCCCAATGTAGGGGAGACCACATTGAGAGCAATGGACATAGCAAATGAAGTGTTTAGATGTGCAGGAAAATCTCTACCAGTTGTGGAAGGATCCTTTGGGTCCTCAGATGGAGGTGAGGGGGGAGGTGTGGGTGCATGTCTTATCCCTCTTGTGATGGCAAGGGAATGTGTCAGGAGTGGTGGGTGGGTTGGTGGGTGGGGGGTTGGGGGGAGTGGAACTAATGAGGGTGTCGGAGCAGGAACGGTCTGTGTGGAATGCTGAAAGGGATGGGGAGGGAAATATATCTCCTGGTGGTGGGGTCTGACTGTAGGTGGCAGAAATGTATCAGGAGGTTGGTGAGGTGGAAGGTGAAGACCAGGGGGGTTCTATCCTTGTTGTGGTTGGAAGAGTGGGCTTCAAGGGTGGTGATGCAGAAAGTGGAGGAGATGCACTAGAGGGCATTGTTGACCATGTGGGAGAGGAAATTGCAATCCTTGAAATAGGAAGCCATCTAGGATATCTTGGAGTGGAATTGCTCCTCCTGGGAGCAGATACAGTGGAGGCAGAGGAATTAGGAGTAAGGGATAGCATTTTTACAGGAGTAGGGTTGGGGGCGGGGAGGGGGTTGGTGGGAGGAGGTGTAGTCCAGGTAGCAGTGGGCGTTGCTAGGTTTGAAGTAGATGTCTGTGTTGATTCGGTCCCAGATATTGAGATGGAGAGGTCAGGAAGGGGAAGGAAGTGTCCAAGATGGTCCAGGTAGACTTGAGGTCAGGGTGGAAAGTGTTCATGAAGTTGATGAACTGTTCAACCTCCTTGTGGGAACATAAGGTAGTGCTGATACAGTCATCGATGTAGCAGAAGAAAAGGTGGGGGGTGGTGCTAGTGCAGGTAAACCCACAATACTGTTCAAAAGGGAGTTCCAGAATGTTGAACCAATGACAGCTATGGAAAAGTAATATATTTCCAAGTGTGGAAGGGCCACTTGAAGAGAAATTTGTAGATGTTGGTGTTCCTATGTATTTGCTAGACTTCTCCCTTTAGATATTACTGGTTATGAATTTGTAAGGTACTTACTATAGAGCCTTGGTGAATATCAGCAGCGTACCTTGTAGATGGTGCATACTGTTGCCACTGGGCATCAGTGGTGGAGGAACTCTGTTTGTGGATGTGGTACCAATAAAATGGGCTGCTCTATTGTGGATGGTGTCAGGCTCTCTGCGTGTTGTTGGAAGCATGCAGAGCCAATTGCATCACGCTCTTGAATTGTGCCCTGTAGATGATGGATAATCATTGGGGAGTCTGGGGGATTGCTAACCTCTGACCTGCTGTTGTAGCCACTGTACTTGTAAGGCTAGTTTGGTTTAGATTCTGGCCAATTAATTCCCAGGAAGTTGCCAATGGGAAATTCAATGATAGTTTTTTGCTATCAAATGTCAAGGGATCATGGTCAGATTCTCTCTTGTTGGAAATAGTCATTCCCTGGGACTTGTCTGACATGAATGTGACTTGCCACTTGTCAGCCCAAGCCTGAGTATTGGGTCTGCTGCATTTGGACATGGATTGCATCAGTATCTGAGGAGTTGTACGTGATGCTGCACAATGGGCAATCTCTAGACTATGCTGGATCTTCCAACTTTCAATGTGGCTTCACAATCAAGTACCCGTTAGGTTCAGTGTGTCTCGCTCAGAGGGCAGAGAAATCACATAAAAATGTTCACACTCATCATCACTGTAGGCAGCATTATAAATAATTGATTTAGGTGAGAGCTGAGTTTATCTTTAGTGGCCCTTGGAATGAAATAGCACCTAGGTTCCCTCAGAAGAAATAATAAGAGAACAAGCCCATCCATCCTTCAACTCCCAACACTCCTCCCCGTCAGGAACTCCAGTGAGGCAGTAGCACCATCAGAAGAGGTAATGAGGGGGAGATTATCCAAAAGAGAAATCAAAGCCTTATAGCTAAAATTTAGCATCAACTTGGCCAGATGTAGGAGTTAGAAAGTTCTGATTTTTGTCTCCACTATATTAGTCTGAAATTTCTATAGGCTAAATTTTATACTAAAGAAGTAAATGTACCCCATACATTACCAGCAGGGATAGGAAATTTCAATATTCTTGCACAAGTCTTGTACAGTTGAAGGAAGAGCGCATGCAGTCCCTCAAGTGAATGATGGTTTTTTTTTTGGAGAGAACTAGCTAACTAGCCATTTTTCTTAACACTTACACTGAGAGGGGAAAGCAACCACTGCATATGACAACAGCTTTTGCAACAAAACACTCACGAGTATTGTAAAGAAGACCAGATGACAACAAACAAGATATGAGAAAAATAGTTATGGGATATACAATAATTGCAGTCAAAGAGGTAAGTTTCAAAAAGCTTTGAAAGAGGAGAGAAAGTCACAAAAACGAAGTGGTTTGGGGAGAGAGCTCTAGCGTCCAGAGTTGCTGTCTGATCAACTGGAGAATAAATGCAGAATGGACTCGGAGTTTTTAGGGAGCATAGCTCTCAAGAACATTGCTGAGATTAGGCAGAACACAAGCATGTGGGAATGGAGGTTTGTACAAAGAAGGTTTGAGGGGATCAGTCTTGTTGGAAATTTGTGAGGACCAAATGGCAGGTATATGGGTTGAAGATGTCGGGTTAACTTTAGGAGTACAGAGAGGGAACCACACTGTGGTAACAAAGACCTTGAAGGAAGTAATAGTAGTGCGTTGGGACAAAAATCAGCAATAATGTAGTCGTGGAAAGAGCCATTCTTCAATTGGGAGCAGCTGTGATATTGAAACTCAGCTCAGCATAAATAGGAGTCTTGAGATTGCATAAAGTCATGCTTGTTGAAATTGAACATTTGGGAAAGTTGATGGATTTGGCTCAAAGTACAAGCTTACTGACAAGAACCAAAGTAGGATATAACATTATATTGAAGTTATCCTAATAAATCTATGCAGGTGTCACCAGCTTTTTAAGTAATTGTACCATGTACCATTCCTTCATGACTAGATGGAACACCTAAAAAAAATTAAAGTGTCAGTATTGTCTCTTTCTGCATGATATTTTTTTCATCTTATTGCATTTCAATTTAACTTCATTTCACAATTCCTTACACTTTTTCATCAAAAATTGGTTTTATTTATTAGTTTTATTGGTGTCTGCCAAGCTTTACTGTTTCAACATTTGCATTTTCCAGTATTATTCCCTGAAAACAAATCAGTAATGGGAGCCCTGTCAGATTGACTGACTAGCTGTGGGGGAGAAACAATGGGTCTGGAGCTAAATTGTAATCTCTGAGACTACAAGTCAAGCGGGGTTTGATCTTAATGATGGAGTAAGGCATCAGGCTGTGTGCTTACCTCCTGAGGGAAAGATATTGAAAACATTGGAGGATGGTCAGTACAGTAAGATTCCCTGATAGAAGGGGGTTGTGGCCCTTAAGAGGTACCAATGGACCAACTATCCAGGAAGTTTCAACTTTCAATGGCCAAATACCATGCAACTGGAACTCTCAAAATATTTCCATTCCTGAGTCAAAATCAGGGACGTGTGAGTTTTGAATTGTTTGCTTGATTACTTACCCAGGAAAGGTTACAGGATTAAAACCTACACTTACTCCTGAGTAACTATACAACTGTCAAGCATCCCCTGACAGCACTAGACTTGCTCCCAATTTGAACTGGCTTCCCTCAGTTTGAGACCACTCTCTGCTCCGACACCCCCAACTTGTTCTAGACCTGCTGTGACCTTGCCCCCCTCCACTTAACAACCTGAAGTGTCCATGACCACATCTACCCACCCAGCACTCTACTGCTTGCCCACTTTTATCTTCTATAATCATCTCCTCTCCTCAACTTGTCAAAGTGCCTTTGGGACCTTTAATGCATAGATTATAGCTGTTATCTTACCGGGTTGGGGGGGGGGGGGGGAAGGGTTGGGGGGGATTGGCAATGGCCTCGTGGTACTAATGCTAGACGATTAATCCAGAAACTTAGCAAAAGGTCTGGGAACCTGGGTTTGTATCCTGCCTTGACAGATGGTGAAACTTGAATTCAGTAATAATCTGGAATTAAGAATCTACTAATGACCATGAAACCATTGGTCGATTGTTCAAAAAACCCATCTGGTTCAATAATACCTTTCAGAGAGGGAAATTTGCCATCTTCACCTAGTTTGGCCTACCTGTGAGTGACTCCAGTCCCACAGCAATGTGCTTGACTCTCAACTGCCCTCTGAAATGGCGCAGCAAGCCACTCAGTTCAAGCGTAACTAGGGACGGGAAACAAATGCTGGCTACCAGTGATATCGACATCCCACAAATGAATAAAAAACACGGGTCATAATCAGCCTCCGCATCAATACTGCAGTGTATTCCCAGAACAGGCAAGGTCCATATTTCTTAAGATGTGTCATTCAGAATTCCAGGTAAGAAGTAGTCTCTTGGCAAGGAAAAGAAAGAGGATTTGGAGTGACAATCTGACAGTAATTGCTATTTTCTTTGACTATTTGGTCCATGTTCAGCTTGGATTTACAGCTGATGGATCTTACTTGAGGATTTATGTTGGTGGAACAATAGAATGCATTTGAATTTAGTTCACTTGGAGGCCTAACAATACATCACATTGGAATAATCGGAATAACGCTTCAGTTTCAGGGTGCAAGTTCTAGTCCAGACACAACTCTTGGCCAACTGGAAAGCAATGACTCACAGTTTACATAATAAGGATCATTTTTGGTTCCACAGTGATTTCAGGGTATTTTGACATTTTTGAGTAGTAGTAATGAAATTTTCCAAGTTTGCTAATTATACTTACAGAAATTGCCATAATCAGTAATAAACAGGCCAAGTGCAGAGAGGTGTGAATGGACCACAGCATTGGATCAAATGGAGAGATATATTATCTAACATGGAGAAATGCTAGAGAACACAAGTAAGTGATAAGATAATAAAAATTGGTTGAAAGAGTGCTGCACATATAAATAAAGATTAAAGTTGCACAGCATGTTTTTTTTTAAAAAAAGTGATCATAGTTGAGATATTCAAGACCCCAATGGGAAGAGGTGAAAACAATCAGCAAGATGTTTGACCTTAATGTAGACGGTTTAAGACAAAAGGAGGAAAAGAGATTTTCACCACAGAGTGGTAAACATTTTGAATAGGCAAACCAGGAAAGAATGGAAGTGAAAGAATTGCGTAACCATGGAGAATATTTGATCAATAGTCCTCAGTGTGGGAAGAATTATGCTGACAACCAATTTTAGATTGTCTGTCAGTCTGGCTTGCAGGGTGTACACTTGCTGAGTATATTCATACCCAGGGCCCTAATCTTTACAGTCACAAAGAACTTGTACACCCTGCTTTAACTCAAAAAAGTTGGTGACAGCCATTTACAAGCAAAATACTGCATCTGCTACAGATCTGAAATAAAAGTATAAAGTGCTGGAGAGACTCAACAGTTCTGGCAGTAACTATGGAGAATGAAGGTTTTTGAGTTCAATGGCTCTTGCTGAAGTTCTTCTGCGGTTTATGTTTTTCTAGCATTTTCTCATTTTATTTTGGTGACAGTTATTCTTTAGTTCATATCTCAGGATAATACCTTGATCAATCAGAGTCAATCTCCCTGGCTTAACATTTAAACAATGCTTGACAGTTAACTGCCAGTCATCATCTATTGGTGCATTCTCCATAGCAACGCCTCAATATACACTTGCCAACCAATCGTTACTCCCCTCTTTTATATTGGTATTTTTGTGAATTGTCCTGATATGTGCTTGATGAAATAGAAAGAAATGTATTTTTGTTCCAGGAAGTTTCAAGTTTCCCACTAGCAAATGACAATTTGATTATTGCTGACTAGAGAGATATACTGTCAAAGCGTTTCCTTATGCACTCATTGGAACAAATGTGAGAACATAAAATTTCCTTCCAAAAAGAGAAAATGAAATATTGTTCCTTACCTCAGGAATACAAAGATGGGGAGGTGGTACTTTAATACTGCAGTACCTTGCTTGGACTGCAGCATTCGGTTGTAGATGCAAACCCAAGCAGAGTACATCGGCACTGACAATGCATCATGCTTCAAAATTATGAGGATATAAACTTGACTTGTATTTCCTGAAATTTAGGAACGATCTGAAAAAAGGTTTTTGAAATGCTTCAACAGCGCAGACAGAGAAATAATCTCTGGAGGATCGAGATAATATATAATTGGGTCATTCAAGAACACAACTCCAGAAGCACTTTCTATCTGTGGACAAAGTGTCATTTGAGAATGATAAATATTTTATCAATGACAATTAAATGGTATGAAGCTATAGAAGATTTTAATGGCCAGCTCTTGTTATGCTTCCTGATTTTTTTTCTTTCTCCATTTCGAGACTTTGAAATTATTACAATCGCCTTGGTGAAACCATGAGGGGGAGGCTGGCGTACGTGGGGGTGGAAAGGATGTGAGAGCTGCAGTACTGCTGATATCACTCGGTCAGAATTACCTAGCAACCATTGTTGCTTCATGGGTTGCAACCCCAATGCTTCAGTTCACATCCCACTTGGGGTCCCAACCAACACATCCTCTTTTAATTTGCAGTGTGCAGACCTCCAAGGTCCGTGTGTTGCAAAATGTAGCTGTGTGGCATAGAGGATAACTAGATTCCAGCATTCAGAAGCATTGTGACATGGGATCAATCTTGCAGGGCACCATGGTTCAATCCCTCTGACTGAAAAGTCAGCAGGTGCTCACCTGCCATGCTGACACACTTTTTATTCCTTTAGTTTTGGGCATTGCTGCTGAGGCCAATCTTTGTTGCCCATCTCTAATGCTCTTGAAGGTTAGAAGGCCTGTCTTCTTAAACAACCATAATGCTACTGGGAAGGGAGTTCTGAGATTTTGACCCGGTGACAATGAAGAAGCAGTGCTACAGGCCCAGGAGAATGCTGTGTGGCGTGGAAGTGACTGAGCTACTGGTGGTGTTTGCTTGCATCTTCTACCCCTGTCCTTCTAGTCTGCAGAGATCATGGATTTGAAAATGTTGTCAACAGAACTTTGGTGTGATGCAGCACCTGACTTCATACACCCCCCTCAGCTGTGCGTGTTGTATATCAGTGGTGAAGGGGATGAGTGTTCAAGTTGGCAGAAGCAGTGTTGATCAATTGGACTGGTTGTCCTGGTTGGTGTTGACTTAATGAGGTGCTGTTGGAGCTGTACCCATCCAGGCACATGGAGTGTATTCCATCACGCACATGATTTGTGCC
Organism: Chiloscyllium punctatum; assembly: GCF_047496795.1. Classification (NCBI taxonomy): domain Eukaryota; kingdom Metazoa; phylum Chordata; class Chondrichthyes; order Orectolobiformes; family Hemiscylliidae; genus Chiloscyllium; species Chiloscyllium punctatum. The sequence continues at coordinate 9,901,316 of NC_092783.1, read as the reverse complement.
TTGAAGATGGTGTGCCGACTTTGGGGAGACAGTAAGGCACAAGGTAAGTTATTTCTTCAGGAATATTGGAAACTCTCTCAATAAAGTGATATCTGCAATCACTCATGATTAATGTAATCCTCAGTGTTAATGCCAGACAAAAATAAGAAAAGTATTGTGATAAGAGCTGTACATTCTGGTTCTGTTAATCTCCCATTGCTGAAACTTTGTCCATCCGTGTTTTATCATTGCATAAATAGTCAAATAGATATTCACGACGGCCTGTCCCTAGTCTGCTACCAAATACTATTTTCTGTAAGTACCTGTGCTTGGCACATTGAAACATCTTTGATCTAACTTTTTGCTCTTTCCTTTTGAAGGAATATTTTATCCCCTCAAAATCTCCCTCAACCAATCTAATTTTATGTGCAACTAGATGGAAAGGTAATTAACAGAATAAGCTGCTTCTCAGAGAACTGTAAATTTTCACATTACCAATCTGCACTATTACAGTCTAGCAGCTCAAGACTGGGCATTCATGAGGTGCTGTGGCCCATCAACATCAGCAGAACTAGACTCCAGCACAATCTGTAACCTCCTGGCCTGGCATATCCCCCACTCAACCATTACCATCAAGCCAAGGGATTAATTCTGGCTCAATGGAGAGTGCAGGAGAGCATGCCAGGAGCAGCACCAGGCATACCAAAAAATGAGGTGTCAACCTGGTGAAGCTACCAAACCAGACTATTTGCATGCCAAATGGCATAACCAGCAAAAAATAGACAGAGCTAAGTGATCCCACAACCAACAGATTGGATCTAACCTCCACCTGGAGGAAGAACACCTTTATCTTCCACCTCTGAACCCTTCAACCCCAGGACATCAATGTGGACTTCATCACTATGGGATGCCTGCACCGACCAACCACACTGCCCCATGGCTGAATATTTCAACTCCCCCTCCCACTCTGCCGAGGACATGCAGGTCCTGGGCCGCCTCCATTGCCACTCCCTTGCCACCTGACACCTAGAGGAACCACACCTTATTTTCTGCCTCTGAACCCTTCAACTGCAGGGCATCAATGTGGACTTCACCCTCTCAGCTACCTTCTCCCCAGCCCCACCACCCCTCCCATTTATCTCTCCACCCTCTCGAGACTCCCAGCCTCATTCCTGATGGAGGGGTCCAGCCCGAAACATTGATTTTCCTGCTCCTCTGATGCTGCCTGACCTGCTGTGCTTTTCCAGCAACACACTCAATCTTAGCAGGACTTCTACATTTAATGGTAAGGTCCTAGGGAGTATTGCTGAACAAAGAGACCTTGGAGTACAGGTTCATAGCTCCTTGAAAGTGGAGTCGCAGGTAGACAGGATAGTGAAGAAGTCGTTGGTATGCTTTCCTTTATTGGTCGAGAGTATTGAGTACAGGAGCTGGGAGGTCATGTTGCAGCTGTACAAGACATTTGGTTAGGCCACTGTTGGAATATTGCATGCAATTCTGGTCTCCTTCCTATCGAAAAGATGTTGTGAAACTTGAAAGAGTTCAGAAAAGATTTATAGTATGTTGCCAGAATTGGAGGATTTGATCTATAGGAAAAAGTTGAATAGGCTGGCGCTATTTTCCTTGTAGCATCAGAGGCTGAGGGGTGACCTTATAGAGGTTTATAAAATCATGACTGGCATGGATAGGATAAATAGACAAAGTCTTTTTCGGAGGGGTCCAAATCTAGAAGGCATATGTTTAGAGTGAGAGGGGAAAGATATAAAAGAGACCGAAGAGGCAACTTCTTTCACTCGGAGGGTGGTAACGGGGGGGGGCAAATACTCCGCTGGTTAGAGTCATACCTGGCACAAAGGAAGATCTTGTGTTTGTGGAGAGTCAGTCCAGGACCTCTCTGCAGGAGTCCCTCACGGTAGTGTCCCAGGCCCAACAAGCTTCAGCTGTTTCATCAATGACCCTCCCTCTGTCATAAGTTCAGAAGTGAGGATGTTTGCTGATGATTGCACAGTGTTCAGTAGAATTCGTGACTCCTCGGATACTGAAGTAGTCCATGCTCAAATACAACAAGATCTGGACAATATGCAGGCTTGGGCCAACCAGTGTTAAGTAATATTCGTGCCACACAATGCCAGACAATGGCCATCACCAATAAGAGACCCTCTAACCACTGCCCCTTGACATCCAATGATATTACCGTCATTGAATCCCCCACCGTCAACATTCTTGGTGTTACTATTGGCCAGAAACTCAACAGGACACACCACATAAACACAATGGCTACAAGAGCAGGTCACAGACTAGGGATACTGCGGAGAGTAACTCACCTGACACCTCAAAGTCTATCCACCATCTACAAGGCACAAGTCAGGAGGGTGATGGAATATTCCCCACTTACCTGGATGGGTGCAGCTACAATAACACAAGAAGCTTGACACTATCCAGGACAAAGCCACCCAACTGATTGGTACAGCATCTACAAACATTCAATCCCTCCACTACTGGTGCTCAGTAGCAGCAGTGTGTATTACCTACAAGATACACTGCAGAAATTCACCAAAGGTCCTTTAGACAGCACCTTCCAAACCCACGACCACTTCCACCTAGAAGAACAAGGGCAGCAGGTACTTGAGAACACCGCCACCTACAAGTTCCTCTCCAAGCCACTCACCATCCTGACTTGGAAATATACTGCTGTTCCTTCAGTCAGTGGGTCAAAATCCTGGAATTTCCTCCCTACCAGCATTGTGGGTCAACCCACAGCATGTGGACTGCAGTAAGTCAAGAAGAAGGGTTACACCTGAAACATTGACTTCTCCATCTCTTGGAGATGCCTGGCTTGCTGCGTTCTTCCAGCCTCCTGCTTGTCTACCTTAGTGCGTCCCTCAGCAGGTCCTTTGATGTACCAGGCTTCAACGCTCAGTTGAAGTCGACTCCTTCACCACCACCTTCTCCAGGGCAAATAGGGATGAGCTATCAATGCTGGCTTGCCAGTAATGGCCAAGTCCCATAAATGAATGAATAAAACTGTTTAGCAAGTTAAAGAGCTAAAATTTACTGTCTAGGTTTTAATAATTTGTTCAAGTGGTTGCTGATGGCACCAGTTGAGATTAAATGCAAACACGTGGAGCGCAATGATTGGGTTGTTGCATGAGCACTTATAAAGAGGCTTTCATCAAGGGCCCAAAGAGAGAAAATGCTGGAAAATCGAGGGTTTGCATGCAGCAATCCGGTGTTATAGAAGCTTGGTATGGTTCATTGGCTCAGTCTGCCTTTATTTACAGCAACCTGAAAGATTCCTTATTTCCTGCATATATGGGTTGTGAATGGCCACAGTCCCCCTTGTATTATTTAAAGGTGCTTCTCCTGATCATTGGCCACCTGTGTGAAGGGAGGCAAGAATGTACCTTCGCAAAGGAGGTCTTTGAAGAGAGAGATACAATGGCTTTTGTTGAGGTTCATCCTGGTCTGTTCCCTGGGATGCACACTAAGACACACATTGACTACATCTGGAGGACCTCCAACTCCGTGGAAGATGCTCTTTCATCTGCCCTAAGCTTGTTGGCTTTCCAGAGCAAGGAGTCGACTTCAACTGAGCGTTGAAGCCTGGCACATCAAAGGACCTGCTGAGGGATGCACTAAGGTAGACAAGCAGGAGGCTGGAAGAACGCAGCAAGCCAGGCATCTCCAAGAGATGGAGAAGTCAACGTTTCAGGTGTAACCCTTCTTCAGGACTGGGAGTGGGTGTAAGGAGAGCTGTAGATAAAGGGGGTCGGGTGGTGGGGAGAGAGTATGTGTGAGGTAGTGAAGTAGGGATAGGTGAACATAGGGGGTACAACCTGGCTGGTTGCACGAAAGCTTGGGGCAGCTGTCGCCAAGCTGCAGTGAGGAAAGACCACGGTCTGAGCTCTTTCTGCTGATGTTATGTGGGGGTCCATTCAGTTATCAGACCCTCCTGGTGCTTATATATGTAAATATATTCTTGCATAAGTAAGAAATGTCTTGGATTCTTACTTTGTTGTCAATCTACAAAGACTGGGAACAGTAAGGACTGCAGATGTTGGAAGTCACAGACAATACAGCAAGGTATAACAATAACATAGCCCAGAGATCTGTCGCCTTTTTAGAATGATGACTCGTATTATCACGTCAGAGCATTAATTGCACTGGTTATGATGTTTAATCAGGTGCGATGTATTTTGATTTTAAATTCCACTGATATGATTCATCGATGGAAATATGATACCGTAAATAATGCTCTAATTATTGCCCGTGACATAAAATAAAGTCAAGCTGCGATTGAAATGATTTGTTGTGGGCTTTACACATAATGCATCCCAAATATTATTAAGAAATAACAGTAAATTATGAAAAGTTCAAAAATCACACAACACCAGGTTATAGTCCAACAGGTTTATTTGGAAGCACTAGCTTTTGGACCGCTGCTCCTTCTTCAGGTGGTTGTGGAGTATAAATTGTAAGACACAGAAGACACACCTGATGAAGGAGCAGCGTTTCGAAAGCTAGTGCTTCCAAATACACTTGTTGGACTATAACTTGGTGTTATGTGATTTTTTTTAACTTTTGTACACCCTAGTCCAACACTGTAACCTCCAAATCCTGAAAAATTCAACATGCATGGCTGGGACTTCTCTATGAATTATTTAAATAAAAAAGAAACAACCCCATAAGGCAAATACTTGGATTAATCAATATCTTTTGAACAGAAGTACGGAAGGTAAAAATGGAAAATGTGTGGGCAAATGTGATAATTCACATCTAATCTTTACAGATTTTTAAATTGGCATCATTCCATTTAATTCATCTAAAGTGAACCTTCAACGTTTTGAAACAACGATTATTTGTTGAACAAGAAGGAAGGGTCATTGTGGAGTGAAACTAATATGGTCTTCATATATTTTTAGAAATGCTTAAAAAAAACTGAGGTGAATAAACAGGGAGACTATCTTCTGCTGTTACAACATTATAATGCTGTACCATTGCTAATATTCTTAAACTTCTTTCAACCAGAACTGCGAGAGTGAAAATACCTTGTACTCAATTAAATCATTTGGCAATGAAATCTTTAATAGAATAAGTAGATTTACTATCTAAGTAACAGGAAATATTCCATTGTATCATTTCTGGATCTCGGCCAGTTTTTGAAAGCACAATAATAAACTAGCAAGCTATTCAGATAGTCATGTTCCCTGAGTGTAGATGTACCAGTCTGTACCAGTATGCTGTTTTTTTTCCTGGGGATTTATCTTATTAGAACTGTGGGGCTTTCTCTCTTCTTGTTGACTAACTGCTGCACTTTACAGGAAGTCGTTGATGAGCTGTATATTAACATTAGTGACACAGAAATTAATTTCAGGAATAGGATTATTCAACTTCCTGCCCACACTTCTTTCATGAAACCAACTAAATATTAGGTAATTATATTATAGATAAAAAGAAGCTAGGTTTCTGGTCAGCAGTAACCAATTTCGATTTAAGGGCTACTGTTAACACACAGTTGCAAAATGCAGGACTAAAGCAGAGTCAATTTAAACAGATTTTAACCCACAGTGAAAAGAAGGATTGCCAATTTCAGACATTTTAGAATTTAAATGTAACAAAACCATGATTGCTGAATAGTTATTACTTAGTCACCATTTGATTAGATTAAATGCCCTACAGTATGGAAACAGGCCCTTTGGCCCAACAAGTCCACACCAACCCTCCGAATCACCCACCCAGACCCATTCTCTCACCCTGTATTTACCACCGACTAATGCGCCTAACACTATGGGCAATTTAGCATAGCTAATTCACCCAACATGCACATCTTTTGAATTGTGGGAGGAAACCAGAGCACACCCACGTGGACACTGGGAGAATGTGCAATGTCCACACAGATAGTCGCCTGAGGCAGGGATCAAACACAGGTCCCTGGCGCTGTGAGGTAGCAGTGCTAACTACTGAGTCAACGTGAGTTCAGTATACACTTTCCATCTCTGCTGCCAATGAATTAGCCCCTGGATTTGGGGCATGAAAGTGAATTGAAGGGAATTAATGTTGAGAAATTAAGGCAACAGTTGTGCATCTGTTGAGCCTGGCTGTGGTCGTGCCAATGAACAGAAAGCTGCGCATCAGCTAACTTTTTTTTTGTACATTGGTAAGGATCACATTATTGGAAGTGGAACCCTGTGCTAGTCTTTGTGTTCAAGGTATAACCAGGATGCACAACCTTTACCTGGAGCCTGAGCACTGTGTGCCTGCAATTCACACTGGAGCCAAACTATATCCATAAACTGAGGGAGCTTCTCCATAAAATGTTTAACCTATGAGCACCTGCTTCCTCTTGGCACTTTCAAAACATGTAACCTGTACCTGTACCTGCTGATTCAAAAGCCTGGAATCCCTTCCCGAAGCACTGTGAGGATACCTACACCAGATGTACATCACCGCTACTTTCAAGAAATTGGGGATGGGCAACAAATATTGGTCTTGCTAATGACACTCCTCCCATGAAAGCTTTATTTACCAAAGTCTATTTCTGTTAGTCTGGACCTTGGGCCAGATTTTATGGGCTGTGTGGTCCCTGATCACCCAGTCAAAAGTCAGTGTGAGGACACCCATATAAAAAAGGGCTGCTCCAGAATAATTGAACACTGGGATTAGTGTTTATTGCTATATGACCAACACTTCCACCCCTATCTTGGGAGAAAGCTCTCCTTTCGATATGCTGACCTATTGGATAGCTGGTAGCTCTCTGACCCCAGAGAACCCCCACATCCCCCAAAAAAACAGTGGTCACTGTGGTAATTACAGGTTGTTTTGGCAAAGAGTTAACTGGAGTCAAGTTATCATCAGTGGCAGGCTTTGAACTGACTGACAGACCTTGAGGCTTGTTTGGGAGCCCAATAAGAAAGGATAAATGAGAAAGGATGAGCTTTGAGGTGGGTCAGACCAACTTCTTCAATGACATCCTGTGCTGTTCAATGATCTAATTGATCAGTGTTTGATCATTTTAATTGGTTCTGGAACTGTTTGACTGGTTCAGCCAGTGGATGGAGCTAATTAAATGTACTGGTTAAGACTCTGTGAGTGTGTGTGTGTGTGTGTGTGTGTATATGTATGTATGTGTGTGTATGTGTATGTATGTATGTGTATAGTTATAAATACTTAAAGGTATTATAAATTCAAAATGTGTGGAACACTGAATAATAAGTAACTTTCCTAATGCTTCACTGCCTCCTGTAAAGTTTGAAACTGATCGGGAGCAGATTGATAAGTAGCTGGTGTGCCACATGCTCGGCTTTCTGAACTTTCACCCCATCCCCAAATCCTCTGGTTCAGGAGAAAAAAAATCAGCCTTTTGTTTCTAAATGAACATAAAGTTTAAATGGTCCCCCAGGAATTTGTTTCTGCGCAATTTCCAGTATTTACCAGAATTAATAATATATCTGATATCCTCCTTTTTTAAAGTGATATTATTTCCATATATGTTAGATGGCTGTTGACTCACCATGTGTAAGGAATACCAATACCAGAAGTGTATAAAAGTGTATGTAAATGTATATAGAGAAGGCATGAAAAGTAAGAGATTTGATTTGATTGGTCTCTGTTCACAGTCCTATCCGCTATCTTAGTCTTAGATTACTTACAGTGTGGAAATGGGCCCTTCGGCCCAACAGGTCCATACCGACCCTCCGAAGAGCAATCCACCTAGACCTATTCCCCTACATTTATCCCTTCACCTAATGCTATGGGTAATTTAGCATGGCCAATTCACCTGACCTGCACACCTTTGGACTGTGGGAGGAAACTGGAGCACCCGGAGGAAACCCACGCAGACATGGGGAGAATGTGCAAACTCCACACAGACATTTGCCTGAGGTGGGAATTGAACATAGGTCTCTGGTGCTGTGAGGCAGCAGTGCTAACCACTGAGCCACCGTGCCACCCACCTTGCCGACCATCTTGTTAATGTTAACATATCTGGAGACTTAAGATTAAAGTCTCTGAAAAAAGCTAAAATGCAGCTTTGCCAACTGCGATAGTTTGCTCGATTGCAGGAAGGGCACAGATCAATTAGTTTGATGTTCCTTCCAGTGAACTGTAGAAGATCTCAATTAATGTACAGGGCATTATTTATTCATGAGATATAATTGTTGCTATCCATGCCGGCATTTATTGTCCATACCTAAGTCCCCAGAGGGCACTTACGAGCCAACAGCGTTGTGTGTCTGGATACTAGGCCAGACCAGGTAGGAATCTCCTTTCCTCGAGGGCATTAGTGAACCAGATGAGTTATTACAGTGATCACCTAATCAACAAAGTTCCCTCTAAGATGTGTAGCCATTACGATGTCCTGCGCATGGTGATCAGAAGTGATGTATCGATCACGACATTGACTCCTGTTCTGACAGTCAGTGCCACACATGGAGCTCAGAGGCCCATACAGCTGGAGAGAAAATACTGATGATTACCATTAGACCAGATTTTTTGGTTGAACATAAGTTTCGCTGTCTGCCATGATTGGATTCAAACCCAAGAGCCTCAAATATTAGCCTGGGTTTTTTGATTACCAGTCCAGTACCATTTCCACTACACCACCGCTTCTCCCTGTGACCACGGGAGCTGAAGCAAACACATCAGTGTATGTTTCCATGATCCAATTGTTATGAAGCGGTCAACCAAGCCAACCCTAATTGAATGATCAGGAAGAACCCAGTAAAAGCTTTTGGAATCGGAGAACAGCTACACAGCATTCACTCTAAACATCCCTGCACTATCCAGGCAGAGGGCAGAAGATGAATCATTCTATACAAACATTCACCGAACCCGAAGAGGAACAAATCTTCAACTGTTTTTACTGAATTATGGAATTTCAAGGTAAAGGCCTATCTGAACTACTCAGACAATTGGCTTGTGTCCAAAACTTCCAGCTCTAGGCAGAGGACCCTAAATTTCTACCAGGAGATCAGTGTGATGATAATGAATAGGGTGATGAAGAGAATTAGCTGCTGCGGAGTTAAATAAAGGGACTGTTGAAATCATTAAACAGTGTAATATTGTTGCTATCTTAATCATTTCTTTTGCTTGTCAGTCCTACCATCCTTCAAATTTTAAATCTTCATTCATGTATTACCTACTATTAATTGGACCCAATGCAACATGAAATGTATAGAATCACTACAGTGTGGAAGCAGGCTATTTGGCCTATCGAATCTACACCACCTTCCAAATAGCATTCC